>NC_058521.1:460546300-461848175 GCF_904849725.1 Hordeum vulgare subsp. vulgare
CTGTCACTACTGCTGTTCTTGCCACTGCTATTACTCGTTACACTACTGCTACCTGCTACAATTTTGATACGCTGGTCGTAGACGGGAACACACAATTTCCGTCAACGGGCAACTTCTGGCGCCATTGATACGACAGTTAGGAATAGTGTGTCGTCAACAGATCATTTCTGACACCGTTGTTATCATACTACGTTGGTACTGATACCTTGCTTGCAGATACTGATCTCTCAGGTGTGGTTGAATATGACACATTCAGCTGCTAATACTCGAGAGTATTCTCTCACCTCCTGTTTGGCGATCAACAAATTTGGGTCGAATACTCTACCCTCGAAAACTGCTACAATCCCACGCGCTGGTGGGCCCTCAACAACATTCTTCTAGTTTCGATTGCCGGAGAGTGCTAGCAGCATTCTTCTGGTGCCGTTGCAGGGGAAGGTCTGCTGCCGCGGAGTCAGCATTTTTCTGGCGCCATTGTCGGGGAGGTATTGCTATATTCTCTGAGTCACTTGGGATTTATATCTGCTAATCACTATGAAGAATCTGAAGGATCCAAAAACCAGAGTTTTGCCCTCAACTATGAGGGGAGGTAAGGAATTGCCATCTAGTTGTGCACTTGATTCACCTTCAGTTATGAGTAAGTTTGCGACATCACCTCCTGCTAGAAATCTTGATATGTCGCATGTGCTTGATGATGCTAGAGATGCTATGCCTGATACTGCTTTACCTGATACTGCTAGAGATGCTATGCCTGATACTGTTATGCCTGATACTGCTTTGCCTGATGATGCTAGAGATGCTATTATGCCTGACGATGCTATGCTTGATACTTCTAGAGATACTACTTTGCCTGATGTTCCACTAGGGGTGTTCCTTGATGCTCATATTGCTAGAGTTACTGCCAATCTCATGATGCTTCTGAAACTACCGATACTATTGAGATAGAACCTGCTTTTGCTCCTGCTAGATCTAGCTCTCCTAGATATGAATTGCCTGATATACCTGAGGGTTACGTTATGGAGGGAGAGATAGCTGAGGATTTTCTTGCGTGTAAGGATGCCTATGACGCTGAGAAATTACTTCTCAAGTGGAAGGAAAAATCTCTGAAAGCTAGGATGAAATACGACCCGAAGTTTGCCACTTCACCTATCTTTATCACCGATAAGGATTATGAATTCTCTGTCGACCCTGAGATAATCTCTCTAGTCGAATCTGATCCTTTCCACGGTTATGAGTCTGAGACGGTCGTAGCCCATCTTACCAAACTACACGATATAGCCACCCTTTTCACTAGTGAGGAGAAGATCCGCCACTATTATATCCTTAAGTTGTTTCCTTTCTCTCTAAAGGATGACGCTAAAGCCTGGTTCACCTCTCTTGCTCCTGGATGTGTGAGTAGTCCCCAGGATATGGTCTATTACTTCTGTGAGAAATATTTCCATGCCCATAAGAAGCAAGCTGCCTTGCAGGAAATATACTACTTTGCTCAACTCCAAGAAGAGAGTCTCCCACAAGCTTGGGGGAGGCTCGTCCAGCTACAAAATGCTATGCCTGATCACCCTCTTAAGAAGAACGAGATACTTGATATCTTCTATAACGGACTTACCGATGCTTCTAAAGACCACCTAGATAGTTGTGCCGGTTGTGTTTTTAGGGAACGAACTATCGAACAAGCTGAGACCCTACTGAATAACATCTTGATCAACGATAATGCTTGGACTATTCCCGAACCACCTCCTAAGCCAACTCCGAAGAAAAGAGGTATTCTATTCCTCAGTCCCGAAGATATGCAAGAAGCCAAGAAATCTATGCAAGAGAAAGGCATTAGATCTGAAGATGTCAAAAATCTACCACCTATCGAAGAGATCCATGGTCTAGATAACCCGATACAAGTAGTAGAAGTGAATTCTCTGCGTAGGTTTGATGAGAGTGATATTCCTTTTGGCAAACCTGCTAGCCTATGCTTTGATGAATTTGACAGCTTTGTTGCCAAACAACAGAGTTTCAATGATTATGTTAGCAGACATTTGGAACAAAGTACTCGTATGCTTAGCCATTTAAGTGTTTGTGTAGACAGAAATGTCAATGATCTGAAGCTTCTTAGTAAACATGCCTCTATGATTACTACTCGGGTAGAACAAGTACTTAAAGCTCAGAATGATTTGCTCAATGAATTAAATGACAACTTTGTCAGAGTCATTACTAGAGGAGGCAAAATGACTCGGGAACCTTTGTATCCTGAAGGTCATCCTAAGAGAATTGATCAAGATTCTCAAGGAATCAATGTTGATACACCCAGTCATCCTAAGGAGAAGAAGAAGCATGATAGAAACCTACATGCCAGTTCACCAAATACTGTCACACCCGAAGAACCTAATGATATTTCTGCGTCTGATGCAGAAACACAATCTGGTGATGAACATGAACCCGGTGACAATATGGACAGTGATGTTCATAATAATGCTCAACCTAGCAATGATGAGGATGTGGAGATTGAACCTACGGTCAATCCTGATAACCCACAACCTAAGAGATACAATAAGAATGACTTCACTGCTAGGAAGCATGGTAAAGAAAGGGAGCCATGGGTTCAGAGACCTATGCCCTTTCCTCCTAAGCTATCCAAGAAAAAGGATGATGAGGATTTTGAGCGCTTCGTTGAGATGATAAGACCCATCTTTATGCAGATGAGGTTAACTGATATGCTCAAAATGTCTCTGTATGCCAAGTACATGAAAGATATCGTGACTAATAAATGGAAGATACCAGATCTTGAGATCTCCACCATGCTTGCCAATTACACTTTCAAATGTGGAACTCCTAAGAAACTTGGTGATCCCGGAGTGCCCACTATACCTTGCTCCATTAAAGGAAACTACGTAAGAACTGCCTTATGTGACCTTGGAGCCGGTGTTAGTGTTATGCCGCTCTATCTCTATCGTAGACTTGAATTGGATAAGTTGACACCCACTGAAATTTCTCTGCAAATGGCCGACAAATCAATTGCTTTCCCTATCGGCATTTGCGAGGATGTGCCTGTTGTGGTTGCTAACACCACTATCTTAACAGACTTTGTTATCTTGGATATTCTCGGGGACGATGCCATGGTTGTCATCCTCGGAAGACCCTTTTTAAACATTGCATGGGCTGTTATAGATTGCAACAAAGGCAATGTCACTTTCCATGTCAACGGTAATGAGCACACGGTGCACTTTCCGAAGAAACGATATCAAGTACATTGCATCAATGCTATCGAAAAGACTTCATCGATTCTTATTGGGAGCTTTGAATGCCCTATTCCTCGTGTCAAGATGAAGTATGATTTGCTTGTTGGGGAGATACATATCCCCATTGAGGTGACTTAGTGGCTATTCGAAAATTCTCCTTTCTCTCTTGCAATTCGATAAGGTTTTGTCATGAGGATTTGATCAACCCCATTGACGGATTTATTTCGATGACCATGAAATGGATGAATCAAAGAGTCACATACCTCTGTTTTGAGATTTCATTTTCTATTGCTTAGAAGAAAAATGATAGAATTAGTTTAGTTTTTCCCGTTTTCTGTTTTAGCGTCCCGGAGAAAACTACCTCGAAAATAAAAGTTCTCCGATGGTCCTGAAAATTTAGTATGATTTTTTCTGGAATATTTGAAAATTACTAGGCCTGAGAGCTGTCCTGGGGGCCTGACCAGTGGGCCACAAGCCCTGCCACTGCCACCCCCCTGGTGGCGGCTAGCAAGCTTGTGGGGCCCACAGGGACCCCCTCCACTCATTCCAGCTCCCATCCTCTTCTTCCACCTCCAGAAAAAATTGTTTCGCAGCTCAAACCCGTGTTCTTGCTCATTTGGCTGTGATTTTCGATCTCCTTGCTCAAAGCACCATTCTCCGAACCGTTTTGGGCAAATTACTCCTTGGTAAGTGACTCCTCCATTGGTCCAATTAGTTTTTGCTCTAGTGCTTTATCCTTCGCGTATTCTTGCTACCTTGGTGACCCTGTTCTTGAGCTAGAAATGTTGATTTTAGCTGGTCCCAAGTAGTTTTAGCGCGTGATACGATCTCTAGGCACTAGTAGGAGTAGTTGCTACAAGGTTTGGTTGGTCTTCATTCACTTTTCTCTTGAACTTCAAAAATTTCAGCAAAAGGAAATTATGTTCGGGAGGAAGTTTCATGGTGGTTCCTCAAGTAAGAAGGGTCCCCGTCTTTCTTTTCGGGAGCCCGAACCTTTTCAACTAAGGGACGCACCGGTACAACCATGTGAATGGCCTTCTGATGAGTTCATGATCGAAGCAGGCTTCAAGGATGAGTTCGATACACTTGTCCGCAATGCCAGGTTAGAAGAATTCCTCTTAGATAAATGTGAACAGTATGCTATGCTCACTGCCTCTTTTGTGCGTAGATTTAAATTTTCAGTTGGCCGTGACTCATCCATACTGTTTGATCTGTACGATAAATCCTACGCCATGGATTTGGAGGATTTCAATAGGATTTGCAAGATACCCGATGGGGGTAGTATTAATGATCCTTCTAAGTCTTTGGTCAGAGACTTTGTCTCTAGTATAACTATTGGAGAAACCAAAGATATCACGCAAGCCACCATAGGAAGCATCCATTTCCCTGCCTTGCACTACTTTGCCCTCTTCATAGGTAGATGCATTAACGGCAAGGGTGCACATTGTCACCTATGTGCTTCTGACCTTAGTATCCTTAAGAGCGCAGTAACAGGTGACAAGAGCTTCAATATGGGAGCTATAATAGTGTAGCGACCCGACTCAAGACGAGTCAAGCCTCTGTGTTTCTGTGCCATCCCTGGATCAGTATGCTGGCACACACAGTACATCAATGTATATATCAAAGTGCAATCACATGTAAATAGCGTAAAACTGATATATACCTTAAATATTTCAGCGGAAGCTGTCAAGGGAGTGGAGTCCCAATAAACACCAACGGCAAGTTGAGTGTAGACCGTAACCCTGAATCGTACTCTTACTCGTCGAAGAAAAATATCTGCAACATAAGACGTTGCAGCCGTGTAGGTCAGCATATTGAATATGCCGGCAAGTCACATATGATAGGAGTGAAAAGTAATCATCTATACTATATGCATATATGGCAGGTGGGGCTATAAGTTTTTAGCGAAAAGCAAGTTTTCTCCTACATCAAGAGAGGGCTAAAAGCAAAATGTTATTACATTGTTGGTTGTTAACGAGATGGTTCCGCCAACCAATTCTCGTACCCGAGTTGTCAATAATTACCCTCATCAAATATATATAATGGTGTTGAGAAATCCAGATAACTTCAGTTCCTTTGGCTCAAGTTGTCCATGACCGTGGACACGGCTAATCGATTAGGTTTGAGTACTCTGCAGAGTTTTGCACACGTTCCCCACAAGATTTGATCGCCTCCGTGTATGTCCTCGCACTTCAGGGTGTTTGAAGACCGGATGATCAAAACATGGTCTTTCAACGGGTCCCTCTGAATCCGTGTCGGTGCCCATCCATTCCTACCGTTCGTCTACATCTGCTAGCACCGCCTGTCCAGAGTCGCCGCGTTGTCCAACCAAGCCAGAGCCCATAATGACTTGTGGTTGTGCAGGTAAGCCTTGGGTCTTGAAAATATCCGTCCGTCTCTTTGAGCCTGGGTGAAGCTTTCCGCAGGATGTCATGGCCTCTCCAGCATCCCGGGTCATCCACTGGGTTCTCCAGGGAGCCGATCAACCATCTTTCACCCAGAGTTGCATTGCGTCCGAGGTCTTGAAAATCTTGTCTTAACCGGTCTTGATTATTTAATCAACCTTGCATCACTCGTGTTATGCACTCAACCGAAATCCCGTCTACTCAAGCATAGCAATATGAAATTTGTCGTCCCGGGGCCAAGTATCGGGGTTGTTGTGTGCCTACCACATGATACTAAAATATGTAACCATAGTTTCCAAGTACCTACTCAGCATGCAATTGGGCATAGGATGGTAGAACTACGATTCATAAAACGTAGGTGATACATGATCAAATGACTTGCCTGGTGATGTTGACGAAGAAGAATTTCTCGAGAAATAACTTGATAGACTACTCGTCACTCTCCGATGAAATCTATATAACAAACATATCATTCACATAAGCACTCATACTAGCAATCATTCTAGCAATCAAAACAAAAGAGAGAGCGAATAGGAATCCGGAGGAAACTTCAAATAAGACTAGGGAGTCTTCTACTACGTCAAACACTAAATAGTTTTTGTCTAACAGAAAATAATAACAAGGAACTAAGATATAAGTTTAACTAAGATAAAATAAAATATTTTTCATAAAACTATTTGAAAGTATTTCCAAACGGTACTTGAAACCGTGGAGAAACCAATTGCAAGTTACTAAGGAACTAGAATTGATTTCATGATAACAAATAAAACTAAAATCAAAACTTCTTGCAAACCTACTGTTTAACTAACAGAAACAAAACATAATATTTCTGAAATAATAAAGAAAATATTTTAAAAGCAATTATAGAAAAGGAATTAGTCATAATCCTAAAAGAGATGAAACACAAATTGTTTCACAAGAAACCATAAGCTAAAATACTCAAACAAATCTGAAATTTTTACCACTGATAACTAAGATCACTAGTGATCAGTAGCAAAAAGAATCAAATTAAAATCTATTTTTAAACTCCTGGAATAAGCAAAACAAGGTTTAAGAAGACCCAGTAACGGAAGAAGCTTATATCAACGGAAGAGCCCTCGATTTTGATGAAAATGTTATGAATATAACGGAAGATATGAAGACTGTGAGAAGTCAGTTGCCAAAACCCCAGAGGGTCGCTAAACATTTTGAGGGACCGGTAACTCTCATTTTAAGTGTGGTAGCATCCCACTTTGCCGGAAGTTAGATTTGTTAGAAGACCCCAAACCCTAACCTTTCTTTCTAGCCCCTTCCGAATCTCGAGGACGAGATTCATTTTAAGTGTGGTAGATTTGTAACATCCCAAATTTTGGAATGTTAAAATAATTATTAGTTTATTTGTTTGTTTGCTTGAGTGATTGAAACTTGTGTGAAATTTGAAACTTTTCAAAAACTTTTGAATGAGAGGGAATAAAATGACTTTCCCCTTCTCCGGTGAATTCAAATTCCATCATTTAAAAGCAAAGAGAGAAGATGACGTGACTTCTTCAACTATAAAGAATTTGAACGGAGATTTGCATTTGAATTCTTTCAAAATTTTCTTATGCATTTCTATTTGTTTCTTCGTGCAAGAAGTGTCGAGAAATAAATTCTTGCAAGCAAGAAAAGAGAGGAGGAATATGACCCTCCAAAACCAGGGGCACTTCTGAAATATTTTGAGCCAAGAAAGCTAAAGTTTTATTGTGAAAATAAATGCCAAAAAGAAATAAAGCACTTAGGGGAATTTTTGAAAAAAAACATTTTTTTTAGTTTTTATTTTTGCCTTGGAAAAATGTTAATCGAGTAGAGGATATTTTTCTGAAAATTTTGGTATATAATACCCTATATTAATTATTTTATTTTGTTTCTTTTTTATTCCTTTTAGTTTCTGTTTTATTAAAAATCTAAAATCAGGAACTGTATCTTTTTTATTAGGAAAGCGCCTCGGGCGCTTTATAGCCGAATCGGCCCATGCCTTTTAGCCCGGGACCGAATCCCTTAGGATCCGGCAGACCGAGCCTGCCCCGACCCCCTCTCTCTCTATGCCAGTGGGGCCCGCGACCGCCCCTGCACCCTGCCGGTCACCCCCTTCCTTTCCTCTCTCTCCTTTCCTTCCTCTCTCCACCCCGAGCCACCATGGCCGAAACTTCCTTGCCTCCCCCGATTCCCTTCCCTATGGCACCACCCCCCCTCCTCCTATAAGACCCGACCGCCCCGAGCCCTCCTCGCCCGTTCCCCACCCTCGTCGCCGCCCTGCCCCACCCTCGCCGCCGCCGGAGACCCTCTGCAGTGCCGTCCCCGTCCTCGCCCGAGCCGCCGCCGCCGTCAAGCCCTCGCCGGAGCAGAGCCCACCGGTGAGCACCCCATCCCCTCTCTCTGACCGTTAGATCAGGAATGCACGCTTCAGATTAGATCACAAAATACCCTTTCGGTTTTCTAAACAAAACCGAGCCGGCTTATTCACTTAACTATTAGCCGAAGCGGTTCTTGTTAGGCTTCGGTCGTTTGCTCCTAACACCCGCAGCACACAGCCCCGCAGCCAATCAGGGACTGCCACGTAGTCTGTTAGCTATTGTTTTATTTTTCTGTTTAGTTCCAAAAACAGAATAGTTTCAGTTTTGTTTTGACCATAGCTTTTGATCCCGAAGTACAATGAGGTTGATTCTTTTTCCAGTAGATCACAAGTTTTCTGTAGTTTTTAAAAACATATAATTTGTCTATGTTTGAAATTTTCAAATTTGAATTAGATCAGATTTAGTTCAAACCTTGTTTTGCTTATTCCAGGAGTTTAAAAAATGATTTTGAGTTGATTCTTTTTGCTACTGCTTCCTAGTGATTATATATTACTGTGGTAGAAGTTTAAAAAAAATTCAAATATTTTTACTTGGGTTTTAACAGAAACAAGTTTCTGCCTTAGTGACGTGTATTGAATTCTTTCACTTAGGCCATAGCAAATCTTTACTTGTGATGTTATGTTTACTTGTTGCTTGATTGTAGTGCTTATGGTGTGTATTTGTTTGTACCGGTAGATCACCCGGAGTGCGAAGCTTGTTACTTAGAAGCGCTCGATCAAGACAACTATCATCAAGGCAAGTCATTTTGATCATGCTATTTTCCTATGTTTTCGATGCATGGTAGTTTCACCTTTCTTTGCCCAATTGCATGCTGCTTAGGTACTTGGAAATTTTAGTATAGGTTGTAGTATCATGTGGTAGGCACACAACAACCCCGATACTTGGCCCCGGGACGACAACTTTCATATTGCTATGCTTGAGTAGACGAGATTTCGGTTGAGTGCATAACACGAGTGATGCAAGGTTGCTTAAATAATCAAGACCGGTTAAAACAAGATTTTCAAGACCTCGGACGCAATGCAACTCTGGGTGAAGGACGGTTGATCGGTTCCCTGGAGAACCCAGTGGATGACCCGGGATGCTCGAGAGGCCATGACATCCTGCGGAAAGCTTCACCCAGGCTCGAAGAGACGGACGAAGACTTCAAGACTCAAGGCTTACCTGCACAGCCACAAGTCATTATGGGCTCTGGCTTGGTTGGACAACGCGGCGACTCTGGACAGGCGGTGCTAGCAGATGTAGAAGAACGGTAGGAAATGGATGGGCACCGACAGGGATTCAGAGGGATCCGTTGAAAGAACATGTTTTGATCATCCGGTCTTCAAACACCCTGAAGTGCGAGGACATACACGGAGGCGATCAAATCTTGTGGGGAACATGTGCAAAACTCTGCAGAGTGCCCAACCTAATCGATTAGTCGTGTCCACGGTCATGGACGACTTGAGCCGAAGGCATTGAAATTCCCCTAAACTCTCAACACAACTTAATAATGATGTGGGTGTTAACAACAACTCGGGTACAAGAATTGGTTGCCGGAACCATCTCGTTAACAACAAACAATGTAGTAATATTTTGCTTCCAGCCCCTCTTGTTGTACGATAAAATTGTCTTTATGCAAAACTTATAGCCCCACCTGCCAAATATGCATGTAGAGATAGTTGATAATTATTTTACCCCTCTCTTTGATGACTTGCCGGCATATTCCATATGCTGACCTACACGGTTGCAACGTATCATGTTGCAGAGTACTTTTCCGACCAGGAGTGAGGCTTCGATCTATGCTCAGCGACATGCCCTGGAGTCGGATGGACTCGTCTACCTCATGCTTCCGCTAGTCTTCGGTAGATATCTCATGAGATGGCCTTCAGCCACTTTATTGTAATCCTTTATTATAATAAAGTACTCGTTATGATATTTCGATTAATAAAGCTGTGTGATTGAACTCTTCAATATATACATTATGTACTGAGTGTGTACCAGCATGATCTTGGGATGGTACGGAAACACCAGAGGCTTGACTCGTCTTGAGTCGGGTCGCTACAAATAGCAAGGAGGCTGAATAATAATGCCAGTGAGGGGGATTTCTTTGGTGGAGTTTATGCTACACGCTTAGCAAATTTTCTTGGAGTATCCATCCATTCAGAAGACCCTCCTCTCCGTAAAGCCTACCTTGATCGTGTCGCTCTAACACGCTACTAGTTCCTTGAGAGAGATCATGGATCCCTCCTATACCGCTTGATATTTAACCGGCAGCGTGTTTTCCATATTACCCTTCCTGCTCCTGCTTTCTTTGACTTTCAGGTAAAACGAAGATACTACATAACCATAGGAGAGGCAGAGGAGTATGAGAGGGAGGCGACGGCTGCTCTACTTTGTGAGGCAGCTATTCAGGCAGTGGCTGCAGCACTCCCGTATAACACCCATTATGATTTTGGGTTTCGCCAGGACCATCCATGGGAGTAGACCAAGCTAGGCCAAAAGCCTAAGCTTGGGGGAGTACGTGTTCTCACCGACTTTACATTCATGCTTATGCTTTCACTTTGTTAGCCGGTGTTTACACTTTGCCACTGTATTATCCATGCTAGTTTATTTTTGTTTTCTTGTTTTCTTGTTTTGTGTCCTTTTGAGAAAACCCAAAAAGATTTTTCTTTCTTCTTTTGCTTGTTGGGAGTTTTCCCGTGTAAATAGTTTTCTTTTTCTTTGGGTCAAGGTAGAAGATATTGGTTACAATGTTTAGTGGTTCTTGCTTGCATACCTGTTTAGCTTTCAAAGAGCCATATTACTTTGTCTTCTCCTTTGTGTTTGCCTGCAGATTCAGCTTAGTCCAATGATCTTATTATTGTTTACATCGTTCGATCGTGCAAATGAAAGGCAATAATGATGATATATGATGAAGTGACTGAGACTGAAAAGCTGGTATGAACTCTATCTATTTTGTTTTTGTAAATATGACTAGCTTGTCAAACAAGATTCAGCTTTGTTGTGAGAGAACCATGTCTGCCATGAAAACTTAGAGATCATAGTTTCTGATGCCATGCTTATTTAGCTAGGAGCTTATAATGGTTTGTCTTGAATGCCAACATAGATTTTGAGATGACTATGATGTAGTATGATAGGATGGTATTCTCCTTTGAATGTTTCAAGTGGCTTGACTTGGCGCGTGTTCATGCATGTAGTTGAAACAAAATCAACATAGCCCCTATGATGTTCGTGTTCATGGTGATCTATATCATGTTCATGCTTGCATTCAATGTTAGTCAAACTCATTGCATCTTGGTGACTATTGTCGCTCTCTAGTTGGTCGCTTCCTAGTCTTTTGCTAGCCTTCACTTGTACTAAGCGGAATACTGCTTGTGCATCCACTCCCATAAACCCAAAAGTTTTTCCATGAGAGTCCACCATACCTACCTATTTGCGGTATCCACCTGCCGTTCCAAGTAAATTTGCATGTGCCACTCTCTAAACCTTCAAGAAATAATCTGTTTTGCATGCCCGAACCGCTCATGTGGTGACAGGGGGCTATTGGTATCTTCCATGCTAGGAGTGTTATCCTCGACATGTGTTTATTCACGAGAAAGGGGCCGGTAATTGGAATGTCCAGTTCCACGCTTAAATCGAAAACATAACTGTAAAACAAGACTCCCCCTGGATTGATGTTAGTATGGACGGTACCCGAGGATTCGGCTAGCCGTGGAGTGTGATTGATTGGTGGTGGGGGAGTTAAAACTTTACTTTTCTGTTTGGGAACCGCCTATAGCATGAGTAGCATGGAAGATATTGAGAACTCTTGGTCATTGCGTTGACAATGAAAGCATACCACCCAAAATTATTATCTCTGTTTTCAAAGCTTGAGCTTTGGCACCTCTGCAAATCAATGCTTCCCTTTGTGAAGGGCTTGTCTATTTATTTTCCTGTCGAGTCATCCTCCTCTTATATAAGCACCAATTAGAGAGCACCTTTGTCATTTTTATGCTTTGCTTTTGATTTATATTGAGTATGACTATGACTGGACCTTCGTTGCTATGAGTTACAATGTTTAGTCAGCCCTTGATCTTTGAAAGTTCTCTGCATTTATGTTTTGCGGTCTCAGAAAGAGCTAGCGAGATACCACCTATTCATATTGCTTCATGCTTGTTTTGATTGAAGTGTTGGTATTTGAAACTCATTATTATTTGCTCGTTAGCTGATTATGATGGCGAACGTCGCATGGGAAACAAAATTTTCCTACGCGCACGAAGACCTATCATGGTGATGTCCATCTACGAGAGGGGATGAGTGATCTACGTACCCTTGTAGATTGTACAGCAGAAGCGTTAGAGAACGCGGTTGATGTAGTGGAACGTCCTCACGTCCCTCGATCCGCCCCGCGAACAATCCCGCGATCAGTCCCACGATCTAGTACCGAACGGACGGCACCTCCGCGTTCAGCACACGTACAACTCGACGATGATCTCGGCCTTCTTGATCCAGCAAGAGAGACAGAGAGGTAGAAGAGTTCTCCGGCAGCGTGACGGCGCTCCGGAGGTTGGTGATGATCTCGTCTCAGCAGGGCTCCGCCCGAGCTTCGCAGAAACGCGATCTAGAGGAAAAACTATGGAGGTATGTGGTCGGGCAGCCGTGAGAAAGTCGTCTCAAATCTGCCCTAAAAGCCCCATATATATAGGAGGAGGGAGGGGGACCTTGCCTTGGGGTCCAAGGGATCCCCAAGGGGTCGGCCGAGCCAGGGGGGAGGACTCTCCCCCCCCCCCCCAAACCGAGTCCTACTTGGTTTGGTGGGAGGGAGTCCTTCCCCTTTCCCACTTCTTCCTTTTTTTTTCTTTCCTTTGATTTTTCTATCTTGGCGCATAGGGGATTGGTGGGCTGTCCCACCAGCCCACTAAGGGCTGGTGTGACCCCCCCAAATACCTATGGGCTTCCCCGGAGTGGGTTGCCCCCCTCCGGTGAACTCCCGGAACCCATTCGTCATTCCCGGTACATTCCCGGTAACTCCGAAAACCTTCCGGTAATCAAATGAGGTCATCCTATATATCAATCTTCGTTTCCGGACCATTCCGGAAACCCTCGTGACGTCCGTGATCTCATCCGGGACTCCGAACAACATTCGGTAACCAACCATATAACTCAAATACGCATAAAACAACGTCGAACCTTAAGTGTGCAGACCCTGCGGGTTCGAGAACTATGTAGACATGACCCGAGAGACTCCTCGGTCAATATCCAATAGCGGGACCTGGATGCCCATATTGGATCCTACATATTCTACGAAGATCTTATCGTTTGAACCTCAGTGCCAAGGATTCGTATAATCCCGTATGTCATTCCCTTTGTCCTTCGGTATGTTACTTGCCCGAGATTCGATCGTCAGTATCCGCATACCTATTTCAATCTCGTTTACCGGCAAGTCTCTTTACTCGTTCCGTAATACAAGATCCCGCAACTTACACTAAGTTACATTGCTTGCAAGGCTTGTGTGTGATGTTGTATTACCGAGTGGGCCCCGAGATACCTCTCCGTCACACGGAGTGACAAATCCCAGTCTTGATCCATACTAACTCAACTAACACCTTCGGAGATACCTGTAGAGCATCTTTATAGTCACCCAGTTACGTTGCGACGTTTGATTCACACAAAGCATTCCTCCGGTGTCAGTGAGTTATATGATCTCATGGTCATAGGAATAAATACTTGACACGCAGAAAACAGTAGCAACAAAATGACACGATCAACATGCTACGTCTATTAGTTTGGGTCTAGTCCATCACGTGATTCTCCCAATGACGTGATCCAGTTATCAAGCAACAACACCTTGTTCATAATCAGAAGACACTGACTATCATCGATCAACTGGCTAGCCAACTAGAGGCATGCTAGGGACGGTGTTTTGTCTATGTATCCACACATGTAAATGAGTCTTCATTCAATACAATTATAGCATGGATAATAAACTATTATCTTGATACAGGAATTATAATAATAACTATACATTTATTATTGCCTCTAGGGCATAATTCCAACAGTCTCCCACTTGCACTAGAGTCAATAATCTAGCCCTCACATCACCATGTGAATTACATTGTAATAAATCTAACACCCACACAGTTCTGGTGTCGATCATGTTTTGGCCGTGGAAGAGGCTTAGTCAGCGGGTCTGCTACATTCAGATCCGTGTGCACTTTGCATATATTTACGTCCTCCTCCTCGACGTAGTCGCGGATGAGGTTGAAGCGTCGTTTGATGTGTCTGGTCTTCTTGTGAAACCTTGGTTCCTTTGCTAAGGCAATGGCACCAGTGTTGTCACAGAACAAGGTTATTGGATCCAGTGCACTTGGCACCACTCCAAGATCCGTCATGAACTGCTTCATCCAGACACCCTCCTTAGCCGCCTCCGAGGCAGCCATGTACTCTGCTTCACATGTAGAATCTGCTACGACGCTTTGCTTGGAACTGCACCAGCTTACTGCACCCCCATTAAGAATAAATACGTATCCGGTTTGCGACTTAGAGTCGTCCGGATCTGTGTCAAAGCTTGCATCGACGTAACCTTTTACGGCGAGCTCTTCGTCACCTCCATACACGAGAAACATCTCCTTAGTCCTTTTCAGGTACTTCAGGATATTCTTGACCGCCGTTCAGTGATCCACTCCTGGATTACTCTGGAACCTACCTGCCATACTTATGGCCAGGCTAACATCCGGTCTAGTGCACAGCATTGCATACATGATAGAGCCTATGGCTGAAGCATAGGGGACGGAGCGCATATGCTCTCTATCTTCATCAGTTGCTGGGCACTGAGTCTTACTCAATCTCGTACCTTGTAACACTGGCAAGAACCCTTTGTTGGACTGTTCCATTTTGAACCTCTTCAAAACTTTATCAAGGTATGTGCTTTGTGAAAGTCCTATCAGGCGTTTTGATCTATCCCTATAGATCTTAATGCCTAGAATGTAAGCAGCTTCTCCTAGGTCCTTCATAGAGAAACTTTTATTCAAGTAACCTTTTATGCTCTCCAAAAGCTCTACGTTGTTTCCAATCAGTAATATGTCATCCACATATAATATTAGAAACGCCACAGAGCTCCCACTCACTTTCTTGTAAATACAAGATTCTCCAACCACTTGTATAAACCCAAATGCTTTGATCACCTCATCAAAGCGTTTGTTCCAACTCCGAGATGCTTGCACCAGTCCATAAATGGATCGCTGGAGCTTGCACACCTTGTCAGCATTTTTAGGATCGACAAAACCTTCGGGTTGCATCATATACAACTCTTCCTTAAGGAAACCGTTAAGGAACGCCGTTTTGACATCCATCTGCCAAAATTTCATAATCGAAAAATGCAGCTATTGCTAACATGATTCTGACGGATTTAAGCATCGCTACGGGAGAGAAAGTCTCATCGTAGTCAATTCCTGGAACTTGTGAAAAACCCTTTGCCACAAGTCGAGCTTTATAAACGGTCACGTTACCGTCAGCGTCCGTCTTCTTCTTAAAGATCCATTTGTTCTGAATAGCCTTGCGGCCCTCAGGTAGTATCTCCAAAGTCCATACTTTGTTCTCATACATGGATCCTATCTCGGATTTCATGGCTTCTAGCCATTTGTTGGAATCTGGGCCCACCATTGCTTCTTCATAATTTGCAGGTTCATTGTTGTCTAACAACATGATTGTCAAGACGGGATTACCGTACCACTCTGGAGCAGCGCGTGATCTCGTCGACCTGCGTGGTTCAACAGAAACTTGAACTGGAGTTTCATGATCATCATCATTAACTTCCTCCTCAACCGGCGTCGCAATCACAGGGGTTTCCCCTTGCCCTGCGCCACCATCCAGAGGGATGAGAGGTTCGACAACCTCGTCAAGTTCTATCTTCCTCCCACTCAATTCTCTCGAGAGAAACTCCTTCTCGAGAAAAGTTCCGTTCTTAGCAACAAACACTTTGCCCTCGGATTTGAGATAGAAGGTGTACCCAACTGTCTCTTTTGGGTAGCCTATGAAGACGCACTTTTCCGTTTTGGGTTCCAGCTTTTCAGGCTGAAGCTTTTTGACATAAGCATCACATCCCCAAACTTTAAGAAACGACAACTTTGGCCTTTTGCCATACCACAGTTCGTATGGTGTCGTCTCAACGGATTTCGATGGTGCCCTATTTAAAGTGAATGCAGCTGTTTCTAATGCATAACCCCAAAACGATAACGGCAAATCAGTAAGAGACATCATAGATCGCACCATTTCCAATAAAGTACGATTACGACGTTCGGACACACCATTACGCTGTGGTGTTCCAGGCGGTGTTAACTACGAAACAATTCCACATTGTCTTTAAGTGAGTACCAAACTCGAAACTCAGATATTCACCCCCACGATCAGACCGTAGGAACTTGATCTTCTTGTTACGATGATTTTCCACTTCACTCTGAAATTGCTTGAACTTTTCGAATGTTTCAGACTTGTGCTTCATCAAGTAGACATAACCATATCTACTTAAATCGTCAGTGAAGGTGAGGAAATAACGATATCCGCCGCGTGCCTCCATGCTCATTGGACCACACACATCGGTATGTATGATTTCCAACAAGTCACTTGCACGCTCCATTGTTCCGGAGAACGGAGTCTTAGTCATCTTGCCCATGAGGCATGGTTCGCACGTGTCAAGTGAATCAAAGTCAAGTGACTCCAAAAGTCCATCAGCATGGAGTTTCTTCATGCGCTTTACACCAATATGACCCAAGCGGCAGTGCCACAAAAATATGGCGCTATCATTGTTTACTCTAACTCTTTTGGTCTCAATGTTATGTATATGTGTATCTCTATCAAGATTCAATATGAACAATCCTCTCACATTCGGTGCATGACCATAAAAGATGTTACTCATAGAAATAGAACAACCATTATTCTCAGACTTAAAAGAGTAACCGTCTCGCAATAAACAAGATCCAGATATAATGTTCATGCTCAACGCAGGCACTAAATAACAATGATTTAAGTTCATCACTAATCCCGATGGTAGTTGAAGTGACACGGTGCCGACGGCGATTGCATCAACCTTGGAACCGTTTCCTACGCGCATCGTCACTTCGTCTTTCGCCAGCCTTCGTCTATTCCGCAGTTCCTGCTTCGAGTTGCAAATGTGAGCAACAGAACCGGTATCGAATACCCAGGCACTACTACGAGAGCTGGTTAAGTACACATCAATAACATGTATATCAAATATACCTGATTTTTCTTTGCCCGCCTTCTTATCTGCCAGATACTTGGGGCAATTGCGCTTCCAGTGACCCATACCCTTGCAATAGAAGCACTCTGTTTCAGGCTTAGGTCCAGCCTTGGGTTTCTTCGGTGGATTGGCAACAGGCTTGCCGCTCTTCTTCGAATTGCCCTTCTTGCCTTTGCCGTTTCTCTTGAAACTAGTGGTCTTGCTCACCATCAACACTTGATGTTCTTTACGGAGTTCAGACTCTGCGACTTTCAGCATCGCAAACAACTCGCCGGGAGACTTGTTCATCCCTTGCATGTTGTAGTTCAACACAAAGCTTTTATAGCTTGGCGGCAGTGATTGGAGGATTCTGTCAGTGATAGCTTCTTGCGGGAGTTCAATCCCCAGTTCAGCTAGACGGTTTGAGTACCCAGGCATTTTGAGCACATGTTCACTGACAGACGAGTTTTCCTCCATCTTGCAAGCATAGAATTTATCGGAGGTCTCATACCTCTCGATCCGGGCGTTCTTCTGAAAGATGAACTTCAACTCCTGGAACATCTCAAATGCTCCATGACGCTCAAAGCGACGTTGAAGTCCCGGTTCTAAGCCATACAAGACTGCACATTGAACTATTGAGTAGTCCTCCTTACGCGCTAACCAAGCGTTCTTAACATCCTGATCAGCCGTAGCGGGTGGTTCATCTCCTAGCGCAGCATTAAGGACATAATCCTTCTTTCCAGCTTGTAAGATTAGCTTAAGATTACGAGCCCAGTCTACAAAGTTGCTTCCATCATCTTTCAACTTAGCTTTCTCTAGGAACGTATTAAAATTGAGGATGACACTTGCGTGAGCCATGATCTACAACACAAATATATTCAAAGTGGACTTAGACTATGTTCAAGATAATTAGAGTTCAACTTAATCAAATTACATGCTAAACTCCCACTCAAAAAGTACATCTCTCTAGTCATTTGAGTGGTTCATGATCCACCTACACTATCCCAAGTCCGATCATCACGTGAGTCGGGAGTAGTTTCAGTGGTAAGCATCCCTATGCTAATCATATCATCTATATGATTCATGATCGAACTTTCGGTCTCATGTGTTCCGAGGCCATGTCTGCACATGCTAGGCTCGTCAAGCTTAACCCGAGTGTTCCGCGTGCGCAACTGTTTTGCACCCGTTGTATGTGAACGTTGAGTCTATCACACCCGATCATCACGTGGTGTCTCGAAACGATGAACTGTAGCAACGGTGCACAGTCGGGGAGAACACAATTTCGTCTTGAAATTTTAGTGAGAGATCACCTCATAATGCTACCATCGTTCTAAGCAAAACAAGGTGCATAAAAGGATTAACATCACATGCAATTCATAAGTGACATGATATGGCCATCATCACGTGCTTCTTGATCTCCATCACCAAAGCACCGGCACGATCTTCTTGTCACCGGCGCCACACCATGATCTCCATCATCATGATCTCCATCAACGTGTCGCCATCGGGGTTGTCGTGCTACTTATGCTATCACTACTAAAGCTACATCCTAGCAAAATAGTAAACGCATCTGCAAGCACATATGTTAGTATAAAGACAACCCTATGGCTCCTGCCGGTTGCCGTACCATCGACGTGCAAGTCGATATTTCTATTACAACATGATCATCTCATACATCCAATATATCACATCACATCATTGGCCATATCACATCACAATCATACCCTGCAAAAACAAGTTAGACGTCCTCTAATTTTGTTCTTGCATGTTTTACGTGGTGACCAAGGGTATCTAGTAGGATCGCATCTTACTTACGCAAACACCACAACGGAGATATATGAGTTGCTATTTAACCTCATACAAGGACCTCCTCGGTCAAATCTGATTCAACTAAAGTTGGAGAAACCGTCACTTGTCAGTCATCTTTGAGCAAAGGGGGTTACTCGTAACGATGAAACCAGTCTCTCGTAAGCGTACGAGTAATGTCGGTCCAAGCCGCTTCAATCCAACAATACCGCGGAATCAAGAAAAGACTAAGGAGGGCAGCAAAACGCACATCACCGCCCACAAAACCTTTTGTGTTCTACTCGAGAAGACATCTACGCATGAACCTAGCTCATGATGCCACTGATGGGGAACGTCGCATGGGAAACAAAATTTTCCTACGCGCACGAAGACCTATCATGGTGATGTCCATCTACGAGAGGGGATGAGTGATCTACGTACCCTTGTAGATCGTACAGCCGAAGCGTTAGAGAACACGGTTGATGTAGTGGAACGTCCTCACGTCCCTCGATCCGCCCCGCGAACAATCCCGCGATCAGTCCCACGATCTAGTACCGAACGGACGGCACCTCCGCGTTCAGCACACGTACAGCTCGACGATGATCTCGGCCTTCTTGATCCAGCAAGAGAGGCGGAGAGGTAGAAGAGTTCTCCGGCAGCGTGACGGCGCTCCGGAGGTTGGTGATGATCTCGTCTCAGCAGGGCTCCGCCCGAGCTCCGCAGAAACGCGATCTAGAGGAAAAACTATGGAGGTATGTGGTCGGGCAGCCGTGAGAAAGTCGTCTCAAATCTGCCCTAAAAGCCCCATATATATAGGAGGAGGGAGGGGAACCTTGCCTTGGGGTCCAAGGGATCCCCAAGGGGTCGGCCGAGCCAGGGGGGAGGACTCTCCCCCCCAAACCGAGTCCTACTTGGTTTGGTGGGAGGGAGTCCTTCCCCTTTCCCACTTCTTCCTTTTTTTTTCTTTCCTTTGATTTTTCTATCTTGGCGCATAGGGGATTGGTGGGCTGTCCCACCAGCCCACTAAGGGCTGGTGTGACCCCCCCAAATACCTATGGGCTTCCCCGGAGTGGGTTGCCCCCCTCCGGTGAACTCCCGGAACCCATTCGTCATTCCCGGTACATTCCCGGTAACTCCGAAAACCTTCCGGTAATCAAATGAGGTCATCCTATATATCAATCTTCGTTTCCGGACCATTCCGGAAACCCTCGTGACGTCCGTGATCTCATCCGGGACTCCGAACAACATTCGGTAACCAACCATATAACTCAAATACGCATAAAACAACGTCGAACCTTAAGTGTGCAGACCCTGCGGGTTCGAGAACTATGTAGACATGACCCGAGAGACTCCTCGGTCAATATCCAATAGCGGGACCTGGATGCCCATATTGGATCCTACATATTCTACGAAGATCTTATCGTTTGAACCTCAGTGCCAAGGATTCGTATAATCCCGTATGTCATTCCCTTTGTCCTTCGGTATGTTACTTGCCCGAGATTCGATCGTCAGTATCCGCATACCTATTTCAATCTCGTTTACCGGCAAGTCTCTTTACTCGTTCCGTAATACAAGATCCCGCAACTTACACTAAGTTACATTGCTTGCAAGGCTTGTGTGTGATGTTGTATTACCGAGTGGGCCCCGAGATACCTCTCCGTCACACGGAGTGACAAATCCCAGTCTTGATCCATACTAACTCAACTAACACCTTCGGAGATACCTGTAGAGCATCTTTATAGTCACCCAGTTACGTTGCGACGTTTGATTCACACAAAGCATTCCTCCGGTGTCAGTGAGTTATATGATCTCATGGTCATAGGAATAAATACTTGACACGCAGAAAACAGTAGCAACAAAATGACACGATCAACATGCTACGTCTATTAGTTTGGGTCTAGTCCATCACGTGATTCTCCCAATGACGTGATCCAGTTATCAAGCAACAACACCTTGTTCATAATCAGAAGACACTGACTATCATCGATCAACTGGCTAGCCAACTAGAGGCATGCTAGGGACGGTGTTTTGTCTATGTATCCACACATGTAAATGAGTCTTCATTCAATACAATTATAGCATGGATAATAAACTATTATCTTGATACAGGAATTATAATAATAACTATACATTTATTATTGCCTCTAGGGCATAATTCCAACAGATTATGCCATTGATATTAGTTTACCATGAGACCTTTGTGTCACTTGCTTATGTGGTTAACTTGTGATCTTGCTGAAATTCTGGTTATGAGTTAGACATAGTTGCAACAACAAGATCAAACAGACTTTGTCAAAGTTTTTCTTTCTCTCTCAGTTTGTCAACTGAGTTGCTTGAGGACAAGCAAGGTTTTAAGCTTGGGGGAGTTGATACGTCTCCATCGTATCTACTTTTCCAAACTCTTTTGCCCTTGTTTTGGACTCTAATTTGCATGATTTGAATGGAACTAAACTGGACTGACGATGTTTTTAGCAAAATTGCCTTGGTGTTGTTTTTGTGCAGAAATCAAAGTTCTCCAAACGTCCTGAAAATTTACGGAGATTATTTTTGGAAAATATGAAAAATACCTGCGCAAAGATCCTCCTGAGGGGGTGGGCCAGTGGGCCACAAGCCCTCAAGCCGCCACCCCCTGGTGGCGGATGGCAAGCTTGTGGGGCCCATGTGGCTCTACCGCCCCCAATCTCAGCTCTATAAATTCACTTTCGTCCCAGAAAAAATAAAGATAGAAGATTTCATTGCGTTTGCGATACGGAGGCGCCGCCACAACCTGTTCTTCATCTGGAGGGCAGATCTGGAGTCCGTTTTGGTCTCCAGAGAGGGGAAATCGTCGCCATCGTCATCATCAACCTTCTTCCCTCTCCAATTTCATGAAGCTCTTCGTCGTTCATGAGTAATCTATTCGTAGGCTCGCTGGGCGCTGATGAGTAGGATGAGATCTATCATGTAATTGAGTTAGTTTTGATGGGGATTGATCCCTAGTATCCACTATGTTCTGAGATTGATGTTGCTACTACTTTGCCATGCTTAATGCTTGTCACTAGGGCCCGAGTGCCATGATTTCAGATCTGAAATTATTATGTTGTCACCAATATATGTGTGTTTTAGATCCGATCTTGCAAGTTGTAGTTACCTACAATGTGTTATGATCCAGCAACCCCGGAGTGACAATAACCGGAACCACTCCCGGTGATGATCATAGTTTGAGGAGTTCATGTGTTCACCAAGTGCTAATGCGTTGGTCCGGTTCTTTATTAAAAGGAGAACCTTAATATCCCGTAGTTTCCTTTTGGACCCCGCTGCCACGGGAGGGATGGACAATAGATGTCATGCAAGTTCTTTTCCCTAAACACGTATGACGACACACGGAATGCATGCCTACATCACATTGACGAACGGGAGCTAGCCACATATCTCTCCGTGTTATAACTGTTGCATGATGAATATCATCCAAACAAATCACCGACCCATTGCCTACGAGTTCGTCCTACTACTTTTGTTACTTGTCTTGCTCTGCTGTTGTTACTACTATTGCTATTGTTGTTACTTGTCTTGCTCTGCTGCTACTGTCGCTTGCTACTGTTGCTACTTGCTACTGCTGTCACTACTGTTGTTCCTTGCCACTGCTATTACTCGTTACATTGTTGCTACCTGCTACAATTTTGATACGCTGGTCATTGACGGGAACAGACAATTTTCGTCAACGGGCAACTTCTGGCGCCATTGATACGACAATTAGGCATAGTCTGCCGTCAACAGATCGTTTCTGACACCGTTGTTATCATACTACTTTGCTACTGATACCTTGCTTGCAGATACTAATCTTTCAGGTGTGGTTGAATCTGACACATTCAGCTGCTAATACTCGAGAGTATTCTCTCACCTCCTGTTTGGCGATCAACAAATTTGGGTCGAATACTCTACCCTCGAAAACTGCTACGATTCCAAGCGCTGGTGGGCCATCAACAACATTCTTCTAGTTTCGATTGCCGAAGAGTGCTAGCAGCATTCTTCTGGTGCCGTTGAAGGGGAAGGTCTGCTGTCATGAAGTCACTATGTCGGTGTAGAGGAGTCCTTGTCTTGATCACCAAGTCTTGTAAAATCTTCCTTGTATGTGTCATTGGCTACCCGAAGTGTCCCAGGAGTCCGACCTGTAGAGATAGGTCGGCGACCCGAGGACCCCTTAGTCCCATACTCTCTTAACGGGGGTATGTGAAGAGGGCGTTGGTGCAGCCGAAGTAGAAGGAGGTGCAACAGCTTCGCCACCACCTCCGCCTGATAGGGAAGATGGGAAGGCTGGTGTTCGGTGGTAGGGCGAGGCGGAGAGAACGAGGGCATCCTCAAGCTTCAACATCGTCTACACTGGACACAAACCACCAATAACACGAGAAGAAGAACTAGCTTCCTCCCTTTATCACTATGTTACCGAGACAAACCCCGCCGGAGGATCAGCATCCCAAATCTAGGAAATGGTCAACAACTTTCGGATATCTATAACAGGCCTCCTATGTATGCGCCACCTAGACGAACCATCTCCTTGTACGCACTACTCGTATTATAGACCCCCTATGTATGTCCCACTTAGATGAACTATTCCTTTTATTTATTGTGTCTTAATGGTTACCCGCCTGTGTATGGACTAAATGCATCGTTTTTATATATAAACTACTTTGTTCTAAGCAAAATATCAAACAAACTTTTCGTACATTATAAGACAAACTAAATAGCTAAGTGATCTACATGGCGCGACGTGTCGCTGCGCACTATCCGCTAGTACTACCTAGCATGTCTGGTCATCCCCTTTCTTCGTTCATTGACATGCGCTTCTTTGTGTACTCCTCGTTTGGAGCTCGATGGTACTATAGGTCAAAAATATAGACCATTGTCTTCGCAATGACACAAACACACTTGATGGTGGCATCTTCTTCAATGAGAAGATATTCATCCGCGTAGTCGCCGGAAACACCATATGCAATCACTCTCACCGTCGTTGATTTTTTTAATATGCACTAAAGCCAAGCAAGCCGGCAACATTCCTACGTCGAGTGAAAAAACAACAATTCTGCTCGCAAGCTTCCATGATGCACATGAATAGAGACCTACACATTTGATATTGCCTACGAAATAGGAGACCCGAATATGGCGCTACCTCGACGAAGTAGTCCTTCATGAGCACCTTGTCTCTGAGAGCTCGGTTGCAAGGAATGCATAGCGGGCCAATCGCGAATCCATAACACTTTTTCTTTGGGCCCTTCTCAAATTCGTCCACAAGATGCAACAATACTTGATTGTCGACATTGTTATCATATCTTTTATGTGTGAATCATCCGACAAAGACGACGAGGACGGACTTCGATCCATCTCAAAAATGCACGCCCGTGAATTTCACCCGAACCTCACCTACAAAAATAACCGGGAAATCGCCCCTTTCTTCTCTCCCAACTACTGAAGCAAAACATGCTGAAATCCCTTCCTATGCGGCGTGGGCGACCCCAACCAACTCCGAGGCTCACAAGGCCGTGCGCCAAGCTTTAGGGCGGATCCATTGTTAGAGCATATTTCTGTGTATATGGTTTTGGTAATTGATGACACCCCCTATGGACTAATGGTTGCATTGAGTTATATTCGAATGATTTGTCCATAGTCACTTATTGAAGTCCATCTGTTGGTTTCAAGGAGTTTATTTGACGACCAAGGTGGTATTCAAAGTATTATCCAAAGATTGGTCATAAAGACACAATGTTGATCAAGACTAAGCAAAGAGTAAATCAAGATGATCAACACACAAAGTGTACAATATGTACCGAGAGGGATCAAGTGATCCCATGGTATGGTAAGCATTATCCATAACGCTTTTGTGTACTAACCCATGGTCTTCGTGAGAGTTCTATGTGGGGTTGGGTGTGTTTCCATGGGTTTGCATCAAGAGTTAGATCTCATTCAACCTATGAAGGAAGACATCAAGTGGTGATCGTCATCAAGATTGCGGTGTGCAAGTTCAAGTGGAGCATCACGAAGATATCATGCTTGAAGCTTGCCGTCCATTATGGTGGCAATGGAGTTGTGAAGATGTGCTGAAGAGTGTCTCACCATAGTGAGTATGGGGGGCAATCAACTAGTCTTCATGAAACCAACATCAAGAAAGGTGGTCCATCTTGAGGAAGCCAAGATCATCGTCATCTAGCTCAAGAGGACTAGGTGCAAGGTACAGGTTAGGATAGATTGTCGTACTGTCAAGGGGGTCTCTCAAGTGAGTAGCTTGATCGTATCGTTCATTGGATAGCTCTTGTCGTCTTGAATCCAACAAGCTTGAGTTTGCTCGATTCGAAACTCGTATGCGAAAGTTATGGCGGTTTCAGTGGCCAGCGGTAGTACCGCCAGTGCCAGTGGTAGTACCGCTCTTGGAACGGTAGTAGTTTTTACTACCGCTCTCTGGCGGTAGTACCGTCCGGTACTATCGTGCCGTCGAACTTTTGCTCAACCGCAGCCTCACCGGAGGTAGGCACGGAAGTTATTTTTTACTACCATGGTTGGTGAACCTACCCTGCGGTAGTACCGCTCCTAGGAGCGGTAGTACCACTCCTAGCAGCGGTAGTACCGCTCTGCTCGGGCTGTGAATGGGGGTAACGGTTGGATTATTTCCCCCACTATATAAAGGGGGTCTTCTTCCCCATTGGATCTAATCCATCCGTTGAGCTCGTGTTCTTCCCCCATTGTTGTCCTTCTTAGAGCTTGCTAACTCTCAATCCCTCCAATAATTCTTGCTAGTTCTTGAGGGAAAAGAGAGAGGAGATCTAGATCCACATCTTCACCAATCACTTTCTCCTCTATGTGAGGGGAACCCCTTGGATCTTGATCTTGGAGTTCTTTGTGAGCTCCTTGTTCTTCCTCTCGTATTTCTCCATAGCTTTTGTTGTTGTGGAGGGATTTGAGTGTGAGGGACTTGACCACTTCGTGTGTTCTTTCCATTACACTAGTTGCATCGGTTTAGTTCTCCACGGTGATTTGTGGAAGTGAGAAGTTGAGAAGCTTATTACCCTTGGGTTCTTGGTACCCCTAGAGATTGTTCTTCGTGGATGCTTTGGCATCTTAGAAGCTTGGTGGTGCCTCGAAGCTCAATCATTGTGGTGTAAAGCTCCGAGCAAGCGTCGGGTCTCCAATTAAGTTGTGGAGATTGCCCCGAGCATTTGTGGTCACCTCGAAGCCATATGCCATTGTGGTGAAGCTTCGTGGTGTTGTTGGGAGCCTCCAATTAAGTTGTAGAGATTGCCCCAAACTTTTTTGTACGATTTCGATGACCGCCCTCAAGGGTCCCTTAGTGGAATCACATCATCTTGCATTGTGCGAGGTCGTGAGGAGATTACGGCGGCCTTAGTGGCATCTTGAAAAGCATCATGACTCCACATCGCTTTAAACGGAGATTAGCATCCACAAGGGTGTGAACTTCAGGATACATCGTCGTCTTCGCGTGCCTCGGTTATCTCTTAACCGAACTCTTTACTTATGCACTTCACTTTTTGATAGCCATATTGTTTCTTGTTATATATCTTGCTATCACTTAGTTGTTTATCTTGCTTAGCATAAGTTGTTGGTGCACATAGGTGAGCCTAGTTGTTTTAGGTTTTGTGCTTGACAAATTAAACGTTAGCTTTATTCCGCATTTGTTCAAGCTTAAACCGTAATTATTTTAAAGCGCCTATTCACCCCCCCTCTAGGCGACATCCACGTCCTTTCATCCATGGTGCCGGTGGCGGTCGCGAGCCCACCGACATAAATGGGCACCCCGCCCTCAAATTAGGTGGAACATATGTGGCACGGTGTAACGGGGGCAGCAAGAACTATACCTCGCCAAACAGGTCGGCCTGCGGGCATGCCGGCACGGCACGACCCGTTTATTTATTTTTATTTTTTTAATATATATATATATATATACACAATATACAATCCAATAGGCCTAAAAATGAACCAACGAGGCTAAAAATATACGGCCCAACGTGCTAAACGGGCCAACACGCCGATTCATTTAGTAATCGGGTCGTGCGCGAGCCTGAAGACGCAGCCCACGGGCTGGTATGACATGACCCGATTACTAAATGTGCCTCCATGGGCCGTGCCGGGCGAGGAAGCCAAGCACAGGCCGTGCTGGTGCCGTGTCGGGCCGCTCGTTTGGGCAGGTATGGCAAGAAGCGACAGGGAGTTGAGACGACGACAATGACGGGTTTTGAGGGGAAATGGATGGAAAGGAATTCCACGACGAGAAAGGGGATCCAGCAAAAACAGGTGTTGCTCCTATAGATATGACAAAAGTGAGATCTCGAAAAAAATCAGGGTGAACGAATATACTTCCTCCGTTTCTAAATATAAGACTTTTTAAAGATATCAACGGAGCAAAATGAATGAATCTATACTCTAAAGTATGTCTATATACATACGTATATAGTCTTTTAATGAAACATTTATTTCACCGTAAACTAATATCTTTACCTACTAAATAATACTAATAAAGCAATTAGTGCTTCTATAGTCCGTCATTAACATTGCCCCTAAAGTTGATGAAAATTACCCACCAATGCCATTAATAAGTGGAAACAATTCGTTTTTTCTTAAATCGCCGTCGCTAGCTTCTGGTTCATCAACCTTTATGTCATTAGACTACACAAGGGCACTAGCCAACCTGTTGGCTACGTCGTATCTATCCTGTCCGGGAGACCAGGGTTCAATCCGAGGTACTCCCCATTTTTTCTAGCCTTTTCTAAAACCTCAAATATTTTACATATTAGAGTATTTAAAAAAATATTCATATCTTTCAAACCTTAATTTCAAATTTAACATGTTATTTTTTTCACAAAGGCCATCTCGCAAAACTGTCGCTTAATTGTCACCTTAACCCATTGTCAATATCACCTATAAGTGATAAAAAATATTCATGATTTTAAATATGTTCATGATTTTTAGAAAATGTTATGATTTCTAAACTGTTCGTGATTTCATGAAATTAAGAATGATAGTGTATCTCAGTGATGCAGTAAAATATGGTCATCTCCATTGAAAATTACGAAAAAAAATTCGTTGCAATGTACGGGCCTTTTGTTAGTAAGTGTAAGTGCTTTTATATTAGTTTACGGAGGGAGTATTTAGAAAGCGTAGGGAGTACTTAGTATTTAGATCGGTAAATTCACCTTCGTCTTACCCTTCCGGCAAAAACAGGTGTTGCTCTCGTAGCGCTCGCTCTCACCCACCCTTCCCCAACTCGCATCCAGCGCCGCAACCCCTCGTCTCTCCCCCCCTTCCGATCTGAGGCGTCGTTGGAGATCGGCGGCAACCGAAGAGGCGTCCGACGACGGCCGTCGCGGGTGGCACCAGTGCAGTGGAGCAAATCAACCAGTTGAGATGGCGACATTGAGGCCGCTGAGCGTGGAGGAGGTGCTGAGGGTGAACGGCAGCCACCGCTTTGCCGCCGCGCTGGCTGCCGCCTCCCCCTTTGATTCTCTTGCCAACGCGCTCCTTGCCGCCCGCCGCATCTGGCTGAACGAGGTAGGTAGCTCTCGATCTCCTAATCTCTCTTCCCTGCACCCATCCTCCTGTCTGAAGACCCCTCACTTCCCATACTGATACATGCCGCCCACGTGCGTGCAATCGGGATCGACGTGGAACAAATCAAGGTGGACGTGACTGGATGGCTGGAGGCCTTCGCTGCCCACCCACCCATCGGAAGCACCTCCTCCTCCGTCTCCAAGTCGGTTTCCTTACTTCTACTTCTGATGGGCTCAGTAACTTTTGCTTCTTGCTGTCACTGATTGTCAGTCACTACAGGTGGAGCAAGGAAGAGCAATCAGCTGCTCTTTCCACAGCCACTGATTCGACTGCGCAGGTGCAAAGCTGTTCACTGCATTCCTTGCATCTGTGATCTGATTGGTGAACTCAATTCGGTTTCTTGAAACTGTTGCAGGAGTTGTCCGAGTGGAATGCCAAATACAGGGAGAAGTTTGGGTTCGTGTTCATGATATGCGCATCTGGGAGGACTGCCCCTGAGGTCTTAGCTGAGCTTAAGGTCTGCATATGTTTATCCTAAATTCCAATATTTGGTTTCTGTAATTGACATGTATGACTGGTCAGGTCATCTCAACAGTTCGTGCAGCAGTAACATGGTTTCTGTTTAGAAGTCTGCTATTAGCCCTCTCTCTTAGGTGTTGCGGTATTGTGATCCGTGGAATACCAGTAAAATCAGAATCATGGAAGAACAGCTGTTTTCTGAGTGACAATAGATAGTGGTCTTCCTTGATGGGCCAGAATTTTTGTATTGAAACTAAATTCTGTTCCTTTGGCTTTTGACATGACCTGAGGTATTCAGTTTTGAGTTTAGCCCTGGTACAGTGCACTGCGTGCGCTATGACTTGATCATAAAATCATATTACTAGAAAGCCTTTATACAATGTTTTTCTTTCTATCTCTGTAACGATTTTGAAGTTATCTTATCATCCTGCTTCTTTTCCCAGAGGCGTTATGCAAATAGACCAGTTGTTGAGCTTGAGGCTGCGGCAGAGGAAGAACTGAAGATAACTGAGCTGCGTCTTGCAAAGCTTTTCGCATCAGAAACTGCTGCTCCCCCTACTTCAGGTGAAAATCAGATTAGCCAACCGGATAAAGCAGCAGGTATTGAATTATCCGTTGACACATTTTGTGGTAAAATAGACGTCTGCTCTTTTTTATCCACTTGCTTGAGTCTTCTTTCTTTTCTTATCTATCCTATAGTTGAAACTTGAACGATATTGATCTCGCATGCTCGTGCTTTCCTAAGATTCGTGTTTTTTTAACATTGTACACTCGCAAATGCTCACATACACACACATACACTCACACCTTACCTCTATGAGCACCTCCGAGATACTGAGCCGACACAACATCTTGAGATTTACAAAGTCACCGCAGGCGTCTGATAGTCGATGGGAATGTTTCCTACCACTGAACGAACATCGCTGAAAAGACTGAAATAAATCCAGGAAAATGCGAGCACTAGTGCCAAGTCTAGGACTTGAACCCTGGTGGGCTGGTTCCACCACGAGAAACCTAAGATTGGTGTTTTAGGCCAACTCCAACGCACGTCCCAAACGGTCGTCTGATTTGCCCGAATTCTGTTTGTTTGGGTCGGGCAAAGGGGTGGCGTCTGGCCATTTCTACATTTGCCCTGGCAGTGCGCCCAATCGGCGGACGCATTTTGCTCGGCCGCCTGAATTTTTTGCAAAGGAAATGAAAACTGAAATTAGGCACCGCGGTCATAGTTCATGCCGCCAGAGCGACATCGGCCGAGACACATGCCAGCCTACAAAATGAACACCCCCATAGTTTCACGCCGGCAAACAAAGCAAGTGGCCGGCACACTTGCCAATGCACAAAAAACGGCCATAGTTCATTTTCGACCTTCCTAGTTCATTTCGGCACACAAGCTGGCTCAATCATCTTGATCGAGCATCTCCTTTTGCTTCTTCTCAAACCAACTTCTTTTCGGGGACATCTTGAGTCCATGGTCATGAAAGCTAGCATAACCTCTTTTGCTTTGGTGTTTGCATTGGTGGCCTCGATCTCGAGCTTCTTCGTTTGCACGACCTCCTCGATCTCGAGCTTCCTCCTCTTGATTGCCTCCTCCATGTCGGGCTTCTTCGTTTGGACCTCGATGTAGGCCTTCATTTGCTCCCCTTTTTCTTGGCGCTTCCTCTCGTCCCTTGCTTCCTTTTGGGTCATCATGCCTTGCAAAGTTTCTTGCAAGGCGAAAGATGTCGCATCACGCTTCTCGTCCACCTTCGAGTTGGTCTTGCCCCTCGGCCTCTTCACTCCATCTTCATCCCCAGCCACGGGCGTCGTCCCTCCATGCTTCTTTAGAGTGGCACATTGGTCTTTGAACTTGGGACAATCTTTGATGAGTGTCCAACAATGGGTGAGGGTCAATGGTTTGTTCGCATGCCGGGCCTTCAAGGCTTCCAAAGTTTGGAATGCCTACACAATCAAAGTGAAGGCCACAATGCAACTGTGAAGGACAAAAAATGCAACAAACATGAACATGGTATAGGAATGGAGAGAAGAAGTTCATACCAAGTCGCCCACACCTAGGCCACTCGCGAGACGGGCTTCAACACTCTCAAGCGCGGCACAAAACTTGTTGCATTCTTGTTGGATAAACCCCCACCCCTTTTGAATTGAGTTGATGCCATGGGTACTCGCAAACTTGTAGGGTGGAAACTTTCTACGTTCATGAAAGGTCTTATGAACTCATCCCCAAAAGACGACACCTTTTTGCTCAGCGCCTGTCTGGGATCTTGCCCTATTTCCTTCCAACCCTCGCAAATCAACTTATCCTCATCTTTGGTGTATGGTCCTGTGCGAATGTTTTGCTTCCTCTTTTGTACACTGGCTCTTTGGTTGAGCTCATCGATAAACTATGGCTCCTTCTCAATGTCTACGCCCTTTTCGTCTTTGCAATAGATGTCTTCATGCCATTAGTTGCCATGGTCGTTAGCCTCTTTTTCTTGGTTGCCATGGCCGATGTCGTCGACCTCTTCATCTTGGTCGCGTCCGTCTTGGCGGGATCGAAGCCCTCATAGATGACGTTCTCCATGAAAGCCTTGGCCTTGACCACAACCCTCATAGATGACGATCTCCATGAAAGCGTTGAAGTCGGGGTCGTCTTGCCCTGGCGTCGGGTAGGGCGTTCCGTCGAACAGGTTGTAGGCGTCGGGAAGGTTGGCTGTAGGAATCGCCCGCGACTGCTTCCTTTGCATCCCCGGTGACTGACTGGCCGGCGCCACCGGACCCAATGGTTGACGTTGAGGTCGATGACGGCTGTGGGGGCGGGGGTGGCTGGCGCTATCACGCTGCCGTCTGGTGACGTGAAGAACCGGGTCGTAGCATGCTCGTGCGCCGGATGAACACCGCCCATTTGCGGTATTGTGGAGGAGCTCGGCGACTGGCCCTGTGGAGGGTGAACGACCGACGAGCATGTGCTCGCCGCGGCCATGGCGGCGGCGGAAAGAATGGTTGGCTAATCTCTAGCAGGAGGAGGGTGTGTGTCGTCGCTGCCCGCGTGGCCTTGGTGACGAGAGCCTCGTTGCCCTCAACAACGGCCTTGTATTGTGCGGCGGTGGCCTTGAGGGCGGCCTGGGCCGTGGCTTTCCTCTCCGCAATAATGGCCCTCCGGGCTCTTCTCTTGTCCGATTCTCGATTGATTCGGTCGAGCTCCTTCGGCGAGAGCTCCGCCTTCGGTTTCTTCTTCTTCTGGCGGCTGGGACGGCCGTGGCGTGTTGCTACGGGGCGCCGGCCATGGGAGCGGGATGGGGATGGGAGGGCGGGAGGGTTTTGGGGAAAGAATGGGGAAATGGGAACGTCGTGTCCTGACGGGTGGACCAGGGAAGGACAAGGGCGCGCCTCCCGCCTGTCCGCATGCTGTTTCGATGTAAACACGGAGCAAATTTGGGCTGGAAATGGGTCGCGGACGGACAAAAAACAGACTCCCGTCCGTTTACGGGCGCGCGTTGGGCCGCGATTTGTGTCCGTTTCGACCCAAACCCAAACGGACGTTGGCGGACAAAATGGGGTCGCACGTTGGAGTTGGCCTTATTGGTCTATTTGTACAATGCTACCAAACCTAGAATTCCTGTCCTTCCATTTTCATATGCCAGTTTGATTGAGTGAGCAATTTGAATCTACAAATTTTGTACATCCAAACAACTGTATTGGTATTGGAGACCATAGCAATAGAAAGGTTGATTTGGTATTGGACCCAATGCAATTCCAAGCCCCCAATACATACATCCAACGAAGCCTATGATATGTTCTTGGTCTTTCTGTACATTGGTGCTACACTGATACTTGCAAAGTTCAATTGTTTTGACGTTATGTAATTTTTCACTTCGAGCTGAAAATATGGTTGCGCCCCATAGGTTGGTACATCTAATCTGCAAACATTAGAATACTGGCTAGTTTTGCAAATGCCTGATGCTAAATAAAGATCTACTATTGCAATTATTACATACAATAACTTTGCTTTATGTGGTTCTCTGTTTGTTTATATGAAGGCAACTGAATTGTCTCTTGACAACTACTCCCTCCGTTCCTAAATATAAGACCTTTTAGAGATTCCACTAGTAGACTATACGGAGCAAAATGTGTGAGTCTACACTCTAAAATATGTCTATGTACATCCGTATGTAGTTCATAGTGTAATCTCTAAAAGGTCTTATATTTAGGAACGGAGGGAGTAGAAACTATAGTTTACATGAAAGAGATAAAGTGCAAGATTCATTCTTAACACTATATTGACATTAACTGTGTTAACACCCTGAAAATAGTTTTGTCATTGCTGATTGAGCTCTGGAAAGACAATTCCTGGGCATGGATCTTTGCTTTTTTCTTCTATTTGGGGCCTGTATTTTTATCAATTTCTTGCACCTGAATTATCTGTACCTCAAGTGGGGGAGCTTGGTCCAGAAAGATGGGTGGGCTGACTGTAGAAAATAACTACAGGGAATATGTTCCATGGTCTAAAACGAAACGAAGTATACGCTACAGAAAATAGCATGGGCTAGGCGGGTCACAACCCATTCGGCCTTGCCATAGCTCCACCACTGTGTAACTCCATAATTATCTGGATTGTTTTGTGTACTTTCTTGTGCAGTTGTGACAGTGTAGCTGTCAATGGCAATTTTTATATATGTACAACTTTTAGTAATTTTGCTTTCTTAAGCTTCATTAAACATTTCAAATAGATCGGATGCGGATTATTGGTGCACACCTTGGAGCTCTTTCCCAGCTTTCTGCCTATAAAGCTCCTGAAATTACAGGCAACTCCAACCGGACACGCCCTCCTATCACAACCCATGTGCTGGACACGGCTCTTGGATCGCCAGCATCTGGAATTGAAGTTCACCTGGAGATGTGGAAGGACGCGTCAAGTACCCCGTCATTTGACAACAAAGATTTCAAGGGATGGACAACCCTAGGCTCTTCGATTACAAACAATGATGGACGCAGCGGTCAGCTGATGGACATCGTTGACAATGTCACTCCTGGTTTCTACCGCATAAGTTTCAATACCTCCAAGTATGCACCGTCAGGGTTCTTCCCTTACGTGAGCATCATATTTGAGATAAAAAGAAGCCAGGCGACCGAGCATTTCCATGTGCCTCTTTTACATTCTCCTTTTTCCTTTACCACTTACCGTGGCAGCTAAGCTGTCAATTTGTGTGTAAATCACATCGAGTGATGGTATTGTTCTGAAACAAGCATAAATGGTCGTAAATCAGGGTGTTTAGATGTCACTGACATTGTGATATTTGAATAATAATGTTCCATGTAATAATAAGCTCGAGTATGCAGTGACATTGGATCAGTTTGTTTTCAATACTTTTATCCATTGCTATTTGTGATTGGGTGGCCTTGAGTGTGGTATTACATCTCTACTTCAGATTTGACATGTCGCATACTTTAGGCTAGTCATAATGGGGAGTGTCATGTATCTATGTGACATTGGTCCATGTTAGAGCATCTACAGACGGATGACCCAAACTGGCCTCAAATACGTAGGCGGCCTGTCCGGTTATGGACCAGTCACGAAAATCTGATCCAGACGGACGTCTTAAAGTCCGGTTATGGACCAGTCACGAAAATCTAATCCACACGGACGTCTTAAACAGACCTCAAACGCTCACCCGACACCCTTCATATCTAGCCCAAATATGGGGGCGTCTAGGTATGCCCGCAATGGAGGACTGGCCATCCCACACGAACTCGCGCGAATACCTGACGGTTCAACAGACGCCTCCTTCGTCGTCGCGGTATGAACCGCGTGTGGCGCCGCCCGGGCTCGTGGCCCGAGGTCAAATTTGGTTATTTAAGTCGGTCGGTGTTCCCCAGCCCTAGTCCATCCACCCCCTCTTTCTCTGCGTGGCCACTCAGCCCGTGCGCCTCCTCTTCCACGCACTCCAACAACGTCATGGCCCCTCACCTGTCGTGGTTTTGTCACGACAGATGTCCTCGTAAAAGGATAAGTCTGGGAGCCATCGCAACTAGGTGGTCATTTGAACGGGGTTGATCGGGAGCAAAAGACACGACTTTATCCAGGTTCGCCCCCCCCCCCCCCCCCGATGGAGATAAATACTTCTTGCTTGATTGATATTGGTTGTGTTCTCAATTATAAGGGTGCGGAATCACTAACCTAGCTCTCGAGAGATTGCAACTTAGTCTTTTCATCCCAAGGGCTTCCCTTTATATAATAGGTTGAGCCCGTAGGGTTACAAGAGATTTTCGATCGTACTGTCAAACCGTATTCTAGTCTAATTCTTATTCATCTTGTCTCCGAGATGAAGGGAACATCGGGCCACTTTCTTCTCTTTAAGCGGCCCATAGGCTCCTCCTAGAGCCGACACGTTGAGTGGGGCCTTTCCTTTAGACTTGGCGCCTTATCTCAACATGTAATGTCTTGACCCGGGCCAAGGAGTGGCCCAATGTTCCATAGCCATTCCGAATCATTTTCCAGGCCGGGTTATAGTCGTGGGAAACATTTCCAACATTAGTCTCGAGTTTAGCTTGGATTTATCCATGTTAAACTCTTGTCCTCCTATATTGCCTTCTCTTGTCCTCCTCCTATGTTGTCTTCTGTCGATTTGATCGGGTCAATACTGTTGCCGGGTCATTTTCTCCATGTTAGGGTTTACTAATTTTCTGTTATTGATACTGACATCATCCAACCGTCACCTGACATCACCTTGTGTCATCGTAGCAAATCTTATAGGTAGATATAGCAAAAGGACCCGTACGTTGTAACGGGAGAAAAAAAATCACAATCTCCAATGATAATGACCACATTATGTTCATACATCATTGTTTGATTTTAAATTTGTGTGCACAAATGCAAGAAAATATATTATATATGTATTTGTGCCGTGTTTTTAAAAAAACTTTTCCTCTTTAATTTTTGCATGCAACAATTTAATGTAAAAAATATATTATAGTTTTCTAGTGGCTCATTCATGTTGGCACTTTTAATGTTCACAACATCATCATCTCACCATTGATGGTAGGAGTTTTGGCGTAGATAATTATTTTATTATTATGAAGTCACATTCATGTACTTTGACGGTTTGACGGCGCTTCGCATTATCATCGGATTGAAGAGTAGTGGTGCATTGAAGTGGAATTTTTTTATATAGATCTCCTTTAATATTTGAATTCAAGTAGGTTTTTACTATGTTGATATTTTTAGAGAATATTGGTTGTTTGGTTTTCAAGATTATAGTCCATTCTCTTTCTTGCTTTTTGAATTATTTAAACTGGATCAAACACAATCATTTGGTATAGACATCAGATAGGCTCTTTCTTAGAAAAAAAGACGCACACTTTGAGAGACCAGAACCACACACACATCTCGTCCTGTTATCGAATTCCAAAATTCCTGTAACAGATTTATTTTTCTATGTTTTCTCTGTCTCGAGTAAACCACCAACACTGCCAAAGACCCCATACGCCTCGTTGTACTTGTAGTCACAGCCGACCGCCTCGTACACGTATCACGTGTACGTTTCGTGGTTGGCCATGCTGCAAAGCTTATCGCATTCTCTAAAATAATCACCGCAAGCTTCTTCCTTGCTCTAGCTTTCTCTACAGCAGAGCAGGGCACCTAGGGTGCTTTTGGTTTGAGGACCAAAAGTCATGAAATGTCATTGTTCCATTTTAAAGTCATGGGTTGGTTTCATCCTTGTGTTCAGTTGATGATAAAAAATGTCATGGGTTGGTTCCGTCCCGGTGTTTAGTTGGAGAGATGGAATGAGAAGAATCTGTAAATGATGAGATTACATCTCTGAACAAATAGAATTTTTTGCATTTGATAAGCCTATAATTTACATTTTCAGCAACATTTTCATTCTATTTTCAACACATGCAAATAAAAATATATGATCATGAGTACATACCAAATATTTACGAAAAATAATCACGAAAATGAAAAAATAACCACGAAAAAAATAATCACGAAAATGAAAAAAAATAACCACCAAAAAATAACCATGAAAAAAATAACCACGAAAACTTTTGTTCGGGTGCGGGGGTGAGCGCGGTGAGAAATGCTTGGTTATTTCTTTTTTTCCTTGCTTTCATGGACGAATAACGAGTCGGTTCCTCCAAATCGACGGAATCACTTGGTGAAGCATCTGGAGGGAATATTCCCTGCATGCGGATGACCCAATTTCGATTCCTAACCCAACTAAACACAAGAACGGCTGCTAGGGATGGAACCAACCCGTCCGATTCCACCTCATCCTAAAACCAAACACACCCCTAGTGCCGAGCACTTCCTCTCACGCCCGAGTGCCTCCTCGTTTCGATCTGTGCGCCACCCGCCTTCCTCCTCCTTCCTCTCTTTCTCTCCCTCATTCTTCTATGAACCAACATCGTCATCGTGTCCTCTGCTCTGCAGATCGAGCACGTCGGCCCGACGGCGTACGTGGAGCTTCGTCACCACCACCTAGCGCCTTCGCTCCGTCGTCCGCTGCCTCGTTGCCTTCTTGGTGAAGCAGCTCGACAAAATCAGCCAGCTACCGTGTGTCTCCTCTCTCTCTCTCTCTCTGCATCTAATACGCCTTGATAACCCACAAGTATAGGGGATCAATTGTAGCCTTTCTCGATAAGTAAGAGTGTCGAACCCAACGAGGAGCTAAAGGTAAGACAAATATTCTCTCAAGTTCTATCGACCACCGATACAACTCTATGCACACTTTACGTTCGCTTTACCTAGAACAATTATGAAACTAGAAGTACTTTGTAGGAGTGATAGGATAGGCTTGCAAGAAAGTAAAGAACACGTAAATAAAACTAGGGGCTGTTTAGATAAAGAAACAACTACGAGTGCCTAACGAGTGTGGAAAAGTGGTGGTAGGAGTTGCAGAATTGTCCCTAAGCAATTGACTACGTTACTAGATCGATAGCAAGTATCATGTGAGAGAGGCCTCTGCTAGCATGTCATCCCTTACTTGGAATTCTATGCACTTATGATTGAAACTATTAGCAAGCGTCCGCAACTACTAACGTTCATTAAGGTAAAACCCAACCATAGCAATAAGATATATTGGTCCCCCTTACATCCCATATGCATCAATTTCTATGCTATGTTTGAAGCTTCTGTCACTCTAGCCTGTCAATACATAATCATATCAACATACAACTAACCCTATGATGTGATCCACGCGCGCGATCATATGATGGGCACCAAAGGACAACAACATAACCACAAGCAAATTAAACCAATCGTAGCAATTCATCAATCACCGATAGGACAACGATAATCTACTCAGACATCATAGGATAGCAACACATCATTGGATAATAATATGTAGCATAAAGCACCATGTTCAAGTAGAGGGTACAGCGGGTTGCGGGAGAGTGAACCACTGAATATAGATGGGGGGAGATGATGGAGATGTTGGTGAAGATGACGGATGTGTTGGTGTAGATCGCCGTCACATGATGATGTCCCGGGCGGCGTTCCGGCGCCGCCGGGAGAGAGGGGGAGAGAGCCCCCCTCCTTCTTCTTCTTCCTTGACCTCCTCCCTAGATGGGAGAAGGGTTTCCCCTCTGGTCCATGGTCTCCATGGCGGCGGAGAGGCGAGAACCCCTCCGAGATTGGATCTCTCCCTCTGTGTCCTTCTGTTTCTGCGCTCCCAAATTCTGTGTTTCACCGTTTCTTAATTTCCCGGAGATCCGTAACTCCGATTGGGCTGAAATTTCAACACGATTTTCTTCCAGATATTATCTTTCTTGCGGCGAAAGAAGGGCTCCAACCGCCGTAAGGAGTGGCCACAAGCCTGCCTGCCGCGGGCCCACCCCCTGGCCGCGGCGACAGGGCTTGTGGGCACTTCGTGCATCGCCTCGCGTTGATTCTTCTTCCCAAAAATCATAAATATTCCAAAAAAATCCCCGTAAGTTTTTATTATGTTTGGACTTCGTTTGCTATGGATATTCTACGAAACAAAAAAAACATGCAACAAACAGGAACTGGCACTGGGCACTGGGTCAATATGTTAGTCCAAAAAATAGTATAAAAAGTTGCCAAAAGTATATGAAAGTTGTAGAATATTGGCATGAAACAATCAAAAATTATAGAAACGACGGAGACGTGTCAGCATCCCCAAGCTTAATTCCTGCTCGTCCTCGAGTAGGTAAATGATAAAAAAGATAATTTTTGATGTGGAATGCTACCTAGCATAATCTTGATCATATAATCTAATCATGGCATGAATACTAAAACACGAGTGATTCGAAGCAATAGTCTATCATTTGACATAAAGACAATAATATTTCAAGCATACTAACAAAGCAATCATGTCTTCTCAAAATATCATGGCCAAAGAAAGTTATTCCTATAAAATCATATAGTCTGGCTATGCTCCATCTTCCCACACAACGTATTTAAATCATGCACAACCCCGGTTTTAGCCAAGCAATTGTTTCATACTTTAGTGTTTTCAAACCTTTTCAACTTTCACGCAATACATGAGCATGAACCATGGGCATAGCACTATAGGTGGAATAGAATATTGTGGTCGTGGAGAAGACAAAAAAAGGAGGAGATAGTCTCACATCAACTAGGCGTATCAACGGGCTATGGAGATGCCCATCAATAGATATCAATGTGAGTGAGTAGGGATTGCCACGCAACGGATGCACTAGAGCTTATAAGTGTATGAAAGCTCACAAAAGAAACTAGTGGGTGTGCACCCAACTTGCTTGCTCACGAAGACCTAGGGCAATTTAGGAAGCCCATCACTGGAATATACAAGCCAAGTTATATAATGAAAATTTCCCACTAGTATATGGAAGTGACAACATAGGAGACTCTCTGTCATGAAGATCATAGTGTTATTTGAAGCACAAGTGTGGAAAGAGGATATTAGCAATTGTCCCTTCTCTCTTTTCTCTCATTTTTTGTGTGGGCTCTTTGGCCTCTTTTTTATTTTTTTTTATTTTGGTGGGCATCTTTGGCCTCTTTTTTGTAAATGAGCTTTGCTGGCCTCTTTTATTTCCTCACATGGGACGATGCTTTATTAATAATGATCATCACACTTACAACTCAATACTTAGAGCAATGATGACTCTATATGAAATGCCTTCGGTAGTGTACCATGACAATGATCTAGCATAGCAATGACATCAAAAAACGGACAAGCCATGGAAACATCATGCTAGCTATCTTACGATCATGCAATGGCAATATGGAAGTGGTGACACATGTCATGAGACGGAACGGTGGTAGTTGCATGGCAATATATCTCGAAATGGCTATGAAAATGCCATAATAGGTAGGTATGGTGGCTGTTTTGAGGGAGGCTATATGGTGGGTGTAATGCACCGGCGAAAGTTGCGCGGTACTAGAGAGGCTAGCAATGGTGGAAGGGTGAGAGTGCGTATAATCCATGGACTCAACATTAGTCATAAATAACTCACATACTTATTGCAAAAATCTATTAGTCATCGAAACAAGGTACTACACGCATGCTCCTAGGGGAAAGGTTGGTAGGAGTTAACCATCGCGCGATCCCGACCTCCACACAAAGGATGACAATCAATAAATAAATCATGCTCCGACTTCATCACATAACGGTTCACCATACGTGCATGCTACGGGAATCACAAACCTTAACATAAGTATTTCTAAGAATGCACAATTACTCACTATCATGACTCTAATATCACATATTCATGTCGCAAAACTATTGCAAGGAATCAAACATATCATATTCAGTGATCTACATGTTTTATGTAGGATTTTATGACTAACCATGTGAATGGCCAACTCCTGTTAACTCTCTAAATAGGTATAAGTGAAGCATGAGAGTTTGATTCTTTCTACAAAAGATATGCCCCGCTCTAACAAATATAAGTGAAGCAAAAGAGCATTCTACAAATGACGGTTTTCTATGTGTAGGGAAACAGGCAATCCAAACTTCAAAAGATATAAGTGAAGCACAAGAAGCATTCTATAAAGCCAACCAAGGACTATCTCATACCAGAATGGTGCATAAAAGAAAAAGGAAAAATAAACACAAAAGACGCTCCAAGCATTTGCACATATCATGTGATGAATTAAAATATAGCTCTGAGTAAAATTACCGATATATTGTAGACGAAAGAGGGGATGCGTTCCGGGGCATCCCCAAGCTTAGACGCTTGAGTCTTCCTTGAATATTACCTTGGGTGCCTCGGGCATCCCCAAGCTTAGTCTCTTGCCTCTCCTTATTCCTTCATCCATCGTGCTCTCACCCAAAACTTGAAAACTTCAATCACACAAAACTCAACAAAACTTCGTGAGATCCGTTAGTATAATAAAATAAATCACCACTTCAAGTACTGTTGTGAACTCATTCTAAATTCATATTAGCATTATATCTACTGTAATCCAACTTCACCATGGTTCATACCCCCCGATACTACCCATAGATTCATCAAATAAGAGAACAATGCATAGAAAACAGAATCTGTCAAAACAGAACAGTCTATAGAAATATGTATATTCCGTATACTTATGATATCTCAAAAAATCTTAAAAATTACTAACGTCTGGAAAATTTGCATATCAATCATCAGAAAAAAGAATCAACTCAAAAGCTCTTCCAGAATAAAAATGAAAATTAATTTCGTGAGCAGAAAGTTTCTGTCTTTTCTCAGCGTGATCAAACAACTATCACCCAAACTAATCGTAAAGGCTTTACTTGGCACATTATTTTTAAAAACACAAAGGAATTGTACAAGGGGATAATTATTTTTGTGAGAAACTTCCATGAAAAATTCTACATTGTTTCCATGAGCATGAACACAAGTGTTCAAGGTCGACCCTCACTTCCACAATGCATCACCTTTCAATCACTTCTCTTTTTGAAAAAGTTTTAAGTTCCCCTCTATATTTTTTTATTTTTAAACTAAATAAAAGCACTCAACAGAAATAAATGACTCTCTAAAACTTCTGGGTTGTCTCCCAGGCAGCGCTTTCTTTAAAGCCATTAAGCTAGGCATAAAGTGCTCAAGTAATGGATCCACCCGGATCCCAAGGTATATCAAAGCCAATTTTAATTAGCAATGATTTGAAATTTAGTAGTGAGCACAAGGTAACATATATCATGCAATGACGAAGTCTAACTCTCTTCCTATGCATTGTCATGTCATAAAAAAACAATTCATGCACATCAAGTAAAGGCCAATACATAGCATAAGCAGTTTCTTGCAATTTTATCGTATTGAAAACATAGAGAGGTGGAGATGTAGTTCCTCTCTCATAATAATTACAAGTAGGAGCAGCAAGCGCATGCATATTATATTCATTAAAATCATCATGTGTAACATAAGGAACTATAGCTAGCTCATCTTCATAAGCATCATTCATATTGGCATCATGGCCACAAGCATAACAAGCATCAAGTTCATCAAAAAGGGATATTTCAAACGAATCCAAGGGATCATAGCATTCATCCTTCGGTAAGAACGAAGGGAAATTAAATAATGTATGAGTAGAAGAGTTACTCTCATTAGAAGGTGGACACGGGTAGCTAGTCCGTCCTTCCTCCTTTTGTTCTTCGCTCTCCTCGTCATCTTTTTCATCTAATGAGCTCACAATTTCAGCATTTTCTTCTTCCATAGTTACCTGCAAAATAATAATCTCTTCTTGGGCAGCATAGAATTTCTCCTTAAATCGTTAAATATGGGCATTATATTCATAATTAGTATAACAATAACGAAGCATAGCCAAATTTTCAGATCGGTAAGGAGCATCATCATTATCATCACACCTTTTAAACAGAGCCTCAATTTCATAAGCACCCATAAAAGCAACAAACTCTTCTATTTGATCCACATCATAGTAATCATATATACCATTAGCATAAGAAGCCAAGGTTCTATGATCATTAAACTCACAAGAAAAGGGAAGGTGTGGAGCCTTCATCCTAGAGCAACAAGTAACACCATGTCTTTTGCATAGTTCCCAAGCATACCATTTCAACAAATGGATTTGATCCCATAAAAATTTCCCTTTTTGAGTCAAGCGATAATCCCTAAAGTATTCACGTTGATCCAACGTGTATCCCATTATATAATTGAATGGGGCTTTCTCAGGATTATTAAAGAAGTATATAATATTTTCCACGTAATGAGCATCGAGGGTTTTAGGAGGTTCCCCGTCTCCATGAGTAGCAAGTACACCTATTTTTTTTGGTATTTCGTGTTCCATATCCATAACTAAAGATAAAGAACAGCTTAGAACAGCAAATAAATCTACTTAGTGATAAAGCAAACAAGCACACACGAGAATATTCACCCCACGCTATCTCTCCCCGGCAAGGGCGCCAGAAAAAGGTCTTGATAACCCAGAAGTATAGGGGATCAATTGTAGCATTTCTCGATAAGTAAGAGTGTTGAACCCAACGAGGAGCTAAAGGTAGGACAAATATTCCCTCAAGTTCTATCGACCACCGATACAACTCTACGCCCACTTTACGTTCGTTTTACCTAGAACAAGTATGAAACTAGAAGTACTTTGTAGGAGTGATAGGATAGGCTTGCAAGAAAGTAAAGAACACGTAAATAAAACTAGGGGCTGGTTAGATAAAGAAACAACTACGAGTGTCTAACGAGTGTGGAAAAGTGGTGGTAGGACTTGCGGACTTGTCCCTAAGCAATTGACTACGTTACTAGATCGATAACAAATATCATGTGGGAGAGGCCTCTGCTAGCATGTCATCCCTTACTTGGAATTCTATGCACTTATGATTGGAACTATTAGCAAGCGTCTGCAACTACTAACATTCATTAAGGTAAAACCAACCATAACAATAAGATATATTGGTCCCCCTTCAATCCCATATGCATCAATTTCTATGCTAGGTTTGAAGCTTCTGTCACTCTAGCGTGCTGATACGTCTCAAATGTATCTATAATTTTTGATGGTTTCACGCTGTTATCTTGTCTTCTTTGGTTGTTTTATGTACCTTTTATATCTCTTTTGGGACTAACTTATTGATTCAGTGCCAAGTGCCAGTTCCTGTTTTTTCTGTGTTTTTGACTCTTTTCAGATCTGATTTTGGAACGGAGTCCAAACGGAAGAAAAACCCCGAAATGATTTTTTCCCGAACGAAAGAAAACCAGGGGGCTCTTGGGCCAAGCCAGGTGGGCTCCAGGGAGCCCACAAGGCCCCACTCCGCCACCAGGGGGAGGCGGCGGTGGGCAGGCTTGTGGCCTCCCTGGCCGCCCCCTGGCCTAGGTCTTTGGCCTATAAATTCCCAAATATTCCGCAAAAAATCAGGGGAGCCTCGAAAATACTTTTCCACCGCCGCAAGCTTCCGTTTCCGCGAGATCTCATCTGGAGACCCTTCCCGGCGCCCTGCCGGAGGGGACTTTGGAGTTGGAGGGCTTCTTGATCATCAGAGCATCTTAGTTTTCGATTTTAGTTCCTCTCACAATGTATGGTATGATGTATTATGTCGAACTTAATGATGTATCATCATGTAACGATACTTATGGATGGTGTGCTATGCCATCACCTATGGATGATGTATTGTTGAACTATCATGTGGAGTTTTATGCTATCCTATTGATTCATATGATATGCTCTGTATTGTTGAACTATTATGGTGTTATATCATGCTATTATCTTCAATGCACACATTAAGGGGGAGCTCCCGCACTTACCCATTTTACTATGCATATAAGGGGGAGCTTCATAAGCATCACAACAAAACTCTCCTAAGCCACACATGTCTATTACTATTGTTGAGAGCCATATGTATGTTGTCATCAACTACCAAAACGGGGGAGATTGAAAGTGCAGTCATGCCCTTAATCATGTTTTAGTGTTGCTGACAACACACATATAGATAATTAATCACTAACCCTTTTTAAGCTACTGTGAATGATCATGTGTTGATAAGGACAAGCTCATGTGCTAACAAGGACAAGATCAAGATAAGCATTCCTGAGCACTACATGCTTGATCCTTGTGGATGTTCACATGGTGGACAAATGAAGTTAAATATATAAGCTAGGCTTTCCACATTGCATATGGGAGAGCTACTTGAAGACTTCATCATGTCTTGCTTTCAACACTGAGCCAAGAAGAAACAACAACATCAAGCTCAAGTGAAAGGGCTAACTCAAGGTATCAGTTACTTTGATGTTAGCGGTGCGGAGTGATGATCAGCGAATAAAAGTACACACTCAAGTATGGATCATCGGTATCCCTTTTACAATTCTTGAGTCTTTAGGGATCCCGCACTATTAAGAGGGGATCACAGGTTTTTGTGATGAACTTGCTAAAACTAGATATTCACTATCCTACTCAATACCACATATTCTCTACTCTGCTCCTATCTCATAACAGGTCTATTGCCTCGGACTTCCGGCTCCCTCCGAACGTCCGAGGGCCGGACGACCGGCAGGCTTCGGAAATCCGGAGCCCTCCACCAGAAGTATTTGAGTCATATAACTCGGATTTCCGGCTCCCTCCGGACATCCGAGGGCCGGACGTCCGACCAGCTTCGGAAATCCGGAGCCCTGCACCAGAAGAACGTGAGCTCTATAACTCGGATTTCCGGCACCCTCCGGACGTCCGAGGGCCGGACGTCCGTCCTCTTTCGGAAATCCGGAACCTCCCACCAGAAGAAGTTGAGTCGAATAACTTGGATTTTCGGTCTTCTCCGGACGTCCGGTGGCTGTTCAATTCACAGTGGTTCGAGTCATACCTACAGCCCTCGGACGATCGACCCATGTCGGACGTCCGATCCCTTGCGGACGCCCGGACTTCCGGAAACTGTCGGACGTCCGGACCCTGTGTGACTTAAAGTGTCCCCAACGGCTGTTTTACACTCCCCACTATATATACCCCTCTCCCACTTCGTGAGAGGGTGCCCAACACAGCCATATCCTCATAAGAACACATTTCCACCTCACACACATTTGCTCACACCAAATCTTAGATCCCAAGAGCATTTGTGAGCCCCTTTGAGAGTTGTTTCAATCAAAAGATAGATCGTCTCCCTCTCCTTCTCTCAACCCAAGCTATTTGAGATTTGAGCAAGTTTTGAGCATTTCCCGTGATCTTGTTACTCTTGGAGGTTGGAGACTCCTAGGCGGTAGGAGTTCTTCGGAGAGGAATCAATCCGTGTGATTACCCCCGGAAAAGTTTGTGAGGGTTTGGAAGCCACCTCAAAGGCTTACCACTAGTGGTTGAGAAACGCCTTTGTGGTGTTATCTCAAAGGGAGAATAGGGTGAGCCTTCGTGGCGTTGGTGTGCCTTCGTGGTAACATCCACCTCTCTAACGGTGACTAGCTTCCCTCGAAGGAAGTGAACATCGGGATACATCTTCGTCTCAGTGACCTTGGTTATCCTTAACCCTAACTCCTTACTTGTTGTTTAGTTGTGTTACTTGAGCATACATACATTGCATATTGTTTGTGCTCATTATATTGTGTTGGCTATTTCTTGTACAAGATTAATCATTCAAGCATACCTTCTATATCCACACGTTCATACTTGCAGCCTTTGATATATCGTGTGATATAGTGTGATCTAGTATCTTGTGTTGTTCACCTACTTGTCGTGTGATATAGCTCAAGTAAGTTTGTGTAACTTACTTGTGCTTGTTAGTAACTGTATTGTGTCCATCTTGGTAGATCGTGTTGTTGATACACGTTGCAGTGCCTAGTGCATTTAGGATTTGTGCTTGACAAGTACCCTCTTAGTTTATTTCCGCATTAGTTTCAAGCCAAATCCGAAGAAGTTTTTAAATAGCCTATTCACCCCCCTCTAGGCGTCATCGAGGTATTTTCACGGGGGAAATCCTTTGCATACTTGCCTAGGAAGTCCCTTAAGGCGTAGCCGCAGCTGAAGGATTCCTGTTGCCGTTGCTGAGGAGTATCAAGCAACACTCCTATTTCTGGCATCGTTGGAAGGTATTTTGTTGCAGTAGCACCTGCCAATACATAGTCCTATCAACATACAACTAACCCTATGGTGGGATCCACGTGCGCGATCATATGATGGGCACCAAAGGACAACGACATAACCACAATCAAATTAAACCAATCATAGTAATTCATCAATCACCGATAGGACAACGATAATCTACTCAGACATCATAGGATAGCAACACATCATTGGATAATAATATGTAGCATAAAGCACCATGTTCAAGTAGAGGGTACAACGGTTTGCGGGAGAGTGAACCACTGAATATAGATGGGGGAAGATGATGGAGATGTTGGTGAAGATGACGGAGGTGTTGGTGTAGATCGCCGTCACACGATGATGTCCCGGGCGGCGTTCCGGCGCCGCCGGGAGAGAGCCCCCCTCCTTCTTCTTCTTCCTTGACCTATTCCCTAGGTGGGAGAAGGGTTTCCCCTCTGGTCCATGGTCTCCATGACGGCGGAGGGGCGAGCCCCTCCGAGATTGGATCTCTCTCTCTGTGTCCTTCTGTTTCTGCGCTCCGAGATTCTGCGTTTCACCGTTTCTTAAATTCCCAGAGATCCATAACTCCGATTGGGCTGAAATTTTAACACAATTTTCTTCCGGATATTATCTTTCCTGCGGCGAAAGAAGGGATCCAACCGCCTTAAGGAGTGGCCACAAGCCTGCCTGCCGCGGTCCCACCCCCTAGCCGCGGCGACAGGGCTTGTGGGCACTCCGTGCATCGCCTCGCGTTGATTCTTCTCCCAAAAATCATAAATATTCCAAAAACAATCCCCGTAAGTTTTTATTACGTTTGGACTTTGTTTGTTATGGATATTCTGCGAAACAAAAAACATGCAACAAACAGGAACTGGCACTAGGCACTGGATCAATATGTTAGTCCCAAAAATAGTATAAAAAGTTGCCAAAAGTATATGAAAGTTATAGAATATTGGCATGAAACAATCAAAAATTATAGATACGACACAGACGTATCACGCCTCACATGTTTTCTTCAGGGAGTCGCCATGGAACAACAACCGCGGCCACCCGCCCACCCCCCGCATTGGAGCTCACCGCCTCCGACCACCTCATTGTCGACCTCGTTCTCCTTTGCCTTGATTACGCCCGCCACAACCGCATCCATGTTGGAGAAGCCGGATCCGCTACCTCCTGCCTCCCCTGCCATCAGGAGTAAGATGACCGAGTGGATCGCCCGTTTGTTCGCCGCGTGGGCATCTTCTGCCTTCAAGTTGGGCTTATCACACATGCTACTTATTTGGATCTGCGTTGGCGGGGATGGCGGTAGGAGCGCGTGGTGACGCGGGGGTGGACCGGTGGCGCGTGATGAGGCAGGTTGGGCGTGGCAGGAGGTGGCGGCGCACTCGAGGTGAAGGTGGGTATTGGGAGGCAGGGGCGTGCGGCGCGCTGGGGCTGAAGGTGGGGATTGGGAAGCAGGGGCGTGCGGGGTGTCTCAGTGCTTAGTGATGCACGAGTTTTTGTAAAAAAAGGAAATGCTTTTTAACTTAAAAAGGACCGTGGGTTGATTTCAAAGAAATAGAGGGGTTTTTTCGCAAAAACGCCAACGAAGGATGACAAAAGCAATCCATGCTTTATTATTATTATTATTATTATTATTGTTATTGTTATTATTATTATTAAGTAGAGATGTCAAATCTTGTCAGAGCGGGATTCGAGGCGTCCTTTTAGCCACAAATTATTGCGCCGGTTCACATTTCCTTCGTGCCACTTCGGGTTCTTCCTCTTTATAAATAGGACGATGCTACACAGCGCCCGCGCGCTGTGCGGCTACATGTCGCGGCCGCCAGGAAAGGTAAGTCCCTATCGGTCCCCCCATGTGCTTTCAAAAAAGGGTTCTTTTCCCCCTCGTCACGTGATTCCACCTCCTCCGAGCAAAAACCCTAAGTCCCCGCACAGATCCGCTCCCCATCCCTCCCCCCGGTGCTAACCTCTCTTTTCCCCATGCCCCAACCGCCATCGGGAGGCCATGGCCTAGCGGCGTGGACCCCCTGTCTAGAAGAGAGAAAATAAGAGGAAAACAGAAAGTAGGCAAAAAGGATCCCAGGGACTGCAACTATTTTGTTTCTGGTCAGGCAAAATAACAGTGAAAACTATGCAAAAAACACCATCCAAATCAGGACAATGTTTTCCTGTGTGAACAACAAAAGGGTAATGCAAGTTTTCCAGAAAATTCCCCATTGAACTTTGTTCTAGACCTCCTTCCTTCTGTACCTCTCCCTAGTTAACTGCATGTGCTATACATGTTTTGCCATCAGAGTTAGGATCCAAAGCCAGCATCAAGATCTGCCTTTTCCAGGCTTGTTTCTTGCCTGCACCTCCTTCATTCTGTACAAAATGGTAGTATTTGCTATTGTTTTGTTGCTATTTTCTGCAAAACCAAATAGAGACCTCATGTTAAAATTCTGGATCTTGAAAAAAAACCATGAAAAAACTAACAGGTACCAACAGTAAGTTTTCAGTAGGGCAACAAAAAACTTTGGAAACTTATCATGCAGTCAAGGGGGAGAGAGAGAAACAGGTTTGTTGTATGGTGCATAATTGTAGAAAAAAATGGTAGGCAAAAAAATGTAGATAAAAAAGGCAGCACTTGCTCTGTTAATATGGTGCGAAAACAGAGAACTTATGCTTGTTGTATTTTGATTACTGTTAATATGGCAGCACTTGCTCTGCTAATATGGTGAAAAAAGAGAGAGCTTAATATGGTGCAAAATGTAGATAAAAATGTAGATATGGAGATCAATCTACATATCTGCATGCTGTACATGATTGCTGTTTTCATTTTACATTTGAAGACCAAATGCTTGCACGTATGATCCGTTCTAATTTCTATATTACGAAAAATGCAGATGGCTGGGATTGATCTCAATGAGCTGCCTGATGATTTTGCTGACTGTGATGGCGTTCCACTGTTCTGCACGCAATTCCAAACTGACAAAGTTCCTAGCGCAACCAGGTGAATAGACTGGAATACTACTTCAATGCATCGCTGGAGTAGGCTTCTCAATCTTTGCATCGACAACGAAGTGGTGTCGCTTGCTCGTTCGATCGCGTCGCTCCGAGTGGCATCAATGACGTGTGGAGTCACATCCGCTCTAGAGCGTCATAGTCAACATGAATGCCCATCGACCGCTTCAGGTGGAGAGGGTTTTTCGAGTGGAGAAGGTTTTAAGTGGGACACACACGCGTACTTGAGGGGGGTTCGAACGCCCGCAAAGCTCCCTGGTTTGCAACAGGACAACAATGATGGCAACAAGCTCTGCCAATAGGACGTCGATGAATGGGTTGTTCACGAAGGCTGAGCTTATCAAATATAACAATCTGGGAAAGAGTAAAAGTAAGAAGGAAGACAATGAGAGAGCTTCGTATTCACACGGAATATGTATGAAGCGAGCGAGATTGCTCAAGGCATGTCAGCTACCTACCCATGCGCGAAGATTCATACACGCCATCCGATGATCCACAAGGTGTTATGACCGGTACAACGTACCAACGGAGGAGGCCCAATGGGCAGGGTTAATTATGGGCTTAGCCCAAGTTATCTTACCTATCTTAGAAGTCCAAGTTACATTAGAGTCCAAGTTATATTAGAGTCCAAGTTAGAGTCCAAGTTATCTAGGGTTTAGTGGAGGCTGTCCTCCTTTATAAACACATGTACCCCTTCGATATTAATCAGACAATAAACAGTATATTCTGTTGTCGTCTCCCTCGCGAGACGAGAGCCCCAAACCCTAGCCGCCTCTCTCTCTCTCTCTCACGCCGCGACGGCGCCCAACCGCCGGCGCCGGCGTCCCCAACCTCGCAGCCCGCACTTCCACCCCTACAACCTACGTCCGAGACCTGGTAGAACCCTAGCCTCTACCAATTTGGTATCAGGTAGCTTGGGTTCGATGAGTTTGTCGGACCTTCCCACCACCACTGCCTTCCCCGCCACCTCACAGCAGCAGCCGCCGCCGCACCACTCACCGCTGCCAGCCACCTCAGGCCCGGCCGCCTCCGGTCCCGCGGCCCTGGCGGCCGAACCCGCTCCCGTCCTCTCCCCGGCGGAGATGTCCTCGGCGATCCGCGACCTCAACCTGGCGGTCTCGAACCTCCGGACTCTCCTCCAGGCTCCGTACGCAACCCCGTCACCACCGCCTCCGCCGGCGGCGCCCTTCGCGCCACCGCCCCCGGCGACTGTCGTGCCCCAGGGCCTGCCGATCACCCAGGTCCGGTGGCCGCCGTCGCCGTCCCCGCTACCGACGTGGATGGACATGCCGACCTACACGACGGCGCCACTACAGTCGACGGTGTTGCAGCCACCCGCCCCCACCTTCGAGGGGTTCGGCGGGTACACTGATCCGTACGTCGGGAGCTCTGTGGTGCCGCAACACTCTCCTTCCGCCGCGCTGGGCCGTCACGAGGGCACCTACGCGGCCTCGCCACACGTGCAGCAGCCACCCCGCTTCACCAAGCTGGAGTTCGCCACCTACGACGGCACCGTCGACCCCCTGAACTGGCTCAATCAGTGCGACCAGTTTTTAAGGGGGCAGCGGACCATGGCGTCCGACCGCACGTGGATCGCCTCCTACCACCTCCGTGGCGCCGCCCAGACTTGGTACTACGCCCTCGAGCAGGACGAGGGCGGGATGCCTTCATGGGAGCGCTTTCGCGACCTGTGTCTCCTCCGGTTCGCCCCCATACGTGGGAGCCGCTTGGCCGAGCTCGGTCGCCTTCCCTTCACCACCTCGGTGCAGGACTTCGCCGACCGCTTCCAGACGTTGGCCTGCCATGCGCCTGACGTCACGGCTCACCAACGCGCCGAGCTCTTCGTCGGCGGCCTTCCCGACCACATCCGCATCAACGTCGAGATGCGCGATCCCCAGGACCTGCAGACGGCCATGTATTACGCACGCGCGTACGAGCAGCGCGCCAACGCCCTGCAGCAGGCGTTCCCGGGCCGCGGCACGCGTTCCCCGACCCGCCCCGCCCCGGCGGCCGCCACCCCGACACGCCCCGCCCTGCCGGCCGCTACGGCGGCTGCCCCCGCGCCGACACGCAACTTCCGGCGCTTGACGTCGGCCGAGCAGCTCGAGCGGCGCCGCAAGGGCCTGTGCTTCAACTGCGACGAGCCGTATGCGCCGGGTCATACGTGCGCCCGCCTGTTCTACTTGGAGACCGTCGACGACGCGGAGGTGGAGGCCCTCACCGCGGAGCTCGACGCCACCACACTCTCCGAGGCCGGCGTCACGACCTACGGGCCGGTCGACGCGACCGCCTTCGTCGTCTCCCTTCATGCCATGGCTGGCATCAAGACGGCAAAGACGATGCTGCTTCCGGTGACGATCAACGGGGAGCGTCTAACCGCGCTCGTGGACACGGGTTCGACGCACAACTTCCTGTCCGGGGACGCCATGCGCCGCCTCGCACTCCAACCGGCGGGCTCGGAGAAGTTCAGCGTCACCGTCGCCAACGGGGACCGCCTTGCTTGCCAGGGGGTGGCGCGGCAGGTTCCCGTCCTCATCGGCGACTAGCCGTTCTCCATCGACTGCGTCGGCATTGACCTAGGCTGCTACGACTTCATCCTCGGCATCGACTTCCTGTCCACTCTCGGCCCCATCCTTTGGGACCTCGATGTGCTGTCCCTCATCTTCTGGCGCGAGGGCGGCCGTCGCGTTCAGTGGACAGGCATCGGCGGCTCCGGCGCCGTGACTCCACAGCTCCAGTTGATGGCGTCCGCACTGGACGAGGCGCATCCCCTCCTGGCCGACCTCCTGCAGCAGCACAACGACATTTTCGACAAGCCACAGGGCCTCCCTCTTGTGCGGCCCTGTGACCACCGCATCCACCTGCTGCCGGACACGGCACCTGTAGCCGTGCGTCCGTACCGGTACCCTCAGCTGCAGAAAGACGAGCTCGAGCGTCAGGTGGCGGTCATGCTCGCCCAATGGCAGGGTTAATTACGGGCTTAGCCCAAGTTTATCTTACCTATCTTAGAAGTCCAAGTTATATTAGAGTCCAAGTTAGAGTCCAAGTTATCTAGGGTTTAGTGGAGGCCGTCCTCCTTTATAAACACATGTACCCCTTCGATATTAATCAGACAATAAACAGTATATTCTGTTGTCGTCTCCCTCAGGAGACGAGAGCCCCAAACCCTAGCCGCCTCTCTCTCTCTCACACGCCGCGACGACGCCCAACCGCCAGCGCCGACGTCCCCAACCTCGCAGCCCGCACTTCCACCCCTACAACCTACGTCCGAGACCTGGTAGAACCCTAGCCTCTACCACAAGGTGTACACACTATTTTGGTTGCATGCCTACGCCTCATGCCTAGAGGAAACCGCTGCCTGCTCTGGACCTGGAATTTTGCATTTTTCTGCATCGGAAGGCATGCATGCCTAGGCCTCATGAACAAAACCTCATGAACAAAACCTTTGACTGGCCTGGACCTGAAATTTTGTATTTTTCTGCGTGGGAGGGCATGCATGATGAGAACTTGTTTGGATTGCGACATGGCCTCGAAGCATTAAGTAATTATATATATAACTAACATAAATAGTCCATATCCTTATGTAATCTGGCGCATTAGTGTCAGGCAGGTGTTAGCCTGACTCCACACGACCTGATGAGGATGCCTCCGACACATGTTATAGACAGGCTCGAGACGAGGCGTCTTGCGACTAGGACATCAACCGAACTGACAACGCTCGTATACACGCGCATACACTCATCCCTATAAACGCGCACACACACATCCTACCCTTATTAGCACCTTCGAGAGACTAAGCCGGCATATCATCTTGAGGTTTACGAAGTCATCGTAGGCACCTCGTCATCGACGAAAACGTCTCCTTTCACTGAAAACGTATCGCCGGAAATCCTAAAATAAATCCAGAAGTAATGCAACCATCAGGATTTGAACGGGTTGAGGATACCACTGTCTCTCTAACCATCCAATCATAGGTTGGTTTGGAAGACTTTGCAATTATTGGATACTTAGGCCCTGTTTGTCTTAGAAGTCCCGGGACTTTTTCTAGTCTCAACTTAGAAGTCCCTAATCCCTATTCGTTTGTTTCCAAGGACTAAATAGGGACTAGAGGTCATTAAATGACATGCAAAAAGACCATGTTATCCTTAATAATATAATACTAGTTATTAAATGACATGCTAAAAGTAGGGACATTGTTGGAAAAAGTGACAAAAAAGTCCCAAAAAGACCCTCCCATAGGGACTTCTTCAAATAGTCTCAAATACCCCCTTTAGTCCCTAAAAGTCCCTCCTGTTTGTTTCACATGGAACTTTTTTTAATCCCTACATCAAAAAATCCGTGAAAACAAACACCCCCTAATCACCTTGGCGTGATCGTGTCCATCTTCAACATAAAATATCAGCACCCCGTCCGACTGCCATCATGGCCCACGAGACAAAGACCCACAGAGCTCGTAAAAAAGGAGAGACAAGCCCGAGAGTCCAGACTCCGCACTCCAGTCCAGCGTCCAGATCTAGATCCCCGGCGGCCCCCATCCCGGGCCCCATGCTAGCGTCCAGCCACCTCACCAGCAACCAAAAAAAATCCCCAACTTTCCGGGCTCCCACGTCGGCAGGGCAGCGTACTCCCTACGTGCAAAGCTGCTGCGTTGCAGTCGTGCACCTCCCCCGGCCTCTCCCTCCCTCCGCCCGTCTCCCCACCACCACCAGGCCACCTACGTCCGTCCGTCTCGCGCACGCCTCGCAATCGCATCCCCACCTTTCCCCTCCCTCCCTCCCAGAGCCTCCTCCGACCCCAATCAGACCAATCCGCTTCCGACCCCAACCCATGCCCTCCCCCATCGCCACCCACCTCCTCAAAGCCGCCGCCGCAAAGCCCCTCTTCTCCCCCCGCGCGGCCCAGATCCCCCCGCTCCCTCGCCCGACCAGCGCCGCCTGCCGCTGGTTCCGGTGGCCGTCGCCCGCGAGGGGGCTCTGCTCCTCGCCGCATTCCGGCCCTGCCGCCGAGGGGATGGGATCTGACGGGACGGGGACAGGGACCAGGAGGCGGGTGCCGGCAGCCAACGGTGTGTCCAAGGAAGGGGCGCCGCAGCCGCTGCCCGTTCCGCCCAAGCTGCTCACGCTGCCCACCGTGCTCACCATTGGCCGCGTCGCCGCCGTGCCCTTCCTCATCAGCAGTAAGCGACAACTGAGCTTTGCTTTGCATTTTTGTAACTTGGTGTATAGTGGGACACATATATCACAAGATCGATGCAAAGCCTGAGATTTCCTTTACTGATCACTCCATCACGCACAGTAGCCTAAAGGTAGCTGTTGGAAACACGGAGCGATTGTAAGATTTTCTTTGTTTTCCGCAAGCAATGTTAGAACAAGAGTGTGCAAAGTGGTTTGCTTTCCCTATCTAGCCACACTGAGTTTTCTTGCACGAATAGCTATCTAGGCTGCCTAACTCTCAAGCAAAATAAGTCAGCACCGGAGGAAACTTGGAAGCATATAATCCCTGAATCACTGCAGCATGGACAACTAGTCAACTACTTCCTCCGTCCCAAAATAAGTGTCTTAACTTCAGTACAACTTTGCAGTAAAATTTAGCACAAAGTTGACACACTTATTTTGGATCGGAGGTAGTACTACTCACGCAGATGGCAAGAGCAAATGATCAACACAAACTCTTCCTTTAAGCCTTGCTGGGAAGTTTCTGATACTGCAGAGTTTATACTATCCATATTCCATAGCTTAAAAACTGGTGTCCTGTTGTCGGTAGTTGACATATATACAGGGCTGCCTATACACAGAGCTTAAACTGTCTCTTTTGTCTTCTACGCTTCAGATTGATCTAAGCTAGTTCATCTTACAGACTATCACAGTTACTAGACTTGGAAGAGGCAACTTCTGTGTTACGCAGGACACAGCACGCACTGATGTGCATAGTCTGCTTAATCTCTTGTCCAAATCTTCACAATATCATACTGTATTGTATTCCGGGGGTTCTATTTGCATCTGTCGATCTGTTTGCTTCCCCTCCATTGGTGACACCGAATGCTTCACGTGAAATTATCCTTCATGAAGATTATTGCTGTTTCAGAAGGTCCATCACATTTTCTCATAGTTCAGAAAAGCGCTTGGCGTTAATTGTGCGTTTTGCCACTGCCTTTGCTCCTTTCTGACCAAAGCGCACACTTCTGCGCAGTGTAAGAGCAAGGCTTTTTGCTACCGCTTAGAGCATAGGCACGCGTTTTTTAACTATGCATTTTCTAGAACCACAGGGCAGAACAAAACTATCCTATTTAAAAAATGAAATTGAAAGATGTTATTTAATGTTGTTTTCATCATGTAGAAACTGGTACAAGCTGCAATACATGTCCTATCACCATAATTGAGTTATGATCTGCCAGCATTTTTTATGACAGAAAGACTGAGGGAGGCCCCTGTAGTATAGTTGGTGGAACAAACCCAAATACATACTTCTACTGTCAATTTCAATGGCTAAATGGATTGCTCATGTGTTATCTGTTGAAATTTTGAAATAGTGCCCGTTTGTTTACTGGTTGCTAAATAGCATTTTCGTTGCAAGAACCAACAGCTTAATTTCCATGCAGTTCGATGTTAGTTGATATCTGATATGCATTTGGCCCTTTTTTTGGATTTGTTATGTTTGACATAATAATCTTAATTTGACTATGGAAATATCCCTTTTGTGTTATTAATTAAGAGCTTGTTATCTCTGCTGTTACCAGCTTTCTACATGGAAGGGCCTTGGGCAGCAACCGCCACAACCGGCATCTTCCTGGCTGCAGCAATCACTGATTGGCTAGATGGTTATATTGCGAGGAAGGTGTGTCACAAATATTGGCTGAATGATATGCTAAATTGGGTTACTCTATAATCGTTTTTCCTCGTGTTATTGTTTCCTGACATAATGTACTATGCAGATGCATTTGGGAACACCTTTTGGTGCATTTCTTGATCCTGTGGCTGACAAGGTTTCTTTCTCTTTTTGCTTGCTCTCATCTTAAATTCCCCTTCATACCGTTGTCTACTCTCTTATCTGTCTGTAGACTGTCAGTTTACAAAGTGCGAGCTACTCTAGGGAACTAACTTCGTCTCTGTTATTCTCTATTGCAGCTTATGGTAGCTGCGACACTAGTGTTGCTGTGCACCAAACCTTTGGAAACTTCACTGCTCACTAATGGACCATGGCTGCTGACAGTTCCTTCCATTGCCATCATTGGGAGAGAGGTAGTTACCTAGCCAAATCTACATCATCATTTCCCAGAAATGCAACGAAAACCATTTTGTAGTTAATCTATCTATAAATATGGAAACATTAAGATGGTAGTTTTTACTTATTTTCTTGGCAATTTTGACATTATGCTGATAGAAATATGTATATGTTTTGTTCTGTTGTAAGTCTGAGATCTTGCCTTCCTGTGGAAATATGATGTTCATGTATTTGTTGATCCTATCTCTAAATTAGTCTGTCAAGCCAACATGATAAGTTAGCAACTACATGGCTATTCTCTTCCTGATTGGATATATGGAGTATTTGCTTCACTAGATGAAATGAAGGGGCTCTTTTGCCAACCTCTATACTGTTTTTTAATAGAGGCATGGATCCAGTGCACATTGCGTCGACTTGATTGAGTAGCCCCACCATGAGGCTTATTTGAAAGAGAACTGGAGCAGGCATACCCTTTTGATGCAGCAAGCAAGGTAGTCAGAATCATGATTCTGAATCGGACCGGAGCTCCGATATTAGGATCGCAAATCATAGAATCTTAACTATCAGAATCACAGATTCTACAAACCAAAATCGTAGAATCGGAGGGGTTAGTTTCGACTGTAAAGTCATAGAATCATACAGCAGAATTGCGATTCTGAAAACCTTGGCATCAAGTGTTAAGAAACTCAGAGTAACCAATTTACCCTAAAATCAGGGCCTGCCCAGATGTTCTGGATGCCACTGGCAAAATATGGCTCGTAAATTTAGGGTTGTGACTGTGTACCTGTGATACACTATATGTTATATATTTCTTATGGGCCTGTATCAGGCATGGATCCTAGGCCGTTGCAGTTGTACCTATCACCCTACCATAGAGCTAGTCTGCCCAAAAGTCGAGAGGAAATATCCAGATTCTATGTGATATGTGGGTCGTGCCATGAGCAACCTTTAGTTTGTTTCCTAGTTCAGTAGAGGGACACACACACATATATATATATGGGATGGAAGCACTTTGCCTCCACCATATGGCTTGTTTGAATCAAAACCAGAGCATGCATAAAATGAACAAAAAACTTTATGCTTGAAGATATTTAGAAGCCAAGAACGATTTCTATTATGTGTGCTACCCAAAAAAGTTAAGTAGAAGTAACAGATTTGACATTCAACTTTCCAATTCCATCTGGGTGATGCCTTGGAGCAACTTTGCTTCGCGTTTCTAGTGGGCCCACCCATATATGTCCATTTGCCATTTCGAGAATATCTTCTGCTATGAGTTATGATAGTGTGCTATGCTTGTCACGAGCTAATGTTCTGGCGCATTTGTTTCTGCAGATCACAATGTCAGCTGTTAGAGAGTGGGCTGCTTCTCAGAATACCCAAGTTCTTGAGGTTCCTTCTGTTTTCTATTGTCTTTACATTGCCTTAATTAGACACTCAAATACTGAATTTGTACTTCCTACAAACTAGGCTGTGGCAGTTAACAATTTAGGGAAGTGGAAGACAGCGACACAGATGACGGCATTGACTATGCTCCTTGCCAGCAGAGACCCAAGGTACTTGCATTTTCTTTGGCCGAGCTTAAAGCCTCGTCATTGTTCTAATCATTTTGCATGCTGACGGGGGGATTGTTTTTGGCGCTTTTGTTGTGCAGTCTACCTGTACAAGGTGCTCTAGTTCCCCCTGGTGTTGCGTTGCTCTATGCATCTGCTGGACTTGCCATATGGTCCCTAGTGGTGTACATCAGAAATATATGGCGGATACTTCTAAAATAGTGTTAGCACATAGTGTAATAGAAGAAACAGGAGCAAAGGCGACGATATTCCATTCAAGATGATGCAATTTTTGTGGAAGATTGTTGAGTTGATCGATTGGGGCCTAGATCTTGTTTGAGATCCTCGTGTGACCTGTGCCATTGGTGCTTGGTGGATTAGCAACCAAAGTTTGTTGAGCATGCGAGGATCTCTTTAGAAGCAAAATATATAGCTCGTAGTGTGTGATGCCAAGGTGATCTACTTTCATCGGAAGGTAGCCACAGCTTCGAGTGTTGGACACCGTGTGTAATGAGCTGCAAAGACTGGAGACGATGCAGACGATTGTAACCGTATACAAGCACAGACCAGGCGGCTGGCCTGTGCGTGTGGAGTTCCTGCCACTGTAATTTTACCCATATCATATTGCCAGGGAGCACAAAATTATTCTTTCAATGTGTTTCACTCGCATCTGGCATGGGAGCCGCTGTCATGCATCTGCTGGTTTCTTTGTTGTTCTTTTTTTAACGGAGGCAAAAAGAATTGCCTCATCGATTAATTAAGAATAAAATAATTGTCCAGTTAATTAATGAAAAACCGGGCTAAAAGCGAACAATATCAGAATTAGACTACTCACCAATCATGAAACCCCTGAGCACATATGTAACCTGTCAAATCCTCCCAACACATAAAAACCGTAACTCTCATGCTTGTACAACACAATGCAATGCTTGTACAACACAATGCAACACGGTAAGAACATCTCGAAAATCACAAAGATGATCCAAACCATTTTCAAAATCACAAAAATGATCCAAACCATGAACATGAGGTGAGGGATCGAGAATCACCCATTAAGTAGCTGCGGGCGCCTTACTTATGGCGCCACTCTTCTTGCCTTTACACCTTAGTGACTTCTTCATTATACCGGTCCGAGGGCAATCAATAACCTTCTTGCATTTTTCCTTGAATGTCGTTCCCCTTAAGAGGCAAGCAATCGCTCTTTCACCTTAGTGACTTCTTCATTATACCGGTCCGAGGGCAATCAATCACCTTCTTGCATTTTTCCTTGAATGTCGTTCCCCTCAAGAGGCAAGTAATCACTCTTCCAGTTTCAGGGCTAATAGCCTTCACGCTGGCAAGCAAGTCACAAAGCTCTTCTGCAAAGAGAGCATTTGAATTATCCGTCGGTGGGGGTGGAACGGGTGCCAAAGCCACATCTGAGCCCCCATGCGAGTTCACGTCACGCAACGCACATGTCAAGGTTGAATCATGTCCCTCACACTTGGTTGCGCGCGTGTCCATCGTATGCTCCACTGATAGCGGTGAATCGGAGCTAGCACAAAACACTTGAAGCTCGGGCATCACTTGTAGCACCGGAGGCACAACCACGACAATGGTCCCGCCCTCGGCGGTAGACAACACGGTGAGCAAGGCAAACAACGATGATGAGTTGTCCACAACTGTTGGGGATGTTATCCCGTTATAAGACCCGCCCTATGAGGCCGGGTTAAGAGGACGACGACTCTATCTCCATGATAAAGATGAGATGTTATCCATGAAGCGGAAGACGCAAGACGTACACTGTGAAGGGCCGGCTGGCCCAAGACTCGAAGAAGGCGACTCACGGCTCGCGTAGGAAAAGATTCGCCTTGAGTTTCCTTGTGTGAGAGACAAGGTGAGTTAGAGATGAACGGACTCATGAATTGTAATGAGGGTTGGACTCTTGTAAACCTAGAGCCTCGATCTGTATATAAAGTTGAGTCTCTAGGGTTGATAGGGTTAAGTTAACATCAATCGAGAGCTAGGTCAGCCGAATCCGCACCCTTGTAATCGATTTCCACAACAATATACACAACAGCAGGACGTAGGCTTTTACCTCAATCCGAGGGGCCGAACCTGGGTAAACTCGTCTCCCGCTTCTCGATCAACCCCTTTGAGTCGTCACATAGTTGCGATGGCTTCACCACTAAGTCCTTTCACGAAGACATCTGCCGTGAAAAAACCACGATAGTTGGCGCCCATCGTGGGGCTTGCGCACGGTGGAGTTGAGTTCTCAAAGGGAGCCCTTCCAGGGTTCGGGAGCTACGCGGTCGGCCTCATGACTAAGAGTCGTCGCGAAAAGTACTACGCCGACAATTCAAGTTGGGGTCCTGAGGCCGGTTCAATCGAATCAGGATACCGGGTCCCCTTCGGCAAGTTCCACGTCTTCATCGGCAAGATCGGAACGACGGTTCCCAAGCCAGACGTCTGCACCGACATTGTCGAGCCGACTCGGCTTGCAGAACTCACCATGCCTCAGATTAAACGACGTCGCGTCTTCATTGGCTTCATGCAAGGGGCCAGCCTCCCGGATGAACCGGAAGCTGGCGGTGATACCCCCGTCAACTCCGATGGCGAGTCATCGATCGGGGACGCTGACTCAATCCGCCCTCACTACGAGGGAAGGCTGGGCGGCTTTCCTCAGGGAGCGATCTCTGAGGGCCACACGAGCCCCCCCGCCAAGTCGCCATCTACATGGCAGGAGCCACGAGGGCTCAGGACCAGCCGAACGCGGCAACCGCCAATGGGGCAAGCGGTTCAGGCAAGACTCCGGCTCAGGCCATGTCAGATCTGATGACAGAGATGTCAAAACTCATGGCAGTAGTCGTGACGGCTGATAACCAGGCGTAAGTTAACACTGAGTTGGCTAAACTTCGTGAGGAGATGGTCCAGATACAGCGTCAGATCGATGCGGAGAAGACCCGGATGACGGATCAACAAGCTTAGATCGACGAACAGACGGAGTGTTTGAAATTGGAGGCGTGGCGACTCAAACGCCAACGAGTCGCGTCGGACGCTGTCTATCAAAGAAGGCGTCAGAGTCGCGTCCCTCCTAAGCTTAATCCTACTCGCCTGTTCAACAACCCGCAAACACCCGACACGGATCATAACCCGCCACACCAGGGCAATCCACAGGGTGAAATCATCCAGCAGCCAATGCAGCCCATGCTGAACCAGCAGGCGGCTCAGCACTTCCAGACACCTCAGGGCCACTTCTCCAACCCGGTGGACAATGTACTGGCCGCGACCCGCCACTTGGAGTCTCTTCCTATTCGTGGGAATACCGCGCTGGAGGTGGATGCGCAAAATGCCATAGAGATGTTAAAAACTGCGGTGGTCGAGCAGGCGCAGTTCTCGTACAGTCGTGATCGTCTGCATGCCACGCCACATGCAAGCCACACGAAGAGCCGCCAAGATGACCCTCCGGCGGTTTCCAGCGACGCTCGTCGACACCAACCTCAAATCAATCCACCAGAGCCGCCAGCATCCAATGCTCAGGCGCTTGTCAACGCTGCCCGAGCCACCCGACAGGCCAAGGCAGAGGCAGCGGTAGCCCTGGCAGGTCAGGGAGTTCCGTCTTATGCCCAGCCAGCTCCGGGATACGGTGGACAAGGAAGGAATGTCGGGGTTCCTTGCCTATCCTTCGCTCTGCGCAATGAACGCATGCCCAAAGACTTCAAAGGCCCCCGTAAGGTGCCCAACTATACTCCTGATCTCGAACTCGGGGCATGGGTTGGGAGTTATGAACTGGTGAAAGTGCGTTATATCGACTAGAGGGGGGGGGGTGAATAGGCGATTTTTCGAATTTCATCGCTGAGGAAATTCCTCAATGATGAATTAAGTGCAGCGGAAATAGCGTAGGATCGGATCAAGGGTGCAAAAACGACTACAACAGAATACACGATGAAGATTACGAGATTTGGTTTGCACGGTACGCAGGTGAAGATTAACTTGAGTGAAGAATTTGAGGTTGAGGAAATTCAGAGAAAGTATTCAGACAAATTCTTCAAACAGCACAGATGAAAGTCTTCAACATACAATTTTGAGGAAATGAAAGAGTTGAAGAAATAGAACCCGTAGCTCGATGAAGACAATTGTTGATGACCCAGTTCCAACAGCTGTGACAGTTGTACGTCTGGTTCGGAGCGGCTTGGTATTGAAACCAAAGGACACACAGTCCCTACCGTATTCTCCTTGAGCTAAGGACACACAGTCCTCGCCCAACACTCATGGTAAGTCTTCAGGACAGACTTCCAAACCCTCACAAACTCAGTCACCCGGCGATCCACAATTGACTGCTGGATGCTCTAGACCATGACGCCTAACCGTCTGGAGGATGCACAGTCCTCAAAGGTAAAAGGCTTCAGTTCCACATAGGAACAAATTCTTCAGTGATGCTCAATCGCTTGGTTTTTGGTTTGGGGTTCGATGTTTGGGGTATTTCCTCACTTGATGATTTTCTCTCGAAGACTCTAAGGAATTTGGGTTGCTCTAGATGACAAGTGTCAGTTTCTCTTGGAGCAGCCGACCAGCTAGTAGTTGTGGGGGATGACTATTTATAGCCTGGGAACATCCCTACATGATTTGACATAAATGCCCTTAAATAATGTGACCGTTTGGTGGATAAGATCAATGAGGTGGCGCGTGGCGCAACAACAGTCGGAACTTTCAACTGTGAAAGTCCTCATGTCTCTCATATTCCTCACTTTGAGGCTTTGGTAGGTTTAGGCTTGGGTTGAGCATCATGAGGAAATTCATTCCGTAGTATTACCTCACCCCCCTTTAACAGTACGGTGTTCCTATGGCTCAAGAGTAAAGAAAATGAAACAGAAAGAGTAAATATTCACGCTTCAAAGTCTTCAGACTGTTTTTCTTTAGGACACACCGAATTCCTCATCTTCAATATCTTCATGAGGAATATCAATTTCATCACAATTTCTTCGCGATCAAAGTCTTCAAGGTAAGACCAAAGTCTTCAGTCGAAGACATACATTTTTAGGTGTCAATATTCATCGTATAACTCAAACTCCTCAGCAACTTATAGAGCCTGTGTAAACTTACAAACACATTATCTCTTAACCTATAAGTCTTCAAACCACCAAAATCACTAAGGGCACTAGATGCACTTACAACTGGCTATGGATATGCTCGATGCCAGCGATCCGGTCTGCGCCAAGTACTTCACCATGATGTTGGAAGGGCCGGCTCGTACGTGGTTGAAGAACTTACCACCCAACTCTATCAACACTTGGTCTGAACTCAAGGAGCGCTTTGTCAAGAACTTTCGAGGAACTTGCAAGCGCCCGATGACCATCGTAGATCTCCAACACTGTGTTCAGGTGGCTGATGAATCCGCTCACCATTGGACACGGCGGGTCGCGGAAATCATCCACTCCTCGGATGACATTACAGTGGCTCAGGCCATGTTGATCTTGGAGAAGAATTGTCATTTCCAGCCCCTGGTGTTGAAGCTTGGCCGCCTCAAGCAAAAAGTGCAGGATATGGGCGAGTTGATGGACACCCTCACCAGGTATGCCGAGTCGGACGATACGAAGGACGCTGACTTTGATGACAAGAAGGTCAGTGAAGCTAAAAGAGGAGATGGAGTTAAGGGCCACTTCCAAAATTCTAGGCGCAATAATAACCACGGAGGTCAAGGAAAAAGAAGGCAGCAGGATGGCGTGTTAGACTTTGTTGCTAACACCAATGCCGGACCACGAAATCAACGACGGAACATGAATGAGGGCGGCTTTCAAGAACGAGGCTTTACCGGGAGGAAGCCACACCATTATGAGGAGCTGCTCAAGGGACCTTGCCCTAAGCATAGTACCCGAGGTGCCCCGTCTACTCACTCTTGGGAAAACTGTTTTGTGATGCAGGAGTTTCGCCTTCAGGCGTCTCGGGGCCACCAAGGAGGTGGTGAGGGCACCCAACAGGGTCAGTTTGGCCCGGGAGGGTCACATGGCTCTTCGTTCGGTGATTTCCCTAACCCCGGGGCTCAGGGGCGAGGCGACTCGCATCATAATGGCAGACAGTCATCAGGCCAAGGTGGTCAGCAATACAATGACCGGGGCGAGTTCCAGCAGCCGAACAACCAGGGCGGGTTTCAGAGTAACCCTAAGCAGTTGAATGGTGGACAATACCATGTTTTACCATGGACACTTGCAAGAGAGATAAGAAGGTGAAGCAGAGGGCCATCAATATGACTGAGACGGCGGTTCCCAGGTATTTAAATTGGTCGAAACTGTTGGAAATATGCCCTAGAGGCAATAATAAATTAGTTATTATTATATTTCCTTGTTCATAATAATCGTTTATTATCCATGCTAGAATTGTATTGATTGGAAACTCAAATACATGTGTGGATACATAGACAACACACTGTCCCTAGTGAACCTCTAGTCGACTAGTTCGTTGATCAAAGATGGTCAAGGTTTCCTGGCCATAGGCAAGTGTTGTCACTTGATAACAAAATCACTTCATTAGGAGAATCATGTGATGGACAAGACCCAAATTATATACGTAGCATATTGATCGTGTCATTTTATTGCTATTGTTTTCTGCATGTCAAGTATTTGTTCCTATGACCATGAGATCATATAACTCACTGGCACCGGAGGAATACCTTGTGTGCATCAAACGTCGCAACGTAACTGGGTGACTATAAAGGTGCTCTATAGGTATCTCCGAAGGTGTCCGTTGAGTTAATATGTATCAAGTCTGGGATTTGTCACTCCGTATGACGGAGAGGTATCTCGGGGCCCACTCGGTAATACAACATCACACACAAGCCTTGCAAGCAATGTGACTAAGTGTAAGTCACGAGATCTTGTATTACGGAACAAGTAAAGAGACTTGCGGGTAACGAGATTGAAATAGGCATGCGGATACCGACGATCAAATCTCGGGCAAGTAACATACTGAAGGACAAAGGGAATGACATACGGGATTATATGAATCCTTGACAATGAGGTTCAACCGAAAAGATCTTCGGAGAATATGTAGGATCCAAAATGGGCATCCAGGTCCCTCTATTGGATATTGACCGAGGAGTACCTCGGGGCATGTCTACATAGTTCTCGAACCCGCAAGGTCTGCACACTTAAAGTTCGGCGATATTTTAGTATAGTTGAGTTATATGTGTGGTTACCAAATGTTGTTCGGAGTCCCGGATGAGATCACATACGTCACGAGGGTTTCCGGAATGGCTCGGAGACGAAGATTGACATATAGGATGACTTCATTTGGTTACCGGAAGGTTTTCGGGCATTACCGGGAATGTAGCGGGAGTGACGAATGGGTTCCGGAAGTTGACCGGGAGGGAGCAACCCACCTGGGGGAAGCCCAATGGTCCTAGGGGTGGCGCACCAGCCCTTAGTGGGCTGGTGGGACAGCCCAAGAGGGCCTTGGCGCCATAAGAAGAAAACCAAAGAAAAAAGGGAAAGTGGGAAGGAAGAGAAGGACTCCACTTTCCAATCCTATTTTGAGTAGGATTGGAGTAGGAATCCTACTCCCTTCCTAGCCGGCGCACCCTTGGGGACTTTGTCCTTAAGGCAAGCCTCCTCCCCCTCCCTCCTATATATAGTGGTGATTTAGGGCTGATTTGAGACAACTTTTGCGACGTGCAACTCAGATCTAGACACCATAGTTTTACCTCTAGATCGTATTTCTGCGGAGCTCGGGCGGAGCCCTGCAGGAGTAGATCCTCACCACCACCAGAGCGCCGTCATGCTGCCGGAGAACTCATCTACTTCTCCGTCTTGCTTGCTGGATCAAGAAGGCCGAGATCATCGTCGAGCTTTACGTGTGCTGAACGCGGAGGTGTCGTTCGTTCGACACTAGATCGGAACGGATCGCGGGATGGTTCGTGGAACTGTTTGTGGGGCTGATCGAGGGACGTGAAGACGTTCCACTACATCAACCGCGTTTCTTAACGCTTCCTGCTGTGCGATCTACAAGGGTACATAGATCCAAATCTCCTCTCGTAGATGGACATCACCATGATAGGTCTTCGTGTGCCTAGGAAATTTTTTGTTTACCATGCAACGTTCCCCAACAGTGGCATCATGAGCTAGGTTCATGCGTAGATGTTATCTCGAGTAGAACACAAAGGGTTTTGTGGACGGAGATGGTCAATTTTCTGCCCTCCTTAGTCTTTTCTCGATTTGGCGGTATTGTTGGATTGAAGCGGCCCGGACAGACATTATTCGTATGTTTACGAAAGACTGGTTTCATCGATTGACATGTAACCTCGTTGCATAAAGCTGACCGACGGGTGTAGGTTTCTTCAACTTTAGTTGAATTGGTTTTGACCGAGGAGGTCCTTGGAGAGGTTAAATAGCAATTTGCACATCTCCGTTGTGGTTTTTGCGTAAGTAAGATGCGATCTACTAGATACCCATAGTAGCCACGTAAAACATGTTGGGAAACGTAGCATACATTCAAAATTTTCCTACGCCATATTCAGATCTTCCTATGGAGAGTCCAGGAACGAGAGAGGGGTGAGTGCATCTTCATACCTTCGAAGATTGCTAAGCGGGAGCGTTGCTAGAACGCGGTTGTGGAGTCGTACTCGCGGCGATTCAGATCGCGGTGTGATTCTGATCTAGTGCCGAACCACGACACCTCCGCGTTCAACACACGTGCAGCCCGGTGACGTCTCCCGCACCTTGATCCAGCAAGGAGGAGGGAGAGGTTGGGGATGATCTCCGGCAGCACGATGGCGTGGTGTCGATGGAGAGACGAGGTCTCCCGGTAGGGCTTCGCCAAGCACCGTGGGAGAGGAGGAAGGTGGGAAGCAGGGCTGCGCCGAGAGAGATGGAAAACCGTGTGTCAAACAGCCCCAAAACCCTCTCTATATATAGGAGGAGGGGAGGGGGGTGTGCCACCCCCAGGGTTCCCACCCTAGGTGGTGCGGCAACCATCCCAGATGGGAGGTGCGGCAGCCAGGGCAGGGAAAGGGGGCAGGGCGCCCTAGGTGGGCCTTGGGCCTCTCCTGCACCTAGGGTTTCCCCCTCCCTCTCTGGTGCGCCTGGGCTGGGTGTGGGAGGTGCACCAGCCCACCTAGGGGCTGGTTCCCTCCCGCACTTGGCCCATGTAGCCTTCCGGGGCTTGTGGCCCCTCCCGGTGGTCCCCACACTTTGCCGGTGGTGCCCGAAACATTTCCGGCGTCCAAACCCATCCATCCTATATATCAATCTTTACTTCCGGACCATTCCAGAGCTCCTCGTGACGTCCGGGATCTCATCCGGGACTCCAAACATCCTTCGGTAACCTCGTATAACAATTCCCTATAACCCTAGCGTCATCAAACCTTAAGTGTGTAGACCCTACGGGTTCGGGAGGCATGCAGACATGACCGAGACACTCTCCGGCCAATAACCATCAGCGGGATCTGGATACCGATGGTGGCTCCCAGATGTTCCACGATGATCTCATCGGATGAACCACGATGTCAAGGATTCAATCAATCCCGTATACAATTCCCTTTGTCTGTCGGTATAGAACTTGCCCGAGATTCGATCGTCGGTATACCTATACCTTGTTTGATCTCGTTACCGGTAAGTCTCTTTACTCGTTCCGTAGCACGTCATCCTGTGACTAACTCCTTAGTCACATTGAGCTCATGATGATGTTCTACCGAGTGGTCCCAGAGATACCTCTCCGTCACACGGAGTGACAAATCCCGATCTCGATTCGTACCAACCCAACAGACACTTTCAAAAGTACCCGTAGTGCACCTTTATAGTCACCCAGTTACGTTGTGACGTTTGATACACCCAAAGCACTCCTACGGTATCCGAGAGTTTCACAATCTCATAGTCGAAGGAAAAGACACTTGACATTAGAAAAGCTTTAGCATACGAACAACACGATCTAGTGCTATTCTTAGGATTGGGTCTTGTCCATCACATCATTCTCCCAATGATGTGATCCCGTTATCAATAACATCCAATGTCCATGATCAGGAAACCATGATCATCTATTGATCAACGAGCTAGTCAACTAGAGGCTTGCTAGGGACACATTGTGATCTATTTATTCACACATGTATTACTGTTTCCTGTTAATACAATTATAGCATGAACAATAGACGATTATCATGAACAAGGAAATATGATAATAATCATTTTATTATTGCCTCTAGGGCATATTTCCAATAGTCTCCCCCTTGCACTAGAGTCAATAATCTAGTTACATTGTGATGTATCGAACACCCATAGCATTGTGGTGTTGATCATGTTTTGCTCGAGGAAGAGGTTTAGTCAACGGGTTTGCAATATTCAGATCCGTGTGCACTTTACAAATATCTATTACTCCACTCTGGACATGGTCCCGGATGGATTTGTAGCGGCGTTTGATGTGCTTGGTCTTCTGGTGAAACCTGGGCTCCTTGGCTATGGCAATGGCCCCAGTGTTATCACAGAAGAGTGTCATCGGACCCGACGCGCTTGGGACCACTCCAAGGTCGGTGATGAGCTCCTTCATCCAAATTCCTTCACGAGCCGCTTCTGAAGTAGCTATGTACTCTGCTTCACATGTAGATGCTGCCACGACTTCTTGCTTGCTGCTGCACCAGCTCACTGCCCCGCCATTCAAAACATACACGTATCCGGTCTGTGACTTAGAGTCATCCGGATCTGTGTCGAAGCTAGCATCGACGTAACCCTTTACGACGAGCTCTTCGTCACCTCCATAAACGAGAAACATCTCCTTAGTCCTCTTCAGGTACTTAAGGATATTCTTGACCGCTGTCCAGTGTTCCACACCGGGATCACTTTGGTACCTCCCTACCAAACTTATGGCAAGGTTTATATCAGGTCTGGTACACAATATGACATACATTAGAGAGCCTACGGCTGAAGCGTAGGGGAAAATACTCATCTTCTCTCTATCTGCTGCCGTGGTCGGTGATTGAGTCTTACTCAATCTCATACCTTGCAAAACTGGCAAGAACCTCTTCTTTGAGTTTTCCATATTGAACTTCTTCAGTATCTTGTCAAGGTATGTAATTTGCGAAAGACCTATGAGGCGTCTCGATCTATCTCTATAGATCTTGATGCCTAATATGTATGCAGCTTCTCCAAGGTCCTTCATTGAAAAAGTCTTGTTCAAATAGGCCTTTATGCTCTCCAACAACTCTATATTATTCCCCATCAATAATATGTCATCCACATATAGTATGAGGAAAGCTACAGAGCTCCCACTTACTTTCTTGTACAGACATGCTTCTCCATAAACCTGTATGAACCCAAACGCTTTAATCACCTCATTAAAGCGAATGTTCCAACTCCGAGATGCTTGCACCAGCCCATAGATGGAGCGCTGGAGCTTGCACACTTTGTTAGCACCCTTAGGGTCGACAAAACCTTCTGGTTGCATCATATACAACTCTTCCTTAAGATTCCCGTTAAGGAACGCTGTTTTGACGTCCATCTGCCAAATTTCATAATCATGAAAAGCGGCAATTGCTAACATGATTCGGACTGACTTCACCTTCGCTACGGGAGAGAAAGTCTCTTCGTAGTCAACTCCTTGAATTTGTCGAAAACCCTTTGCGAGAAGTCGAGCTTTATAAACGGTCACATTACCGTTTGCATCAGTCTTCTTTTTGAAGATCCATTTATTTTCTATGGCTCGCCGATCATCAGGCAAGTCTACCAAAGTCCATACTTTGTTCTCATACATGGTTCCTATCTCGGATTTCATAGCCTCAAGCCGTTTGTTGGAATCCGGGCCCGCCATTGCTTCTTCATAGTTCGAAGGTTCACTGTTGTCTAACAACATGATTTCCATCACAGGGTTGCCGTACCACTCTGGTGCGGAGCGTACCCTTGTGGACCTTCGCGGTTCAGTAGCAACTTGATCCGAAGCTTCATGATCATCATCATTAACTTCCTCTTCAGCTGGCGTAGGCGCCACAGGAACAATTTCCCGCGCTACGCTACTTTCCGGTTCGAGAGGGGGTGTAATTACCTCATCAAGTTCTACTTTCCTCCCACTTACTTCTTTCGAGAGAAACTATTTCTCTAGAAAGGATCCGTTCTTGGCAACAAAGGTTTTACCTTCAGATCTAAGATAGAAGGTATACCCAATAGTTTCCTTAGGGTATCCTATGAATACGCATTTCTCCGCTTTGGGTTCGAGCTTCTCTGGTTGAAGTTTCTTCACATAAGCATCGCAGCCCCAAACTTTAAGAAACGACAGCTTAGGTTTCTTGCCAAACCATAGTTCATACGGTGTCGTCTCAATGGATTTAGACGGTGCCCTATTTAAAGTGAATGCTGCAGTTTCTAATGCGTATCCCCAAAATGATAGCGGTAAGTCGTTAAGAGACATCATAGATCGTACCATATCTAATAAAGTGCGATTACGACATTCAGACACTCTGTTGCGTTGCGGTGTGCCAGGCGGCGTCAGTTGTGAAACGATTCCACACTTCCTTAGGTGTGTGCCAAACTCGTGACTTAAATATTCTCCTCCACGATCAGATCGTAGAGACTTAATTTTTCTGTCACGTTGATTCTCAACCTCACTCTGAAATTCCTTGAACTTTTCAAATGTCTCAGATTTGTGCTTCATCAAGTAGATATACCCATACCTACTCAAATCATCTGTGAGAGTGAGAACATAACAGTAGCCACCGCGAGCTTCAACATTCATTGGACCACACACATCAGTATGTATTATTTCCAATAAGTCGGTCGCCTTCTCCATTATTTGTGAGAATGGAGTCTTAGCCATCTTGCCCATGAGGCACGGTTCGCATGAGTCAAAAGATTCAAAGTCAAGAGACTCTAATAATCCATCAGTATGGAGCTTCTTCATGCGCTTAACACCGATATGACCAAGGCAGCAGTGCCACAAGTATGTGGGACTATCATTGTCTACTTTACATCTTTTGGTACTCACACTATGAATACGTGTAACATCACGATCGAGATTCATCAAGAATAAACCATTCACCAGCGGAGCATGACCATAAACATATCACTCATATAAATAGAACAACCATTATTCTCTGACTTAAATGAGTAGCCGTCTCGCCTTAAGCAAGACCCTGATACAATATTCATGCTCAAAGCTGGTACTAAATAACGATTATTAAGGTTTAAAACTAATCCCGACGGTAGATGTAGAGGCAGCATGCTGACGGCGATCACATCGACCTTGGAGCCATTCCCGACGCGCATTGTCACCTCGTCCTTGGCCAGTCTCCGCTTATTCCGCAGTTCCTGCTTTGAGTTGCAAATGTGAGCAACAACACCGGTATCAAATACCCAGGAGCTACTACGAGCGCTGGTAAGGTACACATCAATAACATGTATATCATATATACCTTTAACATTGCCGGCCTTCTTGTCCGCTAAGTACTTGGGGCAGTTCCGCTACCAGTGACCTTTTCCCTTGCAATAGAAGCACTCAGTCTCAGGCTTGGGTCCATTTTTCTTCTTCTTCCTGGTATGTGGCTTACCGGGCGTGGCAACATCTTTGTCGTCTTTCTTGAAGTTCTTCTTACCCTTGCCCTTCTTGAAACTGGTGGTCTTATTGACCATCAACACTTGATGCTCTTTCTTGATTTCTACTTCTGCAGACTTGAGCATCGAGTACAACTCAGGAATGGTCTTCTCCATCCCTTGCATGTTGTAGTTCAGCACAAAACCTTTGTAGCTTGGTGGGAGAGACTGGAGGATTCTGTCAATTATAGCGTCATCCGGAAGTTCGCCTCCAAGTGAGGTCAGACGACCGTGTAACCCAAACATTTTGAGTATGTGCTCACTGACAGAACTGTTCTCCTCCATCTTACAGCTAAATAACTTGTCAGAGACTTCATATCTCTCGACACGGGCATGAGCTTGAAAAACTAGTTTTAGCTCTTGGAACATCTCATATGCGCCGTGTTGCTCAAAATGCCTTTGGAGCCCCGTTTCCAAACTGTATAACATGCCACACCTAACCAGAGAGTATTCATCACTCCGCATTTGCCAGACGTTCAGAATGTCCTGGGCTGCTGCAGGAGCAGGAGGGTCACCTAGCGGCGCATCAAGGACATAAGCCTTTTTAACTGCTTCGAGGATGAGCTTCAAGTTGCGGACCCAGTCCGCATAGTTGCTACCATCATCTTTCAGTTTGTTTTTCTCTAGGAATGCGTTGAAATTGAGGTTAAGGTTGGCCATCTACAATATTTATAAAGACAACTTTTAGACTAAGTTCATGACAATTAAGATCATTTAATCAAATTAAGTATGAACTCCCACTTAAATCGACATCCCTGTAGTCATCTAAGTGATACATGATCCATGTTGACTAACCTGTGTCCGATCATCAAGTGAGACAGACTAGTCGTCATGGTGAGCAACTTCATGCTGATCGTATTCAACCAGACGACTCATGTTCGACCTTTCGGTCTCTTGTATTCGAGGTCATGTCTGTACATGCTAAGCTCGTCGAGTCAACCTAAGTGTTTCGCGTGTGTAAATCTGGCTTACACCCGTTGTATGCAAACGTTAGAATCTATCACACTCGATCATCACGTGGTGCTTCGAGACAACGATCCTTCGCAGCGGTGCACACTTAGGGGAATACGTTCTCGAAATTTTTAAGAGGGATCATCTTATTACGCTACCATCGTTCTAAGAAATAAGATGAAAAACATGATAAACATCACATGCAATCATATAGTGACATGATATGGCCATTATCATATCATCTTTGCTCTTTCGATCTCCATCTTCAGGCATCGCATGATCATCATTGTCACCGGCGTGACACCATGATCTCCATCATCGTGTCTCCGTGAAGTCGTCACGCCAACTACTACTATAGCTAACTGTTAGCAATGAAGTAAAAGTAGTAAACACATGGGGTTGCATCTCATACAATAAATTAAGACAACTCCTATGGCTCTTGCCGGTTGTCATACTCATCGACATGCAAGTCGTGAATCCTATTACAATAACATGATCATCTCATACATCACACATGTAACATCACAACTTTGGCCATATCACATCACATGTCAAACCCTGCAAAAACAAGTTAGACGTCCTCTAATTGTTGTTGCAAGTTTTACGTGGCTGATTTGGGTTTCTAGCAAGAACGCCTTCTTACCTACATGACAGCCACAACGATGATATGCCAAAGCTATTTACCCTTCATAAGGACCCTTTTCATCAAATCCAATCTGACTAGAGTGGGAGAGATAGACACCCGCTAGCCACCTTTATGCACGGTGTGCATGTCTGCCGGTGGAACCTGTCTCACGTAAGCGTACATGTAAGGTCGGTCCGGGCCACTTCATCCCACAATACCGCCGGAAAAGAATAAGACTAGTAGAGGCAAGCAATTGACAAATCAGTGCCCACAACCTTTTGTGTTCTACTCGTGCATAGAATCTACGCATAGAAAACCTGGCTCTGATACCAATGTTGGGAAACGTAGCATAAATTCAAAATTTTCCTACGCCATAATCAGATCTTTCTATGGAGCGTCCAGCAACGAGAGAGGGGTGAGTGCATCTTCATACCTTTGAAGATCTCTAAGCGGAAGCATTGCTAGAACGCGGTTGATGGAGTCGTACTCGCGGTAATTCAGATCGAGGTGTGATTCCGATCTAGTGCCGAATGTTGGGGAACGTCGCATGGGAAACAAAAATTTTCCTACGCGCACGAAGACCTATCATGGTGATGTCCATCTACGAGAGGGGATGTGTGATCTACGTACCCTTGTAGACCGTACAGCAGAAGCGTTAGTGAACGCGGTTGATGTAGTGGAACGTCCTCACGTCCCTCGATCCGCCCCGCGAACCGTCCCGCGATCAGTCCCACGATCTAGTGCCGAACGGACGGCACCTCCGCGTTCAGCACACGTACAGCTCGACGATGATCTCGGCCTTCTTGATCCAGCAAGAGAGACGGAGAGGTAGAAGAGTTCTCCGGCAGCGTGACGGCGCTCCGGAGGTTGGTGATGATCTCGTCTCAGCAGGGCTCCGCCCGAGCTCCGCAGAAACGCGATCTAGAGGTAAAACCGTGGAGATATGTGGTCGGGCTGCCGTGGCAAAGTTGTGTCAAATCAGCCCTAAAACCTCCGTATATATAGGGGGAAGAGGGGGAGACTTGCCTTGGGGTCCAAGGACCCCTAAGTGTTTCGGCCGAGCCAAGGGGGGCAGCCCTCCCCTTCCAAACCGAGTCCAACTAGGTTTGGAAGGAGGAGTCCTTCCCCCTTTTCCCACCTCCTCTTTTTTTCTTTTCTCTTTGATTTTTCTTCCTATGGCGCATAGGGCTCTTTTGGTCTGTCCCACCAGCCCACTAAGGGCTGGTGCGCCACCCCCAATGCCTATGGGCTTCCCCGGGGTGGGTTGCCCCCCGGTGAACTCCCGGAACCCATTCGTCATTCCCGGTACATTCCCGGTAACTCCGAAAACCTTCCGGTAATCAAATGAGGTCATCCTATATATCAATCTTCGTTTCTGGACCATTCCGGAAACCCTCGTGACATCCGTGATCTCATTCGGGACTCCGAATAACATTCGGTAACCAACCATATAACTCAAATACGCATAAAACAACGTCGAACCTTAAGTGTGCAGACCCTGCGGGTTCGAGAACTATGTAGACATGACCCGAGAGACTCCTCGGTCAATATCCAATAGCGGGACCTGGATGCCCATATTGGATCCTACATATTCTACGAAGATCTTATCGTTTGAACCTCAGTGCCAAGGATTCATATAATCCCGTATGTCATTCCCTTTGTCCTTCGGTATGTTACTTGCCCGAGATTCGATCGTCAGTATCCGTATACCTATTTCAATCTCGTTTACCGGCAAGTCTCTTTACTCGTTCCGTAATACAAGATCCCGCAACTTACACCAAGTCACATTGCTTGCAAGGCTTGTGTGTGATGTTGTATTACCGAGTGGGCCCCGAGATACCTCTCCGTCACACGGAGTGACAAATCCCAGTCTCGATCCATACTAACTCAACGAACACCTTCAGAGATACCTGTAGAGCATCTTTATAGTCACCCAGTTACGTTGCGACGTTTGATACACACAAAGTATTCCTCCGTTGTTAGTGAGTTATATGATCTCATGGTCATAGGAACAAATACTTGACACGCAGAAAACAGTAGCAACAAAATGACACGATCAACATGCTACGTCTATTAGTTTGGGTCTAGTCCATCACGTGATTCTCCTAATGACGTGATCCAGTTATCAAGCAACAACACCTTGTCCATAATCAGAAGACACTGACTATCTTTGATCAACTGGCTAGCCAACTAGAGGCTTGCTAGGGACAGTGTTTTGTCTATGTATCCACACATGTAAATGAGTCTTCATTCAATACAATTATAGCATGGATAATAAAAGATTATCTTGATACAGGAATTATAATAATAACTATATTTATTATTGCCTCTAGGGCATAATTCCAACACCGAACCACGACACCTCTGCGTTCAACACACGTGCAACCCGGTGACGTCTCCCGCACCTTGATCCAGCAAGGAGGAGGGAGAGGTTGGGGATGATCTCCGGCAGCACGACGGCGTGGTGTTGATGGAGAGACGAGGTCTCCCGGCAGGGCTTCGCCAAGCACCGTGGCAGAGGAGGAATGAGGGAAGCAGGGCTGCGCCGAGAGAGATGGAAAACCGTGTGTCAAACAACCCCAAAACCCTCTCTATATATAGGAGGAGGGGAGGAGGTGCGCCACCCCTAGGGTTCCCACCCTAGGTGATGCGGCAGCCCTCCCAGATGGGAGGTGCGGCATCCAAGACAGGGAAGGGGGGGGGGGGTGATACGGCTCCGTCGTATCTACTTTTCCGAACTCTTTTGCCCTTGCTTTGGACTCTAATTTGCATGATTTGAATGGAACTAACCCGGACTAATGCTGTTTTCAGCAGAATTGCCATGGTGTTGTTTTTGCGCAGAAATAAAAGTTCTCGGAATGACGTGAAAATTTATGGAGAATTTTTCTGGGATTTATGAAAAATACTAGCGCAAGAATCAGCGGAGGGAGTGTAGCCGTGAGCCCACAAGTCCACTAGGCGCGGGCCCCCTGGCCGCGCTTGGCAGGCTTGTGGGGCCCACAAAGCTCCCGCCTCTCAATCCAGCTCTATATAGTCCATTTTGTCCGGAAAAATATCAAGGAGAAGAGTTCATCGCGTTTTACGATACAGAGGCGCCGCCACCTCCCGTTCTTCATCTGGAGGGCAGATCTGGAGTCCGTTCTCGGCTCCGGAGAGGGGAGATCGTCGCCATCGTCATCATCAACCTTCATTAATCGACAATTCCATGATGCTCTTCACCGTTCGTGAGTAATCTCATCGTAGGCTTGTTGGAGGTGATGGGTTGGATGAGATCTATCATGTAATTGAGTTAGTTTTGACTGGGATTGATCCCTAGTATCCACTATGTTCTGAGATTGATGTTGCTAGTACTTTGCCATGCTTAATGCTTGTCACTAGGGCCCGAGTGCCATGATTTCAGATCTGAACCTATTATGTTGTCGCCAATATATGTGTGTTTTAGATCCTATCTTCCAAGTTGTAGTCACCTACTATGTTTTATGACCCGGCAACCCCGGAGTGAGAATAGCCGGAACCACTCCCAGAGATGACCATAGTATGAGGAGTTCATGTATTCACCAAGTGTTAATGCGTTGGTACGGTTCTTTATTAAAAGGAGAACCTTAATATCCCGTAGTTTTCATTAGGACCCCGCTGCCACGGGAGGGATGGACAATAGATGTCATGCAAGTTCTTTTCCCTAAGCACGCATGACTACATACGGAATACATGCCTACATTAGATTGACGGACGGGAGCTAGTTACATATCTCTCCGTGTTATAACTGTTGCATGATGAATCGCATCTGGCATAATCATCCATCACCGATCCAATGCCTACGAGATTTTTCCTACTGGTCCTTGCTACGTTACTTTGCTGCTACTGCTTTCACTGCTGCTACTGTTACTCTGTTGCTATTGTTGCTATCATACTACTTTGCTACTGAACTTTGCTGCACACACTAAATCTTTCAGGTGTGGTTGAATTGACAACTTAACTGCTAATACTTGAGAATATTCTTTCGCTTCCCCTTGAGTCGAATCAATAAGTTTGGGTTGAATACTCTACCCTCGAAAATTGTTGCGATCCCCTATACTTGTGGGTTATCAAGACAATTTTCTGGCGCCGTTGCCGGGGAGGCACAACTATATTCTGTTAGTCACTTGGGATTTACGTCAGCGGATCACTATGAGGAATCCGATAGATCCAAGAACTAAAGTATTGCCCTCAACTACGAGGACAGGTAAGGAACTGCCATCTAGCTCTGCACTTGATTCACCTTCAGTTATGAGTAAGTTTGCGACATCACCTCCTGCTAGAAATCTTGATATGTCGCCTGTGCTTGATGATGCTACTTCTGCTGCCCATGATGCTTATGATGATGCTATGCTTGATACTGCTTTGCCTGATGATGCTATGCTTGATACTGCTTTGCCACTAGGTGCATTCCTTGATGCACAAATTGCTAGAGTTGCTACAAGATGTGATGATACTTCTGAAACTGCTGATACTATTGAAGTAGAACCTGCTATTATGCCTGAATTGCCTGTTATGCCTGAGCGTTATGTTATGGAGGGAGAGATAGCTGAGGACTTTCTTGCGTGTAAGGATATCTATGATGTTGAGAAATTACTGCTCAAGTGGAAAGAAAAATCTCTGAACGCTAGGATGAAATATGACCCGAAGCTTGCTACTTCGCCTATCTTTGTGACCGATAAGGATTATGAATTCTGTGTCGACCCTGAGTTAATCACTTTGGTCGAATCTGATCCTTTTCACGGTTATGAATCTTAAATGGTTGTAGCCCATCTTACCAAACTGCATGATATAGCCACACTATTCACTAGTGAGGAAAAGATCCGCCACTACTATATCCTCAAGCTGTTTCCTTTCTCGCTAAAGGATGATGCTAAGACCTGGTTCACTTCTCTTGCTCCTGGTTGTGTGCGTAGCCCCCAGGATATGGTCTACTACTTCTCTGAAAATATTTCCTTGCCCATAATAAGCAAGCTGCCTTGCAGGAAATATACAACTTTGCTCAAGCTGAGGAAGAGAGTCTCCCACAAGCTTGGGGGAGGCTCGTCCAGCTACTGAATGCTTTGCCTGATCACCTTCTTGAGAAGAATGAAATACTTGATATCTTCTATAATGGACTTACCGATGCTTCTAAAGACCACCTAGATAGTTGTGCTGGTTGTGTTTTTAGGGAACGAACTGTAGAACAAGCTGAGATTCTATTGAATAACATCTTGTGCAATGAGAATGCTTGGACTATTCCCGAACCACCTCCTAAGCCAACTCCAAAGAAAAGAGGTATTCTATTCCTCAGTCCTGAAGATATGCAAGAAGCTAAGAAATCTATGCGAGAGAAGGGCATTAAATCTGAAGATATCAAAAATCTACCACCCATCAAAGAGATCCATGGTCTTGATAACCCGATACAAGTAGTAGAACTAAATTCTCTGGCGTAGGTTTGATGAGAGTGATATTCCTTTTGATAAACCTGCTAGCTTATGCGTGGATGAATTTGATAACTTTGTTGCCAAACAACAGAGTTTCAATGATTATGTTAGCAGACAATTGGAACAGAATGCTTGTATGCTTAGTCATTTAAGTGCTTGTGTGGACAGAAATGTCAATGATCTTAAGCTTTTGAGTAAACATGCCTCTATGGTTACTACTCAAGTAGAACAAGTACTTAAAGCTCAGAATGACTTGCTCAATGAGTTGAATGATAATTCCATTAGAGTCGTTACTCGAGGCGGTAGAATGACTCAGGAACCTTTGTATCGTGAGGGTCATCCTAAGAGAATTGAACAAGATTCTCAAGGAGTTAGCACTGATGCACCTAGTCATCCTAGAAATAAGAAGAAAGATGATAGGAACCTGCACGCTAACAACCCTGTTGCTGGTACACCTGAGAGTCCAAACGATGCCTGTGTCTCTGATGCTGAAACACAATCTGGTAATGAACATGAGCCTAATGATAATATCAATACTGATGTTCATGAAGATGCTCAACCTATCAATGATAAGGATGTGGAGATTGAACCTGTTGATCTTGATAACCGACAGCCTAAGAATAGAAGATATGATAAGAATGACTTTGCTGCTAGGAAGCATGGTAAAGAAAGGGAAGCATGGGTTTAGAAAGCTATGCCCTTTCCTCCCAAACCATCCAAGAAAAAGGATGATGAGGATTTTGAGAGATTTGTTGAAATGATTAGACCTGTCTTTCTGCAAGCGTTTGACAGATATGCTCAAAATGTCTCCGTATGCTAAGTACATGAAGGATATTGTGACTAATAAGAGGAGGATACCTGAGGTTGAGATTTCCACCATGCTTGCTAATTATACCTCCAAGGGTGGAACTCCTAAGAAACTAGGTGATCCCGATGTGCCCACTATACCTTGCTCCATTAAAGGTAACTACGTTAGAACCGCTTTATGCGACCTTGGAGCCGGTGTTAGTGTTATGCCTCTCTCTCTTTATCATAGACTTGAGCTGGATAAGTTGACACCCACTGAAATCTCTCTGCAAATGGCCAACAAATCATCTGCTTTCCCTATCGGCATTTGCGAGGATGTGCCTGTTCTGGTTGCCAATGTCACTATGTTAACATACTTTGTTATCTTGGATATTCCCGAGGACGAAGCCATGGCGGTCATCCTCGGAAGACCCTTTTTAAACACTGCAGGGGCTGTTATAGATTGCAACAAAGGCAATGTCACTTTCCATGTCAACGGTAATGAGCATACGGTGCACTTTCCGAAGAAACAATATCGAGTACATTGCATCAATGCTATCGAAAAAACTTCATCGATTCATATTGGGAGCTTTGAATGCCCTATTCCTCTTGTTAAGATGAAGTATGATTTGCTTGTTGGGGAGATACATATCCCCATTGAGGTGACCTAGTGACTATTAAGAAATTCTCCGTCTTCTTTTGCGATTCGAAAAGGGTTGTCGAGGAGGCTTGATCAACCTCACTGACGGATTTATTTCAATAACCATGAGATGGATGAATTGAGGAGTCACAAACCTCTGTTCCAAGCTTTCACCTTAGGTTGCTTAGAAGAAAAATGTTAGATTTAGTTTAGTTTTCCCTGTTTTCTGTTTTAGCGTCCCGTGGAAAAGTACCCCGAAAATAAAAGTTCTCCGAACGTCCTGAAAATCAAGTATGATTTTTTCTGGAATTTTTGAAAAATACTGAGACGAAGAGCTAGTCTGGGGGCTGCACCAGTGGGCCACAAGCCCTGGAGGTGCGGGCACCCCCTGGCCACGCCTACCTGGCTTGTGGGGCCCATGTGCACCCCCTCCACTCATTCTAGCTCCCATCTGCTTCTCCTACCTCCAGAAAAACTCGTTTCGCAGCTCAAACCCGTGTTCTTGCTCCTCTTGCTGGGATTTTCGATCTCTTTGCTCAAAGCACCATTCTCCGAACTGTTTTGGGGAAATTACTCCTTGGTAAGTGACTCCTCCATTGGTCCAATTAGTTTTTGCTCTAGTGCCTTATACTTCGCGTATTTTTGCTGCCTTGGTGACCATGTTCTTGAGCTTTGCATGCTAATTTTAGCTGGTCCCAAGTAGTTTTCATGCGTAATATCGCCTCTAGGCACTTGTTGGAGTAGTTTCTACGAGTTTAGTTGAGCCTTGTTCACTTTTCCTTAGAGTCACTAAAATTTTAGAAATTTTCAGAGATAGGAAAGGGAAAAAATGAGGAGGTTCTTAAGAGGCTCTTCAAGCCGTGACCCCAAGGATGATGGAAGTGAGAAGAAGCCCAAGTATCTGGTCCCCCGAGTCTTAGAAGTTCGAGCGTGCGAGTGGCCAAGCGACGTGTTCTTACGCGCCGCTGGACTTTATGAGGACTTTTATTACTTGGTGAAAAACGCAGGCCTTACCGCCTTCGTTGAAGATAAGTGTCCGCAATACCACCTCCTCACTAATATCTTTGTACAAAGCTTTAACTTCTATCCGAGGAAGAATCCTCCTATGGTTGAGTTCAAACTTTATGATATCCCCCAGCGCATGTCACTCCAGGATTTTTGCAATGTTTGCAAATTACCCTACATTGGGGATATTCATGAACCTCGTCCAAGGGACTTGGAAGCTTTCATGGATACAATTGCTGTAGGAGAGGAGAGAGGAGTGTCTTGCGCTAGAGCGACTAGCATACATTTTCCCGTGCTTAGGTACTTCTCATTATTTGTGGGAAAATGTTTGATTGGCCGTGGGAAAGCTGGGTCACTTAGTTCCCCAGATCTTGCGGTCTTGCGCGAAGCACTTTATAACGATAAAACTTATAGCCTGGGCGCCATAGTAGCTCAACGATTGAACACGAACCGTTCTAAGGGCATTGTCTATGGAGGTATCTATGCTACTCATCTTGCTAGACACTTTGAGATACCTATTAGACTGGAAGAGTAAGAAGAGATTCTTCTTCCCGAGAGATATCTAGATTACGATAGCGTGGTTCACCATGACTTTCTTGATATAGATATAAATAGAAGGATGATTTATAACCTGGTTTTTAGTCAGGGTACTCGTGAAACTATTACTTTGACTGCTCCTTCTTTGTTCAATCTTCATGCAGGCAGGTACATTATTATGCCCTCGGACATCTACGCATATTGGGGCTTAGCCCAACCATAGGTGCCCGTGCCTGAGCCACCAGTCGAGTACCAGACGCCAGTTTATCAGTGGGAGCCAGAGGAGCTCACACAGCAGTGGCATCCTCAGTCCACTCCGGAGTATCCCAGAGCTGGTTATTTCGCTCCTTGGGAGTAGACCAATTTAGGCCAAAAGCCTAAGCTTGGGGGGAGTACGTGTTTCTCACCGACTTTATATTCTTGCTTATGCTTTCACTTTGTTCGTCGGTGTTCACACTTTGGCACTGTATCATCCATGCTAGTTTATTTTCTTTTTTTTCGTTTTCTTTTCGTGCGTCTGTCTAGTTTGAGAAAACCCAAAAAGATTTTATTTTTCTTCTTTTGTTTGTTGGGAGCTTTCCCGTGTAAATAGTTTTCTTTTTCTTTGGGTCAAGGTAGAAGATCATGGTTACAATGTTTAGTGTCTCTCGCATGCATATCTGTTTATGTGTTAAAGAGCCATATTACTTTATCTTCTCCTTTGTGTTTGCCTGCAGATTCCAGCATAGTCCAATGCACGAGCACGCTTATTATTGTTCACATCATTCGGTCGTGCAAGTGAAAGGCAATAATGGCGATATATGATGAAGTAACTAAGCCTGGAAAAGCTAGTATGAACTCGATCTATTTTGTTTTTGTAAATACGACTAGCTCATCGTGCCTGATTCAGCTTTGTTGTGAGGGAAACATGTTTGCAATGACAACTTAGAGATATAGTTGCTTATGCCATGCTTACTTAGCTAGGAGCTTATAATGGTTTGTCTTGGATGCCCACATGAATGATGAGATAACTGTGTTGTAGTATGATAGGATGGTATCCTCCTTTGAATGATTCAAGTCGCTTGACTTGGCGCATGTTCATGCATGTAGTTGAAACAAATCAACATGGCCTCTATCATATTCATGTTCATTGTGATTTATGTCCTACTCATGCTTGCATTCAATGTTGGTTAAACTCAATGCATTTTGATGAGTGTTGTCGCTCTCTAGTTGGTCGCTTCCCAGTCTTTTGCTAGCCTTCACTTGTACTAAGCGGGAATACTGCTTGTGCATCCACTTCCATAAACCCAAAGTTGTTCCATATGAGTCCACCATACCTACCTATATGCGGTATCTACCTGCCGTTCCAAGTAAATTCACATGTGGCACTCTCTAAACCTTCAAGAAATAATCTGTTTTGCATGCCCGAACCGCTCATGTGGTGACAAGGGGCTATCAGTATCTTCCATGCTAGGCGTGTTATCCTCGATATGTGTTTATTCACTATCATTCACGAGAAAGGGGTCGATAATTGGAATGCCCAGTTCCACGCTCAAATCGAAAAGATAACTGCAAACAAAACTCCCTCTGGATTGATGTTGGTATGGACGGCACCCGAGTATTCGGCTAGTCATGGAGTGTGATTGATTGGTGGTGGGGGAGTCAAAACTTTACTTTTCTGTTTGGGAACCGCCTATAGCATGTGTAGCGTGGAAGATGGTGAGAACTCTTAGTCATTGCGTTGACAATGAAAGCAAGCCACCCAAAATTATTATCTCTGTTTTCAAAGCTTGAGCTCTGGCACCTCTGCAAATCAATACTTCCCTTTGCGAAGGGCCTGTCTATTTATGTTCCTGTTGAGTCATCCCTCTTGTAAAAGCACCAATTAGAGAGCACCTCTGTCATTTTTATGCTTTGCTTTTAACTGTGTTGAGTATGACTGTGACTGGATCTTCTTTGCCATGAGTTACAATGTTTAGTCAACCCTTGGTCTTTGAAGGTGCTCTGCATTTATGTTTTGCGGTCTCAGAAAGAGCTAGCGAGATACCGTCTGTTCGTACTGCTTCATGATTGTTTTGATTGAAGTGTTGATGTTTGAGACTTATTATTATTTGCTTGCTAGTTGATTATGCCATTGATATGAGTTTACCGTGAGACCTAGATGTCATTTGCTTATGTGGTTTGCTTGTGATATTGCTGAAATTCTGGTTATGAGTTAGACATAGTTGCAACAACAAGATCAAGCAGAGTTTGTCAAAGTTTTTCTTTTGTCTCTTTCAGTTTGTCAACTGAATTGCTTGAGGACAAGCAAGGCTTTAAGCTTGGGGGAGTTGATACGTCTCCGTCGTATCTACTTTTCTGAACTCTTTTGCCCTTGTTTTGGACTCTAATTTGCATGATTTGAATGGAACTAACCCGGACTAACGGTGTTTTCAGCACAATTGCCATGGTGTTGTTTTTGCGCAGAAATAAAAGTTCTCGGAATGACCTAAAAATTTACGTAGAATTTTTCTGGGATTTATGAAAAATACTGGCGCAAGAATCAGCGGAGGGAGTGGAGCCGTGAGCCCACAAGCCCACCAGGCGCGGGCCCCCCTATTCGCACCTGGCAGGTTTGCGGGGCCCACAAAGCTCTACTGCCTCTCTATCCAGCTCTATATAGTCCGTTTCGTCCGGAAAAAAGTCAAGGAGAAGAGTTCATCGCGTTTTACGATACGGAGGCGCCACCACCTCCTGTTGTTCATCTGGAGGGCAGATCTGGAGTACGTTCTGGGCTCCGGAGAGGGGAGATCGTCGCCATCGTCATCATCAACCTTCCTTCATCGCCAATTCCATGATGCTCTTCACCGTTCGTGAGTAATCTCATCGTAGGCTTGCTGGACGGTGATGGGTTGGATGAGATCTATCATGTAATCGAGTTAGTTTTGACGGGGATTGATCCCTAGTATCCACTATGTTCTGAGATTGATGTTGCTACTACTTTGCCATGCTTAATGCTTGTCACTAGGGCCCGAGTGCCATGATTTGAGATCTGAACCTATTATGTTGTCGCCAATATATGTGTGTTTTAGATGCTATCTTGCAAGTTGTAGTCACCTACTATGTGTTATGACTCGACAACCCCGGAGTGACAATAGCCGGAACCACTCCCGGAGATGACCATAGTATGAGGAGTTCAAGTATTCAGCAAGTGTTAATGCGTTGGCCCGGTTCTTTATTAAAAGGAGAACCTTAATATCCCGTAGTTTCCATTCGGAACCCACTGCCACGGGAGGGATGGACAATAGATGTCATGCAAGTACTTTTCCCTAAGCACGTATGACTACATACGGAATACATGCCTACATTAGATTGACGAACGGGAGCTAGTTACATATCTCACCGTGTTATAACTGTTGCATGATGAATCGCATCCGGCATAATCATCCATCACCGATCCAATGCCTACGAGATTTTTCCTACTGGTCCTTGCTACGTTACTTTGCTGCTACTGCTGTCACTGCAGCTACCGTTACTCTGTTGCTACTCCTGCTATCATACTACTTTGCTACTGATACTTTGCCGCATACACTAAATCTTTCAGGTGTGGTTGAATTGACAACGCAACTGCTAATACTTGAGAATATTCTTTCGCTTTCCCTTGAGTCGAATCAATAAATTTGGGTTGAATACTCTACCCTCGAAAACTGTTGTGATCCCCTATACTTGTTGGTTATCAGGGGGCGGCGCCCTAGGTGGGCCTTGGGCCTCTCCTGCGCCTAGGGTTTCCCCTCCCTCCCTCTCTGGTGCGCTTGGGCTGGGTGTGGGAGGCGCACCAGTCCACCTAGGGGCTGGTTCCCTCTCGCACTTGGCCCATGTAGCCTTCCGGGGCTTGTGGCCCCTCCCGGTGGGCCTCCGGAACCCTTCCGGTGGTCCCGACACTTTGCTCGTGGTGCCCGAAACATTTCCGGCGTCCAAACCCATCCATCCTATATATCAATCTTTACCTCGGACCATTTTGGAGCTCCTCGTAACGTCCGGGATCACATCTGGGACTCCGAACATCCTTCGGTAACCTCGTATAACAATGCCCTATAACCTTAGCGTCATCGAACCTTAAGTGTGTAGACCTTACGGGTTCGGGAGGCATACATACATGACCGAGACACTCTCTGGCCAATAACCATCAGTGGGATCTGGATACCCATGGTGGCTCCCACATGTTCCACGATGATCTCATCGGATGAACCACGATGGCAAGGATTCAATCAATCCCGTATACAATTCCCTTTGTCTGTGGGTATAGAACTTGCTCGAGATTCAACCGTCAGTATACCTATACCTTGTTCAATCTCGTTACCGGTAAGTCTCTTTACTCGTTCAGTAGCACGTCATCCTGTGACTAACTCCTTAGTCACATTGAGCTCATGATGATGTTCTACCGAGTGGGTCCAGAGATACCTCTCCATAACACGGAGTGACAAATCCCGATCTCGATTCGTACCAACCCAACAGACACTTTCGAAAGTAACGTAGTGCACCTTTATAGTCACCCAGTTATGTTGTGACGTTTGATACACCCAAAGGACTCCTACGGTATCCGGGAGTTGCACAATCTCACGGTCGAAGGAAAATACACTTGACATTAGAAAAGCTTTAGCATACGAACAATACGATCTAGTGCTATGATTAGGATTGGGTCTTGTCCATCACATCGTTCTGCCAATGATGTGATCCCGTTATCAATAACATCCAATTTGCATGATCAGGAAACCATGATCATCTATTGATCAACGAGCTAGCCAACCAGAGGCTTGCTAGGGACACATTGTGATCTATTTATTCACACATGTATTACTGTTTCCTGTTAATACAATTATAGCATGAACAACATACGATTATCATGAACAAGGAAATATGATAATAACCATTTTTATTATTGCCTCTAGGCCATATTTCCAACAAAACATGCAACAACAATTAGAGGACGTCTAACTTGTTTTTGTAGGGTATGCTTGTGATATGATATGGCCAATGACGTGATGTGATATATTGGATGTATGAGATGATCATGTTGTAATAGTTAATATCGACTTGCATGTCGATGGTATAACAACCGATAGGAGCCATACAGTTGTCTTTAAACTAACGTTTGTGTTTGCAGATGCGTTTACTATATTGCTAGGACGTAGCTTTAGTAGTAATAGCATAAGTAGCACGACAACCCCGATGGCGACACGTTGATGGAGATCATGGTGTGGCGTCGGTGACAAGAAGATCGTGCCGGTGCTTTGGTGATGGAGATCAAGAAGCACATGATGATGGCCATATCATGTCACTTATGAATTGCATGCGATGTTAATCCTTTTATGCACCTTATTTTGCTTAGAACGACGGTAGCATTATGAGGTGATCTCTCACTAAAATTTCAAGATGAAATTGTGTTGTCCCAGACTGTGCACCATTGCTACAGTTTGTCATTTTGAGACACCACGTGATGATCGGGTGTGATAGACTCAGCGTTCACATACAACGGGTGCAAAACAGTTGCACACGCGGAACACTCGGGTTAAACTTGACAAGCCTAGCATGTGCAGACATGGCTCGGAACACAAGAGACTGAAAGGTCGAGCATGAATCGTATAGTTTATATGATTAGCATAGGGATGCTTACCACTGGAACTATTCTCAACTCACGTGATGATCGGACTTGAGTTAGTGGATTTGGATCATGTACCACTCAAATGACTAGAGAGATGTACTTTTTGAGTGGGAGTTCTTAAGTAATATGATTAATTGAACTAATTATCATGAAAATAGTCTAATGATCTTTGCGAATTATGATGTAGCTTGCGCTATAGCTCTACTGTTTTTATATGTTTCTAGAGGAAATTTAGTTGAAAGTTGATAGTAGCAACTTTGTGGGCTGAGTTCGTAAAACTAAGGATTGTCCTCATTGCTGCACAGAAGGCTTATGTCCTTAATGCACCACTCGGTGTACTGCACCTCGAGCATCGTCTGTGGATGTTGCGAACATCTAACATACACGTTTTGATGACTACGTGATAGTTCAGTATGCAATACTTAAAGGCTTATAAGCAAGGCGCCGAAGACGTTTTGAAACGTCACGGAACATAAAGAGATGTTCTAGGTGATGAAATTGAGATTTTATGCTCGTGCCCCTGTTGAGAGGTATGAGACCTCCGTCAAGATTCTTTGCCTACAAAGTAAAGGAGAAAGCTCAATCGTTGAGCATGTTCTCAGATTGTCTGAGTACAACAATCGCTTGAATCAAGTGGGATTTAGTCTTCCAGATGAGATAGTGATGGTTCTCCAAAGGCACTGGCACTAAGCTGCTAGAGCTTCGTGATGAACTATAACATATCAAGGATAGATATGATGATCCTTGAGCGATTCGTAATGTTTGACACTGCGAAAATAGAAATCAAGAAGGAGCATCAATAGTTGATGGTTAGTAAAACCACTAGTTTCAAGAAGGGCAAGGGCTAGAAGGGATACTTCATGAAACGGAAAACCAGTTGCTGCTCTAATGAAGAAACCCAAGATTGAACCCAAACCCGAGACTAAGTGCTTCTGTTTTGAGGGGAACGATCACTGAGGCGGAGCTACCCTAGATACTTGGTAGATGAGAAGGCTGGCGAACTCAACAAAGGTATATTTTATATACATGATATTGATGTGTACTTTACTAGTACTCCTAGTAGCACGAGGGTATTAGATACCGGTTAGATTGCTAAGTGATTAGTAACTCGAAATAAAAAAACTACAGAATAAACGAAGACTAGCTAAAGGCGAGGTGACGATAAGTGTTGGGAGTGTTTCCATGGTTGATGTGATCAAACATCGCACGCTCCCTCTACCATCGGGATTGGTGGTAAACCTAAATAATTGTTATTTGGTGTTTGTGTTGAGCATGGACATGATTGGATCGTGTTTATTGCAATACGATTATTCATTTAAAGAGAATAATGGTTATTCTATTTTCCTGAATAATTACCTTCAATGGTTTATTGAATCTCGATCGTAGTGTTACACATGTTCATAATATTGGTGCAAAAAGATACAAAGTAATAATGACAGTACCACTTACTTGTGGCACTACCGCTTGAGTCATGACGGTATAAAATGCATGAAGAAGCTCCATGCTGATGGATCTTTGTACTCACTCATTTTTAAATGTTTGAGACATGCAAACCATACGTGTTGGTATTAACGCATGGAGAAACTCCATGCAGATGGATCGTTTGGACTCACTTGATTTTGAATCACTTGAGACATGCAAAATCATCCACATGGAACAAGAAAGTAAATTGTTGGATGCAATACATTTTTTTGATGTGTGCAGTCCAATTAGTGCTGATGCACGCAGTGGATATCGTTATGTTCTTACTTCACTGATGATTTGAGTAGGTACACGAGTATTTACTTAATGAATCACAAGTCTGAAATATTGAAAAGTTCAAAGCTATTTCAGAGTGAAGATCGTCGTGACAAGAGGATAAACTGTCTACGATATGATCATAGAGATGAATATCTGAGTTACGGGTTTTTGGTACAAAGTTAAGACAATGTGGAAATTATTTTGCAATTCATGCCACCTAGAACACCATAGTGTGATGGTGTGTCCGAACGTCATAGCCACGCCCTATTTTATATGGTGCATACTATGATGTCTCTTATCGAATTACCACTATCATTTATGGGTTATGCATTAGAGACAACCGCATTCACTTTAAATAGGGCACCGTGTATTTCCGTTGAGATGACACAGTATAGACTATGGTTTGTAGAAACCTAAGTTGTCATTTCTTAAAAGTTTGGGGCTGCGACGCTTATGTGAAAAAGTTTTAGTCTGATAAGCTCGAACCCAAAGCGGATAAATGCATCTTCATAGGATATCCAAAACAACTGGATACATCTCCTATCTCAGATCCGGAAGCAAAGTGTTTGTTTCTAGAAAATGGTCCTTTCTCGAGGAAAGGTTTCTCTCGAAAGAATTGAGTGGGAGGGTGGTGGAACTTGATGAGGTTAGTAAACCGTCACTTCAACCAGTGTGTAGCAGGGCGCAGGAAGATGTTCCTCGGGCGCCTACACCAATTGAAGTGGAAGCTAATGATGGTGATCATTAAAGCTTCGGATCAAGTTACTACAAACCTCGTAGGTCGACAAGGTCGCGTGCTACTACAGAGTGGTACGGTAACCCTGTCTTGGAGGTCTTGTTGTTGAACAACAATGAACCTACGAGCTATGGAGAAGCGATGGTGGGCCCAAATTCTGACAAATGGCTTGAAGCCATGAAATCCGAGAGAGGATCCTTGTATGAAAACAAAGTGTATACTTTGGAAGAACTACTTGATGGTCGTAGGACTATTGAGTAAAGATGGATTTTTAAAAGGAATACATACCATGATGGTGACTATAGACCATTAAGAAAAGCTCGACTTGTCGCAGTTTTTTTTCCGACAAGATCAAAGAGTTGACTATGAAGAGACTTTCTCACTCGTAGAGATGCTAAAAGTGTATTGGAATTATGTTAGTAGTTGCTGCATTATTTATGAAATATTGCACATAGGATGTCAAAACATTGTTTCCTTGACGGTTTCCTTGAGGAAAGGTTGTATGTGATATAACCAGAAGGTTTTGTCGATCCTAAGGATACTAACAAGTATGCAAGCTCCAACGATCCTTCTATGGACTCGTGTAAGCATCTCGGAGTTGGAATATACACTTTGATAAGATGATCAAAGCTTTTGGGTTTGTACAAGGTTTATGAGAAACTTGTATTTCCAAAGAAGTGAGTGGGAGCACTATAGAATTTCTGATAAGTATATGTGGTTGACATATTGTTGATCGGAAGTAATGTAGAATTTTTGTGAAGCATAAAAGGTTGTTTGAAAGGAGTTTTTCAAAGGAAGACCTGGATAGAGCTATTTGAACATTGAGCATCAAGATCTATAGAGATAGATCAAAACGCTTAATAGAACTTTCAAATGAAATGCATGCCTTAACAAGTTTTTGAAGGAGTTCAAAATAGATCGGCAAAGAAGGAGTTCTTGGCTGTGTTGTAAGGTGTGAATATGAGTAAGACTCAAAATCCTGACCACGGCAGAAGAAAGAGAAAGGATGAAGGTCGTCCCCTATGCCTTAGCCATAGGCTCTAAAGTATGCCAAGCTGTGTACCGCACTTGATGTGTGCCTTGCCTTGAGTCTGTCAAGGGGTATAAAAGGTGATCCATGATTGAATCACTAAAACAGCGGTCAAAGTTATCCTTAGTAACTAGTGGACTAAGGAATTTTTCTCGATTATGGAGGTGGTTAAAGAGTTCGTCGTAAAGGGTTACGTTGATGCAAGCTTTGACACTAATCCGAATAACTATGAGTAGTAAAACAGATTCGTATAGTAGAGTAGATATTTGGAGTATTTCCGAATAGCACGTAGTAGCAGCATCTATAAGATGACATAAAGATTTGTAAAGAACACACGGATCTGAAAGTTTCAGAACCGTTGACTAAAACCTCTCCCACGAGCAAGACGTGATCAGACCCCAGAACTATATGGGTGTTGGCTTCGTTAAAATCACATGGTGATGTGAACTAGATTATTGACTCTAGTGCAAGTGGGAATCTGTTGGAAATATGCCCTAGAGGCAATAATAAATTAGTTATCATTATATTTCCTTGTTCATAATAATATTTTATTATCCATGTTAGAATTGTATTGATTGGAAACTCAAATACATGTGTGGATACATAGACAACACACTGTCCCTAGTGAGCCTCTAGTTGACTAGTTCGTTGATCAAAGATGGTCAAGGTTTCCTGGCCATTGGCAAGTGTTGTCACTTGATAACGGAATCACATCATTAGGAGAATGATGTGATGGACAAGACCGAAATTATATACGTAGCATATTGATCGTGTCATTTTATTGCTATTTTTTTCTGCATGTCCAGTATTTGTTCCTATGACCATGAGATCATATAACTCACTGGCACCGGAGGAATACCTTGTGTGCATCAAATGTCGCAACGTAACTGGGTGACTATAAATTTGCTCTACAGGTATCTCCGAAGGTGTCCGTTGAGTTAGTATGGATCAAGACTGGGATTTGTCACTCCGTATGACGGAGAGGTATCTTGGGGCCCACTCGGTAATTCAACATCACACACAAGCCTTGCAAGCAATGTGACTAAGTGTAAGTCACGGGATCTTGTATTATGGAATGAGTAAAGAGACTTGCCGGTAACGAGATTGAAATAGGTATGCGGATACCGATGATCAAATCTCGGGCAAGTAACATACCGAAGGACAAAGGGAATGACGTCCGGGATTATATGAATCCTTCACACCGAGGTTCAACCGATAAGATCTTCGGAGAATATGTAGGATCTAATATGGGCATCCAGGTCCTACTATTGGATATTGACCGAGGAGTACCTCGGGGCATGTCTACATAGTTCTCGAACCCGCAGGGTGTGCACACTTAAGGTTCGGCGATGTTTTAATATAGTTGAGTTATATGTGTGATTACCGTATGTTGTTTGGAGTCCCGGGTGAGATCACGGACGTCACGAGGGTTTCCGGAATGGTCCGGAGACGAAGATTGATATATAGGACGACTTCATTTGGTTACCGGAAGGTTTTCGGGCATTACCAGGAATGTACTGGGAGTGACGAATGGGTTCCAGAAGTTCACCGGGAGGGGGGCAACCCACCCGGGGGAAGCCCAATGGTCCTAGGGGTGGCGCGCCAGCCCTTAGTTGTCTGGTGGGACATCCCAAGAGGGCCTTGGCGCCATAAGAAGAAAATCAAAGAAAAAAAGGGGAAGTGGGAAGGAAGAGAAGGACTCCACTTTCCAATCCTATTTTGAGTAGGATTGGAGTAGGAATCCTACTCCCTTCCTAGCCGGTGCACCCTTGGGGACTCTTTCCTCAAGGCAAGCCTCCTCCCCCTCCCTCCTATATATAGTGGTGATTTAGGGCTGATTTGAGACAACTTTTCCCACGTGCAACTCAGATCTAGACACCATAGTTTTACCTCTAGATCGTATTTCTGCGGAGCTCGGGCAGAGCCCTGCAGGAGTAGATGCTCACCACCACCGGAGCACCGTCACACTGCCGTAGAAATCATCTACTTCTCCGTATTGCTTGCTAGATCAAGAAGGCCGAGATCATCGTCGAGCTGTACGTGTGTTGAACGCGGAGGTGCCGTCCGTTCGGCACTAGATAGGAACAGATCGTGGGACGGATCACAGGACGGTTCATGGGGCTGATCGAGGGACGTGAAGACGTTCCACTACATCAACCATGTTTCTTAATGCTTCCTACTGTGCGATCTACAATGGTATGTAGATCCAAATCTCATCTCGTAGATGGACATCACCATGATATGTCTTCGTGTGCATAGGAAATTTTTTGTTTCCCATGCAACGTTCCCCAACAGGAACAACCCGTAACGTGGAGCAGGGCTGATCACCCTCCCCAAATTGATAATCCTGGTGACTTGGCATTAGTGGTGGTGCCTCAGGTTGGTGGATACACGCTCTCTAAGGTCCTCATGGATGGGGGTAGTAGTATCAACATCTTATACTATGACACGTTCCGGTGGATGAACTTCGATGAGAAAGACTTAATGCCCTCAACCATGGTTTTCCACGACATTGTTCCGGGCAAGTCGGCGTACCCTGTTGGGCGGATTAAGTTGAATGTGGCCTTCGGTGATGAGTCCAACTACAAGATCGAATCATTGGCATTTGAGGTAGACAAGATCAAAAGCCCTTATCATGCTTTGTTCGGGCGGCCAACTTATGCTCGTTTACGGCCCGGCCTTGCTATCTGTACCTCAAGCTTAAAATGCCGGGTCTCAAGGGCACCATCACAGTCGATGGAAACATAAAGATAGCCCAAGAGTGCGAAGAAGGATACGCTGCATATGTTGAGTCGGCATGCGCTGCTGAAGAGTTGAAGTTCCATAAAGCCAATGTGGAACCGACGGTTGATTCCGAGCTGCCCCTTAAGTTCAAGCCGGCAGATGATACCAAGCAGGTTGATTTCGTCCCTGGCGACTCTTCCAAGCAATTCATTATTAGGACCGTCTTGGATCCCAAATAGGAAAGTACACTCATCAAATTCATCCATGGGAATTAGGACATCTTTGCATGGAAACCTTCTGACATGCTAGGTGTACCGAGAGAATTCGTTGAGCACAATCTCAATGTAGATCCCAAGATGAAGCCGGTTCGTCAGTAACTTCGTCGTTTTAACGAGGAGAGGCGCAAGGCAATTGGAGAAGAAGTCGCGCGGCTTTTTGCCGCCGGGTTCATCGTTGAAGTTTTTCACCCTGAGTGGTTAGCTAACCCGGTCTTGGTTCTCAAGACGAACAACACTTTCCGCATGTGCATTGACTATACGGACCTTAATAAAGCTTGTCCCAAGGATCCCTTTGCCCTTCCTCGTATCGATCAAATCATTGACTCTACGGCGGGTTGTGAGCGGCTATGCTTTCTGGATGCGTACTCTGGGTACCATCAGATCAAGATGTCCAAGGAGGATCAGGAGAAGATGTCCTTTATCACCTCCTTTGGTGCCTTTTTCTATGTCTCAATGCCTTTTGGGCTCAAGAGCGCGGGGGCGACTTATCAGCGTTTCCTCCAGAATTGCATGCACAGTTAGATTGGATGCAACGTCCATGCTTATGTCAATGACATCATGGTAAAATCACAGAAGAAGGAAACGCTTCTTGGCGACCTCAAGGAGACGTTCAACAACCTCCGGGGCTATCAGATGAAGCTTAACCCTACGAAGTGTGTGTTTGGGGTTCTTGCGGGAAAGTTGCTAGGGTTTTTGGTGTCCGAGCGTGGCATAGAAGCTAACCTGGACAAGATGAAGGCGATAACCTCGGTTGGAAAGCCGGTTAACATTAATCAGGTCCAGCATATGGTGGGTTGCATCGTGGCACTGAGTCGTTTCATAAGCCGCCTTGGTGAGATAGCTATCCCACTTTATCAGTTGCTCAAGAAAACAGACCACTTCGTCTGGACTAATGCGGCCAATGAGGCATTCGAGGCCCTCAATAAGCAACTCGCTGAGCCGCCCGTGTTGGCTGCACCGGCTGATAAAGAGCCGATGCTCTTGTACATCGTCGCTAATTCTAAAGCAGTGAGTGTGGCGGTGGTTGTTGAGCGCAAGGAAGAAGGCAAATAATATCGTGTCCAGTGGCTGGTGTATTTCATTAGTGAGGTGTTAACCCTGTCCAAACAACGGTATCCACATTGGCACAAGTTGGTCTTTGGGATCTTTATGGCAAGCTGGAAGTTGAAGCACTACTTTTTGGAGCACCCAATCACTGTGGTCCGTTCTGCGCCCATCGGGGATATCATACAGAACCGAGAGGCCACTGGGTGGATTGCTAAATGGGCAATAGAACTTGGTCCACATCATGTGAAGTATATGCCTCGTACTGCCATTAAGTCTCAGGCGCTGGTAGATTTCATCAACGATTGGATCGAGTTGCAGATTCCAGAAGATAGGCCTGATAACACCTATTGGACAATTCATTTTGATGGCTCTTGACAATTGGAAGGTTCAGGAGCTGGAGTGGTGTTGTCATCCCCAAGGGGAGACAAGTTTTGTTACATTCCGCGGCTCATGTTTCCTTGTACGAACAATGCAATTGAGTACGAAACTTTGCTCCATGGGCTCAGGATAGCCAAAGAGATGAATCTGAGTCAAGTCAGGTGCTTGGGCGACTCAAATTTGTGGCCCAACAGGTGTCAGACAATTGGGATTCCAAGGATCCATTGATGGCGGCTTATAGGCGTGCGGTAACCGAGGTGGCAAGTTATTTCCATGGCTATCAGGTTGACCATATTGATCGTCGACAGAACAAGGCGGCTGATGCTCTTTCCCGGCTAGGATCACAACGTAAGCCTGTTCCTCCTAATGTATTCTTGGATGTTTTACATAATCCTTCTGTGAAATTGCTCTCTGAAGAATACATAACGGTTCCTGACCCGGAGTCACAATTGGTGGCGGCTCTCGGAGCAATTCCTGATTGGACGATACCCTACATGGCTTATCTGGCTCGAGGCGAGTTGCCAACTGATGAAGTTTTCGCTACGCAGATCGTACCGCGATGCAAGTCCATGGTTATACATAAAGGCGAGTTGCACAAACGAAGCACTTGTGGGGTTTTTCAGCGTTGTGTTTCACCAGAAGAAGGGTGATATATTTTCAATGAGATACATGCGGGTGATTGTGGACACCACGCCGGGCCCGATCTTTGGTGTCAAAAGCTTTTCACCATGGTTTCTACTGGTTGACGGCTCATGCCGGTGCAGAGGACATAGTACGTCGATGTGATGGGTGTCAGAAGTTTGGATGTCAGGCACATGTGCCGGCTCATGAATTGCGCATGATCCCCATTACATGGCCTTTTGCAGTTTGGGGGCTTGACATGGTTGGCCCGTTTACAAAGTATTTTGACAAAAAGACACATCTGCTGGTGGCGGTTGATAGATTTACCAAGTGGGTTGAGGCGGATCCAGTCAGCAATTGCAAAGCAGAAAATGGCGGTTAAGTTCCTCAGGTAGGTGATCTTCCATTTTGGTTATACACATCATCACTGATAATGGTACTAATTTGTCTAAGGGGGCAATGAACGAGTTCTGTCAGCGAGGGCACATCTGGCTTGATGTATCAGCAGTAGCTCATCCACAATCTAATGGTCAAGCTGAGCGGACTAACCGGGAGATCTTGCGTGGGATTAAGCCTCGACTCATGGTTCCTCTGCAGCGCACTCCGGGTTGTTGGGTTGAAGAACTTCCTTTTGTACTTTGGAGTATCAGAACAACACCGAACAGATCTACTGGTTACACTCCTTTCTTCCTTGTCTATGGGGCGGAGACGGTTCTCCCAAGTGATATGAGGCATGATTCTCCCCGAGTCGCCGCATATGTTGAAGATGCTAATGAGCAAGCACGTCAGGATTCTTTGGATGCTCTTGAGGAGGAGCGTGATTTGGCCGCAGCTCGATCAACAATCTACCAACAAGACCTGCGTCATTACCATAGTTGATGCGTCAAAGCTGGGTCTTTCAGGAGGGTGACTGGGTGCTTCGATTGATTCAACATCATACGGGTATGCACAAGCTTTCACCCCCATGGGAGGGGCCTTTCGTCGTTAGCAGAAACCTCCGCAACGGCTCATATTACCTGATTGATCTACGCCCTCACAAGCCAACCATGGAGGAAGAGACAAACCGCCCCCGGAACATTGCTCATGTGCGGCCCTATTATACTTAGAGTCGTTGGCTCCTTATCTATGTATGTACTTAGGTAATTGTGTACTATTTACATTACATCAATAAAGTCGGTGCCCATGAAATTCGGGGTCTCTGCCGTTTCAGCCCATATTTGAGCATGAGTCTTTATTGATTAAAACAAGCCGCCCAAGAGGATGAGTCGCCATCAGGGAGGCCATTCAAACATGGGCGCTACTAGTATTAAAGAGAGCGAGTCGCCTTGATGTGACCACTCAAACATCGGTACTAGTAAAGACAAAGAGGATAAGTGCCACGATGCACGGTTCAAACATAGGCGCCTATGAATGATCAAGAACAATAAAGACCGGCTTACTTGGGGGGCTACTAGTCCCCCAAGTCGTTTAGTAGTAATAGCATTGTCTTCTGCTATCCTATGCCCGTTTTTCCTTGATCATAGGACATTTGGGGGCTTCTGACTCATTGAGTCCCGCCTTACTACCCTCTTGGCTAGCGAACAATTAACGCATTACATTGGTTATACTGGACCGTGTGTTTTGCGACTCGCCCTTGAGACTCGTGTACTCTTGGCGAGTCAATCCAATTTTGGACCCTGAACTCCCAAAGTTAAAATGTCGAGGTACTTGCCAGAGCCACCATATGGAAAATAGATAAACCATGGGTTCACCGAACCTGCTTCATTAAAGCTTGAGTTGAGCCTGATCAGCCAGTCTAAACACATAAAGATTTTTGCCAAAACCTCTAAGGGTATTGTTAGAGCCTTGCAAGCCCGTCTACCTGCCGTGACTCATTGAGCCGACTTATTTTACACCTTATATGGTGATTATGCTTTTAAACCAGAAACTCAACGACTATGTTGACTCACTCAAGTTGGGCGATGGTCAAGGGAGAAAGAATACACTACTTCTCAAATCGCCGATTACCAAACCAAGGCGACTTATATTGCCAGGTAATGCTAGGAAAGTTTGGAACCATTTTAATGCAAGTATATAAGCAGTATGCTCAAAAGCAAATTACATGGCTCGTAAAGGCCAAAAGTATTTCTATGTTAACCCGGTGGCAACTTTCCTCCGGGTTCTGCCTCCTCAGCAGGTTGAAGCTTTTCAAAGACGCGACTCCTAAGCCGCGTACGGGTCACCCCGTGCTGAGGGTTCGGGGTCCTGGATCTAGAAGTTATCCACATCCTATGTGCAATTGATTAAGGCGTGAAATTTGGCTTCTTCTATCAAGATAGTTGACGGGTCAGCGTAAGAGGCAAAAAGATGCTTACGGCACTGAGGAGTCAAGTCCAGAGGTGCGAGACTGGGAGTCACCACACGCTTTCCATCTTCATCATAAGCTGCCTGATATTTTAGCAGATCAAGGTTCTCAGCAAGGCGGCTTGCCGCAGGACGAACATGCTTTATGCATTGAGCGTAGTATTCCTGCGTAAACTCTGAGCCGTCATCGTTATATCTAGGGAATCCGCCGACTATTTCATCCGACTTGAGTTTAGGAGCATAGGCTATTGATCGGCTCATGGCTGCCATCAGGCCCTTCGTGCGGATGATTTCCTTATTTCAGCTATATGCTGGGGAATGGTTGAGAGTCGCCGCAACATGTCCTTGATATACTTCACTGGGTCTTTGTATCCCTAGACAGCCTTAACGGCCAGTAAGCCGCCAGCATAAAGTTGCTCTGTAAGGGTGTATATCGCCTTTAGCTTCAGAACAGAATCATCTTGAAGATTGGTGGATCGAGGGCCTATAAGGAGCAAATGAAACGTTAGCCGCCTAGCACTTTATGTCCTTTACAAAAAATGATAACATGCTTTTTATCAAGGACTTAGCAAAGATAGCAATGGTCATATGGGAGAGATGTCGACGTAGACCAGTCAATTCTTCCATGGCTTGTTTCAATTGACCCTCGGCCTTCTCAGCTCGTTTCACAAGGGTGGCTCTTTCATCTTCAGTTTACTCTTTGTGACTGAGATACTTAGCTTTGACCTTTTCAAGTTCTATCACCGTGGCTCGAAGTTTTGCTTCTCCGCAGCCCTGGCATCTTGCTGAGGTACCAAACTTTTTTTCATCCCACTAAGGGATGCGTCGGCTTGACTGATAGCCTCCTACAAAATCAAGCAAAAAGGATTAGTGACCTTATCATTACTTGGTCACATTGATCGGTAGACATTCAAGTCTCAAGCACATTGCAGGCAATACACTTGACATTTTGGGGCTAATGTATTTGTTTTTCTTAAGAGAGGAGGCACAGATTATTGAGCAAGACCCGGATCATCTTCAAAAAAGATGACCCGACCCTTGGGGGCTACAGGTTGAAGTTCTTCAAAATTATTGAGCAAGACCCGACTCATCTTCAAAAAGAGGACCCGACTCTTGGGGGCTACAGGTTGAAGTTCTTCAAAATTATTGAGCAAGACCCGACTCATCTCCAAAAAGATGACCGGCCCCTTGGGGGCTACAGGTTGAAATTCTTGAAAATTATTGAGCAAGACCCGACTCATCTTCAAAAATATGACCCGACCCTTGGGGGCTACAGGTTGAAGTTCTTCAAAATTATTGAGCAAGACCCGGCTCATCTTCAAAAAGATGACCCGACCCTTGGGGGCTACAAGTTGAAGCTTTTCAAAATTATTGAGAAAGACCCGACTCATCTTCAAAAAGATGACCCGGCCCTTGGGGGCTACAGGTTGACGTTTTTCAAAATTATTGAGCAAGACCCAGCTCATCTTCAAAAAGATGACCCGGCCCTTGGGGGCTACCAGTTGAAGTTCTTCAAAGTTATTAAGCAAGACACGGCTCATCTTCACGAAGATGACCCGACCCTTGGGGGGCTATAGAAGAATATATGGGGTAAATAATTCCATAAATACCTCATATCTTTTTTTCATCATGTTCACCAAGCCAGCTGCAAAGTCACGGCTCACGGAAAGGCGGGATAAATATCCTGAATGCAGCTCCTCAAAATTTATCTTCTCGATATTGGGGAGTTCGAGTGTAGATTTTCCTTTGACCATCTTAGTAGAGATGTCCTAGGCAGTATGCTTCACCAACACATTGCGGACGGGTGTCGTATGACCCATCCCAATAATAACGACAACATCTTCTTCAAGCGCAGCATCTTTGGATGACTTCACGGGGCTTGGCCGGTTGAGATTTTCTTTATGACTCGGACCCATGGCCACATCATCAGTTTTTGGTGGGGTGACTTGGGCATCAGGGATATTATCCGTAGAGGCGCCTTCTGGAGGATCAACATAAGCTCTAGTGGTTTCATCTGTAATATCATGGACGGAGGCATCCGTCTCTTCCGCTTCAGGCTTGTCAATATTTGGGGCTAATCCGCTGGTTTTCCGTTTCTTGGCTTGAGCTCTAAAAAGATGAAAGGTTAGGATATACATACTGACATGTGAATATCATGTGAAGTGTTGAAACAAGGATTCATAAAGCAAATAGTACCATACCCTGTGAGACGAACGAGGGGTGGCAACTTTGAGGATGCTGAGTCGCGAGATGAAGGAGGAGACACCTATTATAGTCACAAAAGTTGGTGAATTTAAGAAAAGTTGACAATAAACTTGATAAGGAAAGAGAAGGTACCTCAGTATGGCGCTTGCGGTCGGATGTTTTTTCAGGCAAACCTGCCATAAGGTCACCTGAAGAGCTATGGGTGTGGCATTTTGGAGTATATAGAGCCTTCTTGAAAAGGAAGTTAGGATCCAAATGAGTATCTGGGTGACTCATAGGGACTTTCCTACAAACCCGCCTTTGAGGTCTTTCCAAGGAAATATTTGAATCAAAAGATATTGAAATTACCTCAGCCTCTTCAGCATCACTTTCCACATCATCTCCCTGAGAATGAAATAAATGGTTAGAACAAGTATATGATGCAGCAAGGGGCCGGTCCAGATAGAACCAGGTTTTTCCCGAGCCTTTGGGATGGCTGGGTAAGGCGACAACAGGGAAGCCGGTTTCACGCCGCCTTTGGATGGTGACTCCACCAAGTTCTAAGCTAGAGCTGTCAGCCCATTCTATTTGGCAGTTTAAATAGAAAAATTCCCTAAACAAGGGAACGGTGGGTTCTATCCCTAAGTATGCTTCACAAAAAACCTGAAACTGACACAGGTTGCTGACTCACTTAGGACCCAAATCTTGAGGGTGAAGATTGAAAAAGCTGAGGGCTTCCCGGAAGAATTCCGAACCAGGAGGGGAGAAGCCTTGTTCTAAATGGTCTGTGAAGACCACTACTTCCCCTTCGGCGGGTTGAGGTCGTACTTCTATGGCCGGGGCTCTCCATCCAATTACTTCTTTAGGAGACAAGATTCCTGTTGATACAAATCGTTGCAAGGCGGCTTCATTGATGTCAGAAGGGAACCAATCACACTTTGATTGTTTTGACATGATGTTCAGAGTCGGGAAGAAGCTAGCTGCATAAGTATGATTTGCGTGTTATTCTAAAGGCTAGTAGTAAAGCAAATCATAATATTTAAGTCGCCCGAATACGAGGTGGCGCACGAGGATGACGAGTTATGAAAATGACTAAGCCGACTTAATAAGGAGGTAGTACTTGGCCATGAGGAAACTATGAAGTTGAATTCTACTAAGTGTCGGAAAACAGTTTTCTGTCAAACCCACAAAGAAAGATGGATCTATCAGCAGTGTGAAAAAGAAAATTAATGGCTAAAATAAACAGTGGAGCATGGCGGTGGCAACAGTTGACGACGACAAGTTTCTTGCAGAAGTATCGATGAAGTTTGTGCAGAATTAATTTTACATATGTTCCACAACTTATCGAGGGGGATTGCTTTGCTAAAGAGAATAGATGAACTTGTACTATTAATGGCGACACAGATAACCCTAGAGAACTCCGGTGAGCCATGGTGCGTAATCTAAATAGATCTATTACCGGAAGCGAAGACATACCCAATGGCGTCGACCTGAGGGGAATAAGATCGCGGCTCGGCACAGAATACGCGCGGTGGCGAAGCCGCTGCGTCGGAGATTTCCCCGGAGGAAGGCACAACAGTGGCGCGTCGCAGACTGAAGGCTCGAGGAGGAATAAGAAGAAGAGCTAGGGTAAAAATGAAAAAGATTCCCCCGTCGGTATTTAAAGACTAGGAGACGCCGTAAGTCTTGGAATTGAAGGCGCTTCGATTTTCGAGCCAGACAGATAAGATCAAAAGAGCCATTGGGATGACATCATAAATATTCCTAAAGTTTCGGAGTGATTGATGTCATTAATTTCCGCAACGGAAAATCAGGAGAAGTTTACAAGCCGACAATTCTTTCGTTGAAAAAAGGATGTTGCTTTGATTGAGCCGCCAAGCATATGAGAAATGTTTATTGACGTGAACAAGTTCCAGTCAATCTGGGGCCTAATGTTGGGGATGTTATCCCGTTATAAGACCCGCCCTATGAGGCCGGATTAAGAGGATGGCGGCTCTATCTCCGTGATCATGATGGTCTGTTATCCATGAAGCGGAAGATACAAGACGTACGTTGTTAAGGGCCGGCTGGCCCAAAACTCGAAGAAGGCGACTCACGGCCCGCGTAGGAAAAGAGTCGCCTTGAGTTCCTTGTGTGAGAGACAAGGCGAGTTAGGGATGAACCAACTCATGAATTGTAATGAGGGTTGGACTCTTGTAAACCTAGAGCCTCGACCTGTATATAAAGGCGAGTCTCTAGGGTTGATAGGGTTAAGTTAACATCAATTGAGAGCTAGGTCAGGCGAATCCACACCCTTGTACTAAATTTCCACAACAATATACACAACAACATGACCACGGATTTTACCTCAATCCGAGGGGCCGAACCTGGGTAAAGTCGTCCCCCGCTTCCCGTTCAACCCCTTGGAGTCGCCACATAGCTGCGATGGCTTCACCACTAAGTCCTTTCACGAGAAAATCTGCCGTGACAAAACCACGACAACAGTTCTAGGGAGAAACAACCATAGAGCTCCGCAACCATGTTCTCTATCGAGCCACCAACATCGACCTCACTAGTTGCACATGGCATAGGAGCACATGGCATATCGAGCCACCAACAAGTAGGAGTAGGGTTTTACACCGCATGGTGACCTAAACCTGGGTAGCTCGTGCGTCCGATTTGTGTCCGATGAGAAGGGGTGAGCTCGCCTTCGATCTTTCCATGTTTACAGTTGTGTTGCAGGTTGCCAACCCAAGCCCCAAGTCTTTAGAGAAGTCCGGGGACGCAAATTCTCAACTCTGACAAATTATAGCATGGATAATAAATGTTTATCATGAATAGGAAAATATGATAATAACCAATTTATCATTGTCTCTCGGGCTTATTTCTAACATAATTTCCCTCTTTGTGTAAACCTTGTAAAATTAGAGAGAAAAGTTATAAGGATTGCATCATAAAGTGAAATAATACATGAAAACTTTATAAATATCAATAGGATTCATGATTTCAAATGGACGTATCATGGCCCACTCCTCTCCCTCACTCTCACTCACTCACCCTCCATCTCGCTCTAGTAAACGCGTCTTAAACATTCGGATCCGTTTGTACTTTGCAAATCCTTATGTGATACTATAGATGTTGCTATCATGCTCCACTTGGAGCTATTCCAAATTACTGCTCCACTATACGCATCTAGTTTGCTACTCACATTCATCCGAATCGGTGTCAAAGCATGCATCGATGTAACCCTTTACGACGAACTCTTTATCACCTTCACAACCAAGAAACGTTTCCTTAGTCCTCTAATGATAATTTTGACCATCCAGTGATCCACTCCTGGATCATTCTTGTACCCCCTTCCCAGACTCATGGCAAGGCACACATCAGGTGCAGTACACAACATGTCATACAGTATAGAGCCTATGGCTAAGGCATAGGGTATGTCCTTCGTCCTTTTTCTTTCTTTTGCCATGGTCGAGATTTGAATGTTACTCAACTTCAGACCTTACAATACAGGCAAGAAATCCTTCTTTGGTTGATCCATTTTGAACTCTTCAAAATGTGGTCATGGTATGTTCTTTGTGAAAGTCTTATCACGCGTCTTGATGCATCTCTATAGATCTTGATGCCTAATATTTAAGCAGCTTTACCCAGGTCTTCCTTTAAAAAACTCCCTTCAAATAAACTTTTATGCTTACTAGAAATTGTACATCATTTCCAAACAACAATATGTCATCCACATATACTTAGCAAAATGCTATAGTGCTCCCACTGACTTTTTTGTAAATACAAGTTTCTTCATAAACTTTGTATAAACCCAAAAGCTTTGATCATCACATCAAATTGTATATTCCAACTCTGAGATGCTTGCCCCGGTCCATAGAAGGAATGTTGGAGTTTGCATGCCTTTTAGCATCCTTAGGATCGATAAAACCTTTTGGTTGTATCACATCCAATCTTTCCTTAAGGAAGCCATTAAGGAATCGTTGTTTTGACATCCATGTGCCAGATTTCATAATCTACAAATGTAGCAACTGCTAACATAATCCCAACAGACTTTAGCACCGCTACGGGTGAGAAAGTCTCATTGTACTCAGCTCCTTCAACTTGTCGGAGTGCGCTTTGCGACAAGTCGAGCTTTATAAATGGTAACATTACCATCAGTGTCTTTCTTGTTCTTAAAGATCCATTTGTACATAACGTCATGCGGGTCATCGGGCAAGTCTACCAAAGTCCATACTTGGTTTTCATACACGGATCTATCTCAGGTTTCATGGTCTTAGCCATTTGTTAGAATCCGGGCCATCATTGCTTCCTCGTAGTTTGCAGGCTCATCGTCGTCTAACAACATTACTTCCAAGATAGGATCACCATACATCTCGGGGTAGTACATGTCCTTGTTGACCTACGAGGTTCGGTAGTAAATTTATCCGAAGTTTCATGATTAGCATCATTAGTTTCATCTTCAATTGGTGTGCGCATCACATGAACACCTTTCTTCTCTGTGCTACTTTCCAATTCAAGTGAAGGTTTGTTAACCTCATCAAATTCTACCTTCCTCCCACTCACTTCTTTCGAGAGAAGCTCCTTCTCTAGAAAGGATCCATTCTTGGCAACAAAGACCTTCCCTTCGGATCTGTGATAGAAGGTATGCCGAATTGTTACTTTAGGCTATCTTATGAAGATGCTCTTTTTCGCATCCCCAAACTCTAAGAAATGATAGCTTAGGTTTATTGCCAAACCATAATTCATATGGTGCCATCTCAACAGATTCAGATGGTGCCCTATTTAAAGTGAATATAGTTGTATCTAATGCATAACCCCAAAATGATAGTGTCAAATATATAAGAGACATCATAGAACGAACCCTATCCAATAGAGTCCGGTTATGCCCTTCGGGTACACCATTACACTACGGTGTTCCAGTTGGTGTGAGTTGTAAAACAATTTCCACAACGTCTTGGATACCAAACTCGTAACTCGGTTATTCACCTCCACGATCATATCATACACATTTTATCTTCTTCTCACGATGATCTTCAACTTTACTCTGAAATTGCTTGAACTTGTCAAAATTTTAGGTTTGTGTTCCATTAATTAAATATACCCCTATCTACTCAAACCAAGTGTGAAGGTAAGATAATAACGATAGTCACTGCATGCTTCAACACCCATTGGACTGCATACATAAATATTTATTATTTCCAATAAATGAGTTGCCCGCTCCATCGTACCATAAAATAGGGTCTTAGTCATCTTGCCCATGAGGCATGGTTCGCATGTCTCAAGCGACTCAAAAACGAGTGAGTCCAAAGATCCATCAGCATGGAGATTCTTCATGCGCTTTACACCAATGTGACCTAAGCAGCAGTGCCACAAGTATGTGGTACTATCATCATTAACTTTGCATCTTTTGGCATCAATACTATGAACATGTGCATCACTATGATCGATATTCGATAAACCATTCACATTGGGTGCATGATCATAAAATATATTGTTCGTGCAAAGAGAACAACCATTATTCTCTTGAATGAATAATCGTCTCACAACAAATACTATGGAGATATATTGTTCATGCTTAACACAAGCACCAAATAACATTTATTTAGGATTAATACTAATCCCGAAGGTAGAGAGAGTGTAACAACTAAGATGCGGCCCTTTCCTATTTTGGGGGCGATGCCCCAAAAGGGGAAGATGCGCATCTAAACGTTTCGCAAGCGAGATAATCATAGCAATACATAATTGAAGAATGACAAATAGGGCATACATTTGCCATCTCACATAGTATAATATAAGGTTGACATCCACACAATTATTCAAACAAGTTAGTCTCCCTATGGACTACATGAAACAAGGAAAAGACTATGATATCCCGCATGCTGGCCCACGATCACGACCACGGCTTCAGTCCTCCGGATAGTTCACGTAAAGTCGGTCGTTCTCCTCATCGTACTGCCATGCCAGCTGCGTGCATCTGGATCTCCTGCGTCGGGCGTACCTATACCTGTTGGGGTGTTGTAGTAAACTATGAGTCATGGGGACTCAGCAATCGGATGACCTTGGTACCGAAACTAGTCAAGTTAATAGGTGAGGAAGGTTTAGTGTATAGGTTGCAACATCCTAAGCTTGTATGGTGGGTAACTTACGAAGATCAGAGTATTTGATATGGTGGTCTACGTGAGTGGTCGAAGACTAGGTGATCACTAAGTGATCGTGAACACCTACTTACGTCAAACATAACCCCACCATGTTCCCGATCAAAGAGAGGTCTTCTGTAACGCCCCGGACACACCCGCCGGCGGTCGTTACTCCTGGCGGGATCTAGACTGGCCCCACATATCAATACTAGTCTTTTATGCGCACTTTGTCCTCACTCATCCTAGAACTACTCCAAGCCGAGCACGCTTAACCTGGGAGTTCTGTTCAAATGGGCTCCCGGAAAAGAAGGAATTCCTTATTGATATGAGTAGTCTATCATCCCTAATAAGCCAGGCTATCACATACACCACCACTCAGAGGAACCGACGTCCTCATCGGGCCACAGGAGCGTTCCCTCTTGGTACAAACGTCTGTGCATCCAGTCCAGTTCATGTACCATGTCGTGTGCCACGACGGGTCACAAACAACATGACTGCACACCTGTCTGCAAACATCCGTGTAACCGCGAGGGTCGGCTCTGATACCAAACTTGTAACGCCCCGAACACACCCGCCGGCGGTCGTTACTCCTGGCGGGATCTAGACTGGCCCCACATATCAATACTAGTCTTTTCTGCGCACTTTGTCCTCACTCATGCGCACCCAGGATGAACTTCCCGGTCGGTCACCCATCCTAGAACTACTCCAAGCCGAGCACGCTTAACCTGGGAGTTCTGTTCAAATGGGCTCCCGGAAAAGAAGGAATTCCTTATTGATATGAGTAGTCTATCATCCCTAATAAGCCAGGCTATCACATCTTCGAAGGAGACAGTCACGGTTACGCACATAGTTGGCAGTTTTATTAGAGTTAATTCAAGTTATCTAGAACCGGACGTTAACAAATTATCCATGTTTGCCACATAACCGCAGGCATTGCTTTCTGAAAGATTAAACCCTGCAGGGGTGCTCCAACTAGTACATCACAAACGGTCACGGGCCGCAAAGTAATCCTCTATCACGAATCTTCTGATCTCGTCGGATTCCTTAGAGGAAAACGTCAACTTAGAGGAGACCCAAAGTTTCACCGGGATTCCAATACACAAGATATATCGCTAAGGTAAGACAAATCTGGCAAGACCTCTCGACGTGTCGACGAACCCGATAGGAGCCCCGTATCTCGTTCTCAGGACACGACGGATTGTCCAAAACTCCCGGTAGGCCAAACACAGAGTTGCCCCTCGTAGCCACCGATGGTTGACAGGGTGGACCAACACTCATGAGGAGCACTGGCCCGGGTTGTTGATTAATTCCTCGGGGTAGCTATTCCCTATGAAAATTATTATTAGGTGATTAGCAAATTAAAACCAATGTTGGGTCCTGCCAGACGAGCCTTAACACTACACGGTTTATCAAGGGGGTCCCCATAACAACCCCGAACGTGCTAGGAGCGATCAGGTATGGAAACAAACACCGGTAGCCAAAACTAAGGCGACAACAATAGAACAAATCACCCAGCAATAGGCTAGGCCTTCCGTCATTTACCAAGTATATAGGTGCATTAATTAAATAGCAGTTATAACATAATGATATCAAAATACTCATGTTATCACATGAGACAGCTGGCACCTGCAACTAGCAAAGCTATACATTAGAAGTTGAGCAAGCCTACTTAGACAAACAACATTAGCTAGGAGGGGAAGGTGTTTGGGTTTCATGGTATTAACAGGAGGAATTTTTATCAAGTGGTAGGCAGCGAGCATATATCGAAGGAAACGTGATTCTAAGCATAACAAAGCTAAATACGGTATCAAGGTCACGGTCATCTTGCATGTGATGTCTTCACCTTGGAACTACTCGTGATCTTCCTGCACGTACTCTCCAGAATCCACGTACTCTCTCTCCGATCCCGATGCTACCCAAGATAAAATAATAGCCAATGAACACCAACACAACATGATCAAATCAAACAATATGATGCATGAGAGGAGAAGGAAACATGCATCACTATTCTAGTCTCTTTCATATGCATGAGATGAGAAGATAAACTTCTGGACAAAACTTCACACTAAGCTATCTTGACATGCATGAAGATGGCATGAACCGGTGCATCTCGAGAAAACGATGCAAAAACATATAAAGAACGTAGAGAACGGAGCTACGGATCAACCGGAAACTACAAAACAAGATATGGAGTCCTATGGTTCAAATCCACCACAAGCACACTCCAATGGCACTCTTCTGGTGTTCCCAGGTTGCCACATGATCAAACAAACAAATATAAGTGGGGTGGTGCAAAGAAACACACCACACCATCAACAATGCTCACACGAGCTTCAAAACAACTAAAACATGCAATCTGTCCTAGAGAGCATCATAATAGTTTGTGTACAACATTCAAAGTACCTACAACCACCCAAATGAGCCAAACAAGATATGTGGCAAAAGCCATTCAAAAGCTCTACAAGCCTGTGCAAGAAGTTTATACAAAGGAGTCACACATGGGAAGATCTATGGACACAAACTTGGACAAAAATAACAGATTCTGGGACTTAGTGAAAATCTTAGATTTTCACCAGCTGCTTATGCTCTGAAGCATTTTGGCAGCCTCCAAAATGATATCTATAGGAAGTGAAAGAGCATGAAATTTAATAGAGAGCTAGACAAACACAAAATATCACAAATCTTAGTTTGTTGCATGGGCTGATTCCCAACACATGAGCTTGTGGAAACAAAACAACAAGGGAAGAAAATAACAGAAGATTCCCAGACTTAGTGAAAACCACAGATTTTCACAAAGCTGACAATTTCAGCCAAGTGTCTACTTTGACAAGGCACACCAAGTTCATACAAACTCCTATGTATAAAACAAAGACTCCATGTTGTAGAGGGGTTCACCCACTACTGCCACATCATGGATTCATCCTCATAGGGCCAACACACCACATGACACTAAGCTCTAGACATGGCACCAAGACAGAAAAATGACAGTTTATGAAGTTGCTCTAAAGTGAAATATGATTCCACCAGTGGATTCGTGGGAGGATTCTACCCCAAAAGAATATATAATACATGGGTACTTGCATGGAACAAGTAGGCACAAAGCTAGCTCGAAAAACAACATAGAAACCACTATAAGCATATAAGAGTATTATCACATGAGTAGAAATCATATGTAGAAACTCCCACACCTACACATGCGCACACACAAGCCCACCTATCACCACATCACGCCATAGTGGCAAGCATGAGGGGTTAGCCCTCATGCACAAGTGCATATGTGCACTCATGCCCACACACACACATGCATGACCACCTACACACAAATACATATCCACACACACACAAGAATGGCCTCCTGAGGAGGTAGACCCTCATGCACATGTGCATGAGTGCACCCACATGCACACACACACACACACACATATGTATATCCTCATCCCTTCACATATACACTAAAGCACATACACACACTCATCACATACACCCCACACACACACACTGGTGCATGCACACGCACTTGCACACACACACATACTCTCATGAGTTTGTGAAAACTTGCACAAGTATGTGGGGGTAACCCACATACATACACACATGCACACACTAGTGCATATGCTCTCATGCACACATACACATGAACACCCACATATATATTTCACTTACACACACCACATATAAAATCACAAGCTAAATTAAAAGGGGTAAAACCCACTGGTTTGTGATGAAACACAAAACAACTTGCTTCCCAAGCAAAGACAAGTGAAGCAAAAATGCAAAACATCAAAAAAATAAAGGGGGGTGCTCTGGGATCGAACCCAGGATCCCTCTGGTGCACAACCAGCTCACTACACCACTGGGCTAGCTCAATCTCTTCGACAGAGAGGAGGAGGGAAACATGTTATGCTCTCCTGCCGAGCCACTGTACCACAAAAACAAAGAATAAAAAGGGGCGCCTTCAGGGATTCGAACGCATGACCAAACATGCACCAAAACCACCTCACACAACTCTGCTACGCTGCGGAACTTAACAGAGAGGGGGGAGTAACTCTTTTGAGTATCCCCTCTGATCCTTCTACAAATCGATGGCGGCCGGAATAGGGGGAAGGTTACCGGCGTTCCTACATGCAAAATTGGCACGGGAGAACTTGCGGGGAGGAAGAGGGATCATCGAAGGATCCATTCCTGGCCGGAGCTCCCCGGGAGGCGCACCACATCTATGACTGCAGGAGCACCTACTACGGTGACGGCGGCGACAACAGAGAGCTACGGCGACCTACGCTAGGAGGAAGGAAATGAAGGGAACGAGGTCTTGCTCACCCTACGCATCGAGGAGAGGAGGAAGGCACGTCGGAGAGGAAGAAGGGGACGAAGAGGCGCGGGATCGACGGCGTGCTGCTCCGGCTGATGGAGCCCCCGCGGAGGGAGCGCCAGAGAGGGGGAACCACCCCTCTAGCGACGGGAACGGAACGGCGGGAGATGCCCCATGCTCGCAGACGCCTCACACACCGCGGGAGAGGCTCCCGGTGACGAGGGGGATGCGGATTCGATGGCGGCGATCCTCTAAACCTCACTGACACTTACGTGTCGAGGGGGAGGAAGAGGGAGATGGAGGAAGGAGAAGGAGGTGGCGGCGCGAGGAGGAACCCTAGACGGGTCCGGACGTCGAGGGGGAATAAATAGAGGTCGAGGGGACGCCTCGACGTCCGTGAGGGGACGGCGCACACGCTCTCTCTCTCGGTACTGACGGAAAGCAGAGAAGGGGAGGAGCACCGTCAGGAAGAAGAGAGGGAGGGGGGGGGGGGTTGGGCTTGGCTGTGAGGAGGAGAGGTACTGGGCCTTCGGGAAGGAGGAGGCCCACCTCGCTGGTGCCAGATAACAGGGAGAAAACCCAAGTGGGTTTTTCCATTTAAAACAAATACCACAGCAAATAAATCACCTAGGGAAATATAGGTCTCCAAAAATTAAAATAAAATAACCCTGGTCATAAGGGAATTATGACCCATTTAAATAAAATATAAAGATGATTTTTGGAGCAAATAAATTAATTACAAAACAGAATTTAATTAATCTATTTTGTAAATAAAACCCCATTTAAGCAAAGTTTTGAAAATCCCTAGTCACATCTCCACATCCACAAGAAAAAGCACTAAATGATCTACATTTTTAAAACAGGAATGGAGCAAGTAAAACATGAGCTCAAAAGAATAAAGAAGAAGGGGCCTTTTGAAATCTAGTTTGAAAACTAACATAGTTTGAAACCCAAGCTTGCAAACACCACATCCACCATATAGCATATGCACTCATCACACCACACATATTGATCAACAACAACAACAACACAAGAAGTGGCATGAATGCAATGAATGGTATGATGCACAGGAGAAGACATGAAATGCCCACATGAAATGACAACTCTCATAGCATGACATCATGGATCCAAACATGGAAGGTTTCCAAATATGGCAAGGTTACATCTGGGGCATTACAGTGAGCATGCCGATGGTGATCACATCAACCTTGGAGACACTTCCAACACGCATTGTCAGCTCATCCTTAGCTAGTCTTTTTTATTCCGCAACTCCTATTTCGAGTTACTTATATCAACAATTTAAGTGGTATAAAATATCGAGGGGCTACTACGAGCACTAGTGAAGTACACATCAATAACATGTATATCAAATGTACTTTTGTTGATATTGCAAGCTTTCTTATCTACCAAATATTTGGGGTAGTTCCGCTTCGAGTGACAGTTTCCCTCACATTAGAAGCACTTAGTCTTGGGTTTCGATCCAACCTTGGGTTTGTTCACTGGTGCGACAACTGGCTTTCCATTCTTGAAGTCTCCCTTCTTTCCCTTGCCCTTCTTGAAACTAGTGGTCTTATTAACCATCAACACTTGATGCTCTGTCTTGATTTCTACCTCCACGACATAAAACATCATGAATAGCAAATGGATCATATTCTCCATCCCTTGGTGTGATATCATGGAACATGTCTTTATCTCCAGTCATGTGATCGGTGCATCCACTGTCAAGTATCCACTCCTTTCCTATGTGTCGGTGCAGGTTTGCACATGGTCACCTATGGGACCTTCAGGCCCTTGTGATTCGGCGGGAAGGTCGTATCGCACAAAGAGCAGAGACTACAAAACAACACGATGATGAGACTCAGGGTTTTTTACCCTGGTTCGGGCGGGTGTGAAGCGTAAAACCTTACTCTTGCTTTGGTGGATTGATTAGGGAAGACGAAGTTTGCACAGAGCTATGCCCCGGCAAGGGTTGCCAGGGAGATCTAGCACATGTGTACACTTACACTTGGCTCTAATCCCACACAGACCTAATCTACCAAGTGTCGAATCTCTAAGTGCTCGAATACCCACAGATCTGAATCCCTTGCTAGGTTGCCTCAGGCCTCCTTTTATAGCTCAAGGGGCGTCCACAATGGCAACTGCCATGATTAGATAGCTAACAGTGCTATCATACCTAACTCTGGCACTTAAGACAGGGTGCCATAAATGCGGCCCTAGGTGGCAAGCGGGGGTGCGTTCCCAGCACGTGTGCGCCACCTATTAGGTGGCCATGGCTTGAGGTCTCGACACGCTTCTGGACAGGTGTCAACAGGTTACAACCTGTCTTCCGGCATGGCGCCACGTAGGTAGCGAGAGCCACCTAGCCGTCCGGGGGCTCGGCACCTCATCGACAAGTGGCTACGTAGGAATGAGGTGGAGCTGTAGCACGCTGGCTCACACCTGTCGGGGAGGTGCCTTGCCGAGTCTTGGTGAAGATGATTGCGCCTTCGCCCCCGGCAGGTGCCACGGGTTCTTGGCATGTCTTGGGTTGTTGGAGTTTGCGGTTGCTCTTGAGATTGGGGATGCTCTCAACGCCCGTGCATAAGTCACGGGTACTAGGTACCCCATTATTAGCGCACTGATAGGAGTCCTCGGGCCTGGCCCGTACTTGCTCGCCCATCGTTGTTGGGTCAGGCCCAAAGTTCGTGTGCGAGCTTGGAATTCGCAAAGAGGTAACCTTCATCCCACTATTCTGCGCTGTCTCACCACTCATGCCATGTCCTCCATGCGCACCGCATGCATTGCACGAATCTTGTGGCGGGTGCGCGTGACTTAAAGGCCTATTCGTGGCAGGAGCCACAACGTCATGGATTGGATTGATGGGAAGGTTACCTATTCACCCGTGATGGTGGGCAACGACATAGGTAGAGATGGACAGTGGCACTAGGAATGTAGGAGAGTCAACCCCCACCCCGCGCCCTCCCTATAAAAGGGGGAGGGGTGCGGCACACGATGCTCATCCTTCCTTCTCCTCTTCTCCAACCTAGGGTTGCCTGGTTTGCTCTTCTCTTTTGGTTCTTTGAGGTGGCTTTAGTTTCTGGCCACGATGGGGAAGCGTGGGAGCCCCCATCTTCTATGAGGACAGCAAGAGCTTCCCGTTCGGATCATGCAGCCGCTTCAGTCGTAGTGCCAGGGGTTGACAAACCACAGGGAGTGTGGCTCCATGTGTGCGGTGGCCCGACGGTGAAGGCAACGATGGTTCTGTGGCTATCACAACGGGGTCTCCCGCCCATGGCGCCATGTTCGGTGGTTCTCTCGCTATCGCGACAGGGTGTCCCGCCCATGGCGCCATGTTCGGCGTGCATGGGTGGGAGTTTTTTTTCCTCTGAGTTCTTCTTGAAGGTAGGGTGGATTCCCCGCCCTTGGACACTAGGGTCAACCGTGCTCTGTGTGAAGGATCCAGAGAGCTCGGCGTCCTCTTTGGCCATGGAGGGGGATCCAAAGGTGGTGGAGCCATCCGCGCTGGTGATGGAGATGATGGAGGCCATGATGGCGGCGACCTCTGGTGCTCCGGGGGCGGGGGAGGTGACTCCGACCCGTCATGATCGCCGGAAGCACCATCATCAACAGTCGGCCCCGGCAGCGCCATCATCTGCACCTGCCCACTTCTCCCATGTCGGCTACGTATGCCCTTGCGGGCATAGGGGCTTCTTGGTCCTGGCATGGAGGCGTCCCTCCGGTCTTGGCGGGGAGGCGCCGAATCCGAGTCGGGCGCGCCCTTCGTCAGCCTTCCTTCCATCATCCAACCTCTGAAGAAAGAGGGATAAGGAAGGCATTACGGGGCACTCATATTTTTATAAAGCAAAAGGTTATATGATTTTGGTAAATTTTTACTAGTGGAACTGTAATCTATTTTATCCATTCTGTATTGAAGAAATGAATAAAATGATCGCCGTTCTTTTTCCTCGAGTACTATCCCTGCGTTCTTCTATCAATATGATGTTGTATGTTTCCTCCGCATGAGGTTCCTTGCCGGGTTGTCGCAAGGAGCAAGTGTTGAAGGGGGAGCGAGCCCGTGGCGACAGACGATCATCGTCTCCCGGCAAGGCCCCTCGTCGATATCGGCGCGGTCCTCCCCCTCCTTCGAGGCTAATGAGCGACAAGAGGCCAAATGACGGCCTATCTCGACAAGGGTCCCTGTCATGCAGAGAGTTCCAACGCACACAACCAAAAAAGGACCGGCAAGGGTTTCCTCGAAGGTAAGAACGGAACTATACTCAAGATAAGGTAGTTTAAACTTATCTCCTTGGGGGAATCCCCCTTGAAGGTGTGATGGTTCTTTGTCCTCGTCTTTGCGATGTCTTATGTTCACCTAGAAGCAAGACATATAGAGAAAAGGAGAGACTCCATCCTCTTGAGAAGAGGGGAGACCCGAAGAAAAAGACCACTAAGTCCATCAAGCACCCTTAATAACTGGATAACTAGGGCATTAGTGACATCATAACACAAGTAAATGCATAATGCATGATGCATATGCAAATGATGATATGATGCAATGCCTAGCTTTATTTATGCACACGGTCTACGCATGGCTTTGTACAAAGGGTTACATGCCACTTCGGCAAGGCTTGTAAAAAAGGTGGTTGCCGGGGACTGGGCCCGACAACCACGCCATAGGGGTAGAACTTACAAAGATGCTCAATATTCCATGAGTTTAGCACCTTGATTCCATCTTTGATCTCCAGATGGACTGCGCTAGGTCTGGTGACTCGTACTACCCGGTAAGGGCCTTTCTGTTGGAAATATGCCCTAGAGGCAATAATAAATTAGTTATTATTATATTTTTTGTTCATGATAATTGTTTATTATCCATGCTGTAATTGTATTGATTGGAAACACAGTGCATGTGTGGATACATAGACAAAACACTGTCCCTAGTAAGCCTCTAGTTGACTAGCTAGTTGATCAACGATGGTCAAGGTTTCATGACCATAGGAAAGTGTTGGCACTTGATAACAGGATCACATCATTAGGAGAATCATGTGATGGACTAGACCCAAACTAATAGACGTAGCATGTTGATCGTGTCATTTTGTTGCTACTGTTTTCTGCGTGTCAAGTATTTGTTCCTATGACCATGAGATCATATAACTCACTGACACCGAAGGAATGCTTTGTGTGTATCAAACGTCGCAACGTAACTGGGTGACTATAAAGATGCTCTACAGGTATCTCCGAAGGTGTTCGTTGAGTTGGTATGGATCGAGATTGGGATTTGTCACTCCGTCTGATGGAGAGGTATCTCGGAGCCCACTCGGTAATACAACATCACACACAAGCCTTGCAAGCAATGTGACTTAGTGTAAGTTGCGAGATCTTGTATTACGGAACGAGTAAAGAGACTTGCCGGTAAACGAGATTGAAATAGGTATGCGGATACTGACGATCGAATCTCGCGCAAGTAACATACCGAAGGACAAAGGGAATGACATACGGGATTATATGAATCCTTGGCACTGAGGTTCAAATGATAAGATATTCATAGAATATGTAGGATCCAATATGGGCATCCAGGTCCCGCTATTGGATATTGACCGAGGAGTCACTCGGGTCATGTCTACATAGTTCTCGAACCCGCAGGGTTTGCACACTTAAGGTTGGTTACCAAATGTTGTTCGGAGTCCCGGATGAGATCACGGACGTTACGAGGGTTTACGGAATGGTCCGGAAACGAAGATTGATATATAGGATGACCTCATTTGATCACCAGAAGGTTTTCGGAGTTACCGGGAATGTACCGGGAATGACGAATGGGTTCCGGATGTTCACCAGGGGGGGGGGCAGCCCACCCTGGGGAAGCCCATAGGCCTTGGGGGTGGCGCACCAGCCCTTGGTGGACTGGTGGGACAGCCCAAGAAGGCCCTATGCGCCATAGATAGAAAATCAAAGAGAAAACAAAAAAAGGAGGTGGGAAGGAAGAGAAGGACTCCACCTTCCAATCCTAGTTGGACTAGGATTGGAGGAGGACTCCTCCTCCCTTCGGTGGCGCAGCCCTTGGGGCTCCTTGAGCCTCAAGGCAAGCCTCCCCTCCCCTCCTCCTATATATATGGAGCTATTAGGGCTTATTTGAGACAACTTTTGCCACGGCAGCCCGACCACATACCTCCACGGTTTTTCCTCTAGATCACGTTTCTGCGGAGCTCGGGCGGAGCCCTGCTGAGATTAGATTACCACCAACCTCCGGAGCGCCGTCACGCTGCCGGAGAACTCATCTACCTCTCCGTCTCTCTTGCTGGATCAAGAAGGCCGAGATCATCGTCGAGCTGTACGTGTGCTGAACACGGAGGTGCCATCCGTTCGGCACTAGATCGGAGCGGATCGTGGGACGGATCGCGGGACGGTTCGTGGGATGGTTCGCGGGGCGGATCGAGGGACGTGAGGACGTTCCACTACATCAACCGCGTTTCTTAACGCTTCTGCTGTGTGATCTACAAGGGTACGTAGATCTGAAATCCCCTCTCGTAGATGGACATCACCATGATAGGTCTTCTTGCGCGTAGGAAATTTTTTGTTTCCCATGCGACGTTTCCCAACACTTTTCACTTTGGCGTCAACTTGTTGGAAGCCTTGGCGTACTTAGCGCGCCTATGGACAAGGTCGCCTTCATCAAAGCTCCGGGCGTGGACCCTGCGGCTATGGTAGCAACGTAGGGCCTCCTGGTAGCGTGCAGAATGCGTAGCACCCCGGAGATGACCTTACTCGAGGAGCGTGGCATCGTCATGCGGCAGTTGCAGTTGCGCCACTTCATTGTAGGCAAGCACTCGAGGTGACCAGTATATGAGTTTCGTGGGGATAAATGCTTCCGCCCCATATACTATGGAAAAAGGTGTTTGGCCGATAGCTCGATTTGGTGTCGTTCTGAGGGACCAGAGAACCACCGGTAGCTCATCAATCCAGCACTTTTCGCATCTTCGCACTCCATGGAAAGTTCTCGTCCCGAGCCCTTGCAACACTTCAGCATTCATCCTCTTGACTTGCCCGTTGCTCCTCGGATGTGCAATAGAGGCGAAGGAGACCTTGCTTCCAAGGCTTTGTATGTACTGCATGAATTCGTGGCTCGTGAATTGGGTGCCATTGTAAGTGATTACTCTATTGGGTACTCCAAAGCGACACACCAATCCCTTTATGAACTTGACAGCTGACTGCGCAATGAATTGGGTGCCATTGTAAGTGAAGGACAAAGTCCCCTGATTCCACATGAAGCTTATGCGCGCAAACTTTAAGATGTGATCGGCAATGCTGTTTTCTGCACGTGGCACATGTTCTGCCTGCAACCCATCAAAGTATTCTTCCAACTTCCTCACTTCCTCTACGTATGCATCCATAAACGGGCTCTGATAATCCTTATTGACCTGCTTCACCACAAGCTCGGAGTCCCCTGTGATTATCAACTTCTTGATCCCTAACTCCACCGCGATTCTGATCCCGCGGGGAGCCCTTCATACTCAGTGGTGTTGTTGGTAGCTTCTTCCGAGGGAAAGTGCATTTGGACCATGTACTTGAGGAGCTCCCCTGTGGGGGCGATGAGGAGCACACCTACCCCGACACCCTAGAGTGAGAAGGCACCATCAAAATACATGACCCATTACTTGGGAGTTTCCCTGCTGGGGAGAGTGGTTTCCTGGACTTCTTCGTCTGGTATGGGTGTCCATTCGGCAATGAACTCCGCTAGTGCTCTGCTCTGGATGGTGGAAGTTCTTTCCTACTTCAGACGAAAACTTGACAGCTGCAACACCCACTCGACCATCCTTCCTGTGGCTTCGGGGTTGTCGGCGTTCTTGGAATGGGGGTACCCAGACCTGCCTGTCTGTGGCCCAGGAGAGGCTCTCCTCACCGAAACAAACCAACATGCCCTGCACCGTTTAGAGTAAGGCCCTCATGAGGGGCCGAGCCTCACGAGGAGGAGCATCGTCAAGACCCGCAAGGGGCGTCCTCAGGACCCCTCCGGAGCGGCGGATATTCCAAGGCAAGGCCGGGGCCTCAGGAGTCAAGAGTGACGCTAGGAAAGGACAAGAGAGCAGCAAATGGCAGGACGGGGCAGTTTCCCCTTTGGTCCAAAGGAAGCGGGAGCGTATAGGGGTTCCAAAGGCATCTTCCAAAGGTTTCCCTTCTGGTCCAACGAACCCGCCGCCGCCCGCCAGTAGGGCAAACGTCATCCTCGGGCCCGTCTCTGCAACGCGGGCAACTACTTTGTAGGCGAAGACCACCTTTGGGCAGGGGAGCATGTTCCCCTGTTCCTCTTCAAAATTGGCCGTTGTGGGATCCCTTCCCGTGGAACACTGAGGGAAGAGGACCCGAGCCTCCATTATAAATAGAGAGGGTAGGATACTTGAGTAGGGACGGTTCATTCCAACCCAAGGGCAACACACCAAGCCACTTGGCCTCCGAAGGCTCTAGAGCACTATATAAGTTCATCCACCAACCTCCGCGAGAGGCAATCCACCAAAAGATGGAGTAGGCTTTTACGCTTCGCAGCGGCCCGAACCTGGGTAAACTGTTGTGTTCTGTGCTACCCTCACCCTCGAGTGAGTCCTTCATCATTTCCATCGAGTAGCGGGCTAGGTGAGGCTGAGCCGAGAGAGATTGTCGTACATGCCACTATGTTCGAATCCTTAGGGTTTTGCGGAGCCCGAAATCCGACATTTGGTGCGCCAGGTAGGGGCGTGTCGAGGTTTCCTCCAAGCTCCGTCTTTACCAAGCTCCACCGCTCCCATGGCTGACGCTCGCCGGGTTCGCACAGAGCGCCGCGCCACCCGCGTTGCCTAGACCGTGCCCGTTGGTGCCACCGGCATGCGCCGGTTGCCGTCAACCGTGGTGAACGTTGCCACCGACCCCGAAGTTCAAGAGCAACAAGGTTCCTCCCAGCCGGTTACCGAGCAGGCTGATGGCCGAACCGCCACTCCGTTACTCGCGAGGCCATCAGGATCGGTACCGCGCGCCCGACCAGAGATGCCCCACGGCCGGCGCGCGCTTGCCATGGCCACCGAGCTGCTCCACTACCGGCCTACTCGTGACCGCCACTTCGACTGGCTCCAGTGCATGAAGGAGCTTATCACCGCTGCTGGTGACTCAGCGGCGCTCTCCTGCTCGCTCCAACCCCATCCGTCCCTGGCAAACGACGAGGAGCAAGACGTGCAACCCCCACCCCCGTGGAGCGTCGCGGACCCCGAGCCCATGCAGGAAGCGTGACCCCGCGACCGGCCTCGTGAACCCAGGGCGGGACCCAGAGATGAAGCAAGCTGCCAGGTGGTTCCCCGGCCTCACGCTGATGTATGCGCGCCCCCGGCTCTGCAAATTTTGCATCGTGAGTGTGCCCCGCTCGAAGCAGACCCCGTGGAGCAACAAGACCCGACGGCTCCCACACGTACTGTACCTGTTGGACCGGTGAGGTGCCTCGCTATCGCCCCCGAGCTCGCCCCACAGCGTGACCCTACAAGTTCAAGCCCGACCTGCCCCCGCGTTACGTTGGCACCCAAGACCCGGTTGATTTCCTGCAACTCTACACGCTGAGCATCAGGGCGGCGGGAGGAGACGACCAAAGCATGGCGTGTTGGTTCCCCATGTCGCTCAAGGGCGGCACACTCTCTTGGCTCCTCAACTTACCGAAGGTGTCCATCACCTCCTGGGACGACCTGCGTGAGCGCTTCATTGCCAACTTCCAGGGCACCCACGACCATGCTCCCACCATGAACAACCTGCGGCGCGTCAAGCAGCAGGAGGGAGAGACCCTGCAATAGTTCATACAACACTTCACGGTCATGCGCCTCAAGATCCCCAAGGCGTCGGACGAAGCTGTCATCTCGGCTTTCTCCGACGGAGTCACCGACCTCAAGATGAAGGAGGAGCTCGCCATGAACGATGAAATGAGTACCGCACTGGAGATGTTCAATTTGGCAAGAAAATGCACCAATGCTGAAGAAGACGCCTGTCGCTCCTCGGGCCCCAAGCAGCGGACCCAGAAGAGAAGAAGGCCAAAGCCAAGGAGGTGAAGCGCAAGGCCCCGATGGTGCTCGCCGCCGAGCCCGAGGTGAAGCATGTCCGAGGGGGAGAGCGCCCGTCTGGAGGGGGAACAACATGCATCTTCCAGGGCACCAGCGGCCATAATACCTCAGAATGTCAAGAACTCCGTCTAGTCCGTGCCGAACACTTCAACAGGCGTCCCGAACGGTTCGATAGAAGCCCCGAGCACGGAGGAGGCCGCAATGGGGCCTGCTGGGATGACCATGAGGTGTGTCAGGGGTGGCGTGAATAGACTCAGGAGGACCCCTGGCGTTGTCAGCCTCAGGAGGACCGCTGGTGTGATAACCCTCAGGAGGGGCAACGACGCGGTCAGCCTCGTGAGGCTCGCCCTCTGGAGGCCGGGCTGCCCCCGTTGCCTCCACAACCCAGGAGGAGGGATGATGACAGGAAGGACGATCGGGCTGGGGGGTTCTAGGAGGCCAGGGCGGTGGCCTCCATCCTGGGCGGCGCCCAAACCCCAACCTCCAACCGCGCCTTCAAGCAGTTTTCCCGAGATGTGAACGCCGGCCTCCCGAGGCCAGAGGCAATGCGCCCCCTCAACTGGTCCTAGACCACCATCGCCTTCGACCCAAGTGACCTGCTCAAGTGCTCGTTCATGGCTGGCAAACTCCCAATGATGTGCACCCCGACCATCAACAACGTCCTAGTCATCAAGACCCTCATTGACAGTGGAGCAGGGTTCAACGTCCTCTCAGTCGAGACCTTCGAGAAACTCCAGTTGCCGTGCGAACAGCTCAGGCCGACCAAGCCCTTCTCAGGAGTAACAGAGGGATCCACCACGCCCATTGGGCAAGTGCATCTACCCGTCACCTTCGGCAAGCGCAAGAAAAACCACACTGAGATCATCGTCTTCGACGTCGCGCACATTCACATGCCATACAACGCAATCCTCGGATACACGGCGCTTGCCAAGTTCATGACAGTGATCCACCATTGTTACAATGTCCTCAAGATGCAAGGGAGCGGCGTCGTCATCACCATCCCTTGCGACAAGAAGGATGTCGTCTGTACACTGGAGCGCGCCTACCGCACGGTGGCAACAGAGCATCCGGACGACGAAGAAGATGAGCTGCCTCGCGAGGACGCACGCAAGAAGAAGAAGGATCTCCTCCCCACGGAGCGCCATGGGGCTTCGAGCTCCGTGCCGGGGCCCGGGGCCATGACCCCCATCACATAGGAATGTGCGCTCGGTGCCCCCCTTGGGTCAGAGCTGGGGGCTCCCACCGGGGAGGTCCCTGGGCGGACCAGTGAGGCGGGGGCGGCGTTCGAGCACATCCCGAGGACGCGCTCCAGAGCACGTCCATCCAGCTCCCGTGAATTTGTCATCAGAGCAATCCGAGAACTTAGACAGGCCCAGGCCATGCGACGTAGTGACTGCCCTGCACCACCAATTGTAGTTGCCGTCGTCGGCACGGTTGACCGGCCCCGCATCTGCATCAACGCGCCGGCAACCAACATAGTCGTGGCTTATGTCCCCTTCTGTCTTACGCTGGCTGGCTACCGGTGGGAGTACCAGGACACCAATGCCTTCGGGCCCTTCGGGTTGGGGAACGCGGCCGCCACCTACCAGAGGGTCCAGCGGGCCATGTTCACACCCCGCCTGCTGCAGCGCCCCTAGGAAGAGGAGGCGATGCTCGGGCCATGCGAGGGCCCCGAGCCTCGGGAGGCGGCAAACCAGTGAGGGTCGCGACCGTGGAGACAGGAGATCAAGCGACGACGGCGCCTTTAGTACTTCAGCGGCACGACCGCCAGGTGACTTTTTGTTGGCTGCTGGGAGGTAACTTTTTGGCTCACCCCGTCTGAGGGTGCCCCCAGGGCCATGCGGCCTCCCCGAGCTCAGGAGACTCCCGCGGATACTACTTTTTTTTATGCATCTTTTGGTTGTGCAATTTCACCCGTTCAGAATCCTAACGTTCTACCTTGCTTATATTGTCTAGCGGTCGGCCCCGTGTTTGGGGGCTCCGGTCGAAGTTTGTCTATGCTGATACGCATCCTCGCTCCCAAAGAAGAAGTCAGCAGGGTTTGCCAATGACCAAACAGAATCAACTCGGTCCACCGATGACTCGGGGGTAGGGACACTCGCGAGGCCATATACACCCCCATCGTGACACTCTCATGTAATAACAAGTCGATGTTGTATACGTCCAGGGCCCCCGAAGGATGCGGAGGGGTCCATCCCATGCCTAGTGGAAGCCCAATGCTCCGCGCTGGGGTGAAGCTCAATCCACCAATGACTCGGGGGCAGGGACACTCGTGAGGCCAAAGTGTCCTCGTGACCTCCCTAATACACCCCACCGTGACACTCCCACTTAATAACGAGCCGAGGTTGTATACACCGAGGCCCCCCCGAGGACGCGGAGGGGTCCACCCCACGCCCAAGGAAAGACCTATGCTCCACGCTGGGTACAGATAGGGGCAATCAACATAGTCCGCCAATGACTACGCCATTAGCTAGCACCAATGCAGTCTGCCAATGACTGTGCCCACAACTGGCACCAACACAGCCCGCAAGTGGCTACACCCTCGGCCGGCAAGGAGATCAGCACAACCCTCCCGCGACTTCGCCCACGCCCAGTCCATGGGGCAACCAACTGAAGGTACGGAGCCGCTCGCACGTCAAGGGGGACCCCTGAGCATCGTGACTCAGGGGCCTAACTGTGCCCGTAGCCCCTTCCCCCTTGGGTTCGTCCTTGGTTTCCGGTCGGTTCAATCACAGGAAGGTACGCGCGGGGCGGTCCTTGCCGATGTAGAGCCTAGTGCGCTCGACAAATCACTTCTTATCCCTTAGGAAGAACAATGGAGTCACTCGTACGTCAAGGGGGACTCCTGAGCATCGCGAGTCAGGAGCCTGGACTGCGCCCGTAGCCCCTTTCGCTTTTGAGTTGTCCTTTCCGGTCGGTTCAACCGCGGGGAGTGCTGAAGGAGTTTGAGAGTCTCAAATTATCGGCCTCTTAGGAGGAACATTGGAGTCACTCATACATCAAGGGGGACCCCTGAGCATCGCGACTCAGGGGCCTAACCGCGCTCGTAGCCCCTTCCCTCTTTGGGCCGTCCTTGGTTTCTGGTTGGTCCGATCGCGGGGCGGGCCCTGCCAACACGGAGTGCTGAAGATGTTCCAAGTTTCGAAATCTTCGCCGTGTTCTCCTCATGAGGGCAGTTCGCGCGTCAAGGGGGGCTCCTGAGCATCGCGACTTAGGAGCCTAACTGCGCTCTTATCCCCTTCCCCCTTTGGGTCGTCCTTGGTTTCCGGTCGGTTCAATCGCGGGAAGGTACGCGCAGGGCGGGCCCTGCCGACGTAGAGTAACACAACAAACATGACATGAACAAGGCAGGGAAAACATTCAAGCATTCAATTATTACAAACCGTGACCAAGTTCATAAAAATGCAAATAAGTTTAACGCCTCCACGAGCCATGACATGCATTGTAGGAAAATAACAGGGATAAGAAATCAGGAGGAGCTGCCGCCGATCGCCCCTCCGCACGGGGCTGGCCGTCAACGTCAGAGGCATCATCTTCCCCATCATTATCTTCAGCGGCACCTGCAGACGAAGGAGCTACGACACGGGCGAACCACCTCACCAACGCCTCCACGGGGCCCTTCACCGCCTCCATGGCGCGGCCACGGGCCTCGGCAGGGACCGGCAGGATCACATAGCTTAGATCGAATGCCAACTCGCGAAGATGAAGGTGGGTGAAGACGCGAGTCGCAGCCGCGAAGAAGAGGTCGCGACATTCCCTGTCCAAGATCTTGTCCACCTGCATGATGGCAATCTCCAGCGCCGCGACGAGCCCCTTCACGAGTGCGGCAAAGCCGTCCTCCGGGCGGCCAGAGGCTCATCGAACCCGTCCCGGCAGAGGGAGCGGAGCACCGTGCAAAGCCTGAGCTCAACGTCAGGGAGCAGGCCGACTCCGTGGCTTTCCTCTCCTCGGCCGCAGCAAGAGCGTTCTCCTGGGCGTCAAGGAGGGCCTTCCTCGAGGCAGCCTCCTTCTCCTGCTCTTCCAAGCGCGCCTGCTTAGTGCTCAGACTACTCGCCTCCTGGGACAGCTCTCCCTCCCGGGCAGCGAGCTTGGTCTCGCGTGACTTAAGTTCCTCCCCTGCAGGCGACACTGCTCGGCCAGCTTGGCTTGTTCTCCTTAGAGGATGTTCAGGCGGGCTTCCAACTCTTCACAGCGTTCGACAACTGCCTTGGCCTCCTTCAGGGACTCTTCGCGCGCGGCACGGGCCGGCTCGGCCTCCCTCTCGACCTTCCTCATCTCGACTGCGACATCACCCAGGGAGGTGAAGGCCGCATTCAAGATGCCTTGGGTGAACGCCGAGGTCTTCTGGACCTCCTCCTGGAGATCCTTTAGCGTAGATGCAGGTGGTGTCGTTGGAGGGGCATCATCATGAAGAACAGGGGGGCCCCAAAGTCTAATCAACAATTGCGGGCATCGACACCTCAAGAGCCCGAAGGCCCTCGCAGGCCTGCTCCCCGGATAACGACATCTCCATGGTCGCCTCAGGATGCTTCGGGGCTCAGGGGGCTCGACGACCAAGGCCACGGAGGCCTCCCCACGAGCCTTCGCATCCCCACAGGCAGGCGACGATGCGCCGATAAGGGCAAGCTGGGCGATGGAAGTCGCCTTTGGCTTGACGACCATCTTCTTCCTCTTTGCCCTCAGCGAGAAAACATCCCTGGATGTCAAGTAAAAGAGGGGATCAACTAAGCATGGACAATAGACGCATGGGGCGTGCCCAAGCAAGCAGCTTACGCCTTGACATCGTGCCATCTCTTCCTCCTCTCTGCCCCGGTGACAGCAGAGGTGACAGGGACCCCCATGGAGGGGGCGAGCTTGGTGCCTTGGCCCCCCGCCGGCAGAAGTGGGATGCGTTGGGGACGGCTCGACCCTGAGCTTCTAGGAGGCGAGCACACACGCCGACCGTGTGGTGAGCGGAGACGACACGAGCCCCCTCGAGGGCCTGGCCGGGCGCGAGGAAGTCCCGGCGGGGGGATGTCGGTGGCGTCATCATCTTCAAGCTCGCGCAGAAGGATGGATTGCGACGGGAGAGGCATGCTCGCTGGGCGGTCGTTTATAGTCCTCTCCGAGTCCCCTTCACCGGAGGTGTCGCCAGATGACACCTCAACCGGGCTAGAGCCCTCAGCCGGGAGGAGCCCCAGCTCATTGAAGACAGGCATCGCAGCGACCAGGTCGGCCCGGTCGGCGCGGCGGTATAAGTGACCCACGGCCTCGGGAAGGTCATCGGGGTTGCCGCCCAGCAAGATCGCCACGGCCCTGCTCAAGTCCTCAGTGGGGACGTCCCGGGACCAGAGCCGAAGCCCGTCGTCACTAGCCCGGTACTCCAATAGGGGCTTGGAATGGGCCTGGAGAGGCGCCAGGCGCTGTGCCAAGAATTCCTTCACTATCATGCCCCCGGTCAGCCTCTTGGCACCGATGTCGTGGGAAAAGCGCTCTAGCATGAGCGTAGCCCGGGGGTTGGAGATCTTTGCCGAGCTCCACGCATAAGTCTTTCCCGGCAACTCCTTTGGCTCCTCCAGCTTAGGGTTGGCGTCCCTGAGGCTCACAAGGACCCAGTAGTGCCTGAAGTTCTCCACCTTCTTCCCGTCCTTCAAGAGCATGTTGCCGCTCTGGGCCGCCACGAAGGAGACACACGCCGAAAAATGAGCGCCATCGTGTAGGCGCACACTGAAGAAATGGTGGAGGAGGGCAACCGAAGGCTGCACGCCCACGAAAGCCTCACAATAGAAAGCAAAGACGGACAGAAGCAAGATGGAGTGGGGCTGGAGATGAAGGGCTTGGATCCCATAGTGGTCCAAGACGGCGGCGAAAAACTGGGAGAAAGGCGGCACCAACCCGACATAATTACTATGAAGGAAGAAGGGGTATACCGCCCCCAACATGTGCCGCTCCTCTACGGTGCCAGGCCAGATCAGGGTTCGCCCGTGCTCGCTGGACTCGGGCATGGTCCATGGAAGCACGGGGACGAGATCCGCGTTCTTGGAGAGGGCGCACTCCAGGAGCGGAGAAGCCAGGGCCGGACCATGCCCCTCTAGGTTCTGCTTGCCGGCGGGTGCCATTGCTGAACTCGCAAGGAACGATGCGGCGCTGGATCTGGAGGATGCAGGTTGGAGTCGAAGACCAAAGAGCAAGGGCGAGTAGGGAAGAAGGAAAGCAATAAGGCAACGAAGCTACAAGCAGGGCACCTAATAATAGGGGCAGAGATAGAGCACAAGGAGGACCCGACACCAGCCGCGTGACGCATGTCGGCCTGGCCCACAGGCATTTGAGGGCCCACGGCGCCTCAAGATGCCCCCCGAGGCTCCGCCATGAAGCCAACCCGAGCACTCCGCGGGCCCGGGGGCTACTGTCGGCGTTCTGGGAATGGGGGTACCTAGGCCTGCCTGCCTGTGGCCCAAGGCAGGCTCACCTCACTGAAACAAACCAACAGGCCCGACACCGTTCAGAGTAAGCCCCTGGTGAGGGGCCGAGCTTCACGAGGAGGAGCAACGTCAAGACCCGCATGGGGCATCCTCAGGACCCCTCCGGAGTGGCGGATATCCCGAGGCAAGGCCAGGCCTCAGGAGTCAAGGGTGACGCCACGAAAGGACAGGCGAGCAGCAGATGGCAGGACGGGACATTTTCCCCTTTGGTGCAAAGGAGGCGAGAGCATACACGGGTTCCAAAGGCATCTTCCAAAGGTTTCCCTTCTGGTGCAACGTAGCCGCCGCCGCCCGCCAGTAGGGCAAACGTCATCCTTGGGCACGTCTCTGTAGCGCGGGCAGTTACTTTGTAGGCGAAGGCCACCTTTGGGCAGGGGAGCATGTTCCCTTGTCCCCCTTCAAAATTGGCCGCTGCGGGATCCCTTCCCGTGGAACACTGAGGGAAGAGGACCCGGGCCTCCATTATAAATAGAGAGGGTAGGATACTTGAGTAGGGAGGGTTCATTCCAACCCAAGGGCAACACACCAAGCTACTTGGCCTCCAGAGGCTCGAGAGCACTGTATTAGTTCATCCACCAACCTCCGTGAGAGGCAATCCACCAAAAGCAGGATTAGGGTTTTATGCTTCGCAGCGGCCCGAACCTGGGTAAACTGTTGTGTTCTATGCTACCCTCAGTATCGAGTGAGTCCTTCGTCGTTTCCATCGAGTAGCGGGCTAGGTGAGGCTGAGCCGGGAGAGATCGTCATACACGCCCCTGTGTTCGAATCCTTAGGGTTTTGTGGAGCCCGAAATCCGTTAGGGGGTCCTCAAGATGCGTTGCAGTGGGAAACGGGTGACAAAAGTGATGTCATGGGCTTGGAAGTAGTGGTGCAGCCTCCTCGAGGCCATGATGAGGCCAAAGATTAGCTTTTGCACCCTAGAGTACCTTGATCTAGCCCCGTGTAATAGGGAGCTGACAAAGTACACTGGCCGCTGCAGCACCTTCTTCTTCACCAATTCCTTGGAGCCCTCATTGCTAGCCCGCGGGGTTTCATATGAGCCTGTGTTGGGCGTTGCCGCGGATATTTGGCTTCATCCCTGGTAGCATCTGCCGCGGTGGCTACATCCTCATCTATCTCCCGCTGCGCCACCAAGGCTGCGCTAACTACTTGATTCGTTGCTGCTTGGTATAGCAGCAACGACTCTTGTGGTTTGGGTGCGACCAAAGTGGGAGCGGAAGAGAGGTATGTTTTTTGGTCTTGTAGCGACGAGTCTGCTTCCAGGATCCACTTCATCGTCCCAGCCTTCTTCAGGATTTTGAAGAATGGCAAGGCCCATTCGGCGGATTTGGAAATGAATCTACTCAACACAACAACGCATCCGGTCAGGCGTCTCACGTCCTTAACTATCTTGGGGGCTTGTATCTACTCGATAGCTTTGATGTTGTCAGGTTCGACTTCAACCCCTCGTTGAGACACAAAGAACCCAATTAGCTTGCCTGAAGGGACACCAAACACACACTTCTTTGGGTTGAGCTTCAGGTTGATCTTGCGCAGGTTCGCAAAGGTCTCTTCTAGGTCTTGCACAAAGGTAGCTTCGTCCCTGGTCTTGACCACTGTGTCATCCATGTATGCTTCTACCTTTCTGTGCAGCTGGGGTCCAAATCCTATTTGCACCTCTCTGGCAAAGGTAGATCCAGCGCTCTTTACCCCGAAGGGCATTCGTACAAAACAGTATATGCCGCATGGGGTTATGAACAAGGTCTTTTCCTCATCCTCGTGGCCATGAAAATCTGGTGATACCCGAAATACGCGTCGAGGAAGGAAAGTCGGTTGCACCTTGAAGTGGCGTCAACTATATGATCAATGCGCGACAAGGGAAATGGATCCTTCGGGCATGCTTTGTTTAAGTCTATGAAATCAATGCAAAGCCTCCATTTAACATTCGCCTTGCATACCACTACCGCGTTAGCTAATAATATTGGATGTGGTACTCCTCAGACCAAACCAGCCGCTTCGAGCTTCTTGATTTACTCAGATATAAAATGTTGCCTTTCCAAGGCCTTCTTTTTAACCTTCTGCATCACGGGTCTGGCGTGAGGGCAGTCAACAAGGTGGTGCTCAATTACCTCTCTGGGAACACTGGGGATGTCGGAAGGTTGTGAGGCAAACACATCGACTTTCGCCCATAGAAAGGCAATGCGCACGCTTTCCTATTTGTCATTAAGGGTGGAGCTGATGGTGAATGTACCATCAGGGTCATCCTCCCTTGTCGATACCTTCTTTGTTGCAGGGTAGGAAACCTTGGACCTCCTGCCAGCGGAACTCTCCGGAAGGTCCTCGATGGGTGCAGCGCACTCTGCTATGGGGCGCTTCCTGGAGTCCTCGCCGGTGCTTCTGCCAGACGTCTTCTCCTTCTTCTGGCTTTTGGCAGGAGCGGATTCTTCTGCGGCTTCGACTGCAACCGCATCTCGGTACATCTAATCTACACAAATGGCATCGTCCTTCTTATCGGACGGGATGGATATTACTCTCATGGGGCCTGGCATCTTTAGAACATTGTAAGCATAGTGGGATGGTGCCATGAATTTTGCCAAGGCTGGGCGCCCAAGGATTCCATTATATGGGATGGAGAGCTCGACCACATTGAATACGACATTTTCAGTCCGGTAGTTGAGTTCTCCACCGAATGTAACCAGCGAGGTTATCTTTCCCTTTGGTTGGCCTTTGTCAGGGTTGATCCCTTGGAATGAACCCGTCGGATTGAGCTCGCTGTCAGGGATCTGCAGTCTCTTGACCACCTCGGGAGAATTCAGATTTATCTCTGCCCCGCCGTAAACAAACATTTTGTTAACCTTGAGGTTGCGGACTGTCGGGAAACCAACATCAGCAAACACACAACCACGATAACGCGGTCTGGGTGGTCCTCTCTGTCAAAGATGCTAGGCGTGCGGGACCACTCGAGTGGTCTTCGAGACCCTGTCGCTGGCTCCATGGCGTTAACTTCGGGCATCAACTGTTTGAGCTGGCGGCAAGAGGAGTGCAAGGATGCACCCACGTCAACACACATGGCATCGGTTTGCCTTCTGGAACTCCCTGTCGCTGGAATCCTCTCCATCATCTTCGTTGTCACTTGCGTCGTCATCTTCTTTCCTCTCGCGGACTTTGACATGCTTTTCCTTTTTCTACGGGGCCTTGCCATGGCGGCCTGCTCTCCAACCACGGCCCTTCCCGACAACATTATCTTGGCCCTTCTCCTTGTCGCACTTCTCGTATTCAGCCTTCTGCTTCTCAACAAGCTGCTCGACTTGGCGGCATTCATGGAGATCGTTGCCCTTGGTCCGATGGATCTTGCATTATGGCCCGTCAGACTTTCCGGCATTCCTCCCAGCAATCAACCACGAAGGAGCTCCCTTGCCGGGGGTCTTGGCTTTCGCCTTGTTGTTGATGCTGGGAGTACCCAAGCCTTCGACGGCAAACGCTGCCTTGCCCTTGCGCTTCTTATTGCGCTTTCGGTTCGTCCCCTTTGATCTAGGGGCATCGTCATCATCATTAGAGTCAACTTCGATGCCCGCTTCCTCTCCGGGGAGTTGCCTTCCTTGTACAACGCGAGTACACTTGTCCACCAACATGTACAAATCATTGACGGTCTTCGGGAGTTTGACGTTCATCTTGGCCCGCATTCTCATGTTGCGCACATTTGAGTGGAACGCGACAATCATGGCTGTGGGGTGTATCTCTGGGATGTTACGCTGTACTCTGCTGAATCTCTGGATGTATTTTCGCATCTACCGGAGGAACTGCAAGTCACTGGGCTTTCCTAGCTCCTGGCGGCCACCCATCAAGGCAACAAACAAACTCGTTGCACAGGTCAACGCATGATGCAATGGAATTCTCTGGCAGGTGCATCAGCCATGATCTCACATTCAGCTTGAGCGCCAAAGGGAAATAGTTGGCGAGCACCTTCTCATCTCTTCCTCCGACGGCTTGGACGACAATCATGTAGATGCCCAAGAACTCTGCCGGGTTGAGATTTCCGTCATATTTTTTTGTCAACTCGGGTTTGAAAACCTGGCTCGATGGCCAACGGACCTGCCGCAGCTCGCGAGAGAAGGCGGTACACCCGACCTTGTAAGGTAGGTTTCCGCTGTCGGGACCCTGATCCTAAGCCATAGGAATCTAGCTGGTAACACATCGCATCCCTTTGCGGTCTCACGCACGGTTAACTCCACGGCTGCAGCCTTACCTTAGCCGGGACCGTTTGCGTCTTTTGACTCACGTATGCAATAGTGTCGCTAGCATTCCAATGTCAAAGAACCCGGATCGACATGTCTAGTCATAAACCAAAGTGGCAGTACCACACAAGGACACGCATACATGACCCAACAAAGCAGGTGTCGGTCATTAGTGAATGTAGACGAGTCGTAGCAAGCTACAAGGACTCCATTACATCGCGTGACATTTCCCCAAAGGGGACAGCCACAACAGCTAAGAAGGACACATGCTGGTCAACCAATGTGTCCGGAGCAGTAGCGAACTACCAAGGCTCGTTGGATCACAAAGGGGCATTTCCTTGTAAGGAGTGCTACTAAAGTTCACGACTAGGTAATCGAACCCCATACATATCAAGTACGACACACGTACGCATGGCGTACCGATATGTATAGATACATCGATGGCATCACAACATAACCATAAACATACAACCTTTATTTAAGAGGCTCGGAAGAGCCACACACATAATATTACACATCAAGGGTCTCACGACCCATAATAGCATTCATTCAGTTACAAGCCAGCGGAAGAGTTTAAAACTGTCTGAGTACAGACAGGGCAACTAGAAGGCACATGGCCTGACTATACTACAGATCCAACGTAGGGCCAGATCGTAGCTGGGACACCAGCTACTCGTCGTCGTCGATGTCTACGAAGAACCCTCCATTAGGGTCATTAGCAACCTCTGCAACATGTATTAAGCAAACATGAGTACGAAGGTACCAGCAAGACTTTAGGATAACTAACTACTCATGCAAGGTATCAAAAGGTATTGTGGGGTTTTATGCGGAAAGCCAGCATTTGACTCGTGGCTACACAATTTGCATTTTAAATAATTTTGACAACTTGATTTCTCGCACACGAGTCCATTAACACCACAACAATACACTATCGTGGAATCATTCCGTCCCCATACGGAAATGCCGTTCACGACACTCACGCTTATCTTGGCACTTTTTATGAGTAGCCATTGAGGTTATCTATGAACAACATATGTCTCCAAGTAGTCCATATCCGCGGACGCGGCTATTCGAATATATCATAACCCTGCAGGGGTGTACTTCGTCACACACGCTCTCGCCACTTATCGCCATGTGCACGTCATGCACCTCGGCAACCTTCAAGCGGAAGCCCAGCGAGGGAGTCGGCCACGACCGTTAACCACACTAGTACCTAGTCCAGGTTTATCGCCTATCTGAGAGTAACCCGTACGGAAGTCCGGCCGGGGTTTCCGCCACGGCCTCAAACGATGTGCGCAGGGTTCCCAAGCCCACCATCCGGGTGCCACTTGGTACACCGTGCCACTGCCTACCGCATCACGGCCCACCTCTCAGGTCAGCACCATGCACGGCCTCCAGCATTTCTATAAACACCAGAAACTACTAGCAACTCCTGGACCGAGTACTACGCGAGTAATAGGCCGAGCGGGGTCATATTTCAGGGCCCAACATGTGGTAGTATCTAGTCTTGGGTTACATACATGGAACTCAGTTCCTAAGGACGGTTCCAATGAAACAACCCGCCATGTACTCCTACATAGCCTTTCACCGGTACCTTTACCAAATCAAGTTCAACACACAACCTTTGCTCACCGAACACATTCTCACAATTCTGTTCATCTCCCAAATGACAGACCATACACAACTCTAAGCATAGCATGCATAGCAGGATAAAGCACATCATAGCTCAAGCAACTATCAGGTATGCTAGGTTGCAAGGTTCGGCTATTTACTGTGACAAGGTTAGGTCATGCAAAGGAAGTGGGTTCAACTAACGTGGCAAAAGCAGTTGAAGCATTTGATCCTAATGCAATAAATAAGTGCAGGAGCAAGAACATGGGAATTATCGGGATGATCAAAAGGGTTGCTTGCCTTGTTGCTCAGAGGAGGAACGATATCCGTCAAACGGATATTCGGTGGAATCCGGGGGTGCGGAGCCTACCGAAAAGAATGGTAACATTCAATAACAATCATATGCAATCAAAATGATGCATGAGCATGGCATGAGAATGCAAAGTGATAAGTTATTATTTTCAACATGTATTAGGTTTAGAGTTGATTTGAATCACATTCGAATAGCAATTAAAACGGGGTATTCTCGGATACCGGTTTAATTGATTCGACCTGATGCTCAGATCAACTTGATGTTAGCATGCATGAAATGTCATGTTAATGTACTGATTTGTAATTAGGACAGTGTGTGATCATGGCAACCATATTGTAATTTGAATATTTTCCAAATTCCATTTATAAAGTAATTATAGGAATTGAATTATTCCTTATTATACATGTTAGGTTTCTGTAACTTTTTCAAACATGGTTGAAAATAGCATAATCAGAATCCTTGAATTTTTCTGATACTTTTTCATCTATAAATTATTTTCATTGGAGTTACAGATTAAATTCTATGATTTTTACAAGTTTTAGCAATTTCCTGGATTTATTTCTAAACTGGAAATTCTCTTTATTGCATCAGACTGACGTCAGCAGGTCAACCGACCTGTTCAGGTCAAACCTGACAGGGGGGCCCCACTGGTCAGTCTCTTTGGGACTAATCCCGCGCTGACCAGCCCCTAAACTGAGTTGACTTGGCCTTGGGCCCACTATCAGCAAGAGATTAAGCTACTAATCTACTGGATTAGCTTTGCCACGTCGACCCCCACCGGAGCATGGCCGGCGGCGACCAAGGGCGCGGCGGAGGGCTCGCCGAAGGAAGCTAGACTGCGCATCGGCCGTCGGTTTTGGGCGCAGAAAGCAGCTACGGGTAGCTGGTGCAACGCCGCATCTAGCGGGGGCATCAGGGGAAGCTAGGGTCGCCGGGAGGGGCGCCGGCGACGAGCCGAAGCGGTGGCCGAAGCTCGGCCTCCCGCAGTTGATGGCTCTAGGGCACGGGGAGGACAACTGAGGCGCTCATCACACTCCTGGAGGCTCCAGGAGCTCGAACCCTAGCTCGAGCGCGTGGATCAGACACCACAGCGACGGCGACGACATGACCGGCGGCGAGGAGCTCTCGGCCTTGGTGGGGAACGGGGCTATGATGCACGGGAGAGCGTGGGGTGAGAGGGCAAATGACGACGAGCTCACGGCGGTTCCGATGGTGTTGTTGAGGGGCTCGGGGGTGCGCCGGAGGGAGCGAATCGACGGGAGAGGTCCGGTGGCCGGAGGTGGAAGACGATGGCGCCGCGGGCGATGCAGAGCTCGGGGAAGCTTTGGCTTCTGCAGAGAGGACCGGCGCGACGAGGCGGAGCTAACGGCGTGCTCAGCAAGAGGAGGCTTAGGCTAGGGGCACGGGCAGCTCGAGCTTTGCTCGGCTCCAATGGCGGCAGCAGGAAGGAGGAAGAGATCCGGGAGGAGGGAGAGAGCCGACGCTGGGAATGGATAGGTGAGGCTTTGGGGAGCTTATCCCTGGCCTTGCCAGCGCGAGGCGGCGACCAGGCAGGCGCACAGGTGCGTGGCCGCGCCGGGGAACGCGGCGGCCACCTCGTGCTGCCTACTGGCGGGAGGAAGACGACAGGGCTTAGATGGGCTGGGCCAGGCTATAGGCGACAGGTAACTCTTTTCCCCTTTTTTCAGTTTTTGTTTCTGTTTTTAATTTCTGACATTGATTTTCTATTTATTTCAGCTCCAAAAAAAGTTGTAAAACTATTTTAAACACACCTGAATATTTGTTATAATATTCCCAACCATTTCCAAAGTTTTCAACATTTTTGAAAATTTATAGTTTCTGATTTCAAATTTAAAGTTTGAAACCAGTGGCTTTTGCATTAATTTAAAATGCTTAAAGTGTCAAGAAAATTTGATTTCTCCAATGCTCATTTACTTTCATGATTTATCAGAAAGTTTGAACATTTCTTGAGGCCATTTTGGGTTCATTGATTTTAACTAGTTTGAGATTTTCTTTATTTAAAGTAGTGGCTAGGGTTTTGAGTTTTTCCTTTGCCACTTTCTTGTTCTTGTTGAAAATTCTTAGATGCAAATGCAAAGAAGACATGAGCACAAGGTTAACTTGCTTAAGGGTTAGGGATCTGACATCCGCGCACACTGGGCACGGGGTTGCGAGCGTTTACGCCGTCGTGTTTGTTGGATTGATGATGTGCTTCCCGGTGTCGTTCGATGGTGGTGCGCGCGTCCTCTTTCCGCCGGTCTTCCACAACACGCTGCTGGTTGCGTGGGCCAGTCGTGGCCATATATGACTCGTCGGGGCCGTTACTGTGCGGAGCTTGTCGTGGTTATCCTTGAGCTTGCTGTCGAGGAGGGGACTATTGGCGTTCTAGGAATGGGGGTACCCGAACCTACCTGTCTGCGGCCCAGGGCTGACCCACTTCACCAAATAAATGCCCGCAGGCTCGGCGTCACTCAAGGTAAGGCCCTCGCGAGGGGCCAAGCCTCGCGAGGAGGAACGACATCAAGACCCGCAGGGGGACTCCTCAGGACCCCCTAGAGCGATGGATATTCCAAGGCGAGGCCCAACCTCAGGAGTCAAGGATGACGTAGGGGAAGGACAGGCAGACAATGGACAACAGGACAGAGCAGTTTCCCCTTTGGTGCAAAGGGGGCAAGGACGGAAGCAGGTTCCCAAGGCATCTTCTAAAGGTTTCCATTCTGGTGCAATAAGACCCTAGCCGCCTGCCGGTATGACGGACGTCATCCTTGAGCCAGCCCCTGCAGTGCTAGCAGCTACTTTGTAGGAGAAGACCACTTTTGTGTAGGGGGAGCATGTTCCCTTGTCCCCCTTTGAAATTGGCCGTTGTGGGATCCCTTCCCTCCAAAACTATAAGGGAAGAGGACCGGGGCCGCCAATATAAAGGGAGGATAGACTGCTTCGTAGAGGAAGGGGAATGACTCATTTACCCACTAGAACAACACAAGGTCACCTGGCCTCCGGAGGTGCCTAAGCACTGTACTAGTTCATCCACTAACCTCAGCGAGAGGCAATCCACCAAAGCAGGAGTAGGGTTACGCTTCCGAGCGGCCCGAACCTGAGTAAACTGCCGTGTCCTTTGTCTTCCTCACCATCGTGTGAGTTATTTGTCTTGTTCATCGAGTAGCAAGTCAGACGAACCGAAGCTGCTAATTGAACTCTATGCATGCTCCTGAGTTCGAATCCTGAGGGTTTTGCGGAACCCAAAATCCGACAATTGGTGCGCCAGGTAGGGGGCGCGTGTCGGAGCCTCCACGCCAGCAGGAAACTATATCTCGACTGGGCGAATCCATGGCAAGTGCAACCACCAAAGGCTGCTGGTTCGCGTCACTATCTTGGAGAGAGACTTGGTGAAATAGACATGTTTGTGAAGATGCAGACTACCTGCACCTGGACAGAAAGACCCTATGAAGCTTTACTGTTCCGTGGGATTGGCTTTGGGCCTTTCCTGCGTAGCTTAGGTGCAAGGCGAAGAAGGCCCCCTTCCGGGGGGCAAGCCATCAGTGAGATACCACTCTGGAAGAGCTCGGAATTTGGAAGAGAGACAGTCGCTGTTCGACCTCAAGAATTCCTGGATAGTACGAGTGCTGAAAGCCTTCATCGACAAGAGGACATGGCTGCATGACCGTGGCTCAAATCTAACATTAATATTGGCTTACTCGTACTCTGGAGAAGGATCTGTGCCCTTTTTGATAGCCGAGAAGTAAGTAGGGCAAACAAGAATTGGAAATCAGTCGCTTCCCTTCTGGACACAAGTCAACAGAAGAGTGAACTTCATACTAATAGGTAAATCCTACATCAAGTGTAAAGGAAGTACACTTTTTTTGACTCGGCGCTTAATAACTCGTACTTGACATTGGTTTCGGTTCGATCAACTATCCTTTTTGAAGCGGATAGTTCACAATGCTCATTCTCAAAAAAGCGGAAAACAATGATGTTTCCACTCCATTTTCATTACGAAGATGTATTACGTCAGGATCTGTTGCTCAAACTGAATCACGCTAATGTTATGGAAGTTCCTGGATTGTTTGAAATAAGATTAGTACCAAAAGCTGCCTCTGATTTCAGAATCCAATTTGGTGGATGGTGTCTGAGTGAGCAGGGCTGCCCCTGCGGTTGTCTGCATTCTCGGTGGATGACATGCGCCACCTTCTGGCCGTGACGTCAAGCGTTTCCTGTAGCGCGCATGGGCGGGGATCACCCAAGGCCCGAGCCCCCGGAACACCGCGTATGGCCAGAGGTCAACATCACCTTTGGACCCGATGATCACCCCAAGACCATGACGACTGCCGGGACGTTTCCCATGATGTGCACGCCGACCACATCCGGCGTGGCCATCTCCAAAACCCTCATCAACGGCGGCGCGGGCCTCAACGTCATCTCCGTGGAGGCCTTCATGCGCTGCAGTTACCCCGAGAGCGGCTTGCACCCTCAAAGCCCTTCTCAGGGGTGGTGGCAGGACCCGTCACCCCCGTGGGGTGGATTCGCCTCCCCATCACATTCGGCACCCGCTCAAACTTCTGTACCGAGCAGATGGACTTCGACGTCGCCCACATCCACCTACCGTACAACGCAATACTCGGCTACCCCGCCCTCTCGCAGTTTATGGCGGCAACGCACCTGGGCTACAACATCGTCAAGATGCCCGGGAGAGGCGGCGTGCTCACCATCATGGGGGACATGAATGACGCCTCATGGGTGCTCGAGCTCGCCAACAAGACTGCAGCCGTGGCACATGCCAACCTTGGGGGTGAGGCACGCGCTGCAGAGGACCCAGGAGACGTCCACGACATCGCGCCCGTGAATAAAAAGCAGTTGTTCTCCGAGGACCGGGCAGAGATGAAGCAGGTTGCGGTGAATGAAGGAAGCTCGGCTCCCACCTTCACCATAGACACAAACCTCCCTCAAGATCAAGAGAAGGCGTTGGTGGGATTTCTCAGGGCGAACAAGGACGCGTTCGCCTGGAGCGCCTCCGACCTGGTGGGGGTCCCGAGGGACGTCATCGAGCACCACCTCATGGTGTGCCCGAACGCGCGTCTAGTGAAGCAGAAGGCAAGGAGGCAGGCCCTGGAGAAGCAGGCGTTCGTCGCTCATGAGGTGCGCAAGCTGAAGGAGACATGGGTCATTCGAGAGGTGCACTACCCAGAATGGGTGGCCAACCCGGTGGTTGTCCCGAAGAAGTGCGGGAAGGAGCGCATGTGTGTTGACTTCACCAACCTCAACAAAGCCTGCCCTCAGGACCTGTTCCCGTTACCACACGTCGACCAGATCATGGACTCCACTGCGGAGTGCGATCTCTTGTGCTTCCTGGACGCATTGTCGGGCTACCACCAGATCAAGATGGTGGTGGAGGATGTCGAGAAGACAGCTTTCCTGTCTCCGTGTGGGGTATACTGCTACGAGTGCATGCCCTTCGGGTTGCGGAATGCCGGGGCAACCTTCCAGCGGCTAATGCATATTGCCCTGGGACCGCAGCCCAGGAGGAATGTAGAGGCCAACGTCGATGACACCGTGGTCAAATCAAGACATGCAAGAACCCTGGTGGAGGACCTGGAGAAGACCTTTGCCATCCTTTGGGAGGTGAACCTAAAGCTCAACCCCAAGAAGTGCGTCTTGTTGGGGAACGTAGCATGGGAAACAAAAAAAATCCTACGCACACGCAATACCTACCCATGGCGATGATCATCTACGAGACGGAGAGTCATACCCTTGTAGATCGCTAAGCGGAAGCGTATATAACACGGTTGATGTAGTGGAACATCTTCGCGATCCAAATCGAAGCCCATCCCGCGATATCATCACGATCTGTTCCGCGATCCCATCACGATCCATCCTGATCTAGTGCCGAATGGACGACACCTCCGCGTTCACCACACATACAGCTCGATGACGACCCCCGCCTTCTCGATCCAGAAAGAGAGACTTGGAAGTAGATGAGTTCTTCAGCAACGTGATGGTGTGCCGGTGATGGTGGTGATCTATTCCTGCAGGGCTTCGCCTAAGCACCGCAGAAATCCGATCTAGAGGAAGAACTACAAACTAGAGGAGAGGGTAGCACGTGGCTGAAATTGTGTGTCTCAAAAAACCTCAATACCTCTAGTATATAGAGGAGGGAGGGAGGGGATGAGGCAGCCTGAAACCCTCAAGGTTTGGCCGAAATTGGAGCTGGAGGAGTCCTACTCCAATCCTACTAGGAGTAGGATTCCTCCTTTCCACTTGGAAACCCTTTCCACCTTTTCCACCTTTGGGTTTTTGCCTCTCAAATCTCATGGACCTTAGTGGGAGCTTATGTCAGCCCACTAGGGGCTGGTTTGTATCCTCCCACAGTCCATAAGCCCCCCCGGGGTGTGACACCCCTCCCGATGGTCCCCAGTACCCTCCCGGCAGTCCCGGTACACTACGATGAGCCCAAAACTTTTCTGATGACCAAAACAGGACTTCCTATATATCAATCTTTACCTCCGGACCATTATGGAGCTCCTCGTGACGTCCGGGCGCTCAGACTCCGAACAACTTTCGGTTACCAACACTTATAACTCAACTATACCGAAACATCACCGAACCATAAGAGTGCAGACCCTACGTGTTCGAGAACTATGCAGACATGACCTGGGAAATTCTCCAGTCAATAACCAATAGCAGGACCTGGATGTCCATATTGCCTCCTACATATTCTACGAAGATCTCTATCCGTTGAACATCTATGTCAAGGATTCAGTTAATCCTGTATGATGTTCCCTTTGTCCTCCGGTATGTTACTTGCCCGAGATTCGATCGTCGGTATCTCCATACCTAGTTCAATCTCGTTACTGGAAAGTCTCTATACTTGTTCCATAATACAAGATCCCGTAACTAACTCCTTAGTCACATTGCTTGCAAGGCTTGTTGTGATGTTGTATTACCGAGTGGGCCTCGAGATACCTCTCTGTCACACGGAGTGAAAAATCCCAGTCTTGATCCATGCCAACCCAACAGACACCTTTGGAGATACCTGTAGAGCACCTTTATAGTCACCCAGTTACGTTGCGATGTTTGATAACCCACAAGGTATTCCTCCGGTGTCTGGGAGTTGCATGATCTCATGTTCATAGGAACAAATACATTGACATGCAGAAAACAGTAGCAATAAACTGACACGATCATATGCTACGTTCATAGTTTTTGGTCTTGTCCATCACATCATTCTCCCAATGATGTGATCCCGTTTTGAAGTGACAACACTTGTCTATGGTGAGGAAACCTGGACCATCTTTGATCAACGAGCTAGTCAACTAGAGGCTCACTTGGGACACTGTGTTGTCTATGTATCCACATATGTATCCGAGTTTCCAATCAATACAATTCGAACATGGATAATAAATGATTATCATGAATAAAGAAATATAATAATAACCAATTTATTATTGCCTCTAGGGCATATTTCCAATAGTCTCCCACTTGCACTAAAGTCAATAATCTAGTTCACATCACTATGTGATTGCAATGAACCTAACACCCATACAATTATGGGGTTTGATCATATCTTGCTTGTGAGAGAGGTTTTTAGTCAATGGGTCTGAACCTTTCAGATCCGTGTGTGCTTTGAAAATCTCTATGTCATCCTATAGATAATGCTACCATGCACCATTCGGAACTATTCCAAATGACCGCTCCACTATACGAATCCGGTTTACTACTCAGGGTCATCCGGATCAGTGTCAAAGCTTTCATCGACGTAACCCTTTACGATGAATTGTTTTATCACCTCCATAATCGAGAAAATTCCTTAGTCCACTAGTTACTAAGGATAACTTTTGACCGCTTTCCAGTAATCCATTCCTGGATCACTTCTGTACCCCTTGATAGATTAATGGCAAGGCACACATCAGGTGCGGTACACAACATAGCATAGTATAGAGCCTACGACTAATGCATAGGGGACGACCTTCATCCTTTCACTTTCTTCTGCTGTGGTCGAGTTTTGCGTCTTACTCAAATTCACACATTACAACACAACCAAGAACTCCTTCTTTACCGATCTATTTTGAACTCCTTCAAAAATAGTCAAGGCATGCACTTTATAGAAAGTTCTATTAAGCGTTTTGATCTATCTCTATATATATTCATGCTCAATGTTCAAGTAGCTCTATCCAGGTTTTCCTTTGAAAAACTCCTTTGAAACAACCCTTTATGCTTTCCAGAAATTCTACATTACTTCCGATCAACAATATGTCAACCGCGTATACTTATCAGAAATTCTATAGTGCTCCCACTCACTTCTTTGGAAATACAAGCTTCTCACAAACCTTGTATAAACCCAAAGACTTTGATCATCTCATCAAAGTGTATATTCCAACTCCGAGATGCTTGCACCAATCCATAGAAGGATCGCTGGAGCTTGCATACTTGTTAGCATCCTTAGGATCGACAAAACCTTCTGGTTGTATCACATATAACGTTTCCTCAAGGAAACCGTCGAGGAAACAATGTTTTGACATCCTATGTGCAATATTTCATAAATAATGCATCAACCGCTAACATAATTCCAACATACTTTTAGCATCGCTACGAGTGAGAAAGTCTCATCATAGTCAACCCTTTGAACTTGTCGGAAACATCTTTGCGATAAGTCGAGCTTTTCTTAATGGTGACTTTTCACCATCATCGTCTCTCTTCCTTTTAAAGATCCATCTGTACTTAATAGTCTTACGACCATCAAGTAGTTCTTCCAAAGTCTACACTTTGTTTTATACACCGATCCTCTCTCGGATTTCATGGCCTCGAGCCATTTGATGGAATCCGGGCCCACCATCGCTTCTCCATAGCTCGTAGGTTCATTGTTGTTCAACAACATGACCTCCAAGACAGGGTTACCTTACCACTTTGTAGCAGTAGGCGACCTTGTCGACCTACGAGGTTTGTAGTAATTTGATCCGAAGCTTAATGATCACTATCATCAGTTTCCACTTCAATTGGCGTAGGCACCACAAGAACAACTTCCTGCGCCCTACTACACACTAGTTGAAGTGACGGTTCAATAACCTCATCAAGTTCCACCAACCTCCCACTCAATTATTTCGAGAGAAACTTTTCCTCGAGAAAGGACCCGTTTCTAGAAACAAACAATTTGCTTCCGGATCTGAGATAGGAGGTATACCCAACTGTTTTGGGTGTCCTATGAAGATGCATTTATCCGCTTTGGGTTCGAGCTTATCATGCTGAAACTTTTGCACATAAGCATCGCAGCCCAAACTTTTAAGAAACGACAACTTAGGTTTCTCCATACCGTAGTTCATATGGTGTCATCTCAACGGAAATACGTGGTGCCCTATTTGAAGTGAATGCGGTTGTATCTAATGCATAAGCCATAAACGACAGTGCTAAGTCGATAAGAGACATCATAGTATGCACCATATCAAATAGGGCGCGGCTATGACGTTCGGACACACCATCACACTATGGTGTTCTAGGTGGCATGAGATGTGAAACAATTTTCACACTTGTCTTCCCAAAATTGCAACTCAGATATTCATCTCTATGATCGTATCGTAGACATGTTACCCTCTTGTCACGACGATCTTCAACTTCACTCTGAAACTACTTGAACCTTTCAATAATTCAGACATGTGTTTCATCAAGAAAATACACTAGTATCTACTCAAATCATCTGTGAAGTAAGAACGATATCCACTGCATGCCTCAACACTCATTGGACTGCATACATCCAAATATATTACTTCCAATAAGTTACTTTCTAGTTCCATCTCACAGGAAAACAAGGCCTTCAGTGATCTTGCCCATTTGGTATAATTTGCATGTCTCAAGTGATTCAAAATCGGGTGAGTCCAAACGATCCATCTGCATGGAGTTTCTTCATGCGTTTATACCAATAGGTATGGTTTGCATGTCTCAAACATTTCAAAAATGAGTGAGTGCAAAGATCCATCAGGATGGAGGTTCTTCATGCATTTTACACCAACATGACTCAAGCGGCAGTGCCACAAGTAAGTGGTACTATCATTACTACTTTGTATCTTTTGGCATCGATATTATGAAGATGTGTAGCACTACGATCGAGATTCAATAAACCATTGAAGGTATTTATCCAAGCAAATAGAATAACCATTGTTCTCTTTAAATGAATAATCGTACTGCAATAAACACGGTCTAATCATGTTCATGCTCAACGCAAACACCAAATAACAATTATTTAGGTTTAACACTAATCCCGATTGTAGAGGGAGTGTGCGATGTTTGATCAAATCAACCTTAGAATTACTTCCAACACACATCGTCACCTCACCCTTGCTAGTATCCATTTAATCTCTAGCTATAATTTTGAGTTACTAACACTTAGCAACTGAACCGGTATCTAATACCCTAGTGCTACTAGGAGTACTAGTAAGGTACACATCAATATAAGGTATATCCAATATACTTTTGTCGACTTTGCCAGCCTTCTCATCTACCAAGTATCTAGGGTAGTTCTGCCTTAGTGACCGTTCCCCTCATAATAGAAGCACTTAGTCTCAAGTTTGGGTTCAACCTTGGGTTTCTTCACTAGAGCAGCAACTGGTTTACTATTTCATGAAGTATCCCTTCTTGCCCTTGCTCTTCTTGGAACTAGTGGTTTTACTAACCTTCAACAATTGATGCTCCTATTTTATTTCTACTTTCGCGATGTCAAACGTTGTGAATAGCTTAAGGATCATCATATCTATGCTTGATATGTTATAGTTCATCATGAAGCTCTAGTAGCTTGGTGGCAATGACTTTGGACAACCATCACTATCTCATCTGGAAGATTAACTCCCACTCGATTCAAGCGATTGTAGGACTCAGACAATATGAGTACATGCTCAACGATTGAGCTTTTCTCCCTTACTTTGTAGACAAAGAATCTTGTCGGAGTCTCATACCTCTCAACAAGGGAACGAGCATGAAATCCCAATTTCATCTCTTGGAACATCTCGCATGTTCCGTGATGTTCAAAACGTCTTTGGTGCCTCAATTCTAAGCTGTTTAAGCATTACGCATTGAACTATCATGTAGTCATAAAAAACGTGTATGTCAGATGTTCGCAACATCCATAGACGATGCTCGAGGTTCAGCACACCAAGCGGTGCATTAAGGACATAAGCCTTCTGCGCAGCAATGCAGACCCAGTCCACATAATTGCTACTATCATCTTTAAACTAAATTTTCTCTAGGAACATATCAAAACAAGTAGAGCTACAACGCAAGCTACAACATTATTTGCAAAGACCTTTTGACTATGTTCATGATAATAGAGTTTAGCTAATCATATTACTAATAACTCCCACTCAAAATAGACATCCCTCTAGTCATTCAAGTGGCGCATGATCCAAATCCACTAACTCAAGTTCGATCTTCACATGAATTGAGTATAGTTTGAGTGGTGAACATCTCCATGTTGATCATATCAACTATATGATTCATGCTCGACCTTTCGGTCTCTTGTGTTCCAAGGCTATGTCTGTACATGCTAGGCTCATCAAGTTTAACCCGAGTGTTCCACGTGTGCAACTATTTTGCACCCGTTGTATGTGAAGGTTGAGTCTATCACACCCGATCATCACGTGGTGTCTCGAAACGATGGACTATCACAACGTTGCACAGTCGGGGAGAACACAATTTTATCTTGAAATTTTAGTGAGGGATCACCTTATAATGCTACCGTCGTTCTAAACAAAATAAGGTGCATAAAAGGATTAACATCACATGCAAATCATAAGTGACATGATATGGCCATGATCTTGTGCTTCTTGATCTCCATCACCAAAGCACCGTCATGATCTTCATCATCGCCGGCGCCACACCATGATCTCCATCATTGTGCCGCCATCGAGGTTGTCATGCTATCTATGCTATTACTACTAAAGCTACTACCTAGTAATGTAGTAAACGCATCTGCAAGCACAAACGTTAGTTTAAAGACAACCCTATGGCTCATGCCGGTTGCCGTAGCATTGATGTGCAAGTCTATATTTAACTATTACAACATGATCATCTCATACATCCAATATATCATATCATGTCTTTGGCCATATCACATCACATGCATACCCTGCAAAAACAAGTTAGACATCCTCTAATTTGTTGTTGCATGTTTTACGTGGCTGCTATGGGTATCTAGTATGATCGCATCTTACTTACGCAAATCCACAACGATGATATGCAAATTTCTATTTAACCTTCTCCAAGGACCGCCTCGGTGAAATCCGATTCAACTAAAGTTGAAGAAACAGACACCCGCCAGTCATCTTTATGCAACAAGTTGCATGTCAGTCAATGAAACCGGTCTCTTGTAAGCGTACAAGTAAAGTTGGTCCGGGCCGCTTCAATCCAACAATACCGCCGAATGAAGAAAAGACTAAGGAGGGAAGAAAATTGAACATCAACTCCCACAAACTCTTTTGTGTTCTACTCGAGATATCATCTATGCATGAACCTAGCTCATGATGCCACTGTTGGGGAACGTAGCATGGGAAACAAAAAATTTCCTACGCACACGCAATACCTATCCATGGTGATGATCATCTACGAGAGGGGAGAGTGAATCTACATACCCTTGTAGATCGCTAAGCGGAAGCGTATATAACACGGTTGATGTAGTGGAACATCTTTGCGATTCAAATCACAGCCCATCCCGCGATCTCATCACGATCCGTCCCGCGATCCCATCACGATCCATCCCGATCTAGTGCCGAATTGACGGCACCTTCCCGTTCAGCACACATACAACTCGATGACGACCCCCGCCTTCTCGATCTAGCAAGAGAGACGGGAAATTAGATGAGTTCTCCAGCAGCGTGATGACGCGCTGGTGTTGGTGGTGATCTATTCCTGCAGGGCTTCGCCTAAGCACCGCAGAAATCAAATCTAGAGGAAGAACTGCAAACTAGAGGAGAGGGTAGCACGTGACTGAAATTGTGTGTCTCGAAAACCCTCAATACGTCTAGTATATATAGGAGGGAGGGAGGGGAGGAGGCAGCCTCAAACCCTCAAGATTTTTCCGAAATTGGAGGTGGAGGAGTCCACTCCAATCCTACTAGGAGTAGGATTCCTCCTTTCCACTTGGAAACCCTTTCCACCTTTTCCACCTTTGGGTTTTTGCCTCTCAAACCTCATGGGCCTTAGTGGGAGCTTATGTCAGCCCACTAGGGGATGGTTTGTATCCTCCCACATCCCATGAGGCCCCTCGGGGCGTGACACCCCTCTTGATGGTCCCCGGTACCCTCGCGGCACTCCCACTACACTACCCATGAGCCCGAAGCTTTTCCGGTGACCAAAACAGGACTTCCTTTATATCAATATTTACCTCTGGACCATTATGGAGCTTCTCGTGATCTCCGGGATCTCATACAGGAGTCTGAACAACTTTCAGTTCCAACATCTATAACTCAACTATATCGAAACGTCACCGAACCTTAAGTGTGCAAACCCTGCGGGTTCGAGAACTATGCAGACATGACCTGGGACATTCTCCGGTCAATAACCAATAGCGGGACCTGGATGTCCATATTGCCTCCTACATATTCTACGAAGATCTCTATCCATTGAACCCCTATGTCAAGGATTCAGTTAATCCCGTATGATGTTCCCTTTGTCCTCCGGTATGTTACTTGCCCGAGATTCGATCGTCGGTATCTCCATACCTAGTTCAATCTCGTTACTGGAAAGTATCTATACTTGTTCCGTAATACAAGATCCCGTAACTATCTCCTTAGTCACATTGCTTGCAAGGCTTGTTGTGATGTTGTATTACCGAGGGGGCCTCGAGATACCTCTATGTCACACGGAGTGACAAATCCCAGTCTTGATCCATGCCAACCCAACAGACACCTTTGGAGATACCCGTAGAGGACCTTTATAGTCACCCAATTACGTTGCGACGCTTGATAACCCACAAGGTATTCCTCCGGTGCCCAGGAGTTGCATGATCTCATGGTCATAGCAACAGAGACATTGACATGCATAAAACAGTAGCAATAAACTGACACGATCATATGCTACGTTCATAGTTTTGGGTCTTGTCCATCACATCATTCTCCCAATGATGTGATCCCATTATCAAGTGACAACACTTGTGTATGGTCAGGAAACCTTGACCATCTTTGATCAACGAGCTAGTCAACTAGAGGCTCACTAGGGAAGTGTGTTGTCTATGTATCCACATATGTATCTGAGTTTCCAATCAATACAATTCCAGCATGGATAATAAACGATTATCATGAATAAATAAATATAATAATAACCAATTTATTATTGTCTCTAGGGCATATTTCCAACAACGGGGTCCCGTCGGACAAGCTGCTCGGTTTCCTGGTATCGCATCGGGGGATTGAGGCAAACCTAGTGAAGGTCAGTGCCATAAACAAGATGAGCGCACCCACAACCCTCGAGGGGATGCAAAAGTTGGCGGGGTGTGTTACCTCTTTGGGTCGTTTCATCTCCAAGCTTGGCGAGCGGGCCCTGCCCTTCTTCAAGATCATGAAAAGAAAGGGGTCCTTCGGGTGGACCCCGGAGGTCGATGCCGCCTTAGACAAGCTCAACCGTTACCTCACTAGCCCGCCAGTCATGGTGGCGCCTCGCCCTCGGGAGCCTCTGGTTCTGTACCTCACTACCACCCCCACTCTGCCAGCACTGCATTGGTGGCAGTAAGGGAGGAACGTACCAGCAAGGGCGCTGGTTCGGGGAGCCTCGGCGGACCCCCACCGCAGCGTCTGGGGGCTCACATGACTCACAAGCTCCAATTCCCCCGCCAGTAGAGGAACCTGAAGCCCAGACTGCAGGATCGTGCCACGAGGAGCTAGGCCCTCCTGGGGCACCAGGTCCTCCTCCAGACGATGAAACACCCCAACCTCCTGAAGTCGTTGAGGAGCATGATGCCCCGGGCGGACGCACCCTCGTCGAGCACCTAGTGTACTTCGTCAGCACGATACTGCATGACGCACGCTCGCGCTACCCCATGCAGCAGAAGCTCCTTCTAGCGCTACTCATCGCCTCACGCAAACCGCGTCACTACTTTCAGGGACACCCGATCAAGGTCGTCTCCGCCTATCCCTTAGAGAAGATCCTTTAAAACCCAAACACAATGGGAAGGGTCGCCGAATGGAACATCAAGCTTCAGGCCTTCAACATCGTATTCAGCACGACCAGGGTCATCAAGGGAGCGACCCTGGCTGACTTCGTGGAGGAGTGGATGGATGCACCGGACCGGGGGCTAGAAGGGAGCCAATCCCTTGCCCCCGGTGTGGAGGCACCCGAGGGATGGACCATGCACTTCGATGGAGCCTGCACGCGAAGAGGAGCGGGAGCTGGTGTCCTGCTCACTTCCACGATGAGAGACAAGCTTCGCTACGTTGTACAGCTCTGCTTCCAGCATGGGGAGAAGGTCACCAACAACATCGCAGAGTACGAGGGCCTCATCGCCGGTCTCAAGGCGGCGGCGGCCTTGGGGGTCCGGCGCCTCACCGTGATGGGAGACTCTCAACTCCTTGTCAACTTCTCCAACAAAGAGTACACGCCCAAGGACGAACACATGGAAGCTTATCTGCAAGAGGTACATAAGATTGAGAAACGTTTTCAGGGCCTGGAGCTGCAACACGTCCCGCGTGGCGAAAACAAGGAGGCGGACGACATCACCAAGAGAGCTTTGCGTCGCGAGGCTCAAGAGCCAGGCGTTTTCGAGGAGCAACTCTTCAAGCCCTCCGTGACGCCGTCACCTGAGGACCCGGTGCCATGCATAGAGGAGCTCCCCCAGCACCACCCTCGGGGGCTCCGGACTACGGCCATGCCTCGGGGGCTCGACTGCTCTTGGCCCTGGAGGCTCAGGCCGACAATTGGATGCAGGAACTTGGGGCGTACCTGTTCCACGACACGTTACCGAAGAAGGAGGAAGACGCGGAGCACATGGCACGACAAGCCTCGACCTACTGCCTACGAGACGACACCCTATACCGCAGGCGCCCGAAAGACGTCGCGCTGCGGTGCGTTTCTAGAGAGCAGGGGCGCGAGCTATTGCTCGACATCCACAGAGGGGACTGTGAGCACCACTCCTCTTCGCGCACACTCGTAGGTAAGGCGTTCAGGTCTGGTTTCTATTGGCCTACATCGTTGGACGACGCCACTGAGCTGGTCCGGTCTTGCGAGGCTTGCCAGTTCCATGCCAAGCAGATCCACCATCCTACCCAAGGCCTCCAGACCATCCTGCTTTCCCGGCCCTTTGCGGTCTGGGGGCTGGACATACTAGGGCCCTTCCTGCAGGCGGCGGGGGCTTCCGCTACCTGTATGTCGCCATCGACAAATTCACCAAGTGGGCAGAAGTCGAGCCCATGCGCACCATCCTGGTCGGGTCGGCCGTCAAGTTCATCAAGGGCCTCGTGAGCCGCTTCGGCGTCCCAACCGCATCATCACCGATAATAGTTCGCAGTTCACCAGTCATCTCTTCAAGATTTACTGTGCTAACCTCGGTACGCAGATATGCTATGCTTCAGTGGCCCATCCGTGGAGCAATGGCCAGGCGGAGCGCACCAACGCGGAGGTCCTGCAGGGTCTCAAAGTGAGGAGATTCAAGAAGAAGCTCGAGGCTTGCGAACGGGGCTGGGTCGATTAGCTCCCATCGGTGGCGTAGTCCATCCGCACCACCGTAACTTAACCTACCGGAAAAACCCTGTTCTTCCTCGTCTACAGAGCCGAGGCAGTACTTCCCCACGAAATCAAGCACCGCTCCCCGTGGGTCATGGCGTTCGATGAGGAGCGCCAGGAGGCTGCACGGGGGACGAACCTAGTGGTTGGAGAGGAGGCGCGCCGCTGGGCCTCCCTCCGACCCGCGCGGTACCAACATGCCTTGTGGCGCTAGCACTGCCACAACATCCGGTCCAGGACCCTCGAAGTTGGTGATCTCGTCCTGAGGCGGGTCCAGTCCATATAGGGCTTGCATAAGCTCTCACCCCATGTGGGAGGGCCCATTCAAGGTCGTCCACGTCTCCAGGCCAGGCTCCGTGCGTGTGGAGACTCAAGAAGGAGTCCCCATACAGAACGCCTAGAACATCCAACACCTCCGCAAGTTCTACCCATAACGACTTTGCGTCACCTCTGCATCGACCCTCCATCATCCTTCAATTCTTCCAGAACCTACTTCATCCTGTGACACTCTCACGTAATAATGAGCCCAGGCTGTATACGCCCAGGGCCCCTCGAGGACGCGGAAGGGGTCCATCCCACGCCTAGTGAGGAAGGCGGAGGAAATCAACACAGTCCACGAATGACTCCAGAAGTTCAGGCTTCAATATCTCGGGGGTAGGGACACTCGCGAGGCCAAAGCGTCCTCACGACCTCCCATATACACCCCATCGTGACACTCTCACATAATAACGAGCCAAGGCTGTATATGCCCAGGGCCCCCCGAGGATGCGGAAGGGGTCCACCCCATGCCTAGTGGAAGCCGTATGCTCAGCGCTATGGGGCGACCGAGGCGGAGAATAGATTAGGCGCCGGACGCGGCTTGCATTTGCCTTTTTTCCGGTTTGGATCTGCTGATATTTATGAGATCAAACTCGGTGCCTTTCCAAATGAAGCCTTTGCAAAAACTCGTTTTCCTTGCTCCTCTGCGTGGCACGCCCTCTTTTGCTAAGTCGAGCATTCGCATGTCCCCACCCGCTCGTACCGCGCGAGCGCGGGGTGGGGGCCACTGTGTCGGCACCTCGCCAAGGCCTTGGCGCCCGGAACCTCGCATGCACTCACGGATGAGTCGGCAGACTCATGCCATCTGATACTCCCTCAAGAGTCCGATTCATGGCTCGACGCACCATCCTAGAGAGGAAACACATTTGGTATTTTCTTACAACAGTTGTTTCTCTTGGGACAACTTGACCGCTAAAGGGGGCTCCTCAGCACCGCGCCTCTATAGCCTTACCGGTCACAAGCCACTTGGCACCCTCATGCCAGGGCCTCGCCCCGTGAGGAACGATCTTGGTAACGGGTCGCTCCACACGATGGTAGGGAAATGAGCGGGACTGGGACTTGCCGACGTAGAGCTTCCTGGATGCAGACTAGGGATCTTCAGAAAACAGAATTTGCGAGGGCCTCTCGGATGTCTAAGGGGGCTCCTGAGCATCGCTCCTCAGGAACCTTACCGATCACAAAGCCACCTGGTACCCGGGTGTCAGGGCCTTGTTCCGCAAGGGATGACCTTGACGGGTCGTGCCTCACGGAAGGAAAATGTGCGGGACTGGGAAATGTCGACCTAGAGCCGCTTGAATGTCTAAGGGGACTCGTGAGCATTGCGCCTCAGGAGCCTTACCGGTCATAGAGCCACTTGACCACCCTGGTGCTGTCTAGGCTTATCTGGTCGGCATGAGGGGGGTCAGGGTCTTTCCCCGTGAGGAGAGACCTTGGTAACGGGTCACGCCTCACGGCGGCGGGGAAATGTGCGGGACTAGGGCCTGTTAACATAGAGCATCGACCCACTTCACTGGCAGCAAGGAGAAACCACCCGATCTACAAGCCCCTCAAGCGCCGCAGTCATGCGCCACAACAAACAAGTTAACTGCAAGTGTACCAAGCTAAGTATCCGAACCAACAGAGAAGCAACGACACTAACAAAAGGGACGGCCGCCCAAATCCATTACATGCCCGAAGGGCCTATCCTAGTTTTCATGGACGCATGATCAAAAGCAAGGAGGAGACAGCTAGCGATGGAGATCCCAGAGTAGGGTTGTCGCCCCAGACGTTCCACACCCGCAAGAGGAGCCTCAGTCCATGTCATCTTCCTCCTTCACACGTGCCGCAGGAGTAGACAGGCGGCGTCGCACTTGGGGGCTCATTCCCAAGGTCCAGGCACGACGGCAAGGCGGCTCGTCGTAGCTGTTGTCGCTACTGCCGCTCGGGCTCCTCCCGGAGTGGGTGTCTCTGCTGCTGGAGGCGCGAAGCCCACCGTCGGAGACGGGCACATCCACGGGATCGCTCTGGCCAGCGTCCTCCGGGCAGCAACCCAGACGCTCGCCCTCGTCCCCAAAGATCTTGACGAAGAGCGTCGCCTCCCCGTCGTAGTTGAAGTGGAGGTAGCGCCTCCCCTTCAATCCTCGGGCACGGGAGAACGCCTGCCACCCGCGGTTCAGATACACGTAGCCATGGGGGGTGAACTCGACTTCCACCCAAGACGCCCCACCGCAGCAGCCATCGGCCTGCAGCTAGAGGCCCGAGATCCCGCCGATCGGCAATGCCTTTGCGAAAAAGCTTGGGAGCTGGAACCAGGCGATCTCCGGCATGTCCACCCACATCACGAACTCCATCGCCGTGTTAGCTGAATGGAATCGCGGGCGCGGCGGCCGGATGACCACCACCGACCTTCCACCCCGGCCGCCGTGCACGCTTGCACTCACTGGCGTACTACCGGCGTCGCCGATCGTGATTCCAGGAAGGGCAGAGCCACAACAGCGCCCGCCGGAGGCCTGCACCGACACCGCCGCGCGCTTTCGAGGGCGGCCTCGACCCCTCTAGGTAGGTGGGGCAGCAAGACCCTCACTGGAAGCCTTCCCCATCTCGGCGACAGAGTATTCCTCACGGGCGCCATGCTGAGGGAATGGAGGGCTCAGGGTGAAAGACAAAGAAGACGGAGGCAATGTGAGCCTTATCACCCTCGCCAGGTTAAATAGGTCATCGAGAACGGGCTGGCACCCTCTCGCATTCCCGGGCCCACACGGTTCATGAGTGAGCGCGCCTGCGTGATGTGTGCACATGCGTCACCTCCAAGGAGCAATGATGGCTGGAGCAGCATCCAGGCGTCGCATCAGTTTGACTAGGCGCATCTCCGGGCGCCTCGGGAACTGGCGGCGTTGCCACTTGGCTACGCAGCGCGTGTGGAGCTTGTCCCATAGACATTTAGGGCTCGCGATGCTTCAAGCTGCCCCCAAGGCTTTGCCAGGAAGCCAGCCCGGGCGCGCCTTGGGCCGGGGGCTACTGTTGGCGTTCTGGGAATGGGGGTACCCAGACCTGCCCGTCACACCCTGTTTTTACTACCACATTCTCTGTATTGTGAAAATCTAAGCTTGTTAAAACTTTTTCAAAACAAATGATGTGAGTGCCATGATTGTCATTGTATGCTTGTGTGTGTGATCATGAGATGATAAAAACCCATTTCACGATATTGAATTGTTTCTAAAAACCTTTACTTGTTTGTGATCAAGGTAAAAACCCTACTTTGAGTTGCATTACATGCCCTTGATGGCAAGAGGTGTTTCTACCCAAAGTTGGTGATCTGATTTTGACTTGTCTTTATATTCCAAAACCACAAAAATAATTATTTTTATAGTTATTTCCCTAATTTAATTGCATGTCTATTTCTAAGGCCGGAATTGGTATTCCTACATGGAAAAATAACTTTCTGCCTTAGAAAAATCTGATTAAATTTGGAGATGATTAGAAGGACATATATTTTCCATACATAAGATTTTAAACCCTATTTTATATGATAATTATTTGAATAAAACCGTGGAAGCCATTTCTGTCTCTTTTGAACTTTTGAAATATTTCCAAAGGAAATATTCTCAATAAAATCCTAGAAAATTCCAGTAGTATCCCTAAGCCATATTTGGTGTCCACATAAAGTTTCACCTAGATCCAAGGTGATTAAGAACCCCAAATAACCCTAAAAACCCTTTTCTCCAGGTTGAAGTTAGAGAAACTCTACATAGCAAAGTTTATACAATGATGCTGGAACTTTGCAGGAGTGCCTAATACCTCAAATGATTGTTCCACACAAAAAATGGGATTTGTGGGACTTAGTTTGCCAACACTCTCTTTGGAAGGGACAGATTTGGTCAAATTGAAGTGTTTTCAAGTTTACAAAGCTAAACTTGCCCAATGGAGCTCAAACTTGCTTAAACCGCATGTTTTAGCACGAAACCCAAACCTGTTAAGTTGCAGCACCAGTGGTGGGGTGCAACCCCCTCAAACCACTGTCGAGCACCTTCTGACAGATGGGAAAAAGCCACCTTAGCCACAGCTAAACCCAACCCCTTTGCTCCAAACTCATAGATTAGGTGGCCAGTATCCATATCTAACCCCAGTCAACTGGCCCCTCACTGGTTCAAAGTAGAAATGCCAAAACTCCAATTTAGGCTTCAGTTCAAGGCTAACAACACTAGTATTTCTTGTCTCCCTTGACCAGCTGAAGTCCCACAAGACCCAAACAGCTAGCCACACTCCCAACCAGTGCCAGGACATACTAGACATGTCGACAATGCCTCAGAGTGCACCAGCATGCCGTGGCATGCCAAAACTGCGCTCTGAGCGCGCTACAGGAAGCCACCAAGGTGGGGGCGAAGCTCCCGGCCAGTTCCAGCCTCCCCTGAGGTGTCCAACCTCTTCCCCGACAACCCCTTTGCATCGAGCAGCCCTCCTTCCCCGTGCTAGAGCTCGTGCGACGCGTGCCCGCACGCACCAGAACAGGCCAAGGTTGTGCGGCCACGGATGCTCGGCTCCTCCTTCTCTCCCTCTGCAACAGATGGTTCTAGCAGTCCAAAACCATGTCCTGAGACCGTGGTTTCGACCCCAGCTCCTCCCTGCACCCTCATGCGCGCCACGGTGAGTCACCAGCACTCCCAAATCGTCTTACCGTCGCGGGCCTATTTATAGCCCTCCCCCTCGCTCCAGCACCCCTCAGATAGCTTCACCACGACCACTAGCACCTCCCTAGCCAACCCAACAAACCAGCAGAGCCCCGGTGCTCGAGATCGACCGAGGCCCCTCTGCCTCGGAGCTCCGGTCGATCTCCGGCTACACGATGGCTCCTGCGCCCCTTGACCCACCAAACTGATCCCCTCAACCCCAGGAAGCTTTCCCCCAACCCGCCCGAGCATTTCCGTGCATCTAGCCACCTCCTCGACCACCTCATGAAACTCCTCCGCCGCGACCTCCTCGTCGCCGGCGAACTCCTGCCCCTCCGACGTTGTTCCGACCACTAGCAGGTAGGTGATGTCATGGCAAACCCATTCCAGTCCTTGTTGGGGCTTGAGAGCGTCGGCAGCCTCGCCTCACCTGTAGGAGACGACCCCGACAGGTGTGCCTCACCTGTCGGTGGCCCAGCCTCCTCCCCCGCGCTACCCACAGCCACTGACCGCAGGGCCCCGCACGTCAGGTTCAAACCTGACGGCGCGCGCGCCTGGGCAAGCTGTCGGCTGGCCATGGGCCAACCCGTTTCCTTTTATTTTTAAAACCTGATTTCTAAGATTTTTATAAAAACAATTACCTAGTGTAAAAATATAAATTTTCCACTATTATTCTTCTAAAAATATGTAGTATTTAATGATATGATTGGATGAATTTTTCAACAACTATTCCGTTTTACAATAATAAAAAGGACTAAATTGGAATAGTTTTGCTTCTGTTTCGTTAATTTTAAAAATGTTCCTTCAAGTAAAAGTGCAGCAAATATTTTTTTCAAAATGACAACTTAGATTTATCAGTAATAAAGAACATTTTTAAAATGACTTTGTGATCTGTTTCTGTGTGAGCTATTTCTTATTTATTCTTTTATTGACGATAGAAAATCCGCGTGACGAGGGAATCGGAGCGGAAGACTTCGAAGACCCCGGATACCTAGCTGACCAAGGCAAGCAGCCCTATGACCATGACTGAGCATATGTTATATTGCATGTTAAGATATCAAGCATTTCCGTTGCATATGATCACAAGTGTCGGTAAAACATTTGATATGATGTTACCGGTGGCTCCTCCGGAGCACATGCATTGAGCTTGATCCTACCCCTTTTGAGGATCACGTTATTACCATGTTGACATGTAATGCTAGAATAAATAGCACGAGCGTGTTGTTGGTATAAATCAAAGATTTACGAAAACCCCGTCGGGTGCCACTAATGCCCGAGAGTGATGATGAGTTAGGTGGCCACTTTTGGTGAAGTGGTGCACCCGGATTTGTGTGTGTATGGTTTCGGAAATGTGATTAGATTTATGATGTGTCGACGGTCCCAACCTTACCAATACGACCACGTTACCCCTTATGGGACGGAGCTATGTTGATTACTCTGGTCGGTGCTAGCAAAGAGCCACATTAGAAGTGGCGGGAGTAATGTGTGGTCACTCTCATGATGTGCTCGTGCCAGGTAGGATGACTATGCCATTTTTATGAGTTCCATGCACACCGTTGGTCCCCACATGGTTGTTACTGTCCAGGGTCGGTGCTCGCAAGACGTACAACATGTGGGATGGATACCAATGGAGTGGACCTCTTTTTCTAGTATCGTCAGGGGAAAGGCATTGATCGGGTACTTACCTCGAGTATATTATGTACCGCGAGTCGTGGATGAAACAGAAGTTTCCCGGATCTCGTGGGTTGAGCATACTACCTCTGCAGAGTGTAAAACTATTCGAATAGTCATGTCCACGGTCAAGGACAATTGGGTAATCCTGCTTAAACTACGCCCAGTTGTTTCCGCATAAACCAAGAGTGTGTGTGTGTGGTGATAAAAAGGTGTTGTTGTGATAGTAACGATATGACCAAGTTTGGTGACTTGGCATATAGGGTGACCCCGGATGGTTCAGTCCTCGTCAGATATATTGATATCTATAACCTGTTCTTCAAAAGTAATTCTTTAATTTGATGCATATTCATGATTATTCCACCAAGAGTAATTCCACCAAAGATACATGTTATTGTTATCCTTCACTTTCAATGTTCATGTCATGGGCAGATTGCGAGTACATTCGAAGTACTCATTGGCTTGCCACTGGTTAGGTTATTGACCAGACATGGAAGGACCGGAGTTTGGAGATGAGTATGTCTTCGGAGACGCCCCTGCGAACTAGGACCCTTCCAAGTCAGAATGCTTGTCGGTGTAGGCTTGATGGCATGGGCACCCGCTTAGCCCCTATGATTTCCGCTTCTAGTTGTATTTGAGTAATTTGGCCTTAGGCCCTGCCTTGTGAACCTGACCAATCGGTCTTGTGTTGTAATAATCGGTATTTGGATGTAAGACTCTCTTATTCGGTATCTGTGTTCGGTGAGCATTGATCTCTGGGATCACTGAGCACGGCGATCTCGACCTGTAAGTCGGGGTCGCCACACTGCCTGTCTGTGGCCCAGGGCTGGCCCACTTCACGAACTAAATGCCCGCAGGCTCGGCATCACTCAAGGAAAGGCCCTCGCGAGGAGGAACGACATGAAGACCCGCAGGGGGCCTCCTCAGGCCCCCCGAGAGCGACGGATATTCTGAGGCGAGGCCCGGCCTCAGGAGTCAAGGATGACGCAGAGGAAGGTAGTCGGGCAGCGGACAACAGGACGGAGCAGTTTCCCCTTTGGTGCAAAGGGGGCAAGGACGGACGTAGGTTCCCAAGGCATTTTCTAAAGGTTTCCATGCTGGTGCAACAAGACCCTGGCCGCCCGCCGGCAGGACGGACATTGTCCCTGAGCCAGCCCCTGCAGCGCTGGCAGCTACTTTGCAGGCGAAGACAACTTTTGGGCAGGGGGAGCATGTTCCCTTGTCCCCCTCTGAAATTGGCCGTTGTGGGATCCCTTCCGTCCGAAACTATAAGGGAAGAGGACCAGGGCCGCCACTATAAAGGGAGGATAGGTTGATTCGTAGAGGAAGGGGAACGACTCATTTACCTACTAGCACCATGCAAGGTCACCTAGCCTTCGGAGGTGCCTAAGCACTGTACTAGTTCATCCACTAACCTCAGCGAGAGGCAATCCACCAAAGCAGGAGTAGGGTTTTACGCTTCCCAGCGGCCCGAACCTGGGTAAACTATCATGTCCTTTGTCTTCCTCGCCATCGAGTGAGTTCTTTGCCTTGTTCATCGAGTAGCAAGTCACACGAACCGAAGCTCCTAATTGAACTCTCCGCGCGCCCGTGAGCTCGAATCCTTAGGGTTTTGCGGAAACCGAAATCCGACAGGGACTGCACGATTGATGTGTCCCCTCAACACGACCATTTGTTCGGGCCGCCGTTGTCGTCCGTGGACGACGGTACGGGCCTGCTTTCTGTGACTTGCCGGCTTCCTTGAAGCCGATCAAACTTTGGATGGTGGCTTTCCACTCGTCCATCTTGTCAGCAAGTGGGGGGAAGTTTAACAGCAGGTGAGCCTGTGCCATTTCCTTTGTAGCCTTGTCTGACATGGGCAAATAGGCGGACCACAATGTGGCTTGTCTCCTGGTTGAACCAGGAGGAGCCTCGCCACGTCCTTGTCGTCGTGCGCCAGTCGCCGTGGTGGCCTGACGTGGGGGAGGCTGGGCGCGTGGATCCGTAGCTCTGCTCATCACTCCATCTTGCTCTGGACAAGGCACACGCCACCAGCCATGCCCGTGGGCACCGCAGTAGGTGGACCATGGTTTCCCTCGGACTCGGTGCCGCTGTTGCGAGTGCGGTCACTGATGGGGCGGATGCGTGCGGCCTTGGTGTCCCTTTCACCCGCAACACCAGGGGAAGGCTCGCTATGACGTCCGTGTTGCTCACCTCCGGCGCCCCTCGTTCCAGCCTCGACCGCACGGGACATGATGGTGGCACCTCGTGCGTCGATCGCGTCGCCCACAGTGTCTGCGTCACCTTATGCCGCCGTGGTGCTAATGACGTCTGCGGCTGCAAGTGACGCGACCTTCGAAGTAGATGGGTGAGCGTCTGCATCGGTCTTCTTCTTGGGAGCCATCATAAGAAAAAGGAAGTCGCGATGAAGATCAACATGTTGCTCGTATCCTCAGGTTTGCGTGAATGAAGCCCCCTGTCTGGCACGCCAAAGATGTAAGTGCAGGCGTGCACAAGGTCACCTAGGGGACCTTCGGGCCCCTTGTGGTTCGGCGGGGAGGTCGTACCACACAAAGAGCAGAGACTATGAAACAACACGATGATGAGACTTGGGTTTTTTTACCCAGGTTTGGGCCGCTGTGAAGCTTAAAACCCTACTCCTGCTTTGGTGGATTGATTGGGGAAGACGAAGTATGCACGAAGTTATGCACCAGCAAGGGTTGCCCGGGAGAGCTAGCACGCATGTACACTTACACTTGGCTCTAATCCCAGAGGGACCTAATCTACCAAGTGTCGAATCTCTAAGTGCTCGAATACCCAAAGATCTAAATCCCTTGCAAGGTTGCCTCGGGCCTCGTTTTATAGCTCAAGGGGTGTCCACAGTGGAAATTGACATGATTAGATAGCTAACAGTGCTATCATACCTAACTCTGGTACTTAAGATAGAGCGCCATAAATGCGGCCCTAGGTGGCGAGCAGGGGTGTGTTCCCGGCAGGCCTCTGCCATCTATGAGCTGGCCATGGCTTGAGGTCTCGACATGCTTCTGGACGGGTGTCAACATGTTCCAACCTAGCTTCCGGGGTGGCACCATGTAGCTAGGGAGAGACAGCTAGTCATCTGGGGCTCAATACCTCATCGACAAGTGACTCGTGTAGCGACGAGGTGGAGTTGTGACAAGTTGGCTCACACCTGCCGGGGAGGTGCCTTGTCGGGTCTTGGTGAGGATGATTGCACCTTCGCCCCCGGTAGGTGCCACGGGTCCTTGGCACGCCTTGTGCTTTTGGAGTTGGCGGTTGCTCTTGAGATTGGGTATGCTCTCAATGCCCGCGGATAAGTCATGGGCACTAGGTACCCCATTATTAGAGCACCCACACCATTCTCCACATTGTCGCCGTCGGACGAAATATCCTCATCATAGGAAACAATAATTTCATCAGAATTTTGACTATGACAATATTCATTTTTATGCGTGTGAATGGCTTCAACAATGACATTGTTAATGGTAATGACATCTCCTTTAGCACGCATGAGGTCACGAAGCTCAAAAAAGCATTTATCAAAAGTAGGGTCGGTTGGCCTCATTTTGTGAAAGGCAATGCATTTATGGAAAATGATCTCAAGATTCTTCACTGAATAGTCGGGATATCTTTCCTCTAAGTTTTTCCACAAAGTGTGAGAACACTCAAAGTCGGACTATACGTGAAATATACTAGGTAAAAGTGTTAGTACAAGAGACAATGTATGTTGTCATGAATTATCAAAATCAGCAAGGGAGCGTATGTGCTTTGAATCTCCCTTATTTAATTGATGAAAACATACAATCAAATTTCAAATAAAGGTAAGCATTATAATATGACAACTTTGAAAAATACATGACTAGTACAAGTTCCCCCTAAATGTGTGCAATCCCTTTTAAATAATAGTTTTTTTGGACTGCATGGGCACACACAAGATAGAAGGACAAGACAAGCCATATAACTCTTGGTATATGCATCAAACTTTAGTGAATGAAGAACTTCCATGTTCAAGACTCACTCTTGCAAACAATATGTGCAAGATACAAGATAATATCATGAACAAGGATAAGATGCATATACTTACCTTGAGGTTCTGGAGCGTCTTAGCAGTAGAAGGACACTTGGGAAAATATATGTTAGATAACAGAAGAGTACTCTATTGTAAATATGCGAAGAGATTCAAAAGTACCAAGATATTGGATTTGAGTATAGATATGTCTCCAACAGAATTTAGAAATTTCTCCCCTAAGGATGAATATGTAAGAATTTTCTCTCCCCCTGAATCATAGCATGTAGATATTTGGAGTAGGTAGGGTAAGACAAGTTCAATCCAAAGATAGGGGAACATTAATTATATCTAAAACAATTTTATCTATCTCCCCCCGAATATGTATGGTTTGATACAACTCCCCTGTGGCAGATATCCCCCTTTTGATATTTCTCGCCCTTTTGTGTTAGCTTATTGGAAGCTTTGATATTTCTCCCTCTTTGGCATTAATTTCCAAAAAGGTCAAAGGGTAAGGGATCATTGAGAGAAAGGGTTCTTTGACTCTTCTCTCTTTGATGAAGGTTCCTTTAATTTGACTTTTCTCCCCCTAAATTATAGATAAGAGTTCCTCGAACTATCTCCCCCTATATGAGGAATCTTGAATGTCTCCCCCTCTTATATGTATGGGATCACTGAGGTTTTCTCCCCTAAGGCAAACATTCAGAAAATATCTGAAAATTATAGGCAGTGATAATAGTCAGGTTCACCGAGGCAATATGGTTTGGTAGAACCGAGAATGATAGCAGGCCTCTTGGAGAAATCGGTTGGACCGAGTTTTTCAGATCGGTGAAACCGAGTTGCATTGAAAATCAACGCCTTAACTAAAATAGACAGAAAATATCCACAAATTAAAAAGAAATAATAGATTTTTTTTTCAATATATATACATACATATAAAGACGAGATTTGAATGGTTCTAAGAAAGCATGCAACAAAAATGTGAACCATACAGGAATCTCCATTTAGATGTGGGGCGGTGACTAAGTCACCTATATTAGAGTATATTGACTTGAGGAGTCAAGCAAGGACGCTTGATCATAGGTCATACTCATCGTTAAGTGCAAAATGTGGTTACCATTTTTGATTAATATTTTAACGTATTCATATCACTTGAGTTGCTTTACCTCATGACTTGGTGCAAAGCTTTATCAAGGATATGAGTACATACCTTCGAATGATGTTGATGACGTGGCATGTAGGTGAACTTGTCGTTGATGCGCAATGTTGATGAAGGTCATCTTGAGTTGGGAGCTATCCTTGTCGTTTTGGTTCACTTTTAACCTACAATGGTTAGTCATGCAAGGAAGAGCATAATATATCCAAATGACATGAGTGAATTTCATCATCATATAATTGTCAAGCATATGGCATTGGTTGTCTTCTTCCTCCATCTCCAAAGAAAGGATTGTTGATACTTGGCCATGTCAAGATTGCTTTTGATTTGAGTTGATGACAATCTTGTGAAGTGTATTTCTTCCAAGTACCTACAAAAGTTTAGATGCAATACAAGGGAGCATAGATTTCCAAGATATAAGATATTATCATATCAATGGCATCATGGAATAAACAATCAAGGTCATGCCCTTGGATGCATCCGAGTGAGTTTAGCTCAAGTTTGAAGCATCAATGATGTTCAACTCACTCCTCAAATGACAAAACACTTCCTCATCAAGTGGTTTGGTAAATATATCAGCTAATTGTTTGTCGGTACGAACATGCTTAAGATCTATATCTCCTTTACCAACATGATCACGAATGAAATGATGTCGCACTTTAATATGTTTTGTTCGAGAATGTTGCACATGATTATAGACAATTTTAATAGCACTTTCATTTTCACGCAGTAATGGAACATTTATAACATGAATGCCATAATCCTTAAGAGTTTGAGTCATCCATATATTCAGCTTCGGCAATAGACTATATATTCACGTGGCTATATATTCAGCTTCGGCAGTAGACAAAGATACCGAGTTTTGTTTCTTGGATGACCAAGACATAAGAGATCTCCCAAGAAATTGACATGTACCAGAGGTGGATTTTCTATCAACCTTGTCTCCGGCATAGTCCGAGTCGGAATATCCAACAAGACTAAAAGAAGACCCCTTGGGATACCATATGCCAAAGTTTGGCGTGTGTATTAGGTATCTCACGATTCTTTTAACAGCCAATAGATGACACTCTTTAGGTGAATCTTGGTATCGGGAACACATGCAAACACCCAACATGATGTCAGGATGGGAGGCACATAGATATAGCAATGAACCAATCATTGATCGATAAACTCTCTGATCAACTGGTTTGTCCTCCTTAGTGGGGTCAATATGTCCACTAGTAGGCATGGGGGTTCTCATACCTTTGCACTCTTGCATGTTGAACTTCCTGATAAAGTCCTCGATGTACTTTGTTTGAGAGATAAATGTACCTTCTCTCGATTGTTTGATTTGAAATCCAAGGAAGAATTTCAGCTCGCACATCATTGACATCTCATACTTCTCTGACATCAACTTTCCAAATTTCTCACTAAAATGTGGGTTAGTAGAACCAAAGATAATATCATCCACATATATTTGGCACACAAATAGTTCTCCATTAACTCTTTTAGTGAATAAGGTTGCGTAAATTTTTCCAATTTCAAAACCCTTTCAATGAGAAACTTTGTTAGGCATTTGTACCAAGCTCTAGGGGCTTGTTTAAGAGCATATAAAGCTTTATGAAGTTTGTAAACATGATTAGGTTTCTTGGGGTTCACAAAGCCGGGAGGTTCTTTGACATAAATCTCCTCCTCAATTTCACCATTTAGAAAAGCACTTTTGATATCCATTTGGTAAAGAGTAATGTCATGGTGAACGACATAAGCGAGAAGAATGTGAATGGCTGAAGTCTAGCAACGGGGGCATAATTCTCACCGTAGTCCATACCTTTGACTTGTGTGTATCCTTGGGATATAGACATGCCTTGTTGCATACAACTTGTCCATCTTCATCTTGCTTGTTTCGGAACACCCATCTTGTACCGATGATGTTGTGCTCATCTTCGGGCTTTTGAACAAGTGTCCACACTTGATTCTTCTTGAAGTTGTGTAGCCCTTCGTGCATGGCATTTACCCAATCCGGGTCTTGAAGGGCTTATTCTACCTTCAAAGTCTCAATGCTAGAGATGAAAGAGTAATGCTCGCAAAATTTAGCTAAACGATATTTAGAGCGAGTGATTCTCCCGGTTCGTATGTCACCAAAGATTTGATTCAGCGGTTGATTTTTGTCCACTCTTGCTGGAACTCATGACATCTTATTCTTGTTGGATGGAGGAGCTTCTTCATCATCATCTTCTTGCATGTTATCATTGACGATTTCATCTCCTTGAGGTGGTGGTGAGGAAGGTTGAGGTGGATCATCACAATGTACTTCTTCCGCTTCTTCCTCATGTCGTGTACCGCTTGTGGATGCCTCCATGTCGTTTTGTGGTTCGCCTTGATGCGAAGTAGGAGCTTCCACTTGAATTGATGAAGTACTTTCCTTTACCTCCATGGGATGAATCTTGTCGATAGGTAGATCTTGGATGGCTTCCGAAGGTTCCTTATCTCCTACATCATTTGGCAATTGTTCTACTTGCGAACAATTAGATTCATCAAAGTTTACATCTACCGTATCTTCAACTTTTCGAGTGAAGCTGTTGTAGACACGGTAAGTGTGAGAGTTTGATCCGTAACCGAATAGTAAATCTTCATGAGATTTTGGACTAAATTTTGCGCGACAATGCTTATCAAGAAAGTAGCACTTAGAGCCAAATACTCGAAAGTATTCAACTTTGCATTTGCTACCGGTGAGTAGCTCGTATGCCGTTGTACCAAGAAGCTTGTGTTAGTAGCGTCGGTTTATGGCGTGACAAGCTCTTTCCACGGCTTTTGCTCAAAAGTGTCTTGGCGTCTTGTATTCGTCGAGCATCATTCCGCCATCTCTATTAGAGTCTGGTTCTTCCTCTCAAGAAGTCCATTTTGTTGAGGTGTGTACGTTGTTGAGAACTCATGTGAGATACCTTATTCGTCAAGAAAAGTATCGACATTAGTGTTCTTGAACTACGTTCCGTTGTCGCTCCGAACTATATTGTTCTTCAGTTCAAACTAATTTTGAGCTTTCTGAGTGAAGTTCTTGATGATCTTTTGTACCCGCAACTTATCATCAAGAAACAATACCCACGTAAATCTGGAAAATCATCAACAATGACTAAACCATAAGAATTTCCACTTAGGCTCTTGTAAGCATTGGGACCAAAAAGATCCATGTGAAGCAGCTCAAGTGGCCTTCTTGTAGTCATGATGTTCTTCATGGGATGACTTCCACCAACTTGCTTTCCTACTTGACAAGCAGTACAAAGTCTCTCTTTGTCAAAGATAACATCTTTAGCACCAAGAATATGATCACCTTTGATAAGCCAGTCAAGGTTACTCATACCGATACATCCTAACATTCAATGCCATAACTAACCTTTAGAAGATTTAGCAATAAGACATGTACGGGATTTGGATTTTTTAGTGAAATCGACAATGTATAGATCACCTCTATGGAAACCACTAAAGACCATGTTATGATTATCACGACGAAACACTTGACAGTCAAGTTCCGTAAATAGCACATTGAAACTAGAGTCTACTAGTCTAGATACAGAAAGAAGATTGTATCCTAGGGATTCAACAAGCATGACATTTTGATTGGAACTATCATGAGATATGGCCACCTTACCAAGACCAAGTACCTTACCCTTGGAGTTGTCTCCAAAGGTCACATACCTTCGAAGTCTACGGTTTGGTGTGATCTCATGGAACATGTCTTTATCTCTGGTCATGTGATCGGTGCATCCACTGCCAACTATCCCCTCCTTTCCTCCGGCCATGTAGTCTCTAAGGTTCGCCATAAGACTAAGGATCCTCATGGTCTTCTCATACTCAACGTCAAACTCTTCATCTTCATCGTAGTAGCCATGCTCCACATTGTCGTCGTCGCACGAAATATCCTCATCATAGGAAACAAGAATTTCATTAGAATTTTGACTATGACAATGTTTAGATTTATGCATGTGAATGGATTCAACAACAACATTTTTAATGGTAATGACATCTCCTTTAACACACCTGAGGTCACGAAGCTCAAAGAGGCATTTATCAAAATTAGGATCGGTTGGCTTCATTTTGTGAAAGGCAATGCGTTTATGGAAAATGATCTCAAAATTTTGCAATTGATTAAGTACATTTCTTGGCAGTCCTCTAATGATTAGATTTATAGTTTTAAGATTACCAAGCATATCAAGTTCTTCATTATGATAAGGATGCAAAGGATCGATGGCAGGCTCATAGGGATATTCAACATACTTGCGTAAATGGGATTTATCAAATATATCAAGGATTTTATCTTTCCATTGTTTAAAATATTTCCCATCAAGAATAGGCACTCCACAACTAATATTCCCCAAACTAGGCACATCCATCTTCCTCCAATGGTGTTCAAACCAAGGTTATGGCGACCTTGCTCTGATACCAATTATGAGATCGATAGAAGATGTGTCTAGAAGTGGTTGAGTAGAATACTTGCATAAATTAAAATCCTAGCCTTTTCCCAAATTTAATGGTTGGAAGATTTTAACATTCCTAACAAGTCTAGTGCACCCTACACATGCTAGTCAACAAATATGGTAGCAGAAAGTAACGACTTTGCACATGTAGTAAGGAGTAGAGTTTAGGAAGATCAAACACAAAGAAATTGACACAACGATTTTTGTCATGGTTCTAATAGGTGGTAATATCGTACGTCCATGTTAGTGAAGACTTCAACCCACAGAAGGTAACGACTGCGAGAGTCCATGGAGGGCTCCACCCACAAGGGGTCCACGAAGAAGCGGCCTTGTCTATTCCACCACGCTTCCGTCCACACACGACTAGCCTCACTCACGGTAGATTTTCATGAAGTAGGCGATCTCCTTTCCCTTACAAACATCTTGGTTCAACTCCACAACACAAAGTAGGAGGCTCCCAAGCAACACCTAATCAATCTAGGAGGCACCACCCTCCAAAAGGTAATAGATGTGGTAGAACGATGAACTCATTGCACTTGTGCTTCAAAAGATAGTCTCCTCAACACTCAATCACTTTCTCTTAGATTTTGCACGGATAGGACATATTGATCTTGTGGAAAGAAACTTGGGGAGGCTAGAAATCAAGGTTCAAATGGTTGGAATGGAATCTCTTGATCTCAACACGTGAGTAGGTGGCTCTCTCTCAGAAAATAATGAATCTGGCAAGTGTAAGTGTGTTGCGAGTGCTTCCTCTAGGAACGAGAGGTATGTGGAGGTGTATATATCGGCATCCCCCAAATTCCAACCATTACAACATTATTGCCCAACTCGGTGACACCAAAATGAATCTCGGTGGTACCGATTTGCACTAAATGTGGAAACTTTTGAATTCTCGGTGAGACCAATATAGGAATCTCGGTGGTACTGATACGATAACCTAGACGAGTTTACAAATCTGGGTGAGACCGATTTCAAACTCGGAAATTCCGATTCTTGAAATCTTATCAACATAAAGTTAGTCACTGTAGGATCGATAGGTGGCGCTATTGATTAGACTACTTGACAAGATTAGACTACTTGAAATCTTCTCAACATAAATCTTCTCAACCTAGAACAGTTTACAAATCTGGGTTGATTAGACTACTTGACAAGATAATTTTTTGCTTTTTCCCAATTTTACTTGAGAGGCGGCTACAACAGTTATAATAGGTCAAGCACACCCTACACATGCAGTTCTCATAGTATATCAGCGGAAAGTAAAACATGCAAGTGTAAATAGAGGAGTAAGGACGGGAGATCAAATGCATAAGGTTGACACGGCGATTTTTAGCATGGTTCTGATAGGTGGTGCTATCGTACGTCCATGTTAGTGGACACTTCAACCCACGAAGGGTAACAGCTGCGAGAGTCCACAGAGGGCTCCACCCATGGAGGGTCCACAAAGAAGCGGCCTTGTCTATCCCACCACGGCTTCCGTCCACGGAGGACTAGCCTTACTCATGGTAGATCTTCATGAAGTAGGCGATCTCCTTGCCCTTACAAACATCTTGGTTCAACTCCACAACACGAAGTAGGAGGCTCCCAAGCAACACCTAACCAATCTAGGGGGCACCACCCTCCAAAAGGTAATATGGGGGTAGATCAATGAACTCCTTTTATTTTGTGCTTCTAAAGATAGTCTCCTCAACACAAATCTTTCTCTCACGGAATATGCATGGGTAGGAGAGGTTGCTTTGGTGGAATGCAGTTTGGGGAGGCTAGAGATCAAGATTCAAATGATTGGATTGGAATATATCTTGGTCTCAACACATCAGTAGGTGGTTCTCTCTCGGAAAATAGATCTGGAAATGAAGTGTGTCTCCTGAGTGCTTCTCCCAGGAATGAGATGTGGGTGAAGGGGTATGTACATGCAGCAACCGAAATCCAACCATTACACGCAAAAGAGCAAACTCGGTGACACCGAAGTGGACAACTCGGTGGTACCGATTAGCACTAAAGTGGTGAACTTCTGAATCTCGGTGAGACCGATATATAGAACTCGGTGGCACCGAAAAGGTGACTAACGGTCAGATGGCCAAACTCGGTGGCACCGATACTCAAACTCGTAAATTCCGGTTTTGTGTATCTTGGCAACAGAATGTTGGTCACACTAAACTCGGTAGCACCAATGCAGTTTTGGTTGCACCGATTTGGTGGGAATGGCTAGGGTTCTGTCTTAGGTTCAAACTCGGTGGGTCCAATGTGGCAATGTTGGGTAAACTGAATTTGTGTATGTGGAACTTGACAGAGTGGATATGTGGGAAAAATGACTGAGTGCTTTGGTGGCTAACTTTGGCATTTGAGCAATCAGTTCATTTTACTACCTCACCCCCTTTTAATACTATTGGCTTTCCTATGGACTCAAAAGTGATTTCTCACAAATATAAAATGAAGAGTCTTCTAGCTTGAAGCTTGAGAAAATACTATTCCTTTCTTGCATCTAGGGGCATCTCCACATAAACGTTAAGCCATAGCATATTTTGAACTTTTCTGAAATATACTTGGAAAACACATTAGTCCAATGATGCATATGTTGTGATCAATTATCAAACTACCCTAGGGAGCAATTGTGCTTTTAATCTCCCCTTTTTGTAATTGATGACAACATATAGATCAAAGCTTCGACAAAAGATATAACAAATGATTAGCATCGACGCTTTGAGAAGTATGTGAAAAGAAAGAGATCCCCCTAAATTTGTGCATTATTTAAAATTTGCGTTTGAATGCAAGTGCACAATCGATTAGGATCACGGTTTACTCTTCCATATCACATACGTATTTGTGGTGCGTAAAAGTAAAAGTAATGCACATGACACCAACAAGATAAGTGCGTGATCATCACATGGATATCTAAAAGATAATATCGTAGCATCACACATGATAAAGCGTATGATCACACACAGATATGATAAAGTCATCCAACAAACAATTTTTTTCAAACCAAACGAGTGCAAATAAAGTCAAAATCTCTCTCTCTCTCACGGGGTCTATGATCTATACATTTCTCCCCCTTTGGCAACAAGTTACCAAAAAGTTCAAAAGTATAGAACTACTCGTGTCTCTGGGTAGCTCATGATGGAGTCGATAAAACATAGTCTGCGAAGACTTATGTTGACGTCCCTGGAGCTGGAGGAGTTGATACTGAAGGAGCTTGAGCCGGAGCTGGTGCTGAAGGTGCTAAAGCTTGTGCTGAAGATGTATGTCTTGTCTCCAGAGCAGGAACAACAACTGACCGGGTCCTGGTGCTGAACTGTGTAGTAGTGGGAGGAGGAGAATCATCCTCGTCATTGTCATCTTCATCTTCATCCTCTGAGTGTGGAATCTCCATAGAGTCAACTTCATGTTGAAGTTGTCTTGCAATGGTGGTCAACTCAGTTACCTTCATATCCATGTTGTGGAATTTTGTCTCCACAACTCTCTCAAGGCTCTTCTGATTTTGCATGATCTCCTAAATGTTCTTCTCTATGCCTTGGACAGTGCTTACTAGAAATGCCATTTTCTCAGCTTGAGTTCTGAGCCGTGGAACTGGAGGTGGCCTCTTTCTAGCAGCTTCAGCCTCTGCTGCCATTCTTGTTGCAGCTCAGTTGGGATCATTGTCATCCATCACAACCTCATTATCTGCACACTCATGCTAACGAGGTAGATGAGGACGATCAAGTTGATATGCATGCTTGCCTAACTTGTCATTGATGAGCATATGAATATAAGGTGCATATCCACAGGTTCTCTTCTGATCCACAGTAGTCCTTCGGATAGTCTCAACTATCAAGTCCATCACTCTAAATCTGGTATGGGTATCAAGTAGGTGCAGTAGTTTGATTGAATATCCTCTGATCATCTTCTCATCTCCTAACTTAGGCATGAGAGTGTATTGCAGTATAGTGTTTGTCATGGGAATATTAGCTTGCAGAAAATATACTGAGCAAAACTTGAACCTGGCCAAGTACTGATGTGGAATGGTCTTGTACATGTTAGCCATGAAGTTGTGATTCTGCTTAGCATCTGCATACACATCTACATCTGCTTCTTCCTGCTTGGGAACACCAATGTTAGTAGCCCATTCAGCAATTGTAGCGGCGTACTTGTGTCCATCGGTCATCCAAACTAAATAGCCATCATAGAAATGAACTGTTGCATAGAATTGCATGATCATCTCGTAATTCCATGGGGTCATATCCTTTCCAACAAAATATTATATGTCAACTAGCCTGAAGTTCTCTTGAACATGAGGAAAGAAATTCTCATTCTCCTTGATGTATGCCCAGTCGACATACCTCATATCACTGACATCATGACTCTTGTAATACAAGACAGTCTCATAAAAATCTTGTTGTTCCTTGGTGTGAAACTTTGGATCAACAACAGTTCTTCTTCTGACAACATATGGATCAGCAGCTCTCCACTTTCTTATTCCGACATCCTTCCTCTTCTTCACGTCTTCTGCTATAGGATGAGCATCACTGTGGAGTGGTATCTTGTTGGGGAACGTCGCATGGGAAACAAAAATTTTCCTACGCGCACGAAGACCTATCATGGTGATGTCCATCTATGAGAGGGGATGTGTGATCTACGTACCCTTGTAGACCGTACAGCAGAAGCGTTAGTGAACGCGGTTGATGTAGTGGAACGTCCTCACGTCCCTCGATCCGCCCCGCGAACCGTCCCGCGATCAGTCCCACGATCTAGTGCCGAACGGACGGCACCTCCGCGTTCAGCACACGTACAGCTCGACGATGATCTCGGCCTTCTTGATCCAGCAAGAGAGACGGAGAGATAGAAGAGTTCTCCGACAGCGTGACGGCGCTCCGGAGGTTGGTGATGATCTCGTCTCAGCAGGGCTCCGCCTGAGCTCCGCAGAAACGCGATCTAGAGGAAAAACCGTGGAGGTATGTGGTCGGGCTGCCGTGGAAAACTCGTCTCAAATCAGCCCTAAAACCTCCGTATATATAGGTGGGAGAGGGGGGGCCTTGCCTTGGGGCTCAAGGAGCCCCAAGGGGGTCGGCCGAGCCAAGGGGGGAAGGTCTCCCCCCCAAACCGAGTCCTACTTGGTTTGGTGGGAGGAGTCCTTCTTTCCTTTCCCACCTTCTCCTTTTTTTTTCTTTTCTCTTTGATTTTCTTCCTATGGCGCATAGGGCCTCCTTGGGATGTCCCACCAGCCCACTAAGTGCTGGTGTGCCACCCCCAAGGCCTATGGGCTTCCCCGGGGTGGGTTGCCCCCCCCGGTGAACTCCCGAAACCCATTCGTCATTCCCGGTACATTCCCGGTAACTCCGAAAACCTTCCGGTAATCAAATGAGGTCATCCTATATATCAATATTCGTTTCCGGACCATTTCGGAAACCCTCGTGACGTCCGTGATCTCATCCGGGACTCCGAACAACATTCGGTAAACAACCATATAACTCAAATACGCATAAAACAACGTCGAACCTTAAGTGTGCAGACCCTGCGGGTTCGAGAACTATGTAGACATGACCCGAGAGACTCCTCGGTCAATATCCAATAGCGGGACCTGGATGCCCATATTGGATCCTACATATTCTACGAAGATCTTATCGTTTGAACCTCAGTGCCAAGGATTCATATAATCCCGTATGTCGTTCCCTTTGTATTTCGGTATGTTACTTGCCCGAGATTCGACCATCATTATCCGCATACCTATTTCAATCTCGTTTACCGGCAAGTCTCTTTACTCATTCCGTAATACAAGATCCCGCAACTTACACTAAGTCACATTGCTTGCAAGGCTTGTGTGTGATGTTGTATTACCGAGTGGGCTCCGAGATACCTCTCCGTCACATGGAGTGACAAATCCCAGTCTTGATCCATACTAACTCAACGAACACCTTCGGAGATACCTGTAGAGCATCTTTATAGTCACCCAGTTACGTTGCGACGTTTGATACACACAAAGTATTCCTCCGGTGTTAGTGAGTTATATGATCTCATGGTCATAGGAACAAATACTTGACACGCAGAAAACAGTAGCAACAAAATGACACGATCAACATGCTACGTCTATTAGTTTGGGTCTAGTCCATCACGTGATTCTCCTAATGACGTGATCCAGTTATCAAGCAACAACACCTTGTTCATAATCAGAAGACACTGACTATCTTTGATCAACTGGCTAGCCAACTAGAGGCTTGCTAGGGACAGTGTTTTGTCTATGTATCCACACATGTAAATGAGTCTTCATTCAATACAATTATAGCATGGAGAATAAATGATTATCTTGATACAGGAATTATAATAATAACTATATTTATCATTGCCTCTAGGGCATAATTCCAACAGTCTCCCACTTGCACTAGAGTCAATAATCTAGTCCTCACATCATCATGCGAATTACATTGTAATAAATCTAACACCCATACAGTTCTGGTGTTGATCATGCTTTGCCCGTGGAAGAGGTTTAGTCAGCGGGTCTGCTACATTCAGATCCATGTGCACTTTGCATATATTTACGTCCTCCCCTTCGACGTAGTCGCGGATGAGGTTGAAGCATCGTTTGATGTGTCTGGACTTCTTGTGAAACCGTGGTTCCTTTGCTAAGGGAATGGCACCCGTGTTGTCACAGAACAAGGTTATTGGATTCAGTGCGCTTGGCACTACTCCAAGATCCGTCATGAATTGCTTCATCCAGACACCCTCCTTAGCCGCCTCCGAGGCAGCCATGTACTCCGCTTCACATGTAGAATCTGCTACGACGCTTTGCTTGGAACTGCACCAGCTTACCGCACCCCCATTAAGAATAAATACGTATCCGGTTTGCGACTTAGAGTCGTCCGGATCTGTGTCAAGGCTTGCATCGACATAACCTTTTACGGCGAGCCCTTCGTCACCTCCATACACGAGAAACATCTCCGTAGTCCTTTTCAGGTACTTCAGGATATTCTTGACCGCCGTCCAGTGATCCACTCCTGGATTACTGTGGAATCTACCTGCCATACTTATGGCCAGGCTAACGTCCGGTCTCGTGCACAGCATCGCATACATGATAGAACCTATGGCTGAAGCATAGGGGACGGAGCGCATATGCTCTCTATCCTCATCAGTTGCTGGGCACTGAGTCTTACTCAATCTCGTACCTTGTAAAACTGGCAAGAACCCTTTCTTGGACTGTTCCATTTTGAACCTCTTCAAAACTTTATCAAGGTATGTGCTTTGTGAAAGTCCTATCAGGCGTTTTGATCTATCCCTATAAATCTTAATGCCTAGAATGTAAGCAGCTTCTCCTAGGTCCTTCATAGAGAAACTTTTATTCAAGCAATCCTTTATGCTCTCCAAAAACTCTACGTTGTTTCCAATCAACAATATGTCATCCAAATATAATATTAGAAACGCCACAGAGCTCCGACTCACTTTCTTGTAAATACAAGATTCTCCAACCACTTGTATAAACCCAAATGCTTTGATCACTTCATCAAAGCGTTTGTTCCAACTCCGAGATGCTTGCACCAGTCCATAAATGGATCGCTGGAGCTTGCACACCTTGTTAGCATTCTTAGGATCGACAAAACCTTCGGGTTGCATCATATACGATTCTTCCTTAAGTAAACCATTAAGGAACGCCGTTTTGACATCCATCTGCCAGATTTCATAATCGAAAAATGCAGCTATTGCTAACATGATTCTGACGGACTTAAGCATCGCTACGGGTGAGAATGTCTCATCGTAGTCAACTCCTTGAACTTGTGAAAAACCCTTTGCCACAAGTCGAGCTTTATAAACGGTCACATTGCCGTCAGCGTCCGTCTTCGTCTTAAATATCCATTTGTTCTGAATAGCCTTGCGGCCCTCAGGCAGTACCTCCAAAGTCCACACTTTGTTCTCATACATGGATCCTATCTCGGACTTCATGGCTTCTAGCCATTTGTTGGAATCTAGGCCCACCATTGCTTCTTCATAATTTGCAGGTTCATTGTTGTCCAACAACATGATTGATAAGACGGGATTACCGTACCACTCTGGAGCAGCACGTGGTCTCGTCGACCTGCCTGGTTCGATAGAAACTTGAACCGAAGTTTCATGATCATTATCATTAACTTCCTCCTCAACCGGCGTCGCAACGACAGAGGTTTCCCCTTGCCCTGCGCCACCATCCAGAGGGATGATATGTTCGACAACCTCGTCAAGTTCTATCTTCCTCCCACTCAATTCTCTCGAGAGAAACTCCTTCTCGAGAAAAGCTCCGTTTTTAGCGACAAACACTTTGCCCTCGGATTTGAGATAGAGGTGTACCCAACTGTCTCTTTTGGGTAACCTATGAAGACGCACTTTTCCGCTTTGGGTTCCAGCTTTTCAGGCTGAAGCTTTTTGACATAAGCATCACATCCCCAAACTTTAAGAAACGACAACTTTGGCCTTTTGCCATACCACAGTTCATATGGTGTCATCTCAACGGATTTTGATGGTGCCCTATTTAAAGTGAATTCAGCTGTTTCTAATGCATAACCCCAAAACGATAACGACAAATCGGTAAGAGACATCATAGATCGCACCATCTCTAATAAAGTACGATTACGACGTTCGGACACACCATTACGCTGTGGTGTTCTAGGCGGTGTAAACTGTGAAACAATTCCACATTGTCTTAAGTGAGCACCAAACTCGAAACTCAGATATTCACCCCCACGATCAGACCGTAGGAACTTGATCTTCTTGTTACGATGGTTTTCAACTTCACTCTGAAATTGCTTGAACTTTTCAAATGTTTCAGACTTGTGCTTCATTAAGTAGACATAACCATATCTACTCAAATCATCAGTGAAGGTGAGAAAATAACGATATCCGCCGCGTGCCTCTACGCTCATCGGACCACACACATCGGTATGTATGATTTCCAACAAGTTACTTGCACGCTCCATTGTTCCGGAGAACGGAGTTTTAGTCATCTTGCCCATGAGGCATGGTTCGCACGCGTCAAGTGAATCAAAGTCAAGTGACTCCAAAAGTCCATCGGCATGGAGTTTCTTCATGCGCTTTACACCAATATGACCTAAGTGGCAGTGCCACAAAAATATGGCGCTATCATTGTTAACTCTAAGTCTTTTGGTCTCAATGTTTTGTATGTGTGTATCGCTATCAAGATTCAATATGAACAATCCTCTCACATTGGGTGCATGACCATAAAAGATGTTACTCATAGAAATAGAACAACCTTTATTCTCTAACTTAAAAGAGTAACCGTCTCGCAATAAACAAGATCCAGATATAATGTTCATGCTCAATGCAGGCACTAAATAACAATGATTCAAGTTTGTAACTAATCCTGATGGTAACTGAAGTGAAACTGTGCCGACGGCGATTGCATCAACCTTGGAACCATTTCCTACGTGCATCGTCACTTCATCTTTTGCCAGCCTTCGTCTATTCCGCAGTTCTTGTTTCGAGTTGCAAATATGAGCAACAGAACCGGTATCGAATACCCAGGCACTACTACGAGAGCCAGTTAAGTACACATCATTAACATGTATATCAAATATACCTGATTTTTCTTTGGCCGCCTTCTTATCTGCCAGATACTTGGGGCAATTGCGCTTCCAGTGACCCATACCCTTGCAATAGTAACACTCTGTTTCAGGCTTAGGTCCAGCTTTGGGTTTCTTCGTCGGATTGGCAACAGGCTTGCCGCTCTTATTTGAATTACCCTTCTTGCCTTTGCCGTTTCTCTTGAAACTAGTGGTCTTATTCACCATCAACACTTGATGCTCTTTACGGAGTTCAGACTCTGCTACTTTCAGCATCGCAAACAACTCGCCGGGAGACTTGTTCATCCCTTGCATGTTGTAGTTCAATACAAAGCGTTTATAGCTTGGCGGCAGTGATTGAAGGATTCTGTCAGTGATAGCCTCTTGCGGGAGTTCAATCCCCAGCTCAGCTAGACGGTTTGAGTACCCAGACATTTTGAGCACATGTTCACTGACAGACGAGTTCTCCTCCATCTTGCAAGCATAGAATTTATCGGAGGTCTCATACCTATCGATCCGGGCGTTCTTCTGAAAGATAAATTTCAACTCCTGGAACATCTGAAATGCTCCATGACGCTCAAAGCGACGTTGAAGTCCCGGTTCTAAGCCATACAAGACTGCACATTGAACTACTGAGTAGTCCTCCTTACGTGCTAACCAAGCGTTCTTAACATCCTGATGAGCCGTAGCGGGTGGTTCATCTCCTAGCGCAGCATTAAGGACATAATCCTTCTTCCCAGCTTGTAAGATTAGCTTAAGATTACGAGCCCAGTCTACAAAGTTGCTTCCATCATCTTTCAACTTAGCTTTCTCTAGGAACGTATTAAAATTCAGGGTGACTGTCGCGTGAGCCATGATCTACAACACAAATATGTTCAAAATGGACTTAGACTATGTTCAAGATAATTAGAGTTTAACTTAATCAAATTACTCGCTAAACTCCCACTCAAAAAGTACATCTCTCTAGTCATTTGAGTGGTTCATGATCCACTTACACTAGCTCAAGTCCGATCATCACGTGAGTTGAGCATAGTTTCAGTGGTAAGCATCCCCATGCTAATCATATCATCTATATGATTCATGATCGACCTTTCGGTCTCATGTGTTCCGAGGCCATGTCTGCACATGCTAGGCTCGTCAAGCTTAACCCGAGTGTTCCGCGCGCGCAATTATTTTGCACCCGTTGTATGTGAACGTTGAGTCTATCACACCCGATCATCACGTGGTGTCTCGAAACGACGAACTGTAGCAACGGTGCACAGTCGGGGAGAACACAATTTCGTCTTGAAATTTTAGTGAGAGATCACCTCATAATGCTACCGTGGTTCTAAGCAAAATAAGGTGCATAAAAGGATTAACATCACATGCAATTCATAAGTGACATGATATGGCCATCATCACGTGCTCCTTGATCTCCATCACCAAAGCACCGGCACGATCTTCTTGTCACCGGCGCCACACCATGATCTCCATCAACGTGTCGCCATCGGGGTTGTCGTGCTACTCATGCTATTACTACTAAAGCTACATCCTAGCAAAATAGTAAACGCATCTGCAAGCACAAACGTTAGTATAAAGACAACCCTATGGCTCCTGCCGGTTGCCGTACCATCCACGTGCAAGTCAATATTATCTATTACAATATGATCATCTCATACATCCAATATATCACATCACATCGTTGGCCATATCATATCATAAGCATACCCTGCAAAAACAAGTTAGACGTCCTCTAATTTGGTTGTTGCATGTTTTACGTGGTGACCATGGGTATCTAGTAGGATCGCATCTTACTTACGCAAACACCACAACGGAGATATATGAGTTGCTATTTAACCTCATCCAAGGACCTCCTCGGTCAAATCCGATTCAACTAAAGTTGGAGAAACTGACACTTGCCAGTCATCTTTGAGCAACGGGGTTACTCGTAGCGATGAAACCAGTCTCTCGTAAGCGTACGAGTAATGTCGGTCCAAGTCGCTTCAATCCAACAATACCGCGGAATCAAGAAAAGACTAAGGAGGGCAGCAAAACGCACATCACCGCCCACAAAAACTTTTGTGTTCTACTCAAGAAGACATCTACACATGAACCTAGCTCATGATGCCACTGTTGGGGAACGTCGCATGGGAAACAAAAATTTTCCTACGCGCACGAAGACCTATCATGGTGATGTCCATCTATGAGAGGGGATGTGTGATCTACGTACCCTTGTAGACCATATAGCAGAAGCGTTAGTGAACGCGGTTGATGTAGTGGAACGTCCTCATGTCCCTTGATCCGCCCCGCGAACCGTCCCGCGATCAGTCCCACGATCTAGTGCCGAACGGACGGCACCTCCGCGTTCAGCACACGTACAGCTCGACGATGATATCGGCCTTCTTGATCCAGGAAGAGAGACGGAGAGGTAGAAGAGTTCTCCGGCAGCGTGACGGCGCTCCAGAGGTTGGTGATGATCTCGTCTCAGCAGGGCTCCGCCCGAGCTCCGCAGAAACGCGATCTAGAGGAAAAACCGTGGAGGTATGTGGTCGGGCTGCCGTGGAAAAGTCGTCTCACATCATCCCTAAAACCTCCGTATATATAGGTGGGATAGGGGGGGGCTTGCCTTGGGGCTCAAGGAGCCCCAAGGGGGTCGGCCGAGCCAAGGGGGGAAGGTCTCCCCCCCAAACTGAGTCCTACTTGGTTTGGTGGGAGGAGTCCTTCTTTCCTTTCCTACCTTCTCCTTTTTCTTTTCTTTTCTCTTTGATTTTCTTCCTATGGCGCATAGGTCCTCCTTGGGCTGTCCCACCAGCCCACTAAGGGCTGGTGTGCCACCCCCATGGCCTATGGGCTTCCCCGGGGTGGGTTGCCCCCCCGGTGAACTCCCGGAACCCATTCGTCATTCCCGGTACATTCCCGGTAACTCCGAAAACCTTCTGGTAATCAAATGAGGTCATCCTATATATCAATCTTCGTTTTCGGACCATTCCGGAAACCCTCGTGACGTCCGTCATCTCATCCGAGACTCCAAACAACATTCGGTAACCAACCATATAACTCAAATACGCATAAAACAACGTCGAACCTTAAGTGTGCAGACCCTGCGGGTTCGAGAACTATGTAGACATGACCCGAGAGACTCCTCGGTCAATATCCAATAGCGGGACCTGGATGCCCATATTGGATCCTACATATTCTACGAAGATCTTATCGTTTGAACCTCAGTGCCAAGGATTCTTATAATCCCGTATGTCATTCCCTTTGTCCTTCGGTATGTTACTTGCCCGAGATTCGATCGTCAGTATCCGCATACCTATTTCAATCTCGTTTACCGGCAATTCTCTTTACTCGTTCCGTAATACAAGATCCCGCCACTTACACTAAGTCACATTGCTTGCAAGGCTTGTGTGTGATGTTGTATTACCGAGTGGGCCCCGAGATACCTCTCCGTCACACGGAGTGACAAATCCCAGTCTTGATCCATACTAACTCAACGAACACCTTCGGAGATACCTGTAGAGCATCTTTATAGTCACCCAGTTACGTTGCAGCGTTTGATACACACAAAGTATTCCTCCGGTGTTAGTGAGTTATATGATCTCATGGTCATAGGAACAAATACTTGACACGCAGAAAACAGTAGCAACAAAATGACACGATCAACATGCTACGTCTATTAGTTTGGGTCTAGTCCATCACGTGATTCTCCTAATGACGTGATCCATTTATCAAGCACCAACACCTTGTTCATAATCAGAAGATACTGACTATCTTTGATCAACTGGCTAGCCAACTAGAGGCTTGCTAGGGACAGTGTTTTGTCTATGTATCCACACATGTAAATGAGTCTTCATTCAATACAATTATAGCATGGATAATAAACGATTATCTTGATACAGGAATTATAATAATAACTATATTTATCATTGCCTCTAGGGCATAATTCCAACAGTCGCATGGGAAATAAAAAAATTCCTACGCGCACGAAGACCTATCATGGTGATGTCCATCTACGAGAGGGGATATTCGATCTACGTACCCTTGTAGATAGCACAACAGAAGCGTTTAAGAAATGCGGTTGATGTAGTGGAACGTCCTCACGTCCCTCGATCCGCCCCGCGAATCGTCCCACGATCAGTCCCACGATCAATCCCACGATCTAGTGCCGAAAGGACGGCACCTCCGTGTTCAGCACACGTACAACTTGACGATGATCTCGGCCTTCTTGATCCAGTAAGAGAAACGGAGAGGTAGATTAGTTCTCCGGCAGCGTGACGGCGCTCCGGAGGTTGGTGGTGATCGAATCTCAGCACGGCTCTGCCCGAGCTCCGCAGAAACGCAATCTAGAGGTAAAACCGTGGAGATATGTGGTCGGGCTGCCGTGGCAAAGTTGTCTCAAATCAGCCCTAAAACCTCCGTATATATAGGGGGAAGAGGGGGAGCCTTGCCTTGGGGTCCAAGGACCCTCAAGGGGGTCGGCGGAGCCAAGGGGGGGAGGCCTCCCCTTCCAAACCGAATCCAACTAGGTTTGGAACGAGGAGTCCTTCCCCTTTTTCCCACCTCCTCTTTTTTTTCTTTTCTCTTTGATTTTCTTCCTATGGCGCATAGGGCCTTCTTGGGCTGTCCCACCAGCCCACTAAGGTCTGGTGTGCCACCCCCAAGGCCTATGGGCTTCCCCGGGGTGGTTGCCCCCCCCGGTGAACACCCGGAACCCATTCGCATTCCCGGTACATTCCCGGTAACTCCGAAAACCTTCCGGTAATCAAATGAGGTCATCCTATATATCAATCTTTGTTTCCGGACCATTCCGGAAACCCTCGTGACGTCCGTGATCTCATCCGGCGCTCCGAACAACATCCGGTAACCAACCATATAACTGAAATACGCATATAACAACGTCGAACCTTAAGTGTGCAGACCCTGCGGGTTCGAGAATTATGCAGACATGACCCGAGTGACTCCTCGGTCAATATCCCATAGCGGGACCTGGATGCCCATATTGGATCCCACATATTCTACGAAGATCTTATCGTTTGAACCTCAGTGCCAAGGATTCATATAATCCCGTATGTCATTCCCTTTGTCCTTCGGTATGTTACTTGCCCGAGATTCGATCGTCAGTATCCGCATACCTATTTCAATATCGTTTACCGGAAAGTCTCTTTAATCGTTCCGTAATACAAGATCCCGCAACTTACACTAAGTCACATTGCTTGCAAGGCTTGTGTGTGATGTTGTATTATCGAGTGGGCCCCGAGATACCTCTCCGTCACACGGAGTGACAAATCCCAGTCTCGATCCATAATAACTCAATGAACACCTTTGGAGATACCTGTAGAGCATCTTTATAGTCTCCCAGTTACGTTGCAACGTTTGATACACACAAAGCATTCCTCCGGTGTCAGTGAGTTATATGATCTCATGGTCATAGGAACAAATACTTGACACGGAGAAAACAGTAGCAACAAAATGACACGATCAACATGCTACATCTATTAGTTTGGGTCTAGTCCATCACATGATTCTCATAATGATGTGATCCCGTTATCAAGTGACAACACTTGCCTATGGTCAGGAAACCTTGACCATCTTTGATCAACGAGCTAGTCAACTAGAGGCTTACTAGGGACAGTGTTTTGTCTATGTATCCACACATGCACTGTGTTTCCAATCAATACAATTATAACATGGATAATAAACAATTATCATGAACAAAGAAATATAATAATAACTAATTTATTATTGCCTCTAGGGCATATTTCCAATAGTGTCGCACTTGCACTAGAGTCAATAATCTAGTTGACATCACCATGTGATTCCAATGAATCCAACACCCATATAATTATGGGGGCTGATCACGTCTTGCTCGTGAGAGAGGTTTTAGTCAACGGTTCTGAAACTTTCAGATCCGTGTGTTTTTTACAAATCTTTATGTCATCTTATAGATGCTGCTACTATGTGCTATTCGGAAATACTCCAAATATCTACTCTACTATACGAATCCGTTTCACTACTCATAGTAATTCGGATTAGTGTAAAAGCTTGCATCGACGTAACCCTTTACGACGATCTCTTTAACCACCTCCATAATTGAGAATAATTCCATAGTCTATTTAGTTACTAAGGATAACTTTGACCGCTGATCAGTGATTCAATCCTGGATCACTCTGTGTACCTCTTAACAGACTTGCTGCAAGGCACACATCAGGTGCAGTACTCAGCATGGCATACTTTAGAGTCCATGGCTAAGGCATAGAAGACGACCTTCGTCTATTCTCTTTATTCTGCCGTGGTCGGGTTTTGAGTCTTACTCAAATTCACACCTTACAACACAGTCAAGAACTCCTTCTTTGCTGATCTATTTCGAATTCCTTCAAAAACTTGTCAAGGCATGCATCTTGTTGAAACTTCTATTAAGCGTTTTGATCTATCTCCATAGATCTTGATGCTCAACGTTCACGTAGCTCAATCCAGGTATTCCTTTGAAAAACTCCTTTCAAACAACCTTTTATGCTTCACAGAAATTCTACATTACTTCTGATCCACAATATGTCAACCACATATACTTATCAGAAATTCTATAGTGCTCCCACTCACTTCTTTGGAAATACAAGTTTCTCATAAACCTTGTACAAACCCAAAATCTTTGGTCATCTCATCAAAGTGTATATTCCAACTCCAAGATGCTTGCACCAGTCCATTGAAGGATCGCTTGCATACTTTCTAGTATCTTTAGGATCGACAAAACCTTCTGGTTGTATCACATACAATGTTTGCTCAAGGAAACCGTCGAGGAAACAATGTTTTGACATCCTATGTGCAATATTTCAAAAATAATGCAACAACTACTAACATAATTCTAATAGACTTTTAGCATCGCTACGAGTGATAAAGTCTCATCATAGTCAACTGTTTAATCTTGTCGGAAACATCTTTGCGACAAGTCGAGCTTTTCTTAATAGTGACTTATCACCATCATCGTGTGTCTTCCTTTTAAAGATCCATCTTTACTCAATAGTCCTATGACCATCAAGTAGTTCTTCCAAAGTCTACACTTTGTTTTCATACATGGATCCTCTCTTGGATTTCATGGCCTCCAGCCATTTGTCGGAATCCGGGCCCACCATTGCTTTCTCCATAACTCGTAGGTTCACTGTTTCTCAACAACATGACCTCCAAGACAGGGTTACCGTACCACTCTGCAGTAGTACGCGACCTTGTCAACCTACGAGGATTGTAGTAACTTGATCAGATGCTCGATGATCACCATCATCAGCTTTCACTTCAATTGGTGTAGGCACCATAGGAACAACTTCTTGCGCCCTCCTACACACTAGTTGAAGTGATGGTTCAATAACCTCATCAAGTTCTACCACCCTCCCATTCAATTCTTTAGAGAGAACCTTTCCTCGAGAAAGGATCCGTTTCTAGAAACAAACACTTTGCTTTCAGATCTGAGATAGGATATGTACCCAACAGTTTTGGATATCCTATGAAGATGCATTTATCCGCTTTGGGTTCGAGCTTATCAGACTGAAACTTTTTCACATAAGTGTCGAAGCCCCAAACTTTCAAGAAACGACAGTTTAGATTTATCTAATCCTCAGTCTATACTGTGTCATCGCAACGGAAATACGCGGTGCCCTATTTAAAGTGAATGCGGTTGTCTCTAATGCATAACCCATAAATGACAGTGGTAATTCGATAAGAGACATCATAGCATGCACCATACCAAATAGTGCGTGGCTATGACATTCAGACACATCATCACACTATGATGTTCCAGGTGGCATGAACTGCGAAACAATTTCCACATTGTCTTAACTGTGTACCAAAACTCGTAACTCAGATATTCATTTCTATGATCATATCGTAGACAATTTATCCTCTTGTTACGACGAAGTTCACTCTGAAACAGAATTGAACTTTTCAATATTTCAGACTTGTGATTCATTAAGTGAATACTCTTGTATCTACTCAAATCCTCATTGAAGTAAGAACATAATGATATCCACTGCGTGCCTCAGCACCCATTGGATTGCATACATCAAAATGTATCACTTCCAACAAGTTACTATCTTGTTTCATCTCAATGAAAACAAGGCCTTGCTCATGTGGTATGATTTGTATGTCACTAGTGATTCAAAATCAAGTGAGTATAAAGATCCATCAGCATGGAGCCTCTTCATGCAATTTATACCAACATGATTCAAGCGGCAGTGCCACAAGTAAGTGGTACTATCATCATTACCTCGTATCTTTTTGGCACCACTATCATGAACATGTGTACCACTACGATCGAGATTCAATAAACCATTGAAGGTGATTATTCAAGCAAATAGAGTAACCATTATTCTCTTTAAATGAATAATCGTATTGCAATAAACACGATCCAATCATGTTCATGCTTAACGCAAGCACCAAATAACAATTATTTAGGTTTAACACCAATCCCGATGGTAGAGGGAGCATGCGACGTCTGATCATATCAACCTTGGAAACACTTCCAACACGTATCGTCACCTCACCTTTAGCTAGTCTCCGTTTATGCCATAGCTTTCATTTCGTGTTACTAATCACTTAGCAACCGAACCGGTATCCAATACCCTCGTGCTACTAGGAGTACTAGTAAAGTACACATCAACATCATGTATATCAAATGTACTTCTTTCGACTTTTGCCAGCCTTCTTATCTACCAAGTATCTAGAGTTGCTCCGCCTCAGTGACTGTTCCCCTCATTATAGAGGCACTTAGTCTCGGGTTTGGGTTTAATCTTGGGTCTCTTCATTAGTGCAGCAATTGTTTTTCCGTTTCACGAAGTATCCCTTCTAGCCCTTGCCTTTCTTGAAACTTAGTGGTTTTACTAACCATCAACTATTGATGCTCCTTCTTGATTTCTACTTTCGCAGTGTCAAACATCGCGAATTGCTCAAGGATCATTATATCTATCCTTGATATGTTATAGTTCATCACGAAGCTATCACAGCTTGGTGGCAGTGACTTTGGAGAACCATCACTATCTCATCTGGAAGATTAACTCCCACTTGATTCAAGCGATTGTCGTACTCAGACAATCTGAGGACATGCTCAGCGATTGAGCTTTTCTCCTTTACTTTGTGGACAAAGAATCTTCTTGGAGGTCTCGTACCTCTTAACAAGGGCACAAGCATGAAATCACAATTTCATCTCTTTAGAACATCACTTATGTTCCGTGACGTTTCAAAACGTCTTCGGCGCCTTGCTTCTAAGCCATTAAGTATTTTGCACTGAACTATCGTGTAGTCATCAGAAACGTGTATATCGGATGTTCACAGCATCCAGAGACGACGCTCGAGGTGCAGCACACCGAGTGGTGCATTAAGGACATAAGCCTTCTGCGCAGCAACGAGGACAATCCTCTGCAAAGTTTGCTACTATCAACTTTCAACTAAATTTTCTCTAGGAACATATAAAAACAGTAGAGCTATAGTGCAAGCTACATCGTAATTCGCAAAGACCATTAGACTATGTTCATGACAATTAGTTCAGTTAATCAGATTACTTAAGAACTCCCACTCAAAAAGTACATCTCTCTAGTCATTTGAGTGGTACATGATCCAAATCCACTATCTCAAGTCCGATCATCACGTGAGTCGAAAATAGTTTCAGTGGTAAGCATCCCTATGCTAATCATATCATCTATATGATCCATGATCGACCTTTCGGTCTCATGTGTTCCGAGGCCATGTTTGCACATGCTAGGCTCGTCAAGCTTAACCCGAGTGTTCAGCGTGTGCAACTGTTTTGCACCTGTTGTACGTGAACGTTGAGTCTATCACACCCGATCATCACGTGGTGTCTCGAAACGACGAACTGTAGCAACGGTGCACAGTCGGGGAGAACACAATTTCGTCTTGAAATTTTAGTGAGAGATCACCTTATAATGCTACCGTCGTTCTAAGCAAAATAAGGTGCATAAAAGGATTAACATCACATGCAATTCATAAGTGACATGATATGGCCATCATCACGTGCTCCTTGATCTCCATCACCAAAGCACCGGCACGATCTTCTTGTCACCGGTGCCACACCATGATCTCCATCAACGTGTCGCCATCGGGGTTGTCGTGCTACTCCTGCTATTACTACTAAAGCTACATCCTAGCAAAATAGTAAATGCATCTGCAAGCACAAACGTTAGTTTAAAGACAACCCTATGGCTCCTGCCGGTTGCCGTACCATCGACGTGCAAGTTGATATTATCTATTACAACATGATCATCTCATACATCCAATATATCACATCACATCCTTGGCCATATCACATCACAAGCATACCCTGCAAAAACAAGTTAGACATCCTCTAATTTTGTTGTTGCATGTTTTACGTGGTGACCATGGGTATCTAGTAGGATCGCATCTTACTTACGCAAACACCACAACGGAGATATATGAATTGCTATTTAACCTTATACAAGGACCTCCTCGGTCAAATCTGATTCAACTAAAGTTGGAGAAACCGAAACTTGCGAGTCATCTTTGAGCAAGGGGGTTAGTCCTAGCGATGAAACCAGTCTCTCGTAAGCATACGAGTAATGTCGGTCCAAGCCGCTTCGATCCAACAATACCGCAGAATCAAGAAAAGACTAAGGAGGGCAGCAAAACGCACATCACCGCCCACAAATTTTTTTGTGTTCTACTTGAGAAGACATCTACGCATGAACCTAGCTCATGATGCCACTGTTGGGGAACGTCGCATGGGAAATAAAAATTTTCCTACGCGCACGAAGACCTATCATGGTGATGTCCATCTATGAGAGGGGATATTCGATCTACGTACCCTTGTAGATCGCACAGCAGAAGTGTTTAAGAAATGCGGTTGATGTAGTGGAACGTCCTCACGTCCCTCGATCCGCCCCGCGAACCGTCCCGCGATCAGTCCCACGATCTAGTGCCGAACGGACGGCACCTCCGCGTTCAGCACACGTACAGCTCGACGATGATCTCGGCCTTCTTGATCCAGCAAGAGATACGGAGAGGTAGATGAGTTCTCCGGCAGCGTGACGGCGCTCCGGAGGTTGGTGGTGATCTAATCTCAGCAGGGCTCCGCCCGAGCTTCGCAGAAACGCGATCTAGAGGTAAAACCGTGGAGATATGTGGTCGGGCTGCCGTGGCAAAGTTGTCTCAAATCAGCCCTAAAACTTCCGTATATATAGGGGGAAGAGGGGGAGCCTTGCCTTGGGGTCCAAGGACCCTCATGGGGGTCGGCCGAGCCAAGGGGGGAGTCCTCCCCTTCCAAACCGAATCCAACTAGGTTTGGAAGGAGGAGTCCTTCCCCTTTTTCCCACCTCCTTTTCTTTCTTTTCTCTTTGATTTCCTTCCTATGGCGCATAGGGCCTTCTTGGGCTGTCCCACCAGCCCACTAAGGGCTGGTGCGCCACCCCCAAGGCCTATGGGCTTCCCCGGGGTGGGTTGCCCCCCCGGTGAACACCCGGAACCCATTCGTCATTCCCGGTACATTCCCGGTAACTCCGAAAACCTTCCGGTAATAAAATGAGGTCATCCTATGTATCAATCTTCGTTTCTGGACCATTCTGGAAACCCTCGTGACATCCGTGATCTCATCCGGGACTCCGAACAACATTCGGTAACCAACCATATAACTCAAATACGCATATAACAACGTCGAACCTTAAGTGTGCAGACCCTGCGGGTTCGAGAACTATGCAGACATATCCAATAGTGACTCCTCGGTCAATATCCAATAGCGGGACCTGGATGCCCGTATTGGATCCCACATATCCTACGAAGATCTTATCGTTTGAACCTCAGTGCCAAGGATTCATATAATCCCGTATGTCATTCCCTTTGTCCGCGATTCGATCGTCAGTATCCGCATACCTATTTCAATCTCATTTACCGGCAAGTCTCTTTACTCGTTCTGTAATACAAGATCCCGCAACTTACACTAAGTCACATTGCTTGCAAGGCTTGTGTGTGATGTTGTATTACCGAGTGGGCCCCGAGATACCTCTCCATCACACGGAGTGACAAATCCCAGTCTCGATCCATACTAACTCAACGAACACCTTCGGAGATACCTGTAGAGCATCTTTATAGTCACCTAGTTACGTTGCGACGTTTGATACACACAAAGCATTCCTCTGGTGTCAGTGAGTTATATGATCTCATGATCATAGGAACAAATACTTGACACGCATAAAACAGTAGCAACAAAATGACACGATCAACATGCTACGTCTATTAGTTTGGGTCTAGTCCATCACATGATTCTCCGAATGATGTGATCCCGTTATCAAGTGACAACACTTGCCTATGGTCAGGAAACCTTGACCATCTTTGATCAACGAGCTAGTCAACTAGAGGCTTACTAGGGACAGTGTTTTGTCTATGTATCCACACATGCACTGTGTTTCCAATCAATACAATTATAGCATGGATAATAAAAAATTATCATGAACAAAGAAATATAATAATAACTAATTTATTATTGCCTCTAGGGCATATTTCCAACATATCTATGGTCTGAGCTTCCTGAGAACTAGAGCATTCTCATCTTCTTCCTCTTCTGCAGCATGGGCACTGGATGCAGGGCCTTTGCTCTTACCAGCTGCAGGTATATCTTTATTGGTCTTCCTGGAAGCTACAACCTTCTTTGCTATAGCAGCAAGCTTTGGAGCTGACTTCATTGCAGCACCCATCAGCTTCTTCTTCCTGGGAGGAACTGGTATCCCCTTAGAAGCTTCTTCCTCGGCTTCTTCTTGGTCTTCAAACATAGAAGTCTTTCTGACAACAAGATGGATAGTTCTTTTCTCGGGCCTCTTCACACCAGCCTTCTTTGCAGGTGCTTCCTTTGCAATAGATTTTCCCTTCTTGGCATAGTCAGGTGCTCTGTGGTCAGCTACATTGGCAGATATCTTCCTGACAACTTTCCTTGGAGGAGCCTTAGGAGGGGCTGAAGTTTCTTCTCGCAAAAAGTCTGAGTCTTCCTCATCGGAAACTATCTTCCTCCTTTGCCTGGTGGCTGCTTTGGGCAAGCCATGGGAACTGGGAAACTAGGGTTTGAAGCGATCCTCTCTGGACTAGTGAAAATATCCATCTTGATACTCTACTCTCTGGAATCATTCTGATTGTCATCTGAACCTTACATACTAACAGACAAGCACAACAGCAAACAACAGAACCTGTGAAGTGGATGCAGGAAAGACAGAATGGATGAGCATCACAAAATTCAGATATTTTTTGAAAATTTGAAGTCTGAAACTCAGGGTATGATCTTTTGAAGGATGTAAATCGGTGGCACCAAGCTGGCATTTTCGGAGTCACCGAGAAAATAGACTTGCTTAACAGAAACTTGGAAGTCATTTTTGGTGGCACCGAAAATAACTGCTCGGTCTCACCGAGTTGCTTCTGAAGAACCCTAAAACAAGAATCAGTGGAACCAATTTTATAAACTCGGTCTCACCGAGTTGCATTCTGCGGCCGATCAAATCTGAAATTTCCTACTTTTCCTAATGTACTGATTTTATCTAGTGGACAGGAGGTTTGCACAAGGTGGTAAGAAGAATTAAAACATCCAATGCATAAGGAACAAATGGGGAACGCAAAGGGGATCGAACTGTACCCTATCTCGGTGGCGGTTCAGCTACGGCGGCGCCGAAGGAGCAGATTTCGTCAACGATGGCGAGTCCCAACTGCGGCGGCACTCGGGGAGTCAATGCGATGACCTGGGGTCTCGGGGGGCAGCGAGGGTTTGGCGAACGAACCGTTTTGGCAAAGTGAAATCAAAAGTTCCGGTCCACAGGTATAGATACCAGTGCACTGTCGGTGTCACCGAGATAGCAAAATCAGTGTCACCGAGTTCCTCAACTATCAATAGACAGGGAAACTTGGTCTAAACGAGTTGGCGATTCCGGCGGTACCAAGATGAGAAAACCTGATCAACTTTGGAAAATCGATGGCTCCGAGTTTATGGAGTTGGTGACACCAAGTTTTTCAAAGAGTTTTTGGAAGGCAGCCTTTGACGATACTGAACTCCGAGTGGACCTTCACACAGAGGGATCGACAAGTGCTTTTTCAAGTTTTTTGATGAAGCATGAATAGAACTTGAGATGAGATAGCATATATAGCTAGAGAAGGGTCCTAGGCATTCTTGTCCATCCAATTGGCAGAACATAAAACAAAAGCCATATAACAACAATTGGATGTCCTCAAATGATTAAATTCATGCAGACCAACATCCCCACACAATAAGAATGATGATACAAACATGGTGAACATGCACAAACATCCTAGAAGCTATCAAGCACTTGGGCAATGACAAGGTCATCTATATATGAGTATATTGACATAGGAGCCAAGCAAGAATACTTGATCATAGGTCATAATCATCGTTAAGCACAAGTGGGGTTACCACTTTTACATAAGCATTAATGTGTTCATATCATTAGGAGATGATTATACTCAAGTATTAGAGTAAAGCTCCCCCTTGATATGATATCCCCACAAAGAGGGATGAACTAACCTTGGGTTTTGTCGTGGAAGACTTCAAGTAGGTGAAGTAGTGGTGGATTCTCAATGTTGATGAAGATCATGTTGAGTTGGGCGCAATCTTGTTGTTTTCATACTCTTCTCACCTACATGGGTTAGTCCCAAATCAATAAGGAACATGTGCAAGTATATCTATGGACATGGAGTGAAGCACAAATGGGATGGTGTCCAAAGATGCATGGATTACCTAGTTCCTTGCTTACCTTTGAGGGAATGTGTAACTCCTTGAACTAATGCATAAGGTTGAGGTTGATTGCATATAGTTCTTGCCAAAATGAATAAGAGTGAATTTCATTGGTAGAGTCACCCCTCACGAACTTCTAGTTCTTCCTCTTGTAAATCCACATCAAATTGGTGGGAATCCTTGGAGTAGTTGTAGCACTTGTTGAGGTAGATCTAGTAGTATCCTTGGGAGCCGACTCGACCTTGGCTTGGGGTTCTTCTTCAAATAGGTCAATGTCATCTTGAAGCTTTCCCTTGCCTTTTTGGTATTGTGGTGGAAGGTCATCTTGTGAGCTTGTTCCTTCGGAAGGAGTGGACTTATCCTCTTGGGGAACAAACTTGGGAGTGGGATATGGACCTTCTTCCCAAACATCTCCATTGACGTTGAAATAACCAACACCTTGTTTCTTCCGATGTCCTCCTTGCTTGCGCACAATTTCCTCAAATTGCTTACTTGTGGCAGGACTCTTGAAGACACCTCTCTCTATAATCACTTTAAATAAATCATTTTCTTGCTCAAGTGTAACTTGGCTAAGAGAATCATTAGTGGAATCAATAGAGTTACTAGCAACAACATTATTGGATTTAGCTTTAGTATTGTTGTTACTAGATGAACAAACCTTCTTGCCTTTGTTAGTAGTGTTCTTAGGCTTAACTTGTGGAACAAAATTAGACAAGAGTAATCGCTTGGCTAGATAAGAAGAACTATTCTTTCGAAGGTCATCATTATTTGCTTTTAAGAACTCATGCTCTTGATCCAAGTTGAGCTTCTCGAAGCGTAGCTTCTCATGGGTTCTTGCAAGCTCTCTGTGATCTTCTAGAGTAGTCTCATGAGCTAACTTAAGAGTTTTTAATTCTTGAGTTATTCATTCGATCTCTTTCTTATCGTTATCATTCAATTTCTCTTGACTAGCATGATAATTAGCACGTTCATTTTCAGTGCAGTCACTTGTTTTATCTAGAAGCAAATCATCTTCTCCTAACAAGTCATCCTCATCACTATTGAAATCAAGATACTCGGAGTGTGATACCCTGGGGCCTTTAGCCATGAAGCATTTTCCAAGTCCCTCATTTGGTGAATCAAATAAGTCGTAGGGGTTGGAGGAAACAAGTGCAATTCCGGCAACACCTTCATCTTGACTATAGTCGGAGTGGGAGTGATAGCTTTTCTCGGAGTGGTGATCAGATTCAGAGCCAGAAACCCATTCACCAACATGAGCTTGATATATTCTTCTTGAACTGCTCTTGGTGTATTTGTCCTTCTTCTCCGATTCCTTGCGTCTCCGTGAGTGTCTTCATTCATAGTGATCTTCTCTACTCCTTCTCTCTCTGTGAGGTGACTCATCTCTTGAGCTTCGTCTTCGAGGTGACTCTTCTCTTCTTTTGTAGGGATTCAATCACTCATTTGAGTAGGGTCCGGTTTCCCACAATTGTAGCAGTTTCGGTCACGACTGGACGAACGCTTCTCATCATGTCTTGAACTTGAGCTTCTATCTTTGCCTCAACCCTTGTAGAACTTGTTGAATTTTCTGACCATGAGGCTTATCTCTTCATCAGTGACAAGATTGTCTTTTGAAGTAGCAGGAGCAATGCATGAAGCTTTATAAGCATCGCTTGACTTGTTGTGCAACTCATCTTTGTCTTTGACTAACATCTCATGAGCAACAATCCTACCAATGACTTCAGTTGGCTTGAGATCTTTGTAATTTAGCATCATTTGGATCAATGTGCACACTCTGTCATACTTGCCATCAACAACTCTAAGTATCTTCTTGATGATGAATTTGTCGGTCATCTCTTCGCTTCCTAAGCTGGCAATATCATTGGTGATGAGAGCTAGCCTAGAGTACATTTCAGCGACTCCTTCACCATCCTTCATCTTGACCTTGTCAAGTTGACTTTGAAGCACATCCAACTTAGATTCTCTAACAGAATCAGTACCTTTGTGCATATCAACCAAAGTATCCCAAATCTCTTTTGCATTTTCAAGACGACTAATTTTGTTGAATTCTTTGGGGCAAAGGCAGTTGAAGATGATATCACATGCTTGAGCATTAAGTTGTGACATCTTTAGTTCATCAGCTGTCTCATCACGATTTGGTTCTTGTTGTTCTACAAAGAAGTTACCTTGCACACCAACACGAATAATAGCCCAAACTTGAGGATTAAAGCCAAGAATGTGCATCTTCATTTTATACTTCCAACTAGCAAAATTAGTGCCGTCAAAGTAAGGACCTCTATGATGATAATTTCCCTCACTAGATGTCATACTCTCCTAGGTTGCTAAACCAATGAAATGGAGACCAAAGCTCTGATACCTCTTGTAGGATCGAAAGTATGTCTAGAGGGGGTGATTAGACTACTTGACAAGATAAAACACTTCATTTTCCCAATTTTACTTGAGAGGCAGCTACGATAGTTATAACAGGTCAACCACACCCTACACATGCAGTTCTAATAGTATAGCAGCGGAAACTAAAACATGCAACTGTAAATAGAGAAGTAAAGAAGGGAGATCAAACGCATAAGGTTGACACGGCAATTTTTGGCATGGTTCCGATAGGTGGCGCTATCGTACGCCCATGTTAGTGGAGGCTTCAACCGACATAGGGTAACGGTTGAGAGAGTTCACGAAGGCCTCCACCCATGGAGGGCCCACAAAGAAGCGACCTTGTCTATCCCACAACGACTTCCGTCCATGAAGGACTAGCCTTACTTACGGTAGATCTTCATGAAGTAGGCGATCTCCTTGCCCTTACAAACATCTTGGTTCAAGTCCACGACACGAAGTAGGAGGTTCCCAAGGGACACCTAACCAATCTAGGAGGCACCACCCTCCAAAAGGTAAGAGATGGTGTAGATCAATGAACTCCTTTCTCTTGTGCTTCTAAAGATAGTCTCCTCAACACAAATCTCTCTCACACAGAATATGCATGGTTAGGAGAGGTTGATTTGGTGGAAAGCAGTTTGGGGAGGCTAGAGATCAAGATTCAAATGATTGGATTAGAATATCTTAGTCTCAACACATGAGTAGGTTGTTCTCTTTTAGAAAATGGATGTGGAAATGAAGTGTGTGTTCTGAGTGCTTCTCCCACGAATGAGAGGTGGGTGAAGGTGTATATATAGGCAGTAGCCAAAATCCAACTGTTACACACAAAAGAGCAAACTCGGTGACACCGAAGTGGACAACTCGTGGTACCGATTAGCACTAAAGTGATGAACTTTTGAATCTTGGTGAGACCGATATATAGAACTTGGTCGCACCGAAAAGGTGACTAACGGTCAAATGGCCAAACTCGGTGGCACCGATACTCAAACTCGAAAATTCTGATTTTGTGTATCTTGGCAACAAAATATTGGTATCCCTAAATATGGACTTGACTCTGATATGGTATCTTAGAAAATCTTTTATGAATACCGATGCTTTCAATGATTTTAGCACTAAATATGGACTTGACTCTGATATAGTAGCCTCATTCTATGAAACCTTTGCTACTCATATTGATATCCCTAAAGAGAAATGGTTTAAATATCATCCACCTATTAAATAGAAAGTTGAAGAATAAATTAAAGTTGAGGATGAAACTATCATTTACAATGTTGACCCAGTTGTGCCTACTACTTATATTGAGAAACCACCTTTCCCTATTAGGATAAAGGAACATGCTAAAGCTTCAACTATGGTTAACAAAACTTATGTAAGAACAACCAAATGCTCTAAGCAAATAAAGGTAAAACCTAGTATTGCTATGGTTAAGGGTCTCTTGGTCGATAATATTGATGGGCATGTTATTTATTTTTAAGATGAAGCTTCTAGAATTGCCAAACCTAATACAAAGATAAAAATAGACCCGTTGTTGGCATGCCTGTCGTCTCAGTCAAAATAGGAGATCATTGTTATCATGGTTTATGTGATATGGGTGCTAGTGTTAGTGCTATTCCTTTTACCTGACATCAAGAAATTATGCATGAGACAACACCGCTGATATAGAAGACATAGATAGTACTATTAAATTTGCTAATAGAGACACCATCACACCATTTGGGATTGTTAGAGATGGTGTAGTCTTGTGCAGAAAAGTAAAATAATCTACTGATTTTCTAGTACTTGGCTCACCACAAGATAATTTTTGTCCCATAATATTTGTTAGACCCTTCTTGAACACTATCAATGCTCAAATAGACTGCAAAAATAAAACTGCTAGTGTTTATTTTGGTGGTACGTCTCATGCGTTTCATTTCTCCAAGTTCAGTAAGCAACCCCGTGGTATATAATTGCCTATAAATATGAAGTAATTGGTCTTTCTTATATTTCCATTCCTCTTATTGATCCATTAGAACAATATTTGCTAGACCATGAAAATGATATGCATATGCGTGACTGAAATGAACTAGATAATATGTTCTTTTAGCAAAAGCCTATACAACTTGCTTGTTGAAACTCTACGAGGTCCCCCTCCACCCAAGGGTGATCCTATTTTTGAATTAAAACAATTACCTGACACTTTGAAATGTGCTTATTTTGATGAAAAGAAGATATATCATGTTATTATCAGTGTTATCCTTACAAAGCATGAAGAAGAAAAGTTGTTAAAAACTTTTAGGAAGCACTAAGCTGCTATTGGGTTTACTCTTGATGATCTTAAGGGCATTAGTCCCACTCTTTGTGAGCACAAGATTAATATCGAACCAGATGATAAACCCATTGTTGATCACCAATGGATATTGAATCCCAAAATTAAAGAAGTTGTAAGAAATGAAATATTAAAGCTTCTGGAAGCACATATAATTTATCCCATAGCTGATAGTAGATGGGTATGTCCCGTTCATTATGTTCCTAAGAAAGGAGGTATTACTGTTGTTCATAATGATAAAAATGAACTCATTACACAAAGAATTGTGACTGGCTATAGAATAGTAATTAATTTTAGAAAATTAAACAAAGCTACTAGAAAAGATCATTATCCTTTACCTTTCATAGACCAAATGCTAGAAAGATTATCGAAGCACACCCAAAGACGGTTATTTTGGTTTCTCTCAAATACATGTGTCACAACCTGATCAAGAGAAAACCACCTTTACTTGTCCTTTTGGAACCTATGCTTATAGACGTATGCCTTTTGGATTACCTTTCAAAGATGTATGACTGCTATATTCTCTGGTTTTTGTGAAAAGATTGTTGAGGTCTTCATGTATGATTTTTTTTCGTTTATTGAACTTCTTTTGATGACTCCTTAAGCAATCTTGATCGAGTTTTGTAGATATTTGAGAAAACTAACCTTGTCTTGAATTGGGAGAAGTGCCACTTTATGGTAAATGAAGGTATTGTCTTGGGTCATAAAATTTTCGAACGAGGTATTGAGGTGGATAAGGCTAAAGTTGATGCAATTGAGAAGATGACATGTCCTAAAGATATTAAAGTTATCCATAGTTTCCTTGGTCATGTTGGTTTCTATAGGAGGTTTATTAAAGACTTCTCTGAAATTTCAAGGCCTCTTACTAATTTATTGCAAAAGGATGTTCCTTTCGTTTTTTATGATGATTGTGTAGAATCCTTTGAAACACTTAATAAAGCCTTGAATTCTACACCTATTGTTTAATCACCTAATTGGAACTTGCCTTTTGAAATTATGTGTGATGCTAGTGATTATGATGTTGGTGTTGTTCTAGGACAAAGAGTTGATAAGAAATTAAATGTTATCCATTATGCTAGTAAAACTCTAGATAGTGCCCCGATAAATTATGCTACCACTCAAAAAGAATTCTTAGTAGTTGTATTTGTTTGTGATAAATTGAGATCTTACATAGTTGATTCTAAAGAAATTGTTCACACTCGGCATGCTGCTATTAAATATCTTATGGAAAAGAAATATGCTAAGCCTAGAATTATTAGGTGGGTTCTTTTGCTACAAGAATTTGATTTGCATATCATTGATAGGAAAGGAGCTGAGAACCCCGTAGCTGATAACTTGTCTAGGTTAGAAAATTTTCTTGATGACCGACTACCTATTGCTGATAGTTAACCTGATGAACAACTATCTCTGGTCAATGTTTCTTATAAGACACAATGGTTTACTGATTATGCTAATTACATTATTGCTAAATACATGCCACCTAGTTTCACCTATGAGCGAAAGAAAAAATTCTTCTTTGATTTGAGACATTACATTTGTGATGACCCACATCTATTTAAAGAGGGAGTAGATGGTATTATTAGATGTTGTATACCTGAGCACGAACAAGGCCAAATCCTTCGGAAGTGTCATGTGATAGCCCGATGCCGACGTTCCAGAAGATTCCCCTTTATTTCCGTTTTCGTCGTGTGGTTATTTTTATTTGTCGCATCATGCGCATCATCAGCATTGCATCGGCACTCCGTTGCCGCCAGTTTTCAAAACTTGCATCCGTTGTTAGTTGCCGGTTCTCGTTGTTGTCCGTTCTGAGCCCGACCACACGCGCACACGCCCACGGCATCGTCAAACCTGTTTTCAAAAGTGTGTGTAAAATATTCTCTGATTGAGTCGAAACTTGGCGTGCGGTCTTAATTAGTTTTAGGTAGGCCGCTTGTCAAATTTCGTCGCAATCGGAGTCCGTCTGGTACCCGAACGGTCGACCGTAGCGGCACCGTATTCGGTCTATCGTCGGACGTTTGTCGGTGTTTTAAAATTCGTTGCCGCGTTCGGAATTATCCGATTTCCTCTCGTCTTCGGATATACACTCTACACAGCCACTCGCCAGTTCCCGCGTTTGGAATTATCCGATTTCGGCTGCACGGTTGGATCCGGAACAAAATTTCGCTAAACCTAGACCCCAATTTTCCTATAAATAGACCCCCTCCTATTTTTTAGGCAGCCAACCCCTTCTCTCCTCGAAATTCGTGCAAACCCTAGCCTCCACCTTCTCCAACTAATCCTCAGATCCGATCTGAGCGATCTGGACCGTCGAATCTCGGATCCAACGGCCCAGGGAGCCTCCCTCCTCCTGCCCGAGCTCCTCAGCTCCCGAGGCCCTGCTCAAGCGCCTCCATGGTTCCTGCCACATTGCGTGCCTCGCCGCACCGCCCCTGCCTGCCTGCGCCGCGCCGCCCCTGCCTCCTCCTCTCGGGCCGCATGCCCTGCGCTAGCCCTAGTGCACGCCACCCTAGATCCGCGCCGTCCCGCCTGCTCCTCCCTGACCGAAGCCAAGCCGCCGGTGATCTCCTCCACCGGCCACCGGCTCTGCGCCCTCGCCAGCCGCCATCACCTCCGGCCGCCGCCTCCATGGCTGCTGTCAGCCCGTGCACAAGGAGCACGAAGGCCAGCGCGACCTCGCCCCAGCTGGGCCTCTCCACCGTCGAGGCCTCGGCCCAGCTTCCCCTCTAGCCCGTCATTCCCCCTCAGCCCACAGCACCAGGCCGGCCTATGGCCCAAGGTGAGGCCCATCTATTCCCCACCTTGCTTACTAATTCATTATCTTGTGCTGCCCTTTCGGCCCATTTAGATTTTAGGAATTTTAGGAATTAATAAATTCCAGAAAATAACCGTATATTAAAAACGCCGTAACTTTTATTCCGTTAGTCGGAACGAGTCGTGTAGCATATGGATTTCGTGTAGTTTCTCGCGTAGAATACAATTTCACAACTTGCATAATTGTTTGACGTAGTTTGAGCCGCCATATGCCTAGGTTTACGTGCTGTCTCAATAGGATAGTGCCCGCATTTATTTTTCGCGCGTGTTCGAATAGCTCGTATGTCGTAGTAGAAATTTTCATGTTTTAGGAACTACTTTTCCATGTATTTTAGAGTAAACATTAGTATTTTTGCGTGTAGGGATTGCCGCTAGTTAATTTTTCCGTGTATAGGTTTTTATCTCGCATTTACGTGTGACGTTATTTTTGTTGTGCAACCCCACATATTTTATATGTTTCCGGGGTAGAAAAATCCATAGGATTTTTCTGTGCAATTAGTTTTAGCTTTTGAGTAAGTTAGTTTGCGCGATATTTTGCCATATTGCCCTCTTGTCTACTTTCGTATGATTTAATTCGTGCTTCGTTTGAAGCAGGTGTCAACTAGAGAGTTGTCCTTGGATGTTTACTCTAGCCCGTGGTATTTTTGGTTGCAATAGAAATGCATGTTTAGGTGTGGTTTGCTTGCTCTCAAGTTGCTAGAAATAGTGCTGATTTGCAGGTGCTGAAATATTTCTAAGTGTGGAATCTGTTATATTTTGTTGCTGTTTTGTTTTGCTTCTATCTTGTGATCTGTAGCTCTTTTGAGGTTGGTCCAATGGAGTTAGTTGTAGACCTTGTGTTTCCCTAGCATGCTGTGAATTTTCATGCCATTTGGAGTCCTGTATCTTATGGTTTTACTGCTGACAATATGCCTTCAGATCGAAAACTGCACTTTCATGAAGTGTAATTTTCACTAAGTCTGAAATAGTGTGTGAGATGCCATTTTGTGACTTCTTTCCCTAGTGATCCATGATGCCATGCTAGTTGTTGTTAGTTGTTTTTTGTAGTGCTTCTTGCCCTCTATCGTCTCATGCCTTTCTTGAGGATGTTGGGATTTTGTAGCTCATAGTTGTGGGGCATAGAAAATGCTATGTGGCTGATTTTGGCAGATCGTGGTGTTTTCTTGTTTTGCTCGTAGTTGTTGAACCGTAGCTCCGTTTTGATCGTGTCCTACATGGAACTTGCTTAGAATCTCGTGTAGCTACATTTTCTCTTGCTGGTTGTATGTTTTGAAGTGCTCGTGTCCGTCGTTGCACACATATTGCATTCATGCCATCATATCTTGCGGTGCTTGTATCTTTTGATCCGTAGCTCCGATGGAGAAGATATCTATGTGTAAATTGCTTGAAATGACGCGCAGAATCACGTGAACCTACTTTTTTTGCTGTTTAAGAACCAATTAAATGTGTTAGTTCAGATCTGGACAGAAGTGTAAATTAACATGTGAGGTCGTTCCGGAGGTGCTATATGTCATATCTGACCTCATTTAAAATGCCTAGACATGTAGTTTAATTATGCTTCACCTCTTGCGATGTTTAACCACATTTAATATTGCCATGTATCTAATCGGGATAGAACTAAATAATTAACGTGGAGTTTCGTCAATATGCAACTCGTTGCATATTGAACTTCACTTAAGGTGTAGTGTCTGTTTGTGTGAATGGTCATGCCGTGACTTGCATGTATTCAGCTGCTCATGCATCATTTGTGTTGTGCATCGTGTGGTGAATTCTGTATGTTGATTTGTGTTTCCGGTTTGCTTCGTCTCGTTAGAGTTTCGTAGCGTGTCGGATAGTGAGGATCCGTTCGACTACGTCGGTTCGTCTGCTTCACGAAGGCATTCTTCTTCCAAGCAGGATCTCAGGCAAGATGACCATTTCCCCAGATACCATTACTATCATTGCCATGCTAGTATCTCGATGCTATCGATTATGTCTCGTTGCCTACCACATGTTAAATATCAGCCTCTCAACAATGCCATGATAACCTTCAACCTGTTCAAACTAGCAAACCACTGATTGGCTATGTTACCGCTTGCTTAACCATGTTGTTAGCGTTGCTAGTTGCAGGTGCAGTTGCTTCCATGTGTTAACATGGGTTCCTTGTTATATCACCATATTAATGTTATTTAATTTAATGCACCTATATACTTGGTAAAAGGTGGAAGGCTCGGCCTTTCTAGCCTGGTGTTTTGTTCCACCTTTGCCCCCTTAGTTTCGGCTATCGGTGTTATGTTCCATAATTGAGCGCTCCTAACACGATCGGGGTTGTTATGGGGACCCCCTTGATAATTCGTTTTAGATTAAAGCTGGTTTGGCAAGGCCCAACTTTGGTACTACATTTGCCTAATCACCTAATAAAATTCCATAGGGACTTTCCGGACCCCGAGGATAATTTAATCAACCCCCGGGCCAGTGCTCCTCATGAGTGTTGTTCCCACCTGTGCGATGTCTGGCGCCCCTCTGGTCACCCAGAGGTTTAGCGATCCCGACGTCTAGCTCATTCGTCGTCTCCTAAGAACGAGATACGCGGCTCCTATCGGGATCGTCGATACGTCGGGCGGCCTTGTTGGATTAGTTTTACCTTTGGCGAAATATCTTGTGCATCGGGATTCCGGTGATGCTTTGGGTAATCTCAGAGTTGAGGTTTTCCACTAGGGAATCCGACGAGATCGCGAGCTTCGTGATTGAGGATTTCTATGGGGCTTGTGGTAATTTGTGATGGACTAGTTGGAGAACCGCTGCTGTAGAGACCCGACTCAAAACGAGTCAAGCCTCTATGTATCTGTGCCATCCCTGGATCAGTATGCTGGCACACACAGTACATCAATGTATATATCAAAGTGCAATCACATGTAAATAGCATAAAACTGATATATACCATAAATATTTCAGAGGAAGTAGTCAAGGGAGTGGAGTCCCAATAAACACCAACGGCAAGTTGAGTGTAGACCGTAACCCTGAATCGTACTCTTACTCGTCGAAGAAAAATATCTGGAACATAAGACGTTGCAGCCGTGTAGGCCAGCATATTGAATATGCCGACAAGTCACATATGAGAGGGGGTAAAATATCATCTATACTATATGCATATATGGCAGGTGGTGTTGTAAGTTTTAGCGTAAAGCAAATTTTCTCCTACAACAAGAGGGGCTAAAAGCAAAATATTACTACGCTGTTGGTTGTTAATGAGATGGTTCCGCCAACCAGTTCTCATACCCAAGTTATCAATATTACCCTCATCAAGTATTTATAATGGTGTTGAGAATTTCAGATAACTTCAGTTCCTTTGGCTCAATTTGTCCATGACCGTGGACACGGCTAATCGATTAGGTTTGAGTACTCTGCAGAGTTTTGCACACGTTCCCCACAAGATTTGATCGCCTCCGAGTATGTCCTCGCACTTCAGGGTGTTTGAAGACCGGATGATCAAAACATGGTCTTTCAACGGGTCCCTCTGAATCCCTGTCGGTGCCCATCCATTCCTACCGTTCTTCTACATCTGCTAGCACCGCCTGTCCAGAGTCGCCGCGTTGTCCAACCAAGCCAGAGCCCATAATGACTTGTGGCTGCGCAGGTAAGCCTTGGGTCTTGAAAATATCCGTCCGTCTCTTTGAGCCTGGGTGAAGCTTTCCGCAGGATGTCATGGCCGTCCCCAGCATCCCGGGTCATCCACTGGGTTCTCCAGGGAGCCGATCAACCGTCCTTCACCCAGAGTTGCATTGCGTCCGAGGTCTTGAAAATCTTGTCTTAACCGGTCTTGATTATTTAATCAACCTTGCATCACTCGTGTTATGCACTCAACTGAAATCCCGTCTACTCAAGCATAGCAATATGAAATTTGTCGTCCCAGGGCCAATTATCGGGGTTGTTGTGTGCCTACCACATGATACTACAACCTTTACTAAAATTTCCAAGTACCTACTCAGCATGCAATTGGGCATAGGATGGTAGAACTACGATGCATAAAACATAGGTGATAGTATGATCAAAATGACTTGCTTGGTGATGTTGACGAAGAAGAATTTCTCGAGAAAATAACTTGATAGACTACTCGTCACTCTCCGATGAAATCTATATAACAAACATATCATTCACATAAGCACTCATACTAGCAATCATTCTAGCAATCAAAACAAAAGAGAGAGCGAATAGGAATCCGAAGGAAACTTCAAATAAGACTAGGGAGTCTTCTACTACGTCAAACACTAAATAGTTTTTGTCTAACTGAAAGTAATAACAAGGACCTAAGATATAAATTTAATTAAGATAAAATAGAGTATTTTTCACAAAACTTTTTCAAAGTATTTCCAAACGGGATTTGAAACAGTGGAGAAACCAATTGCAAGATTGATTTCATGATAACAAATAAAAATAAAATCAAAACTTTTTGCAAACCTACTGTTTAACTAACAGAAACAAAACATAATATTTCTGAAATATAAAAGAAAATAATTTTAAAAGTAAATAAAGAAAGTAAATTAGTCACAATCCTACAAGAGGTGAAACAGAAATTGTTTCACAAGAAACCGTAAGCTAAAACACTCAAACAAATCTGCAATTTCTACCACTGATAAATCAGATCACTAGTGATCAGTAGCAAAAAGAATCAAATTAAAATCTATTTTTAAACTCCTGGAATAAGCAAAACAAGGTTTACACTAAATATGATCTAATTAAAATTTGAAAATTTCAAACATAGACAAATTATATGTTTTTAAAAACTACAGGAAATTTGTGATCTCCTGGAAAAAGAATCAACTCCATTGGAGTTGTGGATCAAAAGTTATGATCAAAAGCAAATTGAATCTCTCTCTGTTTTTAAATCTAAAACAGAAAAAGACAAACTAACCTAACGAACAAAGGGGGTACATGGCAGCTCCTGATTGGTCAGGGGGTGTGCGCTGCGGTGACTAACTAGCGGACGGCCGCAAATTAAACAAAAGCTCTCTGGCTAAAAGTTAAGTGAATAAAAACCGGCGCTTTTTGTTTGAAAACCGAAAGGGTAATACTTAGTCTAATCGTGCGCGTAAGATCTAGATCCAACGGCTATTAACGGGAGGGGAACTCACAGGGGGGGATGATGCTCCGGCGTGGTCGCCGTCGAGGCCGAGGCGGCACGGTTGACGGGGGGCGGCTCCGGTGGTCTCCGGCGAGACCTGAGGGGTCGGGGGGACGGCGGCGTCCTCCTCCGTCGGGTGGTGGCGTCGGAGGGGCAAGGGAGGCGGCAGGGCGAGCAGCAGGGCGGCCGGGAGCTTCGGCTTCGGGGAGCTCGGGAAGGCGGCGAGGGTGGGGCAGGGCGGCGGCGAGGGTGGGGAACGGGGAGAGGAGGGCTTGGGGCGGTCGGGTTTTATAGGGGGAGGGGGGCGGTGCCATAGGGAAGGGAATCGGGGGAGGCAAGGAAGGTCCCAGCAATGGCGGCTCGGCTCGGGAAGAAGGAAGGTGGAGGGAGGCGCGGGGGAGGGGGTGACCGGCAGGGGGCGGGGTCGGACGGGCGGGGCCCACTGGCAGCGAGGGGGGCGGGAGGTGGTTCAGTCGGTTGACCGAAAAGGAAAGAAGGGAGGGATCCTGGGCCAGGGGGATCTGGGCCGAGCTAAATCGCGCCGAGGGCGCTGTTTCTAAAAAAACTAACTTTCCTATTTAGCCTTTTTAATAAAACAGAAACTAAAAGGGAATAAAAGGAAACAAAAAAATAAAAATTAATATAGGGTATTATATACCAAAATTTTCAGAAAAAAAATCTCTACACGATTAACATTTTTCCACGACAAAAATAAAAACTTCAGAAAAAATTATTTTCACAAAATTGCCTAAAAGATTTATTTTCTTTTGCAAATAATTTTCAAATGACCCTCTAAGTTTTAGGGTTCAAATAACTTTCAAAATTCCCGTGTGTTTGAGGGTCATGTTCCTCCTCTCTTTTCTGTTCGACAGAATGTATTTCCCGGCATTTCTTGCACGAAGAAAACAAATAGAAATGCAAAAGAATTCAAATGCAAATATCTCCGTTCAAATTCTTTATAGTTGAAGAAGTCGTGTCATCTTCTCTCTTTGCTTTTAATTGATTGAATTTGAATTCACCGGAGAAGGGGAAAGTCATTTTATTCCCTCTCATTCAAAAGTTTTTGAAAAGTTTCAAATTTCACACAAGTTTCAATCACTCAAGCAAACAACAAACAATCTAATAATTATTTTAACATTCCAAAATTTGGGATGTTACACCTGCAGGGTTAAATCTTTTCGAAAAGTCGTGCCCGCGGTTATGTGGCAACGTGGAGATTTTGTTTAACACTGGTTCTAGATAACTTGAAGTTAACTTAATTAAAATATGTCAACTGTGTGCGTAACCGTGACTGTCTCTTTCGTGAGTTCCTTCTCCGATCGAGGACACAGTGGGGTTATGTCTGACGTAGGTAGCTGTTCAAGATCATTCATTTGATCAACAATAGTTCACGTCCGTAATGCGTAGATCTTCCCCCTCTTATTTCTTGTACTCGTAAGTTAGCCACCAAATATATGCTTAGCCACTGTTGCAACCTCACCACTTAACCTTACCTCACCCATTAAGCTTTGCTAGTCTTGATACCTTTGGAAATGAGATTGTTGAGTCCCCTGTGGCTCACAGATTACTACAACACGAGTTGCAGGTACAGGTAAAGGTTACTTGACGCGAGCACGTTGATTGTTCATTTGGAGTTGCGTCTTCTTCTTCTTCTTCATCGATCTAGGATGGGTTCCAGGCTGGCAGCCTGGGATAGCAAGGATGGACGTCGTTCTTCTTTTCTCATTTGTTTTCGTCCGTAGTCGGACCCTGCTCTTACTCTTGATGATTATGTAATGTACTCATGTGACTCTGATGTAGCTTGTGGCAAGTGTAAGCCAACTCTATACCTATATCTCTTCTTTTCAGTACATGTACTTGTAACGATATCCATTCTTGCGACACTACGAGATGTGCTTCTATCCCTGACGAGGCCTTCGTGCCAAATTGAGGATAGGGTCGCATCTTGGGCGTGACAAGTTGGTATCAGAGCAGTACCGACCTAGGAGCCCCCTTGATTGATCGAACTTGGCCGAGTCGAGTCTAGTGAAAAACTACTTTGAGTCTAGTTATATATCGGAGAGTAGGATTCTTTTTTCTCCTCTTTTATGCTCTGGTGAGGAATCTTGACGTGATAATTTAATTGTACTCCTCTTCTCACAAAAAAAAAATTTAGGATCACGCGGATACTCTTGGAATCTATATGATGCCGATGTGACGGAGTTCTGTCTTGGTGCCTCCTGTCTGACTTGATTTTTCTTCCGGGGAGTTGAGCTCCAGGGGATTCTCGAGCACATCGTTATCATTCAGATTTCTTAGTATCTCGGGACAAAGGATGTTCGTAATTGCTTCAATACTAGTAGTGGCGAGATAACCCCGATGTCCCCAGTACTGGTGCAGATTGTTCGGGAGTACTGCCATACTTTGTATCGTTGTGATCACGAGGGTTTGTTGTAGATGAAAGTCCGAGATTCTGGTTGTGTGTTGACGGATGTGATACAGGTGACGGGTTAGTATAGGAGTTGTGTGATATTACTCCTTGTATCCGTGTACCAGATTGCATGACCAGATATTTCGGGAATTCGTAGGTGTGAATTCAAGTAGTTTCTTACAGAACAATCTTCCAACAAATGCATGATGTTAGGTTGGGGTTCGACATCTAGTGGATTCGTTTGTTCACGGTCGACTTACAGCGGTACACGTTGTGTCTTAAAGAGTCCTTGTAGCTTGCTACGACTCGGGGACGCTTCGTATGTCGGGTGCACTGCCTTGCACTTGATGGCTACTGTAAAATCGAGCCCGTGCGATCCTGTCCACGAAAATATCGGACGAAATCTTTCTCATGAGTTTGTTCTGGCTATTTCCAAGCCTCACCCCTTGTTTTGTTGGAATATGGTAATTTAAGTTGCTTCGATGTCAATGGTGATTTCAGATCTTTCCTAATCTGTGTTCTCATATTTTTATGTGAGAATGTTAATCCTTTTGCTCAATCAATTGTCTTATCAATTTTGTTAACCGGAGTTGTCATATCAATTTTTTTCCAACCGGTGTGTTTCTCTCCAAGTGAATGCAATCCTCTCCAATTTCTTGCAAGATCATTCTCTCATTTTATTCCGGAGTTCATCTCATCTAGCCCAAGTTGTCTTGTTTTTCCCCGCCCTCCCTCCCTTTTATCAGTGATTGGATTTCATCCAAGTGCATTTCATTTCTTTATAGCCTCCGCTATCCTTTCTTCCATGTCCTATCCGGTGTTTCATTGTGAAGGTTCTCAGGAGCTTCGTGTTCATCTTTATTCAATCTTGTTATATTTTCTGGTGAATTCAATTTAATTATCCGTGTTCATTATATTCTATTCATCCTTGTAATTCTTTCCTATGTTAGAGATTCTTATCATTCTATCTTGTTTATTCAGTTATCTCTATTCTATCCGGAGCGTTGAAGATGTCTCAGAGTTTCAAGGTTCTCAATCCTTCAATTATTCCGAGGTGCTAACCTCATCTTGTTCTCTTCATACCGGTGCAATATCTCTCTTCTAAGCAACCTTTTCTAACGGTGGTTTCTTTGAGTGGGCCCATAACCCACAGGTTCTTTCCCAGGATCTTTCCTGGCTCTTTTAATTTTTTCTCGGAGATCCGTAATTCTTTTCAACTATGACGTAAGTATGAATTTCATCAGTCATATTCCTTCTTCAAGATCGCTTCAAATTTATTTGTCGTCATTGGATAAATTTTTCCTTGTTCTTATTCCGGAGTGTCTCAGCTATTCTTGGTGTTGTTCCTCATCATCGTTCTCAGCTTGCAAATTCGGAGGAGTGTTTCTCTCAAATCTTGGTTCATTCTCTTGGAGATTAATCATTTCAGCTTGGTGCCATCATCTTAATTGTTCCAATCATGAGTAATCCCTTTCTTGCGATCCGGTGCATTTCTGAGTTGTTTTATTTCTCGTTCCTCCGAAGGACATCATTTTTAGAAGACTTCTTCGTTCTCAGCTTTCAGCTTTCATTCTCTAATTCTTCTCAATTGTTGTCTCTTTGTTCTTCTCTCAATTATTCCGGTGCCTTGTTCTAGTTTTCTCTCAGGTGGCTCATGATCTCTTCATTCTCTTGTATCTCCATTCATTCATGGTTGCCTCGTTCATTTCGATTCTCGTCGGAGTTTCTTGCAACAATTCTTCTAGTTTGTGCTCATATCTCTCCTCAATCATTTCAAGAAGATTAAGTGGTTTGCTAAATCCGTTTCTTGTCATCAATTTAATTTGATGAAGGATGAGCATAACATAATTCTTATTCTTGTTCTTCCTTCTTCCAAGAGATTTCAATTCTTCTTCCGGAGTGGCTCATGATATCAATTCTTTTTTCTCAAGTGTTTTATCTTTTCTTTTCTGGAGTTCCAAGTTTTATCAATTATCTCTTTGTGAAGCTTCATCTAAATCTTTGCAAGGCTTCAATCTTATTATTTTCTACCTTCTTATCTTTGCATCATCCTTTTGTTACGGAGGTCCTTCATGGTGGTTCACCAAGGTTTCAATTCATTATCAAAGTGTTCTTCAAGATTCTTATTGGAGAACCTCAAGTTTTCTTATCTTGCATTTCCAAGTGCATTTGTTCTTCCTTTATCCTTTGAGGTGGTATTATAGCATTCTTGTTAGTGTAGGAGTCTCGAAGAGTTTTCCTTTCAAGAATGAGATAATTAAACACACCAATTCTTTGATCATGAGATATTTCAACCCATGATTTCTGCATTGAGCTATCTTGGTTTGGATTTCACCTAAAGCTTTTCCTATGGATTTTTGCTATTATGGTGCTTGTCATTAATCCAAGTTCTCAATGTATCCTCTTGGTGTAAGAAATTGTTCATATCTTGTTTCTCCCAATCAATCCTTGTTTTTGTTAATGGCCGGTTGTCACTTCATTAGTTTGAAAAGGTTTCCATAAGCCCACTACTATCTTGTTCTTTTCGTTGTTGTTTTTCCAACAACTCCGCCCAATTCTTCTTGCAAGAATGCTTGCCAAGTTAATTGGAGTTAGTAGTTGTCATTCTCTCTTCATTCTCTTCTTCCGTATGAGCTAGTTCCTATTCTATTGTTCCAGAGGCATTGTGATGTTGCTCTTTTGGGTCTATTATCTTGTTCTATCAAGATCATGGTGTTCCCTTGTTATATTTAGTTGTTGGTTGTGAATATTGTCTATTTCTTCCACCTTATCGTATTTTTTGTCCCATTTTCCTACCGAAGTGCTGCCAAAATTTTCCGTGAATTCTTGCTTCTTTCTCTTATCATCCCTCATCGCCTTGCAACCTTCAAGGATCGTTGGTTTCACTCGTTTGTCAAGAAGCGACTAAGTTTTACCTCTTGCTTTCTCATCCTCTCCCCCTTTCATTCTTGGATCTCGGGGCGAGATCCTCTTGTAGTGTAGGAGACTGGTGACAGCCCGATGCCGACGTTCCAGAAGATTCCCCTTTATTTCCGTTTTCGTCGTGTGGTTATTTCTATTTGTCGCATCATCATCGTATCTTGCGCATCATCAGCATTGCATCAGCACTCCGTTGCTGCCAGTTTTCAAAACTTGCATCCATTGTTAGTTGCCGGTTCTCGTCGTTGTCCATTCTGAGCCCGACCACACGCACACGCGCCCGCGGCATCGTCAAACCTGTTTTCAAAAGTGTGTGTAAAATATTCTCTAATTGAGTCGAAACTTGGCGTGCGGTCTTAACTAGTTTTAGGTAGGCCGCCTGTCAAATTTCGTCGCAATCGGAGTCCGTTTGGTACCCGAACGGTCGACCGTAGCGGCACCGTATTCGGTCTAGCGTTGGACGTTTGTCGGTGTTTTTAAATTCGTTGCCGCGCCGCCCGTTCTCTCTCTCGTCTACGGATATCCACTCTACATAGCCACTCGCACGTTCCCGCGTTCGGAATTATCCGATTACGACCGCACGGTTGGATCCGGAACGAAATTTCGCAAAACCTAGACCCCCCCATTTGCCTATAAATAGACCCCTCCTATTTTTTAGGCAGCCAACCCCTTCTCTCCTCGAAATTCGTGCAAACCCTAGACTCCACCTTCTCCAACTAATCCTCAGATCCGATCTGAGCGATCTGGACCGTCGAATCTCGGATCCAACGGCCCAGGGAGCCTCCCTCCTCCTCCCCGAGCTCCTCAGCTCCCGAGGCCCTGCTCAAGCGCCTCCATGGTTCCTGCCACATTGCGTGCCTCGCCGCACCGCCCCTGCCTCCTCCTCTTGGGCCGCATGCCCTGCGCTAGCCCTAGTGCACGCCGCCCTAGATCCGCGCCGTCCCGCCTACTCCTCCCTGACCGAAGCCAAGCCGTCGGCGATCTCCTCCACCGGCCACCGGCTCGGGCTCCTACCGGCGGGAATGGGACCGGAGGCCCCGGATCCGCCGCCTCCCAGCCGCCTCCGCGCCCTCGCCGGCCGCCATCGCCTCCGGCCGCCGCCTCCATGGCTGCTGCCAACCCGTGCATAAGGAGCACGACGGCCAGCGCGCCCTCGCCCCAGCTCGGCCTCTCCAGCGCCCAGGCCTCGGCCCAGCTTCCCCTCCAGCCCGTCATTCCCCCTCAGCCCACAGCACCAGGCCGGCCTCTGGCCCAAGGTGAGGCCGAGCTATTCCCCGCCTTGCTTATTAATTCGTTATCTTGCGTTGCCCTTTCAGCCCATTTAGATTTTAGGAATTAATAAATTCCAAAAAATAACCGTATATTAAAAACGTCGTAACTTTTATTCCGTTAGTCGGAACGAGGCGTGTAGCATATGGATTTCGTGTAGTTTCTCGCGTAGAGTACGATTTCACAACTTGCATAATTGTTTGACGTAGTTTGAGCCGCCATATGCCTAGGTTTACGTGATGTCTCAATAGGATAGTGCCTGCATTTATTTTCCGCGCGTGTTCGAATAGCTCGTATGCCGTAGTAGAAATGTTCATGTTTTAGGAACTACTTTTCCATGTATTTTAGAGTAGACATTGGTATTTTTTCGTGTAGGGATTGCCGCTAGTTAATTTTTCCATGTATAGGTTTTTATCTCGCATTTACGTGTGGCGTTATTTTTGTTGTGCAATCCCACATATTTTATATGTTTCCGGGGTAGAAAAATCCATAAGATTTTTATGTGCAATTAGTTTTAGCTTTTTTGAGTAAGTTAGTTCGCGTGATATTTTGCCATGTTGCCCTCGTGTCTATTTTCGTATGATTTAATCCGTGCTTCGTTTGAAGGAGGTGTCAACTAGAGAGTTGTCCTTTGATGTTTACTCTATCCCCTGGTATTTTTGGTTGCAATAGAAATGCATGTTTAGGTGTGGTTTGCTTGCTCTCAAGTTGCTAGAAATAGTGCTGATTTGCAGGTGCTGAAATATTCTAAGTCTGGAATCTGTTATATTTTGTTGCTGTTTTGTTTTGCTTCTATCTTGTGATCTGTAGCTCCTTTGAGGTTGGTCCAATGGAGTTAGTTGTATACCTTCTGTTTCTCTAGCATGCTGTGAATTTTCATGCCATTTGGAGTCCTGTATCTTATGGTTTTGCTGCTGTCAATATGCCTTCAGATCGAAAACTGCACTTTCATGAAGTGTAATTTTCACCAAGTCTGAAATAGTGTGTGAGATGCCTTTTTGTGACTTCTTTCCCTAGTGATCCATGATGGCATGCTAGTTGTTGTTAGTTGTTTGTTGTAGTGCTGCTTTCCCTCTATCGTCTCATGCCTTGCTTGAGCATGTTGGGATTTTGTAGCTCGTAGTTGTGGGGCGTAGAAAATGCTATGTGGCTGATTTTGGCACATCGTGGTGTTTTCTTGTTTTGCTCGTAGTTGAACCGTAGCTCCGTTTTGATCGTGTCCTACATGGAACTTGCTTAGAATCTCGTGTAGCTTCACTTTCTTGTTGGTTGTCTGTTTTGAAGAGCTCGTGTCCGTCGTTGCACACATATTGCATTCATGCCATCATATTTTATGGTGCTTGTATCTTTTGATCCGTAGCTGCGATGGAGAAGATCTCTATGTGTAAATTGCGTGAAATGACGCGTAGAATCACGTGAACCTATTTGTTTTTCTGTTTAAAAACCAATTAAATGTGTTAGTTCAGATCTGGACAGAAGTGTAAATTAACATGTGAGGTTGTTTCGGAGGTGCTATATGTCATATCCGACCTCATTTAAAATGCCTAGATAGGTAGTTTAATTGCGCTTCACCTCTTGCCATGATTAACCACATTTAATATTGTCGTGTATCTAATCAGGATAGAACTAAATAATTAACGTGGAGTTTCGTCAATATGCAACTCGTTTCATATTGAACTCCACTTAAGGTCTACTGTCTGTTTGTGTGAATCGTCATGCAGTGACTTGCATGTATTCAGCTGCTCATGCATCATTTGTGTTGTGCATCGTATGGTGAATTCCGTTGTTGATTTGTGTTTCCGGTTTGCTTCGTCTCGTTAGAGTTCCGCAGCGTGCTGGATAGTGAGGATCCGTTCGACTACATCGGTTCGTCTGCTTCACGAAGGCATTCTTCTTCCAAGCGGGATCTCAAGCAAGATGAACATTTCCCCATATACCATTACTATCATTGCCATGCTAGTATCTCGATGCTATCGGTTATGTCTCGTTGCCTACGACATGTTAAATATCACCCTCTCAACAATGCCATGATAACCTTCAACCTGTTCAAACTAGCAAACCACTGATTGGCTATGTTACCGCTTGCTTAACCATGTTGTTAGCGTTGCTAGTTGCAGGTGCAGTTGCTTCCATGTGTTAACATGGGTTCCTTGTTATATCACCATATTAATGTTATTTAATTTAATGCACCTATATACTTGGTAAAAGGTGGAAGGCTCAGCCTTTCTAGCCTGGTGTTTTGTTCCACCTTTGCCCCCTTAGTTTCGGCTACCAGTGTTATGTTCCAAAATTGAGCGCTCCTAACACGATCGGGGTTGTTATGGGGACCCCCTTGATAATTCGTTTTAGATTAAAGCTGGTCTGGCAAGGCCCAACTTTGGTACTACATTTGCCTAATCACCTAATAAAATTGCATAGGGACTTTTCGGACCCCGAGGATAATTTAATCAACCCCCAGGCAAGTGCTCCTCATGAGTGTTGGTCCCACCTGTGAAATGTCCGACGCCCCTCTGGTCACCCAGAGGTTTAGCGATCCCGACGTCTAGCTCATCCGTCGTGTCCTGAGAACGAGATACGCGGCTCCTATTGGGATCAACGACACGTCGGGCGGCCTTGCTGGATTAGTTTTACCTTTGATGAAATATCTTGTGCATCGGGATTCCGGTGATGCTTTGGGTAATCTCAGAGTTGAGGTTTTCCACTAGGGAATCTGACGAGGTCGCGAGCTTCGTGATTGAGGATTTCCAAGCGGCTTGTGGTAATTTGTGATGGACTAGTTGGAGCACCCGTGCAGGGCTAAATCTTTTCGGAAAGCCGTGCCCGCGGTTATGTGGCAACGTGGAGATTTTGTTTAACACAGGTTCTAGATAACTTGAAGTTAACTTAATTAAAATATGTCAACTGTGTGCGTAACCGTGACTGTATCTTTCGTGAGTTCCTTCTCCGATCGAGGACACGGTGAGGTAATGTCTGACGTAGGTAGGTGTTCAGGATCATTCATTTGATCAACAGTAGTTCACGTCCATAATGCGTAGATCTTCCCCCTCTTATTTCTTGTACTCGTAAGTTAGCCACCAAATATATGCTTAGCCGCTGCTGCAACCTCACCACTTAACCTTACCTCACCCATTAAGCTTTGCTAGTCTTGATACCTTTGGAAATGAGATTGATGAGTCCCGTGTGGCTCACAGATTACTACAACACCAGTTGCAGGTACAGGTAAAGGTTACTTGACGCGAGCGCGTTGATTGTTCATTTGGAGTTGCTTCTTCTTCTTCTTCTTCATCGATCTAGGATGGGTTCCACGCCGGCAGCCTGGGAGAGCAAGGATGGACGTCGTTCTTCTTTTCTCATTTGTTTTCTACCGTAGTCGGACCCTGCTCTTACTCTTGATGATTATGTAATGTACTCATGTGACTCTGATGTAGCTTGTGGCGAGTGTAAGCCAACTCTATGCCTATATCTCTATGTTTCAGTACATGTACTTGTAACGATATCCATTCTTGCGACACGACGAGATGCGCTTCTATCCCTGACGAGGCCTTCGTGCCAAATTGAGGATAGGGTCGCATCTTGGGCATGACATGTCACTCCGAAGCTTATGGAGGACACCATGCTGGAGATAGAACTGTACACAAGGTACTATAGTCTGATTTTATTGGCCACTCTTTTCGAAGATGGTCGTAAGCTTGTCCTCTCTTGTGACGAATGTCAAAGAATTGGTAATATTAGTAGACGTCACAAAATGCCTATGAATTATTCACTTGTTATTGAACCATTTGATGTTTGGGGATTTGATTATATGGGACCTTTTCCTTCCTCTAATGGGTATACACATATTTTGGTTATTGTTGATTATGTAACTAAACGGGTAGAAGCTATTCCAACCAATAGTGCTGATCATAACACCTCTATTAAAATGCTTAAGGAAGTTATTTTCCCATGTTTTGCAGTCCCAAGATACTTAATGATTCATGGTGGTTCACATTTTATTCATGGTGCTTTTCATAAGTTGCTTGCTAGATATCATGTTAACCATAGGATTTCATCTCCCTATCATCCTCGGTCTAGTGGTCAAGTAGAATTAACCAATATAGAAATAATATTAATAATGCAAAATATTGTCAATAGGTCCCGAAAGAATTGGTCTAAGAAATTAGATGATGCATTGTGGGCCTATAGAACAGGTTATAAAAATCTTATGGGTATGTCTCCTTATAAAATGGTTTATGGGAAAGCATGTCATTTACCTCTTGAGTTAGAACATAAAACTTATTGGGCAATTAAATAACTAACTATGATTTCAAACTTGCTCGTGCAAAGAGGTTATTTGATATTATCCCATTAGATGAATGGAGAACCCAAGCTTATAAAAATACCAAACTATTCAAAGAAAAAGTTAAAAGATGGCATGACAAATGATTCCAAAAGCGATAATTCAAAATTAGTGAATATGTTCTATTGTACAATTCTCGTCTTAGATTTTTGCAGGAAAACTTCTCTCCAAATGGGAAGGACCATGTATCATTGAAGATGTTTATCGGTCTCGAGCTATTAAGATCAATAATCCAGGAGGCACTAACGCGAAGGTGGCCAATGGACAAAAAATAAAGCACTATATTTCAGGTAAACCAATTAATGTTGAAACAAATATTATCCAAACCATGACACGGGAGGAGCACATTAAGGAGACCTTCGAGAACAGTCCAGAACCCTTAAAAGGAAGGAGTATCTGATAAGGTAAGAAAACAGACTCAGAAAAATTCGCAAACATATTTTCTTTCAATTTTGGAATTTTAGAAAAAAGAGGAAATTTATAAACACATGGGAAGGCAACCTAGGTACCTACTAGGCACGAGGGCGCGCCAGCCCCCCCCCCCTCATGCTGCGTGTTGGCTAGTGGGCTCATCGGGCACCTTCCTAGCTCCATTTTCTTGTGGGATACGTATTTTCTTATATAAAAATTCTTTGTATATATCTCGTGATGATTTGATCCCAGTACCGCGGATAAATCCTCTGTTCTTGTTTCGTGTTGTTTTTCTGTTAGAACTATCATGCTAGGCATCATGTCGTCTCCCTCCTCCAACCTCGTAGAAGAGTATGCTTGGCTAATAAAGATGGAACTGAAGGAGGAGGAATTTTTAGTGGCCCCTAGGAGAACAAGGACAAGGAAGTAAAGGGGGATAAAGCTCGAGAAGAAGGAAATCCCATGGCACCAAAAATAGACAGGGAAGAAGATTACCTCCAACCCTACTATGAGCATCTCACCCTACTACAATTGAAGCCTTTAGAGCCTTCAAAACGATTCGTGTTCAGAATAAATATCTTACTCATGAAAATATTTTGTTAAAGGACTAAATCATCAGCCTAGAGATCATTATTAAACAACTAGAGAACCTCTTGAGTCTACATTGTGATGCTACTTCCTCATCTACACCACCACCACCTTCATCTTCATCATCAAAGAAGGAGACTTGAGTACACGGGTATGGGCACTCCCCATGGCATGTGCCAAGCTTGGGTGAGGTGCCCCGGTATCATATCACCATCACTCTTATTATCTTTATCCATCTTAGTTTGATCTTTAGCTATTTCATGATTTAGTCAAATAAAAGTTTAGTTCGATCCATCTTTTTGAGTGCTAGTTTCATGATCTATCTATCAATCTTTGTAATCCAGTGAGAGTTATATAATAAAGTTAGTTTGAGTTTTTGCTTCTTTACTTTCTTGCTGCAATCCAAATAAAAGAAAGTAATGAAAAATATCATATGCTAATCTTATAGTAAGTAGTGATACCACATAAGGAAAAGTATAAGTAGTAAAATTTGTTGAAGATGGACAAACATAGCATTGGTCGGCAATGCAACACATGAAATAATTAATTAGGAAAGAGAATATTTACATGCAAATACACTATCCTTGACATATTTATGATTGTGAGCCCCCATTAATTATAGTATGCCAAAACTATTGACATTGGACAAGAAAGACAATGTAATGATTTATGTTTGTTCACATTCACGCAGAAGTTGTATTGTTATAGATCCTCTAACATGTGATGCTTGCCCAATATCTTTGCTAGCCAAAACTCCGCACTAAGTAGAGATACTACTTGTGCATCCAAAACCTTAAACCCAAATCCATGTTTCAAAAGTCCACCATACCTACCTATGGATTGAGTAAGATCCTTCAAGTAAGTTGTCATCGGTGCATAAAGCAATAAAAATTGGTTATAAACATGTTTGATCATTTAGTGTAAGGGAAATTAAGCGTTGTACAAACTTGTGATGGAGATAATAAAAGTGATGAATCGCATAATAAAGGTTTCCATCACAATGGGCAATATAATGCATCATTCCTTTGCACTAAGAGATTTGGCATACAACAAAAAAACGCATGACAACCTCTGCTCCCCTCTACAAAGGGCTTATATTTAACTGTTATGCAAGAGTCAAAGTATCCTTCTCTACTCCTTTTACTTTTTTCCTTTGCAAGCATCATGTGGTGGGGAAAGATCTAAGCATTTATATCCAGTTGAATGTGAATGGACATGAATTATTACTAGTACAATGCCCGTGCGTTGCTACAGATGAAATACAGAAAAAGTTTCTACAGATAAAATACAGGAAAATAAGTCAAACTGATGAGTAAGTGAGTGAAGTCTTCCGAATAAATATTGCCTTTGAAATACATAAAAATAACCATTTTCTTTAGTGCATATTGTGAGAGCAACTATGCATCGGCCGCCTGTTTTTTATCGGTGATAAAATTTTGTGATCCATCCTCTTCCTCCTCTTTGCCTTCCTCCTTCCGTCCCAACGACCCATCCTCTGACGCTGGTCATAACCGGTGTGGATGTCCTGCACCACCCTATCTGAGTTGCCTTCTTCATCGGTTCACCATTGCCCGAGACCGGCGTCGATGATCCCCTGTCCATTTTAAAAACGATTATGCAAATCTCAGATGATCTCTTAAATGAAATATTTTATCAGTACTTGGCGAGATGGCATGTGCATAGGTTATCTGAAGCATGTGAAAGAGGGTATCATGTTTTCAGATGAATGGATTGATCAGCACGAGCATGTATGGGAACTTACGGCTAATGAGTAAAATGGCACGTGCGTTGTAACGGGATCAAAATTCATCACACTCTCGCACTTATAATCTAATCACTATGGTTTATTTAAAATACAATAAGTATTGTCAAATATCCCTCACATGAAGTTCTTTCAAGTAGACTATCTTTAAAATATATATGCATTGATTTTTTTATCCAGAGAAATACATACATTGTTCAACTTGCGGATCGTGCTTCGTTAATGAGTAAACAACACCGGAATGAGGGATAATGAGCCGGTTGCAAGCTTTTAAACCCCCGCTACAATCCAGTTATGCACAACCTTTAATCAAATTTTAATTAGAGCTAACACCACCATTTCTATGATTATGCATGCTCTCGGGATTGGAGGTCATATTGCTCACTTAAACATACCTGATGACTTGGTAGCATACAAAGATGTCGTAGCAAAGGTTATCTATGATGTAAGGCTGTTTTTCCAATTTTTATTCCTGAGTAACTCGCTCTTATACTAATTCCTACGCAATCAGGGACACTTAATTTGGAGCAAAGTGCTTGTTCATGTACATGAACCACAGCTTGTATTTACCTCTGAATGTATAAGAAAAACACATCTGAAGTACCACTACTTGTAAAGTCGTGATGTACAAAAATAATAATAATAAAATCACCTAGCATTCTGTTGCATTTACATACTTTATTACTTCATACTCCCTCCATCCGGAAATACTTGTCATAGGAATGGATGTATCTAGATGTATTTTCGTTCTAGATACATCTAATATTTTTCCATTTGTGCGACAAGTAATTCCGGACGGAGGGATTATATCACAAAGTGGAAGGTCCTGCTAATACTTTACTTCTACCTTTACTGTTGCTCGTTTTCAGCATATACTTCATATAAGTGCAAGATCATGCCCATACTTTCACTTTAACCTTTATACTACTCTTAAATGTTTACTCATTTTCAGCATATGAGTCGACGAAGCAACTTTCACATGATAAATAGGCTAAAAATGTTGTCACTAGACCTGTAAAGCGGTAGGCACTGTAAAACAGTGTAATGAACATGTGGTCATCTAGAACGATTGAGAACATTCTAGAATAGTCTGCCTACTTCTATTATTCAGCGAACATTTTTTGTTGTGCTTATATGTAGAAAAATTATCCCAGGATTCAAACAGTGGTGAATAAAGTTGGGGCAATTTCAAATGAATTTAGAGTTCCAAAGTTTGAGATTCTAGCAGGGAAAAGCGATATGGTGACTGAAGTTAAACAGTATGGTGCTACATTTAGACTTGACTATAGTTTGGTCTACTGGAATTGGAGACTTGAGCACGAACACATCAGATTGGTTTCCCTTTTCAAGAAAGGAGATGTTATATGTGACATGTTTGTTGGTATTGGCCCATTTTCTATTCCAGGCGGACAGAAAGGATGTGTTGTATATGCAAATGATTTAAATCCAGACAGTATTCATTATCTGAAGACAAATGCAAAGATTAACAAGGTGGAGGATTATATCTTCGCATACAACAAGGATGCTAGAGTATTCATGCAAAGTTTAATGGCAGTACCTGACCCAGAAACTAAGCCCGAGTGTCAATTTGGTGCTGCTAATCGTTGTTCTGAAGAAATGGGTTCTTCTGGTAATGAACATTCCACGTCAAATGGAAATCATAATGGTACCCGCTCCTGCAATCCGGATAGAACATTCACAGAGTCAGTCTGACAGTCGGTACGAGAGGAAGGGCGAAAATAACCACCGCGTGTGGTGAGGGAAGCGAGGGCTCCGGACGCGGCTGCTCACCTTGAGGTCGGTGAAGGGGACGGAGACCGTGTGGACGGACGGCGGCATGGCCACGGCGGCACGACAACGGACACGGCGGGGCAGGGCGTGGTCTCGGTCTCGGTCCCGGATGGCTGGTGCCCAAGTGGATCGCGCCCCCACAGGGCCGATCCTCCCGCGAGCGCAGCGACGCCATGCTCGAGACCATCGAGCCTCCTTCCTCCAGCCATCTCCGGTGCAGCCGCCGCCTCTCGTCTATGGACAAGAAGACGTCGTAGGAAGGGCTGAATTTGTAAAAGCCAAACGTTTTTTCCCACTAATTAGAGGACTGCGGGTTGAATTGTGACAAATAGAGGGACTTTTTTGAAATAATGCCACGACGGACGACAGAAGCGCTCCGCGCTTTATTATTAGGGGAGATAACTTCACTGGGTGTTAGTTGGAGCCATCCCATTCATCTTCATCAGAAAGTGAAAGTTCGCCTCTCGGGGGCAGTTGCGGTAGTCATGGTCGAATACATATTCCTTACAGAACCCGTGCAGCCTTCCTTTTTCTGTGGATTTTCCTGGTACACAAGAGGATCTAGTCAGTAATAAATATATACAACTATTCGTAAGTGGAAAAAATGTTTTCAACAGAGGACATGGCATGGCCATATCAAAGCTAAATGGATGATTTAGTGCCAATAAAAGAATTAATAGCATCACGATAAGTCATGCGCAGCTTCTAAAAATTATCACAATATTTTAAAGATTAAGATGCGCTAGTCATCTCAAGTTTTTGGAACATGTCAATGAATATAACACTATGGAGATTGCTTGCTTACTTCATACATTATAGCATCCAAATAAAACTAATGTGATGGCCCTAGGAATATAGGGGCTAAGGCAGAATGAAAATAATTTGTAATACACTTATACACATAACATCTACAGCTGGCTCAGTAGTCAAGACAAAGGCAATTAATCTACAGGGACACGGGTACGAACTGAATTCCGTGTAGAGCTTACGGTCTTTCTGTAGTACTCATTCTCAGAACGCAACTCTTCATTCTGCTTCTCCAAAGACTTGTTCTCCTCTGTCTTGAGATGCAACTCTAGTTCGAGTCTCCGAATCTGTTTGGCCTCGAGCTCTTCAGTCTTGCTAACGATCTGCAGCCTCAACATCTGATTCTCAGCTCTCAGACACTCACCTGCAATGATACAAAAGATTATCAAGAAACGCATTGTGTATTTTGAAATGTGCGGGTAATAAGAGCTAGTGATTCTTTTTTCTATACCGTGATTTGTTTTGTTCTGGATTTCAATTCCAATTGGTTGCACTCCGTTCGGTGTCACACTCACAGTTGCCTTCCTCTTCCTTCCTTGTTCCCAACCTCCAATCTGAACATAGTTGTCCACAGAAACATACTTGTCTGCATTTGAACATTTTACTTGCACATTACTTGAAATGTAATAAATATATCACAGATAATGAGGCACACATTCTACTCATGATGAAACTGCATACATGGATATTGTGTTCTATAAGTACGAATTGCAACAAGGTTTGTGTGATCAATACTTCTTTATACCTTGACCTTCTTCGTTCTTGATCTCAATTTCAGTAGCCCGTGGTTCGTTTCGTTTGGCGGTTACTTCTCTCTTCATACCTGCAGCCCGCCTCCAATCTGAGCGTGGTCGTCCTTAGAAACATGTTTGTCTGCATGTAAACATTTCATTTGCACACCACCCAAAACACTATCAGAGATAATGAAGCACACGTTGGACGCATGATGAACTGCATACACCCATGGACTAATATAAGTAACAATTGCAAGATGGGTGATCAATACTTGTTTGTACCTTCATCTTCTTCATCATCTTCAGAAGCCCGTGGCATATTCAGTTTGGCAGCTGCTTCTGTGTTCATTGCCCGCAGCTCACCTTCATGCTGAAAATGGCCATCCTCAGAAACCCCCTCCTCTACAACTGATACTTCCATTTGCACACCACTCAGGTATGAAAATCCATTCAATCTCCCATATGTACCACTACCACCAATTCCATGGAAAACCAAGAACATCGTCGGCCTACACTGCAGCTAGTGCTACTCGTAGGAACATTTGAATTTAGCATGCATTACTATAGAAAAAAATTCTCTGCTCCTGGTTCTGGGACTAATTTTTCTAGAGGGCCTGGAAACTGTGTTAACTGCATACGAGTAAAAAACAAACGCATTTGACTGATGATTGATTAGGAGATCCACATTGACATTGTGGAGTCGATCGATTCAACGGTTTTATCGAGAAAACCCTAAATCAGTCACGGACTGAACCCCCCAAAAAAATTCCCCAATCTACCCGGGAAGCATCGTGGAAGCCGCTTGCGATTTCCATAGCTGCGAGCCATGAGGGAGGGAGGGATGGCTGCGGCGGCGAGAAATTGAGGCAAGGGGTGACCGTTCACGGGGATCTAAAATGAGAATAATTAATGTCGCTGCCATGTACAGTACTCCCGCTTAATTAGGCAATTACCGTCGCAATCACGGGCGGCGCCCTCCCTCCCGGCGGGCGCGTGGGCGTCCGACGCCAGCTCCTCGCTCGCATTCTCCTCCTCGCAAAAGCAGGTGCCGCCCGGACGTCGAACAAATTCGGTGATGGAGGAGCTCGAGGCTAGGGGCAGCGGCGATGGCTGCGGCGGTGCGAGGCGAGGCCGGAGAAGGCCGGGGCGAGGTGGATTCGGGTTGAGGTCAACAGATCCGGGCAGCTCCAGCTCGGATCTGGCCAGAGACGGGGCGAGGTGGCCGACGGCGGAGCTTTGAGCTCGGGCTCCCATGGCGGCAGCCTCGCTGCAGGGAAGAAGGATACCCAGTGAGGGAGAGAGGAGAAGGAAAGAGAGGGACAACCATGCGACGGGAACGCGGGGGCCTGGCCTGGCGCGGCACTGCGATCGTCGGCAGCAAGGTGGAGTGGGTGTGCGGCGATGGTGCGGAGCTCCGACGGAGGTCAGGGTCGACCTTCTCTGCCACTTGATAAGGAGCGTGGGCGGAATTATTACATGACGCAAGGGTTATTTTGTAAACTCGAAACATTTTTATCCAGATCCACTTATATAGGGACTGCGGGTTGAATACCCAGAAGTGGAGGGACTTTTCTGCAAAAATACCGGTGACGTACGGCAGAAGCGCTGCGTGCTTTATTATTAGGGTAGATTGTCGACATCACCTTTGAGATGAATACGTTGGGAGGTGACACTTTAAGCCCTTACATTTCTATGTGCCCGGTTGAATACGTTGAAACCTTTTTTTCATATGTATGCGACGAGTGTTAGGAATCATAGAAGACTAAATGATGGTTGAGTATGTAGACTTGATTACAAGTTCCGGTATGTGACCCTTCCTGAAAATATGATGAATTGTGTTGCAAAGTCGCCTGAAAACATAGTTTGTTAGTTTTCAACAGAGTTTATGCTTCATACTTCGACGATGTGATGAATCATTACTTGTTTATGATAAGTTCTTATGACGAAAGTTATATGATGAAAATACTATGCTGAAGTATTTTATAAAATTTATATTTTGTTATAATAATGAGCATGATGCTATCTCTCAAAGCGTGTGGTCATGATTTTCGTTATCGGCTTTCGCTTGAGGACAAGCGAGGTCTAATCATGGGGGACATGATACGTCCATTTGCATCATGTTTTGCTACTATTATTTTTAGTTTTTTCATGCATTTTACCACTTGGTGGAGTAATTATAATGCCCTTTTCTCTCATAATATGCAAGGTTTACATCAAGAGGGAGAATGCCGACAGATGGAATTCTGGACCTGAAAAATCTACGTCAGCGATACCTATTTTGCACATCTCCAAATGGGCTGAAAATTCACAAAGATTTATTTTGGAGTACATAAAAAATACTAGAGGAAAGAAGTACCAAAGGGGGGCTACCACGAGCCCACTAGGCACCAGGGCACGCCAGCCCCCCTGGCGCGGCCTGGTGGTTAGTGGGGCTCGTGGCCCACCTCTGGCGACCATCTTCTCGTATAAATTATCTTGTGACCTAAAAAATTAGGATAGTACTTTTGAGACTAAGTGCCGCCCTCTCAAGTCGGAACCTGGGCAGGTGCACTTTTGCCCTCCGTCGGAGCGATTCCACGTGAGAAACTTCCCTTCCGGAGGGGGAAAAGGAAGCCATTGTCATCACCAACAACCCTCTCATCTTGGGGAGGCCAATCTTCATCAACATCTTCATCATCACCATGTCCTCTCAAAACCCTAGTTCATCTTTTGTGCTCAATCTTTTACCGAAATCTCAGATTGGTACCTAGGGTATGACAAGTAGTGTTGATTGCATCTTGTAGTTGATGCTCCATGGTTTATTTGGTGGAAGATCATATGCTCAGATCCAATATGTTATTTAATACCTCTCTGATCATGAGCTTGTTTATCACTTGTGAGTGGTTACTTTTGTTCTTGAGGCCACGGGAGAAGTCATGTCTCAAGTAGTCAAGTGAAGTTGATATTCGTTCGATAGTTTGATGATGTGAATGTTGTGATTCTCTTAGTGGTGTTATGTGAGTGTTGACTACATAACACTTCACCATATTTCGTACTAAGGGAATGCATTGTGGACTGGTAATTATATGGTCGGTTGCGAGAGTGATCGAAACTTAAACCCCAGTTTATGCGCTATTGTGTAAGGGGCTGATTTGGATCCCTCTGTTTAATGTTATGGTTAGAATTTATTCTTAATACTTTTCTCATAGTTGTGGATGCTTGCGGAAAGGTTAACCATAAGTGGGAGACTTGTTCAAGTAAGAATAACACCCAAGCACCGTTCCACCCACATATCGAATTATCAAAGTACCGAATGCGAATTAACCCAACATTACGAAAGTGACTAGATGAATTTCCCATGTGCCCTCGAGAACGCTTTGCCCATTATAAGCACTGCTCAAGAATTCGTCTGATTAACAAGTTAACTTGCCAGCTAATCGCTACTCGTAGGGTGATCGAATCGAATAGCACCCATTCATCATGTTAACTTGCTAGGACGATTAACTGGCCAGTTAGACCGATTAATCTCTTGTCATACCGTTTAATTAGTTCCCACACCGATTATTCGCTACTCGTGAGGTAACAGCTGAGCGAACGAATCCCAACTTTTTGGCACATTACCCCTCTCAACCCATCTTGCTACTAAATACCTAGGGTTTGGCCCTCCTCCCGCTCCTTCATGCTCTTTTCACCCCTCCTAACCTGGTTGGTGGCTAGCTAGGTCCTCACCGGTGCCAGCCACAACACTACACCTCCAAGATCCATCTACTCTGCCACTCTAGTCGCCTTGGCTACTCCTAGTCCTCTCCCATGGGATGCTCCCCAATCTCTTCCTCCATGGCTTCATGAGCAGGCAAGGTACTACCATCTTTTTCCCCTATCTTTGTGGAGAATCTAGCATTCATATATTAGTAGATTATAAATTACAATTTGATAGATAAGTGGATGGAACTATTGGTTTTGGTTGTTATTTGTAGTATATTGTGTGATGTATGTTAGCAAGTATATGGACAAGTTTAAAATTTTAATTGATTGCTTTGAATTTTGAGATTTTGAGATTTTTTAGATTTGGATGTATAATTATTGTTAATTGTACCTCTTGTCTTTTTTATATGCCTACAATAGAATATTTTGGTGTATTACATAGCTAGGTGTATGAAAGTATGTTATAATACATAAAAAATTAAATATAAGTTGGCAAGTTTCTATTTAATCTATCGATTAATGTTCGACTGATTAATCCCGTTAGTAGGCCGATTCACCGATTAATCACTATTCCCTAGCCGATCGAGGAGGTACCACTTACCAATTTCCTGAACATTGATTATAAGAAATAGTTCCAGCATGTCCTTTAACACAAAAATATTGGGCTACCTTGCTGCACCTATTGTTACTATTGCTACATGTTACTTGTTACAATTATCTTGCTATCAAACAACTTGTTACCGCTATTTTAGTACTTGCAGAAATCTGCTTGTCATTTCCTTCTGATCCTCATTGGGTTCGACACTATTAATTACTGAAAGGACTACGATTGATCCCCTATACTTGTGGGTCATCACTCATCAGGCAAGTAGCCAAAAGTGGAGAGGCTATCCTCGGGGCCCAATCATCGAACAAGCGTCCATCCACACTGCCGAACAACAACGTCGATGTCTTTACAATTTACTAGACATTATCCTAAAATAATCAAAGGAAAAGAGCACTTCTTGAAGTCGACCATGTATTCCACGTGGCAGCAACGAACTCATGGACAAATACACTCATAACCTTTGACGAAGGGGACCAGTCGGGGATTTGTTTCAACCAAACACATGTCGCTCTAGTCCACACCCTTCAAGCGACCAGATGAAATAGTCGAATTTCAAGTGCATCCAATGGAACCCGATAAAACAGCGTCCATCGGAGCACAGCTAGAGCTTGCAGTCGATGAAGCATTACGCACATTCTTACAAGAAAACTAGGATATATTCGATTGACACCCTTTAGACATGCCAAGAATCCCACGAAGACTGGCACAGCATAGCCTGAATATAATTTACGACTTTAAGCTAGTCAAACACATGTTACATCAATTCTCCGAACCCAAGCGTGAGGCCATGGGTACCGAACTAGCAAAATTTCTAGAAGCCGGATTCATCTGAGATATCAAAACACCCCAACTAGCTGGCAAATTTGGTCGGTACCAAAGAAGGATAAATCCTCGCGGCTATGCGTCAATTTTAAAGACCCAAATAGAGCCTCCCTAAGGATCCCTTTCCCTTATGCCGCATAGACCAGATTATTGATGCCACCGCTGGACACGTCTCATTATGCTTCCTTGATGCCTACTCTGGATTAAAATAAGGATCAAGGAATCCGATCAGGCTGCGCCAAACTTTATAACCCCCTATGGGCCATTGTGCTTCAACACAATGCCTTTTGGGTTAAAAAACGTGGGAGCCACATACCAACGCATGATCCAGACATGCTTAGAAATGCAAATTGGCAAAACTGTCAAGGCATACGTGGACGGCATGGTCATTAAAATTAAACACGTCAGCTAGCTAGTGGACGACCTTCTACAAACCTTCGACAATTGTAGTGACCCGACTCAAAAGGAGTCAAGCCTCTCTATGTTATGTGCTATCCCTGGATCAGTATGCTGGCACACACAGTACATCAATGTATATATCAAAGTGCAATCACATGTAAATAACGTAGAACTGATATATACCTCAAAATCTCAGCAGAAACAGTCAATGGGAGTGGAGTCCCAATAAACACCAATTGCAGGTTGAGTGTAGACCGTAACCCTGAATCATACTCTTACTCGTCGTAGAAGGTATCTGCAACATAAGATGTTGCAGCCGTGTAGGTCAACATATTGAATATGCCGGCAAGTCACAAAAGAGAGGGGTGAAAGTATCATCTATAATATATGCATATATGGCAGGTGGGGTTGTAGTTTAAGTTTTGCGTAAAGCAATTTTTTCCTACAACAAGAGAGAGGGTAAAAGCAAAATCTACTACATTGTTGGTTGTTAATGAGAAGGTTCCACCAACCATTTCTCATACCCAAGTTATCAATATTACCCACATCAATAAGTTAATGGTGTTGAGAATTCCTGATAGTTTCAGTTCCTTTGGCTCAAGTTGTCCATGACCGTGGACACGGCTAATCGACTAGGTTTGAGTACTCTGCAGAGTTTTGCACACGTTCCCCACAAGATTTGGTCGCCTCCATTGAAGTCCTCACACTTCTGGGTGTTTGAGAACCGGATGATCAAAACATGGTCTTTCAAAGGGTTCCTCTGAGACACTATCGGTGCCCATCCAATCCTACCATTCTTCTACATCTCGTAACACCGCCCATCCAGAGTCGCCACGGTATCTAACGAAGCCAGAGCCCATAATGACTTGTGGCTGTGTAGGTAAGCCTCGGGTCTTGAAGTATCCATCCATCTCTTTGTGTCTGGGTGAAGCTTTCCGCAAGATGTCATGGTGCTTGTCCATTAATCTCGGGTCATCCACTGGCTTCTCCAGGGTGCCCACCTAGTCCATCCTTCACCCAGAGGTATATTGCATCATGCGGTCTTGAAAGTCTTGAAGTCTTCACGTCTTGATTATTAAGTTTGAATTCAAATTTGAAATATCCAAACCTGGTCAAACTTTACATATACAGAAACTAGACAAAATATGTGACACAAAGCAAAAAAGTTTCACTCAAAAACAATTTAAAACATAAAATATATAAATAAAACAAAAACAGAACTAAATAAGTTAAAGAAATAAAAACAAAAAAACAAAAAATAGCTAGTGCACGGGGGGCTACGTGGCGTGCTATGAGTGGATAGGGGCGTGCACTGCGGGTGCTAATGGGTGAACGACCACAATATAAAGAAAAATGGTTCCGAATTAATTCGATCTAATCTGGATCGTCTGATCCAGATCTGGTAGTTGAGGGGGAGGGAGAGAGCTCATAGCGGGGGTTGGTGGTGCTCCGGCGAGTCTGACGGTGGCCGAGCTCGGTGGTGGTCGGGTAGGTGTCTGTGGTGGTTGAGGACGACGGCGAAGGCGACGGCGGCAGACCTCCGGCGTCTGTTAGCGAACTCGACAGGGCGTGGGGGTGACGGGGATGAGCTGCTCGAGCTCGGGAGGGTTTGGCTCAAGAGGAGCTCCAGCGATGGCGGCGGTGGGGCGTTCTGGCGAGGGGATCTCAGGGGTTTGGGGGAAAACGAAGTGCGGGGCCAGTAGGGTATTTATAGAGGGCGTGAGGGTCGAAGAAAAGGCAGGGGAGAGGGAGATCGACGCGGATCCGTCCGGCTCCAGCGAAGGAAGGTGCAGGGAAGAAGAAATGAAAGAGAAGGACAACGGGGAAAGGAAACGGGTGGTGGGTCCCGCGGGTCAGTGACCGGCAAAGAGGCGAGGTACCGGTTGGTGGCCGTTCCGAAAGGATTCGGATCTGATCCAGCATGGATCGGGCCGATACTTTCCAAGTTGGGCCGCGGCGGTTTCCTATTAAAAGGATTTTTTTTCCTTTTTATTTAAAAACTTGAAAGTAAAACATAAAAGGGGAATAAATATAACCCTAAATATAGGAGTATTATATATCAAAATTATCAGAAAAATAAATCCAATAAATGAACATTTTTCCACGGCCAAAATAAATACTTCAAAAAAATGTTTTCTACAAAAATCTGTAATTTGGTTTATTTTCTTTTTGCAAATATTTTTCAAATACCCCGTGGGTGGTAAGGCTCAAATAAATTCACAAAAATACCCTCCCATGGAGGGTCATGTTCCTCCTCTCATTTTTTTTTAATTTGGGCAAAGGAATTTGAATTCATTTAAACTTTAAAATAGGGCCAAATATTAAATAGAAAATTTCCAATAGTTTTAAATTCCACTTTTTCAAATCCTTTATTTTGAAGAAGTCATGTAATCTTCTCTCAATGGTTTGGACTGGATGAAATTGAATTCCAAATCAAAAGGGGAAAGTCATTTTATTCCCTCTCATTCAAAAGTTTCAAAGAGTTTCAAATTTCACTCAAATTCATTCAATCAATAAATCATTGAATTATTAATATAACATTCCAAAGTTTGCGATGTTACAAATCTACCACACTTAGAATGAATCTCTTCCTCGAGATTCGAAGAGGCTAGAAAGAAAAGGTTAGGGTTTGGGGCTCTTCTAACAAATCCATTGTCCTGCAAAGTGGGGTGCTACCACACTTAGAATGAGGGTTACCGGCCCCTCAAAATTTTAACAATCCTCTGGGGTCTTGGCATCTGGCTGTTCACATTCTTCATACTAACTCCTTTGGTGATGCTCTTTCGTTATATTGATAGTGTTTCCCTCAAAATCCGGTGTTCTTTCGTTGATATAAGCTTCTTCCGTCAGTGGGTCTTCATAACTCACAAGTCTCATGACCATTCTAGATAACCTATCGATGATTCTCATGGTGGTCTACCAGTTGTGATTATCCTGCAGTGAGAAGGGTCTTGGCTTCATCCTCACTGTAAAAATTTCTACGCATGACAACAATTGCCATGTACATGGGCTTTCATCATACCATTCTAAGGCTTAAAAAAGCTTCAAAGAACGTCGTCTCTCACTATGGGTAAGTCTCTCATATTTACCATCCCAAATAGCAAAAGAATGATAAGAGTAAGTCGTCATGGTGTCCAAGCCATGTCGCGCTGAAATCGTACCTTGTATAAGGTTTAGAGAATCTCGTATTCTAACACTTGGGCGTACTCACAAGCATTGCCAAATTTCTCTTGTACACGAACGAAGTTCGTATGAATCCATTGGTTCTGCAAGCTGGACAAAACATCTATTGTATTATTCACCACTCTCGGGTTTTCTTATGCTCCTAAGAAAGCGCTTGCTCATCATTCACAATTTATTCCTTCATGCTCTTGGGATCACCTTCATGAAAATCTTGGGATGCACCTTTGGTACAAATTCTACTCTTTGAACTGATATTTCTTTCCATTGTTCTCTTTATCCTTAGGTATTGGTTCCTCATAATAATTTCTTCATTTCATCCTCAATCTATTCTCGAATTTCCAACTTCAAAAGTACTTTGTTACAAATGTTGTCATCCACATGGTTTGATATGGTCCAGCATTTCCTTCAACCGTATTCAGTGGGTTTGGCTCCTTTGTATGCATGCTACATTCCTATTCCTTGGATCATGTGGGTTTACCGATTACTACCACACTTAAGATGAAAGATACTCATGCCAGTGTAGACCATATTTTCTCATATCCTCGAAAATGGTCAGCGGTCTTTGTTTATGGAGCAACAACTCACACAATTAAATATAGGAAACTATGACACAATAAATTATATTGATTCATGAAGTTATTACAATCTTTATTACAATCTCTGAGACTTCCCTTACAAAATTTAACTCCATAATCCCACGAAAACAAGAGTGCTTCATGTTACACTTATTGTCATTGTCAAAACTTAACTACTCCATTTTAGCTTTCTTCTCCTCTGGACATTTACTAGCATAGTGTCCTGCTTCCTTGCAATGAAAATAGATGACTTCCGACAAGTCTCAAGGCTTCTTGGTGTTTGCTTTTGCTCCTTGGGTTTCCTGCTTCCTGCCTGGACACATATTGGCATAGTGACCTAAGGTCTTGCATTTAAAACATGGGATGTGACTCGGGTCCTTATCTCCAGGGATTTGGCTCTTCCTGGTGTACTTTCTCTTCTTTCTGGACCTCTTCGTTTTGGCCAGTTCTTCTATTTCATGTGGATGAAACTCTACTTTTTTGTCAGGAAGTCTCCCAGACACTCTTGGCTCTCCTTCATGCAGTCCTGTGATAAATGTCCTTCTTCTCCACATGAGTAGCACGCATTAGAGAAAAATCAGGTTAGGCCTTGTCCATTTAGGGACTTCAATATCTTCCTTCATCACTGGTTCTTCTAAAATATTCTTCTTGAGGGTTTCCTTCATTACATCTTTCTGCTGCTTGAAAACTTGTTGCACCTTGGGGTAAATGTGGCATACGGCTCAATCCGGACAAATGTGTATTTGGAGTTCCCACACGTAAACTTCTCAGCTTCATTGTCTCCCATAGAGGAATAGAGGCCAATCTAGCTAAAAAATGAAAGTACGTTATAAGGACTAGAGGGGGGGTGAATAGGTGATTTTTTATGATTTCATCATTGAGGACTTTCCTTGTAAGGAAATTGCTCAATCACGTACAACAAGCAGCGAAATAAGTACTTAGGCGAATGTAACACATCAACATCATAGTATTCATGATGAAATGAAATAAACAATTCGCACAAGTAGCGTGATGAGGATACACACGTGAAGAACAAGTGAAGTGAAGAATTTGAGGTGAGGAATTTCTGAAAGTCTTCAGTCAAATTCTTCAAATAGAACGATCCATTGCATCAACACATAAATGAGGGAATACAAGGGTTGAGGAAATATAACCAGGTACTCGATGAAGATAATGATTTGATGACCCTGTTCCAACGGTTGTGATAGTCGTACATCTGGTTTGGAGCAGCTTGGTATTTAAACCAAAGGACACACAGTCCTTACCATATTCTCCTTGAGCTACGGACGTACACTCCTCTCCCAACACTCGTGGTAAGTCCTGAGGGCGAACTTCCTAACCCTCACAAACTCAGTACCCAAGATCCACAATTTTATTCTCGATGCTCTATACCGGTGATGCCTAACCGTCTGGAAAAAGCACATTCTTCAAAGGTAACAAGCATTGGTTCCACACAGGAACAATCTCTTCAGTGATGCTCAATCACTTTGGGTTTGGGGTTTTGGTTTGGGTGTTTGGGGTTTTTTCTCACTAATGATTTTCTCTCATGAGTCTTCGAGGAAAGGTTTCTCTCAAATGACAAGTGTCATTTTCTCTCGTGGAGAGGCCAACCAGCTAGTGGTTATGGGGGGCTATTTATAGCCTCGGAGCAATCCCGACATGATTTGACATAAATGCTCTAATGATATGACCGTTATGTGCATAAGGTTGGGGATAGCTAGCATGTGGCGCACCAACGGTCGAAACTTTCAAGCTGTGAAAGTCCTCATGTCTCTCATATTCCTCCCTTGTAGGTAATTCACACTAGCGAAATCCTAACACCTCAGTTAGAGAAATTTTGTCACAGACGAGAAGATCTTCGTCTCTATCACTGAAGAAATTGACTAAAGTGTAAAATATTTCCGTAGGTTTCACTTGAAGGATTGGGTATGTGTAGGCTTTGAGATGAGCATCACTTGGAAACTTTTCCTTAGTTTTACCTCGACCCCCTTTAACAGTACGGTGGTCCTATGACTCAAAAAAAGGAAATGAAGCTACGAAAACAAAAGTCTTCATGCTTCAAAGTCCTCGCATCAATTTCTTTACGGACACAGCAATTTCCTCGCTTTCAAAGTCTTCAAGGAATTACCAAAGTCTTCAGCCGAAGGCATTCATTTTTAGGGGTCGATATTATTCAAATAACTCAAACTCCTCATTGACTTATTGAGCCTGTGTACACTCAAAAACACATTAGCCTCTTAACCTATAAGTCTTCAATACACCAAAATCACTAAGGGGCACTAGATGCACTTACAATCTCCCCTTTTTGGTGATTGATGACAGATGGCTAAGTTTTCAACGGGGATAATAATATGAAGCGTAAGTACAGTGTTTGAGAAATTTGATTGCAAGATATAGAGAAACTCCCCCTGAAGATGTGCATATTTGAGGAATTTCCTTTGGACTGCAAATGCACATTGCAGGTTTGTACCATGGAGACCTCCCCCTATATCTTGTAATCCATGCAAGCATTTAACATATATCATGAGGAAATCGAAATGCATGATGGGAAGTGGTGTTTGGCAAATTTCAGCATGCGTGCATTAAACAACGTGCGAAATAAGCATGCGAAGAAAACAATTCAAAAGTGTCAAACCACCATTAGGTAAGTTTAAAATCAAACACTTCAGAAGAACGAGAGTTGCAACCTTACAAAAATATAGTCCATAAAACCATAAGGTAGACCCGCTTGAAGACTAACTCAGATTTACCCCCCTTTGTCATCAAGTGGCGAAAACGAATGAAACTGGGGACTAATGCCCCTGAAGAATATCAAATTGTTAGTGGATGAGGAGCACCAGCGTTGTCGAGGTTGTTTGTAGTTATTAGGACGGCAGCAGTGTCGTCAAGATCCTGAGCATCATTAGTTGTGCGTGATGGAGAAAATGAACTAGTCACCAGCGACGGAAATTGAACTTTCTTGAATTTCTTCTTGGGCGGACAGGACCAATCAAAGTCTTGCTGAAATTCCATTTCAATGAGTTCTTCACGAGTCTTGAGGTGAGACAGCATGGCCCATGTACGATCAAAGCTTTCGTGAAGATAGTTGTGATTTTTCTTCACAGCGTTTTGCATCACATTCATATTACGCACAATGTCACCTAACTGACGCTTTACCCACTTGTGATTGTGATCGACCTTTTGATGAAGGCTTAGCAGAAGCTCACGACCAGTCATCATGCGCATGTCAGACTCATGAGGAACTTTAGCTGAGGCTTTTGCAGTAGAGTCTTGCGATGTAGTGTCATCATTGGTTGAGTATGATGCAGCCTTGTGAAATTGTCCATCATGGGGATGAGATCCCTCATCAATAACTGTTTTGCCTTGCCTTCATTGAGCTCGAAGGATTTCTTGATGACTTCAAGTGGGGGAAAATAGCTGAAGTGATTCTCGAAATCAGCTTTGTAAGGAATTGAGGATCTAGCCCTGATGAATTTCATGATCCATGACGCATAAGGCTCACCTCAGATGGTTACATTGCAATATTGGACAAAGTCCTCATGAAGAAATCATGAAGATTTATGGGAATCCCAGTTAATGATGTTGAATAGCAAATTCTTCATGATTCCCACCATGCCTTCTTCTTTAGAATTGTGACCCTTGATGGGGCTGAGGGTTTTGGTCAAGATGCGGTACAGAGTCCTTGGCACATATAGCAGATCTTTGACGAGGAATATGGTCCTTGGTGGCTTGCCAGGAGCCAAAGGCTTCATCAGCACTTGCATCAGGTGATCAGGCAGCTCAGTGTCATCATAGATACATCTCCCTCCTTCTCAGGGGATTGCAACTGGGACCGCACGAAGTAATTCCATGGTAGGAGTTGTGTAGTGTGTGTCTTCCGTCATCTAGTCAAGAACCCAAGTGTTCACATCTTGTGCTTCACCCAAAACATGCAGAATGACATAGAATTGAAGAATTAGCTCTTCATTCTTGTCGGAGATATCCATGCAAAATGGCAGTAGGCTAGCATCTTAAAGAATATTGAGGATTGGCATGAAGCAGGGAATGAGTTCCATGTCTACATGAGTAATTTGTTGATGCTCAAAAAGCTTATTCTTCTCAAAGAGCACTGCACCATAGAATTTCATCTCAGCGGTAGTCCAGTGTCTCTTGCGCCTTATCCTCGCGGAGTCATACGGATTTGCACCTATGAAGAAATGATGTTCATCAAAAAATTCTCCTTGAGGAATTCAGGTCTTTTTGTACCACTGTAGGGCTAAAGAGTCTTGGGTTGAAGATTTGGTTTGAATCAGCCCACAAGTCATCAGAGTTCTTCAATCGGAGAAACTTGAACCACAACTACTGCAGACTGAGGATTTTGAACATGAGGTTCATCGGCAGTGTCCTCACCTTGAGGAGGAGCAGTTTCTTCGACCACATTTTCTTCAATGTGAGGAATATGCTTTGCAGATTCGTCAATGACATGTGCAGCAATATCCTCACTGGCGGTTTGATTCACAATTTCTTCAGCTGATGCAGCTGATCTTCCTCGAGGATATACTTCATTGGAGTGTGTTTGTCATTAGACCTTGTATGAATTTCTTCACTGACTGCAAGGGACTGAGGATTTTGTGGAAGTGGAGTTGCGAGGGGCGGGTTGGGATGAGCTTCTTCCCAGTAATCAACATTGATGACTGGTGTATGGCAGCCAATGTCCACATCTTCATCTTTTTCTTGAATGTTCGCCTTTGTTCTCTGCTGAGGCGGAGGTGATGCTTCTTGACGAATTGAAGTATTTTATTCCACTTCAATTTCTTTATCAACCTGCCCTATGGAAGTTGTTGGTCGATTATCTTCCATTTCTTCACCCCTTTCTGGGATGACATGTTTGACACCAAATGGCACCACCTCGTAGGAGGGTACCGTGCTGATTGGAGTGGCGTCAATAGGTGCACTTGAGGAGCTTGACAAAGTCCTCAAGTGTTTGGCTTCTAAAGACTCTGTGCTTGTTGATGCCTTTTGCTTCTTAGCGGCTTCGTTTTAGCAACCTTTGTTTTCTTCACTTCTGATGCAGAAGGAAGTGTCAATTTCTTCACCTTTGAAGATTATGGTGTTGGAGAAGATTCTTTAGGCACCGATGATGCAGTTGTCCTGGCAGGAGCATTTTCTTCAGGCGCAACAAGTTCTTCAGCTAGCTTGGCAGGTTCTTCAGGTGTAGAGTCTTCAGGTGCTTGAATTTCTTTAGTCGTGACAGTTTCTTCATGTGGTTGAGTAGAGGAGCTGGCCTGGAAAATTTGTGATTGCGTTGGGGCTGCAACCCTGGTGTTGTGATGTGTGATGGCTTTGGTAGCCACATTGACGAATTTGACCTTTGCAACCTTCCAGTGAGTGTGATAGCGGCTATATTCTTCATTGAGGTTTTTGATCTCACTTTGTGCGGAGATGAGCTGATCAAGGATCAAGGATAGGAGGTTGTTATTCAAAAAGCTTTTTGTCTGAGCCTATTCTTTTCTGGCCCTTTTGGCCTTCCCAACTTTCCATTTTTCTTCAGAAATGAAAGCCACCAACACATGACTTGGTCGAGGTCGGAGCTTCAAATCATCAATAGGGGTTTGAGGATTATGATACCAGGTACCAATGAAGTCTAACACCACCTTGGGATCCAGCATGAGAGGAATATTTGTGCCTTTAGCTTGAGCAACCCTCTCTTGTTTATTTCTGATGATAGCAGCAAGTTATTCATCATCAACCTCTTGTTCCATAGATTTAGATGGAACATTGAGGACCACCTTTTTAGGGCTTGGTCTTTTTCCTTGCCCAAAGGTCATCTTAGTCTTCATGGTTGCACTTGAAGAAGTGTGTGCAGAGCCAGAAGAAGAGGGTCCTAAGGGAATTGGAGTCCCCATTGTATGGTGACTTGTTTCCAGTTGCACTGTCAGTGAGGACTTTGTGGTAGTTGTTGAGGACATTACAACCACTATAGGAGTTGGTTGAGGAATTTGCTGTGAGGAATGTGCAGTTCAACAATTTGTCTTTACAGCCGATTTCTTCACAAAAGCTCGCTTCGGAGCTGTTTCTATGCTAGAAACTTAGCAGTAAAGGAGGTGGCAGAAGCAACTGTCTCCAAATTGAATCTCCTCATGGCCTCTTTTGCGGTCTTCTGCAGTTTATCCTAAAAATTAGCCCATTCGGTAGGAAATTCTTCACTAGTGACCATGCTTGTGGGATCAGTAACTTGTGGATTACCAAGAGGAGGTCTTGGGCCTCGAGGTTTCAAGGCAAATTTCTTCATGTACTTGGGAGTCACATACAAGTACTCCCTTCACTCATTGGACCATCTCCTTTCTATTTTCTGTAAGCGCATCTTGCGCTTTTCCTTTGTTTCCTTCACATATATTTCTTCATCAGGCGTGTAATATTCGGCATAGATTTCTTCTAGGACTTCAAAAGTTGTATTTGTCTTAGGCTACTTACCACCCTTCTCTTGTTTCTTCTCTTCAACCATTTTCTTCACTTGAGGAATTTGTAACTTTTAAGGAATCTGATGAGGTGTGCAAATTTTCTTCAAGAAATTCTGCAAATGAGTTAAGTTGATGAGAACCTAGAGATTCGTCAGCAGACATTTTGTACCTATGAAAAAAGTATAGGCGCGAAGAGTTTGAAGAGGTCATATGCGTTCTCAAAAGATTTTCAAAAATAAGTCAAGTTGAGGAATTTGACCAATGTTGTCTTGAAGAATCTCGCTAAGTTTTCTTGACTTAGGTTCCATAGTTGTGCAAATCCTAAAATTCACACAATTTGAGCACCAAAGACGACGATACGTGATTCTATCGCTTTTATGCCTAGCTAAGGGCGTTAAACAATAGCGCTTGTTGGGAGGCAACCCAATTAATTTATCTTTTTTATTTATGTTTTGTTGTGTCCACACAATCATAATTCTGTTGTGATTGTGTCTTTTGTGTTTCTTTTTGTGTTTGAGCCAAGCAAAACCTTTATGACTAGTCTTGGTGATGGTTGTTTGATCCTGCTGGAAAAAGACAGAAACTTTTCGCTCACGAGATGATTTTTCATTTTTATTCAGAAAAAGATTTTGAGTTTATTCTTTTTGCTGCTGGTTGATATGCTTTTTTCCCAGGCCTTCGTAATTTTTCAGATTTTTTGAGGTACCAGAAGTATACGAAGTATACAGATAGCTACAGACTGGTCTATTTATGACAGATTCTGTTTTTGTTCAGTTGGTTGCTTGTTTTAATGAAACTATGGTTAGTATCGGGGGGTACTAGCCATGGAAAAGTGAGAATACAGTATCCCAACACCAATATAGATGGAATTAAGGTTTTCTACAGTACCAAAAGAAGTGGTAGTTTGTTTTCTTGTGCTAATGTTATCACGAGTTTCTGTTTAAGTTTTGTGTTGTGAAGTTTTCAAGTTTTGGGTGATGTTCTCATGGACGATGAGATAAGGAGTGGAAAGACCTCAAGCTTGGGGATGCCCAAGGCATCCCAAGCCAAATTCAAGGACACCTAAAAGCCTAAGCTTGGGGATGCCCCGGGAAGGCATCCCCTCTTTCGTCTTCAATCTATCGGTAACATTACTTGGAGCTATATTTTTATTCACCACATGATATGTGTTTTGCTTGGAGCGTCTTGTATCTTATGAGTATTTTCTTTTTTTTTTGCATCACAATCATCCTTGCTGCCCACTTTTTGAGAGAGAGAGACATGCACTCATCGTGATTTTGCTAGAAGGCTCATAGTGCTTCACTTATATCTTTTGAGCTAGACACTTTTGCTCTATGTGCTCCACTTATATCTTTTAGAGCACGGCGGTGCGTGATTTGGTAGTTGTCTTATGCTATGAAAGTAGTACTAAATGTTATAGGTACCCAAAGAGGATGCAAAAACCTCCATCTTCATGTGCATTGAATAAAAAGAGAAGTTTTGATTCCTCTCAATTAGTTTTGAGACGTGGATTCGGTAATATTAAGAGTTAAGTTAGTAGGGTGTTGTGAATCTAGAAATACTTGTGTTGAAGTTAGTGATTCCCATAGCATGCACGTATGGTGAACCGCTATGTTAGGAAGTCGGAGCATAATTGATCTATTGATTGTCATCCTTCGTGTTGAGGTCGGGATCGCGCGATGGTTAACACCTACCAACCCTTCCCCTAGGAGTATGCGTTTAGCACTTTGTTTCAATTACTAATAAAAACTTCCGCAACAAGTATGTGAGTTCTTCATGACTAATGTGAGTCCATGGTATAGATGCACTTTCACCTTTCACCATTTCTAGCCTCTCTAGTTCCGCGCAATTCTCGCCGGTACACAAACCCACCATATGCCTTCCTCAAAACAGCCACCATACCTACCTACTATGGCATTTTCATTGCCACTCCGAGATATATTGCCATGCAACTCCCACCGTTCCATCTCATGACTTGTGTGTCACTCTCATATTGCCATTGCATGATTGTAAGATAGCTAGCGAGATGTTTCCAATGTCATAATCCATGCTAGATCGTTGCACATCCCGGTACACTGCCGGAAGCATTTCCTATGGAGTCATCATCATTGTGATCTTTGAGCTGTGAGTAAATAAAAGTGTGATGATCATCATTATTAGAGCATTGTCCCATGTGAGAAAAAAAAGAGGCCAAAGAGCCCAAAAACAAAAAAAGAGAAAAGAAAGAAAAAAGAGGCCTAAGAGCCCAAATGAAAAAAAGAGAAAAGAGAGAAAAAGAGAGAAGGGACAATGTTACTATATTTTTCCACACTTGTGCTTCATAATAGCACCATGTTCTTCATGATTGAGAGCTTCTTGCTTTCTCACTACCATATGCTAGTGGGAATCTTCATTATATAACTTGGCTTGTATATTCCAATGATGGGCTTCCTTAAAATTGCCCTAGGTCTTCATGAGCAAGCAAGTTGGATGCACACCCACTAGTTTTCCTTTTGAGCTTTCACATACTTATAGCTCTAGTGCATCTCTTGTATGGCAATCCCAACTCATTCACATTGATATATATTAATGGGCATCTCCATAGCCTATTGATACGCCGAGTCAATGTGACCATCTCCTCCTTTTTGCCTCACAACCACCACCACGCTCTATTCCACCTATAGTGCTATATCCATGGCTCGCGCTCATGTATTGCGTGATAGTTATAAAAAGTTTGAGAAAGTAAGAGTGCGAAAACAATTACTTGTCCAATACCGGGGTTGTGCATGATTTACATTAGTTGTGTGAGGATGATGGAGCATAGCCAGACCATATTGATTTTGTAGGGATAACTTTCCTTGGCCTTGTTATTTTGAATGTTCATGATTACCTTGCTAGTTTGCTTGAAGTATTATTGTTTTCATGTCAATAGCAAACTATTGTTTTGAATCTTACGGATCTGAACATTCATGTCACGTGAAAGAAGTTGCAAAGGACAACTATGCTAGGTAGCATTCCACATCAAAAATTTATTCTTTATCACTTCCCTACTTGAGGACGAGCAGGAGTTAAGCTTGGGGATGCTTCATACGTCTCCAACGTATCTATAATTTTTGATGGTTTCATGCTATTATCTTGTCAAACTTTGGATGTTATGCATGCCTTTTATATATTTTTTGGGACTAACTTATTAACTCAGTGCCAAGTGCCAGTTCTTGTTTTTTCCATGTTTTTGACCCCTTTCAGAGGAGATTTTGAAACGAAGTCCAAACGGAAGAAAATCCCCGAAAATATTTTTCCGTAACGGAAGAAGATCGGGAAGCTTGAGAGCCAAGCCAGGGAAGCCTCAGGGGCCCCACAAGCTCCCACCCCGAGGCCAGGGGGTAGGCCGCGGCCCACAGGCTTGTGGGTCCCCTGGGCGCCCTCTGCCCTAGGGGTTGCACCTATATATTCCCTAAAAATCCCAAAAAAATCAGGAGATCATCGAAAGTACTTTTCCGCCGCCGCAAGCTTCTGTCTCCGCAAGATCCCATCTGGGGCACGTTCTGGTGCCCTGCCGGAGGGGGATTCGGATACGGAGGGCTTCTTCATCAACACCATGACCTCTCCGATGATGCGTGAGTAGTTCACCATAGACCTACGGGTCCATAGTTAGTATCTAGATGGCTTCTTCTCTCTCTTGGATCTTCAATGCAAAGTTCTCCATGATCTTCATGGAGATCTATCCGATGTAATCTTCTTTTGCGGTGTGTTTGTCAAGATCCGATGAATTGTGGATTTATGATCAGATTATCTATGAATCTTATTTGAGTTTCTTTTGTTCTCTCTTATGCATGATTTCATATCCTTGTAATTCTCTTCGAGTTGTGGGTTTTGTCTGGCCAACTAGATCTATGATTCTTGCAATGGGAGAAGTGCTTGGTTTTGGGTTCATACCGTGCGGTGACCTCACCCAGTGACAGAAGGGGTAGCGAGGCACGCATCATGTTGTTGCCATCAAGGGTAAAAAGATGGGGTTTTCATCATTGGTTTGAGATTATCCCTCTACATCATGTCATCTTGCTTAAGGTGTTCCTCTGTTCGTCATGAACTCAATACACTAGATGCATGCTGGATAGCGGTCGATGTGTGGAGTAATAGTAGTAGATGCAGAAAGTATCGGTCTACTTGTCTTGGACGTGATGCATATATGTATTGATCATTGCCTTAGATATCATCATGACTTTGCGCGGATCTATCAATTGCTCGACAGTAATTTGTTCACCCACCGTGATATTTGCTATTTTGAGAGAAGCCTCTAGTGAACACTATGGCCCCCGGGTCTACTCCACATCATATTTTCAGCTTTACACTTTTTACTGCGTTGCACTTTCCGCCTTGAGATCTCACTTTGCAAACAATCTTGAATGGATTGACAACCCCTTTGAAGCGTTGCGTGCAAGATTGTTTGTGTTTGCGCAGGTAACCTGGACTTGACGAGACCCTCCTTCTGGATTGATACCTTGGTTCTCAAACTAAGGGAAATACTTACTGCTCATGTGCTGCATCACCCTTTCCTCTTCAAGGGAAAAACCAACGCAAGCCCAGTCTCTGTCAACGTGTCAATTTCTGACGTTGTTGTTTAAGAAGTAGCAGAAAGATTTCTGGCGCCGTTGCCGGGGAGGAAGATCAAGTCAAGAACTCATCCAAGTAGGTCTTGCAAACTCATCTCTTGCATTTACTTTGTTTTCTAGTTGCCTCCCGTTTTCCCCTCCCCCACTTCACCAATTTTCCTTTTTCGTTTGCCTTTTTGTTCGCCCTTTTTCTCGCATGCTCTTTGTTCGCTTGTGTGCTTGCTTGCTTGCTGAAGTCACCATGAATGAAAACACCAAACTTTGTGACTTCTCGAATACTAATAATAATGATTTTATTAGTACTCCGATTGCTCCCGCCACTAGTGCGTAGTCATACGAAATCGGTGCCGCTTTGCTGGATCTTGTTATGAAAGAGCAATTCTCTAGCCTTCCTAGTGAAGATGCCGCATCACATCTCAATACCTTCATTGAGCTTTGCGATATGCAAAAGAAGAGATATGTGGATAATGACGTGATTAAATTGAAGCTTTTTCTTTTCTCGTTGCGAGATCGCGCAAAAACTTGGTTTTCTTCTTTGCCCAAAAATAGTATCGATTCTTGGGATAAGTGCAAAGATGCTTACATATCCAAGTATTTTCCGCTGGCTAAGATCATCTTTCTCCATAATGATATCATGAATTTCAGACAACTTGATAATGAACATGTTGCACAATCTTGGGAGCTAATGAAATTAATGATTAGAAATTGTCCCGCTCATGGCTTGAGTCTTTGGATGATTATTCAAATCTTTTACGCACGAGGGATTGACAACCCCTACACGTGTTGGGTTGCGAGGATTTGCCATCACTCATATTTGCATCTATCAATCTATCCTTACTTTACCCACGAGGGATAGACAACCCCTACACGTGTTGGGTTGCGAGGATTTGCTATTTGTGTGCAGGCGCTGCTTACATAGTCTTGTGAATCTTCCTACTAGATTGATACCTTGTTTTCATAACTGAGGTAAATACTTGTCCTCGTTGTGCTACATCACCCTTTAAGCTTGGAGGGAAACCAACGCAATCAGCGGGGAGTCAAGATTTCTGGCGCCGTTGCCGGGGAAGATCAAGTCAAGATCTATCAGGTTTCGACGTACAACTCTCATCTCCTTGCAATTGTATTATTTGCCATTTTCCTCTTGTTTTCCTCTCCCCCACTTCACAAAAAAATGCTTTTTTATTTGCCTTCTTTTTTATTTGTTGTTTTCTTGTCGGATCTCTTGTTTGCTTGTGTTCTTGCTTGCGTAGTCATGATGACTCAAGAAAACACTAAGTTGTGTGGATTTGCCAATACCAATAACAATGAATTTATTAGCACCCTGATTGCTGCTCCTGCCACTAGTGCGGAGTCTTATGATATTAATGCCACTTTGTTGAATCTTGTTATGAAAGAGCAATTTTCCAGCACTCCTAATGAGGATGTTGGGTCCCATCTAAACACTTTCGTAAAAATGTACATTTATATTGTCAACATGTTATTTGCGTTCTCCTTGCGTGATCATGCTAAATTTTGGTTTTCGTCTTTGCCACAAAATAGTATCGATTCTTGGAACAAGTGCAAAGATGATTTTATCACAAAATATTTTCCTCCCGTGAAAATTATTTCTCTTAGAAATCATATTGTGAATATTAAACAACTTGTGCATGAGCATGTTGCCCAATCTTGGGAAACGATGAAATTGATGATAAGAAATTTCCCAACTCATGGTTTGAATTTGTGAATGGTCATACAATTTTTTTATGCCGGATTGGATTTTTTTCTAGAAATCTTTTAGATTCAACCACGGGTGGTACTTTTATGGAAATTACTTTGGGTGGTGCTACTAAATTGATTGATAATATTATGGCTAATTATTCACAATGGCATACTAAAAGAGCTCCTACTAGTAAAAAAGTTAATTCTATTTAAGAAATTGATGCTTTGAGTGATAAAGTTGATGCTCTTACGAAATTGGTTACTAGTAAGCATGCTCCTATTGATCCTAATAATGTGCCTTTGTCATCTTTGATTGATAAAAATAATGATCCCGTAGATGTGAAGTTTGTCTCGTGAAACAACTTTAATAATAATGCTTATAGGAACAATTTTAATCATGTGACATATCCTAGAAGTTCTTCAAGTAATTACGGTAATTCCTATGGTAATTATCATAATAATAATGTTGGTATACCCTCTCAACTTGAGATTAATATTAAGAAATTTATGACTGTGCAAAAATATTTCAATACTACGATAGAAGAAAAGTTGAATAAGATTGATGATATGTCTAGAAGCATTGACAAAATTTCGCATGATGTAGAAAATCTCAGGAATATTTTTTCCCTAAGGTGGATATTAATGAATCAATGAACCGCTATCCTTAGAGCTAAAAGAGAATTTCTAGAAAGAGCGTTTTTCGATTGCTTTCATAAAAATGATGAAGAGATTAAAATGATTGGTGTTTCTTCTATTGATTCATTGTTTAGCATTGTAAAAATTAATGACGAGGGAACTAAAGAAGTGTCAACTTTAACTAGAGGGTGTTCCCATGATTTGGGGGGTGAAAATCCTATTTCAAAATTTGATAAAAGTGGGATTGAAGAGGGGGAAACTTTAGCCAGTGATGCACCCACTATTTAGGATTGCGAAAACTTTAATTTTTATAGCTGATCTTTGATTAAGCGTATTTCTATGTAGCAATCTATGATAAATTCACCCAATGCCTATGAACAAAATAAAGCTTCTACTAAACAAATTTTGGATGCGGTAATAAAATCTTTGGAAGAAAAGTTAGAGCTAGAGATTTCAATTCCTAGAAAATTACATGATGAATGGTAACATACGATTAATATCAAGATTAAGAATTTTGAGTGTTATGATTTATGTGATTTGGGTGCTAGTGTTTCTACAATTCTGAAATCTCTTTGTGATCTGCTTGGTCTTACCAATAATGAAGAATGTTATCTCAATTTGCACTTGGAAGATTCTACTATTAAAAAACCTACGGGAAGAATTAATGATATTCTTATTCTGGAAAATAGGAACTATGTGCCCTTAGATTTTATCGATCTTGATATTGATTGCAATCTGTCTTGTCCAATAATTCTTGGTAGACCGTTCTTGCGTACTATAGGGGTCGTGATTGATATGAAAGAAGGGAATATTAAATTTCAGTTTCCACTAAGAAAATGCATGGAACACTTCCGTGGAACTAAAATTAAATTACCATATGAATTAATTTCTAAGGATAACATCACTTAAAATCTATGCTATATGCCTAGCTAGGGGCGTAAAACAATAGCGCTTGTTGGGAGGCAACACAATGAATACAATTTATTTTTCACTTTTTCTTTCTATTCTTGAGTGTTTGCACAATTATTCTACTATTATAATTGTGTTTTTTGTGTTTTATTTAGTTTTTGTCCCAAGTAAAGCGTTTGGGATCATGTGGGGTGTTAGTTGCTTTAATCCTATTGAAAAACAGAAACTTTTGCATCCAGTAGAAAAAACCATAAAAATCACAGAAATGTTAAAAGTGTTTGAATACTTTACACAAGATTGATATACAAGTTCCCAACATTTTCCTTATTTTTTAAAATATTTGGAGTTACAAAAGTATGAGTAAAATTTGGATCTTTACACATTGTTCTGTATTTAACAAATTGTGTTTTCATTGTGTTATGTGCTTGTTTTGATGATTCTATGGTCTGTATTGGGGGGTATAAGCCATGGTAAAGTTAAAATACAATAGGTAACATGCAAAAACAGAACTGGAATAGGTTTTCAAGAGTACCTAAAGTAAAGTTTGGTTTTCTTATACTAACGGATCTCACGAAAATTTTGTTGAGTTTTGTGTGATTAAACTTTTCAAGTTTTGAGTGATATCACGATGGATGAAGGAATAAGGAGTGATAAAAGCCTAATCTTGGGGATGCCCCATGGCACCCCAAGGTAATATATAAGGAGTACCAAGCAACTAAGCTTGGGGATGCCCCAGAAGGCATCCCCTCTTTCTTCTAATAACCATCGGTAATTTTACTTGGAGCTATATTTTTATTCGTCACATATCATGAGTTTTGCTTGGAGCATCTTGTATCATTTGTGTCTTTCTTTCCTTGCTGGTTAGTTTGTCATAATAAACCTTGCTGTACACACCCATTTGAGAGAACAAAATTATGCTATGATTTGTTAAAATTGCTCTTTATGCTTCACTTAAATTGTTTTAGCCATGGAATTTCTCAAGGGCTTCACTTGTATCTTTTTTAGCATGGAGGTGTTATTATTTTGAAGAAATTTGCTCTCATGCTTCACTTAGATTATTTTGGGAGTTGCAAAAAAATTAAAGAAATCCTCTCTTTCTTCACTTATATTATTTTGAGAGTTAAATTTTTTAAAGAAACTTGTGCTCTCGTTCTTCACTTATATTTGTTGAGAGCTTGTTATTTGCAAAGGCAAATTGCTATAAATGAAATTAGTTCCAAAGTGATGAATGTCTAGGAAAGATATAATAAAAACTTTCATGAAGACCATTGGATATCAAACTTGATTCTTTGCAATAGTTTTGTTGTATGAAGATAGTAATGTGTGAGTTATGTTGATGAGTAATTATGCTCTAGTGGGAATATTGGTGTTAAGCTTTGTGATTCCCTATGCATGCACATGAAGTCAGTAATTATACTATGAAATTACATCCTACTTGTGTTGCATTATTCGATGTTAGTTATGTTTAGTGTTCACTTATCATCATTTTTTTCTTGGTTGGGCGCTTCTCAATCTATTTGCTAGCCTTCCCTTGTACTAAGTGGGAATACTGCTTGTGTATCCAAATCCTATATGCGGTATTGCAGTGTAGTTCCAAGTAAATTTGCAAGTGCCAACTTTAACATATAAAATAAATTTCTATTTTGTGTGCATGTACCTCTCATGAAGCGGCGAGGGATGGCCGGTATCTTACATGTTAAATAGGTTATTCTCAAGATGAGTGTTTATTCACTTGTCATAGCACGAAAGTATGGCGGTAATAGGGATGCCCGATCCCAAAATGCAAAAAAATAAATTATTTATGTTGTCAAATAATTAATTCCTTGGAAAGTAATGGTATGGACAATACTCGTGGATACGGCTAGCCATGAAATGTGAAAGAATGGTGGAAAAAGGAATAAACTTTATTTTAAGTTAGGGAACCGCCTATAATTTGTTTAGCATGGAGGATATTGGAAACTCTTAGTCATTTTCTTTGACAGGAAAAGCATACCACCAAGAAAAATTATCTCTAAGTTTTTCACTTTGAGCTCTCGCACCTCTACAATCCCTCCTTCACTCTGCGATGGGCCTATCTATTTACTTTATGCAATTTTTATTTTTTAATTTGAGTCACCATCTTCTCTTATAAAGCATCGACTAAGGAACACCATTATCACACTTGAGCATTGGATATATTTAATAATTGAGTGTGTTGCATGAATGGATCAATGATAGAGTATGATGCGCTAGGGATAACATTCTTTAGCGTTGATATTTTGAAAGACATGGCTGCTCGTTGATATGCTTGAGTATTGAAATTTTCATGTCAAACTATAGACAATTGCTTTGCATCATCTATAAGTCTATATGTCCATGCTCAAAGAAAAAGAATGTGATGAACTTGTGAGGCAGCATTCCACATCAAAAATTATGTTGTTATCATTTACCTACTCGATGACAAGCAGGAATTACGCTTGGGGATGTTGATACGTCTCCAAAGTATTTATAATTTTTGATTGTTACATGCTGCTATATTATCATTCTTCGATGTTTTATGATCATTTTATAGCAACTTTATATCATCTTTTGGGACTAACCTATTGGCATAGTGCCTAATGCCAGTTGCTATTTTTTCCTTCACCGAAAATCAATATCAGATGAATTCTAAATGCCACGAAACTTTACGGGGATTTTTTTGTACCAGAAAGAAACTTGGGAGCCAAGAATGAGCAGAAGACGACACCCACGGGGGCACTAGACACTAGGGCATGCCCAGGGTCCGTGGCGTGGCCTGGTATCTAGTGGGGCCCTCGGGCACCTCCTCCACTGCCTCGAAGCTCTACAAATACCCCAATATTCAGAAAACCGTAGAGGAGTCGACAAAAAATCATTTTAGCCGCCGCAAGTTCCAGAAGCCACGAAATCCAATCTAGAGCCCGTTCCCGAGAGGAACACGATCATGGAGGGGTTCACCATCCTCATTGGTGCTCCTCCAATGATGCGTGAGTAGTTCATATCAGACCTATGGGTCCGTAGGCAGTAACTAGATGGCCTTCTCTCTCATTTTTTTTATAATAACGGTCTCTTGGAGATCCATATTATGTAACTCTTTCTTTTGCGGCGTGTTTATTGGGATCCAATCAATTGTGAGTTTATGATCAGATCTATGAAAACATATTCATGCTTGATTATTATATCCTCGTATTTCTTCTCTGATATTTGGTTTTTGACCGGCCAACTTGATCTTTTATCTTGCAATGGGAAGAGGGGCTTTGTGATGGATTCAATCTTGTGGTGTCCAATCTCAATGACAGAAAGAGACATGACACCCATGTATCATTGCTACCAAGGACAAAACGATGGGGTCTATTCCTACATGAATAGATCTTGTCTACATCATGTCATCATTCTTAAGGAATTACTCCATTTCTCCATGAACTCAATACACTAGATGCATACTCGATAGCGGTCGATGTGTGGAGTAATAGAAGTAGATGCAGGCAGAAGTTGGTCTACTAGTCTTGGACGTGATGCCTATATACATGATCATTGTCTTTAATATCGTCATAATTATTTTCTCTTCTATGAATTTTCCAACGGTAATTTGTCTACCCACAGTTTGCTATTTTCTCAAGAAAATTCACTAGTGAAACCTACGGTCCCTGGTCTACTTCACATCATCTTTTTGCAATCTCTACTTTGCTATTTGCATTTCTATTTTATTTTCTCTTTTTTCAGATCTATTTTGTCAAAAAAACCAAAAATACCTTGATGCATTTTATTTGTCGTCAATATTATTTGCATCTGTTAACCTATCCTTACTTTACCCATGAGGGATTGACAACCTCTCCACGCATTGGGTTACGAGGATTTGCTATTTTTGTGCAGGTGCTTCTTACATAGTCTTGTGGATCTTCCTACTGGATTGATACCTTGTTTTCATAACTGAGGGAAATACTTGTCATAGATGTGCTAAATCACCCTTTAATCTTGGAGGGAAACCAACATAATCTGCGGGGAGTCAAGAAGTGAGATCGAGAGGAAGAGAGTAACTGGTGGGAGTGAAGGGGGTATTTATAGTCGAGGTGAAAATGGCCCGATCCGAAGATTTCAGACCAAATTGCCCGTGACTCTTCCTCTCCGCTCAACATGTGTTATCCACGCATTAAGCGGTGGAGTTAGTGGAGATCGTGATTATCAAGACATGGGTAGTGGAAGTGGTTTGAGCGCCAACAACCTGCATTCTTTCATTAGACATTTTGAGGATTTTGTTCGCAAATTCTTCAGCTCACAAGGACTCGGTGAAGACTTTGAACTGGTTTCAAATAGAACGCATATCAAGAATTTGAGAACTGACTGGGTTGAGCTTAGTATAGAGGGGGAACGGGTCCGATCACATTCACTTAGAAGAAAACCCAACATGAAGACTTTAGCAATAAGTGAATGCTATTAAGGACTTGAAAGATCACTGATAAGTATATAGTCGATGAAGAACACATATTGAAAATTTTGAAGAATTTGAACCCTTTTTGAGGAATTTGCAAACTTGAAGACTTTCAAAATTTTGAACAATTTGCAAAAATCTCAACTTTGGAGAATTTCAACTTGGGTTGGTGGCATAACCCACCGTATAAGAATGGTGATTTTAGACACCGCGTACAATTGTCGTAGGGTCGTGAGAATCAAATTCTTCATTAGTTTCTTCACACTTAGAGTATTATTCTTCATTGATTGAAGAAAACGTTACTTCGTGTGTTGCACATCTAAGTCATCAATTTTTCCTAAGTGTTAGGATATGTGTCCTTTCACAGAACATTCGAAGATTCTAACATACTTAGCTCACACGCAACTTGCAAAATATCTTTTCATCCAAGTGTTTAGTGAAGATATATGTCAGTTGTTCATTAGTATTGACGTGGTCGACAAAGATGTTGCCCTTGAGTACATGATCACGAAGAAAATGATGAGAATCTGGATGTGCTTGGTATTCGAGTGTAGTACTGGGTCGTTTGCAATCTTGATTGCACTCTCATTGTCGCAGTAGAGTGGCACATTCTTCATATTGATGTCGTAGCCCTTGAGGGTTTGCTTCATCCATAGTAGTTGAGCACCACACGAACCAACAGCAATATACTCAGCTTCAGTAGTGGAGAGTGACACGTCGTTCTGTTTCTTCGAGGACCAACACACTAAGGATCATCAGTTGAAATGCCAGGTGCCCGATATTCACTTGCGATCCAAACGGTCACCAGCATAGTCAGAATCAGAATATCCGATGAGATGAAGATTTGAGCCCTTGGGGTGCCATAATGCAAGCATTGGTGTGAGCTAGATATCGAGGAATATGCTTCGCATCCTTATGGTGTGATTCCTTCGGTGTTTCTTGGAAACGGGCACACATGCAAATACTAAGCATAATATCTGGCCTAGATGCACATAGGTACAATAAAGAGCCAATCATGGAGCGATATACCATCTCATCAAAATCTTCACAATTTTGGTCAATGTAGAGGTGGCCGTTGGTAGGCACTGGAATTTTGACGCCTTTGCATTCTTGCATGATGAATTTATTCACGACGTCCTTGAGGTATTTCTTTTGAGAGATGAAGATGACATTGCGTTGTTGACAAATTTGTAGTCCTAGGAAGAATTTCAACTCCCCCATCATAGACATTTGATATTCTTCACCTGACATGTAGGCAAATTCGTCAATGTAACGTTTGTCGGTACAACCAAAGATAATATTGTCTACATATACTTGGCACACAAATAGTTCATTGTCATAGGATTTTGTGAAAGAGTGGGATCAAGTGAACTGGGTTTGAAGTCTTTCTTCTTGAGGATTCCTTCAATGTGTCATACCACGCCCGAGGGGCTTGCTTGAGTCCATAAAGAGCCTTGTTGAGTCTAAAGACTTTGTCGGGATGCTTTGGGTCTACAAAACATGGGGGTGAGCAACATATACTTCTTCCTCAAGCTAACCATTGAGGAATGCACGTTCTACATCCATTTGATATAAGGTGAAATTTTGATGGTCAGCATAAGCAAGCAATATATGAATAGCTTCAAGTCTAGCAACAGGTGCAAAAGTTTCATCAAAGTCAATTCCTTCAACTTGTGTGTAGCCTTGTGCTACAAGTCGTGCCTTGTTCCTCACTACCTGACCATCTTCGTATTGCTTGTTTTGGTAGATCCACTTGGTACCGATGATATTGTGCTTGCGAGGATCAAGCCGCTTGACAAGTTATCATACATTGTTAAGCATGAATTGATGAAGTTATTCTTGCATTGCTTCAATCCACTAAGGCTCCATGAAGGCTTCATCAACTTTTGAGGGTTCTGTGATAGACACAAAGGAAGAGTGCCCACAAAAGTTAATTAAATGTGAAGCTTTTGAATGAGTGAGAGGATGATACGTCTCCAACGTATCTATAATTTTTTATGGTTCCATGCTATTATCTTGTCAACTTTGGATGTTTTATAAGCATGAATATGTTATTTTAAATCTTTTTTGGGACTAACCTATTAACCCAGTGCCATGTGCCAGTTTCTGTTTTTTCCGTGTTTTGGCCCATTTTCAGACGGAGTCCAAATGGAATGAAACTTTACGATGATTTTTTTGGACCAAAAGAGACCCCCGAAGCTTTGGGAGAAGGCCAGATGGGCCATGAGGGAGTCACAAGCCCTCACGCCGCCACCACCCCCCCCGGTGGTGGCGCGCAGGCTTGTGACCTCCTCGTAGGCCCAACTGACGCAATTCCACCGCCATAAATTCCTATAAATTCATAAACCCCCCAAAAGAAACCTAGATCGGGAGTTCCGCCGCCGCAAGCCTCTGTAGCCACCAAAAACCAATCTGGAGCCCGTTCCAACACCCTGCCGGAGGGGGAATCCATCTCCGGTGGCCATCTTCATCATCCCGGCGATCTCCATGACGAGGAGGGAGTAGTTCTCCCTCGGGGCTGAGGTTATGTACTAGTAGCTATATGTTTGTTCTCTCTCTCTCTCGTGTTCTTGAGATGTCTTGATCTCGATGTACCATGGGCTTTGCTACTATAGTTGGATCTTATGATGTTCTTCCCCCTCTCCCTCTTGTAATGAGTTGAGTTTCCCCTTTGGAGTTATCTTATCGGATTGAGTCTTTGAGAACACTTGATGTATGTCTTGCACGTGTCTATCTGTTGTGATCAACTTGCGGGTTTGTGACAATTGGGAACCTATGCATATGGGTTGGCACACGTGGATTCGTGTGAGTACTTGATGTATGTTTTGGTGATCAACTTGCGGGTTCGTGACATTGGGAACCTATGCACAGGGGTTGGCACACGTTTTGACTCTCTGGTAGAAACTTTGGGGCACTCTTTGAAGTTCTAAGTGTTGGTTGAATAGATGATTCGGAGATTGTGTGATGCATATCGTATAATCATACCCACGGATACTTGGGGTGACAATGGAGTATCTAGGTGACATTAGGGTCTTGGTTGATATGTATCTTAAGGTGTTATTCTAGTACGAACTCTATGATAGATCGGTGAGAAACAATAACTTTGTGGTGGTTTCGTACCCGACAATAATCTCTTCGTTTGTTCCCTGCTATTAGTGACTTTGGAGTGACTCTTTGTTGCATGTTGAGGGCTAGTTATATGATCCAATTATGTTATCATTGTTGAGAGAACTTCACTAGTGAATGTATGAACCCTAGGCCTTGTTTCCACGCATTGCAATATCGTTCGTGCTCACTTTTGTTACTAGTTACCTTGCTGTTTTTGTAATTTCATATTACAAAAACCTATATCTACCATCCATATTGCACTTGTATCACCATATCTTCGCCTAACTAGTGCACCTATACAATTTACCATTGTATTAGGTGTGTTGGGGACACAAGAGACTCTTTGTTATTTGGTTGCAGGGTTGCTTGAGAGAGACCATCTTCATCCTACGCCTCCCGTGGATTGATAAACCTTAGGTCACCCACTTGAGGGAAAATTGCTACTGTCCTACAACCCTCTGCACTTGGAGGCCCAACAACGTCTACAAGGAGAAGGTTGCGTAGTAGACATCAGAGGACGTGGTACATTTATGTCATCGAGGATTTTTTCAATTTGCAATTCATTTGCAATCCTTGGATGCACAGGTTGAAGACTTTGATCGGGTTGAGGAATTTGATCAGGAGCAATTTCCTGAGGTGCACCAGCCCGAATTTCTTCATTTTTTGGGATGACTTCTTCAACGGGTAGTGGTTCTTCAGTTGCAATGATATCTCGAGTAGCCTTGAACCTAATGGATTCCTCGGGATGCATTTCATCTAGCACGGGAGGCACGTGCTCTCTTTGTGAGTCGTTAGTTTCATCGAACCGCACATCTACAGTTTCAACAACTTTGTTGTGATAGTTGTTGAAGACTCTATAGGTATGCGACTCCTTTCCGTAACTAGGCATAAAACCCTCATGTGCTTTCAGTGCAAATTTTGAACTATGGTGAGGATCTCTAATCCAGCATCTTGCACCTAAGACACAGAAATAACTTACATTGGGTTTCTTGTCACCAAGGAGTTCATATGATGTCTTCTTGAGGAATTTGTGAAGATATACCATGTTGATGATGTGGCAGTCGGTGTTGTTTGCCTCAGGTCAGAAGCGACGTGGAGTCTGATATTCTTCAAGCATAGTGCAAGCCATCTCAAAAAGAGTCATGTTCTTGCGCTCCACGACGCCATTCTGTTGAGGAGTATAAAGGGTAGATAGTTCATGAGTAATACCAAGTTCATCAAGATAGTCATCAAGACCACTGTTCTTGAAATCTATCCCATTGTCACTCCTGATGTGCTTGATCTTGACGCCGAAGTTCGTCGTGGCCCTTGAGGAAAATCGTTTGAAGACTTCATGCACTTCAGTTTTGTAATAGATAATATGCACCAAAGTGTAACGTGAATAATCATCAACAATGACAAATCCATATAGAGATGATGCATTGCTTAGAGTAGCATAATGATTAGGTCCAAACAGGTCCATGTGAAGCAATTCAAAAGGACGACCGGTGGTCATGATAGTCTTTGAGGGGTGCTTGGATTTGGTCATCTTTCCAGATTCACAAGCCACGCACAGATGATCCTTGAGGAATTGACACTTCCGGTGCCAATGACATGCTTCTTCTTTGCCAGTGTGTGCAGATTCCTCATGCCTGCATTACCAAGTCGTCGATGCCATAGCCAGCCCTCTGAGGCTTTTGCAAGTATACATGTGATCAACTATGGACCTGTAGAGAAATCAACAATGTACAAGTCTCCTCTCCTAAAGCCTTCGAAGAATCTGGATTTGCCAGATTCCATGATGACTACGCAATGATATATTGCCAAATATGGCAATCATATCAAGATCACAAAGCATTGATACATACATTAGGTTAAACCCATGGGATTCGACGAGCATGACTTTGTCCATGTGTCGGTCCTTGGATATAGCCACCTTACGAGGCCCAATACCTTGCTCTTTCCTTTGTTTACATAGGTGATATGCTTCAGTGGTGATGGAGTTAATGGAATTTTCATCAATAGACTATTGTCACCACTCATGTGATTTGTACATCCACTATCAAGAACCCACTCTGTGGTTTTGGGGTTGTCATCCTGTAGATGAATTAGTACTACTTACCATCTCATATGCTTCAGAGTGAAGAATATGATATCAAATTCATCACACTTGAATTTCATCACATAGAGTGAAGTTAAGATAATATGAGGACATGTGAAATGATAATCATTTCATCATGGTTAGCTTGCGTACTTTCAAGCATTTCTTCAGGTCTCTAGTAAATTCTTCAGATGATCATGTTCATCTGGAGACCTGACATGCATAAGAGGTTTGTTCGATGTCTTCACCACCCATGTCTGAAGGGGTGGCAAAGAGTTCATCATCCCTCTAGCACCATACAAGAATTTTGGCATTGAAGCTAATGCACTTCGTTTCACATGAGGGGGTTAGTGTACTTGAATGCATATGCAGAGAAATTCCTCGAGGACTTATGAACATAACGGTTTGAAGAATAGTGCACATGTTCATGACCCTTGTAGTTTCCTTGCATATCAGAAGCAATAGCACGAGTATGAGCAGAATTTTGACCATATGAGGAATTTGATCCTCGTGAGGGCTTTGATCCACTTGAGTGATTTGATCTTGGGTTCATATTATTCACGGGTCGTGTCATGAGGACATTCACCTGAAGACTTTCCAAGATGCTTCTGAGAACCCAGATTTTCCTCAAGGGTGGTCCATTCATGCACTTAGTTCCAACATATCTAGCAAATAGTTTATTCTGGTTTTTGAACAGTTTATAGTTAGAGTTAAATGACTCATTAGAGGAATATGAAGTTTCACATGCAAAGCCTGGTAATGTGGATGGATCAACGTAAGGTCCTTTTGTAGCAACCCATGAGATTTTGGTATACTGCTCAGGTTTCCACTATGATCCATTAGCATTCAATTTCCTCTCAAACGCAATACCCTCTTTCCTAGGGTTTTTGTTCAGAATCTGCTTTTTGAGCACATCACAAAGTGTTGATGCCCTTTGAGGCTTTTGTATATGCGTGTCACATACAATTCCTTCAACCCTGCATTTTCGTCAATGAAATTTGTGGTTTCCTCAAGTGAGGAATTTGTGACACAGATATAGTTGAAGAATTTGTAGCAACAGAAGCATTTGAACTTCGAGGTGAATCATTAGTAGATTCTCGTTCGATGCATTTCATGCATGGTGGAATGAATTCTTACTGCGCGGTACTCATGTGTTGAGCAAGCAAAGAATAATTTTCACTTTGAAGATCATCATGAGACACCCTTAATTTCTCAACATCTTATTTTCTTTGAAGAAATTCATAAGAAAGCTTCTCATGATCAGCCAAGAGAGTGTCTTGACATTCTTGAAGACTATCAAATATCATCAGTCAGGGTTTGAGTCCGACCCATTTCCTTGATCAATAAGTCATCGCTTTTGTCTAGCAGTTTCTGAAGCTTTTCAAGAGCACTTTGTTGCTTAGTGGCAATATTAACAAGCTTGTAGTAATTGCATTTTTCATAATCATCAGGTTCGCAGTCACTTGAGCCAGAAGAAGAAGTGTGTTTGGGTACCTTGGCACCTTTTGCCATGAAGCAATAGGTGGGAGCAAAGTCGGCGTCGCAGTCATCACTGTTGTTGACGTTGTCATTTTCTTCAAAGTCGAAGATGGGCTTGCTGACAAATGTGGTAGCAAGAGCTAGACTTGCCACACAAGACTCTCACTCCTCATCAGATCCTTCCTCTTCATCACATTCCTCAGATTCTTCCTTAGAATCCATTACCTTGCCAATAAGAGCCCGAGCCTTTGTTGAACTGTTCTTCTTGTGCGATGAGGACTTTTATGATGAGGATTTTTGAAGATTTCTTCTTTTTCTTCGAGTCATCAGAACTGCCATCCTTGTACTTCTTCTCGATTTTTTCACCCATCGAGGACAATCAACAATGTAGTGACCAGACTTCTTGCATTTATGGAAGGTTCTTTTCTTGTAGTCCTCAAATGAAGACTTTGATTTCCTCACATCTCTTCTTGAAGATTTTCCAAACTGACCTCGTCTAGAGAACTTTTGGAATTTCCTCACGAGCAGAGCAAGTTCCTAACCAAGTTCTTCAGTATCACCAAGACTGCAATCAGAATCTTCTTCTTCCGATGAGGAAACGGCCTTTTCCTTCAGCGCACGAGATCTTCCATAGCTTGGTCCATAGAGATCTCTCTTGTTAGCTTGTTGGAATTCATGAGTATTGAGTCTATCAAGAATATCAACAGGATCTAGTAACTTGTAGTATCTTCGCTCTTGAATCATCACAACCAGTTTATTGAATGAAGAATCAAGAGAGCTCAACAGTTTTTTCACCACCTCATGGTCGGTGATGTCTTTGTCCCCGAGTGCATGTAGCTCATCTAAGATATCAGTGAGGTGATTGAAGGTTTGCTGACAACTCTAATTATCGAGTCTTTTGAAGCGGTTGAAGAGATTGCGAAGAACATCAACCTGAGAGTCATGTTGAGTCGAGAATCCTTTGTTGACTTTGTACAACCTGTCCTAGATAAGCTTTGCAGATCCCAAAACAATCTCACTGCCATACTGACCTTTGCTCAGATGGCCACAAATGATATTATTCACTTGAGAGTCCAGTTCTTGAATCTCTTCACATCAGCAGCGTTGATAGTTGAGGTGACACGGGGAACACCAATTTTCACAACATACCAGAGATCATTGTCAATTGCTTCAAGATGCATGAGCATCTTGTTCTTCCAGTAGGGGTAGTCCGCCCCTTCAAAGGTAGGACAGCCCGTAATGACCTTGATCATACCTATGGTCGACATAACTAAAACTCCAGGTGGTTAAACCAAAATCAGACAGAACAAGGGAGTACCTTGCTCTGATACCAATTGAAAGTGCGTTATATCAGCTAGAGGGGGGTGAATAGGCGATTTTTATGAATTTGTCACGAAGGAATATCCTTGTGAGCAAATTGCCCAGTCACGAACAGCGGGCAACGGAATAAGTACTTAGGCGAACATGCAACACAGCAACAGCATAGTCTTCATAATGAAATGAAACACACAATTCAAACAAGTAGCGTGATCGGGATACGCAGGTAAAGAACAAGTGGAGTGAAGAATTTGGGATAAGGAATTTGTGAAAGTCTTCACTCAAATTCTTCAAACAGTGATGATCAATTTCATCAACACATAAATGAGGAAATGCAAGGGTTGAGGAAATAGAACCACGTACTCGATGAAGACAATAATTTGATGACCCAGTTCCAACTGTTGTGACAGTTGTACGTCTGGTTTTGATCAGCTTGGTATTTAAACAAAAGTACATACAGTCCCAGGACACACAGTCATTACGTATTCTCCTTGATCTAAGGACACAAAGTCCTCGCGCAACACTCGTGGTAAGTCTTCAGGGCACACTTCCAAACCCTCACAAACTCGGTCACCCGGTGATCCACAATTTTTTGCTGGATGCTCTAGACGAGTGATGCCTAACCGTGAAGAAGATGCACAGTCTTCAAAGGTAACAAGCGTTGGTTCCACATAAGAAAAATCTCTTCAGTGATGCTCAATCGCTTCAGTTTTTGGGTTTTGGTTTGGGTGTTTGGGGTTTTTCCTCACTGGTGATTTTCTCTCAGGAGTCTTCGAGGAATGGGTTGCTCTCAAATGACAAGTGTTAGTTTCTCTCGCAAAGCAGCCAACCAGCTAGTGGTTACGGGGGGTTATTTATAGCCTGGGAGCAATCTAACATGATTTGACATAAATGCCCTAATGATATGATCGTTATGTGGATAAGGTTGGGGGCAGCTAGCGGACGACGCATCAATGGTCAAAACTTGCAAGCTGTGAAAGTCCTCATGTCTCTCATATTCCTCACTTGTAGGTAATTCACGCTGGCGAAATCCTAACTCCTCAGTTAGAGCAATTTAATCGGAGACGAGAAGATCTTCATCTCTGTCACTGAAGAAATTGACTAAATTGTAAAATATTTCCAAACGCTTCACTCGAAGGATTGGGTATGTGTAGGCTTTGAGATGAGCATCACTTGGAAACTTTTCCTTAGTTTTACGTCGACCCCCTTTAACAGTACAGTGGTCCTATGACTCACAAGAAAGGAAATGAAACTACGAAAAAAAGTGTTCATTCTTCAAAGTCCTCACATCAATTTCTTCACGGACATACCAATTTCCTTGCTTTCAAAGTCTTTGAGGAATTACCAAAGTCTTCAGCCAAAGACATTCATTTTTGGGGGTTGATATTCTTCAAATAACACAAACTCCTCAGCGACTTATTGAGCATGTGTACACTCACAAAACACATTAGTCTCTTAGCCTATAAGTCTTCAGTACACCAAAATCACTAAGGGGAACTGGATGCACTTAAAAAATCCGAGCACTACACTAGGTGGTGATCCCAATGGAATTAAAACACATACAAAAACTAGTGAGCTGCATGGCGGCTTTAAGCCGATTCATCTCTCACCTCGGTTAAAAGGCACTATCACTCTACAGACTGCTCAAACGAACAAAAAACTTTGAGTGAACCGAAGAGGAAAAAGTCGCTCTCGAAGAAATTAAAATGTTGTTAATCAGTAATCCCATACTGACAACACCTACTATAGGGGAGCCAATGTTATTATACATCTCGGCCACCAACCAAGTTGCCAGTGCAGTCCTCATGGTCGAACGAGAAGCGGAAGGCCACAAGCTCCGGATACAAAAGCCGATCTACTATGTGTCGGAGGTACTTACCCCATGCAAATCCCACTATCTTCACTACCAAAAGATAGCCTACACAATTTTTATGGCATCTCGCAAGCTCCGACGCTACTTTCAAGAGTGTTCGATCATGGTACCATCTGAAGTACCCCTGAATGATACAATCAATAACAAGCATGCCATGGGCTGCATAGCCAAATGGGCCATTGAGCTCCTACCTTTTGTAATCGTGTACACGCCACGCCGAGCTATTAAATCTCAAGTGTTGGCTGATTTTCTAGTCGAATGGACAAAGGTCGAACTCCCTAAAGAGTACAGTACATATTCCCATTCGACAATGTACTTTTATGGTTTCGAGACACTTGCCGGACTAGGGGCTGGTGTCATACTTATATCCCGCACTGGCGAGAACGTCTAGTATGTGTTACATATCATGTGCACCAATTCCGATAATGCGGCCAAGTACGAGGTTGTGTTGCATGGACTTAGGATGGCAACATTAGTGGGCGTACAATGGCTCGAGGTACGGGGAGACTCTAACATCGCCATCTCCCAAATCAACGGCAAATTTGACACCAAAAATCCAAAAATGAAGGCTTATAGGAACGTTGTCCTTAAGGTATCAGCATGGTTCGAAGGCCTCGAATTCCACCATGTCTCCAGAGAAAACAATCAGGTTCTCGATGTTCTTGCTCGTATGGCGCTAAACGGGCCCCCTGTCCCCAAAAAATACCTTTCTGGAATGGCTCTTCAAGCCTTCCGTGGTATGGCAGGATGAAAATGATGACACTGGAGTCAAGGGAAATGAACAAGTCACCCATACTATAATTGAGCGAGATGAACAAATCATCGGTGGCTTAGCACTGGAGGAAATGCTTTATGCTCACGAAATCATGGCAGTAATCGCGCCATGCACCGAGCCTTTCCTGGACTATCTTCTCCACGAGGAACTCCCCGATGAACAAATAGAGGCAAGACGAATAGTTCAGCGATCCAAGGCTTACAAGGTTCATGAGGGGGAGTTATATAGAAAAAGTACTACCAGAGTCCTCCAGCGGTGCATATCTGAAGAAGAGGGTAAACAACTATTCGCTGAAACACACGCAGGCATTAGGGGTCACCACGCAGCAGCACGGGCCTTGGTAAGCAAGGTTTTCAGGGCTGGCTTCTTTTGGCCCACAGCTCGCGCAACGCTCACACACTTGTCCAACATTGTGTTGGTTGTCAGCTTTTTGCAAATCAAAGTCACATCCTCGCGATGGCTCTTTGGACGATACCTATCACTTGGCCTTTTGCGGTCTGGGGGTGGACATGGTTGGACCACTAAAAGGGGAGGTCAAGAAAAACAAATATTTACTAGTTATGCTTGATAAATTCACTAAGTGGATTGAAGCCAAACCGGTAACTCCTGCCAAGTCCAGACCGGTTATTGATTTTATATCCCGTGTGGTTCACCATTATGGTGTCCCCCATAGTATAATAACGGACAATGGTCCAAGTTCACAGCTCGGGAAGTGAAGGACTGGTGCGCCAATTTGGGCATCAAACTCGATTACGCCTCTGTGTACCATGCACAAACCAATGGACACGTCGAACAAGCCAATAGTGTCATTATGAGAAGAATCAAACCACGCTTGGTCCGATCTCTAACAGAATCTCATTTCCATTGGGTAGAGGAGCTTGACTCCGTACTATGGGGCTTGGAAACCACCCCGAACCGATCAACGGGTTATACGTCATTCTTTATGGTTTACGGGGCGGAACCAGTCCTCCCGTGCGATATCATCCATGATGCACCTAGAGTGCGTATGTATGAAGGAAAAGAGGTCGAGTTAGATTGGTAGGACGACTTGGACGCATTAGAAGAAGAACGTGATATAGCTTTGGCACATTCAACCTTTTATCAACAGCAGCCTCAGCGCTACTAGAGCAGGGAAGTTCGGGCGAAGGCATATAATGTGGGCGAGCTTGTGCTACGCCTCCCAGAGAAGAAGAAAAATAAACTTGCACTTAAATGGGAGGGGCTTTTCATAATTGACGAATGACTTGCAGGAGGAGCGTATCATCTCCTCAACTTGTGAGATAATTCCCTTCAACCAAATCCATGGAACGTGGCTCGTATTGAGCGTTTCTACAGCTAGACTAGTATAGTCACACTCAATTAGTTTTCTTTTCTTTTTTAAAATTTTAATGTATATTTTTTGCCTTTTGAGTTTGATTAGCATATCGCACGCTATGTTCGGCTCAATCAAACTATATCCACGAAAATGTATTTTCCGGTAACACCTGGGGGCTTCTTTGTACAAGATGATCAACGAACACATGTGCCTCTATTTTGTTCATCTTTATGATGTATGTGTCCTTCCTATATTGTATTCAAACCATTATATGCACTGATTTGACTTAAGATTTGTCCAATCTGTTGGGGAACGTTGCCTGGGAAACAAAAAAAATCCTACGCACACGAAGAACTATCATGGTGATGTCCATCTACGAGTGGAGATTAGATCTACTTACCCTTGTAGATCGCAGAGCGGGAAGCATTAAGAAACGTGGTTGATGTAGTGGAACGTCTTCACGTCCCACGAACCGTCCCGCGATCCGTACCACGATCCGTTCCGATCTAGCGACGAACGGATGGCACCTCCGCGTTCAGCACATGTACAGCTCGACGATGACCTCGGCCTTCTTGATCCAGCAAGCAAGACGGAGAAGAAGATGAGTTCTCCGGCAGCATGACGGCGCTCCGGTGGTGGTGATTATCTACTCCTGCAGGGCTCCGCCCGAGCTCCGCAGAAATCCGATCTAGAGGTAAAACTATGTGGAATAGGCTAGAGTTGCACGTGGCAAAGTTGTGTCTCAACAAGCCATAAACCAGCACTATATATAGGAGGGAGGGGGAGGGGCTATCCTTGAGGGACAAGTCCCTCAAGGTGCACCAGCCGCCAAGAGGAAGAGGACTCCTCCTCCAATTCGATTTGGGAAGGAGGAGTCCTCCTCTTCCTTCCCACCTCCCTCATTCCTTTTTATTTTTCTTTTCTTTTGGTATTTTCTTATGTGGCACCATAGCCCTCTTGTGCTGACTCCACCAACCCACTAGGGACTTGTGGCGCCACCCTACGGCCTTGGTCTCACTCCCGGGTGCGTCGGCCCCTTCCGGTAAACACCCGGAACCCATTCGTCACTCCCGGTACACTATCGGAAAATGCCCGAAACCTTCCGGTGACCAAATGAAACCATCCTATATATCAATCTTCGTTTCCAGATCATTCTCAAAACCCTCGTGACATCCACGATCTCATCCGGGACTCCGAACAACATTCGGTAACCACACATATAACTCAACTATGCTAAAACATTATCGAACCTTAAGTGTGCAGACCCTGCGGGTTCGAGAACTATGCAGACATGACCCGAGAGACTCCTCGGTCAATATCCAATAGCAGGACCTGGATGCCCATATTGGATCCTACATATTCTCCGAAGATCTTATCGGTTGAACCTTAGTGTCAAGGATTCATATAATCCCGTATGGCATTCCCTTTCTCCTTTGGTATGTTACTTGCCCGAGATTCGATCGTCGGTATCCGCATACCTATTTCAATCTCGTTACCGGCAAGTCTCTTTACTCGTTTTGTAATACAAGATCTCGTGACTTACACTTAGTCACATTGCTTGCAAGGTTTGTGTGTGATGTTGTATTACCGAGTGGGCCCCGAGATACCTCTCCGTCACACGGAGTGACAAATCCTAGTCTTGATCCATACTAACCCAACGGACACCTTCGGAGATTCCTGTAGACCACCTTTATAGTCACCCAGTTACGTTACGACGTTTGATGCACACAAGGTATTCCTCTGGTGCCAGTGAGTTATATCATCTCATGGTCATAGGAATAAATACTTGACACGCAGAAAACAATAGCAATAAAATGACACGATCAATATGCTACGTTCACAGTTTGGGTCTAGTCCATCACATGATTCTCCTAATGATGTGATCCAGTTTCAAGTGACAACACTTGCACATAGTGAGAAAACCTTAACTATCCTTGATCAACTCGCTAGCCAACTAGAGGCTTGTTAGGGACATTGTTTTGTCTATGTATCCACACATGTATCTAACATCCCAAAATTATAAATTTTGCAATCTTAATATAATTATTATATTGATTGTTTGTTTGTTTGCTGAGTGACTGAAACTTGTGTGAAATTTGAAACTTTTCGAAACTTTTGAATGAGAGGGAATAAAATGACTTTCCCCTTCTCCGGGGAATTCAAATTCAAGCTTTTAAAAGAAAAGAGAGAAGATGACATGACTTCTTCAACTATAAAGAATTTGAACGGAGATATTTGCATTGAATTCTTTTGCATTTCCATTCGTTTTCTTCGTGCAAGAAAATGCCGGGAAATACATTCTAGAGCGGAGGAACATGACCCTCGAACCCACGGGCATTTTGAAAGTTATTTGAACCCTCAAACTTAGAGGATCATCTGAAAATTATTTGCAAAAGAAAATAAACCTTTTAAGCAATTTTGTGAAAATAATTTTTTCTGAAGTTTTTATTTTTGCCGTGGAAAAATGCCCATCATTTATATTTTATTTTTCTGATAATTTTAGTATATAAAAACTCTTTATTCTGAATTGATTTGATTTCCTTTTTAACGTTTTAGTTTCCTAGTTTTGAAAATAGGAATAGAATCACTTTTATTAGGAAATAGGAGTTGGCCCATTAAGCACTTTCCAAATTTGGCCCAAGAAGATCATCTTCTTCCTCCCCTCTTCCTCACGTCATAGAGAAAACTTGCCATCCATGGACAGAGAATCCCCACCTCCGGGATTCGCGAAATCCTTTCCTTCCCAGCGCCTCCCGTCGCCTCTATAAGAAGCCTCACGTCCTCCTCGTTCCATTCCCGTTGAAACCGCCGCCTCTCCTCGCCTCTAGCTCGCGCACCCCTCGCCGGAGTCGGCACCGGAGAACGTCACCAGAAGCTCGCTCCACCTCGCTGCACCTCGCCAGGAACCTCTCCACCTCGCGGCACCCCCTCCTCCACTTCGGCCACCACCTCGCTGCACCCCTCCACCCCCCTCCACCGCCCCCTGTTGCCCTTCTCCACCTCCCCATCGCCATTGCCACGAGCAGCAGCACACCAGCAGTTTTTTTTCCACCACCTCGCCCCCTACAGCCACCCCTCCACCTCGCCAACGCTCCCCCCCAGGAGCCCCACCGCCCCCTGCCACCCCCCCCCCCCCCCTTCGCCCCCCTTCCTCGCCGGCGACCCCCCACCGAAGCCCCACCCCATCGGCCACCATTGCCTGCGATGGAGCTCTCCCAGCCGAAGGTAACCTCTCCTCTCTCTGTTATTTCTCTTTTATTGTTTTGTAGCCCTTAGATCTCTAGTAGATGGTGTAGATTAGATCTTAGGATAACCTTTCAGTTTAGAGTAGAAAACCAGCGGTTTTTATTTCACTTATGTTTTAGCTAGCCAGTTTTATTAGCCTCGGCCGTTTGCTCCAAACATTGCAACAAACAGCACCCGCAGCCTATAGAAACATGCCACGTGTACCCCCTGTTAGATACTAGTTAGTTTCAATTTTTCTGCCTATTTGCAAAAACAGAAAAGTTTATGTTTTGTTTTGGCCACAACTTTTGATCCCGAAGTCCAATGACATTGATTCGTTTTCCAGTAGCTCACAAATTTCCTGTAGTTTTTAAAAACATATAATGTGTCTATGTTTGAAATTTTCAAATATAAGTTAGATCAGATTTAGTTTAAACCTTGTTTTGCCTATTCCGGGAGTTTAAAAAATGATTTTGAGTTGATTCTTTTTGCTACTGCTTCCTAGTGATTAAATCTTACTGTGGTAGAAGTTTCAAAAATTTTAAAGTGTTTTTACTGGTGTTTTCAACAGAAACAAGTTTCTGCCATACCGGCGCGTGATGAATTCTTTTGCTTAGACTATAGCAAATCCTTACTTGTGATGTTATTTTTACTTGTTGCATGATTGAAGTGCTTATGGTGTGCTTTGTGTTTGTATCGGTAGATCATCCGGAGTGCGAAGCGTGTTACTTAGAAGCGCTCGAGCAAGACAACTATCATCAAGGCAAGTCACCTTGATCATACTATCACCTATGTTTTATGCATCGTAGTTCTACCATCCTATGCCCAATTGCATGCTGAGTAGGTACTTGGAAATGTTAGTATAGATTGTAGTATCATGTGGTAGGCACACAACAACCCCGATACTTGGCCCCGGGACGACATTATCTTAATGCTATGCTTGAGTTGACGGGTTTTCGGTTGAGTGTATATCACGAGTGATGCGAGGTTGATATAATAATCAAGACCGGACTAAGACAAGATTTTCAAGACCTCGGACGCAATGCAACTCTAGGTGAAGGACGGTTGATCGGCTCCCTGGAGAACCCAGTGGATGCCCGGGATGCTGGAGAGGCCATGTCATCCTGCGGAAAGCTTCACCCAGGCTCGAAGAGACGGACGGAGACTTCAAGACTCAAGGCTTACCTGCACAGCCACAAGTCATTATGGGCTCTGGCTTGGTTGGACAATGCGGCGACTCTGGACAGGCGGTGCTAGCAGATGTAGAAGAACGGTAGGAATGGATGGGCACCGACAGGGATTCAGAGGGACCCGTTGAAAGACCATGTTTTGATCATCCGGTCTTCAAACACCCTGAAGTGCGAGGACATACTCGGAGGCGATCAAATCTTGTGGGGAACGTGTGCAAAACTCTGTAGAGTACTCAAACCTAATCGATTAGCCGTGTCCACGGTCATGGACAACTTGAGCCAAAGGAACTGAAGTTATCTGGATTTCTCAACACCATTATATATATTTGATGAGGGTAATATTGATAACTCAGGTATGAGAACTGGTTGGCGGAACCATCTCATTAACAACCAACAATGTAGTAACATTTTTCTTTTAGCCCCTCTTGATGTAGGAGAAAACTTGCTTTTCGCTAAAAACTTATAGCCCCACCTGCCATATATGCATATAGTATAGATGATTACTTTTCACCCCTCTCTTATGTGACTTGCCGGCATATTCAATATGCTGACCTACACGGCTGCAACGTCTTATGTTGCAGATATTTTTCTTCGACGAGTAAGAGTACGATCCAGGGTTACGGTCTACACTCAACTTGCCGTTGGTGTTTATTGGGACTCCACTCCCTTGACCGCTTCCGCTGAGATATTTAAGGTATATATCAGTTTTACGCTATATTACATGTGATTGCACTTTGATATATACATTGATGTACTGTGTGTGCCAGCATACTGATCCAGGGATGGCACAGAAACACAGAGGCTTGACTCGTCTTGAGTCGGGTCGCTACAATGTTTCTATGTTTTAATTCAATACAATTATAGCATGGATAATAAACGATTATCTTGTAACAGGAAATATAATAATAACTATTTTCATTGCCTCTAGGGCATATTTCCAACACAAGCTGGGTTGACTGGCTCATATGCTTATCCTCTACATTCTCGATTGTTCGGCTAGAGGATAAAGGGAGCACCTCTGCGATTGCTACGACCGGGTTATCCGGCTACTTACCTCGGAGGGGTGAAGCCGAAATGTAGGGTTCTTAATGACATAGTTGGTGAGGCACAAAGGAAGTAAAACTAATCAGGTGATAATCACCATGGGTTAATTTTCCCAATGTAACCATCATCCGCATACAGTGGTTATTCACTTATCATATCTACTTTAGCATAGCAACCCGAAGAAAGGAACCCATAGAGGAACTATTTTCTTGTGAAGATGGTTCTTACACTATGAAAGTATTATAACATATCTCCACAATCATGATGTGTTGGTTATAACCATATGGGTGGGTTGCCTGGTTCTCCGAACGGTTTCCCTTTTATCACATGTTACATAGTACGGAACACTCCTTGATTATTATCAACGGAGGTAGAAGTTGATGGTCGGTTAAGACAACATTTACAAATTGGATGGAGAACAAGGTGATATAAAGTACTTAGTTAAATAAAGTCATCCATATGGCTTCTGATCTAGGTTATCTATTATGGTGTCGACACGACAATATTGTTGCGAAAGACATGCCGCAGACATCACTTGATCATAAACCAAGTGGAGAGGTACCTCCTAACCATCTAGCCATACCGGTCCAACTTGAGCCAATTCCTCTAGGTCAAGTTTGGTGAACCTGGTCTTCACCATTTCCCATGCCTCTCAAGCACCTTCTTGGCAGTATAATGTTTTTCCATAATTCAAATCGGCGTCGAGCCCCTTCGAAACGATCAGCTAGTTTGGCCATCCCTTCTCGGGGCTTCTCGGTCGGCCATAGTGCCTTGATCATGCTCTTCATCACCTTTCGCCCTTGTTAATGTACTATGGACAATTCCTTTAGAATATTACCACCAAAAGAGTTGGCTTCTTCTTTAGGACGCCTAATTAAGAGAGCTACAAAGAGAAGTGGTATATTTGTTTAGTTCAGGATTGTATATGCACAAAACTACAAGTTTAGAGTTTTACTTCTGAACATAGCACCCTTCAATATTTGGTTCTCTTTGCTGGCGTGTGCCAGCTAAGTCTTTAAACTCTCAATTTTACTCGCATGTTGTTGGTTTTCTGCCTCAAGTCTTTTCTTGTCATCAATACTCCAGAATAATAATCGACAACTAGTCTCATGTTGTGATTCGGCATATCCTTGCCATTCTTTGGCCGCTTCCATATCTTTTCGCAACTGACATATGGACTCGGCTGCTATAAAGAAAACTTTCATTAAGAAAGATAAAAGTTCAACTATGACGTTTTGGAAGTAGTTTATCACCATGTGCTTCCCTTGTGAATTTTTTCACTACCTCTGGTTCGGCCTTCATGGCCTCGAGTTGTGTTCGGTGGACTTTAAGGTCTTTGGAAAACTTTTTGTTTTAATCCTTCGCGACCAATAAAACATGTCAATAAGGTTGTTTAGACCCTTAATTCGCCTGTCTCGACCAATTAAGGATTGGGGGCTACTGGATTGGAATTTGTATACGATTATCAAAATCTAACACATACCTTAAGACTTGTTGACATGCGGTTGGCGACTCCTTCAAGTCCTACTCGTTTTGCTCCACGGTGCGTATCCACCAAACTCGGAGCGTTAAAATCATGTTTGGAAAACTCGGAGTTGTGTAGCGACTCTTTCCAGCTACGATGATTCATCACACTTTCAACTTCGAAATTAGTAACTGAAACCTCGTCAAGATCCACTCGAAGTTGGTTTGCAGCAGGTACCTATGTATTACCTTCTGTTGTCGTGGGAGGTGTTTGCTTGGAGTGGTCGCCCTGAACCCTCTTGACATCTTCAGACAGAGGTGGTTGTGTTCGACTCCTATGGAATTTGGCAAAAAACTGTGAGTACCCACCAGTGATCGTAAACAATGCCAAAATCTTGAATGTAAATTCATTACCTATTGGCAGGGGGTGGGTCTAAGGTATTCCCTGTGGATGCTCCATGTTTAGAGGTCATGTCGTTGTTTGGCACAGTTCGGCACACATCATACTATCAGGCGTTCGACACGTGGAGCGACGACCTTCTGGGGTGGGAATTTTTGTTCTAGGGGACGGGCACCATTTTTGGGAAGAAGTTTTATTTTTACCTCCAGTTGAGGAAGGAGGTATCCTAGGATAATCACCTATAAGGGTAACCTGAGAGACATCGATGCTTGCCTTTAAGAAGAACCCATCCTAAAAAATGATCGACGTATCGGGATCGTCATGAAATCCCAGACCGTCGTCTCGGGCATAGTTCTTCGGTTGGGGAGGAGGGTAGTTAACTTTCTCTATCTAGCGCCTCCATTCCTATTTGAAAGGTTTCAAGGATTCGATCATCCAAGATCATTATAAAGATAAAACCGAATTAGGTGAATAGGGCTATACTCACCCATTCCATGGGGTTATGGTTTGAGTAGCCTTCCTTGGTGCTCGTACTGATGAAGTCCTCCTTATCTTCTTTGAAGAGGTTGGCTAATATAGCAGACAACACTGCTGGGTTGGCCGGACCCTCCCGTTTGTACTGAGTGGCATCACTTGAGCCATTATATTGCCACAAAGGATGAGACCTTTGTTGAAGAGGTTGTACACATCGATTTATGGACGTGTCCATCACGTCGATAATGGTGAGCTTGAAGTGTGCCAATAGTTCACCTTGGCGACCAACTGCCTCACCTCTGAGTTGTCCTCCTCAGAAGAACTCTTCGTGCGCCAATTGAACCGCTTCTTAATGGGAGCGGTTGAAAATTCGGGTAGACCCCTCCGAACATGATCGAATAGAGGAATATACTCAATATAGAACCACTCTGAAGTCCACTCTTTGGAGGTTGCCTTTGTGGTCCCTACCAGATATTCAGTTCCCGTTATATGCCATACTTCAGCTCTACCTACGTCACAAATTGTCCCTCCCTGGGTTCGGTGGATGAGGCAGAAAAACCTCCTCCACATATCAAAATGGGCTTCAGAACCTAGAAACATCTCGCAAAGGGCAACAAAACCCAAAATGTGAAGAATGGACCTAGGGGTGAGGTGGTGTAGTTGAATCCCGTAAAACTATAATAACCCCCTTAAAAAGGGGTGATTGGGGAAGCCTAAACCTCATAAGAGGAAGGAAACTAAACATACCCTCTCCTCCTTGTAGGGGGTAGGGAATTTCTTTGCAAAAGCTTCGTCGTCTGCGGAACTTAATCCGGAACGGGAAGACACCAGATCGGGGCAAGGTAGATACCCTTGGACCTCAAGTTTACACAGACAGAGACATGACATAGAACAGCTTGCCCGGTCACTTGGGAGAGGTCCACGAGGGCGCGAGGAAGACCGTGGAGCAGTCGCCATGTCTCTGACTTTCTGGTGTTTTTCTCGACGCTTGAGGGAATAGGATGTGTTGCTAGAAGCACGCGCGGCTTATGCAATAAGTAGATTTCCTAATTTTGCATGGAGGAGTTTTCGTGGAAATATTATTGAAACTGCCTATCTCTTATTGGCGCACATGAATCGAGGGGTGTGATTAACCATGCGGAAGTAATATTAATTTTGTGGGCTAGGCGACGCTTAGACAATCACGAATGCGGCGCAAGCCAGGCTAGAGTTGGTTGAACATAGGGATGAGAGGAACTCGTTCCACAAGTCAAAGACTGTGAAGATGATAGATCAACAATACGACATTGGTGGCCAATTCGAGGGCTACCGAGGGAGTCCGGGACTAAGGGTCCTCGGGCCGCTTACATCTTTCTATGGGCCAGACTCCTAGGCCGTCCTATTTTCATTATTGAACTCCAGATAAATAAAGTGATGTTGTATCAAGACGGACTCTTCCGAAGACTTTGCACACACCCCCACGACCATGTGATAATCGGCATGTTTCCTCCCTTATTGTAACCAACGTTGAGTAACCCTAGCACCCACACTGTCTACATAAATCGGAGGGCTTTAGTTCATACAACAAGTTAAGTTCACTACTCCTGGGGTTTAGACCACAACATACAATCTTGCGGTAGATCAACTTGTACTCGATACTCCATCATCAATACAAACAAGAGCATGACGTAGGGTTTTACCTCTCTCAAGAGGGCCCAAACTTGGGTAAACATCGTCTCCTTTGTCTCCTGTTACCCATCGATCCAAGATCCACAGTTCAGACCCCCTACTCTAGATCCGCCAATTTTGACACAGACACCTATTACTATTACTGCACCCATCGACCTTTATCCAACATGCATCTAGAGTATTAAGTAAAACAAAGTAATGCTTTGAGACCTATGACATGATGTAGACAAACAGAACTCAATTAATATGAATTAACCCCATCATTTTATTCTTAGTGGCAAGAATACAAAGACATATCTTGTGCCCTACTATATCACTGGGATATAGAAATCCGTCAGATTTAACCCACTACAACGCACCTCTCTCACTTAAGAAAGATAAATCTACTTGGCCAAAGAAAATCAATATATCAGAGATATTTATGAAGCTATGATGATCATGCACATCAGAAACATGTTTCGAATTTAGAGAAGACTCAAATAATTATCCTGAATAATCTGAACATAAACCGCACAAAAGAGTTACATTGGATAGATCGAAGCGAAGATGCGATGATCATTGTATTGAAGATCAAGAGAGACAGAGAGAGATAGCCATCTAGGTACTAACAACGGACCCAAAGGTCTGTGGTGAACTACTCACACATCACCACGGGAGTAGCTAGGTTGATGTAGAGGTCCTCTGTGATTGATTCCGCCTCTGAGAGGGCATTGGAAAAGTGCTCTAGATGGGCTCAGGACAAAACAGAGACTTGCGGCGGCAGAAAAAGTGTTTCGTGGTGTTATCTATGGTTTTTGGGATTAATGTGAATTTATAGGACTAAAAGGTACGTCGGGAGGCGGCCGAGGGGAGAACGAGGCAACAGGGCGTGGCCACCCCCTAGACGCGCCCTGTTGTGTGGTGCTCATGTCATGAGGCTTCAGGCCCCCTCCCGAAGCTTCCACGTCTTCTTTTGGTCTAGAAAAAATCACCAAAAAGTTTCATGGAAATTGGACTTTGTTTGGTACTCTAAACCCAAAAAGGTAAAAACATAGAGGAAACAACAACTAGCATTGGGCGCACTAGGTAAATAGGTTAGTGCTCAAAAATAATATAAATTGGTGTATAAACACCCAAAAAGTATCCTAGAATGATAATATAAGAGCATGGAACAAGCAAAAATTATAGATATGTTGGAGACGTATCTGTAAGAAATCTGAACATCAACACCCACAAATTCTTTGTGTTCTACTTGTGCATATCATCTACGCATATACCTAGCTCGTGATGCCACGATTGGGGAACGTTGCATGGGAAACAAAAAAAATCCTATGCACATGCAAGGTCTATCCCTGGATATGCATAGCAATGAGAGGGGAGAGTGTGTCTACGTACCATCATAGACTGTAAGTGGAAGTGTATATTACGCGGTTTATGTAGTCATACTCTTAACGATCCAATCGCGATCCATCCCGATCAAGCTTGGAATGGACGACACCTTCTTGTTCAGCACATGTGTAGCTCGATGACGTCTCCGCCTCCTCTATCTAGCGGGCGAGGGCGGAGTAGTAGATGGGTTCTCAGCCAACATGATGGCATGGTGGAGGTGGTGGTGGAGCTAGCTCAGCAGGGCTTCGCCAAGTGCTACTAGAACGAGGATGGATGAGCTACACAGTAATGGGAGAGAGAGGGGTGTCAAGGGCTTGGTGTGTACTCTTGAGGGGCCCCCTCCTATCTATATATAGGTGAAGGGTCATGGTGGCCAGATCCTCCAGCCCTAGGGACGGCGGCCAAGGGGGAGGAGGTTGAATCCTAGTGCTCCTCATTCCCTTCCATACAAAAGTGGACTTTCCACCTTTCCCAACCGCATGAGCCTGGAGGGACTTGTGTGCCTGTCCCAATAAGGCCTTGGTGCCTCCCCTCACCACATGCAAACCCTTGGGGACGTTGTGGAACCCGTGGTGTACTTCTAGACTCCTTCGGAAGTTTCCAGAACCTTTTGGAAGCTTCCTAGTACAATACGAAAAAACTGAAACTTTTTCTGGAGCCGTGAAAATGACTTCACATATATAAATATTTACCTATGGACCATTCCGGAGCTCCTTGTCATGTTCGGATGTCATCCGGGACTCCGAACAAAATTTGAACACCAACGTACATAACCCAATAATACTATATTGTCATCGAACGTTAAGCGTGCAGACTCTATGAGTTCGAGAATCATGTAGACATGATCGAGACACCTCTCCGGTCAATACCCAATAGCGGGACCTAGATGCCCATATTGGTTCCTACATATTCCATGAAGATCTTCATTGTTTGAACCACGATGCCAAGGATTCAATCAATCCCTTATGCAATTTCCTTTGTCCATCGGTATGTTACTTGCCCGAGATTCAATCGCCGGTATCTCCATACCTAGTTCAATATTTTTACCGGGAAGTCTCTTTACTCATTCCTAATACAAGAACATGTGACTGACTCCTTAGTGACATTTCATGCAAGCTTCTTGTGATGTTCCGTTACTGAGAGGGCTCAAAGATACCTCCCTGTCATACGGAGTGACAAATCCCAGTCTTGATCCATGCCAACCCAACAGACGCCATCGTAGATGCCTATAGAGTACCTTTATGATCACCTAGTTACAAACTGACATTTGATACACACAAGGCATTCCTTCGGTGTCAGGGAGTTGCATGATCTCATGGACTTTGGAACACATACTTGACATGAAGAAAGCAATAGCAAAAAACTAAGTGGTACGATCAAATGCTATGCCTGCAGTTCGGTCTTGTACATCACATCATTCTCCTAATGATGTGATCTTGTTATAAAATGACAACTCATGTCAATGGTTAGGAAACCTTAACCATCATTGATCAACAAGCTAGTCTAGTAGAGGCTCACTAGGTACACAATGTTGTTTATGTATCCACACATGTATATACGTTTCCAGTCAATACAATTCTAGCATAGATAACAAAATTTATCATGAACAGGTAAATATGATAATACTCAATTTATTATTGCATCTAGGGCATATTTCCAACAAAAACACACCTCCAATGGTAGCGCACAAACCCAGAGCCAAATATGGGGTAGATTTGAGACATAAAGCACACCTCTAATGGTAGCCTTCAAACCCAAGCCAAATATGGGGTAGATTTGAGACATAAAACACACCTCTAATGGTAGCCTTCAAACCCAAGCCAAATTTTGGGAGGGTTTGAGGCCAGTGTGGTTTGGAAAGGTTTTGGAACAAGGATGGATAGAATATGGACAGGTTTTGGATGGTTTTGGAGTAAGGATGGATGGATGAAGGATGATGATATATTTGAGTGTGTTCTTTTTTGGGGCTAGTTTCGTTCCATGGGATTTGGAGGAGTTTGAAGGGGGCTAAGAGGGATTAAATCCCTACAAGTCAAAATCCTCCTCAATCCCCTCCAATCCCCTTGTGGAGTAGATTAACCACAAACACTTGTGAGTTTATCTCAATAGTAATGTGTGATGTCATTTGTATGTGTATTGTACGAAGAACAACATCACGTGGCCCACTACGGACCCTAGAACTACCTTAAACCCTAGCTCTCACTCTCTTCACTCCTCCCTTCCCAATCCGCTCGCACCTGTGGTCCCACTCTGCCATGCATGTTCGGCTCTCGGGCAGAGCAGGATCCAATCAACTGGGACATGCTCATCCCGAAGGACAATGATGACTTCCCCCTCCGCCAGTTGCGTGAATAATTTAGTCGGGCCTCGTCCCAACAGTTCTAGTTGGGTTTCCTCCATGTCCACGCCCTCTCGGTGGTCCAGTGGGGCTCTTGCAGCTCCAGGGCGGCCCCATCATGACGATCGTCATGCTTCCCTCATCCGAGTAGGAGCAGCTAGTGTGTGGCGGCCTGTGTTGGTTCTTGCCCGGTAAGGGTACCCATGCCCATCGTTGGCATTGGCAGAATGCTAAAATGTTGAAGGAGGGCTCGATGTGTCTAAGCACCTAGCAAAGGAGCAAGCCGCACAAGAGCCCGATGCCTTGACGGACTTCGAGAGTCCTCCAACTCCGACATTGTCCTCACCCGTTTCTCCAACAACGATACCTATATCGTCTTCGAGCTTCACATAAGGGCAAGGACAAACGATGGTGAAGATCTCCCCCTTTTATAATGTATAGCATGCCCAGTGCAATGTGCTTTTGTTATCGAACTATGGTTTGTTTTCTATCATTTGTAACATGCCATATATGAACTATGTATAAACTAACATATCATTTGTAGTTTGCATGTTTGTTTGATCAACGTTACATGTATTGCATCGACTTAAGGTTTATAAAATAGAGGACATTGTTGTTCGGATGAACAACTGAGATCGATCCCTTGTTATGTGCACACAAGGGGCATTTTAAAGTCGACAGAGGTGCTCCAATACTTGTCTTTAGATCCTCCAACTCGTTGGTCATCTCATCTCATCTAAAAAAATAGAAAAATACATCCTCTATAAATAAAGAAATATAAGCATTCATATTATATTATTGGTCGATGCTACAAATCATCCGACTGATTTTGAGGAAAATGAGTCGGCTTGACAATTGTTTGATTGCACCACTCTTAGCCGTGTGATGAGGTCGTCCTTGCACACCCCATCGCCACACACTCACATCCTCCATCCAACCAGCTGGATTGCTCACAAGCATCCAATTTTGGCCCGTCACATCGCGCATCACTAGAAAGGAACGATCGTTGTCGTGGCCACCAACCGTCGTCGCAGAAACCTCGCCGGCCTTGCATACTTCAATGCAACACCTACATGCTGTTGTCCATCGTTAGCAACACCATGAACCAACTCCAGTTCATCGTGTCGCGCATCCCTACGAGGACTGGTCCCCGGCTTTGCTACACCTATGTACAGATTCCAGGGAAAGTTGTGTGATAGCTGACTTATCGTGATTAGGCTCGAAGAAAAAAAAAGTTGAGGCCCACACCGCGAAAATCAGGGGGAGGGTGGAGAATTAGATTACGAAGCTTAAGTAAGATTATGTAACCACATTACGTATGTGTAGGATTATTAGTCGGTGGCACCCACCGCGGCAACCCATCGGCCTTGCATGCTGATACGTCTCAAACGTATCTATAATTTTTGATGATTTCACGCTGTTATCTTGCCTTCTTTGTATGTTTTATGTACCTTTTTATATCTTTTTGGGACTAACTTATTAATTCAGTGCCAAGTGCCAGTTCCTGTTTTTTCCGTGTTTTTAACTCTTTTCAGATCTGATTTTGGAACGGAGTCCAAACGGAAGAAAAACCCCGAAATGATTTTTTTCCCGAATGGAAGAAGTCCAGGGGGCTTTTGGGCCAAGCCAGGTGGGCTCCAGGGAGCCCACAAGCCCCCACTCCACCACCAGGGGAGGCGGCGGTGGGCAGGCTTGTGGCCTCCCTGACCGCCCCCTGACCTAGGTCTTTGGCCTATAAATTCCCAAATATTCCGCAAAAAATCAGGGGAGCCTCGAAAATACTTTTCTGCCGCCGCAAACTTCCGTTTTCGCGAGATCTCATCTGGAGACCCTTCCCGGCACCCTGCCGGAGGGGACTTTGGAGTTGGAGGGCTTCTTCATCATCATCATCGTTCCTCCAATGACTCGTGAGTAGTTCACTTCAGACCTATGGGTCCGTAGTTAGTAGCTAGATGGCTTCTTCTCTCTCTTGGATCTTCAATACAAAGTTCTCCATGATCTTCATGGAGATCTATCCGATGTAATCTTCTTTGGCGGTGTGTTTGTCGAGATCCGATGAATTGTGGACTTCTGATCAGATTATCTATGATATATATATGAGTCTTTGCTGATTTCTTATATGCATGATTTGATATCCTTGTAAGTCTCTCCGAGTCTTGGGTTTTGTTTGGCCAACTAGATCTATGATTCTTGCAATGGGAGAAGTGCTTGGTTTTGGGTTCTTCCATGTGGTGACCTTTCCCAGTGACAGTAGGGGCAGCAAGGCACACATCAAGAAGTTGCCATCAAGGGTAAAACGATGGGGTTTTTTTCATTGGTTTGAGATTATCCCTCTACATCATGTCATCTTGCTTAAGGCGTTACTCTGTTCTTATGGACTTAATACACTAGATGCATGTTGGATAGCGGTCGACGTGTGGAGTAATAGTAGTAGATGCCGAAAGTATCGGTCTACTTGTTTCGGACATGATGCCTATAGAAATAATCGTTGCATAGATATCGTCACGACTCTGCACAGTTCTATCAATTGCTCGACAGTAATTTGTTCACCCACTGTCTACTTGCTTTCATGAGAGAAGCCACTAGTAAACACTATGACCCCCGGGTCTATTCACATCCATCGTTTACAACTCCGCTTTTACTTTGCTTTGTTACTTTGTTGCTTTCAGTTCTCACTTGGCAAACAATCTATAAGGGATTGACAACCCCTTCATAGTGTTGGGTGCAAGTTTTTGTGTTTGTGCAGGATCTTGAGATACTCCTCCGCCGGATTGATACCTTGGTTCTCCAACTGAGGGAAATACTTACCTCTGATGTGCTACATCATCCTCTCTGCTTCGAGGGAACACCAACGTAGAAGGATTCCTGGTGTCGTCAACGTGGGCATTATTGGCGCCACATGAAGGTCTTTTGTGCAGTAGCATAACGGACATCGGAAGCATTTCTGGCACCGTTGTCGAGGAGGAGAACTCAAGATCTATCCAAGTAGGTCTCACAAACTCTTCTCTTGCATTCACTTTTGTTGCCAGTTGCCTCTCGTTTCCCTCTCCCCCACTTCACATTTGTCGTTTTCATTCGCCTTTCTCCTTCGCCATTTTCTTTTGCCCTTGCCGGTTTCTGGCTTGCTTGTGTGCTTGCTTGTTTGTTGAAGACATCATGTCTGAAAACACCAAACTTTGCGACTTCTCGAGCCCTAATAATAATGATTTTATTAGTACTCAGATTGCTCGTGTCACTAGTGTGGAATCGTATGAAATCAACGCAGCTTTGCTGAATCTTGTTATGAAAGAGCAATTTTGTGGCCTTCCTAGTGAAGATGTTGCATCCCATCTCAGTACATGCATTGAGCTTTGTGATATGCAAAAGAAAAGAGATGTGGATAATGATGTGATTAAGTTCAAACTTTTTCCTTTCTCGTTGCGAGATCGCGCAAAAACTTGGTTTTCTTCTTTGCCTAAAAATAGTATCGATTCTTGGGATAGGTGCAAAGATGCTTACATATCCAAGTATTTTCCGCCGGCTAAGATCATCTCCTTACGTAACGATATCATGAATTTCAAGCAACTTGATCATGAACACGTTGCACAATCTTGGGAGAGGATGAAGCTTATGATTAGAAATTGTCCTGCTCATGGCTTGAGTTTGTGGATGATTATACAAATCTTTTACGCTAGCTTGAATTTCGCTTCTCGCAATATCTTGGACTCCGCCTCAGGTGGAACGTTCATGGAAATCACACTAGGAGACGCTACAAAACTCCTAGACAATATCATGACCAACTACTCTCAGTGGCACACTGAAAGGTCGCCTGCTAGCAAAAAGGTGCACGCTATAGAAGAGATTAACTCGCTTAGTGCTAAGATGGACGAGTTGATGAATTTGGTTGCTAGTAGAAACGCTACCGTAGATCCTAATGACATGCCACTATCTGCTTTGATTGAGAGTAGCAACGCTAGTTTGGACGTGAATTTTGTTGGTAGGAACAATTTTGGCAACAACAATGCTTTTAGAGGAAACTATGTTCCTAGGCCTTTTCCTAGTAACTCCTATAACAATTATGGCAATTCCTATGGCAACACTTATGGAAATCACAACAAATTACCCTCTGATTTTGAGAGTAATATCAAAGAGTTCATCAACTCTCAAAATATTTTCAATGCGTCCATAGAGGAAAAACTTCTCAAAATAGACGATTTGGCTAAGAGCGTTGATAGGATGTCTTGTGATATTGATGCTTTGAAAGTTAGATGCGCTCCTCCCAATATCAACTTGGATGAAACTTTGAAAGCTATGTGTATCTCCATGAATGAGAGCAAAGAAAGAACCGCCAAAATTCGCGCTAGACATGAATGGTTTAAAAGGGTGCGTTCTAGTGATGCAAATCACGAAGATCTTAAAGTGCTTGGTGTGTATCCTCTTGAATCTTTGTTTTCACGTGTCAAACCTACTTATGAAGGGGCTGGATATGAATCCACTTTTGTTGAAAAATGCCCCAATGATTCGGAGTCCACCTATCTTGATGATAAAGGTGTGGAGAGTGGAGTAGAAGAAGTCAAAATTTTGGGTAGTAATGAAACTCCCACTTTGGATTTCAAGGAATCCAATTATGGTAATTGCTCCTTGTTTGAATGCATTTCTTTGATGCAATCCATTGCAAACTCTCCACATGCTTATAGCCAAAGCAAAGCCTTTACCGCGCATATCGTAGATGCTATGATGAAATCTCTTGAAGAGAAGCTCGAACTAGAAGTCTCTACACCTAGAAAACTTCATGATGAGTGGGAACCTACTATCAAAATCAAGATCAAAAACTATGAGTGCAATGCTTTGTGTGATTTGGGTGCTAGTGTTTCCGCAATTCCAAAGTCTTTATGTGATATTCTTGGTTTTCATGAGTTTGAAGAGTGTTCTCTTAATTTGCATCTTGCGGATTCTACCGTCAAGAAGCCCATGGGGAGGATCGATGATGTTCTTATTGTTGCAAATAAGAACTATGTACCCGTGGATTTCATTATACTTGACATAGATTGCAATCCTTCATGTCCCATTATTCTTGGTAGACCTTTCCTAAAGACTATTGGTGCTATCATCGATATGAAGGAAGGGAATATTAGATTTCAATTTCCCTTAAAGAAGGGCATGGAGCACTTTCCTAGAAATAAAATAAGATTGCCTTATGAATCTATGATGATGGCTACTTATGGTTTGAGTACCAAAGATGACTATACGTGATTCCATCACTTTCGCCTAGCTAAGGGCGTTAAACAAAAGCGCTTGTTGGGAGGCAACCCAACGAATCTATCCTTTTTCTTTCTGTTTTTTGTTTTCCACACTTTAATAATTATGTTATGATTGTGTTTTTTGTGTTTATTTTTGCGTTTGTGCCAGCAAAACCGCTATGATTAGTCTTGAGGATGATCGTTTGGTCACGCTGGAATAGACAGAAACTTTCTGCTCACGAAAAGAATTTTCATTTTTTTCTGTAAGAGCTTTTGAGTTGATTATTTTTTCTGCTGATTGCTACGCAAGTTCTTCACACTGTCGTAATTTTTCAGAATTTATGAAGTACCATAGGTATACGAAACATACAGATTGCTACAGACTGGTCTGTTGTTAACAGATTCTGTTTTTGTTGTGTTGGTTGCTTATTTTGATGAAACTATGGACAGTATTGGGGGGTATTAGCCATGGAAGATTGAAAGTACAGTAACCCAACATCAGAACAAGTAGAATTTGAGTTTGCTACAGTACCTAAGGAAGTGGTGCTTGCTTTCTTGTACTAATGTTATCACAAGTTTTTGTTTAAGTTTCGTGTTGTGAAGTTTTCAAGTTTTGGGTGAAGTTCTTATGGACAAAAAGATAAAGAGTGGCAAGAGCTCAAGCTTGGGGATGCCAAGGCACCCCAAGAGATTCAAGGATGTCGTAAAAGCCTAAGCTTGGGGATGCCCCGGGAAGGCATCCCCTCTCTCGTCTTCAATCCATCGGTAACGTTACTTGGGGCTATATTTTTATTCACCACATGTTATGTGTTTTTGCTTGGAGCGTCTTGTATCGTAGGAGTCTTTTATTTTTGTTGTGTCACAATCATCCTTTCTGCACACCTATAGAGAGAGACATGCACACACCGTGATTTGTCGAGCTTCACTTATATCTTTTGGTAGACAATTCAGCTCACATGTGCTTCACTTATATCTTTTGAGCTAGATACTTTTTCTCTATGTGCTTCACTTATATCTTTTAGAGCGCAGCGGTGCGTGGCTTGGTAGTTGATCTATGCTTTGAAAGTAGTCTCAAAAGGGTTAGTTATCCAAAGGGATACGAAAACTTCCACCTTCATGTGCATTGAATAGTAGAGAAGTTTGATTCATCTCAATTAGTTTTGAGTTGTGGTTATGGTAATATTGAAATCATGCTAGTAAGGTGTTGTGGATCTAGAAATACTTGTGTTAAAGTTAGTGATTCCCGTAGCATACACGTATGCTGAACCGCTATGTGATGAAGTCTCAGCATGACTAGTATATTGATTGTCATCCTTTGCGTGGCGGTCGGGATCGCGCGATGGTTTATACCTACCAACCCTTCCCCTAGGAGTATGCGTTGAATGCCTTGTTTCTATTACTAATAGAACTTTTGCAACAAGTATATGAGTTCTTCATGACTAATGTTGAGTCCATGGTTTAGATGCACTTTCACCTTCCACCATCACTATCTTCTTAGTGCCGTGCAACTTTCGCCGGTGCACAAAACCCACCTTTAGCCTCCCTCAAAACAGCCACCATACCTACCTACCATGGCTTTTTCAAAAGTTATTCCGAGATATATTGCCATGCAACTGCCACCATGACATGTGCCACCACGTTTACTTTGCCTTTGAATGATTGTAAGATAGCTAGCATGATGTTTAGATCCTCCAACTCATTGGTCATCTCATCTCATCTAAAAAAATAGAAAAATACATCCTCTATAAATAAAGAAATATAAGCATTCATATTATATTATTGTCCGATGCTACAAATCATCTGACTGGTTTTGAGGAAAATGAGTCGGCTTGACAATTGTTTGATTGCACCACTCTTAGTCGTGTGATGAGGTCGTCCTTGCACACCCCATCGCCACACACTCACATCCTCCATCCAACCAGCTCGATTGCTCGCAAGCATCCAATTTTGGCCCGTCACATCGCGCATCACTAGAAAGGAACGACCATTGTCGTGGCTACCAACCGTCGTCGCAGAAACCTCGCCAGCCTTGCATACTTCAGCGCATCACCTGCATGCTGCTGTCCATCGTTAGCAACACCACGAACCAACTCCAGTTCATCGTGCCACGCATCCCTACGAGGACTGGTCCCCGGCTTTGCTACACCTATGTACAGATTCCAGGGAAAGTTGTGTGATAGCTGACTTATCGTGATTAGACTCGAAGAAAAAAAAAGTTGAGGCCCACACCGCGAAAATAAGGGGGAGGGTGGAGAATTAGATTACGAAGCTTAAGTAAGATTATGTAACCACATTACGTAGGTGTAGGATTATTAGTCGGTGGCACCCAGCGCGGCAACCCGTCGGCCTTGCATGCTGATACGTCTCAAACGTATCTATAATTTTTGATGATTTCACGCTGTTAGCTTGCCTTCTTTGTAAGTTTTATGTACCTTTTTATATCTTTTTGGGACTAACTTATTAATTCAGTGCCAAGTGCCAGTTCCTGTTTTTTCCGTGTTTTTGACTCTTTTCAGATCTGATTTTGGAACGGAGTCCAAACGGAAGAAAAACCCCGAAATGATTTTTTTCCCGAACGGAAGAAGTCTACGGGGATTTTGGGCCAAGCCAGGTGGGCTCCAGGGAGGCCACAAGCCCCCACTCCGCCACCAGGGGGAGGCGGCGGTGGGCAGGCTTGTGGCCTCCCTGGCCGCCCCCTGACCTAGGTCTTTGGCCTATAAATTCCCAAATATTCTGTAAAAAATCAGGGGAGCCTCGAAAATACTTTTCCGCCGCCACAAGCTTCCATTTCCGCGAGATCTCATCTGGAGACCCTTCCCGGCACCCTGCTGGAGGGGACTTTGGAGTTGGAGGGCTTCTTCATCATCATCATCGCCCCTCCAATGACCCGTGAGTAGTTCACTTCAGACCTACTGGTCTGTAGTTAGTAGCTAGATGGCTTGTTCTCTCTCTTGGATCTTCAATACAAAGTTCTCCATGATCTTCATGGAGATCTATCCGATGTAATCGTCTTTGGCGGTGTGTTTGTCGAGATCCGATGAATTGTGGACTTGTGATCAGATTATCAATGATATATATATGAGTCTTTGCTGATTTCTTATATGCATTATTTGATATCCTTGTAAGTCTCTCCGAGTCTTGGGTTTTGTTTGTCCAACTAGATCTATGATTCTTGCAATGGGAGAAGTGCTTGGTTTTGGGTTCTGCCATGTGGTGACCTTTCCCAGTGTGTAGCGACCCGACTCAGGACGAGTCAAGCCTCTGGTGTTTCCGTACCATCCCAAGATCATCCTGGTACACACTCAGTACATAATGTATATATTCAAGAGTTCAATCACACAGCTTTATTAATCGAAATCTCATAAAGAGTACTTTATTACAATAAAGGATTACAATAAAGTGGCTGAAGGCCATCTCATGAGATATCTAACGAAGACTAGCGGAAGCATCAGGTAGACGAGTCCATCCGACTCCAAGGGCATGTCGCTGAGCGTAGATCGTAGCCTCACTCCTGGTCGGAAAATACTCTGCAACATGATACGTAGCAGCCGTGTAGGTCAGCATATTGAATATGCCGGCATGTCATCAAAGAGAGGAGTAAAATAATAATCAACTATCTCTACATGCATATTTGGCCTATGGGGCTAAGCTTTGCATAAAGCCAGTTTTATCCTACAACAAGAGGGGTTGGAAGCAAAATATTACTACATTGTTTGTTGTTAACGAGATGGTTCCGCCAACCAATTCTCGTACCCGAATAGTTGTTAACACCCACATCATTATTAAGTTGTGTCGAGAGTTCAGGGGAAGTTCAATGCCTTCGGCTCAAGTTGTCCATGACCGTGGACACGGCTAATCGATTAGGTTGGGCACTCTGCAGAGTTTTGCACACGTTCCCCACAAGATTTGATCGCCTCCGGGTTTGTCCTCGCACTTCAGGGTGTTTGAAGACCGGATGATCAAAACATGGTCTTTCAACGGGTCCCTCTGAATCCCTGTCGGTGCCCATCCATTCCTACCGTTCTTCTACATCTGCTAGCACCGCCTGTCCAGAGTCGCCGCATTGTCCAACCAAGCCAGAGCCCATAATGACTTGTGGCTGTGCAGGTAAGCCTTGAGTCTTGAAGTCTCCGTCCGTCTCTTCGAGCCTAGGTGAAGCTTTCCGCAGGATGACATGGCCTCTCCAGCATCCCGGGCATCCACTGGGTTCTCCAGGGAGCCGATCAACCGTCCTTCACCCAGAGTTGCATTGCGTCCGAGGTCTTGAAAATCTTGTCTTAACCTGTCTTGATTATTTAATCAACCTCGCATCACTCGTGTTATGCACTCAACCGAACACCCGTCTACTCAAGCATAGCATTAAGAAATTTTCGTCCCGGGGTCAAGTATCGGGGTTGTTGTGTGCCTACCACATGATGCTACAACTTATACTAAAGTTTCCAAGTACCTAGGCAGCATGCAATTGGGCAAAGAAAGGTGAACTACCATGCATCGAAAACATAGGAAAATAACATGATCAAAATGACTTGCCTTGATGATAGTTGTCTTGCTCGAGCGGTTCTAAGTAACACGCTTCGCACTCCTGAGGATCTACCGATACAAACACAAAACACACCATAAGCACTTCAATCAAGCAACAAGTAAAAAAATACATCACAAGTAAGGATTTGCTAAAGCCTAAGTAAAAGAATTCATCACGCGTCGGTATGGCAGAAACTTGTTTCTGTTAAAAACACCAGTAAAAATACGTTAAAATTTTGAAACTTCTACCACAGTAAGATTTAATCACTAGGAAGCAGTAGCAAAAAGAATCAACTCAAAATCATTTTTTAAACTCCTGGAATAGGCAAAACAAGGTTTAAACTAAATTTGATCTAACTTATATTTGAAAATTTCAAACATACACACATTATATGTTTTTAAAAACTACAGAAAAATTGGAGTCTACTGGAACAAGAATCAATATCATTGGACTACGGGATCAAAAGTTGTGGCCAAAACAAAACAAAAACTTTTCTGTTTTTGCAATTAGACAGAAAAAAGAAACTAACTAGCTAACTAATAGGGGGTAGACGTGGCGTGTTGTGATAGGCTGCGGGGGCGTTTGTTGCAACGTTATAAGCAAGCGGCCGACGGCTAACAAAACTTGCTGGCTAAAGAATAAGTGAAATAAAACTGACGGTTTTCTACGCTAAACCGAAGGGGTATTATAAGAACTAATCTAAACCATTGAATAAAGATCTAAGGGCTGCTAAAAGAGAAAGAAGAAACAACAGAGAGAAAAGAGAGTCTCACCGGCAGTGGGGGGCTACTCCGGCGAGGGTGGCGTCGCCGGCGAGGGGGAGGGGCTCCGGGGGGCGGTGGACAGACGGGGAGGTGGCGGCGGCGGTCCTCCACCGAAGGGGGGCGTCGGGCGGAGCGGGGAGCGGCTCGGGGTCGCGCTCCCAGAGGTGGCCGAAGGCTACAGGAGCTCGGCTCCGGTGGGCTGCGGCAGGGGACGGCTCGGGCGGCGGCTCGTCGTGGTCAGGGTGGGAACGGGGGCGGCCGGGGGCGGGGGTACTTATAGGCCAAGAGGGGGAGTGGGAAAGGAAGGAGGAGAAGGGATCGGGGAGGATCCCGGCGGTCTCGGGGTCGGGGTCGGAGTCGGGCAGAAGTTTGGAAGGGGAGGAGAGGGATGACCGCGGGGTGGAGGGAGTCGGTCGGTGGGGCCCGCCGGGCAGTGAGAGAGAGGGGGGCTGGGAAGGAAAGGTCGGCCGAATTCTAAGGGATTCGGTCCCTAGCGGCTCGGGATCGGCCCATGGCCTATTAGGCGCTCGGGGCGGCGGCTTCCAAAAAAAAAGAACTTCCTATTTTTAAATCTTTTCCGAAACAGAAAATCAAAAGCGAAAAAAAGGAAATAAATCAAAATATTTAATATAGGGTATTATATACCAAAAAAATCAGAAAAATATTCTCTACCCGAATAACATTTTTCCAAAGCAAAAATAAAAACTTTTAAAAATGTTTTTTTTCAGAAATTCCCAAATTTGCTTTATTTCTTTTTGCAATTATTTTTGCAAATGATCTTTGTATTTTCTTGGCTCAAATATTTCAGAAATGCCCGTACTTTGGAGGGTCATTTTTCCTCCGCTCTCTCTCTTGCGTGCAAGAGAGTATTTCCCCGGGCATTTCTCGTGCGAGGAAAAAGATGGAAATGCAAACCAAAAGACGAAAGAATTCAAGTGCTAAATTTATTTCAATCAATATGCATAGATGCTTAGCTGCAATGTAAAACATTCCCAATTAGGAAAATTTGGATGTTACAAACCTACCCACCTTAAGATGAATCTCGCCCTCGAGATTCGGGTTGGCTAGAAAACAGGTGCGGGTGGTCTCGACGAAGATCCTCTTCTCGTTCCCAGGTGGCTTCTTCCTCAGTTTGGTGGCTCCACAACACCTTGCAGAACTTGATGATCTTGCTGCGGGTAACTCTGTTGGCAGTCTCGAGAATCCTAACGGGTTTCTCCTCATACGTCAGATCACTGTCAAACTGTATGGCCTCTAGGGGCACTGTATCTCTCAACGGAACATCGGCCATCTTAGCGTGGCATTTCTTCAACTCGGAAACATGGAAGACATCATGAACTCCGGACAATCCTTCCGGCAGTTCCAGTTTGTATGCAACTTCGCCTCTACGTTCAAGAATTTTGTAGGGGCAAATGAAACGAGGTGCTAATTTTCCTTTCACACCGAATCTCTTGATTCCTCGAAGTGGAGACACCCGAAGATATGCTCGGTCTCCTACTTCGTACGTTACTTCCTTGCATTTGCTGTCGGCATAACTCTTCTGCCTGGACTGAGCTATCTTGAGTCGGTCACGAATTAGCTTGACCTTCTCTTCAGAATCTCGGATAAGGTCGGGACCAAAAAGTTGTCAGTCTCCAACTCCATCCCACATCAACGGTGTTCTGCACCTCCGTCCGTATAGAGCTTCGAAAGGGGCCATCTTCAGACTGGTCTGGTAGCTGTTGTTGTAAGAGAACTCGGCATAAGGCAAATTGTCATCCCAACTAGACCCAAAGTCTAGTGCGCAAGCTCTCAACATGTCCTCCAGAATCTGATTGACTCTCTCGGTCTGTCCATCTGTCTGCGGGTGAAAAGCGGTGTTGAACTCCAATCTCGTTCCCAAGGTTTCATGCAGTTGGTGCCAAAATTTTGACGTGAACTGAGTCCCTCTATCTGACACAATGCTCTTCGGTACTCCGTGTAGACATACGATCCTCGTCATATATATCTTGGCCAGCTTGGCACTCGTGTAAGTAGTCTTCACCGGAATGAAGTGAGCTACCTTGGTCAAACGATCGACCACAACCCAAATAGAATCATAGCCAGAACGGGTCCGAGGTAATCCTGTGATGAAGTCCATACCAAGCTTTTCCCATTTCCACTCGGGTATCGGCAGAGGTTGGAGCAAACCTGCTGGCTTCTGATGCTCGGCTTTTACTCGCTGACAAACATCGCATATTGCTACGAACTCGGCAATGTCTTTCTTCAATCCTGTCCACCAGAAACTTTCTTTCAGATCTAGATACATCTTGGTGTTGCCTGGGTGTATCGAGTACGGGGAATCATGTGCCTCCTGAAGTATCAACTTCCTGAGTTCGGGATCATTGGGCACATAGATGCGATCCTCAAACCATAAAGTTCCGTGTTCATCCTCACGAAAACCTTTAGCCTTCCCGTCTTCCATTTTCTGCTTAATCTCAGCTATCTCCTTGTTTGATTTCTGTGCCTCGCGGATCTTTTCGGTCAAGGTGGACTGAATTTCCAGTGTGGCAACAAATCCTCTTGGAATTATTTCCAATTTGAGCTCTCAAAGGTCATCGACTAACTCCTGGGGTAATCCTCCAGCTGTGAGCGTGTTCACATAACTCTTGCGGCTCAACGCATCGGCTACAACATTTGCCTTGCCTGGGTGATAATGCAATCTCATGTCATAGTCCTTGATCAACTCTAGCCATCGCCTCTGTCTGAGGTTCAACTCTTTCTGCGTGAAGATATATTTCAGGCTCTTGTGATCAGTGTAAACATCACAACTATTTCCGATCAGGAAATGTCTCCAGGTCTTGAGAGCGTGCACTACGGCTGCTAGTTCCAAATCATGTGTGGCATAATTCAACTCATGAGGTCTGAGCTGTCTGGACGCATAGGCTACAACTTTGCCTTCTTGCATGAGCACTTCTCCGAGTCCTTGACGAGAAGCGTCACAGTAAACCTGGAAATCCTTCCGAATGTTCGGCAATATCAGCACTGGGGCTGTAACAAGACGTTTCTTCAGCTCTTGAAAACTGGTTTCACATTCCTCAGTCCAAATATACTTGGATTCCTTCTTCAACAACTCTGTCATGGGCTTGGAAATCTTTGAGAAATTCTCAATGAACCTTCGGTAATATCCGGCTAGTCCGAGAAAACTGCGGATCTCCTTGACTGAAGTGGGTGCTACCCATTCGGTGACTGCTGCGACCTTGGCAGGGTCCACTGCTATTCCTTCTCCTGAGATGACGTGTCCGAGGAATCCGACTTCCTTCAACCAAAACTCACATTTGCTAAACTTTGCATATAGCTTATGCTCTCGAAGCTTCTCCAGAACTAGACGCAGGTGTTCCTTGTGTTCCTCTTCGTTCTTGGAGAATATCAGTATGTCATCGATGAACACCACGACGAACTTGTCCAAGTATTCCATAAATACCTTGTTCATCAGATTCATAAAATATGCCGGAGCATTAGTCAGTCCAAATGACATGACCGTGTACTCATACAAGCCGTACCGAGTGGTGAAGGTTGTCTTGGGTATATCCTGTTCACGAATCTTCAACTGATAATACCCGGATCGAAGATCGATCTTTGAGAATACGCGAGCTCCAACTAACTGATCAAACAGATCATTGATCATCTGCAAGGGGTACTTGTTCTTGATGGTCACATCGTTGAATGCACGATAATCGACAACCATTCTCAAGGACTTGTCCTTCTTTTCAACCAAAAGCATTGGGGCTCCCCAAGGTGAAGAACTTGGGCGAATATACCCTTTGTCCAACAACTCCTTAATTTGCTTCTTGATTTCTATCAAGTCATTTGCGGGCATTCGATAGGGTCTCTTGGATATCAGGGCTGTTCCGGGTAATAGCTCAATCAAGAACTCAATCTCTCTATCGGGTGGCATGCCTGGCAATTCCTCCAGAAATACATCTGGGTACTCCTATACAATCGGTACTTCCTCCTGGACTACTCCCGTGAGAGAGTTTACTCGCTTACTCCGTGTCGGGCGCTGAGACACGTACTTAATCCGCTTCTGCTCGGGGGTGGTGAGCAAAATAGACTTAAGGGCACAATCAATATCCCCTTCATACTTGGCCAACCAATCCATGCCTAGGATTACATCCAATCCCTAGGACTCTAATACGATGAGGTCGGTGGGAAAATTATGGTTCCCGATGTTGAGACTCAAAGCATGGCATCCTATCCCGGCTGTCATCATGCCTCCTGGGGAACTGACCTTAATAGGCTGGTTGAGGGTTCTAGTTGGCAAACTATACTTTTCCACAACTATCCTTGATATGAATGAATGTGTTGCACCAGAATCAAAAAGTACCAATATTGTACGTGAATTTAGCAAAAACTTACCAACCACAGTATCGGGGTGATCATAGACCTCTTCAACATCAATGTGGTTCACCTGAGCTCGAGGAAAAGGATTGGGCTTCTTTGCTGCAGAGTTGCCGTTGCCGTTTCCATTTCCTTGCTTGTTCTGGGGACATTCAGTGGCATAGTGTCCCGTCTTCTGACACTTGAAGCAAGTGATGTGAGTCAGATCCTTCTGAGCTGGAGTTGAATGTTGCTGAGTACTAGTACTGCCATTCTTGAAGTTGTTGTTGTTGCGGTGGTTCCCATTTCCTCCATGGTTGTGCACTGGGTGGTTATGCTGAACGTGTCCTCCAAACTTACCGGATCCAGTCCCGGTATTCCCTGAATAGGGGGTGTAGCGAGGCTTCTGCTGAGTGCCGGAGTTGAACTTTCCAACCCATACTTTCGCTTGCGGTTCTCCATCTGCTGGTGTTTCCCCTCCAAGATGAGGGCCTTATCAACCAGCTCCTGGTAGTTGTTGAAGGTGGCTACAGTCAACTAAATGCTCAGCTCATCATTGAGTCCCTCCAAGAACTTTTCCTGCTTGGCCGCATCATCGGTCACATCTCCAGGTGCATAACGGGCGAGCATGCTGAATTCATCGACGTACTGGGCCACAGAGCGATTCCCCTGGCGTAAGTTGCGAAACTCACGCTTCTTCAGACTCATTGCACCAGCTGAGACATGTGCGGTGCGGAAGGCTTGCTTGAATTGCTCCCAAGTGACTCCAGCAATGGGGTAAGTGGTGGTGTAGTTCTCCCACCAAGCAGCTGCAGGGCCTTCAAGTTGATGCGCGGCAAAACGCACCTTCTCAGCTTCAGAACAACCAGCAGTGATAAGTTCACGCTCCATCTTGCGGAGCCAATCATCTGCCACAATGGGCTCAATGCTGCTGGAGAAAGTTGGAGGGTTCAACCTCAGGAAACGGGTGAGATTGTCGGCCTGGGGTGGGTGACGGTTGTTGTTATTGTTCTGGTTCTGGATGATCAGCTGCATTAGGGTGTTTTGTTGCTGGATCAACTGGGTGAGTTCCGGCGGAAAGTTGGACTCAGGGGCGCGTCTCGGAGGCATCTGATGTATGTGGAGGGGTGAGATTAGCATAGAACAATGGTCTAAGAGTAATTACACTACCCATATGAATGCAACACACAAGTATCACACCACACATTTTATTCAATACCATCACAAAGGTTCACACGGGGATACAAAATTCGATAATCCTAAACATCGGCCTAAAACGTATAACGATAAAATAAATTTGGTGGTCTAGTCTAAGTGTCCTCCTCAGAAAAGCATGGTGGTGGGTCCTTCGGTGGAGCTTTCTTCATAGTCCTCGTCGTTGCTGATCAAGGGGGCTACGTCTCCTTCGGGGTGAAGGTTCTCGCCCATGTCCAGTTCCTCCTCCAGGTATGCAACTCGAGCCTTCAGCTTCTCGATCCGCTCCAGAAAGTCCTTCACCTCCAGTTCGTGCTCATAGTGGGCTTCCCGGGCTGCTTCTTTGAGTTCGAGTTCGCGGAGTGACAGTTGTTTGATCTTCCTGGCGTCCTTGATCACACGATGCTCCAGAGTCCCATTGTACTTCTCCAAGGTCTGGGCATAAGACAAGAGAGCGTCCTTGGTCTTGCTTGAGATGATTTCTCCGTCTTCGTTTCTCTGGGATACGGTGAATAGGTCTGGAGAAATAGGGCAGCCTTTGTATTCTTCCTTGATACGTCCGAGTGCACAATGGATCGCCATGTCCCTTCCAAGAATCCAGTTGGGTGCGATGAACTTGAAATCCATCGGCTCAGTGCGTGGCTGGAATGTCCTTCCGGGAACGTGCACCTCGATCCTGTAGCGTGCATCCTCCGGGTAAGACGAAGTTGGCTTCCCTGTGATAGTCGGCAGAGCAATCCTCAAGTCCTTGGTGATCTGCACCAGCTCCTTGCCGAACGGCATAGTGGCGTCGGGCTGGCAAAACTCCGTGAACTTAACAGGGATGAAGGTGGCCATCTAAACATTGGAAAATCGGAGAGAAGTCAGAAATGATCAGAAAAGGAAATAGAAGATTTATAGACATAATATAAAATAGTTTTCTTCCTAAGGCTTTTCCATTCCTAGAGGTTACGTCCTAAGGTCAGCGTGTGCTCTGAATACCATTTCTGTAGCGACCCGACTCGGGACGAGTCAAGCCTCTGGTGTTTCCGTACCATCCCAAGATCATCCTGGTACACACTCAGTACATAATGTATATATTCAAGAGTTCAATCACACAGCTTTATTAATCGAAATCTCATAAAGAGTACTTTATTACAATAAAGGATTACAATAAAGTGGCTGAAGGCCATCTCATGAGATATCTAACGAAGACTAGCGGAAGCATCAGGTAGACGAGTCCATCCGACTCCAAGGGCATGTCGCTGAGCGTAGATCGTAGCCTCACTCCTGGTCGGAAAAGTACTCTGCAACATGATACGTTGCAGCCGTGTAGGTTAGCATATTGAATATGCCGGCAAGCCATCAAAGAGAGGAGTAAAATAATAATCAACTATCTCTACATGCATATTTGGCCTGTGGGGCTAAGTTTTGCATAAAGCCAGTTTTATCCTACAACAAGAGGGGTTGGAAGCAAAATATTACTACATTGTTTGTTGTTAACGAGATGGTTTCGTCAACCAATTCTCGTACCCAAATAGTTGTTAACACCCACATCATTATTAAGTTGTGTCGAGAGTTCAGGGGAAGTTCAATGCCTTCGGCTCAAGTTGTCCATGACCGTGGACACGGCTAATCGATTAGGTTGGGCACTCTGCAGAGTTTTGCACACGTTCCCCACAAGATTTGATCGCCTCCGGGTTTGTCCTCGCACTTCAGGGTGTTTGAAGACCGGATGATCAAAACATGGTCTTTCAACGGGTCCCTCTGAATCCCTGTCGGTGCCCATCCATTCCTACCGTTCTTCTACATCTGCTAGCACGCCTGTCCAGAGTCGCCGCGTTGTCCAACCAAGCCAGAGCCCATAATGACTTGTGGCTGTGCAGGTAAGCCTTGAGTCTTGAAGTCTCCATCCGTCTCTTCGAGCCTGGGTGAAGCTTTCCGCAGGATGACATGGCCTCTCCAGCATCCCGGGCATCCACTGTTGGAATTATGCCCTAGAGTCAATAATAAATATAGTTATTATTATAATTCCTGTATCAAGATAATCGTTTATTATCCATGCTATAATTGTATTGAATGAAGACTCATTTACATGTGTGGATACATAGACAAAACACCGTCCCTAGCAAGCCTCTAGTTGGCTAGCCAGTTGATCAAAGATAGTGAGTGTCTTCTGATTATGAACAAGGTGTTGTTGCTTGATAACTGGATCACGTCATTAGGAGAATCACGTGATGGACTAGACCCAAACTAATAGACGTAGCATGTTGATCGTGTCATTTTATTGCTACTGTTTTCTGCGTGTCAAGTATTTATTCCTATGACCATGAGATCATATAACTCACTGACACCGGAGGAATACTTTGTGTGTATCAAACGTCGCAACGTAACTGGGTGACTATAAAGATGCTCTACAGGTATCTCCGAAGGTGTTGGTTGAGTTAGTATGGATCAAGACTGGGATTTGTAACTCCATGTGACGGAGAGGTATCTCGGGGCCCACTCGGTAATACAACATCACACACAAGCCTTGCAAGCAATGTGACTTAGTGTAAGTTGCGGGATCTTGTATTACGGAACGATTAAAGAGACTTGCCGGTAAACGAGATTGAAATAGGTATGCGGATACTGACGATCGAATCTCGGGCAAGTAACATACCGAAGGACAAAGGGAATGATATACGGGATTATATGAATCCTTGGCACTGAGGTTCAAACGATAAGATCTTCGTAGAATATGTAGGATCCAATATGGGCATCCAGGTCCCGCTATTGGATATTGACCGAGGAGTCTCTCGGGTCATGTCTACATGGTTCTCGAACCCGCAGGGTCTGCACACTTAAGGTTCGACGTTGTTTTATGCGTATTTGAGTTATACGGTTGGTTACCGAATGTTGTTCGGAGTCCCGGATGAGATCACGGACGTCACGAGGGTTTCCGGAATGGTCCGGAAACGAAGATTGATATATAGGATGACCTCATTTGATTACCGGAAGGTTTTCGGAGTTACCGGGAATGTACCGGGAATGGCGAATGGGTTCCGGGAGTTCACTGGGGGGGTCAACCCACCCCGGGGAAGCCCATAGGCCATAAGGGTGGCGCACCAGCCCTTAGTGGGCTGGTGGGACAGCCCAAAAGGGCCCTATGCACCATACAAAGGAAAATCAAAGAGAAAGAAAAAAAAAGGGAGGTGGGAAGGAAGGGAAGGACTCCCACCCACCAAACCAAGTCCAACTCGGTTTGGGGGGAGCCTTCCCCCCTTAGACTCGGCCGACCCCCTTGGGGCTCCTTGAGCCCCAAGGCAAGGTCCCCTCCCTCCCACCTATATATACGGAGGTATTGGGGCTGGTTCGAGACGACTTTCCCACGGCAGCCCGACCACATACCTCCACGGTTTTTCCTCTAGATCGCGTTTCTGCGGAGCTCGGGCGTAGCCCTGCTGAGACAAGGTCATCACCAACCTCCGGAGCGCCGTCACGCTGCCGGATAACTCTTCTACCTCTCCGTCTCTCTTGCTGGATCAAGAAGGCCGAGATCATCGTCGAGCTGTACGTGTGCTGAACGCGGAGGTGCCGTCCGTTCGGCACTAGATCGTGGGACTGATCGCGGGATTGTTCGCGGGGCGGATCGAGGGACGTGAGGAGGTTCCACTACATCAACCGCGTTCACTAACGCTTTTGCTGTACGGTCTACAAGGGTACGTAGATCACTCATCCCCTCTCGTAGATGGACATCACCATGATAGGTCTTCGTTCGCGTAGGAAATGTTTTGTTTCCCATGCGACGTTCCCCAACAGTGGCATCATGAGCTAGGTTCATGCGTAGATGTCTTCTCGAGTAGAACACAAAAGTTTTTGTGGGCGGTGATGTGCGTTTTGCTGCCCTCATTAGTCTTTTCTTGATTCCTTGGTATTGTTGGATTGAAGCGGCTTGGACCGACATTACTCGTACGCTTACGAGAGACTGGTTTCATCGCTACGAGTAACCCCGTTGCTCAAAGATGACTGGCAAGTGTCTGTTTCTCCAACTTTAGTTGAATCGGATTTGACCGAGGAGGTCCTTGGATGAGGTTAAATAGCAACTCATATATCTCCGTTGTGGTGTTTGCGTTAGTAAGATGCGATCCTACTAGATACCCATGGTCACCACGTAAAACATGCAACAACAAAATTAGAGGACGTCTAACTTGTTTTTGCAGGGTATGCTTGTGATGTGATATGGCCTACGATGTCATGTGATATATTGGATGTATGAGATGATCATGTTGTAATAGAAAATATCGACTTGCACGTCGATGGTACGGCAACCGGCAGGAGCCATAGAGTTGTCTTTATACTAACGTTTGTGCTTGCAGATGCGTTTACTATTTTGCTAGGATGTAGCTTTAGTAGTAATAGCATGAGTAGCACGACAACCCCGATGGCAACACGTTGGTGGAGATCATGGCGTGGCGCCGGTTACAAGAAGATCGTGTCGGTGCTTTGGTGATGGAGATCAAGAAGCATGTGATGATGGCCATATCAAGTCACGTATGAATTGCATGTGATGTTAATCCTTTTATGCACCTTATTTTGCTTAGAACGACGGTAGCATTATGAGGTGATCTCTCACTAAAATTTCAAGACGAAATTGTGTTCTCCCCGACTGTGCACCGTTGCTACAGTTCATCGTTTCGAGACACCACGTGATGATCGGGTGTGATAGACTCAACGTTCACATACAACGGGTGCAAAACAGTTGCGCACGCGGAACACTCGGGTTAAGCTTGACGAGCCTAGCATGTGCAGACATGGCCTCGGAACACATGAGACCGAAAGGTCGATCATGAATCATATAGATGATATGATTAGCATAGGGATGCTTACCACTGAAACTATACTCAACTCACGTGATGATCGGACTTGAGCTAGTGTAAGTGGATCATGAACCACTCAAATGACTAGAGAGATGTACTTTTTGAGTGGGAGTTTAGCAAATAATTTGATTAAGTTAAACTCTAATTATCTTGAACATAGTCTAGGTCCACTTTGAATATATTTGTGTTGTAGATCATGGCTCACGCGACAGTCATCCTAAATTTTAATACGTTCCTAGAGAAAGCTAAGTTGAAAGATGATAGAAGCAACTTTGTAGACTGGGCTCGTAATCTTAAGCTAATCTTACAATCTGGGAAGAAGGATTATGTCCTTAATGCTGCGCTAGGAGATGAACCACCCGCTACGGCTGATCAGGATGTTAAGAACGCTTGGTTAGCACGTAAGGAGGACTACTCAATAGTTCAATGTGCAGTCTTGTATGGCTTAGAACCGGGACTTCAACGTCGCTTTGAGCGTCATGGAGCATTTGAGATGTTCCAGGAGTTGAAGTTTATCTTTCAGAAGAACGCCCGGATCGAGAGGTATGAGACCTCCGATAAATTCTATGCTTGCAAGATGGAGGAAAACTCGTCTGTCAGTGAACATGTGCTCAAAATGTCTGGGTACTCAAACCGTCTAGCTGAGCTGGGGATTGAACTCCCGCAAGAGGCTATCACTGACAGAATCCTTCAATCACTGCCGCCAAGCTATAAAAGCTTTGTGTTGAACTACAACATGCAAGGGATGAACAAGTCTCCCGGCGAGTTGTTTGCGATGCTGAAAGTCGCAGAGTCGGAACTCCGTAAAGAGCATCAAGTGTTGATGGTGAATAAGACCACTAGTTTCAAGAGAAACGGCAAAGGCAAAAAGGGTAATTCGAAGAAGAGCGGCAAGCCTGTTGCCAATCCGCCGAAGAAACCCAAAGCTGGACCTAAGCCTGAAACAGAGTGTTACTATTGCAAGGGTATGGGTCACTGGAAGCGCAATTGCCCCAAGTATCTGCCAGATAAGAAGGCGGCCAAAGAAAAATCAGGTATATTTGATATACATGTTATTGATGTGTACTTAACCGGCTCTCGTAGTCGTGCCTGGGTATTTGATACCGGTTCTGTTGCTCATATTTGCAACTCGAAACAGGAACTACGGAATAGACGAAGGCTGGCGAAAGATGAAGTGACGATGCGCGTAGGAAATGGTTCCAAGGTTGATGCAATCGCCGTCGGCACAGTTTCACTTCAGTTACCATCAGGATTAGTGATGAACTTAAATCATTGTTATTTAGTGCCTGCGTTGAGCATGAACATTATATCTGGATCTTGTTTATTGCGAGATGGTTACTCTTTTAAGTCAGAGAATAATGGTTGTTCTATTTCTATGAGTAACATCTTTTATGGTCATGCACCTAATGTGAGAGGATTGTTCATATTGAATCTTGATAGCGATACGCATATACATAACATTGAGACCAAAAGAGTTAGAGTTAACAATGATAGCGCCATATTTTTGTGGCACTGCCGCTTAGGTCATATTGGTGTAAAGCGCATGAAGAAACTCCATGCTGATGGACTTTTGGAGTCACTTGACTTTGATTCACTTGACACGTGCGAACCATGCCTCATGGGCAAGATGACTAAGACTCCGTTCTCCGGAACGATGGAGCTTGCAAGTGACTTGTTGGAAATCATACATACCGATGTGTGTGGTCCGATGAGCGTGGAGGCACGCGGCGGATATCGTTATTTTCTCACCTTCACTGACGATTTGAGTAGATATGGTTATGTCTAAGTGATGAAGCACAAGTCTGAAACATTTGAAAAGTTCAAGCAATTTCAGAGTGAAGTGGAAAATCATCGTAACAAGAAGATCAAGTTCCTACGGTCTGATCGTGGGGGTGAATATATGAGTTTCGAGTTTGGTGCTCACTTAAGACAATGTGGAATTGTTTCACAGTTAACACCGCCTGGAACACCACAGCGTAATGGTGTGTCCGAAGGTCGTAATCGTACTTTATTAGAGATGGTGCGATCTATGATGTCTCTTACCGATTTGCCGTTATCATTTTGGGGTTATGCATGAGAAACAGCTGCATTCACTTTAAATAGGGCACCATCAAAATCCGTTGAGACGACACCATACGAACTGTGGTATGGCAAAAGGCCAAAGTTGTCGTTTCTTAAAGTTTGGGGATGTGATGCTTATGTCAAAAAGCTTCATCCTGAAAATCTGGAACCCAAAGCGGAAAGGTGCGTCTTCATAGGTTACCCAAAAGAGACAGTTGGGTACACCTTCTATCTCAAATCCGAGGGCAAAGTGTTTGTTGCTAAAAACGGAGCTTTTCTCGAGAAGGAGTTTCTCTCGAGAGAATTGAGTGGGAGGAAGATAGAACTTGACGAGGTTGTCGAACCTCTCATCCCTCTGGATGGTGGCGCAGGGCAAGGGGAAACCTCTGTCATTGCGACGCCGGTTGAGGAGGAAGTTAATGATGATGATCATGAAACTCCGGTTCAAGTTTCTATCGGACCACGCAGGTCGACGAGACCACGTACTGCTCCAAAGTGGTACGGTAATCCCGTCTTATCAATCATGTTGTTAGACAACAATGAACCTGCAAATTATGAAGAAGCAATGGTGGGCCCAGATTCCAACAAATGGCTAGAAGCCATGAAGTCCGAGATAGGATCCATGTATGAGAACAAAGTGTGGACTTTGGAAGTACTACCTGAGGGCCGCAAGGCTATTCAGAACAAATGGATCTTTAAGAGGAAGACGGACGCTGACGGCAATGTGACCGTTTATAAAGCTCGACATGTGGCAAAGGGTTTTTCACAAGTTCAAGGAGTTGACTACGATGAGACATTCTCACCCGTAGCGATGCTTAAGTCCGTCAGAATCATGTTAGCAATAGCTGCATTTTTTTATTATGAAATCTGGTAGATGGAAGTCAAAACGGCGTTCCTTAACGGTTTCCTTAAGGAAGAGTTGTATATGATACAACCCGAAGGTTTTGTCGATCCTAAGAATGCTAACAAGGTGTGCAAGCTCCAGCGATCCATTTATGGACTGGTGCAAGCATCTCGGAGTTGGAACAAACGTTTTGATGAGGTGATCAAAGCATTTGGGTTTATACAAGTGGTTGTAGAATCTTGTATTTACAAGAAAGAGAGTGGGAGCTCTGTGGCGTTTCTAATATTATATGTGGATGACATATTGCTGATTGGAAACAACGTGGAGTTTTTGGAGAGCATAAAGGATTACTTGAATAAGAGTTTCTCTATGAAGGACCTAGGAGAAGATGCTTACATTCTAGGCATTAAGATCTATAGGGATAGATCAAAACGCCTGATAAAGTTTTGAAGAGGTTCAAAATGGAACAGTCCAAGAAAGGGTTCTTGCCAGTTTTACAAGGTACGAAATTGAGTAAGACTCAGTGCCCAGCAACTGATGAAGATAGAGAGCATATGCGCTCCGTCCCCTATGCTTCAGCCATAGGTTCTATCATGTATGCAATGTTGTGCACTAGACCGGATGTTAGCCTGGCCATAAGTATGGCGGGTAGGTTCCAGAGTAATCCAGGAGTGGATCACTGGACAGCGGTCAAGAATATCCTGAAGTACCTGAAAAGGACTAAGGAGATGTTTCTCGTATATGGAGGTGACGAAGAGCTCGCCGTAAAAGGTTACGTCGATGCAAGCTTTGACACAGATCCGGATGACTCTAAGTCACAAACCGGATACGTATTTATTCTTAATGGGGGTGCGGTAAGCTGGTGCAGTTCCAAGCAAAGCGTCGTAGCAGATTCTACATGTGAAGCGGAGTACATGGCTGCCTCGGAGGCAGCTAAGGAGGGTGTCTGGATGAAGCAGTTCATGACGGATCTTGGAGTGGTGCCAAGCGCACTGAATCCAATAACCTTGTTCTGTGACAACACGGGTGCCATTGCCTTAGCAAAGGAACCACGGTTTCACAAGAAGACCAGACACATCAAACGACGCTTCAACCTCATCCGCGACTACGTCGAGGGAGAGGACGTAAATATATGCAAAGTGCACACGGATCTGAATGTAGCAGACCCGCTGACTAAACCTCTTCCACGGCCAAAGCATGATCAACACCAGAACTGTATGGGTGTTAGATTTATTACAATGTAATTCGCATGATGATGTGAGGGCTAGATTATTGACTCTAGTGCAAGTGGGAGACTGTTGGAATTATGCCCTAGAGGCAATAATAAATATAGTTATTATTATAATTCCTGTATCAAGATAATCGTTTATTATCGATGCTATAATTGTATTGAATGAAGACTCATTTACATGTGTGGATACATAGACAAAACACCGTCCCTAGCAAGCCTCTAGTTGGCTAGCCAGTTGATCAAAGATAATCACTGTCTTCTGATTATGAACAAGGTGTTGTTGGTTGATAACTGGATCACGTCATTAGGAGAATCACGTGATGGACTAGACCCAAACTAATAGACGTAGCATGTTGATCGTGTCATTTTATTGCTACTGTTTTCTGCGTGTCAAGTATTTATTCCTATGACCATGAGATCATATAACTCACTGACACCGGAGGAATACTTTGTGTGTATAAAACGTCGCAACGTAACTGGGTGACTATAAAGATGCTCTAAAGGTATCTCCGAAGGTGTTGGTTGAGTTAGTATGGATCAAGACTGGGATTTGTCACTCCGTGTGACGGAGAGGTATCTCGGGGCCCACTCGGTAATACAACATCACACACAAGCCTTGCAAGCAATGTGACTTAGTGTAAGTTGCGGGATCTTGTATTACGGAACTAGTAAAGAGACTTGCCGGTAAACGAGATTGAAATAGGTATGCGGATACTGACGATCGAATCTCGGGCAAGTAACATACCGAAGGACAAAGGGAATGATATACGGGATTATATGAATCCTTGGCACTGAGGTTCAAACGATAAGATCTTCGTAGAATATGTAGGATCCAATATGGGCATCCAGGTCCCGCTATTGGATATTGACCGAGGAGTCTCTCGGGTCATGTCTACATGGTTCTCAAACCCGCAGGGTCTGCACACTTAAGGTTCGACGGTGTTTTATGCGTATTTGAGTTATACGGTTGGTTACCGAATGTTTTTCGGAGTCCCGGATGAGTCAGGAACGTCACGAGGGTTTCCAGAATGGTCCGGAAACGAAGATTGATATATAGGATGACCTCATTTGATTACCGGAAGGTTTTCGGAGTTACCGGGAATGTACCGGGAATGACGAATGGGTTCCGGGAGTTCACCGGGGGGCAACCCACCCCGGGGAAGCCCATAGGCCATAAGGGTGGCGCACCAGCCCTTAGTGGGCTGGTGGGACAGCCCAAAAGGGCCCTATGCGCCATACAAAGGAAAATCAAAGAGAAACAAAAAAAGGGAGGTGGGAAGGAAGGGAAGGACTCCCACCCACCAAACCAAGTCCAACTCGGTTTGGGGGGAGCCTTCCCCCCTTAGACTCGGCCGACCCCCTTGGGGCTCCTTGAGCCCCAAGGCAAGGTCCCCTCCCTCCCACCTATATATACAGAGGTATTGGGGCTGATTTGAGACGGCTTTCCCACGGCAGCCCGACCACATACCTCCACGGTTTTTCCTCTAGATCGCGTTTCTGCGGAGCTCGGGCGGAGCCCTGCTAAGACAAGGTCATCACCAACCTCCGGAGCGCCGTCACGCTGCCGGAGAACTCTTCTACCTCTCCGTCTCTCTTGCAAGATCAAGAAGGCCGAGATCATCGTCGAGTTGTACGTGTGCTGAACGCGGAGGTGCCATCCGTTCGGTACTAGATCGTGGGACTGGTCGCGGGATTGTTCGCGGGGCGGATCGAGGGACGTGAGGTCGTTCCACTACATCAACCGCGTTCACTAACACTTCTGTTGTACGGTCTACAAGGGTACGTAGATCACTCATCCCCTCTCGTAGATGGACATGACCATGATAGGTCTTCGTGCGAGTAGGAAAATTTTTGTTTCCCATGCGACGTTCCCCAACATCCACTGGGTTCTCCAGGGAGCCGATCAACCGTCCTTCACCCAGAGTTGCATTGCGTCCGAGGTCTTGAAAATCTTGTCTTAACCGGTCTTGATTATTTAATCAACCTCGCATCACTCGTGTTATGCACTCAACCGAACACCCGTCTACTCAAGCATAGCATTAAGAAATTTTCGTCCCGGGGTCAAGTATCGGGGTTGTTGTGTGCCTACCACATGATGCAACAACTTATACTAAAGTTTCCAAGTACCTAAGCAGCATGCAATTGGGCAAAGAAAGGTGAACTACCATGCATCGAAAACATAGGAAAATAACATGATCAAAATGACTTGCCTTGATGATAGTTGTCTTGCTCGAGTGCTTCTAAGTAACACGCTTCGCACTCCGGAGGATCTACCGATACAAACACAAAACACACCGTAAGCACTTCAATCAAGCAACAAGTAAAAAAATACATCACAAGTAAGGATTTGCTAAAGCCTAAGTAAAATAATTCATCACGCGTCGGTATGGCAGAAACTTGTTTCTGTTGAAAACACCAGTAAAAATACTTTAAAAATTTTGAAACTTCTACCACAGTAAGATTTAATCACTAGGAAGCAGTATCAAAAAGAATCAACTCAAAATCATTTTTTAAACTCCTGGAATAGGCAAAACAATGTTTAAACTAAATCTGATCTAACTTATATTTCAAAAATTCAAACATAGACAAATTAAATGTTTTTATAAACTACAGAAAACTTGGAGTCTACGGGAACAAGAATCAATATCATTGGACTAAGGGATCAAAAGTTGTGGCCAAAACAAAACAGAAACTTTTCTGTTTTTGCAATTAGACAGAAAAAAGAAACTAACTAGCTAACTAATAGGGGGTAGACGTGGCGTGTTGTGATAGGTTGCGGGGGCGTTTGTTGCAACGTTATAAGAAAACGGCCGACGGCTAACAAAACTTGCTGGCTAAAGAATAAGTGAAATAAAACCGACGGTTTTCTACTCTAAACCGAAGGGGTATTCTAAGAACTAATCTAAACCATTGAATAAAGATCTAAGGGCTGCTAAAAGAGAAAGAAGAAACAACAGAGAGAAAAGAGAGTCTCACCGGCAGTGGGGGGCTACTCCGGCGAGGGTGGCGTCGCCGGCAAGGGGGAGGGGCTCCGGGGGCGGTGGAGAGACGGGGAGGTGGCGGCGGTGGTCCTCCACCGAAGGGGGGGCGTCGGGCGGAGCGGGGAGCGGCTCGGGGTGGCGCTCCCAGAGGTGGCCGAAGGCTGCAGGGGCTCGGCTCCGGTGGGCTGCGGCAGGGGACGGCTCGGGCGGCGGCTCGTCATGGTCAGGGTGGGAACGGGGGCGGCCGGGGGCGGGGGTACTTATAGGCCAGGAGGGGGAGTGGGAAAGGAAGGAGGAGAAGGGATCGGGGAGGATCGCGGCGGTCTCGGGCTCGGGGTCGGAGTCGGGCAGAAGTTTGGAAGGGGAGGAGAGGGATGACCGCGGGGTGGAGGGAGTCGATCGGTGGGGCCCGCCGGGCAGTGAGAGAGAGGGGGGCTGGGAAGGAAAGGTCGGCCGAATCCTAAGGGATTCGGTCCCTGGCGGCTGGGGATCGGCCCATGGCGTATTAGGCGCTCGGGGCGGCGGCTTCCAAAAAAAAGACATTCCTATTTTTAAATCTTTTCCGAAACAGAAAATCAAAAGCAAAAAAAGGAAATAAATCAAAATATTTAATATAGGGTATTATATACCAAAAAAATCAGAAAAATATTCTCTACCCGAATAACATTTTTCCAAAGCAAAAATAAAAACTTTTAAAAATGTTTTTTTTCAGAAATTCCCAAATTTGCTTTATTTCTTTTTGCAATTATTTTTGCAAATGATCTTTGTATTTTCTTGGCTCAAATATTTCAGAAATGCCCGTACTTTGGAGGGTCATTTTTCCTCCGCTCTCTCTCTTGCGTGCAAGAGAGTATTTCCCCGGGCATTTCTCGTGCGAGGAAAAAGATGGAAATGCAAATCAAAAGACGAAAGAATTCAAGTGCTAAATTTATTTCAATCAATATGCATAGATGCTTAGCTACAATGTAAAACATTCCCAATTAGGAAAATTGGGATGTTACACACTGACAGTAGGGGCAGCAAGGCACACATCAAGAAGTTGCCATCAAGGGTAAAAAGATGGGGGTTTTATCATTGGTTTGAGATTATCCCTCTACATCATGTCATCTTGCTTAAGGCGTTACTCTGTTCTTATGGACTTAATACACTAGATGCATGTTGGATAGCGGTCGACGTGTGGAGTAATAGTAGTAGATGCAGAAAGTATCGGTCTACTTGTTTCGGACGAGATGCCTATAGAAATAATCGTTGCATAGATATTATCACGACTCTGCACAGTTCTATCAATTGATCGACAGTAATTTGTTCACCCAACGTCTACTTGCTTTCATGAGAGAAGCCACTAGTAAACACTACGGCCCCCGGGTCTATTCACATCCATCGTTTACAACTCTGCTTTTACTTTGCTTTGTTAGTTTGTTGCTTTCAGTTCTCACTTGGCAAACAATCTATAAGGGATTGACAACCCCTTCATAGCGTTGGGTGCAAGTTTTTGTGTTTTTGCAGGATCTTGAGATACTCCTCCACCGGATTGATACCTTGGTTCTCAAACTGAGGGAAATACTTACCTCCGCTGTGCTACATCATCCTCCCCGCTTCGAGGGAACACCAACGCAGAAGGATTCCTGGTGTCGTCAACGTGCCCATAACTGGCGCCACAGGAAGGTCTTTTGTGCAGTAGCATAAGAGACATCACATGCCGCAATGCAACACCCACCCGCTGCAAATCGTGGACAACACCACTAGTGCACGAGCCCATGCGACACCAACGAAAGGTGCATTGAAACACCAATGCATGACATTGCAAAAAGCGTGAGGCAAATGGCAAGTCGCGCGGCAATGCTTCACAGCAGCTCTGACGCCAGCGCCGCGGTGCTCCATGAGTGGACCCAACTATCGCCCGCAATGTTCGAGTGCAAGGCCACAACGGTGCGACAGTGTACCATCCCAGCATCCTGACAGCCTGGATGAAGCATCATTGCATCGCACCACCACGTGGGCACGGCTTGTGACGCCCTTGATTATATCGTACGCTAATCATACATGCAAATGCGTACGACCAAGCTCAAGGACTCACGGGAAGATATCACAACACAACTCTAGACACAAATAAAAACATACAAGCTTCATATTACAAGTCAGGGGCCTCAAGGGCTAGAATACAGAAGCTCAATAAACACACGAGTCAGCGGAAGCAACAAATATCTCAGTATACACATGAAACATGAAAATGCCTTAGAGAAGGGTAGCACAAAAGATACAGCAATCGAACGAGGCGAGGCCTCCTGCCTGGGAACCTCCTAAACTACTCCTCGTCTTCAGTGGCCTCCATGTAGCGGTCGACATCGTCGGGGCAGCAGTCGTCATCAGCGAGAAACACCACCTCTTGGGCTCCATCAACTAGTGGGAGAAACGGATCGAGGGAAAAGGGGGGAGAAAAGAAACAGTAAGTACTAACCCAAAGTACTCGCAAGACTGACATCAGAACTACGCTAACTTATGCATCGGTATCAAAGGAAGGGGTGTTATGTGGACTGACTGCAGCAATGCGAGAACAGAGAGAGAAGGCCTAGTCCTATCGAAGACTAACATCTTCAGGGGTCTTGCAGCAACAGACAAGAGTAGAACATGTAACACAAATATATAGTCATATTGTTGCAGCAATATTAATTAAAGTCACGCCCAAAGGTTCTTCCTCGACTCCCTGCAAGGAAGAAATCCCGGAGCAAACATTTCAGTTAAGTAACAGTTGTAGTTGTATAAGATCGGGGCACAACTCCAAGTCATCCTAGAACCATGGACACGGCTATCCGAATAGTTAATTTCTTCCCTGCAGGGGTGCACCAAGTTTCCTATCACGCTCAATAAACTATGGTCGAACACACTTTCCTGGGTGATGCCCGGCCTTAGAACATCGACATGTCGCAGCCCCACCTAGACTCAACACAGAGGCCAGCCTGCTGGTCTAAATCCTAAGCGCGCAGGGTTCAAGGGCCCATCACCCATTGCGCACTTGCACATTGTGTGGGCGGCCGATGTCAGTCATGGCACCTCTTATACAAGAACGATGATAATCCACACCACTCGGGTGCGTGCCGCTCCATTGCTGACGTCTGAAGAGATTCAGCTGATACCACGACGTCGAGTACCCATAACTTCTCCCACGTAGACGGTTAGTGCGAAAAGCTCTCCGGCCAACCCAGATTAAATACCCAAATCCATTAACATTTTAATTAACTCATCGACACATCCATGCAGGAATCCACCTGCAACACATCATCCATCAAAGTCCCCTATAACAAGGTCAAGTAATTGTGTGGCTATAACATCAGAGGGGTCCGAGGCATCACCCTCGATGGATTCCGAACGATGTAACCATCGAGATGGCCAGGAAGGAATCACCCTCGCTGGGCCAACTTAATGGGTTGTACTACAGAGTCATTATCGGAAGTGGTGAAGGAGGAATCACCCTCCATGAACCATCGCCAGTTAACTACACCACAACGCTAACATGAGGAGTACGTAACGAGGTGTCACCCTCGGTACTTGATAGTAGCTCCGCAGCATCGCACAATTAAGGGGGTGTGAGTGTTGTGTCAGGTCTTGGCTCGTCGATCACTTGATCGAGACTTGACGAAAAACTGGGGGCAACCGGTCTAAGGGGTCGAAGGGGATGACTGCTCCACCTATTCTAAATAGTTTAAATTGCGGTACAGTAAATTACTAGTTCAACAAAAGAGGATATGCATTAGAATAGGAGCTATCTACAATAGTTGCAAAATTCTAATGCAAGCATGAGGGGGGAAGAAATAGGCGATATAGGAATGATCAAGGGGATTTGCTTGCCTGGTTGCTCTGCAGACGAAACGGATCTTCGACCAAGAAGTAGTCGATCACCGGATCATCATCGGTCTCGGGGTCTACCGGAAAGGAAGTAACTTAGGGGAACACAATAAATAGCAAAGCAATCAAAAGCATCACAAAGCATGACATAGCTATATGCAGCGCTAGGCATGAGCTAACACGCTCTCATCCATCATAGACGGATCGGGAAAAATATCACATGATATTTTCCGGGTCTCTCTCTACTACCAGTCAGGCGATACGGATGGAAACTTTCCTTGTTCGCTATTCTAGGGACACGTGAGAGACGAAAGGATAGTATACCCGGGTTCGTCTCTTTTTTTTAATCAACTTTCATGTACAAATTATTTTCATTTGACTTACGGTTTATTTATTATTAATTTTTAAAGTTTTATTAATATCTAGAAATTAAAACAGATTATTTAAATTCAATAGTCAGTATTATGACATCAACATGATGTCAGCATGACATCATCAGTCAATACCCGTGTTGACTAGTTAAAATGACGAGTGGGTCCTACATGTCATTGACATAGTTTTTAATTAATTTAACTAGTAATTGATGTGATTAAATTGTGGGTGGGCCCCACTATCATACGCAGCTCAAACTATTAAATGATTTAATTAAACAAATTAATTTTAAGTAACCTAATTAATTACTTTAATTAACTAGACAAATTAATCACATGTTAATTGAGGCAACTAATTAATTGTATTCATTAGTCACCTTATTAATTTATTAACTAACAAAATAATTTATTTATTATTTATTTATTTATATAATATTATTATTAGTTTATATTTATTACTATCATTCTCTTAACACGGGCGTGTGCCCGTGTTGTCATCCACTCGGGGGGTACCCCGAACTAATCTATCACAATGGGGGGTGGTTACCACCCCAAGTTTAACAGGGAGGTGGCCTGGGCCAACGGGCCTGAGGCCAGCGGGGTGGCGCCGGCAGCAGTGGCCGGTGGCGAGGCGAGCAGCGAGCAGTTGGTGGGGTGGGGTGCGCGGTGGCCGGAGGGGCGAGGCTAGCAGGAGGGCGAGGGCGAGGGCGCACGTGACGCGCGCGTACAGCAGCAGCACAACGCCAAAGGAGCAACAGCCAGCACTTCAAGTGTGTGCGCAGGAGCCGCAGACGGTGAGCGCGGCAGGGGACGCGGGGCTGTGCACGCATGGGACGGGATGCACACGCGGGCGTCGTGTCCGTCGGTGGCTCCGACGACCGATCTGACCAGAGGGGAAGGAAGAGGGAGGAGGGGAGGAACCCTGATGGTGCTCACCACCGTTGGAGAGCAAGGGGCGTCGAGGCTCGGGGGAGCCGTTGTGGGAGAGTTGGGGTGGATCCGGTGAGGGGGAAAGCGACCGGCGGCGGGGTCGGTGACGACGAGGCGCTAGCGAGCGACAAAGGCTCGGGCGCAGGGGTGAGGCGAGGCAGCCCCATCATAGGAGGGGCCTCGGGGGGAGTGGGAGGAGGACGGCGCTGCGTCGGTTGCCGGTGCCGACGAGGGTGGCCGCGGCAGCGCTAGTCGGGGCTTCGGCCTGGAGAACGTGCAAGGGGTGGAAGGAGGGCCGTCGGGTGGACAGGGAGAAACGTGGGAGGGGGAAGGAAAAATTAGGGCAGGGGGTCTGGCCCATTTATGGGCACACGTGAGGAGGGGCGCGAGGTGGGCCGGGGGCTCGGGGCCGGCTGGGCCGAGGTCCCCGGGGGAAGGGTTATATGGAACATGTGGGGTAACTACCCGTGGGTGGTAGGATGTATTTTTCATATATATATATATATATATATATATATATATATATATATATATATATATATATATATTCTTTTAAATTTGTTCTTTTCTATTTTGCATTTCTTTTAAAAAATTGAATTTGATTAAACAAGAAAATTGTCCCATAATGACCATGTAATATTTTGTAGTTGTCGATAAAGTTTCACATACTTTTTGAAAAGCATAATTATTTGTTTACTTAGTAATAGCCCAAAATTTATTGTTGTTGGTCACTTTAAATATTTCTAGGGCAATTGAGGAATTCAAATTATGTTGGTTTCGTCATGAAAATTAGTTAGTGAATACTAACAACACATCGAACATTTTTGTTTTGTTGTTTGAATAAATATTATTTTCTGACTCTATTTTAAATTTGAGTCGGCTTTGATTTTCAACAAGTGGCAATTTGGCTTAGCTAATCTTGATGACATGGCACCATTAGCGTGTGATTACTGTAGCTTGATTATAGGGGTTACAATAGCTTAAGCCGGGGATGTCACAACTCTCCACCACTAAAAGAAATTCTCGTCCCGAGAATTAAGAGGTAGGGGTAAGGGGGAAACGTTCGGTTACAGAATTCTAACGAGTCATCTTGGTCTTGTTTGCTCTTCCTGAAGAAATTTATCCTTTTTGTTGAAGTCATTAATTCTCTGACTTAGGTCGCCCTGATGAATTTGTCATCCTTCCTTTGGGATCTTCATCATCCTATGAACGCGATAATAGGGAAAAACGTTGGAAGAACGTACCTACACCAAGTTGGGCATCTGACGGTGAACTCAGAGAAGAGGACATGAATTATTCCTCAAGTTGTAACTCACGGAATTCATTGGGAATATAACATCATGGTATAGAGGTTTCAAACGATTAGGCAATCGTTTAATGCCTAAACAAATATGAGATGGGGTTTAGAGCAATGAATATAAATATTGCTTCTCATACTGAATAGATCGTCGCATTAGACGGTGGCTCGAGGATTTCACACGAAGCCAAGTGTATAGGATACTCTGAAGTCAAAGATGTACAGGAGAGTCAGGTTTCGATCCTGTGGAACTTTGGGTTATGGGCCTACCATGTGGGTTGACAGTAGGCAGAGAGGTGAAATCTTGCACGGTCTTGGTAGCACGACATGTTAGAGGATAGCCTGTCAGTTATGTTGGCAACAACGTCGGTACCAAGGGCGGGGGACGAATAGAACGATTTTCCTGCTCGTTGAAACAAGGCGGACCAATAGGTAACAAGGCGGACCAATAGGTAAAGTTCTCATCCACCAGCGGCTACCGGAATGTTATCCACAATAGTAATAGGGTCTTACTGACAGAGTTGTATACCAAGGTTGTTACCTAAGCAGGGAATTAACACTGCTTAGATAAGTTCATATTCAAGAAAGGTTAAACTGACCAATGGGAAGGAAAAGGTGACTCTCACGTCAAACAGACCAATGGAAAGGAAAATGTCTTCACACACACAAGTATTGGAGTATACCATTCCCGAGGAAAATAGAGTATGGTATACATGATAGGTCATCATGTACCTGGGCATCTTGATAAAAGGGCAAGGAGAATCATGATGTTTACCCATACCATACAGTTTGCATAATTGATCAAGAACAATTTAGCATTGCGCTTCCAATGTTCCTGCTGAAATTTGAAGTACCACGTCCGTGCTTCGGGGTAGCATCGACATGGTCATCAGGTAAAGGTCGGACTTTAGGTATACAAAGGATCCACCAGGAGCAACTTATAAAATAAGTCATATGATTTCCTCATGGAAGATGGGTTAACCTTACATATGGAAGTTATTATAACAATAGGTCCTTCGGCCCGGTGTGTTGGACAAGACAACACCGTACCGGTTTACCTAAAGACCAAAGTTATAATCACTGGGAAATGTTCCAACCATTATATCTGCCCGAGATTCAGATCTCATATCAGGAGACCTCAGGCTCAGGATGCCTGAGAAGAAAAGGGGACCACCAAAAACAGACGAGATGATAATGCAAGATTCTCGGGATATGAACAACGGAAGCAAGTATTGGATCATGAGTTGGATTGTAAGACACATGAACACAATGTCAAGACAATCGTGCCCACGTGGAATTCTTACAACACAATGCAACTGAGTTATGATTTGAGAACCATTATCGAGGATATCAAGGCCCTTGCGTAAGCCTGGATTAGCTCATATGACGGAACTTCTTTTCCTTGGCCAAATCATTCAGTGGCTTGGGGTGCTAAGAAAAGTTATACAAAGTGAAGATAGTCAATCTTCAAACATATAACACCTCACACCTTCGGGAATGATTTGGGATGACCGGAGAGGAAGCGAAACAAAACTTTCTCATATTCACGGCGACGGGATTGCACATGAACCTTGGGAAACACTTCTTCTATCAAACATATTCTTTATGAGCTAGGCACAAGGATAATGCTTTCAAGAGCTTCATCATGGAACAAGGAGAAGTTGAGGGTGTGGTCGATGGGCTCAGCAACAATCTCTCAAGATTTCGATAGGGATGAATATCCAAAATGATAAGATCGAGGGAACATTTTTCAAATCAAATGGTATAATGTCATACACTCGAGGGAACAACAACAATTAAACATTGGTCGAAGGGTGCACTCGGAAATATGGACTGAGTAGCACGACCAATGCTAAAATGATGAGTCAACAATCAACACACTAAGAATGAAACAGTTAGTTATTAACTCCGAAGCAATAGGGCTGATAGAAGTATTCGAATCACACATCAGAGTTCACTTGTCGGTATTCCAGTTAGAAACAACACGGGGAACAAGAAACGTATGGTGATGGCGAGAAATATCACTATATTAAGAATTCTTTAAGAGGTGCAACAATCCTCACAACTGTAATGACCAAACCTCGAAGGATTTGAGTCTCTGTGCTTTACTGTGCTAGTCCCTGGATCGACTCGCTAGCACACACAGTATACATGAAAACCAGATATAGCAAGTGCATCATTTATTACAACGTATGATCCAGAATTTATAAAATATAACAATCTGCATAGCACTTAGCTAGCTCTATTCTATTAAACAGCGTAAAAGTAGCAGAATAATAACGATGAGTCCCATCATAGCCCACTGGCGATGTTGAGTGAAGACTCGCGACCCTAACCGTACCTTACTCCTCGTCTGAATATCCTGCAACATGATACGTTGCAGCCATATAGGTCAATACTTTGAATGTATTGGCAAGTTACACAGGAAAAGTAATATAACATACCTACATGTATATGCATAGTATAACAAGAGAAAGGCTAATGGTTATTTTGTAGAAAGCTGATTTTATCCTCACAACTACCTAATAGTCAAGTTTTAGTTTATTTGCTACAATAACTCACATATGGTTGAATTGGCATCTCCAACTCCAACCTATTACCATTATTAAGTTTCCCACCAAGTTTTTATTAAGTGCGTCATCTGTCAAGATCATCCAACAACTGTAATGGCCTAGCTGCTCAAAATTGTCCATAACCGGGGACACGGCTAATCATGATTAGTTTATACACTCTGTAGAGGTTTGCACACTGTACCCACTAGACCCAACCCGAAGATTGAGACGAAGTCTTTCAGAAGCAGTCACCTCCACCCAACGGCAAGCCGGTACACCTATTTATATCTACATCTGCTAGCTTTGCCCAGGCAAGGTTCCCACAACCTACTCAACTAAGCTAGAGCCCATATAGCTAGTGGTTGCGCACGGAAGCTACTAGTCACTAAGTCTGTTTGATCTTTTTGAACCTGGGCGGCATTCCACTTACATTCAGAGGGTAGAAACCATGATGTTCTTGAAACCACCCAGCAATACCATATCTGCCCAGAGGTGTATTATATCCTGAATTACTACTCAATTTATTTTGTAGTAATCCTCACATAATCTCAATGAATACAGGAACCAATCCCCGTCTACATAGCATAGCAAAATTTTATCTAACACGATCTTCATGACAAGGGGATATAGCTCAATAGCATAGCAATAATAATAATAATATTCCTATACATGCATAATTTTCATAGGGTGATATAATACTACATGCATAGAAAAATAATAGGTAAAGGATGATCAACATGTAACTTGCCTTGATTCTGGTTCAGAAAGTCACACTCCTGACAATAGTTTGCGTCGCACTCCGCACAATCTACACGTTGCAAACAATCACACCAATCAATCACCACAATCACATAACACCAAATAAAACCATCGGCACTAAAACAACTTGTTTAAAACCAAAGCATAAATAGCATGGCAGTAGGTATAAAATCATCTACATGCCATTTTAATGCCATCATATTCTACTCATCATATTAATGCCATCATATTGTACTCATCAATACGAGATCACAGAAAAAAGAATTTCCTGAATAGGAGTTACGAGTAAAAAGATAAACGCGTTTGAAATTTTTACCGAGAATCTGACTGAGCTGAAAACAGATAAAAACAGACTTAATTTCGTCCTGAAGCTGTTCATCGGGGTTTGATGAATCGGATCGTGTGCTTCTCTGGTGGCGGTCGGACGAACTCCGGCGACGTGCGCAAATTCCGGTGAACGGCTCCGCGAACTTCGGTGACTGTGAGGTGCTCCGGCGTGCTCTGCGGTGCTCGAGGCTGCTGCGCTGTGCGTGCGAGGCGACGGCGGGGCGAATCGGGAGCAGGAAAAATCGGGTTGGACTGTCTAGTTGGCCTGGGGCTTCGGTCCTTGCGATATTTCTGCTCGCGAGAAGAGTCCTGGCGAGGCTCAGGAATCCGGCTCGGTTCCTGGGTCGATGTGGAATAACGTGGCGAGGGCACGAGCTGGTCTCGGTCACGGGGCAAGGAGAAACGAGGCGAGGCTGGGGTCATGGGGATCCGTCTCGGTCAACGGTCCCTGGGCGATGGGGTTCGGTCCCCTGGAGCTGGCCTAGGTGGGGTAGGTGGCCTCTAGCGCTGGCTCGGTGGGAAAAGGGATGCGTGGTGCGCTGGGGAACCTGGGACTCGATCCTATCCCACGGGCGATGGGGCTGGTGGTCAACGCTAGCTGGGCATGGCCTCTAGCGCTGGTGGGCTGAGCCTTTGGCTCGGCCTGGCCAGCTGTTTTTTTAATAAAACCATAAAAGGTAAATAACTAAATAATATTTTTTTTAAAGAAAAACAAACAGAAAAACAATAATAATATACGTATACAAAAATATATACATATATATATATAATATACGCATATAGTAATATATATATATATATATACATATAGATATATATATATTAAAATGCTTATATAGACACATATATACAAGTATAAAATAAATCCCCTAATAAATAATAAGGGAACCTAATTCCACCTAATGCAATATTTTGAAAATAGTTTTAATGCAATAGGCCACGCAAATAGCATTTGAGAACTTAACTAAAAATAATTTCGGACATTATAAAATTTGCAAAACCTAATCGGTAACTCCAAATAATATTCGAAACATTATGCACTTTTATTTGACAGGGGAGAAGTCATATTATCTCCACTCCAATAAATTGCCCGAAGTTACATAATGAATAAAATTTTCAAAAGAACAACATAATGCATAGAAAAATATGAGGTGCATATGAATCATCTATTAACATCCTAATTTAAGAAAATTGGGATGTTACAAACCTACCCCCCTTAAGATGAATCTCGCCCTCGAGATTCGGGTTGGCTAGCAAATAGGTGTGGGTGGTCCTGTTTGAGATCCTCCTCTCGTTCCCAAGTAGCCTCTTCCTCGGTATGATGGTCCCACTGAACTTTGCATAATCTGATTGTCTTGGTGCGAGTAACTCTCTCTGCTGTCTCTAGAATCTTAACATGCTTCTCCTCATATGTCAAGTCAGTCTCCAACTGAATTGCCTCAAGTGGCACTGTATCTCTCAAAGGAACGTCTGCCATCTCGGCATGACACTTCTCCAGCTGGGATACGTGAAACACATATGGATAATCCTTCACAACTGGCACCTCTTCCAGGCTACCCCCCTTAAGAGAGTTCACCTGCATCCTCTTATGCTTATACTTGCATACATATTTGATTCTCTTCCCTCCTGGTGCACTGAGAGAAATAGATCGACTAGCACAATCGATAACTCCTTCATATAATTGTAACCAGTCCATACCCAAAATAATATCCAGACCTTGTGACTTCAATATGATCAAATCTGTAGGGAACTCATGCTTCCCAATAGACAAATTTAACTGATGACAACCAACACCTGCTATCATCTCAGCTCCTGGGGAACTCACTCTAATAGGCATACTAAGGGTTTTGGTTGGAAAGAATAGATGACTAATAGACAGAATAGGTCTAAAGGAATATAAATATTCTACCCATATGCATAGTATGATCAAGGTAATATATATGAGGCAACAAAACACCATAGCAATAACACAAACAAGCATAAAAATAAACAAACATATCTATATATATAGTCAAATAATTTCGACAAGATCCTAGTTTCACAAACATGCAAAATAACAATCAAGCAAGCAACCTAGTATCGTCATGCCACAAAGCGGGCATAATCAGATACGCTAACACGTTAATATCGCAAATAAAAACAAGATAAGTGGTGGTCTCAACACTAGTTCCTACTTAAGCTGGTCAAGATACTAGAGTGGTTGTCTAATGAAAGAGTAAGATGTAGACAAAGTTGATAGAATAATTTTTTCACTCCTATAGCTTTTCTAATCCATTTTCTAGGGCCACGACCTACAGTCAACGCATTGCTCTGATATCATCTGTAACGACCAAACCTCGAAGGATTTGAGTCTCTGTGCTTTACTGTGCTAGTCCCTGGATCGACTTGCTAGCACACACAGTATAGATGAAAACCAGATATAGCAAGTGCATCATTTATTACAAAGTATGATCCAGAATTTATAAAATATAACAATCTGCATAGCACTTAGCTAGCTCTATTCTATTAAACAGCGGAAAAGTAGCAGAATAATAACGATGAGTCCCATCATAGCCCACTGGCGATGTTGAGTGAAGACTCGCGACCCTAACCGTACCTTACTCCTCGTCTGAATATCCTGCAACATGATACGTTGCAGCCATATAGGTCAATACTTTGAATGTATTGGCAAGTTACACAGGAGAAGTAATATAACAGACATACATGTATATGCATAGTATAAAAAGAGAAAGGCTGATGGTTATTTTGCAGAAAGCTGATTTTATCCTCACAACTACCTAATAGTCAAGTTTTAGTTTATTTGCTACAATAACTCACATATGGTTGAATTGGCATCTCCAACTCCAACCTATTACCATTATTAAGTTTCCCACCAAGTTTTTATTAAGTGCGTCATCTGTCAAGATCATCCAACAACTGTAATGGCCTAGCTGCTCAAAATTGTCCATAACCGGGGACACGGCTAATCATGATTAGTTTATACACTCTGTAGAGGTTTGCACACTGTACCCACTAGACCCAACCCGAAGATTGAGACGAAGTCTTTCAGAAGCAGTCACCTCCACCCAACGGCAAGCCGGTACACCTATTTATATCTACATCTGCTAGCTTTGCCCAGGCAAGGTTCCCACAACCTACTCAACTAAGCTAGAGCCCATATAGCTAGTGGTTGCGCACGGAAGCTACTAGTCACTAAGTCTGTTTGATCTTTTTGAACCTGGGCGGCATTCCACTTACATTCAGAGGGTAGAAACCATGATGTTCTTGAAACCACCCAGCAATACCATATCCGCCCAGAGGTGTATTATATCCTGAATTACTACTCAATTTATTTTGTAGTAATCCTCACATAATCTCAATGAATACAGGAACCAATCCCCGTCTACCTAGCATAGCAAAATTTTATCTAACATGATCTTCGTGACAAGGGGATATAGCTCAATAGCATAGCAATAATAATAATAATAATCCTATACATGCATAATTTTCATAGGGTGATATAATACTACATGCATAGAAAAATAATAAGTAAAGGATGATCAACATGTAACTTGCCTTGATTCTGGTTCAGAAAGTCACACTCCTGACAATAGTTTGCGTCGCACTCCGCACAATCTACACGTTGCAAACAATCACACCAATCAATCACCACAATGACATAACACCAAATAAAACCATCGGCAATAAAACAACTTGTTTAAAACCAAAGCATAAATAGCATGGCAGTAGGTATAAAATCATCTACATGCCATTTTAATGCCATCATATTCTACTCATCATATTAATGCCATCATATTCTACTCATCAATACGAGATCACAGAAAAAAGAATTTCCTGAATAGGAGTTACGAGTAAAAAGATAAACGCGTTTGAAATTTTTACCGAGAATCTGACTGAGCTGAAAACAGATAAAAACAGACTTAATTTCGTCCTGAAGCTGTTCATCGGGGTTTGATGAATCGGATCGTGTGCGTGTTCTCACCACGAACAGCGGGGAAAAACGGAACCGTCTCGGTGTGGCTCCTCCGATCATGCTTCTCCGGTGGCGGTCGGACGAACTCCGGCGAAGTGCGCAAATTCCGGTGAACGGCTCCACGAACTCCGGTGACTGTGAGGTGCTCCGACGTGCTCTGCGGTGCTCGAGGCTGCTGCGCTGTGCGTGCGAGGCGACGGCGGGGCGAATCGGGAGCAGGAAAAATTGGGTTGCACTGTCTAGTTGGCCTGGGGCTTCGGTCCTTGCGATATTTCTGCTCGCGAGAAGAGTCCTGGCGAGGCTCAGGAATCCGGCTCGGTTCCTGGGTCGATGTGGTATAACATGGCGAGGGCACGAGCTGGTCTCGGTCACGGGGCAAGGAGAAACGAGGCGAGGCTGGGGCCATGGGGATCCGTCTCGGTCAACGGTCCCTGGGCGATGGGGTTCGGTCCCCTGGAGCTGGCCTAGGTGGGGCAGGTGGCCTCTAGCGCTGGCTCGGTGGGAAAAGGGATGCGTGGTGCGTTGGGGAACCTGGGACTCGATCCTGTCCCAGGGGCGATGGGGCTGGTGGTCAACGCTAGCTGGGCATGGCCTCTAGCGTTGGCTGGGCTGAGCCTTTGGCTCGGCCTGGCCAGCTGTTTTTTTAATAAAACCACAAAAGGTAAATAACTAAATAATATATTTTTTAAACAAAAACAAATAGAAAAATAATAATAATATACGTATACAAAAATATATAAATATATATATAATATACGCATATAGTAATATATATATACATATAGATATATATATATTAAAATGCTAATATAGACACATATATACAAGTATAAAATAAATCCCCTAATAAACAATAAAGGAACCTAGTGTGACAGCCCGATGTCGACGTTCCAGAAGATTCCCCTCCTATTCCGTTTTCGTCGTGTGGTTCGTTTGTCTGTCGCATTCATCATTGCATCATGCGCATCATCTTCATTGCATCGGCATCTCCTTTGCCGCCAGTTTTCAAACTTGCATCCGTTGTTAGTTGCCGGTTTGCTTCGTTGTCCGTTCTGAGCCCGACCGCACACGCACGCGCCCGCGGCTTCGTTCGAACCCTGTTTTAAAAGTGTGTGTAAAACTTTCTCTGATCGGATTGAGATTTGACGTGCGGTAATTTAGTGTAGGTAGGCCGTCCGTCAAATTTCATTGCGATCGGAGCTCGTTTGTTACCCGTGTCGTTTATTATATAGCGACACTATAGCGGGTCAATTGTCGGACGTTTCGGTATTTTAAACTCTGTCACCGGGTTGCCCATTTTCCCTGTCATCTCCGCCTAGCGCCTCTGCACAGTGCACCACCCCTACACGCAACCTGGTCCGAAAACCTCTCGGAACCCGGACCGGTCGGTCGTGACCGTTGGGTCCGGATCAACCCCGTAATACCCTAAACCGTCATCGGTTTTATAATTAGATGCCCTAACCTATTTTTTTTCTCGATCGTCCGATCGAATCGGAGGGTCCGGATCAGCCTTATCCAACCCCCCCCCCCTTGATATATAGTCCACAATTAGTCCATTTTGAACAAAACCCTAGACCCAAGTAAGACCAACTCCTCCATTTCCATGCCCCGCCGCCAGCTCGTGCCACCTCGGGATCCCAACTGCAGCCTCCAACGAGCCGGTTCCATCCCACCAACCGGGAGTCAACCCCCACCCGCTCTGGACCGCCAGATATGAGATCCAACGATCCAGGGCCTCCTAGTTCTGCAGCTCCTCCTCCCGCAGCTCTCGATCCCTTCTGGATCGAGGCAACTGCTTCGTCGAAGGGCCTCGTCCAGCGCCGCCGTCTTCGTCCGGCCCCAGCAACCAACCGGCGAGCGTCGTCGCAGGAGTTGCCCTGCAGCAGCCTCGACCGAGCCCGTCCTCCCGTGGCCTCGTGCTCCCAGTGCCCGAGTGCCTCGTCGCCCCACCGCCGCGAGGAGCTCCGGCCGCCGCCGGCTACCTCCCGCAGGTAGGACCTCGACCTCCCTCTCTTTCTCTCTTCTCTCCCCTCACCCATCTGTCTTCTCTCCCTCCTGCAGGTCGTCCCTGCCATGGATGTGCATGAGAAGCTCGTGCCGTGCCTTGAGCTCATCGGGAACGGACGGATCCGGGCAGCCCCGCCCCAGATCCGGCGTCCCCGCCTCCGGATCACCACGCCGGGCGTTTTGCCGACGCCGTTGACCTGTTGCGTCGTCGTACCGCCCGTGGCCTGCATCCCCGTCGGCCCTTTTGCCCGCTGTAAGGAAGTGCCCGATCTGAAGTCTGTTTGTTTTGTCAGATCCATTCGGCCTGTCAAAGTTATTCAGTTTAGCCGCCACTATTGAGCATGATTACAACGTTAGCTGAGTTGGCTAGCGCAACAAGGTTACTAAATTGGAGGTCCCGAGCTCGAGTCCTGCGCACCCCAATTTACCTCGTGCCTGCTATTTTTATTTTTGCACGCACACACAGTTCTTGGGCCGATTTCATCCCTGGGCCACTGCACCCTGGTGCAATTCGGTCTTGTGTTTTTTTAAACGTGGTGTGATTTTCCAATTTCCACGGACTTTGCTAATTTCAGGAAACATCCTTGTTTTTCAAACGCCCGTAGTTTATTAACCGTTAGTCGGATCGAGGCGTATTTTATATGGTTTTGGGGTAGTTTTGCGAGTAGAACACGATTTCATAACTTGCATATTTATTTGACATAGTTTAGAGTGTCTAACGCCTAGTTTAGCGTGTTGTCCCAATAGGTTTCGTCCCGCATTTATATTCTCGTGCAAGACCGGGTTGCTCGTATGCCTTAGATAAATGTCCATGTTTTAGGAACTAATTTTCCGTGTATTTTATGGCGCTCACTCGTATTTTTGCGTGTAGGAATTGCCGGTAATTTATTTTCCCGCGTATGGGTTATTTTCCCGCATTAATGTGTGGCATTATCTTGGGTTGCAAACCCCACATATTTTATATGTTTCCGGGATAGAAAAATCCCATGGATTTTCCTGTGCAATTAGTTTTAGCATTAGAGCAAGTTAGTTTGCGAGATATTTTGCCATGTTGCCCTTTTGTTTAATTCGTAGGATTTATTCCGTGCGTCGTTTGACGGAGTTGTCAACTAGAGAGTTGATCTTGGATGTTTTGTTTAGCCCCTCGCATTTTTGGTTGCAATAGAAATGCATGTTTAGGTGTGATTTGCTTGCTCTCAAGTTGCTAGAAATAGTGCTGTTTTAGAGGAGCTGAAATATTTCTAAGTCTGGAATCTGTTATATTTTGTTGCTGTTTTGTTTTGCTTGCATCTTGTGATCTGTAGCTCTTTTGAGGTTGGTCCAATGGAGTAAGTTGTAGCCCTTGTGTTTCTCTAGCATACTGTGAAGTTTCATGCCATTTGGAGTCCTGTAGCTATAGGTTTTGCTGCTGTCAATATGGCTTCAGATCGAAAACTGCACTTTCATGAGGTGTAATTTTCACTAAGTCTGAAATAGTGTGTGAGATGCCATTTTGTGTCTTCTTTTCCTAGTGATCCATGATGCCATGCTAGTTGAGGTTAGATGTTTGTAGTAGTGCTTCTTGCCCTCTTTCGTGTCATGCCTTGTTTGAGTTTATCGGAGTAGTGTAGCTCGTAGTTGTGGGGCGTAGAAAATGCTATGTGGCTGATTTTGGCAGATTGTAGTGATTTCTCGTTTTGCTCGTAGATGTGGATCCGTAGCTCCGTTTTGATCGTGTCCTACATGAAAATTGCTTAGAATCTCGTGTAGTTTCATTTTCTCTTACTGGTTGCATGTGTTGAAGTGCTCGTGACCGCCGTTGCACACATATTGCATTCATGCCATCATATCTTGCGGTGCTTGTATCTTTTGACCCGTAGCTCCGTTGGAGATGTTCTTTATGTGTAGATTGCTTGCCTGGACGCGTAGAATCACGTGAACCTATTTGTTTTTCTGTTTAACAACTAATTAATGCATTAGTTCAGATCTGGACAGAATTGTAAATTAACATGTGAGGTCATTTCGGAGATGCTATATGACATTTCTGACCTCATTTAAAATGCCTAGATAGGTAGTTTAATTGCGCTTCACCTCTTGTCATGTTTAACCACATTTAATATTGTCGTGTATCTAATCGGGATAGAACTAAATAAACAAACGTGGAGTTTCGTCAATATGCAACTCGTTGCATATTGGACTTCACTTAATGTGTAGTATTTGATTGTGTGAATTGTCTTGTCGTGTCTTGCATGTATTCAGTTGTTCATGCATCATATATGTTGCATCGTGTGGTGAATTTTGTGTGTTGATTTGTGTTTCCGGTTTGCTTCGTCTCGATAGAGTTCCGCAAGCGTGTCGGATTGTGAGGACCCGTTCGACTACGTCGGTTCGTCTGCTTCACGAAGGCATTCTTCTTCCAAGCAGGATCTCAGGCAAGATGATCATTTCCCCAGATACCATTACTATCATTGCCATGCTAGTTTTATCACTTCTATCGATTATGTCTCGTTGCCTACCACATGTTAAACATCAACCTCTCAACAATGCCATGAAACCTTCAACCTGTTCGACCTAGCAAACCACTGATTGGCTATGTTACTGCTTGCTTAACCATGTGTTAGCGTTGCTAGTTGCAGGTGCAGATGCTTCCATGCAAAAGCATGGGTTCCTTGTTATATCACCATATTAATGCTATTTAACTTAATGCACCTATATACCTGGTAAAAGGTGGAAGGCTCGGCCTTTCTAGCCTGGTGTTTTGCTCCACCTTTGCCCCCTTAGTTTCTAGCTACCGGTGTTATGTTCCATAAATGAGCGCTCCTAACACGATCGGGGTTGTTATGGGGACCCCCTTGATAATTCGTTTTAGATTAAAGCTGGTCTGGCAAGGCCCAACTTTGGTACTACATTTGCCTAATAACCTAATAATAATGCATAGGGACCCGCCGGCACCCGCGGACTAATTTAATCAACCCCCGGGACAGTGCTCCTCATGAGTGTTGGTCCCACCTGAGCGATGTCCGGCGCCCCTCTGGTCACCCGGAGGTTTAGTGATCCCGACGTCTAGCTCATCCGCTGTGTTCTGAGAACGAGGTACGCGACTCCTATCGGGATCGTCGACACGTCGGGCGGCCTTGCTGGATTAGTTTTACCTTTGACGAGATATCTTGTGCATCGGGATTCCGGTGATGCTATGGGTAATCTCAGAGTTGATGTTTTCCACTAGGGAATCCGACGAGATCGCGAGCTTCGTGATTGAGGATTTCTATGCGGCTTGTGGTAATTTGTGATGGACTAGTTGGAGCACCCCTGCAGGGTTAAATCTTTCAGAAAGCCGTGCCCGCGGTTATGTGGCAACGTGGAAACTTTGTTTAACACTGGTTCTAGATAACTTGAAGTTAACTTAATTAAAATATGCCAACTGTGTGCGTAACCGTGACTGTCTCTTTCGTGAGTTCCTTCTTCGATCGAGGACACGGTGGGGTTATGTCCGACGTAGGTAGGTGTTCAGGATCATTCATTTGATCATCAGTAGTCACGTCCGTTATGCGTAGATCATCCCCCTCTTTATTCTTGTACTCGTAAGTTTAGCCACCAAATATATGCTTAGCCGTTGCTGCAACCTCACCACTTAACCATGCCTCACCCATTAAGCTTTGCTAGTCTTGATACCTTTGGAAATGAGATTGCTGAGTCCCCTGTGGCTCACAGATTACTACAACACCAGTTGCAGGTACAGGTAAAGGTTACTCGACGCGAGCGCGTTGTTTGTTCATTTGGAGTTGTTTCTTCTTGTTCTTCTTCATCGATCTAGGATGGGTTGCAGGCCGGCAGCCTGGGATAGCAAGGATGGACGTCGTTCTTATTTTCTCGTTTGTTTTCGTCCGTAGTCGGACCCTGCTCTTACTCTTGATGAATATGTAATGTACTGTTGTGACTCTGATGTAGCTTGTGGCGAGTGTAAGCCAATTCTATTATATACCTCTTCTTTTCAGTACATATACTTGTAACGATATCCATTCTTGCGACACGACGAGATGCGCTTCTATCCCTGACGAGGCCTTCGTGCCAAATTGAGGATAGGGTCGCATCTTGGGCCTGACAAGTTGGTATCAGACCGGTACCGACCTAGGAGCCCCCTTGATTGATCGAACTTGGCCGAGTCGAGTCTAGTAAAAATAATTTGAGTCTAGTTATATATCGGAGAGTAGGATTCTTTTTTTTCCTCTTGTATGCTCTGGTGAGGAATCTTAACGTAATAATTTACTCTACTCCTCTTCCCACTAAAAAAAAATTTAGGATCACGCGGATATTTTTGGAATCTATATGATGCCGATGTGACGGAGTTCTGTCTTGGTGCCTCCTGTCTGACTTGATTTTCTTCCGGGGAGTTGAGCTCCAGGGGATTCTTGAGCACATCGTTATCATTCAGATTTCTTAGTATCTCAGAACGAAGGATGTTCGTAATTGCTTCAATACTAGTAGTGGCGAGATAACCCCGATGTCCCCAGTACTGGTGCAGATTGTTCGGGAGTACTGCCATACTTTGTATCTTGTGATCACGAGGGTCTGTTGTAGATGAAGGTCCGAGATCTGGTTGTGTGTTGACGGATGTGATACAGGTGACGGGTTAGTATAGGAGTTGTGTGATTATTACTCCTTGTATCCGTGTACCAGATTGCATGACTAGATATTTTGGGAATTCATAGGTGGGAATTCTAGTAGTTGCTTATAGGGCAAACTTTCAACAAATACATGATGTTAGGTTGGGGTTCGACATCTAGTGGATTCGTTTGTTGACGGTCGACTTACAGCGGTACACATTGTGTCTTAAAGAGTCCTTGTAGCTTGCTACGACTCGGGGACGCTTCGTATGTCGGGTGCACTGCCTTGCACTTGATGGCTACTGTAAAGTCGAGCCCGTGCGATCCTGTCCACGAAAATATCAGACGAAATCTTCCACATGAGTTTGTTCTGGCTTGTTTCATAAGCCTCACCCTTTGTTTTGTTGGAATGTGGTAATTCGTGTTGCTTCGATGTCAAGTGGTGATTTCAGATCTTTCCTAATCTGTGTTCTCATATTTTTTATGTGAGAATGCAAATCCTTTTGCTTAATCAATTCTCTTGTTAATTCTTGTCAACTGGAGTCGACATGTTAATTCTTTTCCAACCGGTGTGCTCCTCTCCAAGTGTACTCCATCCTCTTTAATTTTGCAAGATCGTTCTCTCATTTCATCCGGAGTTCATCTCATCTGTCCCAAGTCGTCTTTGTTTTTCGCCACCCTCCCGCCCTTTTTCTTCGATGATTGGATTTCATCCAAGCGCATTCATTTCATTGTGCTTCAGCTATCTTTTATTTCGTGCCCTATCTGGTGATTCATCGTGAAGATTCTCAGGAGCTTCATGTTCATCTTTATTCATTCTTGTTTCTTTATTCATATTTCAGTAGTTTCTTGTTTTCAATTCTTTTAATTATTTTGAGGTGCTAACCTCATCTAGTTTTCTTATTCCGGTGCAATATCTCTCGTTCTAGCAATTGTCAACGGTGATTTTCTTTGATTGGGCCCATAACCCACAGGTTTTCCCAGGATCTTACCTGGCGCTTTAATATTTTCCGGAGATCCTTAATTCTTTTCAACTATGACGTAAGTATGATTTCATCAGTCATATTCCTTCTTCAAGATCTATTTGAATTAGTTCTCACATTTGGCTCAACCTTTCATTCTTCATTATTCCGGAGTGTCTCAGTAGTTCTTGGTGTTGTTTCTCGTCATCATTCTCAGGTTGCTATCCGAAGGAGTGTTTCTCTCAATCTTGGTTCATTCTCTTGGAGATTCATCATTTAAGCTTGGTGCCATCTTCTTAACTGTTGTTAATCATGAGTATCCTTTTCTTGCTATCCGGTGCTTTTCTGAGTTGTTTTTATTTCTCGATCCTCCGAAGGCCATCATTTTAGAAGATTCTTCGTTCTCAGCTTTCAGCTTTCATCCTCAATTCTTCTCCATTGTTGTCTCTTCGTTCGTCTCTCAATTATTCCGGTGCCTTGTTCAAGTTTTCTCTCAGGTGGCTTATGATCTCATCATTCTCATGTATCTCTATTAATTCTTGGTTTTCCCATTCAATTGTGAATTCTTACCGGTGCTTCCTTCAATTTTGCTTCAAGTGGTGTTTTTCCTCTCTGTCTCTCCAAGATTCATTTCTAGAAGAATAAGTGGTATGCTAAATCCGTTGATTATCCTCAGTTTAACTTGATGAAGGATAAGCATAACATAATTCTTATTCTTGTTCATAGTAATCTGAATTCTTCTCCGGAGCGGCTCATTATGTCAATTCCTTTTTTCTCAAGTGTTCTTAGCTTTTCCTTTGCAGAGTTCCAAGTTTCTCAAGTATCTCTTTGCGAAGATGAGTATCTCTTTGCGAAGTTGCATCTAAATCTTGCCAAGGTCATAATCTTATTTTTTTTCTACCTTCATATCTTTGCATCATTCATTTGCATACGGAGGTCCTTCTTGGTGGTGCATCAAGGTTTTAATCCTTTATCAAATGTTCTTCATGATTATTGTTGGAGTACCTCAAGTATCCTTTCTCTTGCATTTATATGTGCAATTGTGCTTCCTTTATCCTTTGAGGTGGTATTATAGCATTCTTGTTAGTGTAGGAGTCTCGAAGAGATTTATTTCAAGAATGAGAGAATTAAACCCACCAATTCTTTGATCATGAGATATTTTAACCCATGATTTCTTCATTGAGCTATCTTGGTTTGGATTTCACCTAAAGCCTTTCCTACGGATTGTTGCTATCATGGTGCTTGTCATTAATCCTAGTTCTCAATGTATCCTCTTGGTGTAAGAAGTTTTGATATCTTTGCTTTCATCTATCCTTGGTTCTTGTAGTGGTTGGTTGTCACCTCATATTTGTTGAGATGATTTCATAAGCCCACTACTATCTTGTTCTTTTCGTTGTTGTTTTTCCAACAACTCCGTCCAATTCTTCTTGCAAGGGTGCTTGTCAAGTTCATTGGACTTAGTAGTTGTCATTCTTTCTTCATTCTCTTCTTCCGTATGAATTAGTTCCTATTCTATTGTTCCGGACGCATTGTGATGTTGCTGTTTTGGGTCTAGCTTGTTGTTCTATCAAGATCATGGTGTTCCCTTGTTCTATTTAGTTGTTTGTTATGTATATTGTCTATTTCTTCCACCTTTTCGAATTTTTTGTCCCATTTTCGTACCGAAGTGCTGCCGAAATTTTCCGTGAATTATTGCTTCTTCCTCATATCATCCTCATCTCTTTGCAACCTTCAAGGATCGTGGTTTCACTCGTTTGTCAAAGAAGCGACTAAGTTTTTACCTCTTGTTCTTTCTCATCCTCTCCCCCTTTCATTCTTGGATCTCGGGGCGAGATCCTCTTGTAGTGTAGGAGAGTTGTGACAGCCGGATGTCGACGTTCCAGAAGATTCCCCTCCTATTCCGTTTTCGTCGTGTGGTTCGTTTGTCTGTGGCATGCATCATCGCATCATGCGCATCATCTGCATTGCATCGGCATCTCTGTTGCCGCCAGTTTTCAAACTTGCATCCGTTGTTAGTTGCCGGTTCGCTTCGTTGTCCGTTCTGAGCCCGACCGCACACGCACGCGCCCGCGGCTTTGTTCGAACCCTGTTTTAAAAGTGTGCGTAAAACTTTCTCTGATCGGATTGAGATTTGACGTGCGGTATTAATTTAGTGTAGGTAGGCCGTCCGTCAAATTTCATTGCGATTGGAGCTCGTTTGTTACCCGTGTCGTTTATTATATAGCAGCACTATAGCGGGTCAATTGTCAGACGTTTCGGTATTTTAAACTCTGCCATCGGGTTGCCCGTTTTCCCTGTCATCTCCGCCTAGCACCTCTGCACAGTGCACCGCCCCTACGCGCAACCTGGTCCGAAAACCTCTCGGAACCCGGACCGGGCGGTCGTGACCGTTGGGTCCGGATCAACCCCGTAATACCCTAAACCGTCATCGGTTTTATAATTAGATGCCCTAACCTAATTTTTTTTTCTCGATCGTCCGATCGAATCGGAGGGTCCGGATCAGCCTTATCCAACCCCCCCCCCCTTGATATATAGTCCACCATTAGTCCATTTTGAACAAAACCCTAGACCCAAGTCAGACCAACTCCTCCATTTCCGTGCCCCGCCGCCAGCTCCTGCCTCCTCGGGATCCCAACTGCAGCCTCCAACGAGCCGGTTCCATCCCACCAACCGGGAGTCAACCCCCACCCGCTCTGGACCGCCAGATCTGAGATCCAACGATCCAGGGCCTCCTAGTTCTGCAGCTCCTCCTCCCGCAGCTCTCGATCGCTTCTGGATCGAGGCAACTACCTCGTCGGAGGGCCTCGTCTAGCGCCGCCGTCTTCGTCCGGCCCCAGCAGCCAACCGGCGAGCGTCGTCGCAGGAGTTGCCCTGCAGCAGCCTCGACCGAGCCCGTCCTCCCGTGGCCTCGTGCTCCCAGTGCCCGAGTGCCTCGTCACCCCACCGCCGCGAGGAGCTCCGGCCGCCGCTGGCTACCTCCCGCAGGTAGGACCTCGACCTCCCTCTCTTTCTCTCTTCTCTCCCCTCACCCATCTCTCTTCTCTCCCTCCTGCAGGTCGTCCCTGCCATGGATGTGCCTGAGAAGCTCGTGCCGTGCCTTGAGCTCATCGGGAACGGACGGATCCGGGCAGCCCCGCCCCAGATCCGGCGTCCCCGCCTCCGGATCACCACGCCGGGCGTTTTGCCGACGCCGTTGACCTGCTGCGTCACCGTACCGCCCGTGGCCTGCATCCCCGTCGGCCCTTTTGCCCGTTGTAAGGAAGTGCCCGATCTGAAGTCTGTTTGTTTTGTCAGATCCATTCGGCCTGTCAAAGTTATTCAGTTTAGCCGCCACTATTGAGCACGATTACAACGTTAGCTGAGTTGGCTAGCGCAACAAGGTTACTAAATTGGAGGTCCCGAGCTCGAGTCCTGCGCACCCCAATTCACCTCGTGCCTGCTATTTTTATTTTTGCACGCACACACAGTTCTTGGGCCGATTTCATCCCTGGGCCACTGCACCCTGGTGCAATTCGGTCCAGTGTTTTTTTTAAACGTGGTGTGATTTTCCAATTTCCACGGACTTTGCTAATTTCAGGAAACATCCTTGTTTTTCAAACGCCCGTAGTTTATTAACCATTAGTCGGATCGAGGCGTATTTTATATGGTTTTGGGGTAGTTTTGCGAGTAGAACACGATTTCATAACTTGCATATTTATTTGACGTAGTTTAGAGTGCCTAACGCCTAGTTTAGCGTGCTGTCCCAATAGGTTTCGTCCCGCATTTATATTATCGTGCAAGACCGGGTTGCTCGTATGCCTTTGATAAATGTCCATGTTTTAGGAACTAATTTTCCGTGTATTTTAGGGCGGTCACTCATATTTTTGCGTGTAGGAATTGCCGGTAATTTATTTTCCCGCGTATGGGTTATTTTCCCGCATTAATGTGTGGCATTATCTTGTGTTGCAAACCCCACATATTTTATATGTTTCCGGGGTAGAAAAATCCCATGGATTTTCCTGTGCAATTAGTTTTAGCATTAGAGCAAGTTAGTTCGCGAGATATTTTGCCATGTTGCCCTTTTGTTTAATTCGTAGGATTTATTCCGTGCGTCGTTTGACGGAGTTGTCAACTAGACAGTTGATCTTCGATGTTTTGTTTAGCCCCTGGTATTTTTGGTTGCAATAGAAATGCATGTTTAGGTGTGATTTGCTTGCTCTCAAGTTGCTAGAAATAGTGCTGTTTTAGAGGAGCTGAAATATTTCTAAGTCTGGAATCTGTTATATTTTGTTGCTGTTTTGTTTTGCTTGCATCTTGTGATCTGTAGCTCTTTTGAGGTTGGTCCAATGGAGTAAGTTGTAGACCTTGTGTTTCTATGGCATGGTGTGAAGTTTCATGCCATTTGGAGTACTGTAGCTATAGGTTTTTCTGCTGTCAATATGGCTTCAGATCGAAAACTGCACTTTCATGAGGTGTAATTTTCACTAAGTCTGAAATAGTGTGTGAGATGTCATTTTGTGTCTTCTTTTCCTAGTGATCCATGATGCCATGCTAGTTGAGGTTAGATGTTTGTAGTAGTGCTTCTTGCCCTCTTTCGTGTCATGCCTTGTTTGAGTTTATTGGAGTAGTGTAGCTCGTAGTTGTGGGGCGTAGAAAATGCTATGTGGCTGATTTTGGCAGATTGTAGTCATTTCTCGTTTTGCTCGTAGATGTGGATCCGTAGCTCCGTTTTGATCGTGTCCTACATGAAACTTGCTTAGAATCTCGTGTAGTTTCATTTTCTCTTGCTGGTTGCATGTGTTGAAGTGCTCGTGACCGCCGTTGGACACATATTGCATTCATGCCATCATATCTTGCGGTGCTTGTATCTTTTGACCCGTAGCTCCATTGGAGATGTTCCTTATGTGTAGATTGCTTGCCTGGACACGTAGAATCACGTGAACCTATTTGTTTTGCTGTTTAACAACTAATTAAATGCATTAGTTCAGATCTGGACAGAATTGTAAATTAACATGTGAGGTCATTTCGGAGATGCTATATGACATTTCTGACCTCATTTAAAATGCCTAGATAGGTAGTTTAATTGTGCTTCACCTCTTGTCATGTTTAACCACATTTAATATTGTCGTGTATCTAATCGGGATAGAACTAAATAAACAAACGTGGAGTTTCGTCAATATGCAACTCGTTGCATATTGGACTTCACTTAATGTGTAGTATTTGATTGTGTGAATTGTCTTGCCGTGTCTTGCATGTATTCAGTTGTTCATGCATCATATATGTTGCATCGTGTGGTGAATTTCTTGTGTTGATTTGTGTTTCCGGTTTGCTTCGTCTCGATAGAGTTCCGCAAGCGTGTCGGATTGTGAGGACCCGTTCGACTACGTCGGTTCGTCTGCTTCACGAAGGCATTCTTCTTCCAAGCAGGATCTCAGGCAAGATGATCATTTCCCCAGATACCATTACTATCATTGCCATGCTAGTTTTATCGCTTCTATCGATGATGTCTCGTTGCCTACCACATGTTAAACATCAACCTCTCAACAATGCCATGAAACCTTCAACCTGTTCGACCTAGCAAACCACTGATTGGCTATGTTACTGCTTGCTTAACCATGTGTTAGCGTTGCTAGTTGCAGGTGCAGATGCTTCCATGCAAAAGCATGGGTTCCTTGTTATATCACCATATTAATGCTATTTAACTTAATGCACCTATATACCTGGGAAAAGGTGGAAGGCTCGGCCTTTCTAGCCTGGTGTTTTGTTCCACCTTTGCCCCCTTAGTTTCTGGCTACCGGTGTTATGTTCCATAAATGAGCGCTCCTAACACGATCGGGGTTGTTATGGGGACCCCCTTGATAATTCGTTTTAGATTAAAGCTGGTCTGGCAAGTCCCAACTTTGGTACTACATTTGCCTAATAACCTAATAATAATGCATAGGGACCCGCCGGCACCCGCGGACTAATTTAATCAACCCCCGGGCCAGTGCTCCTCATGAGTGTTGGTCCCACCTGAGCGATGTCCGGCGCCCCTCTGGTCACCCGGAGGTTTAGCGATCCCGACGTCTAGCTCATCTGCCGTGTCCTGAGAACGAGGTACGCGACTCCTATCGGGATCGTCGACACGTCGGGCGGCCTTGCTGGATTAGTTTTACCTTTGACGAGATATCTTGTGCATCGGGATTCCGGTGATGCTTTGGGTAATCTCAGAGTTGATTTTTTCCACTAGGGAATCCGACGAGATCGCAAGCTTCGTGATTGAGGATTTCTATGCGGCTTGTGGTAATTTGTGATGGACTAGTTGGAGCACCCCTGCAGGGTTAAATCTTTCAGAAAGTCGTGCCAGCGGTTATGTGGCAACGTGGAAACTTTGTTTAACACTGGTTCTAGATAACTTGAAGTTAACTTAATTAAAATATGCCAACTGTGTGCGTAACCGTGACTGTCTCTTTCGTGAGTTCCTTCTTCGATCGAGGACACGGTGGGGTTATGTCCGACGTAGGTAGGTGTTCAGGATCATTCATTTGATCATCAGTAGTCACGTCCATTATGCGTAGATCATCCCCCTCTTTATACTTGTACTCGTAAGTTTAGCCACCAAATATATGCTTAGCCATTGCTGCAACCTCACCACTTAACCATGCCTCACCCATTAAGCTTTGCTAGTCTTGGTACCTTTGGAAATGAGATTGCTGAGTCCCATGTGGCTCACAGATTACTACAACACCAGTTGCAGGTACAGGTAAAGGTTACTCGACGCGAGCGCGTTGTTTGTTCATTTGGAGTTGCTTCTTCTTGTTCTTCTTCATTGATCTAGGATGGGTTGCAGGCCGGCAGCCTGGGATAGCAAGGATGGACGTCTTTCTTATTTTCTCGTTTGTTTTCGTCCGTAGTCGGACCCTGCTCTTACTCTTGATGAATATGTAATGTACTGTTGTGACTCTGATGTAGCTTGTGGCGAGTGTAAGCCAATTCTATTATATACCTCTTCTTTTCAGTACATGTACTTGTAACGATATCCATTCTTGCGACACGACGAGATGCGCTTCTATCCCTGACGAGGCCTTCGTGCCAAATTGAGGATAGGGTCGCATCTTGGGCGTGACACCTAGTTCCACCTAATGCAATATTTTGAAAATAGTTTTAATGCAATAGGCCACACAAATAGAATTTGAGAACTTAACTAAAAATAATTTCGTACATTATAAAATTTGCAAAACCAAATCGGTAACTCCAAATAATATTCGAAACATTATGCACTTTTATTTGACAGGGGAGAAGTCATATTATCTCCACTCCAATAAATTGCCCGAAGTTACATAATGAATAAAATTTTCAAAAGAACAACATAATGCATAGAAAAATATGAGATGCATATGAATCATCTATTAACATCCTAATTTAAGAAAATTGGGATGTTACAACAACATTCTTGACATAAAAGATGGTAATACTCCAAGGTAGAATTTAACATAAGCTGTATAGCAAGGAACTCAAGGGACAACACAAAATGCGATCAAGTTTGTGTTGGGGGGAAAGCAATAAGATTGTCGATGATAACATAGATCATCGAGGGGTAAAAGGATGGTATTTATCATCATGAACTCGATTAATATCCCGAAAGAGCTCGGGATGCTAATGATGATCATGACATATTTGTCGAGAAGTTTCATGAATATGGAATCGTTTAGCGACAACATCAAGCAAAGGAATGGTGAAGCGAAAAAGGATGTCGGAACCACAAATAAGATTGCTAGCTCTGAATCAAAATTGTCTTTCAGGACAAACAACATAACGTTGAAATCTCGATGTAAGCGTACTGCACTGCTGGATATGTGCTCCGAGGATGTGGGACACATATACCATGGTCAAGCTCTAGCATGACTTTTATGATGTATCCTAACATCTTGGAAAACAAGACCGAGTACAAACTCGTAAGCAAAGAAGAATACTAAGAGTTGTTGAATCGCAATGTGTACTCGATTTAGTTATCGGTGTCTTTGAGTGTCCAACAACTCAAAACACGAGGAAAACTGGAGTCAATGAAATATCATAGTTGATGAGGAGCTCATAAGAGGTTATGTAGCTCTGCAATATTCTCGGGATACGAGGGATAATACTCGGAGGTAGGTCAACATTAAAGCTTGGACCGATGTATTGATTTGAAGAAGACAAGCACTTTAACTTGTCCGAGAATGAAACCAAAGTAGAACTACATGGTCGGAAACACGATTACCAAGTGCCAAATCACAGGTACGAGATTAAAACATAGAATGAATGATTATCGATACATCAATGCATCACCTGCCATTTACTCCTCACCTTTGATGAAGTTGTAGCTTGGAAAGATTATCGGGCAAAACACGAGAAGAGTAAGACTCGTGAAAACTCTTCGAATCATATTGATTTAGGAAGGCATAGGTTCAACCCATCGGGGCATCTTAGGAACATATACCACAAGCTCCAAAAGTAATTAACACATGCTTGAAGAGCATGGCTGACAAAAGCATAGGATACAACTTTATCAGAGGGAGAATACACAATTTACCAGGGGAAGAATACCACAAGAATTTTTGAATCTAAAGGATGTCGTCGAATAATAACCCACCAATGGGTCTGGAAGCCCACAAAAGGACATGATGTGAGTATCGGTACTCAATCAAAGGGAGATAGAATGCAAGGCATCGGATTATAGAACATCTGAAAAATATTGATACTTAATTACCAAAGGAATTATGATTTCCAGGTTGGTGTATCAGAATCATATGCTCCGATCAAATAGAAGTAAGTTGAATGGACTTAGATGGACAACCAACCAAAGTTGATTTGTCGAGAACCAGCTCCTGTCTGGAAAGACGTCTGAGCCGAAAAGATAATTTATGAGTATCAACAAATGATTGTGTGCATTCACACAAAGGTTGAATCAATAAGAACACAGGAAAATCACAATGGATTTTAATGAATGCTACTAGACATATGGATTTAACCTTAACACAAGTAGGTGAGAAAGGTCAGGAACAATAGGCTACTGAGAATTTTGGAAGATCTAATAGTAATTCAAAGGACTTTGTGCAAAACGTGAGCAACTGAGAATGAACGAATCCCCGGTAACATAATTTGATGTACCTTGAAACAACAAGAGCAACTTGAAAGAAAATATGAATGACATTTGTACATAGTCATCCATAGGGGTTGGCGGAGGAAGGGAAATCCGCAAAAGCGATGAGCACAAGTTCTCGAGAGAACATCAGAGAGTATCTTCAAAGTCTTCTGACGGATCAAGCCATCACCTGGAATGTGGGGCTCTCTGGGAGAAAGTATTTACAAGAACCTAAAGTTAGAGTTAGCAAAATCTTTAACCCGAAAGAGAAGAGAGATCAGAACCCAGAGTATAGAAGAGGAGTAAAAGATACTAATACCACCCGCTTGAGATGTGGGCCCGTAAGCCACGACATCAAAGTTAGTAAGTTTTTCAAGTACTAGACTCAACATCGGCCAAGGAGTTGAAAATGGGGCTACCTACAGGCAGTCGGCTCTGGTACCAACTTATGACACCCTCAATTTGATCGTACGCTAATCATACACGCAAATGTGTACGACCAAGCTCAAGGACTCACGGGAAGATATCACAACACAACTCTAGACACAAATAAAAACATACATGCTTCATATTACAAGTCAGGGGCCTCGACGGCTAGAATACAGAAACTTGATAAACACACGAGTCAGCGGAAGCAACAAATATCTCAGTACAGACATGAAACATGAAAATGCTTAGAGAAGGCTAGCACAAAAGATACAATGATCGAACGAGGCGAGGCCTCCTGCCTGGGAACCTCCTAAACTACTCCTCGTCTTCAGTGGCCTCCACGTAGCAGTCGACACCGTCGGGGCAGCAGTCGTCATCGGTGATAAACACCACCTCTTGGGCCCCATTAACTGGTCGCAGCAACGGATCGAGGCAAAAAGGGGGAGCAAAGCAACGGTGAGTACTCATCCAAAGTACTCGCAAGACTGACATCAGAACTATGCTAACTTATGCATCGGTATCAAAGGAAGGGTTGTTATGTGGACTGACTGCAATAATGCGAGAATAAAGAGAGAAGGCCTAGTCCTATCGAAGACTAGCATCTTCACGGGTCTTACAGCAACAAGCGAGAGTCGAACGGGTAACACAAATATATAGTCATATTGTTGCAGCAATATTAATTAAAGTCACGCCTAGAGATTCTTCCTCGACTACCTGCAAGGAAGCAATCCCGGAGCAAATATTCCAGTTAAGTAACAGTTGTAGTTGTATAAGATCGGTGCACAACTCCAAGTCGTCCTGTAACCGTGTACATGGCTATCCGAATAGTTAATTTCTTCACTGCAGGGGTGCACCAAGTTTCCCGTCACGCTCGATAAACTCTGGTTGGACACACTTTCCTAGGTCATGCCCAGCCTCGGAACATCGACATGTCGCAGCCTCACCTAGACTCAACAGAGAGGCCGGCCTGCTGGTCTAAATCCTAAGTGTGCAGGGTTCAAGGGCCCATCACCCATTGCGCTCCTGCATGTTGCGTGGGCGGCTGATGTCAGTCCTCGCACCTCTTATACAAGAACGGTGATAATCCAGACCACTCGGGTGCGCGCCGCTCCATTGCTGACGTCTGAAGAGCTTCAACTAATACCACGACGTCTAGTACCCATAACTTCTCCCACGTAGACGGTTAGTGCGAAAAGGTCTCCAGCCAACCCAGATCAAATACCCAAATCCATTAACATTTTAATTAACTCATTGACACATCCACGCGGGAATCCACCTACAACACATCATCCATCAAAGTCCCCAGTAACAAGGTCAAGTAACTGTGTGGCTATAACATCAGGGGGATCCGAGGTATCACCCTCGATGGATTCCTAACGATGTAACCATCGAGATGGCCAGGGAGGAATCACCCTCACTGGGCCAACTTGATGGGTTGTACGACAGAGTCGTTATCGGAAGTGGTGAAGGAGGAATCACCCTCCGTGAACCACCGCCAGTTAACTACACCACAACACTAACATCAGGAGTACGTAACGAGGTGTCACCCTCGGTACTCGATAGTATCTCTGCAGTGTCGCACAATTATGGGGGGGGTGAGTGTTGTGTCGGGTCTTGGCTCGTCGATTAGTTGATCGAGACTTGACAAAAAAGCAGGGCCAACTAGTCTAAGGGGTCGAAGGGGATGACTGCTCCACCTATTCTAAACAGTTTAGATTACGGTATAGTAAAGTAGCAGTTCAACAAAATAGGCTATGTATCAGAATAGGAGCTATCTAAAACAGTAGCAAAATTCTAATGCAAGCATGAGGGAGAAAGAAATAGGCGATATAGGAATGATCAAGGGGATTTGCTTGCTTGGTTGCTCTACAGACAAAATGGATCCTCGACCGGGAAGTAGTCGATCACCCGATCATCATCGATCTCGGGGTCTACCGGAAAGGATGTAACGTAGGGGAAACACAATAAATAACAGAGCAATAAAAAGCATCACAAAGCATGGCATAGCTATATGCAGCGCTAGGCATGAGCTAACGAAGTATCATCTCTCATAGACGGATCGGGAAAAATACCAGATGATATTTCCCGGATCTCTGGCTACTACCGGTCACGCGAAACAAATGGAAAAGTTCCATTTTCGCTATGCTAGGGACACGTGAGAGACGAACGGATAGTGTATCTTGGTTCGTCTTGTTTTTCAACTTTCATGTACAAATTATTTTCATCTGACTTATGGTTTATTTTATATTATTTTTTAAAGTTTTATTAATATCCAAAAATTAAAACAGATTATTTAAATTCAATAATCAGAATTATGACATCAGCATGATGTCAGCATGACATCATCACTCAATACCCGTGTTGACTCGTCAAACTCACGAGTGGGTCCTACATGTCATTGACACAGTTTTTTATTAATTTAACTAGTAATTAATCAGATTAAATTGTGGGGTGGGACCCGACTCTGATACATGGCTCAAATTATTAAGTGATTGAATTAAACAAATTAATTTTAAGTAACCTAATTAATTAATTTAATTAACTAGACAAATTAATCACATGTTAATTGAGGCAACTAATTAATTGTATTAATTAGTCACTTTATTAATTTATTAACTAACCAAATAATTAAAATAATTAATTTATCAACTATTTATTCATATAATATTATTATTATTTTATATTTATTACTACCATTTTGTTAATAGGGGCGTGTGCCCGTGTTGTCATCCACTCGGGGGGTTACCCCAAACTAAGCTATCACAATGGGGGTGGTTACCACCCCAGGTTTAACAGGGAGGTGGCCGGGGCCAACGGGCCTAAGGCCAACGGGGCGACGCCGGCTGAAGTGACCGGTGGCGAGGCGAGCAGCGAGCAGTTGGTGGGGTGGGGCGCGCGGTGGCCGGAGGGGCGAGGCTAGCGGGGCGGCGCCCGTATAGGAGCAGCAGCCAGCGCTGCAAGTGTGTGCGCAGGAACCGCAGACGTGGGGCTGCATAGGCGCGGGATGGGACGCACATGCGGGCGGCGTGGTCGTCGGTGGTGCTGGTGACCGACCCGACCCGAGGGGGAGGAAAAGGGAGGAGGGGACGAGCCCCGGTGGTGCTCACCACCGTTGGAGAGCAGGGGGCGTCGAGGCTCGGGGAGCCGTCGTGAGAGAGTTGGGGTGGATCCGGTGAGGGGGAAAGCGATCGGCGACGGGGGCTGGTGCCGGCAAGGCGCTGGCGGGCGGCAAAGGCTCGGGCACATGGGTGAGGCGAGGCAGCCCCGGCACGGGAGGGGGCCTCTAGGGGAGAGGGAGGAGGACGGCGCCGCACCGGTGGCCGGTGCCGGCTAGGGTGGCCGCGGCAGCGCTAGTCGGGGCGTCGGGTGGAGAGGGAGAAATGTGGGAGGGGAAGGAAAAATTATGGCAGGGGGATGTGGCCCTTTTATGTCCACACATGAGGAGGGTGCGATGTGGGCCGGGGGCTGGCTGAGGCCCCGAGGGGATTTAAATTTATTCTTTTCTGTTTTGCATTCCTTTTAACAAAAATTGAATTTGGTTAAATATGAAAATTGTCCCATAAATACCATGTAATATTTTGGAGTTGTCCATAAAGTTTCACATACTTTTTGAAAAGCACAATTATTTGTTTACTTAGTAATAGCCCAAAATTTAGTGTTGTTGGGTCACTTTAAATATTTTTAGGGCAATTGAGGAATTCAAATTATGTTGGTTTCTTCACGAAAATTAGTGAATGCTTACAGCACATCAAACATTTTTTGTTGTTGTTTGAATAAATATTATTTTCTAACTTTATTTTAAATTTGAGTCGGCTTTGATTTTTAACAAGTGATAATTTAGCTTAGCTAATCTTAATGACATGACATCATTAGTGTGTGATTACTGTAGCTTGATTACAGGGGTTACTATAGCTTAAATCAGGGATGTCACGGCGCTCCATCGCAGCATTGAGTGCCCCCGTCGGAAGCTCCATTGCAGAACCCGATGGTCGCCAGCGAAGCTTCATTGGAGAGCCACCACAAACGAGTGGAGCTTCATTGCAGCGCCACGACGACGGGGTGCCGCAATGAAGCACAAGAGAACGACGGATGGATTGGAGCAGTTGCCATCACGAGCAAACATCGTTGTTCCAAGATCGGTGGTGAGCTGAGTGACGACGAGTCGTCGACCACTCCTGTTCCCGCGGAGGGATCGAGACGCTCCATCTGCTGATGCAACCTTCATGGTGTGGTGGTTGGAGCTGATGTTGTGGAGTACGATGGGTAACTGCTTCTCTCAAGGACGGTGAGAAGCTGGTGTTATGGAGAGATGTAGAAGACGAGCACCCTCAAGAGATACGGCAGCGAATGAGTGGCTGTGGAAGCCCGTGATGCATTGTCCCACCCCAACACATGTCATCTGGCACACGCGAGTGATTTCTCGCAGAAATTATCCGGATGATTTTAAACGTTTTTCTATATCATTATCTTTACCTATTAATAAAGGATGGATGACTTGTGCATGTTTGTTGTTGATCATTTTATTAAAAAAAACTGCAATTTTAGGTAATTAACCTGCAGTACGTTTTTAAGTCAAAAAAATCATCTTTTATTTTTACAAAAAGTCCCTCACTTTTACAATAATAAACCCGCAGTCCGATTTTAAGTCACACTGGACCGTATTTTTCTATTTTTACATATAACACCCTAATATTTATGTTAAACAATGCACATTCCATGTGTAATAAATATATTTTTAAATAATCATATATTTTAAACCCTAACTTTAATTTTAACATATTGTATATGAAATTTGACTAAAAAATGTGTAGAATCTGAATATGATGTAATATTTATCTATTAGCTATTTAAAAAATAACCTATTTAGGCTGTAACCTAAATCAATGATGCATGTTTCGTTACTTCTTGATACCGATGTCAATTTGTAATGCAAATGAATATGTCACACACATTGTGATGCTTGATAAGGAACGAGCAAGGAAAATAATTACAATGAATCAACTAAAATCCATAGGCATGTTGTACTTTCATCAGTCTTTGTCTTTGTACATGTCCCATGATCGAAGATGCTACATACGTTTTTTTTTTACCAAATCCACACGCGTACTTACCAACGGACTACATAATTTTTTTTATAGTGAATACACAAATAATTTTTATAACATATACATACACTTATAAAATTTATGAAGATTGGAAGTACACGAAGATTTATTTTAAAAATATCCAAACCATTCTTGTGATAGTTATGAACATTAATATTGAAACTCATACATAGGATCTTATTTTGTGTTTCATCCGCCGCATGTGACGGTGACACATATAGACTTTTTTAAATAGAGTTAATTTGTAGAAGCGGCCTCCTTACCCCTTAGTGTCGAACGACACCGACAGGTTGCTATCTGAGTCTCGACGTAGGTGAACCAAAATTGAATCAAAATGAGAACAATGATTCAAATAAAAAGTATATACTCTTTCGTTGGAACGCACAAATATGTTTGCTAGTAAGGGGGTGTTTGCTTAGGGACTAGACTTTATTTTAGTCCCAGAGACTAAAGAAAAAAGTCCTTTCAGTAGTGTCTTTTTCTAGTCCCTTAAGAAAAAGTCTCTTTCATTTGGTTACATAGGGACTAAAAGTTAAAAGAAAAAAAAATAGCCTAATCACTGTAAACAAGGCCTGAGTGAGTGTTTCCTAAAAAAAAAAGGCCTGAGTGAGTGAAGTACTCGTTCAGTTGGTCCACCTTGCCCGCTCTCGACGGCTTAGATCGCGTGGATTTGGATCTAGCGGCCGCATGTCGAACTGAGAAACCCGCCCCCGACCCCGGCAAAACAGAGCAGAGCAGAGTCTCGTGAGTCATGAGCAGGGGATGAAGCTCCCGGCGTGGCTCACCGCCGTGCCGCCGGACCCCCGCGTGTACGGTGACCTCATCCAGCGCTGCGCGAACGCCGGCCACCTCGTTGCCGGCAGGCAGCTCCATGCCCGCCTCGCCACCCTCTCTGTGATCCCCTCCAACTTCCTCGCCTCCAAGCTCATCTCACTCTACTCCAGAACCGGGCGCCTGCACGACGCCCGCAGGGTGTTCGACGCCATCCCGCAGCCCAACCTCTTCGCCTGGAACGCCATCCTCATCGCGCTCTCCCTCCACTCGCCCCAGCCCTCCGCGGCTCTTCGCCTCTTCGCGGCCTCCGGCGTGTCCCCCGACGAGGTCACCGTCTCCGCGCTCCTCAAGTCCCTCGCCGCGTCCGGGCCGGACCTGTCCCCTCTCGTCGCCGGGGAGCTCCACGCCCTCGCGTTCCTGCGCGGGTTCGGCGCGGACCTCTTCGTGTCCAATGGGCTCATCACCGCCTACGCTAACGCTGGCGACATGCGCTCCGCTCGCGCGGTGTTTGATGAAATGCCACGAAAGGACGTCGTGTCCTGGAACTCTCTTGTATCAGCGTACGCCCGTGGAGGATGGTACGAAGAGTGTTTGGAGTTATTCCATGAGTTGGTGCAGGCTTGCGCTGGTGGTGGCGTTCGGCCAAACTGTGTCACGGTGACAAGTGTGCTGCATGCTTGTGCCCAGCTCAAGGCTGTTGATTTCGGGGTCTATGTGCTCCGGATTGCTAATGAGAGTGGGCTTGATATGGACATTGCAGCATGGAACTCAGTTGTAGGGTTTTACGCCAAATGTGGGCGGTTGAAGTATGCTCGACAGTTGCTTGAAAGGATGCCTAAGAAAGACACGGTCAGTTACAGCGCCATGATTACTGGTTACATGAACAATGGGCATGTTGATGAAGCAATGGATCTTTTCCGTCAAGCAGATGCTAAAGGCATCAACACGTGGAATGCGTTGATTTCTGGATTGATACAAAATGGACGCCAGTCTGATGTTCTTGGATTGCTTCATGAGATGATGGGTGCTGGGATACTGCCCAATACAGCTACTCTTTCAATCATCATGCCCTCAGCACCGTTGTTCTCAACCCTATTGGGAGCAAAGCAAGCTCATGGTTATGTGATAAGAAATGATTATGATCAGAGCAACAATGTTGTCAGTGCATTGGTCGATGCTTACTCAAAGGCTGGATTTCTTGATATGGCCAGGAAGGTGTTTGAATTGTATGAGAATAGAAGCACAATTGCCTGGACATCGATCATTTCGGCTGTCGCAGCTCATGGAGATGTTATGGAGGCACTGGATCTGTTCAATCAGATGGTCAGTGCTGGCATTAGGCCTGATACTGTAACTTTTACTGTCGTGCTTACTGCATGTGCTCATGCGGGCAAGGTAACCGAAGCTCGTCAAATTTTTCACTCCATGCAAGCTATGTTTGCTGTCAGTCCTGTGATGGAGCAGTATGCTTGCATGGTTTCATTACTCAGCCGTGCTGGTATGCTTAAGGATGCACTTGACCTTGTAAACAAGATGCCTTTTGCGCCAAATGCAAAGGTCTGGGGTGCACTGCTTAATGGAGCAGCAGCAGTTGGTGATGTTGAGCTTGGTCGGTTTGTGTTTGATCGATTATTCATGATAGAGCCTAAGAACACAGGTAACTACATTGTGATGGCTAATCTGTACTCAAATGCTGGCAAATGGGAAGAAGCTGAAATCATAAGGAGCATGCTGTGGGGAGTTGGATTGGAAAAAATTCCTGGGTGTAGTTGGAATTGAGGGGTTCTATAGTCTGCTAGAAATGGTTGCTGCAGATACATTGTTAGCAAAGTGGCAACAAAAACTTAATTTGGTTGTTGGTTGATTAATGAGATTAAATTATAGACAAGAGCCTGGCATCAACCTAACTGTTGAATGGAGACAATTTATAGTGATGACATTCAATAGATCTAATAGTTGAGATGTTATTTTCAATCCTGATAGGTACCAGCCTTTTGGAGTTACATGGACCATCGTATTCCACACCTGATGGTCAATCATATTGATTTGATTGAGCAACAAATTCTTGGACGACAACCAATGAGAGCATTGCTTCCATGATATTCTTATCTGAACCTTTTGTACTATGAGCTGAGAATACTTTTCTTATCTTTATTTGCTATTTCTAGGACGCCAATTACCGAAGCAACATATAATTTCATGATCATGGTTTCTTAGAACCAAGAGCAGTCTAGTTTTAAGCTTCAGGATGTCAAGCATGATCTGTTCCTTCTTGATGAAATACTAATATCAAGGTGCAGAAGAATCCATTCCATAAAGAAAAAGTTCCTTTCATACCCTAGATCCAATGAATAATGGCTTTTCCTTGTGACATTAATATGGAAAAGCAGATCTACTCTTATTTGTTAGGATCATATGCAGACATGATTCAGATGCGCCACTTTGTGTGTATTTGGTATTTGCACCGTCAAAATGTTATTTAAAGTTTTTTTTTCTTCCTGTGGAAAATAGACTGATTCCTGTAAATCTCGTGTGAAGTTCCTGTTTTCCAAACATTATCCGGAAATGTAGAAACGCCCGAGTTAGAGCTGCAAGGAGATGGCACAACAAGATTTGCCTTTTGGCGTTGATCATGGTTCACATGCTTGGATCATTCTACTTCTCCATTTCCCAGCTCATGAACTCCAAGAGAAGAAAAGCACGCAAGCAGCTCCCAGGTTTGTTACCTAACTTATTCTGGACTCACTACCAGAAAAGCATATATGCCTGTTATTTCGTTGTGTGGCCACACTGCTCACATGCTAAAACTTCACAGGCCGAAGGCCGCCCAAACGAGGAAAGGAGATAATGTTACCAGTGGGTACTTACTTTGATGAGAGCCTGCAATCTTGATGCGTGGTGGTGCAGGACACCCTGGAGCCTAGCTTGGAGTACAAGTGAAGCCAAGTGAGTATAGTCACCCCCATCACCACAATCATGTTTCGAAAAAAAACATTTACTTTTTGAAGAAATGCATCTCTTTAATCATACATATAGTGTACAGCCAGCCACGCACTCCATCTCAGCATATATACGCTAAGAGTATAAGACGATGTATCATGCATATGGAGGTGGTTCGGGTGGAAGTGGAACGCTTGATGATTTGGATCATAGCACGCACAAGAGTAGAAGTGCGGTGACAAAATTACCACACAACAAGAAGCAGCAAGGCATATCAGAGGGGATGTTGTCACTATCACTTCACCCCCTTTTTGGCATTATATAACCCCACAGTCAGCATGCATTTCTTGACAACTTTTGAATTCGAAACTTGGCAGGTGGTTAATTAATCTTCAACTTGTCCGTTCCCGTGTCTCGATCCAAATCTGGAGTTTCAAAATGGTCTGAATTGTCTTGCAATTATGCATGCGTGCTGACGCAGTATGTATAATCTTGTGCACGTGATGGGCCTCCCAGATCACGGTAATGACCAGTGGTAAGACGAGGCGTATATCAGTATATGTGTCCACGGCTGTGTGGCTTAACCCAGGACCCTCATGTATTGAGGAATTATTGCCTCTGGACTGTAACCCTATTAGTAAAATGGAATACACTCCTTTTCGCCCCGAAAAAAAAGTATATGTGTCCTCTGTGCGGTGGCTGTGTAGGCGAGCATTGGCATGGGCTATGCGTGCCTGCAACCACTTGCCGGAGAAGCCCAGCATCATCATCGTCCATCACCCTCTGGCGCAAAAGCTTGCGCTCCAAGATCGGGAATGATGGGGGAGGTTCGACCGGCTGTAGAAGAATACATACATTGCCGGGCGGTTAAATTCTTGGAACAAGACAGGTACATACTGTAGAGTAGAGTCTCCATCCTGTGATCTTTATTCTTCCACTACTTTGGTCTCTTTACACTTTAACCGCTGCTGTACTTGCTTTCCAACCCGTTTCCTTTTTCTTGACTGGACAAAATCTAGTCTGACCGTCGTGTCAAAGCGTAACTTTTTTACTGAATAGTATAAAAAAGCTCTAGCCCAAGTGTCTGTCTAACCATGCAAGGTGTCAAAACATCGTTGATGGGGCGGCGGCAGCACCCGGAATCCAAAGACCCTATGCAGGATGCAGCAGACGGTACGGACCCTGACATCTATGAATAATGCCCCAGCTCGTGTCCATTGCTCGGGTACATTCATGAGTGCTTTCTTTAGACGTACTATCTAGGTACATTTATTCATGGCTGTGTGTGAAGCTCCTGGCCTGGGTGAGGAATTGTTGTACAGTATCAAGAAGAGGAGAAGCATTGAGCAGTAACAGGGGGATCAATCAAAGCAAAGGTACGTACATTTTTCACTAAAATAAATCATGCCTCCCTACTTCCCAGTCACTAATACACTCTCCGTTATTTAGATATTTCGACTATATATATGGATTGAAATGAGTGACACTAAAATGTGTCTAAATACTTTAGTTTTTTCTCAGAACATCTCCAATAGCAGCCCTATTTTTGGGCATGATACATTTTTAAGGCACGCGAGGCAAAAAAAGGCCTCTGACAGCTATGTAATCCTATTTATTTTTTCTGGGCAGCCCAAAAAGAGCTTTGCTACAGATACAGAAATACTCCCTCTGTACCTAAATATAAGTCTTTTAAGATATTTCATTAGGTGTCCAAATACGGAGCAAAATTAATGAATTTATACTCAAAAGTATGTCTATATGCATCTATATGTAATCCATTAGTTGAACCTCTACAAAGACTTATATTTAGGAACGGATGAAGTATTTTACATAGAATTACAGATGCGCTGGTGTGTGCAAATTTAATTGGTTGTTAGATGAAAACCGGCCCTATCCTAAAAATCAGAGGGGAGAGATTAGTTGTGAAGGAGAGAGAGATCTGTAGAACTTCCATACCTATCCATACGTCTAGCATTTTTGGCACAAAAAAGAGTCTCTAAAAGTGTAGCAAATATAGGGCACTTTGGCAGCTGCCCAATGTGAGGCTGCATCAGGACGCGCGCGCCATGACCGGCTCCTCCGCGCAGCTGTTTTATTTTAAGGCAACTGTTAGAGCAGTTGTGCTCTATTTCGTGCCCTATTATAAGGCCGCTATTGGAGACGGCGCTTGGGCGTGCCAAAAAAACGTGTTCTTTGCCTTAATTTTTTTACTTCAATATTTTTTCGTGCAAAAAATAGGGCTGTTATCGGAGATGCTTTAATAGTGAACAGAGAACAAAAAGGGTAGTTAGAGCATCTTGAACAGCCGCATAAAAAATGCTTCACACGTTAAAAGATTCGTTTACAGCTCCAACAGATGCTGCAAAACAGTGTGCGCGCTAAAAAGTTTTGGGCATGCTCTAAAAAACGTCAACGCGCGTAGCATATTTGGGACGCGGGATCACGCGCTTCATAATTTGCAGTGCTTGCTTTTTGGGCACGCGTTTTTAAATGTCTGCTAAAACTATGTTGGTTCCATCGTATTAAAATTGCTACAGTGAGACGCTATGGTTTTTATTAAACGCGATTTTTTTTGCAGCTGCTGGAGATGCTCCTAGGAGCAAGCGTGCTCTTGTGATGCTCGTGTTTAGCGCGAATAATACGTGAGAGCACAGCTGATAATATGTCATTGTTAACACTAGCGCATCTTGTCGGTTACCTCTCCGATTCAGTTGGGTTGGAGCACAGGCGGCTCGTGAGGCACCGCGACAAGGACGCCCCAAGCGCTCTCGCCTTTGTCCTCCTCCTGAATTTTCTTGCATTATCACCACATATGTTCACATGCATGACAACAACACGGAGAGGAGAGGAGAGGAGAGGTCGGTGCACAGAATTGAGGGCCCTGCCTACCAACTGCTAAAACCCACGGGCAGAAGATTAATAATACTAATAGTATGCGGCAAGGTGAGAGGTGATGGGGCCGAGCGACAGCAAGCGCAAGCGGGTTAAATGAATGAGCAGGGCCGCCCTTCACGTGGCTTTCTTTCTGCCCTCCCTCCCTCCCTCCCTCCCTCTGTTATGTTATCAGTCTTGCCACATTGCATATTACGAGCCCCCAGGCCAAGTCCCCACATGTCCCCTCCTGTGGCCATCGCTTTGTTAATCCGGTTTTCTTATCGGTGGAATCAGTGTTACCATCTCAGTTCCACGTGCAGCACTTTGCAACTTCCGCTAGGTACGTACGTAGTCAAGGGTTGATGAGCCTGTTGTGTGCGCTATGCTACTACACAATTGACTTGGGTTGCCATGGCACTTGGACACAACCCCTCATGCGACTCCTGCATCCAAAGTTCAATTTATGAACGTGAACCATGGGACGATTTATGCTTCTCAATTTGCAACACTCCTACGCCTGAGAAAGCTGTGAAATGCCCAAGAGTACAGACTACAGTGGAGTGAAACAAGTTCTGTGGTGACTCCAGTAACGCGCCTCACGGGTGGCAGTCACGGACAGAGCCGGCCGGCGGCCGCTGTGGTCATCTCAAATCCTCCGTCAAATCCGTGCCCCCTACTATTACTAGCCAGTAGCCACTCTAGCTAGCGTTCAGACGCTTCTCACGCCCGCAACAAAAACATAGAGAGAGGGAGGGAGGGAGGGAGGCACCTTCCGCTTCAAGCCTCCTCCTCCTCCGAATTCAGCAACCTCCGCACCGCACCACCCCGCCATACCCTGCGGAGCCACCCATCTCAAAAGCAAGCAAGCAGCGTGCATGCAGATGCAGTGCAGCTAGCAGAAGCGCCTAAAGCCACCGCCGCCACATGCCCAGGCCGGTACGCGCGCACCATTTATCTTCCCCTTCCCCCAGCCATTGCCGAGCTCGGGACGCTACGAGATCGCGGCGTCGACAAGGGTGACCAGGAGGAAGGGAATGTCTGAACCGGCCACGCAATGCAGGTCCGTCGCTACTCGCCAGCCACCTTCTTGGATTGCTGGGTGTCTCCTCGGTTTCCAGGACAGATTCTTTGATTGTTTATCCGCGGATGCCGCCTTGGTCTCGGCGCTGTCTCTGCTCTCGAGCTGCGTGTCCATGCCGTGCTAATGGGGATCCTAGGAGGATCAGTTCCTGAACCCTTTTCCTTTTCTTTCATTTGTTTGGATCGCAGGGGAAATGGGGGCGGCGGCGAGGGCGGCGCCGGCGGCATGAGAACGGTGGAGTGCCTCAGAGGGAGGCTGCTCGCCGAGCGGGTGGCGTCCAAGGCGGCCAAGGAGGAGGCCGACCAGCTCGCCGCCAGGGTACCGTACCACTTCTCCTCCACACACATTCCGTACCCATGCTAGCGTCAACCCCTTCAGTTCCCACTGTTTGGTTCGGTACAGCTTTAACTTTGTTCTTTGATTCGGCGACAGTTGGACGAGCTTGAGAAGCAGCTCTCCGACGAGGTCAAGATCAGGGACAAGGCGGAGCGGAGGCTGAGGAGGGTCATCAAGAGGCTCGAGTCCCTCAAGATTCTGGATGTGGGGAGCTCCATCGGCTCGCTCTCCTCCAACTCCAACGGCTGCTCCGGCCAACAGGCGGCGCCGGAGATGGAGGAGAGGAGCGGCCCTGCAGTGTCGCTGAGCACCGTCGATTCGGTGTTGTCAGACCCTCGCGCCGGCGGCGAGGACAAGGGATGGGACGGCGAGAGCGTGAAGGGCTCCTCGGCCGGTTCCTGCACTCAGGCCAACTCCTCCCAGGACGGGAGCTGGTTCTCCGTCGTGTCCGAGCAGTCCGGCTCTGGCGCCTGCAAGGCGGAGGAGAGCCGCACGGAGGAGAACTCTGACGACGCCGACAAGTGCTGTTCCGGTGACGGCGCTGGTGACGTTGATCGTGATTCAGCGAGGTACGCGGCGTGCAGGTTAACAATGAGTGCCTTTTTTACTGGTTATTACTATTACAAGTTAAAAAACAGTTGGTTGATTCATTGCTCTATGGATTAGTAGTATCAGCCTTTCTAGCATGCGTAGGCGTTTGCAGATTACTCCTGGTTCGTGCAGAGTTTTACTTTTGTCTGGCAGGGATTAGGCTGCATTTCTTCATCTTTTTTACATGTGCGTTTTCATCGTGTTATTAATGATGGACATGGAGGGAACAATATGTGCCGCATGCCTCAGTTACCAGAATAATTGTAATTTATAGGGCAGAAAAGGAGACGACGGATTGTCGGCGTTGTGCACATCTGTACGTCTGCATCCCTCTTTGTGTGTCCCGGGCCTTTTTACTAGGATATTGCGAAATACTGCCTCCATTCCGAGTGTTTGGGATGGAGAGGGAGTAGATTTTTCTTGTAGCCGCGTAATCACTTGTGTTGCTGCATAGATTCTTGATGTGTCTGCGCATCTCTTTTTATAGCAACAGCGTACTACCGATTGTGTTGTAGAACTAGTAAAAATGTTTCTCTGGTGCACCGTCAGCAGGGAAGAAGAAGCTCCTGCGGCGTCCAGCGGCTCGTCAAAATCCGAAGCGAGCTACCGGGACGGGGAGGACGACAGGCTCGCGCTGGTGCTGGTGGAACACCCGCACTACAGCGCAGAGGCGGCCGAGGCCGAGGAGAAGGAGAAGGACGAGCTCGCCATGGTCCTGGCCGACCCCCAGCCGAGCGTGGGCGTCGGTGGCGGCGACGACGTGCAGTCGGTCCTCCTGGCGCTGCGGCAGGTCAAGGAGCAGCTGCGCTACACCATCCAGAGGAGGAGGTCTGAGGGGCTTGTCGCGCACCGAGAGCTCTACGGCCACTGACTCAGCCTCGCCTGCTCTCAAGAGCATAACGAGAAGCGGAAGCTGAAGTGTGCTGCACTTGCACTTGCAGTGGTGTATTTATCTACAGCATTGGGAGTATATTTGGTGGAATAAAGGTTCTACTGGTGTGAGGCGTTGTAATGGCGGTATATATATTTATATATAAAAAGAAGTGAATTCCCTAGGCTGTTTACTACTCCTGTTTATTACTCCCTCTATTCACAAATATAAGATGTTCCAACTTTTTCTGAATCAAATGTATAGACATGTTTTAGTGTATTTGTTTTGTGAACGGGGGAGTAGCAGTTAACCTGGCCTCCTCCCGTAGCTTCTCCATAATGGAGCATTTATATGCACTCGATGCGCACTTACCAGACATTCAGATACCCTGGACGCATATAGCATGCATCTGAAACGAACAATACAAGCACAAAAACTAAAAAAGGCCCGAGTGCATGGCTAGGAAGTAAACGTAGTACACAGGTGTCCCCAGACCAACCAGCAAACAGACGATAGGCTGCCCAGCGAGTACAGTAAGGAAGTCCTCAAGTGCTACACGGTAAACAGCACTCAAATGGCTCCCAGCAGAGTACAGCAAGGAAGTCATCAAGCACTACACAGCAAACAGCACAGGAATGGCTCCGACAACATGACGCCATTGGTGTTGTTAGTCTTGTACAAACTACGGTACGGCTTCACCGACGTCTCGAGGAACGAGCGTATCTGAGACCCTGCAAGGAAATGGAATCGGTCATTTCCATGTTATGGGACATATAACAGCAGCCAAGGCCTTATCAAGGAAACAAAATGCTATTGTATGATGATAAGAGCGTGCATATCTAACCTCAAAAGGCAGGGGCTGTTTTCCATCATGCCGTGCCAGCTACAGTCGCCGCGTCCTGTGTTACACATGCACAGAGGTCAGGAGGAAGACAACGAATTACAACAAACAGGAAGCACAAGTTCTACACAAAAACATGCCATAGAGTGGAGGACATACCGGCTTGGAGGTGTCTTTGTCCTTTCCTTCAGATGACCCACTAGGTGCTCCTGCAAACCTGGCAAAGTAGTGAAGAGATGTCAGATATAGCTTGCTCTTGCTTGTTAGATTAGGGTTCTAGTGAAAAGAATGACATGAAACTGCCGCATCATTCTACCTAAGGGCTCGTGCCTTTCGCTTCTCTTCTTCCGCCTTGCCAACTTCTGTACTCTGACCAAATCGCTCTAAGCGAGCTTTTTTCTTAGCCTCGGTATTATCAGAAGAGGGCGTAGGAAGGCCAAACCTGCAAATTGATGGAAGTATGTACCAGTTCACAATTTGGGGGAGTCGAAGACATACAAGTGCATCATAGGTAATTAAGTGTATATCACACACCTCTCAGCCCTGGACTTCTTCTTCTGCTCCTCCATCTTTTCATTCGAAGATCCAGTCCCAAACCTTGTAAACAAGATAATTGGTAGCCACATTTCTTAGTATTTGAAATATAATATGCGTACAAAAGATCAAGCAAATAGGAACCACAGAAGTGATGGAGAAGACAGATAGTTAGTTAACATGGGAACAACTCATTCAGTTTTGATCAAATTAAGATCACACACTAATATTGAAGTATTAACCTAAATGGATTGAAGCTGAGTTTTGCACTATAACCAAAAAAAATGATGTTGCTAACCAGTTCATGTACTATTGATCAGTTTAAATAATCCAGCATGTACTAACGACTATCAATCAGTTCAACAAATGATATTGCTAATGAGCTCATCAACTATAAAAGATGGTCCAGTCATTTCAGCTGTGTACATAAGATATGCGCAATTTCTATTATAGATACTTGGAACACAAGCATACGCATTGGAGAAAGAAGTGGTGAACAATAACATTCTTTCACAATACAGATACTAAAGGTGTACAATAATAACATAATTCACCATACGGGTATTAATTTTTACCAACATAAACAACGAAACAAATATAACATGCTTGAACTTAACTGTTATTGAGATTACAGCATTGTTTACCAAAAAAAATTGAATATCTATATTTGCAAATCTTGTCTGCTTAGGTCCAGATATGTGTGTAAAATATTTCATTGATTAGCAGGTTTTGTCTGGCATGTAGATGAGTTAGAATTCAAGAAATAAGTAAATACCATTGTAGGAGAATTTGCCAATGTTTCATTAGAGATGGAATGTATTTGGTTCTAAAATCCTAACATCATGGCAGTCAATCTAATAAACCTTAAACTCAAGACTATAGAGCCAAAAAATAAGATCATCGTTGTACTACACTAGTCAATTACAATAGAAAGGTCAAAAAAGAATTCAGCAAGTAAAATACTTCACATCGCTAACTACAGTTCACAATAGGGCCCGGGCATCGTGATGTAGACTAAACCAGCTTAATATTGCGCAGCCTCACAGGACAGTGAACATGCAAGAAACATGAGCACCCTTGTCTCCAGGGCCATTGGAGATATACCAACTAAGTCACTTGTTTCTTTGTTTTGTTTTGCTCTTTTGCTGAAGGAAACCTTTACAATAAAGCTTTCATGGTTAGGTAATAATCGATTATGCATCGTGACCATTTTCTTGTATTTAATACTCCTAAATATCCAGAAGCTACTCAATTGTGTGATGCTTGATTTCTCATGCCTGCGTAAGTGCCTTCAAATCCATGCTTACTGAAAACAATGTAACTAATAAGCTCTAATGTGAGCACACTATTGGATCCTCAATCCTATCAATGGAGATAAGCCTCTGGTCAATAATAACAAACATAATAGGCCAGTACATCAAAGTTCCGGTAACTGGAGAAGTACTGCACCATAACTTCCAACACGACTGCCCTAGAGAGTTGGGGACCCCCAAATCTCTCAGATTTGTAGTAAAGGGGGGTAAATCTCTAAACCCTAGGAAAAGGGATTTGATAGAACAATCACCTCTCGGCGCGACTGCTTCGCTTCTCGTCCTCGGACATCACCACCTGCGTCCCAAACCGCTCCGCGCGGCGCATCTTCTTCTCCAGATCCGTGGCTGCCCCACCGGCGGCGGCAGCCGCAGCGGAGCTAGGGTTTGGGGCTGCTGTCGGGGAAGTCGGATTCGGCGCCTCCCCAGCGGCAGCAGCCGCCGGGGCCGTCAGCTCGGTGGCGGCCGGGACTTGCGCGGGCTTGGAATCCTGAGATGCCATCGGTAGAGCGCTCGTCGGGCAGGGAGGTCACGGTCACGGACGCGGTGTGCGGCAAGAGAGTTTCTGGTCTGCTGCTGCTTTTTCCAGCTCGAGTTCGCTCGCCGCTTCACCCCTCTCCTGTATGCTTCGCAGACGGGCCATTTGGGTCAGTTCGAAGTATAGCTGGCCAAACGGGCCAGGCTAAACAGGCCAGCCCGCGAGCCCGCGGGCACGGCACGACACGTCATGGGCCAGACACGGCACAACTAAAACGGATCCATGGCAGGCACGCAGCCCGCCTCGGGCCGTGCCTGGGCTTGAAGGCTGGGCCCGCGGGCCGGCACGACGCGTTCCGTTTACATTTTTATTTTTTATTTATATACATAACATACTATAAAATAGTCCAATAATTCAAAATTAGCTCAAAAACTATCTAAAAGGGGCCTAAAATCGTACTTACCGTGCCCACGAACCGACCCGTTTAGCTCCCGTGCCGTGTCTAAACCAGGAGGCTGCGCACATGGGCCGGCACGGCACGGTCCGGCTAATATTTGTGCCTAAGTGGGTTGTGCCATGACGGGCCGTTTACAGTCGGGTCGGGTCGTGTCGTGTCGTACCGGGTCGGCCCGTTTGGCCAGGTATGATTCGCAGACAAATAAAACGAAATCACTATTAACGAGTACACCTTCCAACGGTTACTCCCACCTTCGCAAGTTGCGACAAGTAGCGCACTCCATGCACCACTTGTCGCAACCTCAGAGTTTTCTTTTTTATAGATCTGTATTTTCAAAATGTTTTATCTTCTAAACCGCCCGTCCAAATCTCGAACCGTTTTCACCGTTGGATTTCTCGCGTCGAGATTTTCAAAACTGGATCCCCTGTTGATAGGATTTGACGAACATTTTTTCACGAAAAAACGGAAGAAACAAAACGCACGAAGAAACCATGCCTCTCGCGAAAAAAAAGAGAGCAGAAAACGCGTTTTTCCCTTTCGGGGGGCGTGCCTCTAGCGAAGGCAAAACCGTGCCTTTCATGGAAGCAAAACCGTGCCTCTCGCAAAAAAAACAGAAAACACGTTTTTTCCCTTTCGGGAGAGGCACGGGCGTGCCTCTCGCAAAGGCAAAATCATGCCTTTCGCGGAAGCAAAACCGTGTCTCTCGCAAAAAAAAATAAAAAACGCGTTTTTTTTCTTTACAAAAGGCATGGGCATGCCTCTCGCGAAGGCAAATTCGTGCCTTTTCGGAAGCAAAATCGTGCCTCTCGCGAAGGCAAAATTGTGCCTTTCGCGAAAGCAAAACCGCGTTTCTCGAAAAACAACAACAAAAAACGTGTTTTTTCCCCTTTCCGATAGACACGGTCGTGCCTCTCGCAAAGGCAAAATCGTGCCTCTCTAAAAAAATAGAAAACGTATTTTTTCTGTAAAAAACAAAAAACAAATTGAATTTTTGTTTCGAGCCAAGAGTTACGAAAGACCGGTGAAAACCCGAAACACCAAAAAAATCCAAAAAAAATCATCCAAAAAAGCCGAAAACGCGTGCGAATTTTTTTCCCAAAGGAAACAATGTGAGCACGACACGTGGCGGCGGATGGAAACGCGCCAAGTGACGACGCGCGGAAGCGGTCGCTGGGAGGCTTTCGAGGAAACGCTCGCCAACTTTTTTTGAAGAAACAACGCGCTTTATTTCATATCATAATGTTTTGGGGAATACAAAGGTTGTCTGGAGGACTATTGAACCATAGATGATGGCCTATATCTAGGGTAGTGACCATCCTCGCTAAGTTATGTGCCTCGCTATTACTAGCACCTTGCTCGTGAACAAACTCACAGCTAAGGAAACTCGACTTCCTCTCTTGTATATCATTTAAAATCATGCAATATTCTCCTCGGTGCAGTTGGCTTTTCAGGTCGTTGATGACTCTCAGACAGGCGGATGTTATACGCACTTTGGTGATAACCATATCTTCCGCCAAAGCTATAGCCTCTCTCCATGCATAGGCCTCGAGCGTTGCAGGCTCAGTTATTCCATGGAAGACCAGCGCACAAGCGCCAAGAAAATGTCCCTCTGCGTTGCGACATATCACACCCACAACACCAATATTTGAGGACTTCGCCACAGCCACGTCATCATTCAGTTTGGTCTCTCCTGGTGAAGGCAGTATCCATCTTGGCGCTGATGTACTAGCAGCCCCCCTGGTGTTCTTGATCTTTTGCTTCTTGGCTGACAGTTCTCTCAACTCTTGCACATAGCGTTCAATGAACAAATGTGTGGACAATGGACTTTGAAATTCCTGCTCGTGAATCGCCTTGCGGCGCGCCCACCATATCGCCCATAGGATGGTAAGAACAGCAACGAACTTGTCTTGGCTCAATGTATTACAGAGACCGTGCAGCCAGATCTTTGGATCGGACGTCTCATCGCCGTATACAAGTAGCAGCCAATCATCGTCGTCGTCTCGGAGGGACCACACGCTCTTTGACATATTACAATCTAGGAGGGCATGTCTCCAAGTATCGCATGCAGCTTGGCAAATCGGGCATACTGCCTCCTCCGACATGTGGCGACGTTGTCTCTCTTGGCCCGTCGGCAGGGACGCCCAAGCTAGGCGCCATGCAAAAATGCGGAGCTTGGCAGGAACCTGAACACCCCAAAGCTTCTTCCAATTGCCCTCCTGCTGGACAGTGTTTGACGGATCGGTTTCTCCAGTAAGCCACTTCTCCCGCCTAATTTTTGTTTCCATGACCATCATGTAGCAAGAACGAACGGAGAACACTCCAGATTTCTCATACTGCCATGCATAGAAATCATTTTAATTAGTATGGCTGAGTGGGATTTGGCGCACTATCTCGGCATCCATCGGAACCAAATGTTCAGTCAATGCTTGCTCGTCCCAGATTCTGTCCACATTTGATATAAGTTCTGCAACTTTGTCCGGGGGGTTTGGAGAGATTACACTAATTGGGCGCATTTTATAATCTCTCGGTAACTAATTATCATTCCAGATGTTGGTGTTCTCACCGTCTCCAATGCGCTTAATCAACCCCGTGTACAAGATGTCCCTCCCTTCGCAGAGAGAGCGCCAGATTTGTGATGGCCGGGAACCCATTTGGGCTGAAAGAATGTCTGAAGCTGGGAAGTACACCGCCTTAAGTATTCTCGCGCTCAGAGTATTAGGGTCACAAAGAATCCTCCATACCTGCTTGGAAAGAAGTACCAAGTTAAAAAAACTCCATATCTCGGAAACCAAGACCCCCCTTGTATTTCGGTATACACATAGATTCCCATGAAACCCATGTTGTTTTCCTTTCACCTGCCTTGCTACCCCACCAGAACTTGCGTATCAATGAAGTAACATGCTGACATAAACCCCTTGGTAACTTAAAAAGAGTCATAGAGTATGTGGGTATAGCCTGCACCACCGACTTAATTAGCACCTCCTTGCCACTTCCCGCTAGGCACTTTTCCATCCATCCCTCGATATTCTCCCAAACTCTGTCCTTTAGATAGGAGAACACACCATTCTTCGCTAGTCCCACGTTAGATGGTAAGCCCAAGTATCGCTCACATATGGTCTCTTTTTGGACTTCAAGAATACCTTTAATTATCTCTCTTTACGACATTGGACATCCCTTACCAAAAAAATGGAAGACTTTTCATGGTTTATACGCTGCCCAGAAGCTTGACAGTACAAGCTTAGAATTTCCTTAAGTTTTGAGGCATTCTCCGCGGTAGTTTTGCTGAAGAGCAAACAATCATCCGCAAACAAAAGGTGGTTTACCTTCGGTGCGGTGGCAGCAATTTGGATGCCCTCGAACAACCCCTCATTGCTTGCTTGCTTTAACATGCATGAAAGTCCTTTATCGCCAATAGGAACAAATAGGGAGAGATGGGGTCCCCCTGCCTAATGCCTATGGAAGGTTTGAATTCACTACTTTGCAGTCCATTAAAGAGTAGAGAGAAAGATATTGAAGTAACTCCTCTCATAACCTAACGCACAAACTAATCGCAGAAGCCCATCTTTTTCATGACGGCCTCCAAATATACCCATTCGACATGATCATATGCTTTCATCATGTCAAGCTTGATAGCACAATGCCCATTCTTCTTGATCATGTTGTTCTTCATAAAATGAAGGCACTCATATGCAGTAATAACATTATCAGTAATTCGACGACCGGGCACAAAGGCCGACTGCTCTTCAGAGATAATATCCGGGAGAATCTGCTTCAGTCGGTTAGCAAGTACTTTGGATGCAATTTTAAAAATCACATTGCACAAGCTAATAGGCCGAAACTGAGACAGTAAAGTGGGGTTTTGTACCTTAGGAATAATAACAATGAACGTCCTATTGATCTCCTCAGGGGAGTCTTCTCCCTCCAAAACTCGAATCACAACCTTGGTCACCTCTTCACCGCCAAGATGCCAATACTTCTGAAAAAAGTGAGCCGGGAAACCATCGGGTCCTGGTGCCTTAGTGGGAAACATTTGAAACAGAGCTCTCTTCACCTCTCCTTCCGTTATATCTTTTGATAACATATCATTCATTGAACTTGTAACCTTACAAGGTACATGACATAACACCTCTTCCATTCCAATGACCCCTTCCGATGCATACAAATTTTCATAAAACTCCACCGCCATTTGCTGAAGTTCTGCCGAGTCATTGCAGACAGTCCCGTTAGGTCGCGTCAAACTCTCTATACGATTCTTCTTTCGTCTGCTGGACGCCTAATGGTGGAAAAAAATTGTAATCTGATCACCTTCGAGAAGCCACTGAATACGTGCACGTTGACGCCACATTACTTCCTCTCTAAAATGCAACTCGATAATTCTATCTTCAACCTTAATTTCCTCACGTGAGGCAGCAATCCTGATCGGGTTCTCGCGCAACTCACCCAGCCTTCTTCTTAGGATCCTCAATTCTGTACGGACTGAACCAAACGTGGTTGATCCCCATCCACTCAAAGTTGCCGCCATGAGCAGCAACTTTTCTCTTATCTCATGTACTGATGTGGCTATCGAAGCCGCCCATGCTTCATGTATCATTGCGTGAAAACCCTCATGCCTTTCCCACATAAGCTCATACCGGAATGGTCTCTCCTTGCCAAGTCGCTGGTTGTGCGCCTCCATACTATTAAGGAGAATAATATGTGAATGGTCTGATTTTACAGCATGCAGATGACGTACAGATGCCAAAGGAAATAAAGAGCTCCACTCGGCTGTCGCCATTGCTCGGTCAAGTCTAACTCTACAGGTGGCACCGTTCTGCACTTTACGTTCGAAAGTCCAGTCGAGACCAGTATAGCCCAAATCACACAACTGGCATACATCAACCGCCTCTCTAAATGCATTTATTTGTCCCACATCCCGCTCATTCGCGCCAAACTGTTCTTCCCTTCGCAGAACCTCGTTGAAGTCCCCGATACACATCCATGGAAGATCACTATCTGCCTTCAAAAATCGCATCATATCTCGGGTTTTATATCGCATGCTCCTATTCGCCTCCCCATACCAACAAGTTAGGCGCCATGGATCTTTCCCATTCTCCCTAACCTTCATATCGATATGATATTTAGAGAAGTTCCTTAGTTCCAGCACCAAAGGCCGCTTCCAATACATACACAGACCACCACTTCTCCCCGAGCTGCCCACTCCATAGGCATTGTCATACCCTAAAGTTCTTGCCAAACCCTCCATGCGATTCTTTGCAATCTGCGTTTCCACAACGCACAAGACCGTCGGCGCACTCTCTCGCGCAAGGTCGTGGAGCTCATTAACTATCGTGGGGTCGCCCAACCCGCGACAGTTCCAACATAGGATCGACATTAGGCCCGGCGTTCCTCCTCGAGGGAGGCCGCCGATGTTGCCAATGCTTGTTCTGAAACTTTATCCGCTCCCAGATTGCTAACTTGTGCCTTTGCTTACAAAAAAGTATTCTTGGCCGGAGAGGCCACTTTCTTTGCTTTCTTTAACTCTCTTGGAGATACATGATACAACCATTTTGCATCATGCTTTTACATTGATATTTATCGCATTATGGGCTGTTATTACACATTATGATACAATACTTATGCCTTTTCTCTCTTATTTTATAAGGTTTACATGAAGAGGGAGAATGTTGGCAGCTGGAATTCTGGGCAAGAAAAGGAGCAAGTTTGAGATACCTATTCTGCACAACTCCAAAAGCCGTGAAAATCAGCGAGGAATTATTTTGGAATATATAAAAAATACTGGGCGGAAGAAATACTGGAGGGGAGCCACCAGGAGGTCACGACCTTGCCAGGCGCGCCCCACCCCCCTGGGCGCGCCTCGGGGGCTCGTGGGCCCCTTGTTACCCCTCCGGCTCCCATCTTCTGCTATAAGGAGGGTTTCGTACGAGAAAATAATAATCAAGAGAGAGCTTTCGGGAAGAAACGCCGCCGCCACGAGGCGGAACTTGAGCAGAACCAATCTAGAGCTCCGACAGGGCCGTCCTGCCGGGGAAACTTCCCTCTCGGAGGGGGAAATCATCGCCATCGTCATCACCAACACTCCTCTCATCGTAGGGGACTCATCTCCATCAACATCTTCATCAGCACCATCTCATCTCCAAACCCTAGTTCATCTCTTGTACCCAATCTCCGTCTCGCGACTCCGATTGGTACTTGTAAGGTTGCCAGTAGTGTTAATTACTCCTTGTAGTTGATGCTAGTTGGATTACTTGGTGGAAGATCATATGTTCAGATCCTTAATGCTATTCAATACCTCTCTGATCATGAACATAATTATGCTTTGTGAGTAGTTACGTTTGTTCCCGAGGACATGAGATAAGTCTTGCTATAAGTAGTCATGTGAATTTAGTATTTGTTCGATATTTTGATGCGTTGTATGTTGTCTTTCCTCTAGTGGTGTTATGTGAACGTCGACTACATGACACTTCACCATTATTTGGGCCTAGAGGAAGGCATTGGAAAGTAATAAGTAGATGATGGGTTGCTAGAGTGACAAAAGCTTAAACCCTAGTTTATGCGTTGCTTCGCAGGGGGCTGATTTGGATCCACTAGTTTAATGCTATGGTTAGACTTTGTCTTAATTCTTCTTTCGTAGTTGTGGATGCTTGCGAGAGGGGTTAATCATAAGTGGGATGTTTGTCCAAGTAAGGACAGCACCCAAGCACCGGTCCACCCACATATCAAACTATCAAAGTAGCAAACGCGAATCATATGAACATGATGAAAAGTAGCTTGATAGAAATTCCCATGTGTCCTCGGGAGCGCTTTACCTTATATAAAAGTTCGTCCAGGCTTGTACCTTGCTACAAAAGGGATTGGACCATCTTGCTGCACCTTTGTTACTATTGTTACTTGTTACCCGTTACGAATTATTTTATCCCGCAACTATCTGTTACCGATAATTTCAGTGCTTGCAGAGAATACCTTCTGAAAACCACTTGTCATTTCCTTCTGCTCCTCGTTGGGTTCGACACTCTTACTTATCGAAAGGACTACGATAGATCCCCTATACTTGTGGGTCATCAATACATACGCCGACAGTGGCGGCGGCGTGTCAGAAGGCTGGCTACCAATAGTTGTCATGCCTCCTGCTATATTTTCCTTTGTAAGTACAAGGTTCAGGTTACTGCTTCATGCAACTTTCACTTTATGGTTTTGCTGGTCTTGCATAGACGTACTAGTTGACAGAACCAATTTTAGGCTCCGGCGGGCTGCAGATTCAGTCTCCTTCACTATCTCGCGAGACTCATTTGATTTCAGAGGGCTAGTCACGTCTTCGTCCTCATCTTCTCCCGCGTCCAGTCTGGCATCCTGGGATGATCTCTTGCGGGGAGGTGATCTCTGGCGAGGAGTAGGTTCACCTCGACCACTTCTGCCTGCTCTACCACGACCCCTCGAGCGACCTCCCCGAGCTGCGTGGCCTTCACCTTGCATCCCCGGTGCTACCTCCTTTCGCTGTGCCAACATCCAGCTTCCCCATTACTTCTGTTTCGCCTCCCAAACACCATCTCCACACTCCTCATGGTTATGACCCATGAATCCACAAATTTGACAAAAATACGGTATCTTTTCATACTTGACAACAAGAATACGCCGACCCTCTCCCGTGACTGTCAAAGATGTAATCCTGGTGAGAGGCTTGCCCACGAGCACGCGCTCCCGCACTCGTACATATCACCTTCATAAAACAGCCTTGGTGAAAGCTGAATCTCTTTGACACGGCCAATACGGCGAGCGAGTTGATCCACTATGTCTGCATCATGATACATATCTGGGATCCCATGAATCTGAGCCCGGACGTAAAGACCATCAAGGTCCACTGAAGTAGGGTCCTTCTTCCCATCCTAATCCTCTACAATTAGCCCCATACCTCGGAACAACCAAGGACCGCCATGGACGATTTTCTTCCAGTCCCCAAGGCAAAACATTTGGAACACGAAGAGGTTATTGTCTGCTTCTGTGTACTTTGGGACTTGCGCCAGCCCCCAGACGGATTTGAGTAACATTGCCGAAGAGGAGAAGGGACGGGAAGTGTTCAGCCTTCCGATCGCAAGCCACCTTGCATCTGCCTCGAGTTTCTTAACCTCCGCTTCACCCACAACCACATCATCCAGCTCTTCATCCTTCAAGTTCAGGTGCTGCAACATCTCCTCCAAGTTCTTCCCGGTCCACCCGGAGGAAGATGAGGATCCATCAGCCCCCGCCATCAAGACAAACTACCTCCACACGACCCCGACAGTAGCAGCGCTAGGTGATACTCTCAGCGGCGATCTAATCGCTGCCGGAAGACAAAAACCCTAAGCAAGAGGGTACGTATCCGCGAACATTGGGTGTAGCTGAAACGCTTGCTAACTAGTTGCTCCCCAAATAAAATGACCTAGCCTGCGTGAACACTAGCAGAAACCAGCCCGCTCCAAAATACTACTCTTTTCATATGATATAAAAACATTTTTTACATTATACTAATAACAAAAACATTTTTATATTATGAGTCGGGTGTACATGGCAAATTAGATTTCGTCATCAACTAAAAAGTAGATTACGGCCAGGTTCTGCTAAAAAATAGATTTCGTTATGTGTTAAAAAAGAGATTTTGCCAAGATTTTTAATTTTTTTAAATCAGCAATAATAATTTCTCCATTAGCAAATATTTCATATGGCCAAAAAATTATGTCATTAGATTCATATTCCAAAATATTAATTTGTGCTATGATTTTTTATATGAAAGAACTACATCTTTTTTTAGAGACCGGCAACTTTATTGATTTTCAACAATATATTACACAGAGTTCCGCGGATGCAATCTGAAACATATAAATGGACTAGCTAAATACATACAAGCTCTAGCTAACAAATGAGCGTGCTTGAAGATCACCGAATTGAAGGCACCATACACAATTTTAATATCAGAAACCACCACAAAAAAATAGAAGAATGGTCAATCGCTGAAGAATGGATCTTCTGTATCAAAGATAGGCATTTTGTGCAAAGATGACATCAACTTCTTGCTTTTCCAATGCCAAATGAACAACTCGCTGGAGAGCTATGGCCTCGGTCATCTCTCGCTTGAGAATACCAATAAATGGGTTGCAGGCCACTATAAAACATGCCTCATGACCCCAAGCGATGACCTTTATATCTGATATGTCAAGCTCAGTAAAAATGGCGATAGAGGGATTGAATACAATGGTCTCAGAGGGCGACGGAGATAAAGTTATACTGGAGATGTTGTATCATGCATGTCTTCAATAACCGGTTCGTAAATATGCTGCGAAATCATTTTGACAAATGCCTTTAATTTTTGGGGTTGTACACCAAGGATGGAGAGCCTGTGGGTTATTCTAGCATAGTTATCAACTTCCTAAATATAGTCACTGTCGGCACAATATGATTCTGGTGTGTGGATCGGCCAAGGAAATCAAAATGCACTTTTTAAGGATATAAAATTATGGCATTGTATATAGATATTATAATATCCTTGATCACATTTCATACATCTCTAACACGAGGGCAAACGAGAAGAGCATGCTCCACGAATTTTAATCTATTGCAAAATAACAAAGTTGTAAGGAAGGAACCTCGCACCAAATAAAAGACCAAAGAGCCCACCAAAAAATATAATAGAAAAAATAGAAAAAGAGTAAATAAAATGAAAAAATTGAAAAATGAGAGAAAAAGAGAGAGGAGGCACACTACTATCCTCTTACCATAATTGTACTTTAAAGTAGCACCTTGCATTTAGTTTTCATAGTCCTCACAATACTCGTTTTCATATACTAGCTGGAATTTTCATTATAGAACTTGACTTGCGTATTCTCATGACGAGTTTTAGAGGTTTTTATGAGCAAGTAAGTTGGATGCACACCCACTTAGTTCCATATAGAAAGCTTTCATATCTTATAGATCATAGTGTATCTGTTGCCTGACAATCCCTACTCCTCGCATTAAGGTCGATTGTAAGACATCTCCATTGCCTAACAATCAAGCCTCGTTGATGTGAGACTTTCCTATGCCTTTTTTTCTTCCCTTATAAACCTCTATGATAATTCTATTTGTCATCCTAAGTCCTAAAGACCAAGCTCAAGCTCAGTACTGAGTGAAAGTTTAAAAAGTTGAAGCGATAAAAATTATAATTTAATTGCTTGGTTTGGCACCAGAGTATTCTTGATTTGATATATGTATGCAAGGAAGACTGAGTGTGTAATTCTTATGATAACTAAGTGTATAGAGATTTTATTTATTTAGCTTCATTATTTCAAAGGGCAATACATTTTTTACTTGTGTGCTTGTGTAGTTTTTTTTTACATTAATAGATTATTGTCTTGAATCATTTGTATAAAAATATTCATGCGCAAGATTTACATCAATTGGTCAAAAGAATGTTAAGTAGCATTCAACATAAAAATATTCTTTTGTCACCGTTTACCTACACAAGGACAAGTAGGAATTAAGCTTTGGGATGTCGATATGTCTCCATCGTATCTATAATCTATGATTGTTAGCCCGGGGAAGCACCGTGTGATACTGTGGCCCTCTCGTCTCGCGTATGGACACCTCACAATGCTTCCAGTTTTCCTTATGGCCTAGAAAATATCACCGTGAAGTTTTGTTCCATTTGGAGTTCGTTTGATACTAGTTTCGAGCGAAACAAGAAAATAGACAAAAACACAAACTGTCACTTGCCACTAGATTAATAGTTAGTTCCCTAAAGTGATATAAAATGGTCTATAAAGCATACAAGATTGATAATATAATAGCATGAAATAATAAAAAATTATAGATACGTTGGAGACATATCATCATCCCCAAACTTAATTCCTACTCGTCTTCGTGTAGGTAAATGGTAACAAAAGATTTTTTTTATGTTGAATGCTACCTAGCATATTTATAATGCAATGTTTTACGGTATAAATGTTGAGAAAATATGACTTAGTAAATATTGAAATGATAATAAAGATGAATACTAGCAAATGATAATTGCTTTTCAAAATAACAACACTAAAGAATATCATTTAATCATGTAAGCAATGTCATAACTCTCTCTTCCTAATGTCACGTATAAATCATGATCGCCCCGGTGCCTAACCAAGCACTTGACTCATACTTTTTCACATGCTTCAGCTTTTTCAACTTCACTCAATATCGAGTGTGAGCCATGTAATTTTTGTTGGGAAACGTTGGATGGAAAATAAAAAATTTCCTATGCACACACAAGATCTATCCATGGTGATGACCATCTACGAGACGAGAGATTGTATCTACATACCCTTGTATGTAGATCGCTAATCGGAAGCGTATATAATGGGGTTGATGTAGTCAAAAATCTTCACGATCCAAATTGTAGTCCTTCTCGCGATCTCATCACGACCCGTCCCACGATCCCATCACGATCCATCCCGATCTAGTGCCAAACGGATGACACCTCCTCGTTCAACACACGTACATCTCGATGACGATCTCCGCCTTCCTGATCCAGCAAAAGGGGGCATAGAGGTAGCTGAGTTCTTTGACAACCTAACGTTGTGGTGGCGATGGTGGTGGAGCTGATCCGGCAGGGCTTCGCCGTGCATTGCCGAACCTAATCTAGAGGAAGAACGAACTAGAGGGAGGGAGAGGGGCTGTGCCTTAGATTGTGTGTTGGTTTCCCTCTCTCCCCTCTAGTATATATAGGAGGGAGGGGGAAGGGGTGGTGCCCTAGGGTTTCCCTTAGGGTTGGCTGGACAAACCCAAGAGGAGGAATCCTCCTCCACCAAGGGAGGTGGAGTCCTACTCCTAGTAGGATTCCCTCCCCACTTGGCTTCCTCCCACCTCTTTAGCGAAGGGCCTTTAGGGGCTGGCTGCCCAGCCCACTAATGGTTGGTGCGCCACCTCTTAGACCCATGTGGCCCTGGGGTGGGTGGACTTCTCCCGGTGGACCACCAGAACCCATTCGTCATTTCCCGTACACTACCGGAAATGCCCGAAACCATTCCGGAGCCCAAATACCCCTTCCTATATATCAATCTTCGTCTTTGGACCATTATGGAACTCCTCATGACGTCCGAGATCTCATATGGGACTCCGAACAACCTTCGGTCACCAACATACACAACTTAACTATTCCAAAACGTCACCGAACCTTAAGTGTGGAGACCCTCGGGGTTCGAGAACTATGCAGACATGACGGAGACACTCTCCAGTCAATAAATAATAGCGGGACCTGGATGCCCATATTGGCTCCTACATATTGTACGAATATCTTTATCGGTCAAACCTCTGTGTCAAGGATTCAGTTAATCCTCTATACTATTCCCTTTGTCCATCGGTATGTTACTTGCCCGAGATTCGATTGTCGATATCTCTATACCTAGTTCAATATCGTTACTGGCAAGTCTCTTTACTCGTTACGTAATACAAAATCCCGTGACTAACTCTTTAGTCACATTGCTTGCAAGGCTTGTTGTGATGTTGTATTACTGAGTGGGCCCCGAGATACCTCTCTGTCATACGGAGTGACAAATCCCAGTCTTGATCCATGCCAACCCAACATACACCTTCATATATACCTCTAGAGCACCTTTAAAGGTAGCGGGTAGACCCTTCTTGAATATTGTTAATGCTAAGATTGATTGTGAAAAAGAAACGGTTACTGTAAGTTTTGGGGATGCATTACATGAGTTCAATTTCTCTAAATTTCGCAGACAACCCCATGACAAAGAATTGCCTAGTAAAGATGAAATTATTGGTCTCGCTTCTATTGTTGTGCCTCATACCGATCCCTTAGAACAATATTTGCTAGACCATGAAAATGATATGTATATGAATGAAAGGAATGAAATAGATAAGATTTTCTTTGATCAGCAGCCTATTCTGAAACACAACTTGCCTGTTGAAATACTCGGGGATCCCCCTCCACCTAAGGGTGATCCCGTGTTTGAGCTTAAACAATTAACCGATAATCTGAAGTATGCTTATCTTGATGAAAAGGCGATATATCATGTTAGTATTAGTGCTAACCTTTCATAGCATGAAGAGAAAAGATTATTGAAAACTCTGAGGAAGCAGCGTGCCGCTATTGGATATACTCTTGATGATCTTAAGGGCATTATTCCCACTCTATGACAACACAACATCAATATGGAGCCTGATGCTAAACCAGTTGTTGACCACCAACGACGATTAAATCCTAAAATGAAGGAAGTGGTAAGAAATGAAATACTAAAGCTTCTGGAGGCAGGTATAATTTATCCTATTGCTGACAGTAGATGGGTTAGTCCCGTTCATTGTGTCCCTAAAAATAGAGGTATCACCGTTGTTCCTAATGATAAAAATGAATTGATCCCGCAAAGAATTGTTACACGATATAGAATGGTAATTGACTTCAGGAAATTAAATAAGGCTACTAGGAAAGATCATTACCCTCTACCTTTTATTGATCAAATGCTAGAAAGACTATCCAAACATACACATTTTTGCTTTCTAGATGGTTATTCTGGCTTCTCTCAAATACATGTGTCCAAAGAGGATCAAGAGAAGACCACTTTTACTTGCCCTTTCTGTACCTTTGCTTATAGACATATGCCTTTTGGTTTATGCAATGCACCTGCTACCTTTCAAAGATGTATGATGGCTATATTCTCCGACTTTTGTGAAAAGATTGTTGAGGTTTTCATGGATGATTTTTCACTTTACGGAACTTCTTTTGATGATTGCTTGAGCAACCTTGATCGAGTTTTGCATAGATGTGAAGAAAGTAATCTTGTATTGAATTGGGAGAAGTGCCACTTTATGGTTAATGAAGGCATTGTCTTGGGACACAAAATCTACGAAAGAGGCATTGAAGTTGATAAAGCTAAAGTTGATACCATTGAAAAAATGACATTTCTAACAGATATCAAAGGTATAAGAAGCTTCCTTGGTCATGTTGGTTTATATAGGAGATTCTTTAAAGAATTCTCTAAGATTTCTAAGCCTCTCACTAATCTTTTGCAAAAAGATGTTCCATTCTTTTTTGATGATGATTGTGTAGAAGCATTTGAAATTCTTAAGAGAGCCTTGATCACTTCACCTGTTGTTCAACCACCTGATTGGAACCTACCCTTTGAAATTATGTGTGATGCTAGTGATTATGCTATTGGTGTTGTTCTAGGACAAAGAGTTGATAAGAAATTAAATGTCATCCATTACGCTAGTAAAACTCTAGACATTTCTCAAAGAAACTATGCTACCACAAAAAAGGAACTTTTAGCAGTTGTGTTTGCTTGCGATAAGTTTAGACCTTATATTGTTGATTCCAAAGTAATTGTTCACACCCATCATGCTGCTATTAAGTACCTTATGGAAAAGAAAGATGCTAAACCTAGACTTATTAGATGGGTTCTTCGGCTATAAGAATTTGATCTGCATATTATTGATAGAAAGGGCGATGATAATCCTGTAGCAGATAACTTGTCTAGATTAGAGAATGTTCTTGATGACCCACTACCTATTGATGATAGCTTCCCCGATGAACAATTAGCTGCCATAAATGCTTCGAGCAATGCTCCTTGGTATGCTGATTATTTTAACTACATTGTTGCTAAATTTATACCTCCTAGATTCACGTACCAACAAAAGAAAATGTTCTTCTATGATTTAAGACATTACTTTAGGGATGATTGATACGTCCATTTTGCATCATGCTTTCATGTTGATATTTATCACTTTATGGACTGTTATTATACTTTGTGGTACCATACTTATGCCTTTTCTCTCTTATTTTGCATGGTTTATTTGAAGAGGGAGAATACCGACAGCTGGAATTCTGGTCTGGAAAAGGAGCAAGTCTAAGTCCTCTATTCTACGCAACTCCAAATGCCCTGAAAATCAACGTGGAATTTTTTGGGAATATATAAAAAATACTGGGCGAAAGAAGTGCCAGAGGGGAGCTGCCAGGGGCCCACAAGCCTGGTGGCCGCGGCCTGCCCCCCTGGCCGCGACAACAGGGCTTGTGGGCATCCTGGTGGCCCACTGGCCCCCTCTTCTGCTATATGAAGGGTTTCGTCTGGAAAAAAATCAGAGCGGAGGTATTTTCGTGGATTCTCCGCCGCCACGAGGCGGAACTTGAGGAGAACCAATCTAGAGCTCCGGCAGGACGATCCTGCCGGGGAAACTTCCCTCCCGGAGGGAGAAATCATCGCCATCGTCATCACCAACACTCCTCTCATCGGAGGGGACTCATCACCATCAACCTCTCCATCAGCACCATCTCCTCTCCAAACCCTAGTTCATCTCTTGTAACCAATCTCCGTCTCGCGACTCCGATTGGTACTTGTAAGGTTGCTAGTAGTGTTGATTACTCTTTGTAGTTGATGCTAGTTGGATTACTTGGTGGAAGAGTTTATGTTCAGATCCTTGATGCTACTCATTACACCTCTGATCATGATTATGATTATGCTTTGTGAGTAGTTACTTTTGTTCGTGAGGACATGGGATAAGTCATGCTAATAATAGTCATGTGAATTTGGTATTTGTTCGGTATTTTGATATGTTGTATGTTGTTTTTCCTCTAGTGGTGTTATGTGAACGTCGACTACATAACACTTCACCATTATTAGGGCCTAGAGGAAGGCATTGGGGAGTAGTAAGTAGATGATGGGTTGCTAGAGTGACAGAAGCTTAAACCGAGTCTATGCGTTGCTTCGTAAGGGGCTGATTTGGATCCACTAGTTCAATGCTATGGTTAGACGTTCTCTTAATTCTTCTTTCGTAGTTGCGGATGCTTGCGAGAGGGGTTAATCATAAGTGGGATATGTCCAAGTAAGGTCAGTACCCAAGCGCCGGTCCACCCACATGTCAAACTATCAAAGTAACGAACGTGAATCATAGGAACATGATGAAACTAGCTTGACAGAAATTCCCGTGTGTCCTCGGGAGCGTTTTACTTCCTATAAGACTTTGTTCAGGCTTGCCCTTGCTACAAAGGGATTGGGCCACATTGCTGCACGTTGCTACTCTTGTTACTTGTTACTTTTCACCTGCTACGTTTCACCTCACTACACCATCACTTGTTACCGCTACTTTCAGTGCTTGAAGTGATTACCTTGCTGAAAACCGTTTATCAGAGCCTTCTGCTCCTGGTTGGGTTCGACACTCTTACTTATTCAAAGGACTACGATTGATCCCCTATACTTGTGGGTCATCAAGACTCTTTTCTGGCGCCGTTGCCGGGGAGGGAAGCGCCTTTGGTAAGTGGAATTTGGTAAGGAAGCATTTATATACTGTGCTGAAATTTATTGTCACTTGTCACTATGGAAACTGTTCCTTTGAGGAATTTGTTCGGGGTATCTTCACCATGAACATAGGCACGAGGAGTTTCTCCTCAACCTAAGGTACCTACTGAAAATATCTTTTATGAAATTCCTTCGGGTATGCTTGAGAAACTGTTGGCTAATCCTTTTACAGGAGATGGATCATCACATCCAGACTTGCATCTAATCTATGTAGATGAAGTTTGTGGTTTATTTAAGCTTGCAGGTTTGCCCGAGGATGAGGTAAAGAAGAAATTCTTTCCTTTATCTTTGAAGGATAAGGCGTTGACATGGTATAGGCTATGTGATGATACTGGATCATGGGACTACAATCGGTTGAAATTGGAATTTCATCAAAAGTTTTATCCTATGCATTTAGTACATCATGATCGGAATTATTTTTATAACTTTTGGCCTCGTGACAGGGAAAGCATAGCTCAATCTTGGGGGAGGCTTAAATCAATGCTATATTCATGCCCCAATCATGAGCCCTCGAGAGAAATTATCACTCAAAACTTTTATGCTCGGCTTTCTCATGAAGATCGTACCATGCTTGACACTTCTTGTACCGGTTCTTTTATGAAGAAGGATATTGACCATAAGTGGAATTTATTGGAAATAATCAAACGTAACTCTGAAGATTGGGAGCTTGAAGAAGGTAAGGAGTCAGGTATGAATTTCCAGTTTGATTGCGTTAAATCTTTTGTTGAAACAAACACTTCTAGAGATTTTAGCGCTAAGTATGGACTTGACTCTGAGATAGTAGCTTCTCTATGTGAATCTTTTGCTGCTCATGTTGATCTTCCCAAAGAGAAGTGGTTTAAGTATCATCCTCCTGTAGAAGTCAACATAGTTAAACCCAATCTAGTTGAAGAGAAAGTCATTGCCTATAATGATCCTATTGTTCCTTGTGCCTACACTGAGAAACCACCTTACCCTGCTAGGAAAAAGTATTATTCTAAAGCTCCAACTGTGATACGTAGGGGTTACATTAGACCACTTGCACCCCCTGAGGAAATTAGAGTTGAACCTAGTGTTGCTATTATCAAATATCTCTTAGCCGAAGACATAGACAGGCATGTTATCAAATTCTGTGAGGACTCCACTAGAATTGCTAAACCTCACGCGAAAGACAAATACGACCTGTAGTTGGTCTGCCCGTTGTTTCTGTCAAGATAGGAGATCACTGTTATCATGGTTTATGTGATATGGGTGCTAGTGTTAGTGCAATACCCCGGTCCCTATATGATGAAATTAAAGATGAGATTGCATCTGCTGAGTTAGAACCCATTGATGTCACTATTACGCTAGCTAATAGAGACACTATCTGCCCTGTGGGAATTGTGAGAGACGTAGAAGTCTTGTGTGGTAAGACGAAGTATCCTACTGATTTCCTCGTCCTTGCTACTGCACAAGATAGCTTTTGTCCCATCATATTTGGTAGACCCTTTCTCAACACTGCCAATGCTCATATTGATTGCGTTAAACAGACTGTCACTGTTAGTCTCGAGGGTGTGTCTCATGAATTTAACTTCTCCAAGTTTGGAAGACAACCCCATGAAAAAGAGTCGTCTGGTAGGGATGAAATCATTGCTCTTGCCTCTATTGCCGTGCCTCCTACGGATCCTTTAGAGCAATATCTGCTTGAGCATGAAAATGATATGCATATGGATGAAAGAGATGAGATAGATAAAATTGTTTTAGAACAATATGCTATTCTTAAGAATAATCTGCGTGTTGAACTGCTTGGGGATCCTCCCCCACCAAAGGGTGATCCTGTGTTCGAGCTAAAACAGTTACCAGATACACTTAAGTATGCCTATCTTGATGAGAAGGAGATATATCCTGTTATTATTAGTGCTCACCTCTTGAATCACGAAGAGAAAAAGTTATTAAAAACTTTGAGGAAGCACCGTGCTGCTATTGGATATACTCTTGATGATCTTAAGGGTATTAGTCCCACTCTATGTCAGCACAAGATTAAAATCGATCCTGATTCTAAGCCAGTTGCTGATCATCAACGGAGATTAAATCCTAGGATGAAAGAGGTCGTGAGAAAAGAAATATTAAAGCTTCTGGAAGCAGGAATCATTTATCATGTTGCTCATAGTGATTGGGTAAGTCCAGTACATTGCGTACGCAAGAAGGGAGGTATCACCGTCGTTCCTAATGATAAGAATGAACTAATCCCACAAAGGATTATTACTGGCTATAGAATGGTGATAGACTTTCAGAAACTGAACAAGGCAACCAGGAAAGACCATTATCCTTTGCCGTTTATCGACCAAATGCTAGAAAGGCTATCTAAACACACACACTCCTGCTTTCTAGACGGTTATTCAGGTTTCTCGCAAATACCTGTTGCACAATCTGATCAGGAGAAAACCACTTTCACCTGCCCCTTCGGTACCTTTGCTTATAGACGTATGCCTTTTGCTTATGCAATGCACCTGTCACCTTTCAAAGATGTATGATGGCTATATTCTCTGACTTTTGTGAAAAGATTGTTGAGGTTTTCATGGATGGTTTCTCCGTTTACGGTTCTTCCTTTGACGATTGCCTCAACAACCTTGATCGAGTCTTACAGAGATGCAAAGATACCAACCTCGTCTTGAACTAGGAGAAGTGCCACTTCATTGTTAATGAAGGCATCGTCTTAGGACACAAAATCTCTGAGAAAGGCATTGAAGTTGATAAGGCTAAGGTTGATGCAATTGAGAAAATGCCTTGCCGCACAGATATCAGAGGTATACGAAGTTTCCTAGGTCATGCTGGTTTCTATAGAAGGTTCATTAAAGACTTCTCTAAGATTTCTAGGCCTCTTACCAACCTCTTGCAGAAGGATGTTCCTTTTGTTTTTGATGAGGATTGTGAGGAAGCTTTCGAAATACTTAAGAAGGCCTTGATAACCGCACCTATTGTTCAACCACCTGATTGGAACTTGCCCTTTGAAATCATGTGCGACGATAGTGATTATGCTGTTGGTGCTGTTCTAGGACAAAGAGTTGACAAGAAGTTGAATGTTATTCACTACGCTAGTAAAACTCTAGACAGTGCCCAAAGAAACTATGCCACTACGGAGAAGGAATTTTTATCAGTCGTGTTTGCATGTGAAAAGTTCAGATCTTATATAGTTGACTCCAAAGCCACTATTCACTCTGATCATGCTGCTATTAAGTACCTTATGGAGAAGAAGGACGCTAAGCCTAGGCTAATCAGATGGGTTCTCCTGCTACAGGAATTTGATTTGCACGTTGTTGACCGAAAGGGTGCTAATAACCCTGTAGCAGATAACTTGTCCAGGCTAGAGAATGTCCTTGATGACCCACGACATATTGATGACAACTTTCCTGATGAGCAATTGAATGTCATCCGCACTTCACATAGTGCACCGTGGTATGCTGGTTACGCAAACTATATCGTAGCCAAATACATACCACCCAGTTTCACCTACGAGCAAAAGAAGAAATTCTTCTTTGATTTGAGACACTATTTTTGGGATGATCCTCACCTTTATAAGGAAGGAGTAGATGGTGTTATTATATGTTGTGTGCCTAAACATGAACAGGGACAGATCCTGCAGAAGTGTCATTCCGAAGCCTATGGAGGACACCATGCTGGAGATATAACTGCTCATAAGGTATTGCAATCAGGTTTCTATTGGCCCACTCTCTTCAAGGATGCCCGTAAGTTTGTCTTATCTTGTGATGAAAGCCAAAGAATAGGGAACATCAGTAAACGTCAGGAAATGCCTATGAACTATTCACTTGTCATTGAACCATTTGATGTCTGGGGCTTTGATTATATGGAACCATTCCCGAGTTCCAATGGGTATACTCACATCTTAGTTGCTGTTGATTACATCACTAAGTGGGTAGAAGCTATCCCCACTAGAAATGCTCATCACCACACCTCTATTAAGATGCTTAAAGAAGTCATCTTCCCAAGATTTGGAGTCCCTAGATATCTGATGACTAATGGCGGTTCACACTTCATTCATGGTGTTTTCCGCAAGATGCTCGCTAAGTATGATGTCAACCATAGAGTTGCATCTCCTTATCATCCTCAGTCTAGTGGTCAAGTGGAGTTGAGTAATAGGGAGATTAGATTGACCTTACAAAAGACTGTCAATAGATCTCGAAAGAATTGGTCTAGCAAACTTGACGATGCACTATGGGCTTATAGGACTGCTTATAAGAATCCCATGGGCATGTCGTCGTATAAAATGGTTTACGGTAAGGCCTGTCATTTACCTCTTGAGTTAGAACACAAAGCTTATTGGGCAATCAAAGAGCTCAACTTCGATTTCAAACTTGCCGGTGAGAAGCGGTTGTTTGATATCAGCTCATTAGATGAATGGAGGGCCCAGGCATATGAGAATGCCAAGTTGTTCAAGGAAAAGGTTAAGATATGGCACAATAAAAGAATACAAAAATGTGAGTTCAATGTAGGTGATTATGTCCTGCTATACAATTCTCGCTTAAGATTCTTCGCAGGCAAGCTTCTCTCTAAATGGGAAGGTCCCTACGTTGTTGAGGAAGTATATCGTTCCGGTGCCATCAAAATCAATAACACGGAAGATAATTTTCCGAGAGTGGTAAATGGGCAAAGAATCAAGCATTTTATCTATGGTACTCCCATAAATGTTGAGACCAATATCATCAACATCATAACTCCAGAGGAGTACATAAGGGATGTTTATCAGCCTGTTTTAAACTCTGAAAACAAAGAGGTATGTGTTTCAGTAAGTAATTGGACTCCAAAACTTTTCCAGTAGGAAATTTTCTCTGTTTTGGAATTTATGGAAAAATAGAAAAATAAAAAGCAATCCGGAGAGCGCACGAGGCGGCAACAAGCTTGATCGCCGGGGCCCCCCTGGCCGCGGCTACAGGGCTTGTGGGCACCTCGTGTGCCTCCCGGACTCCGTTTTCTTGCAGAGCACTCCTTCTGGTCCAGAAAAAATCATTATATATACGCCCAAGGGTTTTGATCTTCGTATCACGCAATTTTCCTCTGTTTTCGTTTTGAGCCTGTTTTCTGCCGCAGATCTAGGTCAAGATGTCTTCTCAGGATTCAGAGGGGGAGAACTATGTGGGTGATTACCTTGCTAACCCCAACTTGGAACCATATGGCTGGACCACCGATGAGGAAGAGGACCATGAACCAAAGGGGAAGGAGCAAACAAGCTCTGACGAGGAGGAGGCTCCTCTACCTCTGTTAGAGCATATATCTCCATATGTGGTTTTGGTAATTGATGACAATTTCTATAGACTAATGGTTGCCTTAAGTTATATTTATAGGATTTGTCCATAGGCATTTCTTGAAGTCCATCTGTCGGGTTCAAGGAGTTTATATGATGACCAAGATGTTATTCAAGGTATTATCCAAAGAACGGTCATAGAAACACTAGGTTGATCAAGATCTCAGACAAAGAGTAAATCAAGATGATCAAAACACAAAGCGTATAAGATGTACCGAGAGGGATCAAGTGATCCCATGATATGGTAAGCATTGTCCATTACGTGTTTGTGTACTAACCCATGGTCTTTGTGAGACTCCTATGTGGGGGTTATGTGTGTTTCCATTGGGCTTGCATCAAAAGGAAGATCTCATACAACCCATGAAGGATGACGTCAAGTGGTGATCGTCATCAAGATTGTGGTGTGCAAGTTCAAGTGGATCAGCACGAATATATCATTGAAACTATTGTCAATGATCATGTGTTGATAAGGACAACCTCATGTGCTAACAAGGACAAGATCAAGATAAGCATTCCTGAGCACTACATGCTTGATTCTTGTGGATGTTCACATGGTGGACAAATGAAGATGAATAAATAAGCTAGGCTTTCCGCATTATGTATGGGAAAGCTACTTGAAGACTTCATCATGTCTTGCTTTCAACTTGAGCCAAGAAGGAACAACAACATCAAGCTCAAGTGAAAGGGCTAACTCAAAGGTATCAGTTCCTTTGACGTTAGTTGTGCGGAGTGATGATCAGCGAATAAAAGTATACACTCAAGTATGGATCATCAGTACTCTTTTATGATTCTTGAGTCCTTAGGGATCCCGCACTATTAAGAGGGGATCACAGGTTTTGTGATGAACTTGCTCAAACTACATCATCACTCTCTGCTCAGACCACATCTCCACTGTTTTGTTGTTATCTGAAAACAGAACCAGTGCCTCGGACATCCGGCTTTCTCCGGACGTCCGAGGACCGGACGACCGACTAGTTCGGAAATCTGGAATCCTATACCAGAGAAATCAGAGCCATATAACTTGGACTTCCGGCTCCCTCCGGACGTCCGAGGCCCGGATGTCCGGCCAAGTCCCGGAAATTCGGAAGTCTGCACCAGTAGAAGTTGAGTTCTATATCTCGGAAATCCGGCTCCCTCCGGACGTCCGAGCACCGGACGCCCGATACCCGTCGGAAATCCGGAACCTACCACCAGTAGAAGTTGAGCTGTATAACTCGGATTTCCGGTCCTCTCCGGACGTCCGGTGGCTGATAAATTCAACATAGGTTCAGTCGTATCTACATGCCTCGGACGACCGACCCCTGTCGGGCGTCCGGTCGCTGTTTAATTCAAAATAGTTTCAGTCATATCTACAGGCCTCGGATGACCGACCTCTGTCGGACGTCCGACCCCTCGCGGACGCCCGGACTTCCGACAACTGTCGGACGTCCAGACCCTGTGTGACTTAAAGTGTCCCCAACAGCTCTTTTTCTCTCCCCACTATAAATACCCCCTCCCACTTCGTGAGAGGGTTGCCCAACACAGCCTTATCCTCATAAGAACACATTTCCACCTCACACACATTTGCTCACTCCAAATCTTAGATCCCAAGAGCATTTGTGAGCCCCTTTGAGAGTTGTTCCAATCAAAAGATAGATCGTCTCCCTCTCCTTTTCTCAACCCAAGCTATTTGTGATTTGAGAAAGTTTTGAGCATTCCCCGTGATCTTGTTACTCTTGGAGGTTGGAGACTCCTAGGCGGTAGGAGTTCTTCGGAGAGGAATCAATCCGTGTGATTTCCCCCGGAAAAGTTTGTGAGGGTTTGGAAGCCACCTCAAAGGCTTACCACTAGTGGTTGAGAAACGCCTTCGTGGTGTTATCTCAAAGGGAGAATAGGGTGAGCCTTCGTGGCATTGGTGTGCCTTCGTGGTAACATCCACCTCTCTAACGGTGACTAGCTTCCCTCCAAGGAAGTGAACATCGGGATACATCTTTGTCTCAGTGACCTTGGTTATCCTTAACCCTAACTCCTTACTTGTGGTTTACTTGTGTTATTTGAGCATACATACATTGCATATTGCTTGTGCTCATTATATTGTGTTGGCCATTTCTTGTACAAGATTAATCATTCAAGCATACCCTCTATATCCACACATTCATACTTGCATCCCTTGATACATCGTGTTGATATAGTGTGATCTAGTATCTTGTGTTGTTCACCTACTTGTCGTGTGATATAGCTCAAGTAAGTTTGTGTAACTTACTTGTGCTTGTCAGTAACTGTATTGTGTCCATCTTGGTAGATCGTGTTGTTGATACACGTTGCAGTGCCTAGTGCATTTAGGATTTGTGCTTGACAAGTACCCTCTTAGTTTATTTCCGCATTAGGTTCAAGCCAAATCCGAAGAAGTTTTTTAAATAGCCTATTCCGCCCCCTCTAGGCGTCATTGAGGTCTTTTCAATTGGTATCAGAGCTAGGTCTCTCTTGAATTAGGTTTCACGACCTAGAGAGTATCGATGTCGACTATTGGATTAGTGCACAATGGCATCTTTGACTTTGATGGCACAAATTATACCCTATGGAGAATTCGTATGCTTCATCACTTTCGGGCCATGGGCCCAAATACTTTACGAATTGTTCTTGTAGGGATTGCCGACAAAAAGGATGATGCATCTTCATCTACTAATGAAATGTATCTTGATTGTGAGGCCTTTCTTGCCATTCATCGAACCATAAGTCCTGAAGTGTTTAAGTCTATCTCGACTTGCAAGTCAGCTCATGAAGTTTGGACTAAACTTGAAGATATATATGGTGGGTCCAATCTTGATGAAGACGGTATTATGATGAAGGAGTTGGTGCATGAGCTCTTCACTCTTTTCGATCTTAAAGAGTCCACCACTACTTCCATATCCGATTGCTTGCACACCTCAGCATCTTCAATCTCACAAGGTAATGACATGGTGAGTGAAGAAATATATGTTGATGAAAATGTCATAGCCTCTATGGACACGAGCATATCTAGCACCACACATAGTGTAAATTATTGTGCTGATAGGTCATGCATTTCACCTAAAGATTCCTTGACAAATGTCTGTGGTGATATGCCTGCTTCCTCGTGTCCTCTTGATCAAAATATCTTGTTTCTCCCTAGTTGCTCTATGACTAATCATTTAGGGGATATCAAGAAATATGAAGTACTTTTGACTAATGAAGAATCTGATTCACCAAAAGAATCATCATCGACTCCTCCAGTTCACATGTGCCTCATGGCAAGAGGTAATAATGAGGTATCATCTTCCCTGTGCAATAACGATGATATTTGCGATGAGGATGATGATGATGACTTGACTGAAAATATCTATGTGATCAGTAAAATTCTTCATAAAGCTAAAAATAACGCTCTTCAAAGATTCCAAGATGTTCTTGCTTACTTTGAAAATTGTAATGATTCACTTAATCATGAACAAGCTAAAAGTGAACAACTTGAACATGAACTTGAGAAGAGTCATCAAGCATGTAGAGACTTAAGATCTTCAAAAGGAGAGATTGAAGTTGCTCATGATAAACTTAAAAAGGATTTTGAGGTCCTTCTCCTTGAATGCAATAATGTCAAGGGAGAGCTCATCAAAACCTCTAAGATCTATGAGGAGCTTCAATCTACTCATGAGAAGTCTCTATTTGCTACTTACTCCTCTCATATTGTTGATGATACTTGTACATCTAACTCTACCTCATTTGAAATATCAACATTGAAGGAGAATGTTGAGCTACGTGCTCAACTTGATTTACTAACTAGCAATTATGGGAAGTTGGAAGAAAACCATGTAATGCTCACAAGCTCTCATGCCGATCTTCTAACATCCCATAATGTGCAAAAGCTAGCTCATGAGGCTATCATCACCAAGGTAACATCAAGCGAGCCTCATGTGGACAATGGCACTACTTCTAGTCAAAGTACTATATTTCCATGTGCTAGTCCTTGTAATTCGTCTACTCATAATGTTGCTACCTCGTGTGAGGAATTAGTTTCCTTGCCTTGTTGCTCTAACATTGAAGCTTACACTTCCTCTAGTACTTGCGTTGATACTAACCATGCAGAGGAAATCAAAGAGCTCAAGGCCCAAGTAACTTCTTTGAAGAAAGACTTGGAACAGTGTCATGAAGGGATGCCCACACTCAACAACGTCCTGTGTGAGCAAACATCTCCGAATGACAAAAATGAGTTTGGAGTAAACTCAAACAAGAACAAGAGGGGCCTAGAACAAGTCAAGAATTCAGCCAAAATCATTTGCTTCAAGTGCAAAGTTAAAGGGCACCATGTTAGATCTTGCCCTCTGAAGACGAAGTCTCAAAGTCACAAGCAACAAGAGAAGCGGACACAAACTCAATCACTTATTCAACTACAAGTTGAAGGAAGGCCTCTTCCCAATAAGACCCAAGCCAAGACTCCCCGAGGTGAGAAATCAACTGGGAAGAAAGCAAAGGGTAGATGTTGCTACTTATGTCGCGAGAAGGGTCACGTCGCTTCGTCTTGCACAAGAGTGAACTTATCCAACCCAATCACTATTGATGATATCTATTCCCTTGGGAAGGATAAGGTTGGCAATGTGTTTGCCAAGTTTGTTGGTACTCAAGATGGTGTCAAGAAAAGAACCATTTGGGTTGCCAAGCCTATTGTGATTAACCTCTTAGGACCCAACGTAGTTGGGGACCAACAAGCTCAAACTTGATCAATAGGTGACTATGGAGGACATTAGAGACTTGGATACATAATGAAGAATTAAGGGGTCTTCATCATTCATATTATCTCAAGCCAAGTCATTTGGATTATCGAGTTTCTATCTTATATCCAATGTGCCTCCTTACGGTAACTTATACTTAAACTGTTTACATTGTTAGGTGCTTGCCCCTTTGTATGTTGTGGTTTTGTACCTTGCATGCGTTTGTATATGTTGTGCTTCCAACTTGCTTATCTTGAGTAATCGAGTATGGGTATGTTGGTTTGCATATCATGTACATGTGAGTCTTGTATTGAGCCTTTTGTGTCTTGTTTGTATTTTTGTTGGCTCTTGTGAGAGATTAATGGATTATCCCATTGTGGGGGAGTGATGTGCTTTGCACACCTCTCAATCCTATAAATGTGTATACATGGGGAATACCACTTAGTTTTGATATTTCAAGATTATCTAGTTTCTATGTGGTATGTCTTACTCATGAGAAATTCAAATTCTATATGGTCCATTAATTATCTCTTGTTGGTTTCAATTTGCCACTTGTTAATATTGTTGGTTTATCACATTATGGGGGAGTAATATGCTATGTGCATATTACAAACCTAGAAAATGTGTACATTTGAGGTGTTGCCACTTAGTGTTGATATTGTAAATTATCCTGTTCCTAGGTGGCATGTTATCTCTACAAGTGTCATATGCTTGCATTTTATGGGTAAAGATGAGCTTGGATATATATTTGTGATCTACCAGTGAGTATCATTTCAAAAATACTTCTTGTCCTTGACAATTGGTATTCCCATCATGTGATTGGAATTGCTAATCATCTTTACATTGGATTTTGTGTTTCGTTTGTCTTCCTTGCCTCTTATGGATCTATTTTAACCTGTCTAGTGCTTTTATAGATATAGAGAAAGTGATGATCCCATCGTGTGCGTTTTGTATTTAAATGCAAATTCTATATAATGCACGTCCCTTGGGGGAGCTATCCTATTTTCTTTAGAACACTCTCTTTATTCACCCATCATAAAATCTTTTGATCCCCATCAAGTGTGTGTTGATGGGAGGCAAGTCTTGCTCTTTATGATGCTTTGTGCCATCATGAAAATTTGTCGAGGGCTTGGTTTGTTGGAACCTAGCTCTCTTTTGGAAACTAGAAACCTCGTGTTTGTTTTCCTTCAATTGGTTTCTTGTTGCCTTCTATTTGGCATGTGTCAATGGATATGTCATTCCTTGAGGTATCTTTTAATTGATAAACTTCAAGTGATAGTTCTTTTGTTTTAGGATCTTATTATCACTTGATACCTTGTCTTTTGGTGACTTATCAACTTTGTGTTGAGTTGATTCTTGAGAGTCTTGAGCATGCGTATCTAGCTACTATATACAACTTCTTTTGCTTGCTTTCCTTCTTTGACCCAATATATAGGATAAACTCCAACTTGTCACAAATTGGCTAAAGTGTGCATGAAATTCAAATTCATATCTATATGCACATATGTATGTGGAGTTTTGTCCTATGTATTGCTGGTTTTCTAACTCTTTGGTCCCAATGAGTTTGGGCACCATTTTGTTTGTTTTTGTTGTTCCAGGAACAACTGGAGATGCATTGGATGCTCGGCTCACCTATAAGGAAGATGTTGAGACCATGTGATTATTGGAGCCAAGTTAGGATGATCAAAGAACAACTATTTACTACATAATTCCAATGTTGTCTCGGTAACAAGTATCCACTTCATGCATTCTTTTCTTGCAAAGGACCCAACTTGTCTTTTCTTTTCCAGGTTGCATCATGGCATGAATCTCTTGATTCATTCTTGTAGTACTTGTTTGCTTTCTCAAAGCATCCGAACGATGATGTCTTACTACTAGTTGGGATGTCTTTGATGTTCGTATGTTGGAAGTTCATATTATACAATAAGAAAATATTAGGCCATGTGCTATGCTTCCAAGCAAAAGATCTCATTGATATATTTATGACTTCCCTTTTGGATATCTAGTGTTCTTCCTTCTTGTAACCATTTCGTGTGTACATCCTTGTTTGTGGATATATATATATCATCATGATTGTCTTCTACTTAGAATCTTGGTCACATGAGAGAAGTTACATCTCTAATTGATATCCTCTTTTCTTTCACGTCCATCGCTGCATTTCCTTTTTCGGTTTTTGGTGGCAATGTGAAAGGATTTGTTTTGAGTGCGTATCTTATTTTCCTACATCTTGGTGCACTCTTTGGCCGTGAAGATTATTTTTCCTCATGCGTGTCTTGATGAGGGTTTTGCCATTTTCAATTAGTATCCCTCCTCTTGACAAGATTCTTACCTCCTATCTTCACAATGGGTTGTCACAAGCGTTGGTTCTTATTTTGTTTATTAGTAAGCTTGTGAACCCATTTTCTAGTATGTGTGTGTGGGAATGATATGTCTTGCACTTTGTATCTCATATTCATCAAGACTATGTTGATGAGTAATGCTCATCCTTATCTTAAGTCTTCTCAAGTGCTATGCCATGACTCACACACATTACTTTGGTTGAGCTTATTCTTAAGTTGCTTCCTTTACATGTTGCTCAACCATTAGTTTTGTGCAATTGATATGCCTATTGTCTCATCTATCTTCTTGCACTCGTTGTGTGTTTCTATTAATTCTGGGGGAGCAACGATCCTATTTTGTGCACCTGTGTCAAATACAAAAATCTCATATTAGTGCACAAATCATGGGGAGCTTCTCTAGTTTTTGATAAAGCACTATGTTGCCTCTATCATAATATCTTTTAGTCATGTGGTTCGAAGGACCATATGATTGTTTGTTCCATCTGGAATTCTTTGATTGCTTGCTTCTATCATAATATCTTTTATTCATGTGGTTCGAAAGACCATATGATTGTTTGTTCCATCTGGAATTCTTTGATTGCTTGCCTCCATCTTTGTATGTCTTTGTGACATACGATCCTTTTATTTGCAATCTTTGGGTCCTCAATATAGTTTGTTTTCCTCCAACTACTTATCATTGTATTTGTGTATTTTTCTGAACTCATTTGCTGAGAAGTACACACTTTTTGGAGGACCACCTACTATTTTGGCTTTCTAAACTTGTCGTCCATTTTGGCAATCGATGCCAATGGGGGAGAAGTTTAGAGAGTTTACTTTGGATATGTTTAGAGGGTTTTGCTTTTATTGCGTAAGCATTTACATCTTGCACACATGCATTATTACCTTGTATGTGTGCGCTTGGTTATGCTCATTTCCTTATATAAACTCTCTTGAAGTGGTTGTCTTCAATTACCAAAATGGGGGAGATTGTTAGAGCATATATCTCCATATGTGGTTTTGGTAATTGATGACAATTTCTATGGACTAATGGTTGCCTTAAGTTATATTTATAGGATTTGTCCATAGGCATTTCTTGAAGTCCATCTGTCGGGTTCAAGGAGTTTATATGATGACCAAGATGTTATTCAAGGTATTATCCAAAGAATGGTCATAGAAACACTAGGTTGATCAAGATCTCAGACAAAGAGTAAATCAAGATGATCAACACACAAAGCGTATAAGATGTACCGAGAGGGATCAAGTGATCCCATGATATGGTAAGCATTGTCCATTACGTGTTTGTGTAGTAACCCATGGTCTTTGTGAGACTCTTATGTGGGGGTTATGTGTGTTTCCACTGGGCTTGCGTCAAAAGAAGATCTCATACAACCCATGAAGGATGACGTCAAGTGGTGATCGTCATCAAGATTGTGGTGTGCAAGTTCAAGTGGATCAACACGAATATATCATTGAAACTATTGTCAATGATCATGTGTTGATAAGGACAACCTCATGTGCTAACAAGGACAAGATCAAGATAAGCATTCCTGAGCACTACATGCTTGATTCTTGTGGATGTTCACATGGTGGACAAATGAAGATGAATACATAAGCTACGCTTTCCGCATTATGTATGGGAAAGCTACTTGAAGACTTCATCATGTCCTGCTTTCAACTTGAGCCAAGAAGGAACAACAACATCAAGCTCAAGTGAAAGGGCTAACTCAAAGGTATCAGTTCCTTTGACGTTAGTTGTGCGGAGTGATGATCAGCGAATAAAAGTATACACTCAAGTATGGATCATCAGTACTCTTTTATGATTCTTGAGTCCTTAGGGATCCCGCACTATTAAGAGGGGATCACATGTTTTGCGATGAACTTGCTCAAACTACATCATCACTCTGTGATCAGACCACATCTCCACTGTTTTGTTGTTATCTGAAAACAGAACCAGTGCCTCGGACATCCGGCTTTCTCCGGACGTCCGAGGACCGGACGACCGACTAGTTCAGAAATCTGGAATCCTATACCAGAGAAATCAGAGCCATATAACTCGGACTTTCGGCTCCCTCCGGACGTCCGAGGCCCGGATGTCCGGCCAAGTCCCAGAAATCCGGAAGCCTGCACCAGTAGAAGTTGAGTTATATATCTCGGAAATCTGGCTCCCTCCGAACGTCCGAGCGCCGGACATCCGACACCCGTCGGAAATCCGGAACCTACCACCAGTAGAAGTTGAGCTGTATAACGCGGATTTTCGGTCCTCTCCGGACGTCCGGTGGCTGATAAATTCAACATAGGTTCAGTCGTATCTACAGGCCTCGGACGACCGACCCCTGTCGGACGTCCGGTCGCTATTTAATTCAAAATAGTTTCAGTCGTATCTACAGGCCTCGGACGATCGACCCCTCGCGGACGCCCGGACTTCCGACAACTGTCGGACGTCCGGACCCTGTGTGACTTAAAGTGTCCCCAACATCTCTTTTTCTCTCCCCACTATAAATACCCCCCTCCCACTTCGTGAGTGGGTTGCCCAACACAGCCTTATCCTCATAAGAACACATTTCCACCTCACACACATTTGCTCACTCCAAATCTTAGATCCCAAGAGCATTTGTGAGCCCCTTTGAGAGTTGTTCCAATCTAAAGATAGACCGTCTCCCTCTCCTTCTCTCAACCCAAGCTATTTGTGATTTGAGAAAGTTTTGAGCATTCCCCGTGATCTTGTTACTCTTGGAGGTTGGAGACTCCTAGGCGGTAGGAGTTCTTCGGAGAGGAATCAATCCGTGTGATTTCCCCCGGAAAAGTTTGTGAGGGTTTGGAAGCCACCTCAAAGGCTTACCACTAGTGGTTGAGAAATGCCTTCGTGGTGTTATCTCAAAGGGAGAATAGGGTGAGCCTTTCGTGGCGTTGGTGTGCCTTCGTGGTAACATCCACCTCTCTAACGGTGACTAGCTTCCCTCCAAGGAAGTGAACATCGGGATACATCTTCGTCTCAGTGACCTTGGTTATCCTTAACCCTAACTCCTTACTTGTGGTTTACTTGTGTTATTTGAGCATACATACATTGCATAGTGCTTGTGCTCATTATATCATGTTGGCCATTTCTTGTACAAGATTAATCATTCAAGCATACCCTCTATATCCACACGTTCATACTTGCATCCCTTGATACATCGTGTTGATATAGTGTGATCTAGTATCTTGTGTTGTTCACCTACTTGTCGTGTGATATAGCTCAAGTAAGTTTGTGTAAATTACTTGTGCTTGTTAGTAACTGTATTGTGTCCATCTTGGTAGATCGTGTTGTTGATACACGTTGCAGTGCCTAGTGCATTTAGGATTTGTGCTTGACAAGTACCCTCTTAGTTTATTTCCGCATTAGGTTCAAGCCAAATCTGAAGAAGTTTTTTAAATAGCCTATTCGCCCCCCCTCTAGGCGTCATCGAGGTCTTTTCAACCTCAACCTGCAAGCACCCATGTGGAGTTCAAGAAGTCAAGCCTCCCCAACTCCAGTAGGAAGCATAAGACTTTGTTTATAAATTCTCGTTTCCTGCAGGAGAGTAAGCAGGAATTATGCCATAGGGTGTTGAAGCTTGAAGAAGAAAACAACGATCTGAGGGAGCAGAATTTCATGCTCCATTGGAAATTAAACAAGCTCAAGACCTCTACAAAGACTCCACCACCATCACCACCAAAGGAAGACAACTAAGCATTGGTATGGGCAACTCCATTGGTTATGCCAAGCTTGGGGGAGTTGCCCTCGTATCGTATCACCTTTATATCTTTTGCTTTTACCTTTGTTTTAGTTCTTTCCTTTTCAGTTTTTATTTCTTCTCTTAGTGGAATAAGTCTTTAGTGTTTAGTTTGAGTCTTTTGCCTTGTGTCTCCCCCGATGTATTCGAGCTTGCGAGCTATATAATAAAGAGTATCTTAGTCAAGGGCTTTGTTTTGTGTCGTGATCAAAAGTATGAAAGGAACGATAGCATGAAAGATCATGAGATGATCTTATGGAAAGTGATAGCTTCACATATAACAAGTATGATGATTGAAACTTGTTGAGAATAGACCAACATAGACCCTAGTCATTGTTGCAATTAATAAGAAGTAACAAGGAAAGAGAGGTTCACATATAAATATATCATCTTAGACACTTTCAATAATTGTGAGCACTCACCAAACTATTACATGCTTAGAAGTAGATGTTGGACAAGGAAGACAACATAATGAATTGTGTTTGCTTGATTCCAAACAATGTTATACGATTAGAGATTCCTTAGCATGTGACAATTGCTTCCACCTCATATTAGCCAAAACTCCCGCACCAAGTAGAGATACTACTTGTGCATCCATAAACCTTCAACCCAGTTTTGCCATGAGTGTCCACCATACCTACCTATGGATTGAAGAAGATCCTTCAAGTAAGTTGTCATCGGTGCAAGCAATAAAAATTGCTCTCTAATATGTATGATCTATTAGTGTGTGGAAAATAAGCTTTATACGAACCTGTGATGAGGAAGACATAAAAGTGACAGACTGCATAATAAAGTTCTTTATCACAAGGGGCAATATAAAGTGACGTTCCTCCGCACTAAGAGGACACGCATCCAAACCTCAAAAGCGCATGACAACCTCTGCTTCCCTCTGCGAAGGGCCTATCTTGTACCTTTACTTTTTGCCCTTGAAAGAGTCATGGTGATCTTCACCAATTCCTTATTTCGCCTTTATCATAGCTACCATCATATGCTTGGGAAATATCTATATTCATATATCAACTTGGAGATGAGTACTTATGCTTTATTATTGTTGACTTTACCCTTGAGGTAAATGGTTGGGAGGCAAAATTATAAGCCCCTCTGTTTCTCTGTGTTCAACTGAAACTTTGATACCATGAGTACCACGTGAGTTGTAACAATTGTGGAAAACAAAAGAGATGATTGAGTATGTGGATTTGCTTTACAAGCTCTTATTTGACTCTTTTTGATGATATGATAAATTGCAATTGCTTCAATGACTATGGACCGTTGTTGGCTACTTCTCAGTAAGGTTTTTGTTTCATACTTTGCTTTGTGAAGGAATTGTTACTTTCCCATAAGAATCTTTATGATGTATTGCTGTTCTATGTGTGATCATGATGCCCTCATGTCCGTATTATGTTTTATCGATAGCTTCATCCCTAAACATGCGGACATGTTTATGGATCTTGGTTTTCGCTTGAGGACAAGCGAGGTCTAAGCTTGGGGGAGTTGATACGTCCATTTTGCATCATGCTTTCATGTTGATATTTATCGCTTTATGGATTGTTATTATACTTTGTGGTACCATACTTATGCCTTTTCTCTCTTATTTTGCAAGGTTTATTTGAAGAGGGAGAATACCGGCAGCTGGAATTATGGACTTGGAAAGGAGCAAGTTTTAGTCCTCTATTCTGCGCAACTCCAAATGCCTTGAAAATCAACGTGGAATTTTTTGGGAATACATAAAAAATACTGGGCGAAAGAAGTGCGAGAGGCGAGCTGCCAGGGGCCCACAAGCCTGGTGGCCGCGACCTGCCCCCTGGCCGCGGCAACAGGGCTTGTGGGCACCCTGGTGGCCCACTGGCCCCCCTCTTCTGCTATATGAAGGGTTTCGTTCGGAAAAAAATCAGGGCGGAGCTTTTTCGTGGATTCTCCGTCGCCACGAGGCGGAACTTGAGAGAACCAATCTAGAACTCCGGCAGGACGATCCTGCCGGGGAAACTTCCCTCCCGGAGGGGGAAATCGTCGCCATCGTCATCACCAACACTCCTCTCATCGGAGGGGACTCATCACCATCAACATCTTCATCAGCACCATCTCCTCTCCAAACCCTAGTTCATCTCTTGTAACCAATCTCCGTCTCGCGACTCCGATTGGTACTTGTAAGGTTGCTAGTAGTGTTGATTACTCTTTGTAGTTGATGCTAGTTGGATTACTTGGTGGAAGAGTTTATGTTCAGATCCTTGATGCTACTCATTACACCTCTGATCATGATTATGATTATGCTTTGTGAGTAGTTACTTTTGTTCATGAGGACATGGGATAAGTCATGCTAATAATAGTCATGTGAATTTGGTATTCGTTCGGTATTTTGATATGTTGTATGTTGTTTTTCCTCTAGTGGTGTTATGTGAACGTCGACTACATAACACTTCACCATTATTAGGGCCTATAGGAAGGCATTGGGGAGTAGTAAGTAGATGATGGGTTGCTAGAGTGACAGAAGCTTAAACCTCAGTCTATGCGTTGCTTCGTAAGGGGCTGATTTGGATCCACTAGTTTAATGCTATGGTTATACGTTGTCTTAATTCTTCTTTTGTAGTTGCGGATGCTTGCGAGAGGGGTTAATCATAAGTGGGATGCTTGTCCAAGTAAGGGCAGTACCCAAGCGCCGGTCCACCCACATGTCAAACTATCAAAATAACGAACGTGAATCATATGAACATGACGAAACTAGCATGACAGAAATTCCCATGTGTCCTCGGGAGCGCTTTACTTCCTATAAGACTTTGTTTAGGCTTGTCACTTGCTACAAAGGGATTGGGCCACTTTGCTGCACCGTTGCTACTCTTGTTACTTCTTACTTTTCACCTGCTACGTTTCACCTCACTACACCATCACTTGTTACCGCTACTTTCAGTGCTTGCAGTTATTACCTTGCTGAAAACCGTTTATCAGAGCCTTCTGCTCCTCGTTGGGTTCGACACTCTTACTTATCGAAAGGACTACGATTGATCCCCTATACTTGTGGGTCATCAATGATGCGCACCTTTATAAAGAAGGAGTAGATAGTATTATTAGACGTTGTGTACGTGAGTGATACGTCTCAAACGTATCTATAATTTTTGATGGTTTCATGCTGTTATCTTGTCATCTTTGGATGTTTTATGTATCTTTTATATCTTTTTTGGTACTAACTTATTAATTCAGTGCCAAGTGCGAGGTCCTGTTTTTTCTGTGTTTTTGGCTCTTTTCACATCTGATTTTGGAACAGAGTCCAAACGGAATAAAATCCCCAAAATAAATTTTTCCCGAACGGAAGAAGATCAGGGGGCTTGAGGGCCAATGCAGGAGAGCTACAGGGGGCCCACAAGCCCTGTAGCCGCCACCAGGGGGGCGGCGGCTAGCAAGCTTGTGGCCTCCCTAGCGCCCCCTTGACCTAGCTCCTTTGCCTATATATTCCCTAAAATACAGAAAAAAATTCAGGGAATCCACGAAAATACTTTTCCGCCACCGCAAGCTTCCGTGTCCGCGAGATCTCATCTGGAGACCCTTCCTGGTGCCCTGCCAGAGGGGACTTTGGAGTTGGAGGGCTTCTACATCAACATCATCGCCCCTCCAATGACTCGTGAGTGGTTCACTTCAGACCTACGGGTCCGTAGTTAGTAGCTAGATGGCGTCTTCTCTCTCTTGGATCTTCAATACAAAGTTCTCCATGATCTTCATGGAGATCTATCCAATGTAATCCTCTTTGGCGGTGTGTTTGTCGAGATCCAATGAATTGTGGATTTGTGATCAGATTATCTATGATATATATTTGAGTCTTTGCTGATTTCTTATATGCGTGATTTGATATCCTTGTAAGTCTCTCCAAGTCTTGGGTTTTGTTTGGCCAACTAGATCTATGATTCTTGCAATGGGAGAAGTGCTTGGTTTTGGGTTCATACGGTGTGGTGACCTTTCCCAGTGACAGAAGGGGCAGCAAGGCACACATCGTGTTGTTGCCATCAAGGGTAACAAGATGGGCTTTTATCGTAGATATGAGATTGTCCATCTACATCATGTCATCTTGCTTAAGGCGTTACTCTGTTCTTTTGGACTTAATACACTAGATGCATGCTGGATAGCGGTTGACGTGTGGAGTAATAGTAGTAGATGCAGAAAGTATCGGTCTACTTGTTTTTGACGTGATGCCTATAGATATAATCATTGCCATAGATAACGTCACGACTTTGCGCTGTTCTGTCAATTGCTCGACAGTAATTCGTTCACCCACCGTCTACTTGCTTTCATGAGAGAAGCCACTAGTGAACACTACGGCCCCCGGGTCTATTCACACCTATCGTTTCCACTTTCGCTTTCAGTTTGCTTTGTTACTTTGTTGCTTTCAGTTCTCACTTGGCAAACAATCTATGAGGGATTGACAACCCCTTCATAGCGTTGGGAGCAAGCTCTTTGTGTTTGTGCAGGTACTTGTGATATCCCTTCACTGGATCGATACCTTGGTTCTCAAAACTGAGGGAAATACTTACAACTGTTGTGCTACATCACCCTTTCCGCTTCGAGGGAACACCAACGCAAGGCTCCAAGGCCACGGGGGAAATCCTTTGCATATTTGCCTAGGAAGTCCCTAAAGGCGTAGCCGTAGCAAAAGGATTCCTGGTGCCGTTGCTGAGGAGTATCAAGACAAGAATAGTCTCCCATCAACACGTGTTTCTGGCGCCGTTGGAAGGTCTTTTGTTGCAGTAGCAGAAGTTTTTCTGGCGCCGTTGCCGGGGAAGGAGAGATCTATCCAAGTAGGTCTCACAAACTCATCTCTTGGATTTACTTTTTTTGCCAGTTGCCTCTCGTTTTCCTCTCCCCCACTTCACATTTGCCGTTTTCATTTGCCTTTCTCCTTTGCCGTTTTCTTTTGCCTTTTGCCTTTTTGCCCGTTTTCCTCGCTCGCTCTTGGGCTTGTTCGTGAGAGGCCTTTTCTCATGGCCAAACCAAACTATTTCAGAAGATTGGAACAGATTGAAACTAGTGTCAAAGGTTTCATGTCTTCTCAGTTTGACCAAAATAGTTACTTCCGTAGAGAATTAAAAGAGCAAAGTTCTTTTATGGCCTGTTTGAATAAAGAAGTTGATGATATGGCCAAATAATTCCTTGCACTAAATTCTCAGCTTGCTCACCTTGAAAAATTGGTGGGCCAAATTTCTGACAAGCAGGCCACCTTAGTCAATAAGATGGCAGCTAAACCTGAAATTTGTGATGCTAATCACGAAGATCTTAAAATTCTTGGTGTGACTCCTCTTGAATCTTTATTTTCGCGTGTCAAACCTATTCATGTAAGGGCTGGATATGAATCCACTTTGGTTGAAAAATGCCCTAATGATTCGGAGTCTACCCATCTTGATGATAAAGGTGTGGAGAGTGGAGTAGAAGAAATCAAAATTTTGGGTAGTAATGAAACTCCCACTTTGGATTTCAAGGAATTCAATTATGATAATTGCTCCTTGTTTGAATGCATTTCTTTGATGCAATCCATTGCAAACTCTCCACATGCTTATAGCCAAAGCAAAGCCTTTACCGCGCATATCGTAGATGCTATGATGAAATCTCTTGAAGAGAAGCTCGAATTAGAAGTCTCTATACCTAGAAAACTTCATGATGAGTGGGAACCTACTATCAAAATCAAGATAAAAAACTATGAGTGCAATGCTTTGTGTGATTTGGGTGCTAGTGTTTCCGCGATTCCAAAGTCTTTATGTGATATTCTTGGTTTTCATGAGATTGAAGAGTGTTCTCTTAATTTGCATCTTGCGGATTCTACTGTCAAGAAAACCATGGGAAGGATCGATGATGTTCTTATTGTTGCAAATAAGAACTATGTACCCGTGGATTTCATTGTACTTGACATAGATTGCAATCCTTCATGTCCCATTATTCTTGGTAGACCTTTCCTAAGGACTATTGGTGCTATCATCGATATGAAGGAAGGGAATATTAGATTTCAATTTCCTTTAAAGAAGGGCATGGAGCACTTTCCTAGAAATAAAATAAGATTGCCTTATGAATCTATGATGAGGGCTACTTATGGTTTGAGCACCAAAGATCACTATACGTGATTCCATCACCTTTTGCCTAGCTAAGGGCGTTAAACAAAAGCGCTTGTTGGGAGGCAACCCAACGAATCTATCCTTTTTCTTTATGTTTTGTGTTTTCCACACTTTCATAATTCTGTTATTATTGTGTTTTTTGTGTTTCTTTTTGCGTTTGTGCCAAGCAAAACCGTTATGATTAGTCTTGGGGATGATCGTTTGGTCATGCTGGAAAAGACAGAAACTTTCTGCTCACGAAAAGAATTTTATTTTTTCTCTATAAGAGATTTTGAGTTTATTATTTTTGCTGCTGATTGCTACGCAAATTCTTCAGACTTTCGTAATTTTTCAGAATTTTTGAAGTACGAGAAGTATACGAAGTATACAGATTGCTACAGACTGGTCTGCTGTTAACAAATTCTGTTTTTGTTGAGTTGGTTGCTTATTTTGATGAAACTATGGATAGTATCGGGGGGATATTAGCCATGGAAGATTGACAATACAGTAACCCAACATCAACATAAGTAGAATTTAAGTTTGCTACAGTACCTAAGGAAGTGGTGGTTTGCTTTCTTATACTAATGTTATCATGAGTTTCTGTTTAAGTTTCGTGTTGTGAAGTTTTCAAGTTTTGGGTGAAGTTCTTATGGACAAAGAGATAAAGAGTGGCAAGAGCTCAAGCTTGGGGATGCCCAAGGCACCCCAAGAGATTCAAGGATGCCATAAAAGCCTAAGCTTGGGGATGCACCGGGAAGGCATCCCCTCTTTCGTCTTCAAATCCATCGGTAACGTTACTTGGGGCTATACTTTTATTCACCACATGTTATGTGTTTTTGTTTGGAGCGTCTTGTATCGTAGGAGTCCTTTATTTTTGTTGTGTCACAATCACCCTTGCTGCACACCTAGAGAGAGAGATATGCACTCACCGTGATTTTGTCGAGCTTCACTTATATCCTTTGGTAGACAATTCAGCTCACATGTGCTTCACTTATATCTTTTGAGCTAGTTGATTTTGCTCTGTGTGCTTCACTTATATCTTATAGATCACAGCGGTGCGTGGCTTGGTAGTTGATCTATGCTTTGAAAGTAGTCTCAAAAGGGGTAGTTATCCAAAGGGATATGAAAACTTCCACCTTCATGTGCATTGAATAGTTAGAGAAGTTTGATTCATCTCAATTAGTTTTGAGTTGTGGTTGTGGTAATATTGAAGTTATGCTAGTAAGGTGTTGTGGATCTAGAAATACTTGTGTTGAAGTTAGTGATTCCCGTAGCATGCACGTATGGTGAACCGCTATTGATGAAGTCTGAGCATGATTAGTCTATTGATTGTCATCCTTTGTGTGGCGGTCGGGATCGCGCGATGGTTTATACCTACCAACCCTTCCCCTAGGAGTATGCGTTGAATGCTTTGTTTCGATTACTACTAAAACTTTTGCAACAAGTATATGAGTTCTTCATGACTAATGTTGAGTCCATGGTTTAGATGCATTTTCACCTTCCACCATCACTATCTTCTTATTGCCGTGCAACTTTCGCCGGTGCACAAAACCCACCACTATCCTCCCTCAAAACAGCCACCATACCTACCTACTATGGCTTTTTCAAAGTCATTCCGAGATATATTGCCATGCAACTACCACCATGACGTGTGCCACCACTTCTACATTGCCATTGCATGATCGTAAGATAGCTAGCGTGATGTTTCCATTAATGTCTATGCCATGCTAGATCATTGTCACCGTACACTACCGAAGGCATTCCGTATAGAGTCATCGTTGCTCTATGTTTTGAGTTGAAAGTGTGATGATCATCATTGATGGAGCATAGTCCCATGTGAGGAAATAAAAGAGGCCAAAGATGCCCACCAAAACAAAAATAAAAAATAAAAAAAGAGGCCAAAGAGCCCACCAAAAAAAATGATGAGAGAAAAAGAGAGAAGGGACAATGCTACTATCCTTCCACACTTGTGCTTATTAAGCACCATGATCTTCATGTTTGAGAGTCTCTCGTGTTGTCACCACCATATAGCTAGTGGGAAATTTTCATTACATAACTTGGCTTGTATATTCCAATGATAGGCTTCCTCAAATTTGCCTTAGGCCTTCGTGAGCAAGCAAGTTGGATGCACATCCACTAGTTTTCTTTAAGAGATTTCACATACTCTTAGCTCTAGTGCATCATTTGTATGGCAATCCATACTCATTCACATTGATATCTATTGATGAGCATCTCCACAGCTCATTGATATGCCTAGTTAATGTGATCATCTTCTCCTTGTTTGTCTTGCAACCTCCACCACACTCCACACCACTTATAGTGCTAAAACCATGGCTCACGCTCATGTATTGCGTGAGAGTTGAAAAGGTTTGAGAAAGTAAAGGTGTGAAAACAATTACTTGGCCAATACCGGGGTTGTGCATGATTTAAATTCGTTGTGCAATGATGATAGAGCATAGCTAGACTATATGCTTTTGTAGGGATAACTTTATTTTGGCCTTGTTATTTTGAAAGTTCATGATTACCTTGCTAGTTTGCTTGAAGTATTATTGTTTCCATGTCAATAGCAAACTATTGTTTTGAATCTAGTGGATCTGAACGTTCACGTCACATAAGAGGAGTTACAGAGGACATCTATGCTAGGTAGCATGGAAGCATCAAAAATTCATTCTTTATCACTTCCCTACTCGAGGACGAGCAGGAGTTAAGCTTGGGGATGCTTGATACTTCTCAAACATATCTATAATTTTTGATGGTTTCATGCTGTTATCTTGTCATCTTTGGATGTTTTATGTATCTTTTATATCTTTTTTGGGACTAACTTATTTATTTAGTGCCAAGTGCGAGTTCCTGTTTTTCTGTGTTTTTGGCTCTTTTCAGATCTGATTTTGGAACGGAGTCCAAACGGAATAAAATCCCCAAAATAAATTTTTCCCAAACGGAAGAAGATCAGGGGGCTTGAGGGTCAAGGCATGAGAGCTACAGGGGGCCCACAAGCCCTGTAGCCGCCACCAGGGGGGCGGCGGCTAGCAGGCTTGTGGCCTCCCTGGCGCCCCCCGTGACTTAGCTCCTTTGCCTATATATTCCCTAAAATACAGAAAAAATCAGGGAATCCACGAAAATACTTTTCCGCCGCTGCAAGCTTCCGTTTCCGCGAGATCTCGTATGGAGACCCTTCCCAGTGCCCTGCCGGAGGGGACTTTGGAGTTGGAGGGCTTCTACATCAACATCATCGCCCCTCCAATGACTCATGAGTAGTTCACTTCAGACCTACGGGTCCGTAGTTAGTAGCTAGATGGCTTCTTCTCTCTCTTGGATCTTCAATACAAAGTTCTCCATGATCTTCATGGAGATCTATCCGATGTAATCCTCTTTGGCGGTGTGTTTGTCGATATCCGATGAATTGTGGATTTGTGATCAGATTATCTATGATATATATTTGAGTCTTTGCTGATTTCTTACATGCATGATTTCATATCCTTGTAAGTCTCTCCGAGTCTTGGGTTTTGTTTGGCCAACTGGATCTATCATTCTTGCAATGGGAGCAGTGCTTGGTCTTGGGTTCATACCGTGTGGTGACCTTTCCCAGTGACAGTAGGGGCAGCAAGGCACGCATCATGTTGTTGCCATCAAGGGTAACAAGATGGGCTTTTATCGTAGATATGAGATTGTCCATCTACATCATGTCATCTTGCTTAAGGCGTTACTCTGTTCTTTTGGACTTAATACACTAGATGCATGCTGGATAGCGGTCGACATGTGGAGTAATAGTAGTAGATGCAGAAAGTATCGGTCTACTTGTTCTGGACGTGATGCCTATAGATATAATCATTGCCATAGATGACGTCACAACTTTGCGCGGTTCTATCAATTGCTCGACAGTAATTTGTTCACCCACCGTCTACTTGCTTTCATGAGAGAAGCCACTAGTGAACACTATGGCCCCCGGGTCTATTCACACCTATCGTTTCCACTTTGGTTTCACTTTGCTTTGTTACTTTGTTGCTTTCAGTTCTCACTTGACAAACAATCTATAAGGGATTGACAACCCCTTCATAGCGTTGGGAGCAAGCTCTTTGTGTTTGTGCAGGTACTTGTGATATTACTTCACTGGATCGATACCTTGGTTCTCAAAACTGAGGGAAATACTTACCGCCGCTGTGCTACATCACCCTTTACGCTTCGAGAGAACACCAACGCAAGGCTTCAAGGCCACGGGGGAAATCCTTTGCATATTTGCCTAGGAAGTCCCTAAAGGCATAGCCATAGCAGAAGGATTCCTGGTGCCGTTGCTGAGGAGTATCAAGACAAGAATAGTCTCCCGTCAGCATGTGTTTCTCGCGCCGTTGGAAGGTCTTTTGTTGCAGTAGCACTGAGCATGAACAGGGACAGATCCTACACAAGTGTCACTCTGAGGCCTACGGAGGACACCACAGTGGAGATAGAACTACACACAAGGTATTACAATATGTTTTTTATGGGCCTACCTTCTTCAATGATGCTCGCAAGTTTATCTTGTCTTGTGATGAATGTCAAAGAGTTGGTAATATTAGTAAACGTCACGGAATTCCTATGAATTATTCTCTAGTTATAGAACCATTTGATGTTTGAGGTTTTGATTACATGGGACCTTTTCCAAAATCCAATGGGTATACTCATATTCTAGTTGCTGTTGATTATGTTACTAAGTGGATGGAAGCTATTCCAACTAGTAGTGCTGATCATAACACTTCTATTAAAATGCTGAAAGAAGTTATTTTCCCTAGATTTGGAGTCCCTAGATATTTAATGAGTGATGGTGGTTCACACTTTATTCATGGTGTATTCCATAAATTGCTTGCTAGGTATGATGATAATCATAGAATTGCATCTCCTTATCATCCTCAGTCTAGTGGGCAGATAGAATTGAGCAATAGAGAAATTAAATTGATCTTGCAAAAGACTGTTAATAGGTCTAGAAAGAATTGGTCTAATAAACTTGATGATGCATTATGGGCTTATAGAACCGCTTACAAAAATCCTATGGGCATGTCTCCGTATAAAATGGTTTATGGTAAAGCATCTCACTTACCTCTAGAGCTAGAACATAAAGCTTATTGGTCAATTAAAGAGATTAACTATGATTTCAAACTTGTTGGTGAAAAGAGGTTATTTGACATTAGCTCACTTGATGAATGGATAACCCATGCCTATGAGAATGCTAAGTTTTTTAAAGAAAAAGTTAAGAGATGGCATGATAGAAGGATACAAAAGCGTGAATTCAATGTAGGTGATCATGTGTTGCTATACAACTCTCGTTTAAGATATTTTTGCATGAAATCTTCTTTCTAAATGGGAAGGGCCTTACATTATCGAGGAAGTATATCATTCTAGTGCCATCAAGATCAACAACGCCGAAATCACAAATCCGAAGGTGGTGAATGGACAAAGAATCAAACATTATATCTCAGGCACTCCCATAAATGTTGAAACTAATATTATCAATACCATAACTCCGAAGGAGTACATTAGGGAGACCTATGAGAACGTTCCAGACTCCGAAATGGAATAAGTATGTGTTACGGTAAGCAAACCGATTCCAAAACGTTTCCAATGGGAATTTTTACCAGTTTTGGAATATTTAATAAATTAGGAAAATTTAAAGCAGGCCGAAGCGTGCACGAGGAGGCGATAAGCTAGGAGGGCGCGGCCTACCCCCTGGGCGCGCCCTGCAGGCTTGTGGCCACCCGTGCACCCCCGGACTCCGTTTTCGTGTGGAATACTCTTTCGGGTCAAAAAAAATTCATTATATAATCTCTCGAAGGTTTTGACCTTCGTATCACGACAATACCTCCTGTTTTTGTTTTGAGTTGTTTCTGTAACAGATTTAGATCAACATGACGTCTTCAAATACTCTGAAGGACAAGTTCTTTGAGAGGGTTATCAACCCCTACCTTGCGGAGGTGCTGCAACACCCTCAAACCATTGAGATGCATGAGGGGGTGGTGCACATCCGTGATGTTGAGGGGCCAAAGAAGACTGGAAGCATGGAGACAAGGCTCGAAGCAATGGAGCAACAAGTCTTCAAGTGCCAAGGGATGGTGGAAGGAGGACTTAATGCCAATCACCTGATGATTGCGGAGTTTACCCTTAAGCACAAGCTAGACGCCAAGGACCTCTGGGATCACGTCTTCAAGATTTACGAGAAAATCGAGCACCTCCAAGCCCAGATCTATGACTTGCAAAACCAAAACTGTGAGTGTGAATACAAATTTAAGAAAATTAGTTTGGCTGCAAGCTTGAGGATCTCGGAGACTAGTTCATCTTTTCACGATGGTGAGACCATGCCTTGGAAGACGGAGGACAAACCTTCAACCTCACTAACAACTCCAACACCACCACCTCCGAAGAAAGACAACTAAGCACATGGGTATGGGCACTCCCCTTGGCTTGTGCCAAGCTTGGGGGAGGCACCCCGGTATCGTATCACCATTACACCTTTTACTTTCTTCATTTTTCTTCGTTCGATCCTTTTGGTTATATCTTGATCTAGTAGAATAAAGTTTTAGTGTGATCTAGTCTTGAGTTTTTCTTTTTGTTCCCCCTATGTAAGCAAGTCTGAGAGTTATATAATGAAGAGTAGTTTGAGTTGAGGGCTTTGCTTTCTTGCTATGATCCTGAGAAAAAGAAATAGAAAGAAGTATAGAATAAAAGAAAAAGAGCTTACCTAATGATCTTATGGGGAGTGATGACTTCACATATAAAAAGTATGTCGATTGAAATCTGTTGAGAGTTGACAAACAAAGCTATTGGTCATTGTTGCAATTATAAGGAAGTAATAAAGAAAGAGAAGTTCACATATAAATATATTATCTTAGACATCTTTTATGATTGTGAACACTCATTAAAATATTATATGTTAAAAGGTTGATGTTGGACAAGGAAGACAACATAATGAGTTATGTTTGCTTATTTCTGAATAGAAGTTATATGGTTGTAGATCCTTCAACATGTGTCGCTTGCTTCCACCTCATATTAGCCAAGAACTTCTGCACCAAGTAGAGATACTACTTGTGCATCCAAACACCTTTAACCCAGTTTTGCCTTGAGAGTCCACCATACCTACCTATGGATTGAGTAAGATCCTTCAAGTAAGTTGTCATCGGTGGAAGCAATAAAAATTGCTCTTTAAATATGCGTGGTTTATTAGTTATAGAACTTGTGATATATAAGAAATAAAAGCGACAGACTGCATAATAAAGTTCTTTATAAAGTGAAGTTATTTTGCATCAAAGGATTGTGCATCCAACTATAAAAGCGCATGACAACCTCTGCTTCCCTTTGCGAAGGGCCTATCTGTTACCTTTACTTTCTAGTGCTTACCTTTATGTAAGAGTCGTGGTGATCTTCACCATTTCCTTTATTTTGCCTTTATCTTTTGGCAAGCGTCATGTGTTGGGGAATGATCTAGAAAAATATATCCACTCGAATGTGGGTGATCATGAGTTATTATTGTTGACATTACCCTTGAGGTAAATAGTTCGGAGGCAAAATTATAAGCCCCTATCTTTCTCTGTGTCCGATTGAAGCTTTGACCTCATAGGCACCGCGTGATTGTTAGCAATTATGAAAGATCATAAGAAGATTGAGTATGTGGATTTGCTTTACAAGCTCTTATATTGACTCTTTCCTACGTTGCGATAAATTGGAATTGCTTCAATGACTGAAGTCATAGTTTGTTAGTTCTCAATAGAGTTCTGGATTCATATTTTGCCTTGTGAATGAATTGTTACTCTAGCTTAAGATATTCTATGTCAACCTGTGTTGTTTTTCTAAAGATAACCATGATGCCTTCATGCCCATATTTTATCTCTAAGCATGTGGGCATATTTATCGATCTCGGCTTTCGCTTGAGGACAAGCGAGGTCTAAGCTTGGGGGAGTTGATAAGTCCATTTTGCATCATGCTTTTATATCGATATTTATTGCATTATGGGATGTTAATACACATTATGGTACAATACTTATGCCTTTTCTCTCTTATTTTACAAGGTTTACATGAAGAGGGAGAATGCCGACAGCTAGAATTCTGGACTGGAAAAGGAGCAAATATGAGAGACCTATTCTACACAGCTCCAAAGGTCCTGAAAAGTTACGGAGAATTGTTTTGGAATATAGAAAAAATATTGGGCAAAAGGAATACCGGAGGGGACCCACCAGGAGGTCACAAGCCGGGGGGGGGGGAGCTACCCCCATGGCCGCCCTTCAAGCTTGTGGCCTCCCTGACTCATCGAGAGGGGGTCAATCTCCATCAACATCTTCATCAACACCTTCTCCTCTCCAAACCCTTGTTCATCTCTTGTATCCGATCTTTGTCTCAAAACTTCAGATTGGTACCTATGGGTTGCTAGTAGTGTTGATTACTCCTTGTAGTTGATGCTAGTTGGTTTATTTGGTGGAAGATTATATGTTCAAATCCTTAATGATTATTAATACTCCTCTGATTATGAACATGAATATGCTTTGTGAGTAGTTGCATTTGTTCCCGCGGACACGGGATAAGTCTTGCAATAAATAATCATGTGAATTTGGTATTCGTTTGATATTTTGATAAGATGTATGTTGTCTCTCATCTAGTGGTGTCATGTGAACGTCGACTACATGACACTTCACCATTATTTGGGCCTAGGGGAAGGCATTGGGAAGTAATAAGTAGATGATGGGTGGCTAGAGTGACAGAAGCTTAAACCCTAGTTTATGTGTTGCTTCGTAAGGGGCTGATTTGGATCCATATGTTTTATGCTATGGTTAGATTTATCTTAATTATTCTTTCGTAGTTGCGGATGCTTGCAAGAGAGGTTAATCATAAGTGGGATGTTTGTCCAAGTAAGGACAACACCCAAGCACTGGTCCACCCACATATCAAATTATCAAAGTAACGAAAGCGAATCATATGAGCATGATGAAAACTAGTTTGACATAAATTCCCATGTGTCCTTGGGAGCGCTTTTCTTTATATAAGAGTTTGTTCAGGCTTGTCCTTTGCTACAAAAAGGATTGGGCCACTTTGCTGAACCATTGTTACATTTGTTACTTGCTACCCGTTACGAATTACCTTATCACAAAACTATCTTTTACCGATAATTTCAGTGCTTGCAGAGAATACCTTACTGAAAACCGCTTGTCATTTTCTTCTGCTCCTCGTTGGGTTCGACACTCTTACTTATCAAAAGGACTATGATAGATCCCCTACACTTATGGGTCACCAAGACTCTTACTTATCGAAAGGACTACGATAGATCCGCCTCGTCAACCAGTGTCCGAGTGCGTCGGCCAGCGTTACCTGGATGACCAGGACGTCCGCTTCTGTCTGGAGCGCCTCGCGGAATCCCAGGCCGTCGAGGAGGAGAGCACTATCGTCCTCCCTGCTTCGGGTCGTGCATCTTCAAGGAGTCGTTCCCCAAGGGCTTCACCTTGGCGCGTGACACCCCCAAGTACAACGGCTCAACCAAGCCCGAGGATTGGTTGACCGACTACACCACTGCCGTCGGCATCGCTCGCGGCAAAAAGTGTGTAGCATTGCATTACGCACCCCTCAAGCTGCTCGGCTCAGCCCAACCTGGCTTAACACCCTGCCGACTGGCAGCGTCAATGGCTGGCTGGACTTCCAAGAGGCGTTTGTGTGCAACTTCGCCGGCATGTACAAGCGCCCCGGCTGGCCCTGCCAGCTCGTCCTATGCGTATAGGGCTCGACCGACCTCCTCCACAACTACGTCACATGGTGGACCGAGCTTTGCAACTCCTGCGAGGGCGTCCATGAAGTGCACGCGATCCAGTACTTCATCGGCGGCTGCCGAGACGGCAAACTCCTCAAGCACAAGCTCATGCACCGGGAGCCGATGACCCTGGTGTAGCTGATGGCCGCCGTCGACGAGTACGCCATAGCCGAGTATTCCTTGAAGCTCCCGGTGCTCGTCGACGTGGTCGGCAAGCCAACCGTGGCCAAGCCGGCTGCCGCTCTGGCAGCCGGTGATACGTCTCCAACGTATCTATAATTTTTTTATGGTTCCATGCTATTATCTTGTCAACTTTGGATGTTTTATATGCATGAATATGCTATTTTACATCTTTTTGGGACTAACCTATTAACTCAGTGCCAAGTGCCAGTTTCTATTTTTTTCCGTGTTTTTGGCCCATTTTCAGACGAAGTCCAAATGGAATGAAACTTTACGATGATTTTTTTGGAACAAAAGAGACCCCCGAAGCTTTGAAAGAAGGCCAGAAGAGCCACGAGGGAGTCACAAGCCCTGACGCCGCCACCACCCCCGTAGGTGGTGGCGACCAGGCTTGTGACCTCCTCGTGGGCCCAACTGACGCAATTCCACCGCCATAAATTCCTATAAATTCAGAAACCCCCAAAAAGAAACATAGATCAGGAGTTCCGCCGCCGCAAGCCTCTGTAGCCACCAAAAACCAATCTGGAGCCCGTTCCAGCACCCTGCTGGAGGGGGAATCCATCTCCGGTGGCCATCTTCATCATCCCGGCGATCTCCATGACGAGGAGGGAGTAGTTCTCCCTCGGGGCTGAGGGTATGTACCAGTAGCTATGTGTTTGATCTCTCTCTCTATCGTGCTCTTGAGATGTCTTGATCTCGATGTACCATGGGCTTTTCTACTATAGTTGTATCTTATGATGTTCTTCCCCCTCTCCCTCTTGTAATGAATTGAGTTTCCCCTTTGGAGTTATCTTATCGGATTGAGTCTTTGAGAACACTTGATGTATGTCTTGCACGTGTCTATCTGGTGTGATCAACTTGCGGGTTTGTGACATTGGGAACCTATGCATATGGGTTGGCACACGTTTGATTCATGTGAGTACTCGATGTATGTTTTGGTGATCAACTTGCGGGTTCGTGACATTGGGAACCTATGGATAGGGGTTGGCACACGTTTTGACTCTCTGGTAGAAACTTTGGGGCACTCTTTGAAGTTCTATGTGTTGGTTGAATAGATGATTCTGAGATTATGTGATGCATATCGTATAATCATGCCCACAGATACTTGAGGTGACATTGGAGTATCTAGGTGACATTAGGATCTTGGTTTATATGATCTTAAGGTGTTATTCTAGTACAAACTCTATGATGGATCGAACGCAAAGAATAGCTTTGTGTTATTTTACTACAGACTCTTGAATAGATCGATTAGAAAGAATAACCTTGTGCTGGTTTCGTACCCGACAATAATCTCTTCGTTTGTTCCCCGCTATTAGTGACTTTGGAGTGACTCTTTCTTACATGTGGAGGGCTAGCTATATGATCCAATTATGTTATCATTGTTGAGAGAACTTCACTAGTGAAAGTATGAACCCTAGGCCTTGTTTCCACGCTTTGCAATACCGTTCGTGCTCACTTTTACCATTTGTTACCTTGCTGTTTTTGTAATTTCAGATTACAAAAACCTATATCTACCATCCATATTGCACTTGTTTCACCTTCTCTTCGCCGAACTAGTGCACCTATACAATTTACCATTGTATTGGGTGTGTTGGGGACACAAGAGACTCTTTTCTATTTGGTTGCAGGGTTGCTTGAGAGAGACCATCTTCATCCTACGCCTCCCATGGATTGATAAACCTTAGGTCACCCACTTGAGGGAAAATTGTTACTGTCCTACAAACCTTTGCACTTGGAAGCCCAACAACGTCTACAAGAAGAAGGTTGCGTAGTAGACATCAAGCTCTTTTCTCGCGCCGTTGCCGGGGATGTTAGCGCTTGAAGGTATATCTTTAGACCTTGCAATCGAAGCTTTTTGTTTCTTGTTCTTTCGCTAGAAAACTACAAATTTTTTTGGAATTGAGGATGCGTCATATGCTCCATCTTTTCAATGTCTTTCGTGAGCATGACAGGAAGGAAAATTGTGCTCAAGTGCTGAAAGAAGAATTACATAGAATGCTTGTCATAGAATATATGAATGATGATCATGATTGCAATGTTCTTAGCATGAATTCTTTGAATACCCATGATGCTAATTATATGCAAAGGCACAAGCTTGGGGATGCTATATTTGATGAAGATGATCTTTTTAGTTCTTCCACTTTGAATGATCAAAATTATTTTGATGAAAGCATGCCCCCTATCTATGATGATTATTGTGAGGGTACTTATGCTTTAAAGAAGAGGGATGATAAAACTTGTCATACTCTCGAGAACCCTTTTGCTAAACCTTGCTTTTTCATTGTCGACACAATTTGTAGTGCTCAAGTCTTTTACAATACTCCCACTACTATTCTTGAGAATAGATTTCCTTATGTGGAGAGTAGTAAAATTTCTATGCTTGTAGATCATGAACAGAAAGCCTTAGGTGGTGGTTATATTTTTGAATTCATTCATGATGCTACTGAAAATTACTATGAGAGAGGATCATATGCTTCTACTTATTGCAATAGTATCAAGCTTCCTCTCCATATGTTGAAAATTTTGAAGCTATGCTTGTTTTGCCTTCCTATGCTAGTTGATTCTTGCTCCAATAAATTGTTTGATCTCAAAATACCTATGCATAGGAAGTGGGTTAGACTTAAATGTGCTAGCCATTTGCTCCATGATGCTCTCGTTGTGTTTCAATCCTTACCTTCTATCTGAGCATCATTGAAATCAATGCCTAGCTAAGGGCGTTAAAACGATAACGCTTGTTGGGAGGCAACCCAATGAATAAATTCTTCTTTGCTTTTTTGCTTCCTGTTTTGTTTTTTCCACACCATCATAATTCTGTTAGGATTGTGTCTTTTGTTTTTCTTTTTGCGTTTGTGCCAAGCAAAACCGTTATGATTAGTCTTGGTGATGATTGTTTGATCATGCTGGAAAAAGACAAAAACTTTCTGCTCACGAAAAGAATTTTCATTTTTTCTGTAAGAGCTTTTGAGTTGATTCTTTTTGCTGCTGCTTGCTACGCGAATTATTCAGACTGTCGTAATTTTTCAGAATTTTGGAAGTACCAGAGGTATACGAAATATACAGATTGCTACAGACTGGTCTCCTGTTAACAAATTCTGTTTTTGTTGAGTTGATTGCTTATTTTGATGAAACTATGGATAGTATCGGAGGGTGCTAGCCATGGAAAAGTGAAAAAACAGAAACCCAACACCAACATAGGTAGAATTTAAGTTTGCTACAGTACCTAAGGAAGTGGTGATTTGCTTTCTCATACTAATGATATCACGAGTTTCTGTTTAAGTTTTGTGTTGTGAAGTTTTCAAGTTTTGGGTGAAGTTCTTATGGACAAAGAGATAGAGAGTGGCAATAGATCAAGCTTGGGGATGCCCAAGGCACCCCAAGTTGATTCAAGGATGCTGAAAAAGCCTGTAGCGACCCGACTCAATACAAGTCAAGCCTCTGGTGTTTCTGTACCATCCCAAGATCATGCTGGTACACACTCAGTACATCAATGTATATATCAAGAGTTCAATCACACAACTTTATTAATCAAAATCTCATATCGAGTACTTTATTATAATAATGAATTACTATAAAGTGGCTGAAGGCCATCTCATGAGATATCTAACGAAGACTAGCGGAAGCATCAGGTAGACGAGTCCATCCGACTCCAGGGCATGTCGTTGAGCGTAGATCGTAGCCTCACTCCTGGTCGGAAAAGTACTCTGCAACATGATACGTTGCAGCCGTGTAGGTCAGCATATGGAATACGCCGGCAAGTCATCAAAGAGAGGGGAAAAAATAATAACCAACTATCTCTACATGCATATTTGGCAGGTGGGGCTATAAGTTTTAGCATAAAGCCAATTTTCTCCTACAACAAGAGAGGGCTGAAAGCAAAATATTACTACATTGTTTGTTGTTAACGAGATGGTTCCTCCAACCAATTCTCGTACCCGAGTTGTTGAAAATTCCCACATTATTATTAAGTTGTGTCGAGAGTTCAGGGAAATTTCAATGCCTTCGGCTCAAGTTGTCCATGACCGTGGACACGACTAATCGATTAGGTTTGGGCACTCTGCAGAGTTTTGCACACGTTCCCCACAAGATTTGATCGCCTCTGAGTATGTCCTCGCACTTCGGGGTGTTTGAAGACCGGATGATCAAAACATGGTCTTTCAACGGGTGCCTCTGAATCCCTGTCGGTGCCCATCCATTCCTACCGTTCTTCTACATATGCTAGCACCGCCTGTCCAGAGTCGCCGCGTTGTCCAACCAAGCCAGAGCCCATAATGACTTGTGGCTGTGCAGGTAAGCCTTGGGTCTTGAAGCCTCCGTCCGTCTCTTCGAACCTGGGTGAAGCTTTCCACAAGATGTCATGGCACGTCTCCAGCATCCCGGGGTCGTCCACTAGTTTCTCCAGGGAGCCCTTCAAACCGTCCTTCACCCAGAGTTGCATTGCTTCACGAGGTCTTGAAAATCTTGACTTAACCGGTCTTGGTTATTTAATTATCCTCGCATCACTCGTGTTATGCACTCAACCGGAATCCCGTCTACTCAAGCATAACAATATGAAATTTGTCGTCCCGGGCCATGTATCGGGGTTGTTGTGTACCTACCACATGATACTACAAGCTACAACTATGATTTCCAAGTACCTACTCAGCATGCAATTGGGCAAAGAAAGGTGAAACTACCATGCATAGAAAAAACATAGGAGATAGTATGATCAAAATGACTTGCCTTGATGATAGTTGTCTTGATCGAGCGCTTCTAAGTAACAAGCTTCGCACTCCTGGTGATCTACCGATACAAACAAATACACACCATAAGCACTACAATCATCAACAAGTAAAATAACATCACAAGCGTAAAGTAGCTATGGCATAAAGTGAAAGAATTCACTTCTCCTAACTAAGGCAGAAATTGTTTCTGTTAAAACCCCAAGTAAAAATATTTTTTTTGAAACTTATACTATAGAAAGATATAATCACTAGGAAGCAGTAGCAAAAAGAATCAAATACAAATCTATTTTTAAACTCCTGGAATAAGGAAAAACAAGGTTTAAACTAAATCTGATCTAATTCAAATTTGAAAATTTCAAACATAGACAAATTATATGTTTTTGAAAATTATAGAATTTTTTTGATCTACTGGAACAAGTTTCAACTCCATTGGAATTGTGGATCAAAAGTTATGATCAAAACAATTTTGAAACTTTCTCTGTTTTGGAATTAAACAGAAAAAACGAAACTGATTCTAACGGGCAGGGGGTACACGTGGCGCACCCTGAGTGGCTGGGAGTGTGTTTGCTGCGAGACTACTAGGCAAATGGCCGCAATCTAATGGAAACGTTTCGGCTCAATTTAAGTGGATAGAAAAACCGGGCGGTCTTTTAACTAAAACCAAAGGGGCATCTGGGTTCTAATCTACACCGTCTACGCAAGATCTAATGGTTGAGAAAGGAAATAGGGGCTCACAGGGGGCTGTGTCTTCTCCGGCGAGATTTCCGGCGATGGCCGAGGCGGTGAGGCGAGGAGGGGCAGCTCCGGTGGGTCTCCGGCGGTGGCGACGGGTCGGGGAGACGGCGGGGCTTCTCTCCCGTCGTTCTGTGGCGGTAGAGGGGCATGCTCGGGGGCGGGGAAGGAGCAGCAGGGGCTGGGGCCTCGGGGTGGTCGGGTGGAGCTCGGCTCCGGAGGTGGCGGCGTGGAGCTTGGGCAGGGGCGGCGAGGCGGTGGAACGGGGCGAGGGGGGGGAGAGGGGGGGCATAAAGGGGAAGGGAATTGGGGCCGGCCATGTAGGGCTCGGCCATGGAAGGGCCGGTTGCTGGGGAAGGAAGGTCTCGTGGGGAAGAAAGAAGGAAGGAAGAAGAAAGGGAGGAAAGAAAGAAAAAGAAAAAGAAAAAAAAGAAAAGGGGGGGGGGTGGGCTCGTGGCGGTTGGCCAGGGAGGGATCCCGGTGATGGGGGGATTCTGGCCCAAGTAAATCGCGCCCATGGCGCCTAAAAAAAGAATTTTTTTCTTTTAAAACAGCAAGAGAAAAAGAATAAAATGAAACAAAATAAAATAATTAATATAAGGTATTATATACCAAATTGATCAGAAAAAGATTTCCTAATTGTTTATCATTTTCCAAAACCAAAATAAAAACTTTTAAAAAATGTTTTTTTTGAGAAAAACTCCTTATGCTATATTTTCTTTTGGCAAAATATTTTCCCCATAAACTTGTTTTTTTTTCTTGGCTCAAATATTTTCAGAAGTGCCTCACATTTTGGAGGGTCATTTTCCTCCGCTCTTTCTTGCTTGCAAGAAATTATTTCCCGGCACTTCTTGCACGAAGAAAACAAATAGAAATGCAAAAGAAAATTTTGAAAGAATTCAAATGCAAATCTTTATTGCCATTCAATATGCATAGATGCTTAGCTACAATTGTAAAACATTCCCAATTGGGAAAATTGGGATGTTACAAAGCCTAAGCTTGGGGATGCCCCGGGAAGGCATCCCCTCTTTCGTCTTCAATACATCGATAATGTTACTTGGAGCTATATTTTTATTCACCACATGATATGTGTTTTGCTTGGAGCGTCTTGTATCGTAGGAGTCTTTTTGTTTTTGTTATGTCACAATCATCCTTCCTGCACACCTAGAGAGAGAGACATGCACTCACCGTGATTTTGTGGAGCTTCACTTATATCCTTTGGTTAGACAATTCAGCTCACATATGCTTCACTTATATCTTTTGAGCTAGTTGATTTTGCACTATGTGCTTCACTTATATCTTTTAGAGCACAGCGGTGCGTGACTTGGTAGTTGATCTATGCTTTGAAAGGAGTCTCAAAAGGGGTAGTTATCCAAAGGGATACGGAAACTTTCACCTTCATGTGCATTGAATAGTTAGAGAAGTTTGATTCATCTCAATTAGTTTTGAGTTGTGGTCTTGGTAATATTGAAGTTATGCTAGTTAGGTGTTGTGGATCTAGAAATACTTGTGTTGAAGATAGTGATTCCCGTATCATGCACGTATGGTGAATCGCTATGTGATGAAATCTGAGCATGATTAGTCTTTTGATTGTCATCCTTTGCGTGGCGGTCGGGATCGCGCGATGGTTTATACCTACCAACCCTTCCCCTAGGAGTATGCGTTGAATGCTTTCTTTCGATTACTAATAGAACTTTTGCAACAAGTATATGAGTTCTTCATGACTAATGTTGAGTCCATGGTTTAGAAGCACTTTCACCTTCCACCATCACTATCTTCTTAGTGTCATGCAACTTTCGCTGGTGCACAAAACCCACCATTAGCCTCCCTCAAAACAGCCACCATACCTACCTACTATGGTTTTTTCAAAGTCATTCCGAGATGTATTGCCATGCAACTACCACCATGACATGTGCCACCACATCTACATTGCCATTGCATGATCGTAAGATAGCTAGCATGATGTTTCCATTAATGTCTATGCCATGCTAGATCATTGTCACGATACACTACCGAAGGCATTCCATATAGACTCATCATTGCTCTAAGTTTTGAGTTGTAAGTGTGATGATCATCATTGATGGAGCATTGTCCCATGTGAGGAAATAAAAGAGGCCAGCGAAGCCCATTTACAAAAAGAGGCCAAAGATGCCCACCAAAAAAAAAGAAAAAAAGAGAGGCCAAAGAGCCCAAAAAAGAGAGAGAAAAAGAGAGAAGGGACAATGCTACTATCCTTCCACACTTGTGCTTATTAAGCACCATGATCTTCATGATTGAGAGTCTCTCGTTTTGTCACCGCCATATAGCTAGTGGGAATTTTTCATTGTATAACTTGGCTTGTATATTCCTATGATGGTCTTCCTCAAAATTGCCTTAGGTCTTCGTGAGCAAGCAAGTTGGATGCACACCCACTAGTTTTCTTTAAGATCTTTCACATACTCCTAGCTCCAGTGCATCATTTCTATGGCAATCCCTAGTCATTCACATTGATATCTATTGATGAGCATCTCCATAGCTCATTGATATGCCTAGTTAATGTGACCATCTTCTTCTTATTTTGTCTTGCAACCTCCACCACACTCCACACCACTTATAGTGCTAAAACCATGTCTCACGCTCATGTATTGCGTGAGAGTTGAAAAGGTTTGACAAAGTAAAGGTGGGAAACAATTACTTGGCCAATACCGGGGTTGTGCATGATTTAAATTCATTGTACAATGATGATAGAGCATAGCCAGTGTCGTGGGTATAAGCCTGACAGTAGATGTGTAGGGTACGAATGAGATGGGCAGAGTCTTAGCTACGGCGAGGTTGTATGAGTTTAGGCCCCTCTGCGGTGGAGCTAACAGCCCTACGTCTCAGTGCTCTCGGAGCTTGTTGTCGAGTGTAATATGGAATACAATGATTTGCTAACCTCTCTACCAGTGGGGGAGGGCGGCTTATATAGAGTGCGCTGCCCTCCACAACGGTTCCGGTACAGGGGTGGAGTAGTGGGGATTGAATGCGTACGTTACAGGTAACGTATGCTCTAAATGCTAATAAATGCACCCGGAAACGTACGGCCATTTCCCTCCACAGAGGTTACGATGTACCGAGTGTAGTCCGTCGGTTAGCTTGGTATCCTCCGAATGGTAGTCTCTGACTGGATGATTGAGGACCTGTTACCGACTGGATGACGGGGACTCCTTAATTCAGTCGGGGCAGACTTAGGGCCCTGTCCTTTTTGGGGTAGTCCTTGGGTAGGACCTGTATGGCAGGCCTATGACCCTACCCTAGGACTATGACCACATCATTAGTCCCCGAATGGATTGGGGTTGAAACGACGAAGCGGTGCTTGAAGTTCGGATCGGACTGGATTAGATTCGGCTTGGGCGTTGCTTGCCTCTATCCATTTTATCTTTTCTGACCAACGATCCGAGTGGAAGTTCTTGCGAAACAGACTGTCGGGAGCCGAGTGTTTCTGCGGCATCTTTTGACGCGACCGGTCAACTGACAGCGGCGGATTTTCCGGGATCTCAAATTTCGGGTTCCGCGCGCTCAGCGGGGATGACACCAGCGCACTCGAGTAGCGCCTGACGCCTCGATTCTCGCGCCTTCAACTCCTCCACTGATATCGCCGCGGCCGGTCGGGCGGATAAGGTTTCGGGGCCACCCGCCAGTGACCCAGTCGGAACCCTATTTAAATCTGGGCGGCGAGGCTTCTTCGTTACGCTCGCCGAATCTTTCGTTCTCGCCTGCTCCGTCTTCCTCGCCACCTCCAGCGCTCCTACACTCCTTCCTTCTCCTTCCTCTCGAGGGTTCGCCGTCGCCTCCATGACCAAGGGTCAGACCAGCAAGATGGAGGCGAGGAAGAAGAAGGGCAAGGCGGCGGCGCCTACTCAGCGGCGGCAGCGGCTGCTGCCGGCGGGGTGGATCCTAGGAGACTTCCTCCCCTCCACGGTGACGGAGGGAGATCTGCTGCAGCTGGTGGAGCAAGGAATGATAGTGCATAAGTCCTGGAGGCTGCCGGCGGAGAATGAGGTCGAGCCGGCGCCCCGGGAGGGGGAGCGCGTCTTGCTTCTCAGCCACGTCCATCGAGGTTTTTCTTTACCCCCGCATCCTTTCTTCAAGGGTATCATGAATCACTTCGGTGCCCAACTTCACCATTTCCCTCCGAATGCCATCGCCCACCTTTCTGCCTTTATAGTCTTGTGCGAGTGTTTCATTGGCTGTCCCCCCCATTGGGGGCTGTTCAAGCACATATTTTCTGCTAGATCCCAGACCATCAAACGACTTAGCCAGTCGGATGATAAAACACATCTTCTCCAGCTCTGCGGGGGTCTAGGTTTCCAGAAAAAGAGTCGGAGCAGTTATCCTGCTCTCCAGTTATGTGAGTCGGTCAGGAACTGGCAATCGACGTGGTTCTACTGCCAGGATATCGCCTGTCCGAATGCTTCGACAGGGCTGCCTCCCTTCAGTCTGGATCGGCCTGCCCCACCTAAGCAACTCGCGCTCACGAGGGCGGAGAAGAACGACGTCCAGCCCTTGGTTGAGGCACTCGTGGACGTCATCAGGAGGGGGGTCACCGGCATAGACTTGCTGGAGGTCTTTCTTGGTCGACGGATCCAGCCTCTGCAGGCTCGCGACCATGCCATGTGGCATTACACAGGCCCCGAGGACTCCACTCGGACCAACGTGGTGGCCGTGACTGAGGAGAGGGTGACATCGTGGGTGCTCCAAATCACGGGCCCGTGCGAGAATCCCAAAGGATCTCGGCGAGTGAGGCCTTACAACGCGGATCATCCTCCACCGAATCAGATGAGTGACATTGTCGAGTGCACTGAACTGTCCCAATTCTTGTCGTTTGTCTATATCTCTGTGTGATGTCTGATATTGCCGACTGAAACTTATGCAGGAGTGGACCAACTGGTTCTCCCCCGTCTCGAACGGGAATCCGGCGGAGGAGGAGGAGGAAGGCAGCCAAGAGGGCAGCGTGGAGAGCGCCGAATACGTCTCCGACAGCGGGGAATCGGAGGAGGAGACCAGCGAGGAGGAGGAAGAAGACGAAGAGCAAGACTCGCCACCTCTGAACCCAGAGCATCGGACCAAGCGCCGACACGAGCCCGCCGTCCCCTCGGCTCCTCCCGCGTCTTCGAGTGCTCCGCCTGCTGCTCCGGCGGTCCCGAGTGTTCGAAGCACTAAGAGGACCAGGGATGCCGCCGCTGAGCCTGCGGGTCAGTCTTCTAAGGTGGCCAAGCCGAGTGGGCCTAAGCCTCGGAAGGCTCTGCCGCGAATGAGGGTTGCTGTCCCCGTCACCTCTACGTAAGTGTACACAGTTTTCAATTCTTTCTGATATCCGAGTGGACTTCTGTTTACTGGAATGGGTCTCACTCAACAGGGTCGCTACTTCTGCCACCTCTTCGGCGCGTCAGGAAGACGACCCCATGGACACGGACAACGTCTTCTCATCCCAGCCAGGTGCGTTGTAGGGACGTCGAATGTTTTATACTATCGTGTCCCAGTCAGGTGCTTCTTTCTTTTTCTGAGACCTCGTGTCATTCGGTCTGTCAGGGGCGATTTGTGTGGGTGAGGGCGACCAGGGGAGAGCCGACCCAGCTGTGGAGCCTGTTCTCGAGGCTGCTCCTCCTGCTGCCGCTCTCGCCGCCGACGTGATGCCGACTGAGGCGCTGCCACAGACTGAACCAGTGCTGGTAGGTGAGGAGCCGACTGGGGCGGACCTTGGGATGCCTCGGGAACCTCCGACGATTCCAAGTTCGTCGAATGCTGAATTCAGCATCCAGCGTCTTCCGGAGGAGCAGGTGGGAGCGGCCAAGGGGGCTATGGTGCAGGCGGAGTTGATGGCTGGAGAAGCCAAGAGGGTCTACGACTCCGTTGCGGCCTTGTACCAGCGGAGCTTGGAGCTGCGCGATGATATCCGAGTAAGTGGTCTAGTAAGTATTTACTTTTCTCCTGTAACCCACTGGGTGTTCTTGAATAGCAGTTGTTGTTTGCAATGGGTTCACTCTTAGTGAACCCAGTGGGTGTAGTCCCCGAGACTTCTGTCGAGTGCTTGCACCGACAGTTGTCTTTATACATATTGTCTTTGCTTTGGTCCTGTCTGTAAATAATATGACCGACTGCTAGCAGTTGTGGCACTCGGAGTGCACTTACTTTAGAGTCTCCGAGAGTAAGTTGTACTCAGGTCGGGTAACATTTGCCTCGTAGGCGTAGGTGATAACATGCATCTCAATAGGGCAGGCCTGCTTGAGCTGCATGCCAGTGGGGTCACTCTCAGTGAACCCACTGGGTGTAGTCCCTGAGACCGCTGTCGACTGCTTGCGTCGGCAGGGGTCTGAAGAACTTAGACTTTTAACTGTTGAACTTTCTGATTGTCTCTTGATGTTTGGTGGCAGAAAACCTGTGAAATGGGATCAGCCTATGAGACTCTCAAGGCGGAGAGGAATCAGTTCACTGGTGAACTTGATGCGGCCATGCTTGCAATGGCCGGCATGAAGGATGCTCTGGCGGAACGGGAGAAGTCATTGGAGCAGGCGTGTGAAGTGAACAAGGTGTTGACTGAGGAAGTGGAAAAGATGGGGAAACAGAGGACTGCGCTGATGAGTCAGATGGATGTGCTGAACAATCGATGCAGGGCACAAGAGAAATATGTCAGCGACTGGGCTCGGAAGATGATGACGCGTCTGGCTGGTAAGTCCTGCTTTTTCCGAGTGGTTGTGCTATGCGCGTAACACTCGACGCTTATTGTCTATTTGTCCTATTGTCGCAGATTTTTTGCTTTGACGCCGAAGCTGAAGCGGCTGACGTGGAGCGTTCGATTCTTGAGAACGTTCCACTCGGCGACGACGCCAATCGGGATCTGCTCCGTGTGCACATCCGCGTGGGCAAAGTTGGTCCTTTCATCGGTCGACTGAGAGAAGTCGTCGGCCGAATCGACAAGGAGCTTTGGCCAGAAGATGAGTCACGGCAGGAGATGGAGAACCTGATGACCCGACTGGAGGAGATTCCCAACAGAGTGCAGTCGTGGAAGAAATCTGCAGCTCGTTGCGGTGCAGATGTTGCTCTGTCCTTGGTCCGAGTCCATTGCAAGGAGGTGCGTGAGGAAAAGCTGAAGACACTGAAGGTCACCAACACGAAGAAGCTTCGATTCAAAGACTTCATGGAGACGTTCCTTGAGAGTGCTACCCGCATCGCCGATGGAATCGACTTGGACACCTTCGTTGAACCCTCTAGTCCTGGCGCTGACACTGCTGACGCGTAAGAAAACTTTATCCTCGGTATGCCGAGTGTTTTATCTGTAAGGTACTTTGGCCACTTCTGTTGGCTGTCACACTTTTAAATCGGTGCGGGTAAGCTTGATCCGCACCGAGTTAGCTATCTTTGCGAGAATTTTGCAATCCGTTTTTTTGCTCTTCTGTTGCAATGTTGATTCGAGTTTTTGTTTGGCGTTTCTTGGTGAAGCCAAAGGCAAACAGTCGATGCTCGATCGCGGCTAAGCCCCCGAGTGTGACGTGAAGTGCACACTCGGAGAAGGTTAACACTTAGGCGATGCTGGATCGCAGCTAAGCCCCCGAGTGTGACGTGTAGTGCACACTCGGAGAAGGTTAGTACGTGGGCGATTCTGGATCGCAGCTAAGCCTCCGAGTGTGACGTTACGTGCACACTCGGAGAAGTTTAATACTTAGGCGATGCTGGATCGCAGCTAAGCCCCCCGAGTGTGACGTGAAGTGCACACTCGAAGAAAGTTAACACTTAGGCGATGCTGGATCGCAGCTAAGCCCCCGAGTGTGACGTTAAGTGCACGCTCGAAGAAAGTTAATACTTAGGCGATGCTGGATCGCAGCTAAGCCCCCGAGTGTGAAGTTAAGTGCACACTCGGAGAAAGTTAATACTTAGGCGATGCTGGATCGCAGCTAAGCCCCCGAGTGTGACGTTAAGTCCACACTCGGAGAAAGTTAATACTTAGGCGATGCTGGATCGCAGCTAAGCCCCCGAGTGTGACGTTAAGTGCACACTCGAAGAAAGTTAATACTTAGGCGATGCTGGATCGCAGCTAAGCCCCCGAGTGTGATGTTAAGTGCACACTCGGAGAAAGTTAATACTTATGCGATGCTGGATCGCAGCTAAGCCCCCGAGTGTGACGTTAAGTGCACACTCGGAGAAAGTTAATACTTTGGCGATGCTGGATCGCAGCTAAGCCCCCGAGTGTGACGTTAAGTGCACACTCGGAGAAAGTTAATACTTAGGCGATGCTGGATCGCAGCTAAGCCTCCGAGTGTGACGTTAAGTGCACACTCGGAGAAGTTTAATACTTAGGCGATGCTGGATCGCAGCTAAGCCCCCGAGTGTGACGTGAAGTGCACACTCGAAGAAAGTTAACACTTAGGCGATGCTGGATCGCAGTTAAGCCCCCGAGTGTGACGTTAAGTGCACACTCGAAGAAAGTTAATACTTAGGCGATGCTGGATCGCAGCTAAGCCCCCGAGTGTGACGTTAAGTGCACATTCGGAGAAAGTTAATACTTAGGCGATGCTGGATCGCAGCTAAGCCCCCGAGTGTGACGTTAAGTGCGCACTCAGAGAAAGTTAATACTTAGGCGATTCTGGATCGCAGCTAAGTTCTCGAGTGTGACGTTAAGTGCGCACTCGGAGAAAGTTAATACTTAGGCGATTCTGGATCACAGCTAAGTTTTTTTTTTGGGACCGGAGTCTGCGACCGCAGAAGAACTTTGAACCTGCAAAAAACTCAATCTGCTTTATATTATTTCTCCAATACTTGTTCTTTGCATCGCTTCAGTCGACGGTCACGTGTAGAAGCGCTTCAGGAGATCTCCGTTCCATGCGCGCGGCTCGTCTGTCTCCCTCTCGATGTTGTAGAGTCTGTATGCCCCGTTGTTTAGCACCTTGGAGATGATGAAGGGTCCTTCCTAGGCCGGAGCCAACTTGTGAGGTCTTTGTTGATCCACTCGGAGCACCAGGTCGCCTGCTTGGAACGTCCGACTTCTGACGTGGCGTGCATGAAAACGCCGCAGATTTTGTTGATAAATGGTCGAGCGAGTTAATGCCATCTCGCGCTCCTCTTCCAGAAGATCCACTCCGTCTTGCCTTGCTTGTTCTGCTTCAGCTTCGAAGAAGAGTTCGACTCGTGGCGCATTGTGAAGCAAGTCACTTGGAAGGACCGCTTCTGCTCCATAAACGAGGAAGAACGATGATCGCCCTGTAGATCTGTTCGGGGTTGTGCGAAGTCCCCAAAGCACTGAAGGTAGCTCGGTAACCCAAGCGCCAGCGGCATGTCCTATCTCTCGCAGGAGTCGGGGCTTCAATCCTTGCAAAATAAGCCCGTTTGCCCGCTCTGCTTGTCCATTGGACTGAGGATGTGCTACGGAAGCAAAATCCACTCGGATGCCTTGGCTTGTACAGAAACCTTTGAATCTGTCCGAGTCAAAGTTTGTCCCGTTGTTCGTAATTATGCTGTGAGGTACACCGATTCTGAAGATGATGTCCCTGACAAACTTGACGGCTGTCGAAGTGTCGAGCTTCTTGATGGGCTTCGCTTCGATCCATTTCGTGAACTTGTCGACTGCCACCAACAGATGTGTGTATCCACCTTGGCCTGTCTTGAATGGGACGACTGTATCTAATCCCCACACTGCAAACGACCACACCAGAGGGATCGTCTTTAACGCAGACGTTGGCTTGTGGGACTTGTTGGAGTAGAACTGGCAGCCCTCACATCGATCAACCATATCCTTAGCCATCTCGTTAGCCTGCAGCCAAAAGAAGCCAACCCTGAATGCCTTGGCGACGATTGCTCTCGAAGAAGCGTGATGACCGCAGGTCCCCGGGTGAATATCCTCCAGAATCAGCTGCCCCTCCTCTGGGGAGATGCATCGTTGAAGAACGCCCGAGATACTTTCCTTGTACAATTGGCCATCAATGACAGTGAATGACTTCGACCTGCGGACTATCTGCCTGGATTGTACTTCATCTTCTGGAAGTTCTTGCCTCAAGATATATGCCATGATCGGCACAGTCCAATCGGGAATGACAGCCAGAATCTCCATGACCAGATCAACCACAACAGGTACATCGACTTCAGTCGGATCTGTTGTGCTCTTGGGTTGTACTGGTTCCTGTGTGAAAGGATCTTCTTTGACTGAGGGGAGGTGGAGGTGCTCGAGGCAGACGTCACTCGGGACCGGTCTCCGAGTAGATCCGAGTTTCGCTAACTCGTCAGCCGCTTGGTTCTTCAGTCTTGGAACATGGTGAAGTTCTAGACATTCAAACTTCTTCTCAAGCTTCCCCACTGCATTGCAGTATGTAGTCATGGTGGGGTTTCTGACGTCCCACTCTTTCATCACTTGATTGACCACCAGATCTGAATCGCCGTAGACCATCAGGCGACGGATGCCGAGTGAGATGGCCATACGCAACCCGTAGAGGAGAGCTTCATACTCCGCCTCGTTGTTGGAGGAATCGAAGTGTATCTGTAGCGTGTACTTGAGCTTGTCGCCCTTTGGTGATATGATCACAACGCCAGCGCCGGAGCCATTCAACATCTTGGACCCATCGAAGAACATTGTCCAATGGGTCGAGCAGATGTGGGTCGGTTGCTGTTGTTCTACCCATTCTGCTATGAAGTCAGCCAGAGCTTGAGACTAAATAGCTTTCTTGGCCTCGAACTTGATGTCACAGTACATCATCTCCATCGCCCACTTCGCCACTCGGCCTGACGCATCTCGATTGTGGAGAATTTCCGACAATGGAGCATCAGAAACGACACACACGGAGTGGTCTTGGAAATAGTGAGCCAACTTCTTCGCAGTCATGTAAATCCCGTAGATAAGTTTTTGATAGTGGGGATACCTCTGCTTGGAAGGAGTCAGGACTTCAGAGACGTAGTACACTGGCCGCTGAACTTTGTATGCTTTGCCTTCTTCTTCTCGTTCGACTGTAAGAACAGTACTGACGACTTGATTTGTAGCCGCGATATACAGAAGAAGGGGCTCTTTACTGAGCGGAGCAGTAAGAACCGGCTGGGTGGAAAGTAGGACTTTGAGGTCGTCGAATGCGACTTGGGCTTCATCTGTCCACTCGAAAGTATCTGATTTCTTCATGAGTCGGTACAGAGGAAGTGCTTTTTCGTCGAGTCGACTGATGAACCTGCTCAGAGCCGCTAGGCAACCTGTGAGCCGTTGAACATCGTGTATTCTGACCGGCCTCTCCATTCGGACGATGGTCTCGATCTTTTCGGGGTTGACATCGATCCCTCGTTCGGAAACGAAGAAACCGAGTAACTTTCCGCTGGGAACGCCGAACGAACATTTGGCGGGGTTGAGCTTGATGTCGTACTTACGAAGGTTGGCGAATGTTTCTGCCAAGTCAGTCAGCAGGTCGGAACCTTTGCGTGACTTGACTACGATATCATCCATATATGCCTCCACATTCCGACCGATCTGATCGAGGAGACATTTTTGGATCATGCGCATAAAGGTAGCTCCTGCATTCTTCAGACCGAATGGCATAGTGATGTAGCAGAAGCACCCGAATGGGGTGATGAAGGCTGTTTTTAATTCATCGGGACCATACCGACGGATCTGATGATATCCCGAGTAGGCATCGAGAAATGATAGACGCTCGCAGCCCGCAGTCGAATCGACAATTTGATCTATGCGGGGGAGCGGAAAATGGTCTTTCGGGCAGACCTTATTGAGATGCTTGAAGTCGATGCACATTCGGAGCGAGTTGTCCTTCTTGGGCACCATGACAACATTGGCGAGCCACTCGGAGTGGTGAACCTCGCGAATGAAGTTGGCTGCCAGCAGCTTGGCCACCTCTTCCCCGATTGCCTTCCTCTTGTGCGCGGCAGACCGGCGCAGGCGCTCTCGGACAGGCCGAGCCGTGGAATCCACGTGTAGTCGGTGCTCAGCCAACTCCCTGGGTACACCTGGCATGTCAGAGGGTTTCCATGCGAAGATGTCCCAGTTCTCACGGAGGAATTGGGTGATCTCGGCTTCCTATTTAGGATCGAGAGTGGTGGAGATGTTCGTCGGGGCAGCAGTGGCGTCCGTCGGATGGATGCTGACCTTCTTCGTCTCTCCCGCCGACTGAAATGCAGACTCTGAAGCTGGCTTCTTCGAGCGCATCAGGTCGGCGGGGTCGACTGTTTTCTTGTACTCGTCCAGCTCGAGGACGGCCATTTGCTGGTCGGCGATCCTTGATCCCTGCTGCAGACACTCTTCATCCCGCTGCCGATTGCCTGTGATGGTGATCACACCTTTCGGGCCCGGCATCTTCAACTTCAGGTACACGTAACATGGACGGGCCATGAAGTGCGCATACGCTGGGCGACCCAGAATTGCGTGATAAGCGCTCTGGAAGTCAACCACTTCGAACGTCAGCTTTTCCTTCCGGAAGTTCTTGTCGGAGCCGAAAACGACGTCCAACGCGATCTGTCCGAGTGACTTGGCCTTCCGTCCAGGGACGACTCCATGGAACTGCATGCTGCTCTCGCTGAGTTTGGACATCGGGATGCCCATCCCCTTGAGGGTGTCGGCGTACATGATGTTCAAGCCGTTGCCGCCATCCATGAGGACTTTGCGCAGTCGGACTCCTTCTACCACCGGGTCGACGACCAGGGCCTGTCTCCCCGGGGTGGGTACATGTGCCGGATGATCCGACTGGTCGAAGGTGATCGCAGTTTGAGACCATTTGAGGAACTTGGGGTTGGAAGGGGTGGCCATGTTCACCTCTCTGTTAACCAGCTTCAGTCGGCTCTTGCTCTCGACGTCAGCAAAGATCATCAGGGTTGCATGGACTTGGGGGAACGGATCCTCCTTATCCTCCTCATCCTGTTCATGGTCCTTCTCACTCGGTTGCCCTTCGCTGAACCCCTGGATCAGGAGGCGACACTGTCGAGTGGTATGCTTTGCATATATGGGGTTGCCTTCTTCGTCCATCTTCGTATGAACCGGACATGGCTGGTCCAGGATGGGGTTATTGAACTGCTTCTTCTTGGGGGTGAACTGAGCCTTCCCTTTACCCTTGAACTTGGCATTGGTTACGGCTGCAGCCTCCGCTTGCAGAGCGGTCGGAACTTTCTGCTTCTGCTTCCGAGTGTTGCCCCCATCGCCATCAGCGACTGTTTTGTGCTTGCCGCTCCGGATGCGGTCCTCTTCTTCGCCATTTGTGTAGCGTGTTGCTATCTCCATCATCTTGCTCATGGAAATGTCGCCTGTTCGGACGAACTTCAGGTACAGATCCCTGTACCGCACGCCTGCCTTAAAAGCGCAGACTGCTTGATGCTCGGTGACGTTCTCCACCGTGTGATAGAGAGTTGTCCAGCGCTGGATGAAGTCACGCAGGGGCTCATTCTGCTTCTGGACGCAGTGCTGGAGCTCCACAAGGCCAGCAGGGCGCTTGCACGTCCCTTTGAAGGTCCTGATGAACACTCGGGCCAGATCTGCCCAACTGTAGATGCTTGAGGGGGCCAACTGGTTTAGCCACGCTCGCGCCGAGCCGTCGAGCATCAGAGGGAGGTGCTTCATGGCGACATGGTCGTCCCCTCCTCCGATCTGGACCGCCACTCGGTAGTCATCTAGCCACGTTTCTAGCTTGGTTCTCCTGTGAACTTGCTAATTCCCGTCGCCAATCGGAAGTTGGGAGGGATGTCAGCCGAACGGATGGCTCGACTGAAACACTCGGGCCCAGACACGGTGGCCTTGCTTCCACTCGGACGGTCGGTATCGCGACCATCGCGGTGGGCTCGACCTTTGTCGACTCTTCGCTGGGCGATATGTCCTCTTGCATCGGGTCTTGGGTCATAAGTTTCGTCGACTGAACGCCGATCATCATGATGTCGGGACACATATGGCCCACCCCGCGGAGGGGTGCGTGAGCGGCGGCGATCTTCATGAATCATGGAACGACTGCCTCCCCTGTGGCGCTGATGGGAACTAGGGCTGTGAACCGACCGATGCGTATTCGCGTGGAAGGAAGTGTTATAGATCTGGTTGTGGACTGGGAGACTGTCGAATTCTGCTGCTGCGCCGTGTGCAATAGGGCTCGGATCTGCTCGATCCGTCTACCAGCCTCTGAATTAGTCGGCTGGAGGGAATCGGCTATCTTGGCAGCTGCAGCCAAGTTGAGGAGGGGTGTGCGGAACAGCTCCACGTTGCTCCGCCGAGTGTGCCGACTAGCAGAACGGCGAGGTGCACGACGTGCGCTGGACGCTTCGCCGATCTCGTGCTCGTTCCGGCCAGCCTGACGGGGATCTTCATGGGAGTTGGCCATGTGTACTTCTGCTGCGGGCCCGTGACCCGCATACTCGGAAGGAAACTCAGTCGGAACCGAGTCCGAGTGCTGGGCCGACGGGGCAACCACAACGGACTCAAGAACCGCCACTTGCGAAGATGCGTTCTGGCGCGCGTGGGCGTGTTGCACCCAACGCTGGAGCCGCGGACGGCGGGACCGCTTGACGCGGCGCGTGACGGCGGTGTAGGTCGACACGGGAGCCGACCGCTGGAGAAGAAGAATGCCGCGGGCGCCGGCACGGAAGTGCGTAGCCCCGCGACGGGGAAGCTCTTCGATGTCGAGGGGCGCATCCCGAAGCCACGCTGAGTCGTCGACGATGAAGGAGAGAGCACCGAAGAAGATCTGGTGACCCATGCTCGAATCTCCACCGGACGACCTGACGAAAAGAAGTAGTCGCAAACTCGCCGGAAGTCGCTTAGACGCCTGCCCCATGGTGGGCACCAACTGTTGTGGGTATAAGCCTGACAGTAGATGTGTAGGGTACGAATGAGATGGGCAGAGTCTTAGCTACGGCGAGGTTGTATGAGTTCAGGCCCCTCTGTGGTGGAGGTAACAACCCTACGTCTCAGTGTTCTCGGAGCTTGTTGTCGAGTGTAATATGGAATACAATGATTTGCTAACCTCTCCACCAGTGGGGGAGGGCGGCTTATATAGAGTGCGCTGCCCTCCACAACGGTTCCGGTACAGGGGTGGAGTAGTGGGGATTGAATGCGTACGTTACAGGTAACGTATATTCTAAATGCTAATAAATGCACCCGGAAACGTACGGCTGTTTCCCTCCAGAGAGGTTACGATGTACCGAGTGTAGTCAGTCGGTTAGCTTGGTATCCTCCGAATGCTAGTCTCCGACTGGATGATTGAGGACCTGTTACCGACTGGATGATGGGGACTCCTTAATTCAGTCGGGGCAGACTTAGGGCCCTGTCCTTTGTGGGGTAGTCCTTGGGTAGGACCTGTATGGCAGGCCTATGACCCTACCCTAGGACTATGACCCCATCAGCCAGACCATATGCTTTTGTAGGGATAACTTTCTTTTGGCCTTGTTATTTTGAAAGTTCATGATTACCTTGCTAGTTTAGTTGAAGTATTATTGTCTCCACGTCAATAGAAAACTGTTGTTTTGAATCTAACGGATCTGAACATTCATGTCACGTGAGAGAATTTACAAAGGACAACTATGTGAGGTAGCATGCAACATCAAAAATTCATTCTTTATCACTTCCCTACTCGAGGACGAGCAGGAGTTAAGCTTGGGGATGCTTGATACGTCTCCAACGCATCTATAATTTTTGATGGTTCCATGCTATTATCTTGTCAACTTTGGATGTTTTATATGCATGAATATGCTATTTTTTATCTTTTTTGGGACTAACCTATTAACTTAGTGCCAAGTGCCAGTTTCTGTTTTTTCCGTGTTTTAGGCCCATTTTCAGACGGAGTCCTAATGGAATGAAACTTTACGATGATTTTTCGGACCAAAAGAGACCCCCGAAGCTTTGGAAGAAGGCCAGAAGAGCCACGAGGGAGTCACAAGCCCTGACGCCGCTACCACCCCCCTAGGTGGTAGCGACCAGGCTTGTGACCTCCTCGTGGGACCAACTGACGCAATTCCACCGCCATAAATTCCTATAAATCTAGAAACCCCCCAAAAGAAACCTAGATCGGGAGTTTCGCCGCCGCAAGCCTCTGTAGCCACCAAAAACCAATCTGGAGCCCGTTCCAGCACCCTGCTGGAGGGGGAATCCATCTCTGGTGGCCATCTTCATCATCCCGTCGATCTCCATGACGAGGAGGGAGTAATTCTCCCTCGGGGCTGAGGGTATGTACCAGTAGCTCTGTGTTTGATCTCTCTCTCTCTCTCGTGTTCTTGAGATGTTTTGATCTCGATATACCATGGGCTTTGCTACTATAGTTGTATCTTATGATGTTCTTCCCCCTCTCCCTCATGTAATGAATTGAGTTTCCCCTTTGGAGTTATCTTATCGGATTGAGTCTTTGAGAACACTTGATGTATGTCTTGCACGTGTCTATCTGTTGTGATCAACTTGCGGGTTTGTGACATTGGGAACCTATGCATAGGGGTTGGCACACGTTTGATTCATGTGAGTACTCGATGTATGTTTTCGTGATCAACTTGTGGGTTCGTGACATTGGGAACCTATGCATAGGGGTTGGCACATGTTTTGACTCTCCGGTAGAAACTTTGGGGCACTCTTTGAAGTTCTATGTGTTGGTTGAATAGATGATTCTGAGATTATGTGATGCATATTGTATAATCATGCCCACGGATACATGAGGTGACATTGGAGTATCTAGGTGACATTAGGGTCTTGGTTGATATGTATCTTAAGGTGTTATTATAGTACGAACTCTATGATGGATCGAACGGAAAGAATAGCTTCGTGTTATTTTACTACGGACTCTTGAATAGATCGATCAGAAAGAATAACTTTGTGGTGGTTTCGTACCCGACAATAATCTCTTCGTTTGTTGCCCGCTATTAGTGACTTTGGAGTGACTCTTTGTTACATGTTGAGGGCTGGCTATATGATCCAATTATGTTATCATTGTTGAGAGAACTTCACTAGTGAAAGTATGAACCCTAGGCCTTGTTTCCACGCTTTGCAATACCGCTCGTGCTCACTTTTACCATTTGTTACCTTGCTGTTTTTGTAATTTCAGATTACGAAAACCTATAGCTACCATCCATATTGCACTTGTTTCACCTTCTCTTCGCCGAACTAGTGCACCTATACAATTTACCATTGTATTGGGTGTGTTGGGGACACAAGAGACTCTTTGCTATTTGGTTGCAGGGTTGCTTGAGAGAGACCATCTTCATCCTACGCCTCCTACGGATTGATAAACCTTAGGTCACCCACTTGAGGGAAAATTGCTACTGTCCTACAAACCTCTGCACTTGGAGGCCCAACAACGTCTACAAGAAGAAGGTTGCATAGTAGACATCAAGCTCTTTTCTGGCGCCGTTGCCGGGGAGGTTAGCGCTGGAAGGTATATCTTTAGATCTTGCAATCGAATCTTTTTGTTTCTTGTTCTTTCGCTAGAAAACTACCAAAAAAAATGGAATTGAGGATGCCTCATATGCTCCATCTTTTCAATGTCTTTCGTGAGCATGATGGGAAGGAAAATTGTGCTCAAGTGCTGAAAGAAGAATTACATAGAATGCTTGGGACAGACTATGTGAATGATGAGCATGATTTCAATGTTCTTAGCATGAAATCTTTGAATACCCATGATGCTAATGATATGCAAAGCCACAAGCTTGGGGATGCTATATTTGATGAAGATGATCTTTTTAGTTCTTCCACTTTGAATGATCAAAATTATTTTGATGAAAGCATGCCCCCTATCTATGATGATTATTGTGAGGATACTTATGCTTTAAAAAAGAGGGATGATAAAACTTGTCATACTCTCGAGAACCCTTTTGCTAAACCTTGCTTTTTCATTGTGGACACAATTTGTAGTGCTAAAGTCTTTTACAATACTCCCACTACTATTCTTGAGAATAGATTTCCTTATGTGGAGAGTAGTAAAATTTCTATGCTTGTAGATCATGAAAAGAAAACCTTAGGTGATGGTTATATTGTTGAATTCATTCATGATGCTACTGAAAATTACTAGGAGAGAGGATCATATGCTTCTACTTATTGCAATAGTATCAAGCTTCCTCTCCATATGTTGAAAATTTTGAAGCTATGCTTGTTTTGCCTTCCTATGCTAGTTGATTCCTGCTCCAATAAATTGTTTGATCGCAAAATCCCTATGCATAGGAAGTGGGTTAGACTTAAATGTGCTAGCCATTTGCTCCATGATGCTCTCGTTGTGTTTCAATCCATACCTTTTATGTGAGCATCATTGAAATAAATGCCTAGCTAAGGGCGTTAAACGATAGCGCTTGTTGGGAGGCAACCCAATGAATAAATTCTTCTTTGATTTTTGCTTCCTGTTTTGTTTTCTCCACACCATCATAATTCTGTTATGATTGTGTCTTTTGAGTTTCTTTTTGCGTTTGTGCCAAGCAAAACCGTTATGATTAGTCTTGGTGATGATTGTTTGATCATGCTGGAAAAAGACATAAACTTTCTGCTCACGAAAGGAATTTCATTTTTATTCTGTAAGAGCTTTTGAGTTGATTATTTTTGCTGCTGATTTCTACGCAAATTATTCAGACTGTCGTAATTTTTCAGAATTTTGGAAGTACCATAGGTATACAAAATCAACAGATTGCTACAGACTGGTCTGCTGTTAACAGATTCTGTTTTTGTTGAGTTGGTTGCTTATTTTGATGAAACTATGGATAGTATCAGAGGGTCCTAGCCATGGAAAAGTGAAAATACAGAAACCCAACACCAACATAAGTAGAATTTAAGTTTGCTACAGTACCTAAGGAAGTGGTGTTTTGATATCACGAGTTTCTGTTTAAGTTTCATGTTGTGAAGTTTTCAAGTTTTGGGTGAAGTTCTTATGGACAAAGAGATAGAGAGTGGCAAGAGCTCAAGCTTGGGGATGCCCAAGGCACCCCAAGAGATTCAAGGATGCCGTAAAAGCCTAAGCTTGGGGATGCCCCGGGAAGGCATCCCCTCTTTCGTCTTCAATCCATCGGTAATGTTACTTGGAGCTATATTTTTATTCACCACATGATATGTGTTTTGCTTGGAGCGTCTTGTATCGTAGGAGTCTTTTATTTTTTGTTGTGTCACAATCATCCTTGCTGCACACCTAGAGAGAGAGACATGCACTCACCGTGATTTTGTCGAGCTTCACTTATATCCTTTGGTTAGACAATTCAGCTCACATGTGCTTCACTTATATCTTTTGAGCTACTTGATTTTGCTTTATGTGCTTCACTTATATCTTTTAGAGCACAGCGGTGTGTGGCTTGGTAGTTGATCTATGCTTTGAAAGCAGCCTCAAAAGGGGTAGTTATCCAAAGGGATACGAAAACTTTCACCTTCATGTGCATTGAATAGTTAGAGAAGTTTGATTCATCTCAATTAGTTTTGAGTTGTGGTCTTGGTAATATTGAAGTTATGCTAGTAAGGTGTTGTGGATCTAGAAATACTTGTGTTGAAGTTAGTGATTCCCGTAGGATGCACGTATGGTGAACCGCTATGTGATGAAATCTGAGCATGATTAGTCTTTTGATTGTCATCCTTTGCGTGGCGGTCGGGATCGCGCGATGGTTTATACCTACCAACCCTTCCCCTAGGAGTATGCGTTGAATGCTTTGTTTCAATTACTAATAAAACTTTTGCAACAAGTATATGAGTTCTTCATGACTAATGTTGAGTCCATGGTTTAGATGCACTTTCACCTTCCACCATCACTATCTTCTTAGTGCCGTGCAACTTTCGCCGGTGCACGAAACCTACCTACTATGGATTTTTCAAAGTCATTCCGAGATATATTGCCATGCAACTACCACCATGACATGTGCCACCACGTCTACATTACCATTGCATGACCGTAAGATAGCTAGCATGATGTTTCCATTAATGTCTATGCCATGCTAGATCATTGTCACGGTACACTACCGAAGGCATTCCATATAGAGTCATCATTGCTCTAATTTTTGAGTTGTAAGTGTGATGATTATCATTGATGGAGCATTGTTTCATGTGAGGAAATAAAAGAGGCCAGCGAAGCCCATTTAGAAAAACAGGCCAAAGATGCCCACCAAAAAAAGAGAGGCCAAAGAGCCCAAAAATATGAGAGAAAAAGAGAGAAGGGACAATGCTACTATCCTTCGACACTTGTGCTTATTAGGCACCATGATCTTCATGATTGAGAGTCTCTCGTTTTGTCACCACCATATAGCTAGTGAGATATTTTCATTGTATAACTTGGCTTGTATATTTCTATGGTGGGCTTCCTCAAAATTGCCTTAGGTCTTTGTGAGCAAGCAAGTTGGATGCACGCCCACTAGTTTTCTTTAAGAGCTTTCACATACTCCTAGCTCTAGTGCATCATTTGTATGGCAATCCCTACTCATTTACATTGACATATGCCGGCCGCTCCCAGCCGAATCAGGGAAAACGCAAGACCGACGAGTCGGATGCCAGCCAGGGCGCCCAACAGGTCACGACTGTCAAGGACGGCCTGATAGCCGACAACCAAGGCTCCAGTCGGCGCCACCGCACCAATGACGGTAAGTAGCCCTGGCAGGCCAAGTACACATTCGAGGCTATGCTCGATGGGCCGTGCAAGTTCCACAGCGGGGCCAAACCGGCAACGGACACGACTCGCCAATGCAGCAGGTTTACCAAGATCATGTGGGGCGACGCTCTGCCGCCCGCGCCACAACTGCCTCCCGCTCTGGGATCCGGCGGTGCCTGTGACGACTACTCCTAGTAGGATGCGACAAACGTTGTCTTCACCACTGAGGATGACGACAAGCATAGCCAGCGCAAGCATGCGCTGGAGGTCAACACCGTCATCCCACCTGTCCCCTAGTACATGCACTGGTCGGACAAGCCGATCACCTCGGGGCACGAAGATCACCCGGCCTAATGCCGACGCCATACGGCTATGCGTTGGTCCTCGACCACACTGTCGTGGGTATAAGCCTGATAGTAGATGTGTAGGGTATGAAAGTAGAGGGCAGAGTCCTAGCTACGGCAAGGTTGTATGAGTCCAGGCCCCTCTGCGGTGGAGGTAACAACCCTACGTCTCAATGCTCTGGAGCTTTTGTGTCGAGTGGAATACAGGAGATACAGAATGCGAACCCTGTTGGGAACGTCGCATGGAAAACAAAAATTTTCCTACCCACACGAAGACCTATCATGGTGATGTCCATCTACGAGAGGGGATGAGTGATCTACGTACCCTTGTAGACCGTACAACAGAAGCGTTAGTGAACGCGGTTGATGTAGTGGAACGTCCTCACGTCCCTCGATCCGCCCCGCGAACAATCCCGCGATCAGTCCCACGATCTAGCCCCGAACGGACGACACCTCCGCGTTCAGCACACGTACAGCTCAACGATGATCTCGGCCTTCTTGATCCAGCAAGAGATACGGAGAGGTAGAAGAGTTCTCCGGCAGCGTGACGGCGCTCCGGAGGTTAGTGATGATCTTGTCTCAGCAGTGCTCCGCCCGAGCTCTGCAGAAACGCGATCTAGAGGAAAAACCGTGGAGGTATGTGGTCGGGCTGCCGTGGAAAAGTCGTCTCAAATCAGCCCTAAAACCTCCGTATATATAGGTGGGAGAGAGGGGACCTTGCCTTGGGGCTCAAGGAGCCCCAAGGGGGTCGGCCGAGCCAAAGGGGGGAAGGACTCCCCCCCAAACGGAGTCCTACTTGGTTTGGTGGGTGGAGTCCTTCTTTCCTTTCCCACCTTCTCCTTTTTTTTTCTTTTCTCTTTGATTTTTCTTCCAATGCGCATAGGGCCCTTTTGGGCTGTCCCACCAGCCCACTAAGGGCTGGTGCGCCACCGTCAAGGCCTATGGGCTTCCCCGGGGTGGGTTGCCCCCCCGGTGAACTCCCGGAACCCATTCGTCATTCCCGGTACATTCCCGGTAACTCCGAAAACCTTCCGGTAATCAAATGAGGTCATCCTATATATCAATCTTCGTTTCCGGACCATTCCGGAAACCCTCGTGACGTCCGTGATCTCATCCGGGACTCTGAACAACATTCGGTTACCAACCATATAACTTAAATACGCATAAAACAACGTCGAACCTTAAGTGTGCAGACCCTGCGGGTTCGAGAACTATGTAGACATGACCCGAGAGACTCCTCGGTCAATATCCAATAGCGGGACCTGGATGCCCATATTGGATCCTACATATTCTATGAAGATCTTATCGTTTGAACCTCAGTGCCAAGGATTCATATAATCCCGTATGTCATTCCCTTTGTCCTTCGGTATGTTAGTTGCCCGAGATTCGATCGTCAGTATCCGCATACCTATTTCAATCTCGTTTATCGGCAAGTCTCTTTACTCGTTCCGTAATACAAGATCGTGCAACTTACACTAAGTTACATTGCTTGCAAGGCTTGTGTGTGATGTTGTATTAGCGAGTGGGCCCCGAGATACCTCTCCGTCACACGGAGTGACAAATCCCAGTCTTGATCCGTACTAACTCAACGAACACCTTCGGAGATACCTGTAGAGCATCTTTATAGTCACCCAGTTACGTTGCGACATTTGATACACACAAAGTATTCCTCTGGTGTTAGTGAGTTATATGATCTCATGGTCATAGGAACAAATACATGACACGCAGAAAACAGTAGCAACAAAATGACACGATCAACATGCTACGTCTATTAGTTTGGGTCTAGTCCATCACGTGATTCTCCTAATGACGTGATCCAGTTATCAAGCAACAACACCTTGTTCATAATCAGAAGACACTGACTATCTTTGATCAACTGGCTAGCCAACTACAGGCTTGCTAGGGACAGTGTTTTTGTCTATGTATCCACACATGTAAATGAGTCTTCATTCAATACAATTATAGCATGGATAATAAACGATTAGCTTGATACAGGAATTATAATAATAACTATATTTATTATTGCCTCTAGGGCATAATTCCAACAGTCTCCCACTTGCACTAGAGTCAATAATCTAGCCCTCACATCATCATGCGAATTACATTGTAATAAATCTAACACCCATACAGTTCTGGTGTTGATCATGCTTTGGCCGTGGAAGAGGTTTAGTCAGCGGGTCTGCTACATTCAGATCCGTGTGCACTTTGCATATATTTACGTCCTCTCCTTCGACGTAGTCGCGGATGAGGTTGAAGCGTCGTTTGATGTGTCTGGACTTCTTGTGAAACCGTGGTTCCTTTGCTAAGGCAATGGCACCCGTGTTATTGGATTCAGTGCGCTTGGCACCACTTCAAGATCCGTCATGAACTGCTTCATCCAGACACCCTCCTTAGCCGCCTCCGAGGCAGCCATGTACTCCGCTTCACATGTAGAATCTGCTACGACGCTTTGCTTGGAACTGCACCAGCTTACCGCACCCCCATTAAGAATAAATACGTATCCGGTTTGCGACTTAGAGTCGTCCGGATCTGTGTCAAAGCTTGCATTGACGTAACCTTTTACAGCGAGCTCTTCGTCACCTCCATACACGAGAAACATCTCCTTAGTCCTTTTCAAGTACTTCAGGATATTCTTGACCGCCGTCCAGTGATCCACTCCTGGATTACTCTAGAACCTACCTGCCATACTTATGGCCAGGCTAACGTCCGGTCTAATGCACAGCATTGCATACATGATAGAACCTATGGCTAAAGCATAGGGGACGGAGCGCATATGCTCTCTTTCCTCATCAGTTGCTGGGTACTAAGTCTTACTCAATCTCGTACCTTGTAAAACTGGCAAGAACCCCTTCTTGGACTGTTCCATTTTGAACCTCTTCAAAACTTTATCAAGGTATGTGCTTTGTGAAAGTCCTATCAGGCGTTTTGATCTATCCCTATAGATCTTAATGCCTAGAATGTAAGCAGCTTCTCCTAGGTCCTTCATAGAGAAACTTTTATTCAAGTAATCCTTTATGCTCTCCAAAAACTCTACGTTGTTTCCAATCAACAATATGTCATCCACATATAATATTAAAAACGCCACATAGCTCCCACTCACTTTCTTGTAAATACAAGATTCTCCAACCACTTGTATAAACCCAAATGCTTTGATCACCTCATCAAAGCGTTTGTTCCAACTCCGAGATGCTTGCACCAGTCCATAAATGGATCGCTGGAGGTTGCACACCTTGTTAGCATTCTTAGGATCGACAAAACCTTCGGGTTGCATCATATACAATTCTTCCTTAAGGAAACCGTTAAGGAACGCCGTTTTGACATCCATCTGCCAGATTTCATAATCGAAAAATGCAGCTATTGCTAACATGATTCTGACGGACTTAAGCATCGCTACGGGTGAGAATGTCTCATCGTAGTCAACTCCTTGAACTTGTGAAAAACCCTTTGCCACAAGTCGAGCTTTATAAACGGTCACATTGCCGTCAGCGTCCGTTTTCCTCTTAAAGATCCATTTGTTCTGAATAGCCTTGCGGCCCTCAGGCAGTACCTCCAAAGTCCACACTTTGTTCTCATACATGGATCCTATCTCGGACTTCATGGCTTCTAGCCATTTGTTGGAATCTGGGCCCACCATTGCTTCTTCATAATTTGCAGGTTCATTGTTGTCCAACAACATGATTGATAAGACGGGATTACCGTACCACTCTGGAGCAGCACGTGGTCTCGTCGACCTGCGTGGTTCGACAGAAACTTGAACCGGAGTTTCATGATCATCATCATTAAGTTCCTCCTCAACCGGCGTCGCAACGACAGAGGTTTCCCGTTGCCCTGCGCCACCATCCGGAGGGATGAGAGGTTCGACAACCTCGTCAAGTTCTATCTTCCTCCCACTCAATTCTCTCGAGAGAAACTCCTTCTTCAGAAAAGCTCCGTTTTTAGCAACAAACACTTTGCCCTCGGATTTGAGATAGAAGGTGTACCCAACTGTCTCTTTTGGGTAACCTATGAAGATGCACTTTTCCGCTTTAGGTTCCAGCTTTTCAGGCTGAAGCTTTTTGACATAAGCATCACATCCCCAAACTTTAAGAAACGACAACTTTGGCCTTTTGCCATTCCACAGTTCGTATGGTGTCGTCTCAACGGATTTTGATGGTGCCCTATTTAAAGTGAATGCAACTGTTTCTAATGCATAACCCCAAAACGATAACGGCAAATCGGTAAGAGACATCATAGATCGCACCATCTCTAATAAAGTACGATTACGACGTTCAGACACACCATTACGCTGTGGTGTTCCAGGCGGTGTCAACTGTGAAACAATTCCACATTGTCTTAAGTGAGCACCAAACTCGAAACTCAGATATTCACCCCCACGATCAGACCGTAGGAACTTGATCTTCTTGTTGTGATGATTTTCAACTTCACTCTGAAATTGCTTGAACTTTTCAAATGTTTCAGACTTGTGCTTCATTAAGTAGACATAACCATATCTACTCAAATCGTCAGTGAAGGTGAGAAAATAACGATATCCGCCGCGTGCCTCTACGCTCATCGGACCACACACATCGGTATGTATGATTTCCAACAAGTCACTTGCACGCTCCATTGTTCCGGAGAATGGTGTTTTAGTCATCTTGCCCATGAGGCATGGTTCACACGTGTCAAGTGAATCAAAGTCAAGTGACTCCAAAAGTCCATCGGCATGGAGTTTCTTCATGCGCTTAACACCAATATGACCTAAGCGGCAGTGCCACAAAAATATGGCGCTATCATTGTTAACTCTAACTCTTTTGGTCTCAATGTTATGTATGTGTGTATCGCTATCAAGATTCAATATGGACAATCCTCTCACATTGGGTGCATGACCATAAAATATGTTACTCATAGAAATAGAACAACCATTATTCTCTGACTTAAAAGAGCAACCGTCTCGCAATAAACAAGATCCAGATATAATGTTCATGCTCAACGCAGGCACTAAATAACAATGATTCAAGTTCATAACTAATCCTGATGGTAACTGAAGTGAAATTGTGCCGACGGCGATTGCATCAACCTTGGAACCATTTCCTACGCGCATCGTCACTTCATCTTTCGCCAGCCTTCGTCTATTCCGCAGTTCCTGTTTCGAGTTGCAAATATGAGCAAGAGAACCGGTATCGAATACCTAGGCACTACTACGAGAGCCGGTTAAGTACACATCAATAACATGTATATCAAATATACCTGATTTTTCTTTGGCCGCCTTCTTATCTGCCAGATACTTGGGGCAATTGCGCTTCCAGTGACCCATACCCTTGCAATAGTAACACTCTGTTTCAGGCTTAGGTCCAGCTTTGGGTTTTTTCGTCGGATTGGCAACAGGCTTGCCGCTCTTCTTTGAATTACCCTTCTTGCCTTTGCCGTTTCTCTTGAAACTAGTGGTCTTATTCACCATCAACACTTGATGCGCTTTACGGAGTTCAGACTCTGCGACTTTCAGCATCGCAAACAACTCGCCGGTAGACTTGTTCATCCCTTGCATGTTGTAGTTCAACACAAAGCCTTTATAGCTTGGCGGCAGTGATTGAAGGATTCTGTCAGTGATAGCCTCTTGCGGGAGTTCAATCCCCAGCTCAGCTAGACGGTTTGAGTACCCAGACATTTTGAGCACATGTTCACTGACAGACGAGTTCTGCTCCATCTTGCAAGCATAGAATTTATCGGAGGTCTCATACCTCTCGATCCGGGCGTTCTTCTGAAAGATAAACTTCAACTCCTGGAACATCTCAAATGCTCCATGACGCTCAAAGCGATGTTGAAGTCCCGGTTCTAAGCCATACAAGACTGCACATTGAACTACTGAGTAGTCCTCCTTACGTGCTAACCAAGCGTTCTTAACATCCTGATCAGCCGTAGCGGGTGGTTCATCTCCTAGCGCAGCATTAAGGACATAATCCTTCTTCTCAGCTTGTAAGATTAGCTTAAGATTACGAGCCCAGTCTACAAAGTTGCCTCCATCATCTTTCAACTTAGCTTTCTCTAGGAACGTATTAAAATTCAAGGTGACTGTCGCGTGAGCCATGATCTACAACACAAATATATTCAAAGTGGACTTAGACTATGTTCAACATAATTAGAGTTTAACTTAATCAAACTATTCGCTAAACTCCCACTCAAAAAGTACATCTCTCTAGTCATTTGAGTGGTTCATGATCCACTTACACTAGCTCAAGTCCGATCATCACGTGAGTTGAGTATAGTTTCAGTGGTAAGCATCCCTATGCTAATCATATCATCTATATGATTCATGATCGACCTTTCGGTCTCATGTGTTCCGAGGCCATGTCTGCACATGCTAGGCTCGTCAAGCTTAACCCGAGTGTTCCGCGTGCGCAACTGTTTTGCACCCGTTGTATGTGAACGTTGAGTCTATCATACCCGATCATCACGTGGCGTCTCGAAACGACGAACTGTAGAACCGGTGCACAGTCGGGGAGAACACGATTTCGTATTGAAATTTTTAGTGAGAGATCACCTCATAATGCTACCATCGTTCTAAGCAAAATAAGGTGCATAAAAGGATTAACATCACATGCAATTCATAAGTGACATGATATGGCCATCATCACGTGCTCCTTGATCTCCACCAGCAAAGCACCGGCACGATCTTCTTGTCACCGGTGCCACACCATGATCTCCATCAACGTTTCGCCATCGGGGTTGTCGTGCTACTCATGCTATTATTACTAAAGCTACATCCTAGCAAAATGGTAAACGCATCTGCAAGCACAAACATTAGTATAAAGACAACCCTATGGCTCCTGCCGGTTGCCGTATCATCGACGTGCAAGTCGATATTATCTAGTACAACATGATCATCTCATACATCCAATATATCACATCACATCGTTGGCCATATCACATCACAAGCATACCCTGCAAAAACAAGTTAGACGTCCTCTAATTTTGTTGTTGCATGTTTTACGTGGTGACCATGGGTATCTAGTAGGATCGCATCTTACTTACGCAAACACCACAACGGAGATATATGCGTTGCTATTTAACCTCATCCAAGGACCACCTCGGTCAAATCCGATTCAACTAAAGTTGGAGAAACCGACACTTGCCAGTCATCTTTGAGCAACGAGGTTACTCGTAGTGATGAAACCAGTCTCTCGTAAGCGTACGAGTAATGTCGGTCCAAGCCGCTTCAATCCAACAATACCGCGGAATCAAGAAAAAACTAAGGAGGGCAGCAAAACGCACATCACCGCCCACAAAAGCTTTTGTGTTCTACTGGAGAAGACATCTACGCATGAACCTAGCTCATGATGCCACTGTTGGGGAACGTCGCATGGGAAACAAAAATTTTCCTACGCGCACGAAGACCTATCATGGTGATGTCCATCTACGAGAGGGGATGAGTGATCTACGTACCCTTGTAGACCGTACAGCAGAAGCGTTAGTGCACGCGGTTGATGTAGTGGAACGTCCTCACATCCCTCGATCCGCCCCGCGAACAATCCCGCGATCAGTCCCACGATCTAGTGCCGAACGGACGGCACCTCCGCGTTCAGCACACGTACAGCTCAACGATGATCTCGGCCTTCTTAATCCAGCAAGAGAGACGGAGAGGTAGAAGAGTTCTCCGGCAGCGTGACGGCGCTCCGGAGGTTGGTGATGATCTTGTCTCAGCAGGGCTCCGCCCGAGCTCTGCAGAAACGCGATCTAGAGGAAAAACCGTGGAGGTATGTGGTCGGGCTGCCGTGGAAAAGTCGTCCCAAATCAGCCCTAAAACCTCCGTATATATAGGTGGGAGAGAGGGGACCTTGCCTTGGGGTCAAGGAGCCCCAACGGGGTCGGCCGAGCCAAAGGGGGGAAGGACTCCCCCCAAACCGAGTCCTACTTGGTTTGGTGGGTGGAGTCCTTCTTTCCTTTCCCACCTTCTCCTTTTTTTTTCTTTTCTCTTTGATTTTTCTTCCAATGCGCATAGGGCCCTTTTGGGCTGTCCCACTAGCCCACTAAGGGCTAGTGCGCCACCCTCAGGGCCTATGGGCTTCCCCGGGGTGGGTTGCCCCCCCGGTGAACTCCCGGAACCCATTCGTCATTCCCGGTACATTTCCGGTAACTCCAAAAACCTTCCGGTAATCAAATGAGGTCATCCTGTATATCAATCTTCGTTTCCGGACCATTCCGGAAACCCTCGTGACGTCCGTGATCTCATCCGGGACTCTGAACAACATTTGGTAACCAACCATGTAACTCAAATACGCATAAAACAACGTCGAACCTTAAGTGTGCAGACCCTGTGGGTTCGAGAACTATGTAGACATGACCCGAGAAACTCCTCGGTCAATATCCAATAGCGGGACCTGGATGCCCATATTGGATCCTACATATTCTACGAAGATCTTATCGTTTGAACCTCAGTGCCAAGGATTCATATAATCCCGTATGTCATTCCCTTTGTCCTTCGGTATGTTACTTGCCCGAGATTCGATCGTCAGTATCCGCATACCTATTTCAATCTCGTTTACCGACAAGTCTCTTTACTCGTTCCGTAATACAAGATCCCGCAACTTACACTAAGTTACATTGCTTGCAAGGCTTGTGTGTGATGTTGTATTACTGAGTGGGCCCCGAGATACCTCTCCGTCACACGGAGTGACAAATCCCAGTCTTGCTCCATACTAACTCAACGAACACCTTCAGAGATACCTGTAGAGCATCTTTATAGTCACCCAGTTACGTTGCGACGTTTGATACACACAAAGTATTGCTCCGGTGTTAGTGAGTTATATGATCTCATGGTCATAGGAACAAATACTTGACACGCAGAAAACAGTAGCAACAAAATGACACGATCAACATGCTACGTCTATTAGTTTGGGTCTAGTCCATCACGTGATTCTCCTAATGACGTGATCTAGTTATCAAGAAACAACACCTTGTTCATAATCAGAAGACATTGACTATCTTTGATCAACTGGCTAGCCAACTAGAGGCTTGCTAGGGACAGTGTTTTTGTCTATGTATCCACACATGTAAATGAGTCTTCATTCAATACAATTATAGCATGGATAATAAACGATTATCTTGATACAGGAATTATAATAATAACTATATTTATTATTGCCTCTAGGGCATAATTCCAACAAACCCTTGTGCCAGAGGGGAGGGGTGGCTTATATAGAGTGCGCTGCCCCTCATAAATTTCTAGCCTTCAAGTGTGCAATAAGTGAGATTGAATGCATACGTTATAGGTAATGTAGGCCATAAATGACATTAACTACAGTAGTCTAACGTCTGACCGTTAGCCTCGCTGGAGTGGCTTCTAGCCTTCTATGTCGACTGGCTTCTAGTCTTCACAGAGTGGAATCCAGTCGTCGAGTATAAGATAAACCTCCGAGCGGTTCTCTACCGAGTGGACCAGAGGTTGTCTTAATCTAGTCAGTAAGTATCTTGTGATCCTCAAGCTAATAATGAGATGCCCTTGGGTAGGACTTACAAGTCAGGCATATGACCCTACCCTAGGGCTATAACCCCATCATTAGCCCCCGAATGGATCGAGGTTTGAGTGGTGAAGGTGTAACTGTAAATCTTGATATAACAGACTGAATTTGAATTCTCTTCAAAGTTTCGCCGAATTGGATGTCGATTGCAATCTTCTTCATCCGCCTTGATCAATTTTGCTTGGTACAAAATATCTGAGTGGATTTGAAGATCCGAGTGAGAAAACGAAATGGCGCGTCTGATAGGATCTTTTGATGTGACCAGTCACCCTGTCAGTTCCAGATTTTCTGGGATTTGAAAATTTCGGTTGCCGCACGTTACGCGGTGATGACGTCATCGCCATCAAGTGGATCCCGTCGCCTCGATTCCCGCGCCTTTATCTCCGCCACTTATCTCGCGCTGGCCTGCGAAGGGATAAGTCGAGGGCCCACTTGCTAGTGACCTAGTCGGCTGGTTATAAAATCCTTCAACGTTAGGGTTTGGAACGACATCGTCTTCTTCCTCTCTTCAGTTCTTCCTTCTCCTTAGCCACCAACGCAAACCGAAGCAACCAATCTCACCGCTGCCACTATGACGAAAGGGCAGACCGACAAGTTGGAGAAGGCGAAGAAGAAGGGCGTCGCCAAGTCGAAGAAGCAAGCTCTGCCACCGGGCTGGATCCAGGGAGATTTCCTCCGATCCACTGTGTGGAAGGAGGATCTCCTCGACCTCGTTGAGCATGGCATGTTGGCGGACAAGTCATGGAGGCTTCCTGGAGATGAGGTCGAGCCCGAGCCGCGATAGGGAGAGCGGGTTCTCCTCCTGACCCACGTCAAAATAGGTTTCTCTGTGCCGCCTCATCCTTTCATTCGGGGGTTCTTGAACTTCTTTGGGCGCAGTTGCATCATTTTCCTCCGAATGCCATTGCGCATATTTCTTGCTTTATCACCTTGTGTGAGTGTTTCTTGGGGTGTCCTCCTCACCGGGGACTCTTTAAATCTATCTTCACCGTGCGATCTCAGTCGGTGAAGAAAGTTAATCTGACTGATGACAAGACTCATGTCATCCAGTTGTGTGGGGGTTTAGGGCTTCAGAAGAGAGCCAAAAGTAGCTATCCTGCCATGACCTTTCCTTAGTCGGTTCGCAACTGGCAAGCCACTTGGTTCTACTGTAATGATGTTGCTTGCCCGAACATGTCGAGTGGACTCCCTCCCTTTATTCTAGAGCGTCCGAGTGCTCCGAGGACGTTAGTGTTGACGAAGGAGGAGAAAATTCACGTGGATCCCTTGGTGATTTGTCTGGTCCGCACCAGAGTGACAGGAATGGATGTGTTAGAGACCTTCCTTGGCAGACGCATCGAGCCTCTCCAGGCTCGGGACCACACTATGTGGCATCACAATGGTCTTGAGGACTCCACTCGGTATCATCCCGAGGAAATGAATGAGGACACGGTAGTGAAGTGGATCCGCAGAATAGCGGCAATGGCTGTAGTGAGTGCTTCGCCTGTTAGTTCAGTCGTTGTCACCACGACTCCCACTGGATTTCAGTCGAGCGCTCCAGTTGTTTCTGCTGCAGCCTCATGATTGATGTCACCCACGACCATGTACATCACACGTCGTGTCCCTGAAGACCAGACTAGTGCCGCCAAGGAGGCTATGATCCAGGCTGAGCTGATGACGCAACAAGCAAAAGGAGCCTATGCCGCCATCGTCTCGGTGTACAACAATAGCGTGGTGCTCCAAGAAAACGTCCGAGTAAGTTCGACCGTAAGTTTGAATTCCGACTCACACCCATTGGGTGTTTTTGCAGAAATGTCTGTGTTTTATTTGCATTCTAGTGGGTTCACTCCGAGTGAACCCACTAGGTCTAGTCCCCGAGACCGCTGTCGAGTGCTTGCACTGGTAGTGGTCTTAATCAGTAGAGACTTTTCTTTTTTGTTCATCAAAATCAACCAAAGCTGATCTAGTTGAGTTCTGAATCCAGTGGGGGCATGCTAAGTGCACCTAGTGGGTGTAGTCCCCGAGACTATTATTAGTCGGAAGTGAGTGATAATAGTCTGAAGTACTTGAGTTTATAATATTTTTGGCTCGCCAGGATGGACCTTGTCGAGTGATAAACCAGTGGGGTCACGCCGAGTGAACCCACTAGGTGTAGTCCTCGAGACTGCCGTTGAATGCTTGCATCATCAGGAGTCTGAAGTTTAAGACGTATAATATCGAATGACTTTTATTTTTCCGCTCGAGGGTAGAAAAACAATTGTGTCGAATGACTTGTATTTCTCCACTCGGAAGTAGAAAATAATTTTGTCGAATGACTTGTATTTCTCCACTCAGAAGTAGAAAAATACTTGTGTCGAATAAAGTTGACTTTTCCACTTAGATGTTTTTTTGTAGAAGGCTTGCGAGATTGGGTCGCAGTACACCCAGGTGGAATCTAAGAAGAACAAACTGAAGCTAGAGTGTGATGCGATGAAAAAGTTGTTGGAAGACAAGGATCTAGTCCTTGCCAAGCTGAAGAAGAAGTCTGAAGCTGATGAACTGAAGCTTGCGGACTTTAATAAGTTGATGGCAGAAAATGAACAGATGAAGAACGAAAGAGACGAGTGGGCGAAGAAACTTCACTCCATTTCAAAAAGGGGAATGCCTTAGAAAGTTTTGTAGAAGTTTTCCTAGCAAAGATGCTTGATTCTCTCATTGGTATGTTCCCTTTACCAAGTGAGTCTTAGCATTTTTCGTCGACTGACATACAACTAATATTTCGTTGTTCTTCTTCTATAGAGTTCCGTCCTGATTTCGAGAAAGAGACCTTCGAGGTGGACCCATACTTGGATCCCGTCAAGTTTCCTGTTCCTAATGATTTGGCCGTGAACATGTATCGCCTCAACTGCCGCCTCGTTAAAGTCCAAGGATACTTCACTCAACTACGAGCTGCTGTGGGAAGAATCGACAAAGAGCTATGGCCTGAAGACACGTTCCTCGTCGGTCTGGATGCTGTGATGGAGCGCCTGGGTCGTGTTCCTGAGAGAGTCCAAGCATGCAAGAAATCAGCCACTCGGTGTGGGGCTGATGTGACTCTTTCTCTCGTCAGGGTCCACTGTAAGGAGACTCGGGAGGAGAAGTTGAAGGCACTGCAGGTTGCAAACACGAAGAAGCTTCGGTTTGAAGACTTCATGGAGACCTTCATTTATACTGCAACACGCATCGCCGACGTTATCGACCTCGACACCTTCATGGAACCGGCCAGTCCAGGTGAGCCGTGAGGAAGACGATCAGTCGTGAGAAAAAACTTTGATTTGCCTCGGTATGCCGAGTGGTTTATGTAAACACTTTAAACTTCGTTCGAGTAATAACCCGAGTGCTTTTGGCCTGCGTGGATAACCTTGATCTGCGCCGGGTATCATTGATGTGCTCGTTTCGACTGAATTTGAGTTTATCTTTGCCGAATGAACTTTTTCTTTTTTGGGATGCTCTCGGCATACGCAAAGTCTTCCCACCTAAGCGAAGCTTGTTTCGCAGTTGGGCAGGTCTGGTCGCATTTGGGTGGGATTTCGTCACTTAGGCGAATCTTGTTCGCGTCTAAGTCCCCGAGTGAGAGGGTAGCTCTTTACTCGGAGAAGTTTAATAACTTAGGCGAATCTGGTTCGCGGCTAAGCCTCCGAGTGAGAGGGTAGATCTTCCCTCAGAGAAGTTTTTTAACTTAGGCGAATCTGGTTCGTGGCTAAGCCCCCGAGTGAGAGGGTAGCTCTGCACTCGGAGAAGTTTTTTTACTTAGGCGAATCTGGTTCGCGACTAAGCCCCCGAGTGAGAGGATAGCTCTTCACCCGGAGAAGTTTTTTTTAACTTAGGCGAATCTGGTTCGTGGCTAAGCCCCCGAGTGAGAGGGTAGCTCTTCACTCGAATAATTTTTTTAACTCAGGTGAATCTGGTTCATGGCTAAGCCCTCGAGTGAGAGGGTGGATTTTCACTCGGAGACGTTTTTTAACTTAGGCGAATCTGGTTCGCGGCTAAGCCCCCGAGTGAGAGGGTAGCTCTTCACTCGGAGAAGTTTTTAACTTAGGCGAATCTGGTTCGCAGCTAAGCCCCCCGAGTGAGAGGGTAGCTCTTCACTCGGAGAAGTTTTTTAACTTAGGCGAATCTGGTTCGCGGCTAAGCCCCCGAGTGAGAGGGTAGCTCTTCACTCGTAGAAGTTTTTTAACTTAGGCGAATCTGGTTCATGGCTAAGCCCCCGAGTGAGATGGTAGGTCTTCACTCGGAGAAGTTTTTTAACTTAGGCGAATCTGGTTCGCGGCTAAGCCCCCGAGTGAGAGGGTAGCTCTTCACTCAGAGAAGTTTCTTTAACTTAGGCGAATCTGGTTCGTGGCTAAGCTGCTGAGTGAGAGGGCAGCTCTTCACTCGGAGAAGCTTTTTAACTTAGCCGAATCTGGTTCGCGTCTAAGCCCCCCGAGTGAGAGGGTAGTTCTTCACTCAGAGAAGTTTTCTAGACCGGAGTCAACAAGTATATTGCAGTAATCAAAGCTTCTGGAAAGTAAATTGCTTTAGGGAATCTTGTTCGTTACATCAAAATAGTCGTTAATCAGGCATAAAACGCTTAAGTAAGTCTCCGTTCCATGCTCGCGGCTCGTCGAACCTGTTCCCCAAATTGTAGAGTCTGTATGCTCCGTTGTTCAGCACCTTGGAGACGATGAAGGGTCCTTCCCAGGCAGGGGCCAACTTGTGCGGTCTCTGCTGATGCACTCGGAGCACCAAATCACCTGCTTGAAACGTCCTACTCGTGACGTGTCTTGAATGGAACCGTCGCAGGTCTTGTTGGTAGATCATCGATCGAATCAGGGCCATCTCATGCTCCTCCTCCAAGAGATTGACTCTGTCCTGTCGGGATTGTTTAGCTTCGTCTTTTGAGAAGAGCTCAACTCAGGGGGAATTGTGAAGTAAATCACTCGGAAGGACAGCTTATGCACCGTACACGAGAAAGAACGAAGACCGCCCAGTCGACCTGTTCGGGGTCGTTCTGAGTCCCCAGATCACAGAAGGTAACTCGGAGACCCAAGCGCGTGCAGCGTGTCCAATCTCCCGCATGAGACGAGGTTTTAACCCTTGAAGTATGATTCCATTCGCTCGTTCAGCCTGGCCATTTGTTTGGGGATGAGCAACGGATGCGTAATACACTCGGGTTCCTTGGTTGGAGCAAAAACTCTTGAATTCATCCGAGTTAAAGTTTGATCCATTGTCAGTGATGATGCTGTGTGGAACCCCAAATCTGAAAGTGATTTCTCTCATGAACTTGATTGAAGTGCGTGCGTCTAGCTTTTTGATTGGCTTTGCTTCTATCCACTTGGTGAATTTGTCGACTGCAACTAGCAAATGAGTGAATCCGCCCTGCCCTGTACGGAAGGGTCCGACCATGTCCAAGCCCCACACGACAAAAGGCCATATGAGGGGGATTGTCTTTAGAGCAGACGACGGCTTGTGTGATTTGTTGGAGTAGAATTGACATCCTTCACAGCGGTCTACAAGCTCCTTGGCCATTTCACCTGCACGTGGCCAGAAGAATCCATCTTGGAATGCCCTAGCAACGATGGCTATGGAGGATGCATGATGACCACAAATTCTCGAGTGAATTTCCTCCAAAAATCAGTCGGCTTTCCTCTGGGGAAATGCACCGCTGAGCTACGCCAGACACACTTTTCTTATAGAGCCGATCTCCCATGACCGTGAAAGCTTTTGATCTGTGGACGATCTGTCTAGCTTCATCTTCATCTTCGGGTACTTCTTGCCTCTGGATATATGCAATATATGACACTGTCCAATCGGGCGTGACCACTCGAATCTCCATGATCAGATTGACAACTGCTGGGATTTCAACTTTAGTCGGATCAAATGCACTTATAGGCTGAGGAGGTTCTTCAGTGAATGGATCTTCCTGGACCGAAGGGGTGTGTATGTGCTCCAAACAAACATCACTAGGCACAATTTTCCGAGTGGATCCGATTTTTGCCAATTGATCAGCAACTTGATTCTTCAATCGAGGAACGTGATGAAGTTCCAAACCTTCAAACCTTTTCTCAAGTTTTCTTACTGCATTGTAGTATCCATTCATGGCAGGGTTTCTCACACCCCACTCTTTCATTACTTGATTAACCACTAGATCCGAGTCGCCGTATACCATCAAGCGTCGGACACCGAGTGAGATGGCCATACGCAACCCGTAAAGGAGGGCTTCATACTCTACCTCATTGTTAGAGGAATCAAAATGAATCTGCAATACATAACTGAGCTTATCGCCCTTGGGGGATATAAGAACTACGTGTGCACAAGAACCACTCAGCATCTTCGAGCCGTCAAAAACATAGTCCAGTGTGCCGAGTGAGTAGGGGTTGGTTGTTGTTGTTTGATACGTCTTCGTCGTATCTACTTTTCCAAACTCTTTTGCCCTTGTTTTGGACTCTAATTTGCATTATTTGAATGGAACTAACCTGGACTAACGCTGTTTTCAGCAGAATTGCCATGGCGTTGTTTATTCGCAGAAATAAAAGTTCTCAGAATGACGTGGAAATTTACGGGGATTTTTTGTGGAATATATAAAAATACCGGCGCAAGAATCAACCGGTGGGGTGGAGCTGAGAGCCCACAAGCCCACCAGGCGCGGGCCCCCAGGCCGCGCCTGGCAGGCTTGTGGGGCCCACAAAGCTCCACCACCTCCAATATCAGCTCTATTTAGTCCCTTTCGTCCGGAAAAAATAAAGGAGAAGAGTTCATCGTGTTTTACGATACGGAGGCGCCGCCACCTCCTGTTCTTCCTCTGGAGGGCAAATCTGGAGTCCGTTCTGGGCTCCGGAGAGGGGAGATCGTTGCCATCGTCATCACCAACCTTCCTTCATCGCCAATTCCATGATGCTCTTCACTGTCCGTGAGTAATCTCATCGTAGGCTTGCTAGACGGTGATGGGTTGGATGAGATCTATCATGTAGTCGAGTTAGTTTTGGCGGGGATTGATCCCTAGTATCCACTATGTTCTGAGATTGATGTTGCTACTACTTTGCCATGCTTAATGCTTGTCACTAGGGCCCGAGTGCCATGATTTCAGATCTAAACCTATTATGTTCTCGCCAATATATGTGTGTTCTTGATCCTATCTTGCAAGTTGTAGTCACCTACTATGTGTTATGACCCGGCAACCCCGGAGTGACAATAGCCGGAACCACTCCCGGAGATGACCATAGTATGAGGAGTTCATGTATTCACCAAGTGTTAATGCGTTGGTCCGGTTCTTTATTAAAAGGAGAACCTGTATATCCCGTAGTTTCCATTAGCACCCTGCTGCCACGGGAGGGATGGACAATAGATGTCATGCAAGTTCTTTTCCCTAAGCACGTATGATTACATACGGAATACATGCCTACATTACATTGATGAACTGGAGCTAGTTACATATCTCTCCGTGTTATAACTGTTGCATGATGAATAGCATCCGGCATAATCATCCATCACTGATCCAATGCCTACGAGTTTTTCCTACTGGTCCTTGCTATGTTACTTTGCTGCTACTACTGGTCCTTGCTACGTTACTTTGCTGCTGTCACTGCTGCTACTGTTACCGTTGCTACTGTTGCTATCACACTACCTTGCTACTGATACTTTGCTGCAGATACTAAATCTTCCAGGTGTGGTTGAATTGACAACTCAACTGCTAATACTTGAGAATATTCTTTTGCTCCCCCTTGTGTCGAATCAATAAATTTGGGTTGAATACTCTAACCTCGAAAACTGTTGTGATCCCCTATACTTGTGGGTTATCATTGTTCCACCCATTCAACCATGAAATCTGCCAGAGCTTGAGACTTGATGGCTTTCTTGGCTTCGAACTTTATGTCACAATACAATAGCTCCATTGCCCATTTCGCCACTCGGCCCGATGCATCCCGATTGTGAAGGATTTCTGACAATGGGGCATCACTGACCACAGACACCGAGTGATCTTGAAAATAATGAGCTACCTTCTTCACAATCATGTAAATCCCATAAAGAAGCTTCAGATAGTGGGTATATGTGTACTTGGAAGGAGTCAATACCTCAGAAACATAATATACTGGGCGCTGAATCTTGTAAGCCTTGCCTTCCTCCTCTCGCTCGACTGTCAGGACTATGCTGACAACTTGATTTGTAGCCGCTATGTATAAGAGGAGTGGCTCTTTGTTGTACAGAGTAGCAAGAACCGACTGGGTGGATAGCAGAGTCTTTAACTCGATGAATGCAGCTTCTCCTTCGGGAGTCCACTCGAAGGTATCTGACTTCTTCATGAGTCGGTATAATGGTAAGACTTTCTCTCCGAGTCAAGATATGAATCTGCTTAATGCTGCCAAACATCCTGTACGCTTTTGGACGTCGTGCACTCGCACAGGGCTTTTCATTCGGACGATTGCTCCGATCTTTTCGGGGTTAATATCGATTCCTCGTTCGGAAACGAGAAAACCGAGTAACTTGCCGCTGGGGACTCCGAATGTGCACTTGGTTGGGTTGAGCTTGATGTCGTACCTTCGAAGGTTGGCGAATGTTTCAGCCAAGTCAGTCAGCAGGTCGGAACCTTGGCGTGACTTGACTACTATATCGTCCATGTATGCCTCCACGTTCCGACTGATCTGGTCGAGGAGGCATTTCTGAATCATGCGCATAAAAGTGGCTCCTGCATTTTTGAGACCGAATGGCATAGTGATGTAGCAGAAGCACCCAAACGGGGTGATGAAGGCTGTTTTTATTTCATGTGGGCCATACAGACGGATCTGGTGGTACCCAGAGTAAGCATCTAAAAAAGACAATCGCTCACATCCCGCAGTCGAGTCGACAATCTGATCTATGCGGGGGAGTGGGAAGTGGTCTTTCGGGCAGACCCGATTGATATGCTTGAAGTCGATGCACATTCGGAGTGACTTGTCCTTCTTAGGCACCATGAAAATATTCGAGAGCCACTCGGAGTGGTAAACCTCGCGGATGAAATTGGCATCTAGGAGCTTAGCCACTTCCTCGCCGATTGCTTTCCTTTTCTGCGCGGCGGACCAACGCAGATGTTCCTTGACAGGTCGAGCTTTGGGGTCGACCCTCAGTCGGTGTTCAGCCAGTTCCCTGGGTACACCAGGCATGTCAGCGGGCTTCCATGCAAAGATGTCCCAATTCTCACGGAGGAACTGGATGAGCTCGGCTTCCTATTTAGGGTCAAGAGTTGTGGAGATGTTGGTTGGGGCAGTGGTGGGATCCGTCGGGTGGATGATGACCTTCTTTATTTCGCCTGCTGACTAGAATGCAGACTCAGAAGCTGGCTTCTTCGAGCGCATCAGTTCGGCGGGATCTGCTGTCTGCCGGTACTCATCGAGCTCTTCCATTGCCATCTGCTGGTCGGCGATCTTGGAGCCCTGCTGCAAACATTCTTCTGCTCTCTGCCGATTGCTAGTAATGGTGATGACTCCCTTTGGCCCTGGCATCTTTATCTTCAAATAAACGTAACATGGTCGGGCCTTGAAACGTACATATGCTGGACGACCAAGTATGGCGTGGTAGGCACTCTGGAAGTCCACCACCTCAAACGTGAGTTTCTCCTTGCGGAAGTTCTTGTTAGAGCCGAAAACGACATCTAATGTGATCTGGCCGAGTGACTTGGCCTTCTTACTTGGGATCACTCCTTGAAACTGCATATTGCTGTCGCTGAGTTTGGACATCGGAATGCCCATCCCCTTCATAGTGTCGGCGTACATGATGTTCAAACCACTCCCTCCATCCATCAACACTTTGCGGAGTCGAACTCCTTCTACCACTGGGTCGACAACAAGAGCCTGACGTCCTGGAGTGGGGACATGGGTCGAGTGATCTGACTGGTCGAAGGTGATGGTAGTCTGCGACCACTTGAGATACTTTAGGGCGGAAGGAGCTGCCATGTTGACCTCTCGGTTGACCACTTTCACCTGACTCTTGATTTCGACATCAGCAAAGATCATCAGAGTGGCGCGGACCTTTGGAAAGGGGTCTTCTTGTTCTTCGTCCTCTTTCTCTTGGTCTTTCTCACTCGACTGATCCTCTCCGAATTTCTGGATCAACAGCCTCCACTGTCGAGTGGTATGTTTAGGCACTATGGTGTTGCCTTCTTCATCTATTTTCGTGTGGATTGCACACGGTTGATCAAGGATATCTGGTCCTGACTGCTTGTTGAATCTCTTGGGGGGGCGAATTGGCTCTTGGCCTTTCCCTTGAACTTTCCCACTCCGAGAGCGACTGCTTCTGCCGGCGGTGTGCGCTCCACCTTCTGCTTCTGCTTCCGGTTGGAATTGGCATCTTCGTCGACTGCTTTGCCTTTGCCGCTGCGGAGGCGGTCTTCTTCTTCTCCATTGGCATAGCGGGTTGCTATCTCCATAATCTTGCTCATAGACATATCTCCTGTCCGACCGAACTTTAAGTACAACTATCATTACCTGACGCGTGCTTTGAAAGCGCAGACTGCCTGATGCTCGGTGACGTTCTCCACCGTGTGGTGGAGAGTGGTCCAGCGCTGTGTGAAATTGCGCAAAGACTCACTCGGCTTCTGGGTAAAATGCTGTAGATTGGAGAGACCAGCTGGACGCTTGCAGGTGCCCCCGAAGGTCTTGATGAACACTCGGGCCAAGTCTGCCCAGCAGTATATGCTTGATGGAGCTAGTTGATTCAGCCAAGCACAGGCCTAACCATCCAACATCAGGGGCAAGTGCTTCATTGCGACATTGTCGTTGCCGCCGCCGATCTGAACTGCCACTCGGTAATCATCTAGCCATGTCTCTGGCTTGTATTCTCCAGTGAACTTACTTATTCCAGGGCCAACCTGAAGTTGGGGGGAATATCAGCGGAGCGGATTGCTCGGCTGAAACACTCGGGGCCGGAGAGAGAGCCACTTCCACTCGGACGATCGCTGTCGTATCCGTCACGATGGGCTCGGCCTCTATCAACTCTCTTCTGAGTGAGATAGTCCCTTACATAACGCCTTTGGCCTAGGTCGTAGCCCACCGATGGCCTTTCGTCATTGCACCGGGGCGCGTACGAACCACTCGCAGAGGAGAGCGTGAGCGATGGCGATCTTCGCGATTGAACCGGGGGGAAGCGAATTCCGCCACTGGTCTCTGTGTCGATCTTCTCGATGATCTCCTCCTCTGCGACGCTGGGTAGAACCTGGGCTATAAACTGACCGAACTATGTCTGCCCGGACGGAATTGTTGTGCAGTCTGTTGTGAGACTGAGAAACAGCGAAATTCTGCTGTCGTGTCGCCTGCAACAGGGCACGGATTTGTTGCACCCTGCTATCCCTGGAAACGGCGCCAGAAATCCTTCGGCTACCATATCGGAAACCTTCTGTCGTCTCTTGAGCTTGCGTTGGTTTTTCCCTTGAAGCGGAAAGGGCGATGCAGCACAGGAGGAGTAAGTATTTCCCTCAGTTTGAGAACCAAGGTATCAATCCAGTAGGAGAATCTCGTCAAGTCCAGAGTACCTGCGCAAACACAAAAGATCTTGCACCCAACGCAATAAAGGGGTTGTCAATCCCTTCAAGATTGAATGCAAAATGAGATCTGAAGGCGGAAAGTGCAACGAAGTAAAAGTGTAAGGCTGAAAATATGGTGTGGAGTAGACCCGGGGGCCATAGTGTTCACTAGAGGCTTCTCTAAAAATAGCAAGTATTACGGTGGGTGAACAAATTACTGTCGAGCAATTGATAGAACCGCGCAAAGTCATGACGATATCTAAGGCAATGATCATACATATAGGCATCACGTCCGAGACAAGTAGACCGATACTTTCTACATCTACTACTATTTCTCCACACATCGACCGCTATCCAGCATGCATCTAGTGTATTGATTTCATGACGAATAGAGTAATGCCTTAAGCAAGATGACATGATGTAGAGGGATAATGTCAAACCAATGATGAAAACCCCATCTTTTTACCCTTGATGGCAACAACATGATGCGTGCCTCGCTACCCCTACTGTCACTGGGTGAGGTCACCGCATGGTATGAACCCAAAACCAAGCACTTCTCCCATTGCAAGAATCATAGATCTAGTTGGCCAAACAAAACCCACAACTCGAAGCGAATTACAAGGATATGAAATCATGCATAAGAGAGATCAGAAGAAACTCAAATAAGATTTTTAGATAATTTGATCATAAATCCACAATTCATCGGATCTCGACAAACACACCACAAAAGAAGATTACATCGGATAGATCTCCATGAAGATCATGGAGAACTTTGTATTGAAGATCCAAGAGAGAGAAGAAGCCATCTAGCTACAAGCTATGGACACGTAGGTCTATGGTGAACTACGCACGCAGCATCGAAGAGGTCATGGTGTTGATGAAGAAGCCCTCCGTATCCGAATCCCCCTCCGGCAGGGCACCAGAACGTGCCCGAGATGGGATCCTGCGAAGACAGAAGCTTGCGGCGGCGGAAAAGTATTTTCGATGATCTCCTGTTTTTTTCTTGGATTTTAGGGAATATATAGGCGAAAAACCTAGGGCAGGGGAGCCACGGGGAGCTCACAAGCCTGCTAGGCCCGACGCCCCCATAGGCTGGGCCTGGTGGGCTTGTGACCTCCTCCGAGGTCTCCTGCCTTGGTTCTAAAGTCTCCCGCGTGTCTTCTGTTATGGAAAAAATCATTCCACAGATTTTATTCCGTTTGGACTCCGTTTAAAATTCTCCGGTGAAAAGGGTCAAAAACACGGAAAAAACAGGAACTGGCACTTGGCACTGAGTTAATAAGTTAGTCCCAAAAAAGATATAAAAGGTACATAAAACAACCAAAGAAGACAAGATAACAGCGTGAAACCATAAAAAATTATAGATACCTTTGAGACGTATCAAAGCTCACCTCTACTCCAGTCTTGGTTCCTCCAGATGATTCCAAGCCTTACCAGGTGTTCTGCGACGCTTCTCTCCAGGGTCTTGGTGCAGTTATGATGCAAGAGAAGAAAGTGGTTGCTTATACCTCAAGGCAGTTGAAGCCCGTGGAGAAGAATTATCCCGTGCATGAAAAGGGTCAAAAACACGGAAAAACATGAACTGGCAGTTGGCACTGAGTTAATAAGTTAGTCCCAAAAAAGATATAAAAGGCATACAAAACGTCCAAAGTTTGACAAGATAATAGCATGAAACCATCAAAAATTATAGATATGTTGGAGATGTATCAAGCATCCCAAGCTTAACTCCTGCTCGTCCTCGAGTAGGGAAGTGATAAAGACTGAATTTTTGATGTGGAATGCTACCTAGCATAGTTGTCCTTTGTAACTTCTTTCATGTGACATGAATGTTCAGATCCGTAAGATTCAAAACAATAGTTTGCTATTGACATGAAAACAATAATACTTCAAGCAAACTAGCAAGGTAATCATGAACTTTGAAAATAACAAGGCCAAAGAAAGTTATCCCTACAAAATCATATAGTGTGGCTATGCTCCATCATCCTCACACAACTAATGTAAATCATGCACAACCCCTGTATTGGCCAAGTAATTGTTTTCGCACTCTTACTTTCTCAAACTTTTTGTAACTATCACGCAATACATGAGCGTGAGCCATGGATATAGCAGTATAGGTGGAATAGAGTGTGGTGGTGGTTGTGAGACAAAAAGGAGGAGATGGTCACACTGACTCGACGTATCAAAGGGCTATGGAGATGCCCATTAATAGATATCAATGTGAATGAGTAGGGATTGCCATACAAGTGATGCACTAGAGCTATAAGTATGTGAAAGCTCAAAAGGATAACTAGTGGGTATGCATCCAACTTGCTTGCTCACGAAGACCTAGGGCAATTTTAAGGAAGCCCATCATTGGAATATACAAGCCAAGTTATATAATAAAGATTCCCACTAGCTTATGGTGGTGACGAAACGAGAGGCTCTCAATCATGAAGAACATGGTGCTATTATGAAGCACAGGTGTGGAAAAAGATAGTAGCATTGTCCCTTCTCTCTTTTTCTCTCTTTTTTTTTTAAAATTTGGGCTCTTTGGCCTCTTTTTTTCTTATTTCCTCACATGGGACAATGCTCCAATAATGATGATCATCACACTTTTATTTACTCACAGATCAAAGCTTAGAACGATGATGACTCTATAGGAAATGCCTCCGGCAGTGTACCGGGATGTGCAATGATCTAGCTTGGCGTATGACGTTGAAACATCTCGCTAGCTATCTTACGATCATGCAATGGCAATATGAGAGTTACGATAAAAGTTATGAGACGGAACAGTGGGAGTTGCGTGGCAATATATCTCGGAATGGCTATGAAAATGCCATAGTAGGTAGGTATGGTGGCTGTTTTTGAGGAAGGCATATGGTGGGTTTGTGCACCGGTGAGAATTGCGCGGTACTAGAGAGGATAGCAATGGTGGAAGGTGAAAGTGCATCTATACCATGGACTCACATTAGTCATGAAGAACTCACATACTTGTTGCGAAAGTTTTTATTAGTAATCAAAACAAAGTGCTAAACGCATACTCCTAGGGGAAGGGTTGGTAGGTGTTAACCATCGCGCGATCCCGACCTCAACACAAAGGATGACAATCAATAGATCAATTATGCTCCGACTTTCTAACATAGTGGTTCACCATACGTGCATGCTACGGGAATCACTAACTTGAACACAAGTATTTCTAGATTCACAACACCCTACTAGCATAACTCTTAATATTACCAAATCCACGTCTCAAAACTAATTGAGAGGAATCAAGACTTCTCTTTCTACTCAATGCACATGAAGATGGAGGTTTTTGTATATCCTCTTTGGGTACCTATCACCTTTGGGACTACTTTCATAGCATAAGCCAACTACCAAGTCATGCACCGCCGTGCTCTAAAAGATCTAAGTGAAGCACATAGAGCAAAATTATCTAGCTCAAAAGATATAAGTGAAGCACGATGAGCATTCTAGCAAAATCACGATGAGTGTATGTCTCTCTCAAAAGGTGTGTAGTAAGGATGATTGTGACACAAAAAAAAGAAAAGACTCCTAAGATACAAGACACTCCAAGCAAAACACATATTATGTGGTGAATAAAAATATAGCTCCAAGTAATGTTACCGATGGATTGAAGACGAAAGAGGGGATGCCTTCCCGGGGCATCCCCAAGCTTAGTCTTTTTGGTGTCCTTGAATTTGGCTTGGGATGCCTTGGGCATCCCCAACCTTGAGATATTTCCACTCCTTATCTCTTTGTCCATGAGAACATCACCCAAAACTTGAAAACTTCACAACACAAAACTTAAACAGAAACTCGTGATAACATTAGCACAAGAAAACAAACTACCACCACTTTAGGTACTGTAGCAATCTTGATTCCTATTTATATTGGTGTTAGGCTACTGTATTCTTACTTTCCCATGGCTAGTACGCCCCGATACTATCCATAGTTTCATCAAAACAAGCAACCAACTCAACAAAAACAGAATCTCTCAAAAACAGACCAGTCTATAGCAATCTGTATACTTCGTATACTTCTGGTACCTCAAAAATTCTGAAACATTACGACTGCCTGGGCAAAAGGCATATAAACCAGCAGAAAAAAGAATCAACTCAAAAGCTCTTTCTGAATAAAAATAAAAAATCATCTCGTGAGCGAAAAGTTTCTGTCTTTTTCCAGCAGGATTAAACAACCATCACCAAGACTAGTCATAAAGGTTTTGCTTGGCTCAAACACAAAAATAAACACAAAAAACACAACCATAACATAATTATGATGGTGTGGACGCAAGAAAACAGAAATAAAAAGAAATATTCATTGGGTTGCCTCCCAACAAGCGCTATTGTTTAACGCCCTTAGCTAGGCAATGATAATTCAATGATGCTCACACAAAAGACAAGAATTGAAGCACAACGAGAGCATCATAAAGCATGTGAAAATCACATCTAAGTCTAACATACTTCCTATGCATAGGAATTTTATAGGAAAACAAATTGGCAAGACAACCAATAGTTACCAAATGCAAGGAAGAAGAAAGGGACAATAGCAATCTCAACATAACAAGATGTAATTTGGTAACATGAAAGTTTCGACCACAATATTTTCCTCTCTCAGCAATTACACGTGGGATCATAATCAAATTCAACAATATAGCTGTCACAAAGGATATTCTTTTCATGATCCAGATGCATGCAAAGTTGACACTCTTAAAAAATAGTGGGATTATCATCAACTAAAGTCATGACTTCTCCAAATCCACTTTCAATATTATTGCAAATATCATATTCGTCATGAGGCTTAAACAAATTTTCAAGATCATAAGAAAAATCATTACCCTAATCATGATCATTGCAACAAGTAGTGGACATAGAAAAACTAGCATTCCCAAGCTTAGGGTTGTGCATATTTTTAGCATGATTGTCACTAATAGAATTTATAATGAAATCATTGTAATCATGCTTTTCATTCAAGGAGCCCTCGTGAATCATTTCATAAATTTCTTCATCACGATTTTCATATTCACACATCTCAAGCAAAACTCCATAGAGAAAGTCAAGTGCACTCAATTCACTAGCAATTGGTTCCTCATAAGTGGATCTCTTAAAGAGATTAGCAAGTGGGTGAGGATCCATATCACTAGATTTTCAGCAAGCGAAGATGCAAGCATATTGAAGGCACATAGCACACAAGCAAAGGAAAGGCAAACGAAAAAGTAAAACGAAGAAAAGGGAAAATATTTTTGTAAATTTTTGTTTTTCAGAAGTGGGAGAGAGGAAAACGAGAGGCAAAAAATTAAATGCAAGAGATGAGTTTGCGACACTAATGACCCACAAGTATAGGGGATCAATCGTAGTCCTTTCGATAAGTAAGAGTGTCGAACCCAACGAGGAGCAGAAGGATCTGAGAAGTGGTTTTCAGCAAGGTTAAATCTGCAGGCACTGAAATTGTCGGTAACAAGTGATTGTGTGGTGAGATGATTTGTAGCGAGGAACAAGTAACAAAAGTAGAAACGGTGCAGCAAAGTGGCCCAATCCCTTTTGTAGCAAGGGACAAGCCTGGACAAAGTCTTATAGGAGGAAAATCGCTCCCGAGGACACACGGGAATTTCTGTCATGCTAGTTTCATCATGTTCATATGATTCACGTTCGTTACTTTGATAGTTTGATATGTGGGTGGACCGACGCTTGGGTACTGCCCTTACTTGGACAAGCATCCCACTTATGATTAACCCCTCTCACAAGCATCCGCAACTACGAAAGAATAATTAAGACAAAGTCTAACCATAGCATTAAACTAGTGGATCCAAATCAGCCCCTTACGAAGCAACGCATAAACTAGGGTTTAAGCTTCTGTCACTCTAGCAACCCATCATCTACTTACTACTTCCCAATGCCTTCCTCTAAGCCCAAATAATGGTGAAGTGTTATGTAGTCGACGTTCACATAACACCACTAGAGGAAAAACAACATACAACATATCAAATTACCGAACGAATACCAAATTCACATGACCACTATTAGCATGACTGATCCCATGTCCTCAGGAACAAAAGTAACTACTCACAAAGCATAATCATATTCATGACCACAGAGGTAATGAGTAGCATCAAGGATCTGAACATAAACTCTTCCACCAAATAATCCAACTAGCATCAACTACAAAGGGTAATCAACAGTACTAGCAACCTTACAAGTACCAATCGGAGTCGCGAGACGGAGATTGGTTACAAGTGATGAACTCGGGTTTGGAGATGATGGTGCTGATGAAGATGTTGATGGTGACGAGTCCCCTCCGATGAGAGGAGTGTTGGTGATGACGATGGCGACGATTTCCCCCTCCGGGAGGGAAGTTTCCCTGGCAGGATCGTCCTGCCGGAGCACTAGATTGGTTCTGCTCAAGTTCCGCCTCGTGGCGGCGGCAAAACCACGAAAAAGCTCCTCTCTGATTTTTTCTTGGATGAAACCCTTCATATAGCAAAAGAGGGGGGCAAGTGGGCCAGCAGGGTGCCCACAAGCCCCCATGGCGCGACCTGGGGGGTGGCCGCGCCGTGTAGGCTTGTGGCCACCCCCTGGCGCCCCTGTGGCACTTCTTCGGCCCAGTATTGTTGATAAATCGGAAAAAAACCCTCGTTGATTTTTACGGCGTTTGGAGTTGCGCAGAATAGGTATCTCAACTTTGCTCCACTTCCAGGCCAGAATTCCAGTTGCTGGCATTCTCCCTCTTCATGTAAACCTTGCAAAATAAGAGAGAAAAGGCATAAGAATTGTATTGTGAAGTGAAATAACAGTCCAAGAAGCGATAAATATCAACATGAAAACATGATGCAAAATGGACGTATCAACTCCCCCAAGCTTAGACCTCGCTTGTCCTCAAGCGAAAGCCGAGCTCAATAAATATTCCCACATGTTTATGGAGAGAGGTGTCGACAAAACAAGATACGAACATGCATGCATCATGATCAAGATCAGAAAACAATACCAACATATAATCTCTCATGCTAAAGTGATGATTCCTTCACAAGGTAAAGCATGGATCAAGAACCTTACCGAGAAGTAACAACCGATAGCCTTTAGTCATTGAAGCAATTGAAATTTATCACAACATCAGAAAGAGTCAAATAAGAGCTTGTAAAGCAAATCCACATACTCAATCATTCTTTCGTTCTCTACAATTGCTACAACTCATGTGGTACTCATGAGATCAAAGTTTCAGCTGGACACAGAGAAAGATAGGGGCTTACAGTTTTGCCTCCCAACTTCTTACCTCAAGGGTAATGTCAACAATAATAATTCATGAATGCCTACCTCCAAGTTGACATATGAATATAGATCTTTCCCTAGCATATGACGTTAGACGAGACAAAGGCGAAATAAGGAATTGGTGAAGATCACCATGCCTCTTTCAAGGGCAAAAGGTAAAGGTACAAGATAGGCCCTTCGCAGAGGGAAGCAGAGGTTGTCATGCGTTTTTGAGGTTTGGATGCATGTCCTCTTAGTGCGGAGGAACGTCACTTTATATTGCCTCCTCTGATAAAGAACTTTATTATGCAGTCTGTCGCTTTTATGTCTTCCTCATCAGAGGTTCGTATAAAGCTTATTTTCGACACACTAATAGAACATACATATTAGAGAGCAATTTTTATTGCTTGCACCGATGACAACTTACTTGAGGGATCTTATTCAATCCATAGGTAGGTATGGTGGACACTCATGGCAAAACTGGTTTGAAGGTTTATGGATGCACAAGTAGTATCTCTACTTCGTGCGGGAGTTTTGGCTAATATGAGGTGGAACAAATCGTCACATGCTAAGGGATCTCTAATCATATAACATTGTTCAGAGCCAAGCAAACGCAATTCATTATGTTGTCTTCCTTGTCCAACATCTACTTCTAGGCATGCAATAGTTTAGTGAGTGTTCACAATCATAGATGGTGTCAGAGATGATATATTTATATGTGAACCTCTCCTTATTTATCACTTCCTATTAATTGCAACCATGACCAAGGTCATTACGTTTGCCTAACCTCAACAAGTTTCAATCATCATTCTTTTTATATGTGAAGCCATCACTTCCCATAAGATCATTACATGATCTTTCATGCTTTTGTGCTATTTTCACTCTTTTGATCATGGCAAGAGGCAAAGCCCTTCAACTAAGGCACTCTTTATTATACGGCTCACGAGAAAGAATACATCGGTGGTGACACAAAGCAAAATCAAGACTAAAACACTAAGACTTTTAAACTACTAGAGAAAAAGAAAGAAAACTGAAAAGGAAAACTTAAAACAAAGGTAAAGGCAAAAGATGTGATGGTGATACGATACCGGGGCAACTCCCCCAAGCTTGGCACAAGCCAAGGGGATTGCCCATACCAATGCTCAGTTGTCTTCCTTTGGTGGTGATGGTGGTGCAGTTGTTGCAACATGAGTTTGATCCTCCGTCTTCCAAGGCATAGGTGCTCCATCATGGAAAGATGAACGAGTCTCTGGAATCCTCAAATCTGCAGCCAACCGTATTGATTTAAATCTATACTCATACTCACAGTTTTGGTTCTGCAGGTCATAGATCTGGGCCTGGAGTTGATCAATCCTGTCATAGAGCCTGGAGAGATGCTTCCCAATGTCATTGGCATCAATCCTGTGATTGTTGGTGAACTCTGTGATCATCATGTGGTTGGCGTTGAGTCCACGCTCCACCATCCCTTGGCACTTGAAGACTTGTTGCTCCATTGCTTCGAGCCTCGTCTCCATGCTTCTGGTCTTCTTAGGCCCATCAACATCACGGATGTGCAACATCCCCTCACGCATCTCGATAGATTGAGGGTGTTGCAGCACTCCCGTGAGGTAGGAATTGATGACCTTCTCGAAGATCTTGTCCTTCAGAGCTTTTGGGGAAGTCATAGCAATCTAGATCTGCAACAGAAACATGCTCGAAACGAAAAACAGAGGAAATCTGCGTGATGCAGGGGTGAGACCAAATGGGAGTATATATAATGATTTTTTTAGACCAGAAGGAGTACCCTGCATGAAAACGTAGTCCGGGAGGCGCACGAGGTGGCCACAAGCCCTCACGGCGCGGCCAGGGGCGGGCTTGCGTCGTGCCGGCTTGTCGCCTCCTCGCGCACTTTCCAGATTACTTCCAATTTTTGTATTTTTTCAAATATTCCAAAACGGAAAAAAATTCCTAATGGAAAAGTTTTCGACTCTGTTTTCTTACCAAATCACATACCTCTTTGTTTTCGGAGTCTGAAACAGGCTGATAAATATCCCTTAGGTATTCCTCCGGGGATATGGTATTGATGATATTGCTTTCAACATTTATGGGAGTACCTGAGATATAATGCTTGATTCTCTGCCCATTTACCACTCTCGGACAATTACCTTCCGTGTTGTTGATCTTGAAAGCACCGGAACGATATACTTCCTCAACAACATAGGGACCTTCCCATTTAGAGAGAAGCTTGCCTGCAAAGAATCTTAAACGAGAGTTATATAGCAAGACATAATCACCTACATTGAACTCACGCTTTTGTATCCTCTTATCATGCCACCTCTTAACCTTCTCTTTGAACAGCTTGGCATTCTCATATGCCCGAGTTCCCCATTCATCAAGCGAGCTAATATCAAACAACCTCTTCTCACCGACAAGTTTGAAATCAAAGTTGGGCTCTTTGATTGCCCAATAAACTTTATGCGCTAGCTCAAGAGGTAAGTGACATGCTTTCCCATACACCATTTTGTATGGAGAAATGCCCATGGGATTCTTATAGGAAGTTCTATAAGCCCAAGTGCATCATCGAGCTTCTTAGACCAATTCTTTCTAGACCTGTTTACAGTCTTTTGCAGAATCAGTTTAATCTCTCTATTACTTAGCTCTACTTGACCACTGGACTGAGGGTGATCGGGAGACACAATTCTATGGTTGACATAGTACTTAGCAAGCGTTTTACGGAAAGCACCATGAATGAATTGTGAACCGCCGTCGGTCATTAGATATCTAGGGACTCCAAATCTAGGGAAGATAACTTCTTTCAGCATCTTGATAGAGGTGTTGTGATCAGCACTACTAGTGGGGATAGCTTCTACCCACTTAGTGACGTAATCAACAACAACTAAGATATGTGTATACCCGTTGGATTTTGGAAAAAGGTCCCATATAATCAAAGCCCCAAACATCAAATGGTTCAATGACAAGTGAATAGTTTATAGGCATTTCCTGACGTTTGCTAATATTACCTATTCTTTGACATTCATCACACGACAAGACAAACTTACGGGCATCCTTGAAGAGAGTGGGCCAATAGAAACCAGATTGCTATACCTTGTGTGCAGTTCTATCTCCCGCATGGTGTCCTCCGTAGGCCTCGGAGTGACACTTCTGTAGGATCTGTCCCTGTTCATGTTCAGGTACACAATGTCTAATAACACCATCTACTCCTTCCTTATAAAGGTGAGGATCATCCCAAAAGTAATGTCTCAAGTCAAAGAAGAATTTCTTATTTTGCTGGTACGTGAAACTAGGTGGTATGTATTTGGCAACGATATAGTTTGCATAATCAGCATACCACGGTGCGCTACATGAAGCATTGCTGACATTCAATTGCTCATCGGGAAAGCTATCATCAATAGGTTGTGGGTCATCAAGAATGTTCTCCAACCTAGACAAGTTATTTGCTACTGGGTTATCAACACCCTTTTTGTCGACAACGTGCAAATCAACTTCTTGTTGCAAGAGAACCCATCTTATAAGTCTAGGTTTAGCGTCCTTCTTCTCCATGAGGTACTTAATAGCAGCGTGATCAGTGTGAATAATGACTTTGGAATTAACTATGTAAGACCTGAACTTTTTGTTGGGTAACATAGCATAAATTCAAAATTTTCCTACGCTTATTCAGATCTTCCTATGGAGAGACCAGCAACGAGAGAGGGGTAAGAGCATCTTCGTACCTTTGAAGATCGCTAAGCGGAAGCGTTTGCTAGAACGCGGTTGATCGAGTCGTACTCGCGGCGATTCCGATCTAGTGCCGAACAACGGCACCTCCGCGTTCAACACACGTGCAGCCCGGTGACGTCTCCCGCACCTTGATCCAGCAAGGAGGAGGGAGAGGTTGGGGAAGAAGACCAGCAACACGACGACGTGGTGTTGGTGGAGAGACGAGGTCTCCCGGCAGGGCTTCGCCAAGCGCCGGCAGAGAGGAGGAGGGAGAAGTGCGGGGCTGCGCCGAGGGAGAGGGAAAACTGTGTCCTCCAAAGACCAAAAGTGCCCACTATATATAGGGGAAGGGGAGAGGGGGTGCCACCCCTAGGGTTCCCACCCTAGGGGGTGCGGCAGCCCTCCCAGATGGGGTTTGTGGCGGCCAGATGAGGGAGGAGGGGTGGCGCACCCCTCTGGTGGGCCTAAGGCCCACCTGAGTAGGGTTCCCCCCTCTTTTCCTTTCCCCTGCGCCATGGGCTGAGTGGGGAGGCGCACCAGCCCAACTAGGGGCTGGTTCCCACCCCCACTTAGCCCATCTTACCTCTTGGGGTCGCAGCCCCCCTTCGGTGGTCCCCCGGGACCACCTCCGGTGGTCCCGGTGGTCCCGGTACGTTACCGGTGATGCTCGAAACACTTCCGGTCTCCGAAACCATCCGTCCTATATATCAATCTTTACCTCCGGACCATTCCGGAGCTCCTCATGACGTCCTGGATCTCATCCGGGACTCCGAACAACTTTCGGTAATCTCGTATAACAATTCCCTATAACCCTAGCGTCATCGAACCTTAAGTGTGTAGACCCTACGGGTTCGGGAGACAGGCAGACATGACCGAGACACCTCTCTGGCCAATAACCATCAGCGGGGTCTGGATACCCATGGTGGCTCCCACTAGCTCCACGATGATCTCATCGGATGAACCACGATGTCAAGGATTCAATCAATCCCGTATACGATTCCCTTTGTCTGTCGGTATAGAACTTGCCCGAGATTCGATCGTCGGTATACCTATACCTTGTTCAATCTCGTTACTGGTAAGTCTCTTTACTCGTTCCGTAGCACGTCATCGTGTGACTAACTCCTTAGTCACATTGCGCTCATGATGATGTTCTACCGAGTGGGCCCAGAGATACCTCTCCGTCACACGGAGTGACAAATCCCGATCTCGATTCGTGCCAACCCAACAGACACTTTCGGAGGTACCCGTAGTGCCCCTTTATAGTCACCCAGTTACGTTGTGACGTTTGATACACCCAAAGCACTCCTACGGTATCTGGGAGTTGCACGATCTCACGGTCGAAGGAAAAGATACTTGACATTAGAAAAGCATTAGCATACGAACAATACGATCTAGTGCTAGGCTTAGGATTGGGTCTTGTCCACCACATCATTCTCCCAATGATGTGATCCCGTTATCAATGACATCCAATGTCCATGATCAGGAAATCATGATCATCTATTGACTAACGAGCTAGCTAACTAGAGGCTTGCTAGGGACACATTGTGATCTATTCATTCACACATGTATTACTGTTTCCTGTTAATACAATTATAGCATGAACGATAGACGATTATCATGAACAAGGAAATATGATAATAACCATTTTATTATTGCCTCTAGGGCATATTTCCAACAGTCTCCCACTTGCACTAGAGACAATAATCTAGTTACATTGTGATGTACCGAACACCCATAGCATTATGGTGCTGATCATGTTTTGCTCGTGGAAGAGGTTTAGTCAACGGGTCTGCAATATTCAGATCCGTGTGTACTTTACAAATATCTATCACTCCAGTTTGGACATGGTCCTGGATGGAGTTGTAGCGGCGCTTGATGTGCTTCGTCTTCCAGTGAAACCTGGACTCTTTGGCTATGGCAATGGCTCCAGTGTTATCACAGAAGAGTGTCATAGGACCCGACGCTCTTGGAACCACTCCAAGGTCGGTGATGAGCTCCTTCATCCAAATTCCTTCATGAGCCGCTTCTGAAGCAGCTATGTACTCCGCTTCACATGTAGATGCTGCCACGACTTCTTGCTTGCTGCTGCACCAGCTCACTGCCCCACCATTCAACACATATACGTATCCGGTTTGTGACTTAGAGTCATCCGGATCTGTGTCGAAGCTAGCGTCGACGTAACCCTTTACGACGAGCTCTTCGTCACCTCCATAAACGAGAAACATTTCCTTAGTCCTTTTCAGGTACTTAAGGATATTCTTGACCGCTGTCCAGTGTTCCGCACCGGGATTACTTTGGTACCTCCCTACCAAGCTTATCGCAAGGTTTATATCAGGTCTGGTACACAGCATGGCATACATTAGAGAGCCCACGGCTGAAGCATAGGGGACAGAACTCATCTTCTCTCTATCTGCTGCCGTGGTCGGCGACTGAGTCTTACTCAATCTCATACCTTGCAAAACTGGCAAGAACCCTTTCTTTGAGTTTTCCATATTGAATTTCTTCAATATCTTGTCAAGGTATGTACTTTGCGAAATACCTATGAGGCGTCTCGATCTATCTCTATAGATCTTGATGCCTAATATGTATGCAGCTTCTCCAAGGTCCTTCATTGAAAAACTCTTGTTCAAGTAGGCCTTTATGCTCTCCAACATCTCTATATCATTCCCCATCAATAATATGTCATCCACATATAGTACGAGGAAAGCTACAGAGCTCCCACTCACTTTCTTGTACAGACAGGCTTCTCCGTAAACCTGTATGAACCCAAACGCTTTAATCACCTCATTAAAGCGAATGTTCCAACTCCGAGATGCTTGCACTAGCCCATAGATGGAGCGCTGGAGCTTGCATACTTTGTTAGCACCTTTAGGATCGACAAAACCTTCTGGCTGCATCATATACAACTCTTCCTTAAGATTCCCGTTAAGGAATGCTGTTTTGACGTCCATTTGCCAAATTTCATAATCATAAAAGGCGGCAATTGCTAACATGATTCGGACTGATTTCACCTTCGCTACGGGAGAGAAAGTCTCTTCGTAGTCAACTCCTTGAATTTGTCGAAAACCCTTTGCGACAAGTCGAGCTTTGTAAACGGTTACATTACCGTTTGCATCAGTCTTCTTCTTGAAGATCCATTTATTTTCTATGGCTCGCCGGTCATCGGGCAAGTCCATCAAAGTCCATACTTTGTTCTCATACATGGATCCTATCTCGGATTTCATGGCCTCAAGCTATTTGTTGGAATCCGGGCCCGCCATCGCTTCTTCATAGTTCGAAGGTTCACCGTTGTCTAACAACATGATTTCCATCACAGGGTTGCCGTACCATTCTGGTGCGGAGCGTACCCTTGTGGACCTTCGTGGTTCAGTAGTAACTTGATCCGAAGCTTCATGATCATCATCATTAACTTCCTCTTCAGTTGGTGTAGGCATCACAGGAACAACTTCTTGCGTTGCGCTACTTTCCTGTTCGAGAGGGGGTGTAATTACCTCATCAAGTTCTACCTTCCTCCCACTTACTTCTTTCGAGAGAAACTCTTTCTCTAGAAAGGATCCGTTCTTGGCAACAAAGGTTTTACCTTCGGATCTAAGATAGAAGGTATACCCAATAGTTTCCTTAGGGTATCCTATGAATACGCATTTCTCCGCTTTGGGTTCGAGCTTTTCTGGTTGAAGTTTCTTCACGTAAGCATCGCAGCCCCAAACTTTAAGAAACGACAACTTAGGTTTCTTGCCAAACCACACTTCATACGGTGTCGTCTCAACGGATTTAGACGGTGCCCTATTTAAAGTGAATGCTGCAGTTTCTAATGCATATCCCCAAAATGATAGCGGTAAGTCGGTGAGAGACATCATAGATCGTACCATATCTAATAAAGTGCGATTACGACGTTCAGACACTCCATTGTGCTGCGGTGTGCCAGGCGGCGTTAGTTGTGAAACGATTCCATACTTTCTTAGGTGTGTGCCAAACTCGTGACTCAAATATTCTCCTCCACGATCAGATCGTAGACATTTTATTTTTCTGTCACGTTGATTCTCAACCTCATTCTGAAATTCCTTGAACTTTTCAAACGTCTCAGATTTGTGCTTCATCAAGTAGATATACCCATACCTACTCAAATCATCGATGAGAGTGAGAGCATAACGATAACCACCGCGAGCTTCAACGTTCATTGGACCACACACATCAGTATGTATTATTTCCAATAAGTCGGTGGCTCTCTCCATTATTCCTGAGAATGGAGTCTTAGTCATCTTGCCCATGAAGCACGGTTCGCATGTGTCAAATGATTCAAAGTCAAGAGACTCTAGCAGTCCATCAGTATGGAGCTTCTTCATGCGCTTAACGCCGATATGACCAAGGCGGCAGTGCCACAAGTATGTGGGACTATCGTTATCAACTTTGCATCTTTTGGTACTCACACTATGAATATGTGTAACATCACGATCGAGATTCATAAGGAATAAACCATTCACCAGCGGAGCATGACGATAAAACATATCACTCATATAAATAGAACAACCATTATTCTCTGACTTAAATGAGTAGTCGTCTCGCATTAAGCAAGACCCTGATACAATGTTCATGCTTAAAGCTGGTACTAAATAACAATTATTAAGGTTTAAAACTAATCCCGACGGTAGATGTAGAGGTAGCGTGCCGACGGCGATCACATCGACCTTTCAACCATTCCCGACGCGCATCGTCACCTCGTCCTTGGCCAGTCTCCGCTTATTCCGCAGTTCCTGCTTTGAGTTGCAAACGTGAGCAACAGCACCGGTATCAAATACCCAGGAGCTACTACGAGCGCTGGTAAGGTACACATCAATAACATGTATATCACATATACCTTTAACGTTGCCAGCCTTCTTGTCCGCTAAGTATTTGGGGCAGTTGCGCTTCCAGTGACCTTTTCCCTTGCAGTAGAAGCACTCAGTCTCAGGCTTGGGTCCGTTCTTTTTCTTCTTCCCGGCATCTGGTTTACCGGGCGCGGCAACAGCTTTGCCGTCTTTCTTGAAGTTCTTCTTACCCCTGCCTTTCTTGAAACTAGTGGTCTTGTTGACCATCAACACTTGATGCTTCTTCTTGATTTCTACTTCTGCAGACTTGAGCATCGAGTACAACTCGGGAATGGTTTTCTCCATCCCTTGCATGTTGTAGTTAAGCACAAAGCCTTTGTAGCTTGGTGGGAGAGACTGGAGGATTCTGTCAATGATAGCATCATCCGGAAGTTCGACTCCAAGTGAAGTCAGACGACCGTGTAACCCAGACATTTTGAGTATGTGCTCACTGACAGAACTGTTCTCCTCCATCTTACAGCTGAAGAACTTGTCGGAGACTTCATATCTCTCGACACGGGCATGAGCTTGAAAAACTAGCTTCAGCTCTTGGAACATCTCATATGCCCCGTGTTGCTCAAAACGTCTTTGGAGCCCCGTTTCTAGACTGTATAACATGCCACACCTAACCAGAGAGTAGTCATCACTTCGCGCTTGCCAGACGTTTAGAACGTCCTTCGCTGCTGCGGGAGCGGGAGGGTCACCTAGCGGCGCATTAAGGACATAAGGCTTTTTAGCTGCTTCAAGGATGAGCTTCAGGTTGCGAACCCAGTCCGCATAGTTGCTACCATCATCTTTCAGCTTGTTTTTCTCTAGGAATGCGTTGAAGTTGAGGTTGACGTTGGACATCTACAATATTTATAAAGACAACTTTTAGACTAAGTTCATGACAATTAAGTTCATTTAATCAAATTAAGTATGAACTCCCACTTAAATCGACATCCCTCTAGTCATCTAAGTGTTACATGATCCATGTTGACTAACCCGTGTCCGATCATCACGTGAGACGGACTAGTCACCATGGTGAGCAACTCATGCTGATCGTATTCAACCATACGACTCATGTTCGACCTTTCGGTCTCTTGTATTCGAGGTCATGTCTGTACATGCTAAGCTCGTCGAGTCAACCTAGGTGTTTTGCGTGTGTAAATCTAGCTTACACCCGTTGTATGCGAACGTTAGAATCTATCACACCCGATCATCACGTGGTGCTTCGAGACAACGAACCTTCGCAACGGTGCACACTTAGGGGAATACGTTCTCGAAATTTTAGGAGGGATCATCTTATTATGCTACCGTCGTTTTAAGCAATAAGATGTAAAACATGATAAACATCACAATGCAATCATATAGTGACATGATATGGCCATTATCATCTTTGCTCATTCGATCTCCATCTTCGGGCATCGCATGATCATCATCGTCACCGGCGTGACACCATGATCTCCATCATCATGCTCTCCATCATCGTGTCTCCGTGAAGTCGTCACGCCAACTACTACTATCACTACTACTATGGCTAACCGTTAGCAATGAAGTAAAAGTAGCAAGCACATGGCGTTGCATCTCATACAATAAATTAAGACAACTCCTATGGCTCCTGCCGGTTGTCATACTCATCGACATGCAAGTCGTGAAACCTATTACAATAACATGATCATCTCATACATCATACATGCAACATCACAACTTTGGCCATATCACATCACATGTCAAACCCTGCAAAAACAAGTTAGACGTCCTCTAATTGTTGTTGCAAGTATTACGTGGCTGATTTGGGTTTCTAGCAAGAACGCCTTCTTACCTACGTGACAGCCACAACGATGATATGCCAAAGCTATTTACCCTTCATAAGGACCCTTTTCATCAAATCCAATCCGACTAGAGTAGGAGAGACAGACACCCGCTAGCCACCTTTATGCACGATGTGCATGTCTGTCGGTGGAACCAGTCTCACGTAAGCGTACGTGTAAGGTCGGTCCGGGCCGCTTCATCCCACAATACCGCCGAAAAAGAATAAGACTAGTAACGGCAAGCAAATTGACAAACCATCGCCCACAACTTTTGTGTTCTACTCGTGCATGGAATCTACGCATAGAAAACCTGGCTCGGATGCCACTGTTGGGTAACGTAGCGTAAATTCAAAATTTTCCTACGCTTATTCAGATCTTCCTATGGAGAGACCAGCAACGAGAGAGGGGTAAGAGCATATTCGTACCTTTGAAGATCGCTAAGCGGAAGCGTTTGCTAGAACGCGGTTGATGGAGTCGTACTCGCGGCGATTCCGATCTAGTGCCGAACAACGACACCTCCGCGTTCAACACACGTGCAGCCCGGTGACGTCTCCCGCACCTTGATCCAGCAAGGAGGAGGGAGAGGTTGGGGAAGAAGACCAGCAACACGACGGCGTGGTGTTGGTGGAGAGACGAGGTCTCCCGGCAGGGCTTCGCCAAGCGCCGGCAGAGAGGAGGAGGGAGAAGTGCGGGGCTGCGCCGAGGGAGAGGGAAAACTGTGTCCTCCAAAGGCCAAAAGTGCCCACTATATATAGGGGAAGGGGAGAGGGGTGCCACCCCTAGGGTTCCCACCCTAGGGGGTGCGGCAGCTCTCCCAGATGGGGTTTGTGCCGGCCAGATGAGGGAGGAGGGGTGGCGCACCCCTCTGGTGGGCCTAAGGCCCACCTGAGTTAGGGTTCCCCCCCCTCTTTTCCTTTCCCCTGCGCCATGGGCTGAGTGGGGAGGCGCACCAGCCCAACTAGGGGCTGGTTCCCACCCCCACTTAGCCCATCTTACCTCTTGGGGTCGCAGCCCCCCTTCGGTGGTCCCCCGGGACCACCTCCGGTGGTCCCGGTGGTCCCGGGACGTTACCCGTGATGCCCGAAACACTTCCGGTCTCCGAAACCATCCGTCCTATATATCAATCTTTACCTCCGGACCATTCCAGAGCTCCTCGTGACGTCCTGGATCTCATCCGGGACTCCGAACAATTTTCGGTAATCTCGTATAACAATTCCCTATAACCCTAGCGTCATCGAACCTTAAGTGTGTAGACCCTACGGGTTCGGGAGACAGGCAGACATGACCGAGACACCTCTCTGGCCAATAACCATCAGCGGGGTCTGGATACCCATGGTGGCTCCCACTAGCTCCACGATGATCTCATCGGATGAACCACGATGTCAAGGATTCAATCAATCCCGTATACGATTCCCTTTGTCTGTCGGTATAGAACTTGCCCGAGATTCGATCGTCGGTATACCTATACCTTGTTCAATCTCGTTACTGGTAAGTCTGTTTACTCGTTCCGTAGCACGTCATCGTGTGACTAACTCCTTAGTCACATTGAGCTCATGATGATGTTCTACCGAGTGGGCCCAGAGATACCTCTCCGTCACATGGAGTGACAAATCCCGATCTCGATTCGTGCCAACCCAACAGACACTTTCGGAGGTACCCGTAGTGCACCTTTATAGTCACCCAGTTACGTTGTGACGTTTGATACACCCAAAGCACTCCTACGGTATCCGGGAGTTGCACGATCTCACGGTCGAAGGAAAAGATACTTGACATTAGAAAAGCATTAGCATACGAACAATACGATTTAGTGCTAGGCTTAGGATTGGGTCTTGTCCACCACATCATTCTCCCAATGATGTGATCCCGTTATCAATGACATCCAATGTCCATGATCAGGAAATCATGATCATCTATTGACTAACGAGCTAGCTAACTAGAGGCTTGCTAGGGACACATTGTGATCTATTCATTCACACATGTATTACTGTTTCCTGTTAATACAATTATAGCATGAACGATAGACGATTATCATGAACAAGGAAATATGATAATAACCATTTTATTATTGCCCTAGGGCATATTTCCAACACTTTTCACATGCAAACATGACTGCTAAAAATTCCTTCTCCGTAGTGGCATAGTTTCTTTGGGCACTGTCTAGAGTTTTACTAGCGTAGTGAATAACGTTCAACTTCTTATCAACTCTTTGCCCTAGAACAGCACCAACAACATAATCACTAGCATCACACATGATCTCAAAAGGTAAGTTCCAATCAGGTGGTTGAACAATAGGTGCAATTATCAAAGCCCTCTTAAGTATTTTGAAGGCTTCCTCACAATCATCGTCAAAAACAAAAGGAATATCCTTTTGTACGAGATTGGTAAGAGGCCTAGAAATCTTAGAGAAGTCTTTAAAGAACCGTCTATAGAAACCATCATGACCAAGGAAACTTCTTATACCTTTGATATCTGTGGGGTATGGCATTTTCTCGATTGCATCAACCTTAGCCTTACCGACTTCAATACCTCTTTCAGAAATTTTATGTCCTAAGACGATGCCTTCATTAACCATAAAGTGGCACTTCTCCCAATTCAAGACAAGATTGGTGTCTTTACATCTCCGCAAGACTCGATCAAGGTTGCTGAGGCAATCATCAAAGGAAGACCCGTAAACAGGGAAGTCATCCATGAAAACCTCGACAATCTTTTCACAAAAGTCAGAGAATATAGCCATCATACATCTTTGAAAGGTGGCAGGTGCATTACATAGGACAAAAGGCATACGTCTATAAGCAAAAGTACCGAAAGGGCAGGTGAAAGTGGTCTTCTCCTGATCAGATTGTGCAACTGGTATTTGGGAGAAACCAGAATAACCGTCTAGAAAGCACAAGTGTGTGTGTTTAGACAGCCTTTCTAGCATTTGGTCGATAAAAGGCAAAGGGTAATGATCTTTCCTAGTGGCTTTATTCAATTTCCTAAAATCGATCACCATCCTATAGCCAGTAATAATCCTCTGAGGGATCAATTCATCCTTATCATTAGGGACAACGGTGATTCCTCCCTTCTTAGGGACGCAATGCACCAGACTCACCCAATCGTTGTGAGCAACAGGATAAATGATACCTGCTTCCAGGAGCTTTAGTATTTGTTTTCTTACTACCTCTTTCATCTTAGGATTCAATCTCCTTTGATGATTAGCAACTGGTTTGAAGTCAGGATTAGTTTTAGTCTTGTGCTGGCATAGGGTAGGACTAATGCCCTTAATATCATCAAGAGTATATCCAATAGCAGTACGGTGCTTCCTCAGAGTTTTTAGTAACTTCTTTTCTTCATGCTCCGAGAGGCTAGCACTAATAATAACATGTTATATCTCTTTTTCATCAAGATAGGCATACTTAAGAGTAACAGGAAACTGTTTAAGCTCGAACACAGGATCACCCTTTGGTGGGGGTGGATCCCCAAGCAGTTCAACACGCAAGTTATTCTTAAGGATAGGATATTGTTCTAGGACAACTCTATCTATCTCATCCCTTTCATCCATATGCATATCATTCTCGTGCTCAAGCAAGTATTGCTCTAAGGGATCAGTAGGAGGCACATCAATAGAGGCTAAGGCAATTTGTTTCATCCCTACTAGGCAACTCCTTTTCATGAGGTTGTCTACCAAACTTAGAGAAATTGAACTCATGTGACACACCTTCAAAGCCAACAGTGACAGTTTGCTTCTCACAATCAATATGAGCATTGACAGTATTGAGAAAAGGTCTACCAAATATGATGGGACAAAAGCTATCTTGTGCGGTAGCAAGAACGAGGAAATCAATAGGATACTTCGTTTTACCACACAAGACTTCAACATCCCTAACAATTCCCACAGGGCAGATAGTATCTCTATTGGCAAGCTGAATAGTGACATCAATAGGTTCTATCTCAACAGGTGCAATCTCATATTTTATTTCATCGTATAAGGATTGAGGTATTGCACTAACACTAGCACCCACGTCACATAAACCATGATAACAATGATCTCCTATCTTAACAGAAACAACATGCATGCCAACAACAGGTCTATGTTTGTCTCTAACGTGAGGTTTAGCAATTCTAGCAGCATCTTCACAGAACTGAATATTATGTCCCTCAACTTCTTCAGACAGAAGATCTTTGATAATAGCAATGCTAGGTTCAACTCTAATTTTCTCAGGGGGTGTAGGTGTTCTAATGTAGCCTCTACGTATCACAGTTGAAGCTTTAGAATGATCCTTTATCCTAACAGGGAAAGGTGGTTTCTCAATGTAAGCACTCGGAACAACAGGATCATTATAGGCAATGATTTTCTCTTCAACTGGAGTGGGTTTAACTACATTGACTTCTGAAGGAGGATGATATTTAAACCACTTCTCTTTGGGGAGATGAATATGAGTAGCAAAAGATTCACACAATGAAGCTACTATCTCAGAGTCAAGTCCATACTTAGCGCTAAAATCACTAAAGGTATTTGTCTAACAAAGGATTTAACGCAATCAAACGTGAAATTCATACCTGACTCCTTACCTTCTTCAAGCTCCCATAATTCTCTCCAATAAATTCCATTTGAAGTCAATATCTCTCTTCATAAAAGAACCGGTACAAGAAGTTTCAAGCATGGTGCGATCATCATGAGAAAGCCGAGCATAGAAGTTCTGAATGATAATTTCTCTCGAGAGCTCATGATTGGGGCGTGAATATAGCATTGATTTAAGCCTCCCAAAGCTTGAGCGATGCTTTCTCTGTCACGAGGCCAAAAATTGTAAATATAATTTCGATCACGATGTACTAAATGCATAGGATAAAACTTTTGATGAAATTCCAATTTCAACCAATTGTAGTCCCATGATCCAGTACCATCACATAGCCTATAACATGTCAACGCCTTATCCTTCAAAGATAAAGGAAAGGCCTTCTTATTGACCTCATCCTCAGGGACACCTGCAAGCTGAAATAAACCATAAACTTCATCTACATAGATCAGATGCAAGTCTGGATGTGATGTTCCATCTCCTGTAAAAGGATTAGCCAGCAGTTTCTCAAGCATACCCGAAGGAAATACAAAGAAAATATTTTCAGTAGGTGCAGCAGGTTGAGAAGAAACTCTTTGTGCTTCCGTTCGAGGTGAAGATACCCCAAACAAGCCCCTCAAAGGATTAGTATCCATAGTGACAAGTGACAATAAATTTCAGCACACTATATGAATGTTTCTTATCAAGTTCCACTTACTAAAGGCGCTTCACTCCCCGGCAACGGCGCCAGAAAAGAGTCTTGATGACCCACAAGTATAGGGGATCAATCGTAGTCCTTTCGATAAGTAAGAGTGTCGAACCCAACGAGGAGGAGAAGGATCTGACAAGTGGTTTTCAGCAAGGTAAAATATGCAGGCACTGAAATTGTCGGTAACACGTGATTGTGTGGTGAGATGATTCGTAGCGAGCAACAAGTAACAAAAGTAGCAACGGTGCAGCAAAGTGGCCCAATCCCTTTTGTAGCAAGGGACAAGCGTGGACAAAGTCTTATAAGAGGAAAAACGCTCCCGAGGACACACGGGAATTTCTGTCATGCTAGTTTCATCATGTTCATATGATTCACGTTCGTTACTTTGATAGTTTGATATGTGGGTGGACCAGCGCTTGGGTACTGCCCTTACTTGGACATGCATCCCACTTATGATTAACCCCTCTCGCAAGCATCCACAACTACGAAAGAAGAATTAAAACAAAGTCTAACCATAGCATTAAACTAGGGTTTAAGCTTCTGTCACTCTAGCAACCCACCATCTACTTACTACTTCCCAATGCCTTCCTCTAGGCCCAAATAATGGTGAAGTGTTATGTAGTCGACGTTCACATAACACCACTAGAGGAAAAACAACATACAACATATCAAATTACCGAACGAATACCAAATTCACATGACTACAATTAGCATGACTTACCCATGTCCTCAGGAACAAAAGTAACTACTCACAAAACATAATCATATTCATGAGCAGAGAGGTAATGAGTAGGATCAAGGATCTGAACATAAACTCTTCCACCAAATAATCCAACTAGCATCAACTACAAAGAGTAATCAACACTACTAGCAACCTTACAAGTACCAATCGGAGTCGCGAGACGGAGATTGGTTACAAGTGATGAACTAGGGTTTGGAGATGAGATGGTGTTGATGAAGATGTTGTTGGTGAAGAGTCCCCTCCGATGAGAGGAGTGTTGGTGATGACGATGGTGATGATTTCCCCCTCCGGGAGGGAAGTTTCCCCGACAGGATCGTCCTGCCGGAGCTCTAGATTGGTTCTGCTCAAGTTCCGCCTCATGGCGGCGGCAAAACCACGAAAAAGCTCCTCTCTCATTTTTTCCTGGACGAAACCCTTCATATAGCAAAAGAGGGGGGCAAGTGGGCCAGCAAGGTGCCCACAAGCCCCCATGGCGTGGCCTGGGGGGGCGGGGGGTGGCCGCGCCGTGCAGGCTTGTGGCCACCCCCTGGCACCCCTCTGGCACTTCTTCGGCCCTGTATTTTTGTTAAATCGGGAAAAAAATCCTTGTTGATTTTTACGGCGTTTGGAGTTGTGCAGAATAGGTATCTCAACTTTGCTCCACTTTCAGGCCAGAATTCCAGTTACCGGCATTCTCCCTCTTCATGTAAACCTTGCAAAATAAGAGAGAAAAGGCATAACAATTGTACCGTGAAGTGAAATAACAGCCCAAGAAGCGATGAATATGAACATGAAAACATGATGCAAATGGACGTATCACACACTTACTTGGATGAGTTCTTGACTTGATCCTCCCACGCAACGATGCCAGAAATTCTTCTGCTATCCCTGGCAACGGCGCCAGAAATCCTTATGCTACGGCGACAGAAACCTTTTGTCGTCTCTTGAGATTGCGTTGGTTTTTCCCTTGAAGAGGAAAGGGCGATGCATCACAGGAGCAGTAAGTATTTCCCTCGGTTTGAGAACCAAGGTATCAATCCAGTAGGAGAATCTCGTCAAGTCCAGAGTACCTGCGCAAACACAAAAGAGCTTGCACCCAACGCTATAAAGGGGTTGTTAATCCCTTCAAGATTGATTGCAAAGTGAGATCTGAAGGCGAAAACTGCAACGAAGTAAAAGTGTAAGGCTGAAAATATGGTGTGGAGTAGACACGGGGGGCCATACTATTCACTAGAGGCTTCTCCCAAAATAGCAAATATTACGGTGGATGAACAAATTACTATCGAGCAATTGATAGAACCGTGCAAAGTCATGACGATAGCTAAGGCAATGATCATACATATAGGCATCACGTCCGAGATAAGTAGACCGATAGTTTCTGCATCTACTACTATTACTCCACACATGGACCGCTATCTAGCATGCATCTAGTGTATTGAGTTCATGACTAACAGAGTCGCCTTAAACAAGATGACATGATATAGAGGGATAATCTCAAACCAATGATGAAAACCCCATCTTTTTACCCTTGATGGAAACAACATGATGCGTGCCTCGCTACCCCTTCTGTCACTGGGTGAGGTCACCGCACGGTATGAACCCAAAACCAAGCACTTCTCCCATTGCAAGAATCATAGATCTAGTTGTCCAAACAAAACCCACAACTCGAAGAGAATTACAAGGATATGAAATCACGCATAAGAGAGATCAGAAGAAACTCAAATAAGATTTATAGATAATCTGATCATAAATCCACAATTCATCGGATCTCGACAAACACACCGCAAAAGAAGATTACATCGGATAGATCTGCATGAACATCATGGAAAACTTTGTATTGAAGATCCAAGAGAGAGAAGAATCCATCTAGCTACTAGCTATGGACCCGTAGGTCTATGGTGAACTACTCACGCATCATCGGAGATGTCATGTTGTTGATGAAGAAGCCCTCCGTATCCGAATCCCCCCTCCGGCAAGGCACCAGAACGTGCCCCAGATAGGATCTTGCGGAGACAGAAGCTTGCGGCGGCGGAAAAGTATTTTCGATGATCTCCTGATTTTAGGGAATATATAGGCGAAAAACCTAGGGCAGGGGAGCCACGGGGAGCTCACAAGCTTGCTAGGCCCGACCCCCCCATAGGTCGGCCCTGGTGGGATTGTGACCTCCTCCGAGGTCCCCTGCCTTGGTTCTAAAATCTCCCGCGTGTCTTCTGTTATGGAAAAAATCATTCCACAGATTTTATTCCGTTTGGACTCCGTTTAAAATTCTCCTTTGGAAAGGGTCAAAAACACGGAAAAAACAGGAATTGGAACTTGGCACTGAGTTAATAAGTTAGTTCCCAAAAAGATATAAAAGGCATACAAAACGTCCAAAGTTTGACAAGATAATAGCATGAAACCATAAAAAATTATAGATACTTTGGAGACGTATCACACCCCTCTGCCCGCTTCTGAATTTGACGGTTGAATGGAGTCTGCAATCCTTGGGGCCGCAACCAAGTTGAGGATAGTTGTGCGGAATACCTCGATGTTGTCATGATGAGAACGCCATCCGGATGCTAGAGGGCGCAAATGATGACGCGCACCCAAAGTCTCTTTGGTTTCCCGCTTGTCCCGATTGGTTCTTAGCGGGCTCTTGTGTGAGCCAGCCATGAAGATCTCCGCCATAGAGTTGCAGCTCTCGCACTCGGAAGAAGAGCCAAACGGATCTGACACTGAGTGAGAAGCAGCACATGGAGATGTAGCAGGTTCGATGGCCGCCGCCTGCGGCGAAGACGCTTGACGCGCGAGTGCATGAGGCACCCAGCGCTGGAGCCACGAGTGACCGGATCGCTTGTTGCAACATGCGATGGGGAGCACAGTCGACGGCGGAGTCGACGGTTGGCGAAGAAGAACTCCGCATGAAATAGCGCGAAAGAACGTTGCTCCACGGACTGGAAGCGCCTCGACATCGAGAGGCGCCTCCCGAAGCCATGAATCATCGGCAACGAAGACGAGTGTGCCAAAAACGATCTCGTGACCCACTCACAAATCACCGCCGAAAGAAATGATGAAGGAGAAAAAAACGCAAACTTGCCGGAAGTCGCCTAGACGCCATCCCCACAGTGGGCGCCAACTGTCGTGGGTATAATCCTGACAGTAGATGTGTAGGGTACGAAAGTATAGGGTAGAGTCCTAGCTACGACAAGGTTGTATGAGGTCAGGCGCCTCTGTGGTGGAGGTAACAGCCCTATGTCTCAGTGCTCTGGAGCTTTTGTGTCGAGTGGAATACAGGTGTTATAGAATGCGAACCCTTGTGCCAGAGGGGAGGGGTGGCTTATATAGAGTGTGCTCCCCTCATAAGTGTCCAGCCTTCAAAGGTGCAATAAGTGAGATTGAATGCATACGTTATAGGTAACGTATGCCATAAATGACATTAACTACAATAGTCTAACGTCTGACCGTTAGCCTTGCTGGAGTGGCTTCTGGCCTTCTATGTCGACTGGCTTCTAGTCTTCACCGAGTGGAATCCAGTCATCGAGTATAAGATAATCCTCCAAGTGGTTCTCTATCGAGTGGACCAGAGGTTGTCTTAACCCAGTCGGTAAGTATCTTGTGATCCTCAAGCTAATAATGAGGTGCCCTTGGGTAGGACTTATAGGTCAGGCCTATGACCCTACCCTAGGGCTATAACCCCATCACCCACCTTCGTCTCCCGACGGAGCACATGCCGCTTCACGCTGGAGCTTGTCGATGGTGGTAGCAGCATCACCATCCTCTACCGCGACACCATGGACAAAGTCGGCATCTTGGAGTCCGAGCTCCAGCCGACTCGAACGGTGTTCCATGGCATCATCCTCGGCTTGACGTGTTTTTCGGCTCGCCGAAAACTTTCGCCAGGGCCGATCTAGTTCGAGGTTGTCAACCTCTCCAGCTCCTACGAGGCCATCCTGGGCTGGCCCGCCCTGGCCAAGTTCATGGGGGTCCCCCATTACGCCTACCTGAAGATGAAGCTGTCGGGTCTGCATGAAATCATCATTCTCACGGGCAACTACAAGAATTCGACCGGGTGCGCTCTGGACGGCTCCAAGCTGGCAAAACCCCTCGTCATTGCCGAGGAGCAGCGACAGATCGATCGGCTCGTGGCCCTCGCCCACGAGCGGGTGGCCGTGTCCGAGCCAAAACTGAAGCAGCCAGTTGCGGAGGCCCAGTTCCAGCCGGCTGCCGGCAAGGACACCAAGAGTGTCCCCCTGGACCTGGCTGACCCCACTAGGAAGTACATCGTGGTGGGGGCCGGACTCAGCGATAAATAGGAAAGCAAGCTCGTCGACTTCCTCCGTGAGAATCGGTATATCTTCGCATGGATCCCAACAGACATGCCGGGAGTCCCGAGGAAGTTCGCCGAGCACTTCTTGCACGTCCGACCGGATGCAAAGTCGTTCAAGCAACTGTTGCGCCGCTTCTCCAAGGAGAAAGGGAAGACAGCCAGTGAAGAAATCGCCCGACTGCTAGCAGCAGGCTTCATCATGGAAGTCTTCCACCCAGACTGGTTGGCGAACCTGGTCCTGGTGCTGAAGAAGAATAAGACTTGGCGCATGTGTATCGAATAAACGAGCCTAAACAAGGCATGCCCCAAGGATCCGTTTGCTCTGCCCCGTATGGATCAAGTGATCGACTTGACGACCGGATGCGAGCTATTGTCCTTCTTGGACGCCTTTTCAGGATACCACCAGATCAAGCTTAATCCGACCGATCGGATCAAAACAGCTTTCATAACACACTTTGGGGCGTTTTGCTATATCACGATGGCGCTCGAGTTGAAAAACATCGGTGCCATGTTCGAGCGCTGCATGCAGTGATGCCTCTACACGCAACTTGGCGGCAACATACACGTCTACATGGACGACATTGTGGTCAAGACCAAAGAAAGCCGACCCTCCTGGACGACCTCAAAGAGACGTTTGCAAGCCTGCGCGAGTTTGAGATCCGACTGAACCCGGAGAAGTGCGTGTTCAGCGTCCCAGCCGACCAGCTCCCCCGTTTCCCCATTTCTGAATGAGGAATCGAGGCCAATCTGGAGAAGACCTGGGCCATCGAACCGATGGTTCAGCCGAACAACCTAGCCGACGTCTAGAAGATCACTGGCTGCCTCGCCTCCCTCAGCCGTTTCATCAGCTGGCTCGGGGAAAAGGCCCTCCCCCTCTATCGCCTGCTCAAAAAGGCGGACAACTTCTTATAAAGTGACCACGCAGACGAGGCCATGCGCGACCTCAAAGGCGCACTAACCACCGCGCCCGTGCTGGCCACGCCGGTGGACAAGAAGTTGATGTTGCTCTACATCGCTGCGACCAGTCGCGTGGTCAGCATCGTCATGGCCGTCGAGCGCTCAGAGTCGGGCCGAGCCCAGTTGGTCCAACAACCAGTCTACTATCTGAGCGAGGTGCTATTCGCGTCCAAGCAAAACTACCCGCACTACTAGAAGATGTGCTACAACGTGCTCCTGGCAGCTTGGAAGCTCAAGCCCTACTTCGAGGAGTACCCGATCATGGTGATGAGCACTGCTCCCCTTAGAGAGATCATGGGAAAGAGGGACACGGCCGGCCGAATCGCCAAGTGGGCCATCCAGCTGGCCAACCACCACATCGCCTACGAGTCGCACACAGCCGTCAAGTCCTAGGCCTTGGCGGATTTCCTGGTCGACTAGGTGAAAATGGAGTACCTGCCACCACCTCCCGACTCCACCCATTGGCGCATGCACTTCGACGGTCGAAGATGTGCACTAGCCTTGGAGCCGACATCGTCCTCTCCTCCCCAAAGGGGGACCGACTGACGTGGCGGAGTACGAAGCGCTCATCCATAGCCTCTGGCTGGCCACGGAGATCAGCGCCCGACGCATCCTTTGCTTCGGCGACTCCGACCTGGTGGTGCAGCAAGTCACTGGCGAGTGGGACGCGAGGGATGAAAACATGGCCAGCTACCGCTTCCCGGTCCAACAGCTGACCAGAGGTCGCCGACACACTGGCAAAGATCGGCTCCACCCGACAGCCGATCCCAGCCGACGTATCCCTGGAGCATCTGCGTAAGCCCTCCATCACGCCATCTTGAGAGTCCGAGTCTATCTTCATCCCGGCACACCCAAGGGCTGCTCCGCCGGCCCCGGGGGATGCTGTCGCCGACTCGAGGGCTGCCCCACCAGCCCTGGGGTTGTCGTCGTTCACTCGGGGACTTCCCCGTCCGAATCGAGGGCTGGCCCAGCCGGACCCCCGGATGCTACCCCCGCCAAGTTGTCGACCTCTCCAGCCGTCCCAGGGACTGTTTCTCCCAGCGCAAGGGCTGTCGGCCCTCCATCAGGGCCACTCCCGCCTCACCCCAGGGCTGCGGCAGCCGGCCTCGTCCCAGCAAGCCTAGTCATGGTGGTCGTGCTAATAGTGCTCACGATCCCGTCCTGGGCGCATCACTTCCTCGACTACATCAAAAACGGCAATCTGCCTGCCGACGAGGTCGAGGCCCGAGAAATCCAACGACATTGTGCGGACTACACCATCACCAACAACGAGCTCGTCAAGCGCAACGTGGCTAGAGTGTCCGAGTGCTACGTCGAGGCGGACAAGGGCCTCGAGATCCTCCTCGGCATCCACCAGGGCGAGTGTGGCCACCATGCCGCCTCACGCTCCCTGGTCGCCAAGGCGTTCCGCCACGGGTTCTACTGGTCGTCTGCCCTAAAAGACACAAAGGAGCTGGTCGACAAGTGCAACGGCTGCGAGCGCTTCAAAGCTCGCAACCACCAGCTGGCTGCAGCCCTACAAACCATTCTGCTCAGATGGCCTTTCGCCGTCTGGGGACCGTTCAAAACCGACCGAGGTTGCATAACACACCTCCTGGTGGCCGTCAACAAATTCACAAAGTGGATCGAGGCCAGGCCGATCAAGAAAATCGACGGCCCGACGACTGTTACGTTCATCAAGGACATCACCGTCCGCTACGGCCTCCTGAACAGCATCATCACCGACAACATCACCAACTTCACTAAAGGCATGCTCGCTTGTTACTGCAACGAACAAGGAATCTGGCTGGACCTCACGTCCGTGGCCCACCCGCAGTCAAATGGCTAGGCGGAGCGGGCCAATGGCCTCATCCTGGCCGGCCTCAAGCCCAGGCTGGTCGAGCTGCTCAAGCGCTCGGCCGACTCCTGGGTCGAAGAACTGTTGGTTGTGCTATGGAGCCCATGAGCCACGCCCAATCGGTCGACTGGGATCACCCCCTTCTTCCTCGTATACGGCGCCGAAGAAATCATCCACATCGACGTCGAGTTCTACACACAACAAGTCACCCTCTACACAGAGGTTGACGGCTTGACGCCAAAGAAGCTTGAGAAGACGGCGTCGACCTCCTCGAGGAGGCACGCGAGCTGGTGCTGTCGAGAATAGCCATCTACCAGCGGGGCCTGCACCACTATCACAACCTCCGCAAGCCACTCTCGTTCCAAGAGGGTGACCTTATGCTCCGACTGATCCAACGGATAGCCGGCCAACACAAGTTGTCCGCCCCATGGGAGGACCCCTTCATCATCAACAAAACATTAAGCAACAACGCCTACTACCTGATCGATGCCCAACAGCCAAGAAAGAACAAGAAGCACGCCTCCGGCTTTGAGACGGAGAACCCGTGGAACGTAGAGCTCCTCCGCCCATTTTGTAGTTGAAGTGTATGTATGTATATCTCCCCTTCATATCAATGAACAACCGACACCCTCGAGCAGGACACGAGGACTGGTTTCCCATTATTATCCATGGCCCAGTTACTTTTGTTTCGTCGGCTGCCCCCGAACAGGCTCTGCCGGCCCGGGGACTGTCGGCCCACCCAATCCCCAGCTCAACAGTGTACTATACCTCCTCCCGGACGGATTAACCCTTGTCGGTAATAGACCACAACTTGGCTATCTGGTCAGTGGGCGCACAAGCACATGGGTAGAGTGGATAGGAAAAGCGACAAAGGGCAGACCAGGTCCGGCTACACTACTTGGATTCATTCAAAATCCAAATTGCAAAAGTCAAAGTATCAACACCCAGCCTCCTCAAGCCCACTCCTCGCCCGGTCACAGTCCGCAAGTCGGCTGGCTGGCAGGAAAAAAGGCAAAGTAGCGGGGCACATGGAAAAAATGACTAAGGCAAGAAAAAGTGCCGAACGAAACAGCAGAAGGTAATCAAGTTGAAATAAACTACAAGTGCATAAATAAATATAGCGGCACGAGGCGAGAGTGCATAACATCAAAGCTACACCCCCGGTGGGTGGACTTGTCCATAACAAAATGTGTGATTAAAGAAAGGAGGAAGATAAAAAACTAGGCGGCAGACGCCTCTGGTGCCATCTCCACGTCCCTAGTCGGCGGGGTATTTTGTCCCTCCTCAGCATCGTCGGACAGTTTGACTTGCCTATTGGCCTCCGCGTCGCCAGCCGACGAAGTCTCGCGCTCGGGCATCTCCACGTCTCTAGCTGACGGGGTCTTCCGGCCCGCCTTAGCATCGCTGGCAGGCAGCTCCATCCCTTCAGCATCAAGCTCGCTGGCCTCATCTTCAACGGCAGACTCCTTCGAGCTGGACCCGACCTCCTCCTTGTTGGTGGTGATCAGGATGCCGAACTCATCCTCCGGGATGGGCACGCCATCCTCCCCCAGCTCGGGGTAGTACGTGTCTAGCGAGGCATAGCTGGCGAGCTCGTTGGCCCGAAGGCTCATGGCCTCATCACGCTGCGTCAGGTCCACGTGCGACTCCGCCCGCATGGTGGACAGTTGGCCCCGGTTGATACTCTAGTACCAGGAGAGGGGGAAGGTCAGAGCCAACCCTTGCCGCTGATGCCCTCCACGCGTCGAAGCGGTCCATGGCATGCTCGAGCCACCCTGCTACCCAGCTGACAGGAATGCCTGTCACCTGGTCGGGCCAAATGGTCGCGACGATGTTCCCGCCAGCCGTCTGGATCTGGTAATAGAGAACCCGCAAGAAGGCCACCTGGGTCTCGTAGGCATGGACCACCTCCTCCATCCCCCAGCTGACATGAGCATTCGGCCCGCTCCCCTCCTGGCGTAGATCCTCTCGGCGGGCATCCACGGCCCTCTCCGCATGTGCCCGGGTCTCCGGAAAGAGAGCTAGCCCGAAGAAAAGTGATAAGAGAAAGAGCCGAGGAAACACAACAAAAGAATACAAGGCACTCGCCAGCAAAGAGCTCGTCCAACTCGTGGAAAAGCTAGAGTATGGTGGATGCCTCCCGCTCCGCCCTCATCTTGATCGCCGTCGTGCAGCGAGCTTATTCCTCGAGCCGAGAAACCTCGACGCAGAGAGTCACCACCTCCTCTCTGCTGGCAATCGCCGCCTGCAACACCGCCTCCTTGGTCGTCGTCTGCTGCTGGAGCGCCTTGGTGAGCCGCACCACCTCCGCTCTCAACTGCCCCGTAGCCGCCCGCTCGGCCTCCAGATCCCTCCCCAACCGGTCGTGGTTTCCAGTGACATCGTCTCGCTTGCCGTGGATGCCGGCAAGGGAGCGGCGCAGTTCTGCCACCTCGGCCTCAGAAACGGCCCCCTCTACAAGAAAAGTTCGTCGTCAGCAGTTGACTCCAGAAGAAACACCAAAAGACAAAGATTTGACCCGGCTACCGCGTAGCCACGCAGCCAGCTCAAATATCGGGGGACTACATCGAGTGGGTGCGCTCGCACGCACCCACCAATTCAAGGACGTACCTCGAGCCTTCTGCAGCTCGAGCTCCTTCTCTGCCTTGAATTATGAACTCTTGATGAAGAAGTACTGTGTGGTCGCCTCCTTGAAGAGAGCATCGCGCTTCGCCGCGTCAGCCTAAGGACAAACACAAGAAAAGGATCAGAAGACAAAGAGTTGGCCTGGCTGCCGCGGAGCCAGCCTGAATCTCGGAGACTACACCCAATGCGTGGCTCACGCCCCCACTAGAAAACAAGAAAAAAGGAAAGATCTCACGCGGCTTACCTGAACCACCTTCTCTACCAGTGCGAGTTTGTGCACCGCCGATTGGGCAAAGTTGGTTATGCCTAAGGATGGCAATGGGTAGGCTATGGGCAGGGTAGAGCAATACCATACCATACCCGTATAGTTAATGGGTATAAAATTCTACCCATACCTATACCCACGGGTATAAAACTTTACCCATACCCATACCCGACGATTACCTGTACCCATTGGGTACCCAGCGGGTAGAACAAATAGTACACAAGTTGTTCATAATTTTACACTCACTGATAGCACATTTGACACAAAACTGTATTATCTTGGCTCGATAAGAAGTAGATGAGTACATGACCATGAGTAAAATTTATAAATCACAACATACTCATAAGTTAATAGGAGTAGATGAGCCACATGACAAATTAATGATTAATTGGCAATAACATAACATTAGTTCACAAATGGGTAGGGTATGGGTATACCCACGGGTACAAGGCTATACCCGTACCCTACCCATGATTTAACACGTAGGGTATGGGTACTACCCATGGGTATAAAAGTGTGCCCATACCCTGCCCATGCGGGTACGGTACCCGCGGGTACCCGTAACCGTGGGTAAAATTGCCATCCTTAGTTATGCCCTCGCGGTACCGTGCGATCACGTCACCCCCGCCGACCGACACCAGAGCCTGCCTGCCGACAGAAGAACTCGTCGAGGCCGACCCTGGGGCACGACCCAGTTTGGCCCACTCCATCATGATGGCGAACATTGACCTCGTCCGGCTGGCCCCGCAGGTCGCGGCCGCCGCCGGTGCCGCCAAATTTGGCTGCACCGATGAAATGACCAGGGGCGTGCTGTCGCCACCCCTGGTCTGAGACTCGGCCCGGCGCCCTGGTCGGACTCCGAGCTCAACACCTCCTCGCGTGCCGGCTCCACAGCCGGCGGCGCCACCACCTCCGGGGTTGGCTCCTGGTGCGTACCGCCGTGCGCCGGTGAGGCCTCTAGGGCATGAGCGATGGTTGTCGGTGTCGTCGTGCCGCTCGTTGCCCTGGCTGAAGGGCCACCAAGCCGAGCGTCGCGGCCACCGCGGTCGTCGCCTTTGCCGTGCGAAGCTGCTGGGCGTGCTCCCGCTCGAGCCGCGTTATCATCGCGTGCTCCAGAGCCAGCGGTGCAACACCGTCGCCCCCAAGGACCCATGAGGCTGGCTGTGGAAGCTCAATTGCCTCGCTTCCAAAAAGAAAAGGCCACGAGCTCAGCGCCGCATAGCAAAGGCGAAAGAAACAAAGGGGCACGAGCTCCAAAAAGAAAACTTACCTCGAAGCAAGGGGAATTTGGCGGCCATCCCGTCTTGATCGCCTTCGCGACGGCAGACTGACACCCGACGGCAGCACAACCGAACAAGCTCTCTTCGTGGCGGGGGCGATGAATGGTCCCTTGACCAACCGCTTCTCCCTACACCGCTCCTCCGCTGTCTGATGGTGGGCCAACTGGCTCCCAACCACGGAGGTTGGCTCCTAACTAGGAGCTCCACGCTCCCCCTCGTCGGCGTCACCGGGGCGTCCACGTTGCTGCAGGCGGCACATCCACTATGCGAACAATATCATCATCATCGTCGTTGTCGGTCCAGTTGGCGCCTCCCCCTCATCATCATCGTCCTCCACCTCTGATGCATCGGGGTCCTCGTGGCCGGTTGGACCGCCCCCGTCCGACTCGTAGTCGTCGGCGCGGAGTCCTCGCGGTCCGGCGCAAAGGTTTGTGGGTTTGGACCGTCCTGCATCATCTGCTCGTCGAAAAGCTGAAGAAAAAAGCAGGACCATGCGTCAGTCGACACAAGAAACAGAAGCAAGAATGGTTCCAGTCGGACGGAGTTTACGTGCGGCGCGCGGTTATCGTGGTAGAATGGCTCCAAGACAAACCAGCATGCCCGCTCGTCCAGCTGGAAACGAGTGATGGCGTTCACCCTCGTGGCAATCTTGTCCGGCGACAACTCCTCGATCGACAGCTGGCAGGGGTCCTTGCACAGGCTCATGTCGTAGATCCGGTGCGGCCGCTCCTGCAGTGGTAGCACCCAGCACCATATGAAGGCCGCCACCAGGTCCGAGGACACGAGCTTGTGGGAAGCCTTGAGCTCGATCAGCCGACCCGTGGTCGCTGTCGTCTCATCGCCATACACCTCGAGGTTCCAGTTCGCGCTAGTCGGCAGCGTGTCGAAGAGCTGCGGGAGGTTCACCCAGTACCGCCCCTCCTCGATGTTGCAAACATAGAAGAAGGAGCGCTGCCAAATTTTGAAGGAATCAATCCATCTCATCTTCGGGAAGAGCCCTTTGCGCTGCGCGTACACCACCGTGCCACCATAGTAGTACAACACCTTGTCGTTCTTCTCGGCACGAAAGTGGAAGAAGAGGTGAAGCAGGGCGGGAAATGCCCATAATCCCATGTACCCCTCGCACAGGGTGGCGAGGCTCGTGATGTACAACATGGAGTTCGGCCCAGATGGTGCATCTAGAGCCTGAAGTAGTCCAGGAACGCCGCATGAAGCGGCTCGCTGATAGCCCGAAGACGACAATGAAATGTGTGCTGAAGACGAGCACTCACTGTCGCGAGGCTCCGCCACACGCACACCTCCCGGCGTGCATGCCTTGACTTGCATGGATGAGATATTCCTTGTCCTCCAGAGATACTTGATGTGTGCGTCCATCACGATGGATCCCTCCCACGAGCCAAAGGTCGGTGCCACCATCTCGGTGCTCGTCAATGGTGGGGCAGAAGAGAAGAGGCGCGAGAAGCGGCTCCCCGGCGGATTGGTCGTAGGTAGGCGCTGCAGGCGCGAGGAGGGTGGAGAGACAGCGTGGAGCGCTATGGGCGCGAGGAGGGAGGAATGGTAGCGATGGGCGCTGCGGGCGCGAGAAGGAAGGGCTATGACGGCGGGCTCCAAAGCTCAGGAAAGGAAGGAGATGGGTGATACGTCTCCAACGTATCTATAATTTTTGATGGTTACATGCTATTATCTTGTCAAACTTTGGATGTTTTGCATGCCTTTTATATATTTTTTGGGACTAACTTATTAACTCAGTGCCAAGTGCCAGTTCATGTTTTTTCCGTGTTTTTGAACCCCTTTCAGAGGAGATTTTGAAACGGAGTCCAAACGGAAGAAAATTCCCGAAAAGCTTTTTCTGGAACGGAAGAAGACCGGGAAGCTTGGGAGCCAAGTCAGGGGAGCCTCAGGGGGCCCACAAGCCCCCACCCCGTGGCCAGGGGGAGGCCACGCCATCCAGGCTTGTGGGCCCCCTAAGCGTCCCCTGACCTAGGGGTTGCGCCTATAAATTCCCTAAAAAACCCAAAAAAATCAGGAGATCATCGAAAGTACTTTTCCACCGCCGCAAGCTTCTGTCTCCGCAAGATCCCATCTGGGGCACGTTCTGGTGCCCTGCTGGAGGAGTGATTCGGACACGGAGGGCTTGTTCATGAACACCAAGACCTCTCCGATGATGTGTGAGTAGTTCACCATAGACCTCTGGTCCATAGCTAGTAACTAGATGGCTTCTTCTCTCTCTTGGATCTTCAATACAAAGTTCTCCATGATCTTCATGGAGATCTATCCGATGTAATCTTCTTTTGCGGTGTGTTTCTCGAGATGCGATGAATTTTGTATTTATGATAAGATTATCTATGAATCTTATTTGAGTTTCTTCTGATCTCTCTTATGCATGATTTCATATCCTTGTAATTCTCTTCGAGTTGTGGTTTTTGTCTTGCCAACTAGATCTATGATTCATGCAATGGGAGAAGTGCTTGGTTTTGGGTTCATACCATGCGGTAACCTCACCCAGTGACCGAAGGGGTAGCGAGGCACGCATCGTGTTGTTGCCATCAAGGATAAAAAGATGGGGTTTTCATCATTGGTTTGAGATTATCCCTCCACATTATGTCATCTTGCTTAAAGCGTTACTCTGTTCGTCATGAACTCAATACACTAGATGCATGCTGGATAGCGGTCGATGTGTGGAGTAATAGTAATAGATGCAGAAAGTATCAGTCTACTTGTCTCGGACGTGATGCCTATATGTATGTTCATTGCCTTAGATATCGTCATGACTTTGCGCGGTTCTATCAATTGCTCGACAGTAATTTGTTCACCCATCGTAATATTTGCTATTATGAGAGAAGCCTCTAGTGAACACTATGGCCCCCAGGGTCTACTCCACACCATATTTTCAGCCTTACACTTTTTACTTTGTTGCACTTTCCGCCTTCAGATCTCACTTTGCAAAAAATCTTGAAGGGATTGACAACCCCTTTGAAGCGTTGGGTGCAAGCTTGTTTGTGTTTGCACAGGTACTCTGGACTTGACGATGCCCTCCTTCTGGATCGATACCTTGGTCCTGAAACTGAGGGAAATATTTACTGCTCCTGTGCTGCATCACCCTTTCCTCTTCAAGGGAAAAGCCAACGCAAACCAGAGAAGTAACAAGAAGAATTCCTAGCGCCAAGGAAGGACTTTTGTTGCCGCAGCAGAAGAATTTCTGGCACCGTTGCCGGGGAGGAAGATCAAGTCAAGGACTCATCCAAGTAAGTGTCTCAAACTCATCTCTTGCATTTACTTTGTTTGCCAGTTGCCTCTCGTTTTCCTCTCCCCCACTTCACCAATTTGCCTTTTTCGTTCGCCTTTTCGTTCGCCCTTTTCTCTCGCTTGCGTTTTGTTCGCTTGTGTGCTATGTGCCTTCAATATGCTTGCATCTTTGCTTGCTGAAAATATATTGATATGGATCCTCATCCCCTTGCTAATCTCTTTAAGAGATCCAATTATGTTGATCCAATTGCTAGTGAGTTCAGTGCACTTGACTATCTTTATGGAGTTTTGCTTGAGATGCGTGAATCTGAAAATCGTGATGAAGAAATTTATGAAGTGATTCACGAGAGCTCCTTGAATGAAAAGCATGATTGCAATGGTTTCACTATAAATCCTAGTAGTGACAATCATGCTAAAAATATGCAAAACCCTAAGCTTGGGGATGCTAGTTTTGCTATGTCCACTACTTGTTGCAATAAGATTGAAAGTGGGTTTGGAGAAGTCATGACTTTAGTTGATTCTAATCCCACTCTTTTTGAAGAGTGTCAACTTTTCATGCATGTGGATCATCAAAAGAATATCCTTTGTGATAGTTATATTGTTGAATTTGATTATGATCCCACATGTAATTGCTATGAGAGAGGAAAATATTGTGGTAGAAACTTTCATGTTACCAATTTACCTCTCGTTATGTTGAGATTGATATTGTCTCTTTCTTCTTCCTTGCATTTGGTAACTATTGGTTGTCTTGACAATCTGTTTTCCTATAAAATGCCTATGCATAGGAAGTATGTTAGACTTAGATGTGATTTTCACATGCTTTATGATGCTCTCGTTGTGCTTCCATTCTTGTCTTTTGTGTGAGCATCATTGAATTATCAATGCTTGTTGGGAGGCAACCCAATGAATTTATCTCTTTCTTTCTGTTTTTTTGCGTCCAAACTTTCATATTTCTTTTTTTTGTGTTTTTTGTGTTTCTTTTTGTGTTTGAGCCAAACAAAGCCTTTATGACTAGTCTTGGGAATGGTTGTTTGATCCTGCTGGAACAAGACAGAAACTTTTCGCTCACGAGATGATTTTTAATTTTTATTCAGAAAGAGCTTTGAGTTGATTCTTTCTTATGCTTATTGATATGCTTTTTTCCCAGGACTTCGTAATTTTTCAGATTTTTTGAGGTAACATAAGTATACGAAGTATAAAGGTTGCTACAGATTGGTCTATTTTTGACAGATTCTGTTTTTGTTGAGTTGGTTGCTTGTTTTGATGAAACTATGGTTAGTATCGGGGGGTACTAGCCATGGAAAAGTGAGAATACAGTAGCCCACCATAAATATAGATAGAATTCAAGTTTGCTACAGTACCAAAAGAAGTGGTAGTTTGTTTTCTTGTGCTAATGTTATCACGAGTTTCTGTTTAAGTTTTGTGTTGTGAAGTTTTCAAGTTTTGGGTGATGTTCTCATGGACGATGAGATAAGGAGTGGAAAGAGCTCAAGCTTGGGTATGCCCAAGGCATCCCAAGCCAAATTCAAGGACGACAAAAATCCTAATCTTGGGGATGCCCCGGGAAGGCATCACCTCTTTCGTCTTCAATCCATCGGTAACATTACCTGGAGCTATATTTTTATTCACCACATGATATGTGTTTTGCTTGGAGCGTCTTGTATCGTAGGAGTCTTTTCTTTTTGTTGTGTCACAATCATCCTTGCTGCACACCATTTTGAGAGAGAGAGAGAGAGACATGCACTCATTGCGATTTTGCTAGAACGCTCATAGTGCTTCACTTATATCTTTTGAGCTAGATACTTTTGCTCATAGTGCTTCACTTATATCTTTTGAGCTAGATACTTTTGCTCATAGTGCTTCACTTATATCTTTTGAGCTAGATACTTTTTCTCTGTGTGCTTCACTTATATCTTTTATAGCACGGCGGTGCGTGATTTGGTAGTTGGCTTATGCTATGAAAGTACTCCCAAAAGTGATAGATACCCAAAGAGGATGCAAAAACCTCCATCTTCATGTGCATTGAGTAGAAAGAGAAGTTTTGATTCCTGTCAAATAGTTTTGAGACATGGATTTGGTAATATTAAAAGCTATGTTAGTAGGGTGTTGTGAATCTAGAAATACTTGTGTGGAAGTTAGTGATTCCCGTAGCATGCACGTATGGTGAACCACTATGTTAGGAAATCGGAGCATAATTGATCTATTGATTGTCATCCTTTGCGTTGAGGTCGGGATTGCACGATGGTTTACACCTACCAACCCTTCCCCTCGGAGTATGCGTTTAGCACTTTGTTTCGATTTCTAATAAAAACTTCCGCAACAAGTATGTGACTTCTTCATGACTAATATGAGCCCATGGTATAGATGCACTTTCACCTTCCACCATTGTTAGCCTCTCTAGTGCCGCGCAATTCTCGCCGGTACACAAACCCACCAAATTCCTTCCTCAAAACAGCCACCATATCGACCTACTATGGCATTTTCATAGCCATTCCGAGATATATTGCCATGCAACTCCCACCGTTCCGTCTCATGACTTGTGCCGTCACTCTCATATTGCCATTGCATGATGGTAAGATAGCTAGCGAGATGTTTCAACGTCATACGCCATGCTAGATCGTTGCACATCCCGGTACACTGCCGGAGGCATTTCCTATGGAGTCATCATCATTGTGGTCTTTGAGCTGTGAGTAAATAAAAGTGTGATGATCATCATTAGAGCATTGTCCCGTGTGAGGAAAAAAAGAGGCCAAAGAGCCCAAAAACAAAAAAAGAGGAAAAAAAGAAAAAAAAGAGGCCTAAGAGCCCAAATGAAAAAAGGAGAGAAAAAGAGAGAAGGGACAATGCTACTATCTTTTTCCTCACTTGTGCTTCATGATAACACCATGTTCTTCATGATTGAGAGCTTATTGCTTTGTCACTACCATATGCTAGTGGGAATCTTCATTATATAACTTGGCTTGTATATTCCAGTGATGGGCTTCCTCAAAAATTGCCCTAGGTCTTCGTGAGCAAGCAAGTTGGATGCACACCCACTAGTTTTCATTTTGAGCTTTTACATACTTATAGCTCTAGTGCATCTCATGTATGGCAATCCCTACTCATTCACATTGATATCTATTAATGGGCATCTCCATGGCCTTTTGATACGCCGAGTCAATGTGACCATCTCGTCCTTTTTGTCTCACAACCACCACCAGACTCTATTCCACCTTTAGTGCTATATACATGGCTCACGCTCATGTATTGCATGATTGTTATAAAAAGTTTGAGAAAGTAAGAGTCCGAAAGCAATTAATTGGCCAATACTGGGGTTGTGCATGATTTACATTAGTTGTGTGAGGATGATGGAGCATAGCCAGACTATATGATTTTGTAGGGGTAACTTTCATTGGCCTTGTTATTTTGAAAGTTCAGGATTACTTTGCTAGTTTACTTGAAGTATTACTGTTTTCATGTCAATAACAAACTATTGTTTTGAATCTTACAGATCTGAACATTCATGTCACGTGAAAGAAGTTGCAAAGGACAGCTATGCTAGGTAGCATTCCACATCAAAAATTCATTCTTTATCACTTCCCTACTCGAGGATGAGCAGGAGTTAAGCTTGGGGATACTTGATACATCTCCAACGTATCTATAATTTTTGATGGTTTCATGCTATTATCTTGTCAAACTTTGGATGTTTTGCATGCCTTTTATATAATTTTTGGGACTAACTTATTAACTCAGTGCCAAGTGCCAGTTCCTGTTTTTCCATGTTTTTGACCCCTTTCAGAGGAGATTTTGAAATAGAGTCCAAACGGAAGAAAATCCCCAAAAAGATTTTTTCTGGAACAGAAGAAGATCGGGAAGCTTGGGAGCCAAGGCAGTGGAGCCTCAGGGGCCCCACAAGCCCCCACCCCGCGGCCAGGTGGGAAGCCGCGCCATCCAGGCTTGTGGGCCCCCTGAGCGTCCCCTGACCTAGGGGTTGCGTCTATAAATTCCCTAAAAATCCCAAAAAAATCAGGAGATCATCGAAAGTACTTTTACGCCGCCGCAAGCTTCTGTCTCCGCAAGATCCCATCTAGGGCACGTTCTGGTGCCCTGTCGGAGGGGAGATTCGGACACGGAGGGCTTCTTCATGAACACCATGACCTCTCCGATGATGCGTGAAAGTAGTTCACCATAGACCTACGGGTCCATATCTAGTAACTAGATGGCTTCTTCTCTCTCTTGGATCTTCAATACAAAGTTCGCCATTATCTTCATGGAGATCTATCCGATGTAATCTTCTTTTGCGGTGTGTTTGTCGAGATCCGATGAATTGTGGATTTATGATAAGATTATCTATGAATCTTATTTGAGTTTCTTCTGATCTCTCTTATGCATGATTTCATATCCTTGTAATTCTCTTCGAGTTGTGGGTTTTGTCTGGCCAACTAGATCTATGATTCTTGCAACGGGAGAAGTGCTTGGTTTTGGGTTCATACCGTGCGGTGACCTCACCCAGTGACAGAAGGGGTAGCGAGGCACACATCATGTTGTTGACATCAAGGGTAAAAAGATGGGGTTTTCATCATTGGTTTGAAATTATCCCTCTACATCATGTCATCTTGCTTAAAGCGTTACTCTGTTCGTCATGAACTCAATACACTAGATGCATGCTGGATAGCGGTCGATGTGTGGAGTAATAGTAGTAGATGCAGAAAGTATCGGTCTACTTGTCTTGGACGTGATGCCTATATGTATGATCATTTCTTAGATATCGTCATGACTTTGCGCGATTCTATCAATTGCTCGACAGTAATTTGTTCACCCACCGTGATATTTGCTATTATGAGAGAAGCCTCTAGTGAACACTATGGCCCTCAGGGTCTACTCCACACCATATTTTCAACCTTACACTTTTTACTTGTGTGTCGTCATACGTGCTTAGGGAAAAGAACATGCATGACATCTAATGTCCATCCCTCCCATGGCAGCGGGGTCCAAAAGGAAACTACGGGATATTAAGGTTCTCCTTTTAATAAAGAACCGGACCAACGCATTAGTACTTGGTGAACACATGAACTCCTCAAACTATGGTCATCACCGGGAGTGGTTCCGGTTATTGTCACTCCGGGGTTGCCGGATCATAAAACATAGTAGATAACTACAACTTGCAAGATCGGATCTAAAACACACATATATTTGTGACAACATAATAATTTCAGATCTGAAAGCATGGCACTCAGGCCCTAGTGATAAGCATTAAGTATGGCAAAGTAGTAGCAACATCAATCTCAGAACATAGTGGATACTAGGGATCAATTCCCATCAAAACTAACTCGATTACGTGATAGATCTCATCCTACTCATCACCGTCCAGCGAGCCTACGAATAGATTACTCACGAACGACGAAGAGCTTCCTGGAATTGGAGAGGGAAGAAGGTTGATGATGACGATGGCGATGATTTCCCCTCTCCGGAGCCCAAGACGGACTCCAGATCTGCCCTGCAGATGAAGAACAGGTGGTGGCGGCGCCTCCGTATCGTAAAAGCGGCGAAACTTTCTCTTTTTATTTTTTTGAGACGATAGGGGACTTATAGACCTGAGATTGGGGGCGGCAGAGCAGTGTGGGCCCCACAAGCCTGCCCACCGCCACGAGGGGGTGGTGGCGGAGCGAGGGCTTGTGGCCCACTGGCCCACCCCCTCACGTGGAACTTGGCGTAGATATTTTTTATATTTTCCAAAACTGCTCCCCGTAAATTTTCAGGACGTTTGGAGAACTTTGATTTCTGCACAAAAATAACACCAAGGCAATTATGCTGAAAACAGCGTCAGTCCAGGTTAGTTCCATTCAAATCATGCAAATTATAGTCCAAAACAAGGGCAAAAGAGTTTGGAAAAGTAGATACGATGGAGACGTATCAACTCCCCCAAGCTTAAAACCTTGCTTGTCCTCAAGGAACTCAGTTGACAAACTGAGAGAGAAAGAAAAACTTTGACAAACTCTGTTTGATCTTGTTGTTGCAACTATGTTTAACTCATAACCAAAATTTCAGCAAGATCACAAGTTAACCACATAAGCAAATGACACAAAGGTCTCACGGTAAACTAATATCAATGGCATAATCAGCTAACGAGCAAATAATAATGAGTTTCAAATACCAACACTTCAATCAAAACAAGTATGAAGCAATATGAATAGATGGTATCTCGCTAGCTCTTTCTGAGACCGCAAAACATAAATGCAGAGCACTTTCAAAGATCAAGGGCTGACTAAACATTGTAATTCGTAGCAACGAAGATCCAGTCATAGTCATACTCAATATCAATCAAAAGCAAAGCGTAAAAATGACAGAGGTGCTCTCTAATTGGTGCTTGTATAAGAGGAGGATGACTCAACAGGAAAATAAATAGACAGGCCCTTCAAAGAGGGAAGCATTGATTTGCAGAGGTGCCAGAGCTCAAGCTTTGAAAACAGAGATAATAATTTTGGGTGGCATGCTTTCATTGTCAACACAATGACCAAGAGTTCTCAATATCTTCCATGCTACTCACGCTATAGGCGGTTCCCAAACAGAAAAGTAAAGTTTTAACTCCCACACCACCAATCAATCACACTCCACGGCTAGCCGAATCCTCGGGTACCGTCCATACTAACATCAATCCGGGGGGAGTCTTGTTTTACAGTTATGTTTTCGATTTAAGCGTGGAATTGGGCATTCCAATTACCGGCCCCTTTCTCGTGAGTGACTGTGAATAAACACATGTCGAGGATAACAATCCTAGCATGGAAGATACAAATAGCCCCCTGTCACCACATGAGCGGTTCGGGCATGCAAAGCAGATTATTTCTTGAAGGTTTAGAGAGTGGCACATGCAAATTTACTTGGAACGGCACGTAGATACCGCAAATAGGTAGGTATGATGGACTCTCATGGAAAAACTTTTGGGTTTATGGAAGTGGATGCACAAGTAGTATTCCGCTTAGTACAAGTGAAGGCTAGCAAAAGACTGGGAAGCGACCAACTAGAGAGCGACAACAGTCATCAAGGTGCAATGAGTTTGACTAACATTGAATGCAAGCATGAACAGGATATAAATCACCATGAACACGAACATCATAGAGGCTATGTTGATTTTGTTTCAACTACATGCATGAACATGTGCCAAGTCAAGCCACTTGAAACATTCAGAGGAGAATACCATCCTATCATACTACATCATAGTCATCTCAAAATCTATGTTGGCATTCAAGACAAACCATTATAAGCTCTCAGCTAAATAAGCATGGCATCAGAAACTATGATCTCTAAGTTGTCATTGCAAACATGGTTCTCTCACAACAAAGCTAAATCTGGGTCGAGAAGCTAGTCATATTTACAAAAACAAAATAGATAGAGTTCATACCAGCTTTTCAGTCTTAGTCACTTCATCATATATTATCATTGTTGCCTTTCATTTGCACGATCGAATGATGTGAACAATAATAAGCACATTGGACTAAGCTGAATCTGCAGGCAAACACAAAGGAGAAGACAAAGTAATATGGCTCTTTGAAAGCTAAATAGGTAAGCATGCAAGAACCACTAAGCATTGTAACCAATATCTTCTACCTTGACACAAAGAAAAAGAAAACTATTTACACGGGAAAGCTCCCAACAAGCAAAAGAAGAAAGAAAAATCTTTTTGGGTTTCCTCAAAAGGACACAAAACAAAAAAAACAAGAAAATGAAAATAAACTAGCATGGATAATACAGTGGCAAAGTGTAAACACCGGCTAACAGAGTGAATGCATAAGCATGAATGTAAAGTCGGTGAGAACACGTACTCCCCCAAGCTTAGGCTTTTGGCCTAGCTTGGTCTACTCCCAAGGTGGGAAATAACCAGCTCCAGGATACTCAGGAGCAGACTGTGGATGCCACTGCTATGTGAGCTCCTCTGGCTCCCACTGATAAACTGGCGTGTGATACTCGACTGGCGGCTCGGGCACGGGCGCCTGTGGTTGGGCCAAGCCCCAATATGCATAGATGTCCATGGGCATAATAGTGTACCTGCCTGCATGAAGGTCGAACAAAGAAGGAGCAGGCAAAGTAATAGTCTCTCGAGTACCCTAACTAAATACCAGGTTATAAATCATCCGTCTACTAGCATCTCTATCCAGAAAATCATGGCGAACCATGCTGTCATAATCCAGATATTTCTCAGGGAGAAGCATCTCTTCTTCCTCTCCCAGTCTAATGGGTATCTCAAAGTGTCTGGCAAGACGGCTAGCATAGATACCTCCATAGACGACTCCTTTAGAACGGTTCAGGTTCAACCGTTGAGCTACTATAGCGCCCAAGCTATAAGTCTTATCATTATAAAGGCCTTCATGCAAAACCGCAAGGTCTGGAGAACTAAGTGATCCAGCCTCCCCACAACCAATCAAACATTTTCCCACAAATAGTGAGAAGTACCGAAGCACATGAAAATGTATGCTAGCAATTCTAGCGCGAGACACTCCTCTCTCCTCTCCAGCAGAAATAGAACCAATGAAATCCTTCAAGTCCCGTGGACGAGGGTCACGGATATCCCCAACATAAGGTAATTTGCATACATTGCAAAAATCTTGCAGCGTCATGCACTGGGGGACATCGTATATCATGAACTCAACCATGGGAGGATTCTTCCTCGGATAAAAGTTGAAGCTTTGAACGAAAATGTTGGTGAGGAGGAGGTATTGTGGGCACTTATCTTCAACGAACGCAGTAAGACCTGCGTTCTCCACCAAGTAATAAAAGTCTTCATAAAGTCCGGCGGCGCACAAAAATTCATCACTTGGCCACTCGCATGCTCGAACTTCTGTGACTCGAGGGACTACGTACTTGGGGTGGTTCTTCTCATCCTCCTTGGGGTTACGGCTTGAAGAGCCTCTCAAGAACCTCCTCATCTTTTCCTTTTTCTGGCTCTGAAAAATTATGAAATTTTTAGAGACTTCGAAAGAAAAGTGAATAAGGATTAACCCAACTTGTAGCAACAACTCCTACAAGTGCCTAGAGACCGTATCATGCGCTAAAACTACTTGGGACCAGCTAAAATCAACTTTTCAAGCTCAAGAACAGGGTCACCAAGGTAGAAAGAATACGCAAAGGCTAAAGAACTAGAGCAAAAACTAATTGGACCAATGGAGGAGTCACTTACCAAGGAGTAATTTCCCCAAAACGGTTCGGAGAATGGTGCTTTGAGCAAGGAGATCGAAAGTCACAGCCAAATGAGCAAGAACACGGGTTTGAGCTGCGAAACAATTTTTTCTGGAGGTGGTAGAAGAGGCTGAGAGCTAGAATGAGTGGAGGGGGTGCCTGTGGGCCCCACAAGCTTGCACCCCGCCACCAGGGGGGTAGGTGGCGGTGGCAGGGCTTGTGGCCCACTGGTCAGGGGCCCAGGCCAGCTCTCAGGCCCAGAAATTTTCAAAAATTCCAGAAAAAATCATACTAAATTTTCAGGACCATCAGAGAACTTTTATTTCCGAGGTATTTTTCTCCGGGACGCTAAAACAGAAAACAGGAAAAACTAAACTAATTCTATCATTTTTCTTCTAAGCAAAAGAAAATGAAAGCTCAAAACAGAGGTATGTGACTCTTTGATTCATCCATCTGATGGTCATCGAAAGAAATCCGTCAATGGGGTTGATCAAGTCCTTATGACAAAACCTTCTCGAATCGCAAGAGAGAACGGAGAATTTTCGAATAGCCACTAAATCACCTCAATGGGGATATGTATCTCCCCAAGAAGCAAATTATACTTCGTCTTGACACGAGGAATAGGGCATTCAAAGCTCCCAATAAGAATCGATGAAGTATTTTCGATAGCACTGATGTAATGTACTTGATATCGTTTCTTCTGAAAGTGCACTGTGTGCTCATTACCGTTGACATGGAAAGTGACATTGCCTTTGTTGCAATCTATAACAGCCCCTGCACTGTTTAAAAAGGGTCTTCCAAGGATGACAGCCATGGCATCGTCCTCCGGAATATCCAAGATAACAAAGTCTGTGAAGATAGTGGTGTTAGCAACCACAACAGGCACATCCTCGCAAATGCCGATAGGGAAAGCAGTTACTTTGTCGGCCATTTGCAGAGAAATTTCAGTGTGTGTCAACTTATCCAATTCAAGTCTACGATAAAGAGAGAGCGGCATAACACTAACACCGGCTCCAAGGTCACATAAGGCAGTTCTTATGTAGTTTCCTTTAATGGAGCAAGGTATAGTGGGCACTCCGGGATCACCAAGTTTCTTAGGAGTTCCACCTTTGAAAGTGTAATTGGCAAGCATGGTGGAGATCACAAGATTTGGTACCTTCTGTTTATTAGTCACGATATCTTTCATGTACTTGGCATACGGAGACATCTTGAGCATATCAGTTAACCGCATCTGCAGAAAGACGGGTCTTATCATCTCAACGAAGCGCTCAAAATCGTCATCATCCTTTTTCTTGGATGGCTTAGGAGGAAAGGGCATAGGTCTCTGAACCCATGGCTCTCTTTATTTAGCTTGCTTCCTAGCAGTAAAGTCATTCTTATCGTATCTCTTAGGTTGTGGGTTATCAGGATTAACTGTAGGTTCAATCTCCACATCCTCATCATTGCTAGGTTGAGCATTATTATGAACATCACTGTCCATATTGTCACCAGGTTCATGTTCATCACCAGATTGTGTTTCTGCATCACACGTAGAAATATCATTAGGTTCTTCAGGTGTGACAATATTTGGTGAACTGGCATGCAGGTTTCTATCATCCTTTTTCTTCTCCTTAGGATGACTGGGTGTATCAGCATTGATTCCTTGAGAATCTTGATCAATTCTCTTAGGATGACCTTCAGGATACAAAGGTTCCTGAGTCATTTTGCCTCCTCTAGTAATGACTCTGGCAGAGTTGTCATTTAATTCATTGAGCAAGTCATTCTGAGCTTTAAGTACTTGTTCTACCTGAGTAGTAATCATAGAGGCATGTTTACTCAGAAGCTTCAGATCGTTGACATTTATGTCTACACAAGCACTTAAATGGCTAAGCATATGAGTACTTTGTTCCAAATGTCTGCTAACATAATCATTGAAACTCTGTTTTTGGCAACAAAGTTGTCAAATTCATCAAAGCATAGGCTAGCAGGTTTATCAAAAGGAATATCACTCTCATCAAACCTACGCAGAGAATTCACTTCTACTACGTGTATCGGGTTATCGAGACCATGGATCTCTTCGATAGGTGGTAGATTTTTGACATCTTTAGATCTAATTCCTTTCTCTTGCATAGATTTCTTGGCTTCTTGCATATCTTCGGGACTGAGGAATAGAATACCTCTTTTCTTAGGAGTTGTCTTAGGAGGTGGTTTGGGAATAGTCCAAGCATTATCGTTGATCAAGATGTTATTCAGTAGAGTCTCAGCTTGTTCTACAATTCGTTTCCTAAAAACACAACCGGCACAACTATCTAGGTGGTCTCTATAGGCATCGGTAAGTCCATTATAGAGGATATTAAGTATCTCGTTCTTCTTAAGAGGGTGATCAGGCAAAGCATTCTGTAGCTGGACGAGCCTCCCCAAGCTTGTGGAAGACTCTCTTCTTGGAGTTGAGGAAAGTTGTATATTTCCTGCAAGGCAGCTTGCTTCTTATGGGCAGGGAAATATTTCTCACAGAAGTAATAGACCATCTCCTAGGGACTACGCACACATCCAGGAGAAAGAGAGGTGAACCAGGATTTAGCATCATCCTTTAGAGAGAAAGGAAACAACTTAAGGATATAGTAGTGGCGGATCTTCTCCTCATTAGTGAAAAGGTTGGCTATTTCGTGTAGTTTGGCAAGATGGGCTATGACCGTCTCAGACCCATAACCGTGAAAAGGATCAGATTCAACTAGAGAGATTATCTCGGGATCGACAGAGAATTCAGAATCCTTCTCGGTGATAAAGATAGGTGAAGTGGCAAACTTCGGGTCATATTTCATCCTAGCTTCCCGAGATTTTTCCTTCCACTTGAGAAGTAATTTCTCAGCGTCATAGGCATCCTTACACGCAAGAAAATCCTCAGCTATCTCTCCCTCCATAACGCAACCATCAGGTATATCAGGCAATTCATATCTAGGAGAGCTAGATCTAGCAGGAGCAAAAGTAGGTTCTATCTCAATAGTATCGGCAGTTTCAGAAGCATCACGAGCATTGGTAGTAACTCTAGCAATATGAGCATCAAGGAACACTCCTAGTGGAACATCAGGCAAAGTAGTATCTCTAGCAGTATCAAGCATAGCATCATCAGGCAAAATAGCATCTCTAGCATCATCAGGCAAAGCAGTATCAAGCATAGCATCTCTAGCAGTATCAAGCATAGCATCATCAGGCATAGTATCAAGCATAGCATCATCAGTCATAGTATCAAGCGTAGCATCATCAGGCATAGTATCAAGCATAGCATCTCTAGCAGTAGCATCATAAGCATCATCAAGCACATGCAACATATCAAGATTTCTAGCAGGAGGTGATGTCGCAAACTTACTCATAACTGAAGGTGAATCAAGTGCAGAGCTAGATGGCAATTCCTTACCTCCCCTCGTAGTTGAGGACAAGACTTTGGTCTTCGGATCCTTCAGATTTTTCATAGTGATCAGCAGATATAAATCCCAAGTAACTCAGAGAATATAGCAATACCTCCCCGGCAACGGCGCCAGAAAAATGCTTGATGCCAACTGTTCTTCCCCTTTGCAATGGCACCAGAAGAATGCTGTTAGCACTCTCCGGCAATCGAAACTAGAAGAATGTTGTTGACGGCCCACAAGCGCATGGGATCGTATTAGTTTTCGAGGGTAGAGTATTCAACCCAAATTTGTTGGTACGCCTATATGAGGTGAGAGGATACTCTCAAGTATTAGCAGCTGAATGTGTCAGATTCAACCACACCTGAAAGATTAGTATCTGCAAGCAAAGTATCAGTAGCAAAGTAGTATGTTAACAACGGTGTCAGAAACGATCTGTTGACGGCAGACTATTCCTAACGGTTGTATCAATGGCGCCAAGTTGCCTTGTTGACGGAAGTTGTCAGTTCCCGTCAACGACCAGCGAACCAAAATTGTAGCAGGTAGCAGCAGTGTAACGAGTAATAGCAGCGGCAAGGAACAGCAGTAGTGAGAGCAGTAGCAAGTAGCAACAGTAGCAAGCAACAGTAGTAGCAACAGTAGCAGCAGAGCAAGACAAGTAACAACAGTAGCAACAGTAGTAGCAGCAGCAGAGCAAGACAAGTAACAGAAGCAGCAACAGTAGTAGCAGAAGCAGAGCAAGACAAGTAACAACAGCAGTAGGACAAACTCGTAGGCAATGGGTCGGTGATTTGTTTGGATGATATTCATCATGCAACAGCTATAACATGGAGAGATATGTGGCTAGCTCCCGTTCGTCAATGTGATGTAGGCATGCATTCCATGTGTCGTCATACGTGCTTAGGGAAAAGAACTTGCATGACATCTATTGTCCATCCCTCCCGTGGCAGCGGGTCCAAAAGGTAACTACGGGATATTAAGGTTCTCCTTTTAATAAAGAACCGAACCAACGCATTAGCACTTGGTGAACACATGAACTCCTCAAACTATGGTCATCACCGGGAGTGGTTCCGGTTATTGTCACTCCGGGGTTGCCGGATCATAACACATAGTAGGTAACTACAACTTGCAAGATCGGATCTAAAACACACATATATTGGTGGCAACATAATAATTTCAGATCTGAAATCATGGCACTCGGGCCCTAGTGACAAGCATTAAGCATGGCAAAGTAGTAGCAACATCAATCTCAGAACATAGTGGATACTAGGGATCAATCCCCATCAAAACTAACTCGATTACATGATAGATCTCATCCTACTCATCACCGCCCAGCGAGCCTACGAATAGATTACTCACGAACGACGAAGAGCTTCATGGAATTGGAGAGGGAAGAAGGTTGATGATGACGATGGCGATGATTTCCCCTCTCCGGAGCCCAAGACGGACTCCAGATCTGCCCTGCAGATGAAGAACAGGTGGTGGCGGCGCCTCCGTATCGTAAACGCGGCGAAAACTTCTCTTTTTATTTTTTCTGGGATGAAAGGGGACTTATAGACCTGAGGTTGGGGCCGACAGAGCCGCGTGGGCCCCACAAGCCTGCCCACCGCTACCAGGGGGGTGGTGGCGGAGCCAGGGCTTGTGGCCCACTGGCCCACCCCCTCAGGTGGAACTTGGCGCAGATATTTTTTATATTTTCCAAAACTGCTCCCCGTAAATTTTCAAGACGTTTGGAGAACTTTAATTTTTGCACAAAAATAACACCAAGGCAATTCTGCTGAAAATAGCATCAGTCCAGGTTAGTTCCATTCAAATCATGCAAATTATAGTCCAAAACAAGGACAAAAGAGTTTGGAAAAGTAGATACGATGGAGACGTATCTGGGGCCTAGTTCGGGCCCGGGGAGGGCCTTGCCTTGGTGTGAAGGGCCACGGTGATGGGGGTGGCTGGAGGTAACATGGCGCCCTCTCGTTGGTTGCGGGAGAGGTTGCCGTGGCACTGGGCGACAAGTGGCGACGACGGATAGGTGGTTGGCAGTGCTGATCCCGAGAACGGAGAGAGAGAGAGAGAGAGAGAGAGAGAGAGAGAGAGAGGCTAAAATGGCATGGGAGGCCCTTCCTTTTACAGTAGGTGAAAGTACAATCATGCATTTAATTATATTTTGATGTTGTTGACAAGATACACATAGAGAACTAATCACCTCTGTCAAGTGCGTTTCAGGTTTAGTTCTCATGAGATTATCGGTGTGGATCTTAACTTACATATTCATCATATTCAAGTACGGAGGAACAAGACAAAATAGCTCTATATCTTTTGGTTTACTCTTGAGTATAGGGATCCCTCACTATTAAGAGGGGAACACTAGTTCTCGTGATAGACTTTCTCAAAAATCTAAGAAAAATCCATGGTTGAATTCCTATCGGAACTGAATGTTGTGTCGTGTGATGGTTCGGACGACCAACATCTTCAGACATCCGACGCTTCACAGCTCTCACCCGTCTGACGCCTCCGGAGGTCCGGAGCTACCTCACCCGCATCAAATCGTCAGATTTCTAGTTGTTCCGATTGACCGAACTTCGGACGTCCATGTGTAGCCCAAATCCGACGCCGTCCCAACTGAACCAAACTGATCAGACGTCTGGCCCTTACGGACAACCGTGTGCTGGTCGGCCGACAATCTTCGGGCGTTTGAACCCTGTGTTGATCTTTCCTCAACTATGGTGGGTTGCTGTCCTCAGTGACCGGTCATCCAACCTTGTCAGATGTCCGACCCTTCCCTTGTATCCGGGCGACCGGAACGTGTCATACGTCCAGCAAGTGCGCAACAAAAGTAACCTGCAACGGTCATTTTCCACCACTACTATATATACCCCCTTCCCTGCTCGGGTGGGGGCTGTCCAATGCTACCTCTTGAGCTTGTGTTGGCTTCCCTTGAAGAGGAAAGGATGATGCAGCGAAGTAGATAAGTATTTCCCTCAGTTTGTTGAGAACCAAGGTATCAATCTAGTAGGAGGAACAAGCAAGGCCCCAATCGTAGTACCTACACAAACAATCAAACACTTGCACCCAACGCTAAAAAGGGGTTGTCAATCCCTTCAGAGTTATTTGCAAGGATGAGATCTGATAGAGATAGATATAAAAGGTTGCGGAAACAAAAGTAAATAAATTGCAGCAAGATATTTTTGGTATTTTTGGTTAATAGATCTCAAAGTATAATATGGAAAATAGACCCGGGGGCGATAGGTTTCACTAGAGGCTTCTCTCATAAAGGAAAAAATACGATGGGTGAACAAATTACTGTCGAGCAATTGATAGAAAAGAAAATAATTATGAAGATATCCAAGGCAATGATTTTGCATATAGGCATCACTTCCGTGTTAAGTAGACCGAAACGATTATGCATCTACTACTATTACTTCACACATGGATCGACTCCTGCCTGCATCTAGAGTATTAAGTTCATGAAGAACAGAGTAACACATTAAGTAAGATGACATAATGTAGAGGGATAAACTCAAGCAATATGATGAAAACCCCATCTTTTTATCCTCGATGGAACAATACAATACGTGCCTCGCTACCCCTACTATGTCACTAGGTGAGGACACCGCAAGATTGAACCCAAAACTAAGCACTTCTCCCATTGCAAGAATTACCAATCTAGTTGGCCAAACCAAACCAATAACTTGAAGAGACTTGCTAAGATATGAATCATGCATATAAGAATTCAGAAGAGACTCAAATAATATTCTTAGATAATCTGAACACAAACTCACAATTCATCGGATTTCGACAAACACACCACAAAAGTGTATTACATTGGATAGAGCTCCATCAAGATCATGAAGAATATGGTATTGAAGATCAAAGAGAGTGAAGAAGCCATCTAGCTACTAGCTATGGACCCGTAGGTCTGTGGTGAACTATTCACGTATCATCGGAGGGGCAATGGAGTTGATGTAGATGCCCTCCGTGATCAATTCCCTCTCCGGGAGATTACCGAAAAAGGCTCCCAGTTTGGATCTCACGAGAACACAGGCTCTCGGCAGTGGAAAAGTATTTTTGTGGCTCTCTTTTGCAAAATAGAAATATTTGGGAATTTATAGGCCGAAGAATAGGGTTAGGAGACCTGTATGGGACCCACAAGCCAGGGGCGCGACCCACCCCCTAGGGAGCACCCTGCAGGCTTATGGCCTCCCGGAGGTGCCCTGTCCATACTCCATGTCTTGTGGGTTTCTTCTAGTCCAAGAAAAATCATTCCGGAGATTTTATTCCGTTTGCACCCCATTTAATATTCCTTTTCTGCAATACCCAAAAACGTGGAAAAAACAGAAACTGGCACTAGGCTCTAGATTAATAGGTTAGTCCCAAAAATAATATAAAACAACATATTAATGCATATAAAACATCCAAAACAGATAATATAATAGCATGGAACAATAAAAAATTATAGATACGTTGGAGACGTATCAAGCATCCCCAAGCTTAATTCCTGCTCATCCTCGAGTAGGTAAATGATAAAAATAGAATTTTTGATGTGGACTGCTACCTAACATATTTATCCATGTAATATTTTCTATTGTGGCATGAATATTCAGATCCATAAGATTCGAAACAAATGTCTAATATTGACATAAAAATAATAATACTTCAAGCATACTAATAAGACAATTGCTTCCTTTTGAAATGACATGGTATTAGAAAGTTATCCTTACAAAATCATATGGTCTGGCTATGCTCCATCTTGACCACACAAAGTATCTAAATCATGCACAACCCTGATGAAAATCAAGCAATTGTTTCACACTTTTTATGTTCTCAAACCTTTTCAACTCTCACGGAATACATGAGCGTGAGCCATGGATATAGAACTATAGATGGAATAGAGTGTGGTGGAGGTTGCAAAAAAAGGAGAAGATAGTCTCACATCAACTAGGCATATCAATGGGCTATGGAGATGCCCATCAATAGATATCAATGTGAGTGAGTAGGGATTGCCATGCAACAAATGCACTAGAGCTATAAGTGTATGGAAGCTCAAAAAGGAAACTAACTAGTTGTGCAAAAGATGTAATTCCACTAGTTATATGAAAGTGACAAAATAGGAGACTCTCTATGAGGAACATGGTGCTACTTTGAAGAACAAGCGTGGAAAAGGATAGTAGCATTGTCCCTTCTCTCTTTCTCTCATTTTTTTCTTTTTTTGGTGGGCTTCTTTGGCCTCTTTTATTTTTGTATCGGCTTCGCTGGCCTCTTCTATTTTTTGTAAAGTCCGAAGACTCATCCCCATGAGGGAATCATAGCTTCCATCATCCTTTTCTCACACGGGACAATGCTCCAATAATGCAAATCATCACACTTTTATTTACTTACAACTCAAAGATTACAACTCGATATCTAGACAAAATATGACTCTATAAGAAATATGGAAGTGATGGTGCGTGTCACAAAAACAGGACAGTGGTGTTGCATGGCACTATATCTCGGAATGGATATGAAAATGCCATAGTAGGTATATATGGTGGCTTTTTTGAAGAAAATATATGGTGGCTGTTTTGAGAAAGGTGGGTTTATTGTACCAGCGAAAGTTGCGCGATACTAGAGAGGCTAGCAAAGGTGGAAGGGTGAGAGTGCGTATAATCCATGAACTCAAAGTAGGTCATAAAGAACTCACATACTTATTGGAAATGCCTATTACTTATTGAATAAAAGTACTAGATGCATCTTGCTAGGGGAAGGGTTGGTAGGAGTTAACCATCGCGTGATCCCGACCTCCACACAAAGGTTGACAATCATTAAACAAATCATGTTCGGACTTCATCACATAACGTTTCACCATACGTGCATGTTACGGGAATCACAAGCTTTAGCACAAGTATTTCTTCAAATTCACAATTACTTACTAGCATGACTCTCATATTACCATCGTCATATCTCAAAACTATATGCAAGGAATCAAACTTCTCATCATGTTAATGCACTTAATATGAAAGTTTTTATTATATCCCTCTTGGATGCCCATTGTATCAGGACTAAATTCATAACCTAAAAAATTACCATGTTGTTAAAAGAACTCTCAAAATAATATAAGTGAGGTAGGAGAGTTTAATAATTTCAATAAAACACAACACCTCCATGCTCTGAAAGATATAAGTGAAGCACTAGAGCAACATTGCCTAGCTCAAAAGATATAAGTGAAGGAGAGAGAGTATTCTAATAAATTCACGATTCAGCGTCTCTCTCTCAAAATATGTGTGCAGAAAGGATGATTTTGGCAAACTAAAAAGTAAAGACTCATATCATACAAGACGCTCCAAGCAAAACACATATCATGTGGTGAATAAAAATATAGCCTCAAGTAAATTTATCGATGGATTGAAGACGAAAGAGGGGATGCCTTCCGGGGCATCCCCAAGCTTAGGCTCTTTGGTATCCTTGAATATGGCTTGGGGTGACTTGGGCATACCAATTTTAGGCTCTTTCCGCTCCTTATTCCATAGTCCATCAAATCTTTACCCAAAACTTGAAAACTTCACAACACAAAACTCAACAGAAAACTCATCAGATCCGTTAGTATAAGAAAAATAAATCACCACTTCAGTTATTTTTGTGAACTCATTCTTTATTTATATTGATGTAATATTTAATGTATTAAAACTTCTCCATGGTTCATACCCCCCGATACAACCCATAGGTTCCTCAAAATAAGCAAACAACACAAAGAAAACAGAATCTGTCAAAAATAGAACAGTCTGTAGAAATCTATTTACTTCAAATACTTATGTAATACCAAGACTTCTGAAAAGTTAGGAAAGTATGGTAAATTTCTAAATACATTTTGTGTAAAAATTTATATCAAAAGCACGTTCCAGTGAGTTTACAAAATTCCTGGACCGAGAGCCGAAGTTTTTGTTTTTCAGCAAAATCAACTTGCAAACACCGTAGACCATCCCAAAGGTCTTACTTGGCTCAAACACTAATTAAAACAAGGAAATAAAATTATTACACAGGTAATAATGTGTGCATCACTCAAAAATAGAAGCAAAAACAAAATCATAAAAGTAAAATTGGGTTGCCTCCCAACAAGCGCTATTGTTTAGCGCCCCTATCTAGGCATAATGCAATAGATCTAGGTGTTGTCATCTTTGGTATGCAATACATAAGTGACTCTCAGAATAGATTCATAAGGTAATCTTATTTTATTTCTAGGGAAGTGCTCCATGCCTTTCCTTAAAGGAAATTTGAATCTAATATTACCTTCTTTCAAATCAATAATTGCACCAATCGTTCTAAGGAAAGGTCTTCCAAGAATAATAGGACATGTAGGATTGCAATCTATATCAAGAACAATGAAATCTATGGGCAAATAATTCGTATTTGCAACAATAAGAACATCATCAATCCTTCCCATAGGTTTCTTAATTGTATAAGGAGAAATCATCAAATTCACGGAATCCTAGCACAACACATAAAGTTTTTGGAATTGTGGAAACGCTAGCACCCAAATCACACAAAGCATGGCACTCATAATCTTTAATTTTAATCTTAATAGTAGGTTCCCACTCATCATAAAGCTTTCTAGGTATAGAAACTTCCAACTCGACTTTTTCTTCAAAAGATTTCATCATAGCACCCACAATATGTTTAGTAAAAGCTTTATTTTTATTATAAGCTTGTGGATAATTTAACATGGATTGCAACAAGGAAACACAATCAATGAAATAGCAACTATCATAATTAAAGTCCTTGAAATACAAAAGAGTGGGCTCATTGCTATTTAAAGTTTTGACCTCTTCCATCCCACTTTTATCAATCTTATCATTAAGATCTATAAACTCCGAATCATTGGGACGCATATTAACTAAAGTTGACTCATCTCCAGTCCCATGCTTTTCAATATTTATACCAGAAAACAAAGATTCAATAGGTGTCACATCGATCACTTTAAGATCTTCATCATTATTATCACGAGAAAACGCCTTTTTAAGCCATTCACGCTTAGCACGTATTCTAGCGGTTCTTTCCTTATAGTCATCAATATAAATTCTCATAGCTTTTAGAGACTCATTAATATCATGATTGGGTGGAATAGGTCTAATTTTCAAACAATCGATCTCAAGAGAAATTCTATCAACGTTCCTAGCCAAATCATCAATCTTCAGCAATTTTTCTTCAGTCATAGCATTGAAACCTTCTTGAGAGCTAATGAATTGTTTAATATTATTCTCAATATCAGAGGGCATATTAGTATAATTTCCATAAGAATTGTTGTAGGAATTACCATAATTGTTAGAGGAATTACTAGGAAACGGCCTAGGATTGAAATTACCTCTGTACGCGTTATTGCCAAAATTGTTCCTACCAAAAAAAATTCACATCCATAGATTCATTATTATTTCCAACCAAAGAAGACAAAGGAATATCATTGGGATCAATGGGAGCACTCTTACTAGCAAACAATTTCATCAATTCATCCATCTTTCCACTCAAAGTGTTTATTTCTTCAATAGCGTGCATTTTTTTACTAGTAGGAGATCTTTCGGTATGCCATTGAGAGTAATTTTCCATAATATTATCTAGGAGTTTAGTAGATTCTCCTAATGTGATTTCCATAAAGGTACCACCCGCGGTGGAATCTAAAAGATTTCTAGAAGGAAAATTCAATCCCGCATAAATTTTTTGTATAATCATCCACAAACTCAAACCATGCGCGGGGCAATTCCTAATCATTAGTTTCATCCTCTCCCAAGATTGTGCAACATGCTCATGATCAAGTTGCTAAAATTGATTATATCTTTCCTAAGGGAGATAAGCTTAGTGGGCGGAAAGTACTTGGAAATAAAAGCATATTTACACTTATTCCATGAATCAATACTATTTTTAGGTAAAGATGAAAACCAAGTTTTGGCACAATCTCGTAGTGAGAAAAGAAATAGCTTCAATTTAAAATTTTAATTATCTACATCTTTCTTATTTTTCATATCACACAACTCAACGAAAGTATTTAGATGGGATGCGGCATTTTCACTAGGAAGGCCAAAAAATTGTTCTTTCATAACAAGGTTGAGCAAAGCGGCATTAATTTCACAAGATTCCGCACTAGTGGCGAGAGCAGTTGGAGTACTAATAAAATCATTATTATTAGTAGTGGAAAAACCACGGAACTTGGTTTTCTCTTGAGCCATTATTACAAAGCAAGCAATCTAGCACATAAGCAAGCAAACAAAAATACGAACAGAAAAAGGGCGAATACAAAGGCAAATCTTTTTGGTATTTTGTGAAAATCGTTTTAGAAGTGGGGGAGAGGAAAATGAGAGGAAAATGGCAAATAAATTAAATGCAAGAGATGAGTTTGTGATGGGTACTAGGTAGGCTTGATCTTTCTATGTATCCTCCCCAGCAACGGCGCCAGAAATCCTTCTTGCTACCTCTTGAGCTTGCGTTGGTTTTCCTTGAAGAGGAAAGGGTGATGCTGCGAAGTAGATAAGTATTTCCCTCAATTTGTTGAGAACAAAGGTATCAATCCAGTAGTAGAAACAAGCAAGGCTCCAATCATAGTACCTACACAAACAATCAAAGAGTTGCACCCAACGCTAAAAAGGGGTTGTCAATCCTTTCAGGGTTATTTGTAAGGATGAGATTTGATAAAGATAGATATAAAAGATTGCGGAAACAAAAGTAAATAAATTGCAGCAAGATATTTTTGGTATTTCTGGTATAATATGAAAAATAAACTCGGGCACCATAGGTTTCACTAGAGGCTTCTCTCATGTAGCGACCCGACTCAAGACGAGTCAAGCCTCTGTGTTTCTGTGCCATCCCTGGATCAGTATGCTGGCACACACAGTACATCAATGTATATATCAAAGTGCAATCACATGTAAATAGCGTAAAACTGATATATACCTTAATTATCTTAGCGGAAGCGGTCAAGGGAGTGGAGTCCGAATAAACACCAACAGCAAGTTGAATGTAGACTGTAACCCTGAATCGTACTCTTACTCGTCGAAGAAAATATCTGCAACATAAGACGTTGCAGCCGTGTAGGTCAGCATATTGAATATGCCGGCAAGTCACATAAGAGAGGGGTGAAAAGTAATCATCTATACTATATGCATATATGGCAGGTGGGGCAATAAGTTTTTAGCGAAAAGCAAGTTTTCTCCTACATCAAGAGATGGCTAAAAGCAAAATGTTACTACTTTGTTGGTTGTTAACGACATGGTTCCGCCAACCAGTTCTCGTACCCAAGTTGTCAATAATTACCCTCATCAAATATATATAATGGTGTTGAGAAATCCAGATAACTTCAGTTCCTTTGGCTCAAGTTGTCCATGACCGTGGACATGGCTAATCGATTAGGTTTGAGTACTCTGCAGAGTTTTGCACACGTTCCCCACAAGATTTGATCGCCTCCGTGCATGTCCTCGCACTTCAGGGTGTTTGAAGACCGGATGATCAAAACATGGTCTTTCAACGGGTCCCTCTGAATCCCTGTCGGTGCCCATCCAATCCTACCGTTCTTCTACATCTGCTAGCACCGCCTGTCCAGAGTCGCCGCGTTGTCCAACCAAGCCAGAGCCCATAATGACTTGTGGCTGTGCAAGTAAGCCTTGGGTCTTGAAAATATCCGTCTGTCTCTTTGAGCCTGGGTGAAGCTTTCCGCAGGATGTCATGGCCTCTCCAGCATCCCGGGTCATCCACTGGGTTTTCCAGGGAGCCGATCAACCGTCCTTCACCCAGAGTTGCATTGCGTCCGAGGTCTTGAAAATCTTGTCTTAACCGGTCTTGATTATTTAATCAACCTCGCATCACTCGTGGTATGCACTCAACCGAAATCCCATCTACTCAAGCATAGCAATATGATATTTGTCGTCCCGGGGCCAAGTATCGGGGTTGTTGTGTGCCTACCACATGATACTACAATATGTAACCATAATTTCCAAGTACCTACTCAGCATGCAATTGGGCATAGGATGGTAGAACTACGATGCATAAAACATAGGTGATAGTATGATCAAAGGGACTTGCCTGGTGATGTTGACGAAGAAGAATTTCTCGAGAAAATAACTTGATAGACTACTCGTCACTCTCCGATGACATCTATATAACGAACTTATCATTCACATAAGCACTCATACTAGCAATCATTCTAGCAATCAAAACAAAAGAGAGAGCGAATAGGAATCCGGAGAAACTTCAAATAAGACTAGGGAATTCTTCTACTACGTCAAACACTAAATAGTTTTTGTCTAATAGAAAATAATAACAAGGGACTAAGATATAAGTTTAACTAAGATAAAATAAAGTATTTTACACAAAACTTTTTGAAAGTATTCCCAAACGGGATTTGAAATCAGTGCGGAAACCAATTTCAAGTTACTAAGGAACTAGAATTGATTTCATGAAAACAAATAAAAATAAAATACAAACTTGTTGCAAAACTATTGTTGAACTAACATAAACAAAACAATAATCTTTCTGAAATAATAAAGAAAATATTTTAAAACAATTTACAGAAAAATAATAGCCATAGTCCTAAAAGAGCTAAAACAGAATCTGTTTTGGTAAAAACCCTAATTAAAAATATTTTAAATTTTTTGAAACTTAAACTACTCAAATATATGATCAATAGGAATCAGCAGCAAAAAGAATCAAATTAAAAGCTATTTTTAAACTCCCGGAATAAGCAAAATAAGCTTTAATTCAAATCTGATCTAACTCAATTTTTATAAATCCAAACATAGACAAATTGTATATCTACAGAAACTGCATAAAATTTGTGATCCAACGCAAAAAGAATCACCTAATTCGGAGTTATAGACTAATAGATATGAATTTTGTAAGTTTGCAATTTTCTGAAAAAAACTGCAATACGGGATTTCGTGAATCTCACCGGAGTTAGTCGCCGGAGTTGGAGAAGACGACGGGAAGGTGGCTCCGGTGGCCGGCCGAGGCAGCGGAGGGGTCCAGGCGGGGGAGGAGGGCTCCGGCCGAAGGTTGGTGGTGCCGGCGGGGCGTGGGGCGACGGGAGGAGGCAGCAGGACCTCCGGCGAGTTCCTGTTGAAGATGAACTCCGGCGAGGTGGGGGCTGCGGCTAGAGGCGAGGAGAGGTATGGTTCTTGGGGAAAATGGATAGAGGAGGGTGTGGGGGTTCTTATAGGGGCGACGGGAGGTGCTGGGAGGGAAAGAGCTTCGCGAATCCCAGAGGTGGGGATTCCTGTGTCCATGGAAGGAAAAATCTCTGTGACGTCAGAGAGACACAGGAAGAAGATGATCTCCTGTTGGGCTAGAATAGGAAAGTGCTTAATGGGTCAGCTCTTATTTCCATTTAAAAGTAATTCTTTTCCTATTTTTAAAACTAGGAAACTAAAACGATAAAAAGGAAATCAAATCAATTCGAAATAAAGAGTTTCTATATACTAAAATTATCAGAAAAATAAAATATAGATGATGGGCATTTTTCCACGGCAAAAATAAAAACTTCAGAAAAAATGTTTTTCCAAAAATCCCTAAAAGCATTATTTCTTTTTGCAAATAATTTTCAAATGACCCTCTAAGTTTGAGGGTTCAAATAACTTTCGAAATGCCCGTGGGTTTGAGGGTCATGTTCCTCCGCTCTTTAGAATGTATTTCCCGGCTTTTCCTGCACGAAGAAAACGAATGGAAATGCAAAAGAATTCAATGCAAATATCTCCGTTCAAATTCTTTATAGTTGAAGAAGTCATGTCATCTTCTCTCTTTGCTTTTAAAAGCTTGAATTTGAATTCACCGGAGAAGGGGAAAGTCATTTTATTCCCCCTCATTCAAAAGTTTCGAAAAGTTTCAAATTTCACACAAGTTTCAGTCACTCAGCAAACAAACAATCAATCTAATAATTATATTAACATTCCAAAATTTATAATTTTGGGATGTTACATCTCATTAAGTAAAAAATACGATGGGTGAAAAAATTACTGTCGAGCAATTGATAGAGGAGCAAATTATTATGAAGATATCCAAGGCAATGATTATGCATATAGGCATCATGTACGTGTCAAGTAGATCAAAACGCTTCTGCATCTATTACTATTACTCCACACATCGACCGAGTCCTGCCTGCATCTAGAGTATTAAGTTCATGAAGAACAGAGTAACGCATTAAGTAAGATGACATGATCTAGAGGGATAAACTCGAGCAATATGATGAAAACCCCATCTTTTTATCCTCGATGGCAACAATACAATACCTGCCTCGCTACCTGTTGGGGATATTACCTGTTGATAAGCCGCCCTAGTTGGGCCGGGTCACCAAATCAGGAGATTCATCTAAGCGTGGTTCGGGCCTTGGCCTGGCAAGACCGAAGGTTGTATGGCGGTTTATAACTTCCGGAAGGTCTCCAAGCTTTGGAAGATGGCGACTTGGAGATCATAAAAGTCATGGTTTGTAGAAAGGGAAGTACCCTTGTAAACCCTAGGGACTCGTTCTGTATATAAAGGCGAGTCCCAGGGAAGAAGAGCGCAGGTTAGAAATCATCGAGTGCTAGGTCTGGCGAGTTACGCCCTCCTTGTAATCGAAACTCCATCGATACAACTCAAAGCAGGACGTAGGCCTTTACCTCCTCACGAGGGGCCGAACCTGGGTAAATCGCCATCTCTCTCCCGTTCAACCCCTTTGAGTCGCCACCAAAGTGCGATGGCTCCAGTACTAAGTCCTTTCACAAGGACATCTGCCGTGACAAAACCACGACAGTTGGCGCCCACCATGGGGCCTGCGCACGGTGGAGTTGAGTTCTCAAAGGGAGCCCTACCAGGGTTTGGCAGCTACGCGACGGGGCTCATGACCCGGAGCCGCCGTGGGAAGATCTACATCGACAACCTGCAATGGGGACCCGAGGCGGATTTGATCGAATCTGGCTACAGGGTCCCCTTCGGCAAGATCAACGTCTTCATCGGCATGATCGGATCATCCGTGCCTGAGTCGGACATCTCCACCGACATCGTCGAGCCGGCCAGGTACGTCCGCCCAGTAGTGACGCGAAATCTGACTCGCCCGATCTTTGTTGGGTTCACGCAGGGATCGGAGGAACCAGAACACTCAGCATCCCAGGAAACTACACCAGTCAACACTGATGACGAATCATCCATGGGCGATTCAGATTCAATCCGGTCTCTACATGGGGATTGTCTTGGGGGCTTGTCGCTGGCCATGGACCCTGAAGTCCTTGACCGAACCCGCCGCCAGATCGCCATTTATATGGCTGGGGCGACTCAACCCTCGCAAAACCCAACAGGAGGCGACGGAACTGGTCAGACGTCTAGAAGCCCGGCCGCTGTCTTGGCGGAATTAGCGGCGGAAATCACAAGGCTGATGGCGACTCCCCTCACACCGGAAAACCAGGAGGCAGTAACCGCATAGTTGGCGAAACTCAGAGAAGCAGTGGCAAAGGATCATCGGGACGCCAAGGTGGAGTCCGCCAGGATCGAGACCCAGCAAGCTCAAATTACCGCCGAAAGAACTCGCTTAAATACTGACAAATGGCGGCTCGAAAGACACCAGCGCGCATCCGACGCCGTCCATCAGCGGAGACACCAGGGTCGCCTGCCCCCTGATCTCAACCCGACCCGCCTGTTCGATACTCCATGAACTCCTGGGGCGGGAGCCGCCCCAGGGGGAGGACCGGGTCAACCACCTAATCCACCGGTTCAGCCAATTGAGGATCGCATTCCCCGATTCCGGACACCTCAAGGTCACTTTTCCAACCCAGTGGACAACGTCCTTGCTGCAACTCGCCATTTGGAATCTCTTCCGATTCACGGCAACACTCCTGCCGAGATAAAAGCAAGGAACGCCATTGAGATGTTGAAGACGGCGGTGGTTCAAAATGCCCAGTTCTCACATAGCCTAGATAGGCTGCATTCCACTCCCCAGGCGAGTCACACCAGGAGTCGGCCAGAGGACCAGCCCGCCGTAAACATTGGACCGCGACTCATCCCCCAGGACAACCCGCCTGGTCATCAGAACCCGCCGGGCCGGGATCTCCCGAACATCCAAGTCGCCCCGGCCCCTCTTGTCGGGAGCGGTGGACGAGTGGGGGTGCCGTGCTTGGCCCCCGCCCTTTGCAACGAATGAATGCCCAAGGATTTTAAGGGACCAAGAAAGGTGCATAACTACACCCCGGACCTTGAGCCGGCATCGTGGGTCGAGAGTTATGAAATCGCCATGGACATGCTCGACGTAAACGAGGCAGTTTGCGCCAGATACTTCACGATGATGCTCGAGGGGTCAGCACGTACTTGGTTAAAAAACTTACCCCCCAACTCCATCCAGACCTGGGCTGAATTGAAAGAGCGCTTCATCAAAAACTTCTGAGGAACCTGCAAACGTCCAATGACGATCGTCGATCTGCAGCACTGCGTTCAGCGCCCTGATGAGTCGGCCCACCATTGGTCACGGCGGGTTGCAGAAATTATCCATTCATCAGACGGTATTACGGCGGCTCAGGCTGTGTTGATCCTCGAGCAGAATTGCCATTACAAACCCCTGGTACAAAAATTGGGGCGACTCAAGTGAAAGGTCCAAGACATGGGGGAGCTGATGGATACCCTCACTAGGTACGCTGAAGCGGATGGCACCAAAGATCCCGGTGAGGACGGTAAAGCTAATTCGCCCAAGAAGGGCGAGTCATCCAAAAATCATACCCGGTTCCAGAGACGTAACCGCCACAATCAAGGAGCCAATGGCAAGAGAAGGAAGCAAGAGGAACCTTCGGATTTAGTCACCAATACCAACACTAACAGTGGCAACCAACGCGAGAAGAAAAACAGGGGATATAGTGGTAAGAGGCCGCGTAACTATGAAGAGTTACTCAAGGGCCCTTGCCCGCATCATGCCATGGCAGACGGACCGGCGACTCACTCCTGGGAGAACTGTTTCGTGATGCGGGAGTTTCGGGCGGAGGCGATAAAGAAAAGCCAAAATGATGACCCGGACCAACGGTAGGAGCAGTTTGCTGCACCCAACCAACGACAGAACCCGTTTGGCGATTTTCCCGAACCGAGGGCTCACGGAGGCTCACAGCCGAGCAGCGGCCAGTATCCGGTGCATCACCAGCGGCGGCATAACCCGCCAGGAGCCTTTCAGCAGCCGCCCCCACAGGGGGCTTCGCAGGGTCAGGATGACAACGGAGGCTTTCGCAACAACCCCAAACAGTTAAGCAATGGGCAGTATCACGTTTTCACCACCAATGCTTGCAGACGTGATAAGAAGGTGAGTCACCGGGCGTACAGTGTGTCTGAGCCGGCGCTTCCCAGGTACCTCCACTGGTCTGAACAGACCATATCATGGAGTAGGGAGGATCACCCGCCAAGAGTTGACAATCTTGGCGACTTAGCGTTGGTCGTAGCTCCCCAAGTTGGGGGGTACACCCTGTCCAAAGTGCTAATGGATGGTGGCAGCAGCATTAACATCTTGTATTTTAACACTTTCCAAAGGATGAACCTATTGGAAAAGGAATTGATGCCTTCAACCACGGTTTTCCATGGAATCATCCCGGGCAAGTCGGCGTACCCCATAGGCCGAGTCAGACTCACAGTGGCATTTGGAACGGCACATAACTACAGGTCCAAGTCGCTGATGTTTGAGGTGGTCAAATTGAAAAGCCCCTATCATGCGCTATTTGGGCGGCCGGCTTATGCCCGTTTCATGGCTCGCCCATGCTATGTTTACCTTAAGCTCAAGATGCCTGGTCCTAAGGGACCCATCACGGTTGATGGTGATAGAAGGATTGCAAAGGAATGTGAAGAAGGGGACGCGGCTTATGCGGAAGTCGCCTGCGCTACAGAGGAGCTCAACCATCATCGGGCCAATGTTGACCCGGCGGACATGTCACCCCTAAAGAAGCCAACAATAGATGTTGAGTCGCCCCTCAAGTTCAAACCAAGAAATGACACTAAAACACTCGATTTCGTTCCCGGCAATTCATCCAAGCAGTTCACCATTGGGATGAGTCTGGATCCCAAATAGGAAAGCGCGCTCATCGAATTCATCCGTGAGAATCGGGACATCTTCGCATGGAAACCTTCTGACATGCCTGGTGTGCCGAGAGAATTCGCTGAGCACCATCTTAATGTTGACCCAAAGGAAAAACCTATCCAGCAGTATCTTCGCAGGTTTAACAAGGAGCGACACAAGGCAATCGGGGAAGAGGTTGCCCTTCTCTTAGCCGCCGGATTCATCGTGGAAGTATTCCACCCCAAATGGCTGGCTAACCCGGTTTTGGTACTCAAGAAGAATGGTACCTTCTGTATGTGCATTGATTACATGGACCTCAACAGAGCTTGTTCGAAAGACCCTTTCGCTCTTCCCTGCATCGACCGGATCATTGACTCGGTGGCGGGATGCGAACGTTTGGGCTTTCTGGACGCCTACTCTGGATATCACCAGATCAAGATGGTTGTGGAGGATCAAGAGAAAACAACTTTTATAACCCCCTTTGGGGCTTTTTGCTATGTGTCCATGCCGTTTGGGCTCAAGAGTGCGGGGGCGAGTTATCAGCGCTGCATCCAGAATTGCCTCCGCAGCCAAATCGGGCGCAACGTCCACGCCTATGTAGACGATATTGTGATCAAAACCCACCAGGGGGAGACGCTACTGGAGGATCTCAAGGAAACTTTCGATAATCTGCGGGTGTATCAGATGAAGCTGAATCCTACCAAGTCTATTTTTGGTGTTCCTGCAGGGAAATTGTTGGGCTTCCTGGTGTCTGAGCGTGGCATTGAAGCTACCCCGGACAAAATCGAAGCAGTTACATCCCTTGGAAAACCGGCAAATGTTAATCAAGTTCAACGAATGGCGGGTCGCATTGTGGCTCTAAGTCGCTTCGTAAGCCGCCTGGGAGAAAAGGCGATTCCCCTTTATCAGTTACTAAAGAAATCTGACCATTTTGTTTGGCCAAATGAAGCAGACGAGGCGTTCGAAGCCTTGAAACGGCAACTGGTCAACCTGCCGGTCTTGGCCGCCCCGACTGAGAAAGAACCCATGCTTCTGTATATTGCGGCAAACTCCAAAGCAGTAAGTGTGGCAGTGGTCGTTGAAAGAAAGGAGGAAGGGAAGGAGTACCCAGTGCAACGCCAGGTGTATTTTATCAGCGAAGTGCTAACCCTTTCCAAGCAACGGTACCCACATTGGCAGAAGTTAGTGTATGGGGTGTTTATGGCGAGTCGGAAACTTAAGCATTATTTCCAAGAAAATCCTATCACAGTGGTTAGTTCCGCCCCCCTCGGGGACATCATCCAGAATCGGGAGGCAACAGGGCGGATTGCCAAGTGGGCGATTGAACTTGGGCCGCATCACGTATGATACACCCCTCGCACAGCCATCAAGTCTCAAGCCTTAGTTGATTTTGTCAATGACTGGACGGAGTTGCAGGCCCCGGAGGACAGGCCTGATCTTACATACTGGACTACTTATTTTGATGGATCCAGACAGCTGGAAGGCTCGGGGGCTGGTGTGGTACTGGTATCCCCTCAAGGAGATAAATTCTGTTATGTCCTCCGACTTATGTTTCCGTGCACTAACAATGCTGCGGAATAGAAACTTTGCTTCACGGCTTGCGACTCGCCAAGGAGATGAACCTGACGCGAGTCAGATGTTTTGGCGACTCTGATCTGGTGGCGCAGCAAGTTTCAGGTACCTGGGATTCTCGAGACCCTGTGATGGCGGCTTACAGAAGAGCTGTGTCTAACGTGGCGGGTCATTTTCATGGCTATCAGGTTGACCACATTGATCGGCGCCTCAACGAGGCAGCTGACGCCCTTTCACGTCTTGGTTCCCAGCGAAAGCCGGTTCCTCCCAATGTTTTTCTGGATATTTTGCATAATCCATCCGTGAGTTTACCATCGGAGGAGGAGTTGGCAATACCGGATCCTGAGTCTCAGTTCGTGGCGGCTCTCCACGTCACGCCGGATTGGGTTCTTCCCTATCTGGCTCATCTCGCCCGGGGCGAGTTACCAACAGACGAAGTTTTGGCCCGTCAAATCGTTCGGCGGAGCAAATCCATGGTGATCATCAATGGCGAATTATATAAGCGGAGCGCCTCTGGAGTTTTTCAACGATGCGTTTCCTCCAAAGAAGGATGCATAATCCTAAATGACATTGATTCCGGGGACTGTGGACATCACGCCGGGTCACGCTCTTTGGTGTCAAAGGCATTCCGTCATGGTTTCTTTTGGTTGACGGCTCATGCAGATGCAGAAGAGATAGTTCGTTGGTGTGAGGGATGCCAGCGTTATGGACGACAGGCTCATGTGGTGGCTCAAGAACTAAGAATGATTCCCATCACTTGGCCTTTCGCGGTCTGGGGGTTAGACATGGTCGGCCCCTTTAAAATGTCATCCAACAAGAAAACCCATTTGCTGGTGGCGGTTGATAAGTTCACCAAGTGGGTTGAGGCAGAACCTATTGGAACTTGCGATGCGGAGACAGCGGTCAAGTTCTTGAAGAAGATGATCTTCCGGTTTGGATATCCACACAGTATCATTACTGATAATGGCACTAACCTGTCCCAAGGGGCGATGTAGGAGTTTTGCCGTCGAGAGCATATCCGGCTTGATGTTTCTGCGGTTTCTCACCCACAATCTAATGGGCAGGCGGAACGGGCGAATCAGGAGGTTTTACGAGGAATCAATCCCCGACTCATGGTTCCCTTGGAGAAAACCCCGGGATGTTGGGTCGAAGAATTGACTTCAGTGCTATGGAGCATCCGGACCACCCCGAACCGGTCCACGGGTTTTACCCCTTTCTTTCTGGTCTACGGAGCAGAAGTTGTTCTTCCTACTGACATAAGGCATGACTCGCCTAGAGTCGCTGCATATGTGGAGCAAGACAACGAACTGGCGCATCAAGACTCCTTGGACGCTTTAGAGGAGGCACGTGACTTGGCTGCGGCCCGTTCGGCCATCTATCAACAGGATCTACGGTGTTATCACAACAGTCGGGTTAAGAGCCGAACCTTTCAGGAAGGCGACTTAGTGCTTCGGTTGATACAGGATCGTACTGGCATGCATAAGTTGTCACCGCCATGGGAAGGACCGTTCGTCGTCAGCAAAAATCTTCGCAATGGCTCTTACTATCTGGTGGATCTCCCGCCTAACCGGCCAACCACGGAGGCTGAGTCAACTCGCCCCTGGAATATTGCCCACTTGCGACCTTATTACACTTGAGCTTTTAAGCTCTGCATTTTGTAAGTTTTTCGGTTTTTATTATGAAGCAATAAAATTAAAACGCTTCCCGACTTTGGGGCTTCCTCATTGAGATCAATTTTGTTATCCTTATGAGCCGACAAAATCAATATCTTGGGTGGCGCTTGAGCTTTCTGACCCGCCCCATCCTGTCGCGACCTTATGAGCCGATGAAATCATTATCTAGGGTGGCGCTTGAGCTTTCTGACTCGCCCCATCCTGTCGCGACCTTATGAGCCGACGAAATCATTATCTAGGGTGGCGCTTGAGCTTTCTGACTCGCCCCATCCTGTCGCGCCTTATGAGCCGACGAAATCATTATCTAGGGTGGCGCTTGAGCTTTCTGACTCGCCCCATCCTGTCGTGACCTTATGAGCCGACGAAATCATTATCTTGGGTGGCGCTTGAGCTTTGTGACTCGCCCCATCCTGTCGCGACCTTATGAGCCGACAAAATCATTATCTAGGGTGGCGCTTGAGCTTTCTGACTCGCCCCATCCTATCGCGACCTTATGAGCCGACGAAATCATTATCTTGGGTGGTGCTTGAGCTTTCTGACTCGCCCCATCCTGTCGCGACCTTATGAGCCGACGAAATCATTATCTAGGGTGGCGCTTGAGCTTTCTGACTCGCCCCATCCTGTCGCGACCTTATGAGCCGACGAAATCATTATCTTGGGTGGCGCTTGAGCTTTCTGACTCGCCCCATCCTGTCGCGACCTTATGAGCCGACGAAATCATTATCTAGGGTGGCGCTTGAGCTTTCTGACTCGCCCCATCCTGTCGCGACCTTATGAGCCGACGAAAGGGTGGCACTTGAGCTTTCTGACTCGCCCCATTCTGTCGCGACCTTATGAGCCGACGAAATCATTATCTAGGGTGGCACTTGAGCTTTCTGACTCGCCCCATCCTGTCGCGACCTTATGAGCCGACGAAATCATTATCTTGGGTGGCGCTTGAGCTTTCTGACTCGCCCTATCCTGTCGCGACCTTATGAGCTGACGAAATCATTATCTAGCCTGGCGCTTGAGCTTTCTGACTCGCCCCATCCTGTCGCGACCTTATGAGCTGACGAAATCAATATCTTGGGTGGCGCTTGAGCTTTTTGACTCGCCCATCCTGTCGCGACCTTATGAGCCGACGAAATCATTATCTTGGGTGGCGCTTGAGCTTTTTGGCTCGCCCCATCCTGTCGCGACCTTATGAGCCGACGAAATTGCTATTTTTTACCTTCCTCGCACTGCCACAAGGTTTTCAATACTTTTTTCTGATTCATCTCGAAATATTTTGGGACGGCTGCAATTTGTTATCACTTATTATTAATTAAGATGATTTCACATATGTTTTTCAAGCTTAGAATAGGTTGATGATCAAAATCACTTTATCCATGGCGGATTAAGCATCATAAAGAAGCTTCAAACGGCGGATCAAGTATTTCAAGTCGCCTTAAGGGCGACATAAGGATTCTTTTTGAAGGTATCACAAAAGCAGTACCGATTCCTAAAGGAGACCTATTACATGGCTCTTATGGCCAAATTCAATGAAGTTTATTCTGCTGACGCCCTTGGATCAGTTTGCTGCGAGCTTTGGCCAACCTCAATCTACAAGTCGCCCAGTACCGAGTTACACTTGGCCAGAGCGGCAAAGTCATCTTCATCGGTCAGGATTGATGAAAGATCTGCGTCCAAGTCAAATGGGTTCCTAGGTCGTCGTGGAGTTAAGCTGGTCGTCACAAAGGTTGGCGGGTTGACCTTCTTGTTCCTACTATCATAAGCAACCTGGTACTTTGATAAGTCCAGATTTGCAGCAAGTTGAGTCTCCGCCAGACGGGAGTCCTTGACGACACGCTGGTAGTCCTCTTCGGCGAATTCTGACCCGTCATCCTTGAGTTGGGGAAAGCTCGCTGCTACTTCTTCTGGGTTGATCTCTGGAGCATATGCTAAGCAGCAACTTAATGTAGTCAGCAGTTCCTTCCGGGCGGCTGACCGAGTCAACTCGCCAATCTGGGGAGGAAGCGTGGATAGGCAGCCAAGCATCTTCTTTATGGAGGTTATAGGCTCCTTGGCGCCCATCACTGCTTTCACAGTCATTACACTGCCGGTATATAGCTGCTCTGTCAGCGTGTAAATCTCCTTGAGCGTCAGCACGCAATCATCCTGAAGGTTGGCGGCTCTCGGACCTGTACAAGGGGTAATGATAATCAGCGACTCAAGATAAGAGTTACTTGTTTAAAAAGGTCAAGGGTTAGTATTTTACCAAAGACGGCTTGCGCCATGTTTGAGATATGACGTTTCAAACCGGACAGCTCTTGTTGCACAGTAGCCAGCTTGGCTTCCGCTTTCTCTGCTCGTTTTTTTGAAGCATCTTGGTCAGCTTGAGACCTTTTTAAATCGGCTTTTAGTTTTTCCATCTCAGCTAAGACAAGTTTATACTTCTCCTCTGATTTGGCTCGGGCATCCTGCTGATCAGATAAGCTTTTCTTCAAGTCGCCAAGTGCCAATTCAGTCTGGATAAGAGATTCCTGTTGAAGCACATGATAAGGGGCAAGTCTCAGAACTATTGCAAGCAATATCCCTGACACTTGGGAGATAATGTATAATTTTTTTCAGACAAAATTATACACCATCAAGACCCGGCTCATCTTTTTACTGATGACCCGGCCCTTGGGGGTTACTGGTCGGAAGTTTTTTTAAAGTCATCAAGACCCGGCTCATCTTTTCACTGATGACCTGGCCCTTGGGGGTTACTGGTCGAAAGTTTTTTAAAGTCATCAAGACCCGGCTCATCTTTTTACTGATGACCCGGCCCTTGGGGTTAATGGGGATAATATAGTATACAACAAAATTTACCTCATGTTTATTTTTTAGCATCCGAAGCAGGCTTTTCTCGATCTCATAACTCGCCGCCAGGCGACTTGCAAAACCAGAGCAAAGTTCTTTGAATTCCAAATGTTCATATTCAGAGAGCTTAGCCTTGGAGAGTCCAGACTCAGGAACGGTTTGAGATGACGATGGCACATGCTTTGATAAAACCGTTGTGGCCGGTTTAGAGAAGCTGGTTCAGTGATAATTACAGCGTCTAGGTCTTCTGCTGTTGTCAATGGACTTGGCGGCTTGGGGGCATCCATTGTTTCCTTGGGCGAGCTAGGGAGATCCACTTGATCCTCAGGTTTGTCTTGGTCCGGGTTATCTTGGATCGGCATCGGATCTTTGATGGGATCTGAGATTATGATAGGAGTTGACCCGCTGGTTTTCCTCTTCTTCGTCTATGCCCTGAAAGAGGGAAGAGGCGCGTTTAAGGACTGAAAATTTATCACCATCAGATTCAAAGTAAAATTATCAAAGGACTTACCCAGGGACACGGACATTACTGAGTCGCCAGATGTAGGAGGAGAATTCTGCAAGAGTTCTACGTCAAAGATATAAGCGGGTTACACATGCGATCCAAAGAAACATGAAGAAGTGTTGTTCATGGGTACCTCATTTGGCCTTTTCTTGTTCTTTGTTGGTAAGCCGAACACCAGATCATCGGAATGACTTCGGGTCTTCCGATTTGAAGTGTATTGTGCTTTCTTCAGAAGAAAATTTGGGTCCAAACAAGCATTTGGATGTGAGAAGGGAACTTTCCCACAAATTTGCCTGGCCGGCTTAGGTGGAGAAGGAGATGAATCGGAGGAAACATAAATTACCTCTACGGAATCCTCCTGGCTTTCGTTGTCTTCATTCTATTCAAGAGATGCAGAGATTTAAATACAAAGTTAACAGTAATGGATGGCGAGTTAAGAGAAGATAGGTTTTTACCTCCGAAGGTGCATCGCCGACTTGAGATTCATCGGCCTCGGATGGTTCGGCCACAACAGCTTTGCCCTTGCCCTTGGTTTTCTTTTTTGGGGGCGGCCTAGCTTGCTTCATGGCTGGCTTTTTGGGATTTTTGGACCAAAATTTATCACCTTTCTGAAATGGCATATGTTATAAAAGGCCATAATTCGAATGAAACATAAGGAGTAAAGACAAAAGGCGGGTTAAAGTTGCTTACCTTGGGCGCCGGATTAATCTTGCAGAAGGGTTTAAGGCCTATTTGGCCGCATTTTCCTGCAGGCTCGCCGGTCAGCTTTCTTGATGATGGTGACAATATCGTTTTCCGTTAAAGCCGTGCGGAAGTAACATTGAGGATGATCTAGGGTGCCGTCAAATTTGCACATTAACCCGTCCCGGCGACTTAAAGGGAGGATGCGCCATTCGACCCAGCAGCGGATGAAGTCAACCCCAGTAAGGCCGTTGTTTGTCAAAGATCTTAACTCGGACAATACTGGGATAAAATCTGATTCCTCCTCTTCGGTGAGCTTGTCTGGGAGCTTGAAATTCGTTGGAAGGCGATCTTCCCTATAACCCAGAAGCTTGTTTTCACCTACAGGCGAGGTCTCTTGACAATAGAACCAAGACTCGCCCCAGCCTTTGGGGTGGCTTGGCATGGCGAGTGACGGGAATGGGCTATCCCTGCGGCGCTGAACATTTACACCACCGAGCTCCAGGCTGGGGCCGTTGTGAAATTCCGTTTGGCGATTTAAGTGGAAGAAATACCAGAATAAGGGAACTGAGGGTTCCATCCACAGGTAAGCCTCACAAAACACTTGGAACTGGGATAGGTTGCTTATCGAATTGGGTCCTAGATCCTCGAGGCGGACGTTCATGAAAGCCATGGCGTCTCTAAGGAACTTCGATCCAGGTGGCTTAAAACCCCGCTCAAGGTGTTCAATGAAAACAACTATTTCCCCTTCTTTGGGATTGGGGATTTCCTCTCCGAACCCGGTATGCCAACCGATAACATCTTGAGGGTCCAAATTTCCCGTTTTCACATAATCCTCTAGTATGGCATCATTGACCTTGGTAGGGAGCCAGTCACTTTTGAAGATGGTGCCCATGCTACAAAGGAATAAAGTACGGGTGAATTGACACGCCTGAACATCTACTGTAAGAGGTGAAATAATTTCATTTGACTCGCCAAGTAATTTGTCCGCGGGCTGAGGAGAAATCTTGACCCGCCATATAAAGACCCGAGTCAGGTTGCTATGGCGACTTACGAAGTTTGGCTACTTACAGGAGTTGTGTCTTAAGGCGTCAGAGGCATTTATCCAAAAAAGGTGAAGTATGAAGAATAGAAACAGCTTTCACATAACGAGCGGTAGATTATGGATCTACTGGACAGCTGAAAATAAATGCGGAAAATGACCGGATACGGCAACCTACAACCAAGATGGGATAATGCTGTTGGTTTGGTGAAATATTACTCTAAGCATGCAAATCGAGGGCGAACAAATAAAGGTATTAGAGACACTGGTTTTCTCGTCGTCATCGATATCAACTAATCAAGGACAAGTAACAACTATTCGAGAAAGCATCAAGAACATGGCAGTGATGAACTTCGAAAAAGAATGGGGATCTGCTCTTGAGTAAACGTGACCTAACCTGGTGGGCTCGGCCGGAGATGGTCGACGACGAAGAAGGTTTGTGGAGGGGCGCGTAAACCTCGGTCGGGCACGGAAATCTTCTGCGGCGACCAAGTGCCTGCCAGCAGCGAGGTGGTCGACGATGATGAGATGGTCGATGGCTGCGAGCAGCTCGGCCGCGGTGAAGTGCTTGACGGCGACAAGATCTTTGGGTGGCACCAAAGCTTTCGGGCGACGGCAAGAACTGCGGTCGGTGATGGAGCTCTCGAAAGGCAATAAGGGTTTTCGTTGTGATAATGGGGAGAAGGTTGACAAGACTGGTGGGTGGAATGCGCCAGACCCGTCCCCCCACCTATTTAACAGGGCAGGCGCTGGAATCGAGGCGCCGTGAGCGGGAACCGCCAAAGGATAAAAGATTCGCCATAATCGCGCTCCGAAAATTTTGGGATAGCGATACCAAAGGATCCGTTCGGATTACATCATTGTCTCATCCGGAATTCAAGGGATAAGAAGATACCAATGAGAAATGGTTTGGCGATTTAAGTTTTCCCACGATAGATGGCGGGTTAAGTTCATGACGTATGGAGGAGGATGAAAAATGAATCGCCCTTAACTGAGCAAGAATATTGGCGTGAAGAGAATTCAAGTCAGTCTGGGGCCTAATGTTGGGGATATTACCTGTTGATAACCCGCCCTAGTTGGGCCGGGTCACCAAATCAGGAGATTCATCTAAGCGTGGTTCGGGCCGTGGCCTGGCAAGACCGAAGGTTGTATGGCGGTTTATAACTTCCGGAAGGTCTCCAAGCTTTGGAAGATGGCGACTTGGAGATCGTAAAAGTCACGGTTTGTAGAAAGGAAAGTACCCTTGTAAACCCTAGGGACTCGACCTGTATATAAAGGCGAGTCCCAGGGAAGAAGAGGGCAGGTTAGAAATCATCGAGTGCTAGGTCTGGCGAGTTACGCCCTCCTTGTAATCGAAACTCCATCAATACAACTCAAAGCAGGACGTAGGCCTTTACCTCCTCACGAGGGGCCGAACCTGGGTAAATCGCCGTCTCTCTCCCGTTCAACCCCTTTGAGTCGCCACCAAAGTGCGATGGCTCCAGTACTAAGTCCTTTCACGAGGACATCTGCCGTGACAAAACCATGACACTACCCCTACTATGTCACTGAGTGAGGACACCGCAAGATTGAACCTAAAACTAAGCACTTCTCCCATTGCAAGAATTAACAATCTAGTTAGCCAAACCAAACCAATAACTCGAAGAGACTTGCTAAGATATGAAATCATGCATATAAGAATTCAGAAGAGACTCAAATAATATTCATAGATAATTTGGACACAAACTCACAATTCATCGGATCTCGACAAACTAACCGCAAAAGAGTATTACATCACATAAATCTCCATGAAGATCATGAAGAACATGGTATGGAAGATCAAAGAGAGAGAAGAAGCCATCTAACTACTAGATATGGATCCGTAGGTCTCCGGTGAACTACTAACGCATCATCGGAGGGGCAATGGAGTTGATGTAGATGCCCCCCGTGATCAGTTCCCTCTCCGGCAGATTACCGAAAAAGCCTCCCAGATTGGATCTCAAGGGAAGAGAGGATCTCGGTGGCGGAAAAGTATTTTCATGGCTCTCTTTTGTGATACGGGAATATTTGGGAATTTACAGGCCGAAGAATAGGGTTAGGAGAACTGCAGGGGACCCACAAGCCAGGGGCACGACACACTCCCAAGGGTGTGCCCTGCAGGCTTGTGGCCTCCATGGAAGTGCCCTGCCCCTACTCCAAGTCTTTTGGGTTTCTTATGGTCCAAGAAAAATCATTCCGGAGATTTTATTCCGTTTGGACACCGTTTAATATTTCTTATCTGCAATACTCAAAAACGTGGAAAAACAGAAACTAGCACTAGGCTCTAGATTAATAGGTTAGTCCCAAAAATAATATAAAACAACATATTAATGCATATAGATCATCCAAAACAGATAATATAATAGCATGGAACAATCAAAAATTATAGATACGTTGGAGACATATCATCCAACACACCTCAATAGATTCCAAGAACACTTCTCTCCCCCACTCACTTCACTCCTCACCAAACCCTAGATCCCAAGAGTGTTTTTAAGGATTCTTGAGTGTTGTTCCAATCAAAATATAGATCCTCCCTCCCTCCTCATCTGAACCAAAGCAATCCGTGATTTGAGCAAGTTTTGAGCGGTTCCCTTGATCTTGTTATTCTTGGAGGTTGGAGACTCCTAGGTGGTAGGAGTTCTTCGGAGAGGAATCATGCCTTTTTGATTTCCCGCGGAAAGTTTGTGAGGGTTTGGAGGCCACCTAAAGGCCTACCACTAGTGGTTGAGAAACACCTTTGTGGTGTTGTCTAAAGGAGAGAATAGGGTGAGCCTCGTGGCGTTGGTGTGACTTCGTGGTAACATCCACCTCTCTAAACGGTGACGTAGCTTCCCTTTGAGGAAGTGAACATCGGGATACATCCTTGTCTCTCAGAGTTGCAATTATTCCTAACCCTAGATCCTTACTTGTGGTTACTTGTCTCCTTACCTGTATTACTATTTTCATATTAAGGTTGCTTATCTAGTTAAGTGCTTAACTTGTGTATCATAATTGCCACCTTATCTTCGGGGCAATTGCTAGGTTAAAGTTCACATTCCGCCTTATTTTCTAGAATTGCTAAGTAACAAACAAAATTTGTAATTGTACCTATTCACCCCTTCCAGGTCCTTCTCCATCTTTTTCAATTGGTATTAGAGCCTCGTGCTCTAATTGTGTGGCTTAACCGCCCTAGAGCTAGATGGATAAGAATGGGAACCCTCTGACTGCTCCTCCCCTTGAGGAAGGAGCTTCATCCACGGATGAAAGGAGATCCTTCACTTTTGAGGATCTTGAACGGGCCCTTGCTAAGCAGAAAGAGGAGCATGATGCTTCTGTTGAGGCTTTGGTTAAAATGAGGTTGGATGCATTAGGTGCAAAAATTACACCACTAGAGAACCCAATTGGTGTGATAAAACAATCAAATACATCTCTCCCAAATTTGGTCCAACAACCTCAAACTGATAACAACGCCGGTGTTCCATGGCTATATGCAAAACCCAGACTGGAGAAACCTAAGTATAATGTTGGGGGAAACCCTCCTTTACTTGATGGCACTGCTGATTTTTCGTTTTGGAGAGTTGGTATGTAGGATCATCTTAGGTTTGCCGACGATGAGATGCTGGAGATCTTGGAGAAAGGTTACAACCCATGAACCGCAAGGACCTCACATCGGGTGAAGTATGTGACCAACACCTAAATGACACCACGATCATGCTCATAACAAAGGGTATGTCTGACAAGCAGAAAAGGCGTTACATTAACCTATCAAATGCAAAATAACTTTGGGATAGCATTGTGATGACCAAGACGGGAACGTCCTCTCTTCGCCTTGCACAACATGAGATTGCAAAAGGTGCATTACAATATTTCTGCATGGAGAAAGGAGAAAACCCCAAGCACATTCTTGAGAGATTGATGACACTTGCTGCCGACATAGAATCATATGATTGTGACAAGAGTCAAGATGAATTCAACTTGACCAAATGGTTTCTTGTGGATAAACTCCTAAATGCTCTTGCTCCATACCACCATCAAATGGTACGGGACATAAGGAGAGAACATGGGTTTAAGGACATGTCTCCCGATGATGTCATCTCAACCTTCCAATTATTTGAAGAATCAAGTGCCAATGCTACAAGGCATCTTGCCATGCATGGATCCTCATCACCGAAGACAAATCTTGCCTTGAAGGCCAAACATGTGAAGGATGATGATGTTAGTGAAGGATAAGAGGTATATGAAGAAGAAGGCTATGAATATGAATTAGATGACGGGCTCTCATATGAAAACATGGCTCTTTTTGTCAAGAAGTTTGGTGCAGGAAAATTCAAGGGAAGATTCCAAAATAAGAAAATAAGGACTTGCTACAACTGTGAAGATACCAAAAACTTCTCAAACGAGTGTCACTATGAGAAGAGAGAAGACAAACCAAGATTTCCAAAGACTTCTGTAAAGAAGAAGTTGCCCAACCCATTAAACTCCAAGTTCAGGAAGACAGATGGGAAGGCAATGGTTGCTCAAGATGAATCCGACCCCGATGATGTTGGGGGTGTTGAAGGCGTAGCCCAAGACACTCAAACCACCTTAAGACTGGTCAATAAAGTTGGTGCTTTTTTTACATACAACTACATGAAAGACTACAAGGGTAATGCAAACAAATGTCTCATGGTAAAAGGTGTGATGGAAGATGATGATGCACACACATCTTTAAGCAAAGTAAAGGTAACTCCCCGACGTAACCCTCCTCTATTTTCCTCTACCAGATCTTGTGATGAATATCTTGATGGTAAGGATCATGATCATGAATCTGAAATAAGTGATGCTATGTTTACTAAAATGAAGAAAGTCATGGGCTCTCTCAAAGAAAAGAAACTCATTATGTTTCGTATGCTTACAGAGATGGTGAGTAAGCACACCACCTCCATTAAGGAACTTGAAACCCTCGTTACCGAGGAAAAGGATAAATGTGAAATCCTCGAGCAGAAAGTCCTATATGAGGAAGCACGTAATGACGAATTGTGCTTAAAAATAGGTGCAAACATTGATAAGCACACTAAAGAACTTGCCTCTTTGACAAAGACTGAAAACGCTTATGAAGTGTTAAAAAGGGACAAGTGTAAGCTTGACGAGTCTCATTCCACTCTTTCTAAGGATTGTGAGCTCTTACATTTGACTCTCAAGACAAACGAAGAGGAGCTCGACACTCTTACAAAGAAGTTTGACGAACTCAAGCTTACATATCTTAACATCTAGGAAAAGTTTACTCCTCTCCTATTATAAATGTTGATGCTTGTGCTACTAACCCCAATGGTGACTTAGCTAGTGTTCTTGAGCAGAACCGGTTGCTAAAGGATCAAATTGAAAAAGGGCTCACGTCATGTGCCCAAGGGCAAAAGAACCTCAGTGAGGTGTTGAGTCAACACAAGGAGGTAGTAGCTAAGGAAGGGCTTGAATTCAATCCAAGCATAAGCAGGAATACAATAAAGACACATAAGTCCACAAGTCCCCTCAAGGAGATATTTGTGCAACAAGGACACTAGGAAAACAGATTGGGAGACATCGGGAAGGTTGCGAGTAGGAAGGCCACAAGGGGCTAGCCTACTGCCAACAAGACAAAAGGATGCATGCCTCCATCATATGTGGTCTGTAAGGCAAAATATGAAGATGTATATGCTCAATTTGTTGGTCCACAAAATGCTTTTAATTTTTATGAAATTTGGGTGCCTAAGACTCTTGTTACTAACATGAGAGGTCCCATTGTAAAATGGGTGCCTCTAATCAAGGCTTGAAATGTGTGTAGGTTGCCTTCTTCGGTGGAGTTAAATGGGTGATTGATAGTGGATGCACCAATCATATGACCGGAGATGTCACATTGCTCATGGAATTCATGGAAGCAATTCGACCATTTATGAGCATTCTATTTGGCGGTGGCTCTAAAGGACAGGTACTTGGTTTGGGAAAGGTAGCTATCACAAATGACATATCACTTGCAAATGTCATGCTTGTCCAATCCCTTAAATATCACTTACTCTCTATTCGTCAATTGGCATCTGTTGGCTATGATACACTTTTCAGACTAACAGATGTGAAAGTATTTAAGAGAGATACTCTTGAAGTTGCCTTTGTGGGGGAGTTGGATGGTAACCTTTACATGGTTGATTTCTTGAAATAGAGCACATTCCATGCAACTTGCCTCATGGCCAAGGCTGACAAGGGATGGCTATGGCATCGCCGGCTAGCCCATGTCGGTATGCGAAATCGTCAAGATCTCTTAAAGGGCGAACACATCCTTGGACTAACCAATGTATCGTTTGAGAAAGATCATGTGTGTGAAGAGCATGCATTGCCGGGAAGCAACATCAATCAAAGCACCCCCAAGAATATTGTATCAACCTCAAGACCTTTGGAGCTCCTTCATGTGGATCTCTTTGGGCCTCCTTCATGGGATAGTCTTGGTGAGAAGAAGTATGGGTTCGTCATTGTTGATGATTATTCAAGACATACATGGGTGTTCTTTATTAAATCCAAGGATGAGACAAATATCACTTTCATTGATTTCGCCAAGCAAGCCCAACGCAAATTTGACAAAGAAAGCTTGGCAATAAGAAGTGACAATGGATATGAATTCAAGAACTACACCCTGGAAGAGTATCTCAGTGATGAAGGAATTGAGCATTAATAATCTACACCATATACCCCACAACAAAATGGGGCGGCTGAAAGGAAGAACCGCACCCTTGTGGAGATGGCAAGATCCATGCTAGATGAGTACAAGTATCCCCACAGCTTTTGGGCTGAAGCCGTGAACACCGCATGCCATGCTTCAAATCGCCTCTTCCTCTGCAATATCTTGGATAAGACCCCGTATGAGCTCATTACAGGAAACAAGCCAAATGTCAAGTATTTCCGGGCATTTGGCTGCAAATGTTTCATTCTCAACAAGAGAGAACGGTTAGGGAAATTTCAATCTAAAACAACTGAGGGAATATTTGTTGGATATGGATCAAACTCTCATGCCTACAGGATCTACAAAAAATCCACCAGATGGATTGTGGAAACTTGTGACGTGGTGTTTGATGAATTTAATGGCTCCCATGCAGAGCAAGTTGATCTAAGTAATGCAGGTGAAAAAGATCCTTCGCAAGATATTTTGAACATGGGCGTAGGTGGTCTTCTTCCAATGGAACATGTTCCTTATGCAAGTGAAGATGAGGACACAACCACCACTCATACTCAACCAACTACTGCGCCTTTGCCACCACAAGATCTCATCCCGCAAGAGGAGTCCATAATTCAAGAAAAAGAAGATGTTCACCGTCAAGTACAAAAACAAGAACAAGTCCATCATCAAGTACAAGAACACGAACATGCACATGTCGACATTGATGAAACTGCCGATCATGATGATCCTCAACAAATGGTGCATGAAGATATTACTCCACACATTTTAGATCCTTATGTTGAGGATGCTGATGATGGGAACGAGGTTAAACCTTGTGAAAACTTAACCTCCATCTTTCCTCGTGTGGCTGGTCGTGTTGACGTTGACCAAATTCTTACCAAGATATTGGAAGGTAGAGTCACTCATAAACAATTGACAAACTTTTCTGCTCACTTCTCTTTTTGTCTCTAGTGTTGTGCCTCTCAAGGCACAAGATGCGCTGATGGACAATGACTGGCTTGTTGCTATGCAAGAAGAGTTGAATAGCTTCAAGCGCAACCAATTGTGGTCTCTAGTCGAAAGGCCAACTAACGAGCACAATGTCATTGGAACAAAATGGCTATTCAAGAAAAAACAAGAAGAAAATGGTGTAATCACCAGAAACAAGGTAAGGTTAGTGGCACAAGGGTTCTCACAAGTTGACGGTTTGGAATTTGATGAGATCTTTGCCTCCGTTGCCCGTCTTGAATCAATTCACATTTTACTTGCTTATGTTGCCTTCAATGGTTTTACTTTACACCAAATGGACGTTAAAAATGCTTTTCTTAATGGTCCTCTACAATAATAAGTATATGTTGCACAACCACCTAGTTTCATTGACCCCGATCACAACAAACTTCACAAGGCCTTATGTGGCCTCAAACAAGCACCTCGTGCTTGGTATGATCTTCTTAAGAAGTTTATACTCGATGATGGTTTCATGAGAGGGGTGATTGACCCTACTCTCTTCACTAAGAGGGAAAAAGGTCATTTGATCTTGTGTCAAATTTACGTAGATGATATCATTTTTTGTTCTCCTAACATCCATTTATGAAGAAGTTTGCGGAATCCATGACAAAGAAATTTGAGATGTCACTTAATACAGACTTGAAGTTCTTTCTCGGTTTTCAAATCCAACAATGTCAAGAAGGAATTTTCTTGGCTTAAACTAAGTATCCAAAGGATATTCTTGCGAATTCGGCATGACAAACGCTAGTCCATGCAAGGAACCCATGCCAACCACAACTGCTCTGAACAAAGACACAAACAGTATTCCATTTGACCCATCTATTTACCGCTCTATGATTGGTTCATTGATTTATCTTTGTGCATCTAGACCAGATATCACGTTAAGTGTAGGCATTTGTGCAGGATTTCAAGCTTCCCCTAGGGAAAGCCACCATAAGACCGTGAAGCATATTCTCAGATACCTTGTTCACACCCCAAGGTTGGGTCTATGGTACCCCAAGCATGCCAAGTTTGATCTCATTGGGTACACAGATGCGGATTGGGCCGGAGACAAGGTGGGAAGAAAGTCCACCTCTGGGGCATGTTAGAATCTTGGATGCTCCTTGGTAAGTTGGTCCTCGAAGAATAAAAATTGTGTCTCCCTATCTATCGTTGAAGCCGAATATGTTGCAACCGCAATATGTGCAACACAATTGCTATGGTTGAGGAAGACTTTGAAGGACTACGCTATAACTTACAGACATGTGCCTCTACTATGAGACAATGAAAGTGCCATCAATATTGCTGAAAACCCTAGTGATGACTGTCGCACCAAGCACATTCACATTCGGTATCACTTCTTAAGAGACCATGTGCAAAAGGGTGACATTGACATTGCTCATGTTGGTACGAATATGTAGCTTGCTGACATTTTCACCAAACCACTAGATGAACGTAGGTTCTGTCAACTTAGGCGTGAACTTGGTACCTTGGAGCTTGATAGCATTATGTGAAAAATTGCACACATGCATACATTTATCTTATCTCTTGTCTAGATGGAGGCATTTATCTAGGGGGAGATACTCAATTCATGAGGTCTCATATCTCCTTGTCTCATGCCATGTTCGCTTAAACATGGTGGCCATGCCACATAATTAGAGTATCTCTATCATCACACGTAAAGTCATTACTGCTTGGTATGGTCGTACTTGCTGTGTCTATATATCAAGGTTCATCATCACATTGTTGGGAATATATGGTTCTCTGAAACTGCCTATAGATTATCCTCTCGGTCGTCCAGCCTCCCTCGGTCCACCGACATTCCTTGGACATTCGAATGTCCCGGTTGTCTGACTGCCCCGATCGTCCGACACTCTGGCTGCACCTATATAAAACTCGGGGGGACGCTCTTGTGGCTGGACATAACCTAACTCCCCATGCTGCCCACATCTGTTTCTTTTTTCCCTACATCACTAGGCCATCGTCGGGCCCCCGCCATCAGAACTCCGGCTGCTTCGCCGACCATCTTCCTCCAAATCTCTGGCCTAAGGTAGTCTCTCTCTTCCCCTTCCTCTTGCACCAATTATCACTCCAAGAATCTTTGCGAATTTGTGGGATCTGAGAGTCTCTTCTCTCATAGGTTGTTCGTCGTGTCCGTCGATGCAACTACATGCCGAGGATTAAGCACACCGGGCACAAGATCCCCGTGGGTTTGTCTGCCCGTGGCTCTCGTCGTGATGGGTATGAGAACTCCCAAGACCGGACTCATTCTCGCAAGCGCCTTGCCAAGCGTCCCATTTGGGAGGTTGTTTCTTCTTCAAAGGGCTATAGATTATGAAGAGGACATGGAGTATGAAGAACGATTTGAATATGCCGGTGTTCGCGTCAATGCCCCAAAGCTTGGCACTAGGAGGCCCTAGTACATGCCTCCTCCTCCGGATCAGCCTCAAGGTGATGCTCGTTGCATCTCTCTTGAACCACCTCCCTCTCTCAATCGTGAAATAAAGGATCTCACCCTAGTTTCCAAGCCAGCCTATCTTAAGTTTCATCGTGACATTGACCAGTTCACTATTGGGCATGACTCTACGGACTCCCGTTTCTATACGAATGTTCAGGCTGATAGTTTCTCCACTCTCATTGTCCCCAAGGGTCTGATTGTTCATCACTACATTGATTTAGAGCATATTCACGCTCACCCAACAAAATATCTTGGTGCCATTGTTCTCATTGAATCTTCTGGTCTTGCTGCCCCGTTTGCTTTTAAACATGATTTTAATCATGGTGCCATCCATGAGTTCTATGCCACTTGTTTCTTTGGTCCTAACAAAACTATCACTTGGATGACGTCTGACACCAAGGTCTCCGCTACATGTTCTCAGTTTGTCGATGCTCTTGGTTTTCCTGACTCTGGTTTCAAAATCCACAAGGGTGATCCTTATCATGCACCCAAAGTTGTTGAGGCTTGTGGCTATCTTCTAAAATCCTTTGATGAACTTGACGATGATGAAAAGGGCAAGGATCTAAATAAAGTATCTATTTGGAGGTCCCTCTTGTTTATCATTTTCAATGTATCATTCGCACCATCTATCCCAAAATGGGTGACAAAGTGATCCTCAGTGGGTACTGTATTGATCTTATGTCTCCTCTTAACTCGCACCCGAAAGGGAAAATCAATGTTCCTCACTTCCTATGGCATGATATTCGTCTTGCCAATTTTCAGTACGAGCGAGCTTTTTCCTCATGCTTCTTTTATTCAGGCTCTCATCGAGCATGTGTGTGACATCCCAAAATTATAAATTTTAGAATGTTAATATAATTATTAGATTCATTTTGTTTGTTTGTTTGAGTGATTGAAACTTGAGTGGAATTTGAAACATTTTTTTTAACTTTTGAATGAGAGGGAATAAAATGACTTTCCCATTTTCTTTCGAATTCAAATTCATCCATTTAAAATCAGTGAGAGAAAATAACATGACTTCTTCAACTATAAAGAATTTGAATGAATGTGGCATTTGAATTTTCCTTTAGTTTTTGATTTGAATTTTTATTTTTATTTTTGGCACAAGATTTCAACCACAAAATTTTTCCTGACAATATACTTGCCAAGCAAGAAAGAGAGGAGGTAACATGACACCCCCCAAAAAAATAAAAGTCAGAAGAAAAATAGTGCCAAAATTTTTAAAGACAAAATTTGAATTTTATTGAATTTAAAAAAAAAATTATAAAGTTTTTATTTTGTGAAAAGTAAAATGTCCATGTTGTAGGAAATTTTATTCTGAAAATTTTGATATATAATATGCCTATATAAAATATTCTCTTAATTTCGTTTATATTTGTTTTTGCTGTTTATTTTGAAAAAAAATAAAAACGACACTATTCACCAGGAAACACTATTCATCCGAGCTTGCCTTTGGGCTGGCCGAAATTTACTTGGCCCATGGGCATTTCGTCCCTCCTTTTCTCCTCTTTACGTATATATTTAGTCTCACATTGCCCAGCTATTGACCTTTAGACCTCCCTTCCACCTATAAATATAGACTCACAGGAGCATCCAAAAATCATCTATTTCGGGTTAAATCATCTTTTGATTTGACTAGGTTTATTAAATAAAAATATTCTTTTCTCTTCGGCGGGATTCCTCGAAGTCGTCTCCTCATTGGAATTAATTCTTACTCTGCATTCTAAAGGTATTTCTCTTCGTATTTTTTTACTCACGTAGTTTATTATTTCTAAACTAGTATTCCTACACTAGTATATGGTAGAGTAATTGGATATATTAATTAGCCTTCGTATTTACACATTAGTACTAGAATTCTTTTAGACATAGCACGTTTATTCCGTAAAACAGCTTGGCCCTGATTTTTCAAATAGCCATAACTTTTTACTCGTTTATTCGAATTAGATGAAACCAACGCATAGAGTTTCGTCTTGATCCCACCTATCCGGTGAACCTATCATATCAACTTTTTAAAATTTTCAAATTTCGAAATTTGTTCACACTCATATTCAAACTTCTTTTGATCATATCTTTTTATCCGTAGCTCCGCTTTAGATGAATTCAATTGCGTTGGATTCGTATCAAAGTAATCTTTCCGTTTGTATCATTAGTTTTAAATTTTCAACTTATAATTTTGATCAAATCAGATTTAACTATTAGTGCCCAAAAGTGTTCACATAGTTCTAAGCCGATTCAATGTTATATTGAAGTATTTGTATCTTTTGATCCGCTAGTTCAAATCTAGTAATTCTTTTTTCTACACGCTCATATTGATCTCCTATATCCAGTAGCATCATTAGTTTCGACCTTTGAACCTTACAAATTTGAGCGATTCCAATTTGTATTCGAACATTCATTTGATCTTATCTTGCAAATTGTACCTCATTTTCAATTGATTCCTTTTACCCCTAAACACTCATGTCATATATTTTTGTACGTAACCATCGTACTTCAGTTCAACTTCTCTTGACCATTTGAATGCAAATTCAATTCATACTTCAATTTGCTATAACTTGTGTTGTAGTGCTCCATTTCAAGAAATTCTTTCTACAAATAAATTCGTATATCTTATACTATTTGTCAAATAACATTCATGTTGTTCTCCCAATATTTTTGATCATCTCCCATAGCATATGCAAGTCGAGCTTATATAGCAATAGTTCATCGTCCATTACCTCTTTTGATCTCATTCATGGACCTTCACTTTACAACACACTTAGGACCTTTTTATTAAACCTTAGTACGTTGTTACTTTGCACCAAGACATGCTTTGTTCTTATGTTCTCTTGGTTCTTCCTTTTTGGCATGAATGTTTATTGAATGCTATTCATTTACGATAGATTGCTCGGAGTGTGGCGAGTAGAATTATCAGGATTTTGAGAGCGACTATCTTCATCAAGTAATACCAGGCAAGTCATTTGATCATGTATCACCTATGTTTTATGCATCGCAGTTCTACCATCCTATGCCCAATTGCATGCTAAGTAGGTACTTGGAAATTATTATTGCATATTGTAGTATCATGTGGTAGGCACCCAACAACCCCGTTACTTGGTCCGGGACGACAAATTTCATATTGCTATGCTTGAGTAGACGGGATTCTGGTTGAGAGTTTATCACGAGTGATGCGAGAATAATTTAATAACCAAGACCGGTTAAGTAAAGACTTTTCAAGACCTTGTGATGCAATGCAACTCTGGGTGAAGGACGGTTGATCGGCTCCCTGGAGAAACCAGTGGATGACCCGGGATGCTTGAGACGGCCATGACATCTTGCGGAAAGCTTCACCCAGGCTCAAAGAGACGGGCGGATATTTTCAAGACCCAAGGCTTACCTGCACAACCACAAGTCATTATGGGCTCTGGCTTGGTTGGACAACGCGACGACTCTGGACAGGCGGTGCTAGCAGATGTAGAAGAACGGTAGGATTGGATGGGCACCGACAGGGATTCAGAGGGACCCGTTGAAAGACCATGTTTTGATCATCCGGTCTTCAAACACCCTGAAGTGCGAGGACATACACGGAGGCGATCAAATCTTGTGGGGAACGTGTGCAAAACTCTGCAGAGTACTCAAACCTAATCGATTAGCCGTGTCCACGGTCATGGACATCTTGAGCCAAAGGAACTGAAGTTATCTGGAATTCTCAACACCATTTATATATTTGATGTGGGTAATATTGATAACCTGGGTATGAGAACTGGTTGGCGGAACCATCTCATTAACAACCAACAGCGTAGTAATATTTTGCTTTTAGCCCCTCTTGTTGTAGGAGAAAATTTGCTTTACGCTAAAACTTACAACACCACCTGCCATATATGCATATAGTATAGATGATATTTTACCCCTCTCTTTTGTGACTTGCCGGCATATTCAATATGCTGACCTACACGGCTGCAACGTCTTATGTTGCAGATATTTTCCTCGACGAGTAAGAGTACGATTCAGGGTTACGGTCCGCACTCAACCTGCCGTTGGTGTTATTTGGGACTCCACTCCCTTGACTGTTTCCGCTGAGATATTTAAGGTATATATCAGTTTTCCGCTATTTACATGTGATTGCACTTTGATATATACATTGATGTACCGTGTGTGCCAGCATACTGATCCAGGGATGGCACAGATACACGGAGGCTTGACTCGTTTTGAGTCGGGTCGCTACAATGTGCCTCCTTTCCCCTTGCTCGCACTCATGTGCATCGGAAGTGGGTCATTCCACCTCATATGGAGAATGCTTGGGCTCCCAAGAAATCCTCCTCTGTTCCCATTCGACGGGCTGCTACCAGGTCTCCTTCTGCTCCATCTAGCTCAACCCACTTCGGTCGTATTGCTCACTTTCTAGGGAAAGCCCACTCTGCCATGATGAAGGCTCTCTCTTTTCAGTGCTCACAAAACCATGATCTGGTCTCTCGCATGATCTCCTCCAAGAATTCCTTGAAGGCTCGTCTGAGAGACTCAGGTGCAACTGATGTGAGTGAGGATGAGCGTCCCCTTGAGTCTCCTATTTCTGACTTTGATTTCCCATATGGCCTTGAATGGGCTGACTTCTTTGACGAGGCTGCAGGCAGTGGGATCCATGGTGTTGATGATGTGATACGTCCCAAACGTATCTATAATTTCTGCTTGTTCCATGATCTTTTGGGTGACATTGTTATATGTTTTGCTACACTTTTATATCATTTTACACATATTTGGACTAACCTACTAACTCAGTGCACCCAGTGCCAGTTTCTGTCTGCTGATGTCTATTTTGCAGGGGCTTTTACCCAATTTTCTGAAGCCCGAAAAATCCCGAGAAAAATATATAAAAAAATCAGAGTACCGGAAGCTTCCACATCATCGAAGATGGGCCAGAGGGGAGCCATGGGCCGCCCAGGCGACCTGTGGGCGCGGCCTACCCCCTGGTCGAGCCAAGAGGCCGTCTAGGTGGGTCCCACCTCCTTCGGTGCCCTCCTTTGGCCTATATTTACTCCTCCGCGAGAAAACCCGTCAACCACATCGAGAATCGTGAATTTCTCCATCGTTCGGCCGCCGCAGCGCTTCTGAGATCGGGAGCGTCAGGAGACCTCTTCCAGTACCCTGTCGGAGGTAGGATTGACCTCCGGGAGCTTCTCCACCGCCATGGACGCTTTCCGAACCTGCCATGAGTAGTCCTCCTTGGACCATGGGTCCATGACCAGTAGCTATGTGATGCCTTCTCTCCAATCTTGTGCTTCAATGGTTAGTCCTTGTGAGCTGCCCAAATGATCAAGGCATCTATGTAATTCTCTAGCTATTGCTATGCTAGGTTTGTTGGGATCCGATGGATTATGAGATTATGTTCAAATTGTTATGAGTTATATATTTGATTATACTTTTATATTATGTTCCTTAGTGATTCTTGCATGTTCTCCATTGCTATTTATTGCTTTGGCTGATTAGTAGATTGTAACGCCAAGAGGGAGCGTTATGCATGATTGTGGGTTCATGCCCCTCGATGTCTAGCTTGAGTGACAAAAACATGAGACTAGGGGATGTCTTTTTGCCACCAGGGAGAAAACAACGGTGCATGTGACCATGGTTGCAAGGATTGTTTACTTTACACATAGTTCGTTAATGCAGTTGTCCATTGCTTTGAGATTACACTTTGGGTGGGGCTCGTAACTTAATACCGGATAGATGATATGGATATATATCTCAAGGTGGATGATTAGTAAGTAGATGCTGATGAATAAATGGTCTACTTGTCTTGGCGTACTGCCCATTACTATTGAACCTTTAACTATCAAGTAGCATAATTAGCATTCCACTGCGTTCATAATTCTGTCAATTGCCCAACTGTAATGTGTTTACCCAAGCATAGTTGTTTATCGTCTTTTGGGAGAGAGACATCACTAGTGAACATCATGTGACTCCGGTCCATATCACCATCATTGTTTACACCTCCACTATTCACCGTTGTCATTTACTTTTCTGTTCCAATCACTATTACTTTTCCTGCTTTTGTTTTGATCTTTGCAAACTACAAGGCCGGAGAGATTGACAACCTCTCTGTACTCGTTGGGAGCAAAGTTATTTGTGTGTGTGTGGGTCCACGTCTTCTGCTAGCGCCAGGGTGGAAGACACCTACTTGTTGAGCCTACGAGTCCACCTATTTCGATAAACCTTACAGTCTCTGAGTAAAGGAAAACTTGCTGCTGACTACATCTCAACCTTCCACTTGGGGTAACCAACAGGGTGCGAGAAGTATATACATCATCTTGTTATCAAGCAAAGTTTTCTGGCGCCGTTGCCGGGGACTCCAGTCTCCATGATAGGGGAGTTGCACGCTATCCTTTACCTTTGATTTTTAGTCTTCTTAGTTTGCTTTTTAGTTTTTGCTTTAGAGTCTTATACCAAAAACCACAAAAACAATTAGTTGCTTTTTTCTTGCTTGTTGCCGCTACTATGGGTTCCACTGAAAACAACAATGACTTTGTTCTGGCTTGTTGCCGCTACTTCACTAGTCACAACAACAATGACTTTATCTACACTCCTATTGCTGCTCCCGCCACTGGGGCTACGTCCTATGAGATTAAACCTGCTTTCTTGAACCTTGTTATGAAAGATCAATTCTCCAGTGCTCGAGATGATGCTGCTTTGCACTTGAACAATTTTGTTGAGCTTTGTGACATGAAAAAATATAAAGAAGTAGATGGTGATATTGTTAAACTTAATCTTTTTTCCTTTCTCCTTGAGAGGAGGAGCTAAAGTGTGGCTTTAATCTTTGCCTAGGAATAGCATAGATTCTTGGGATAAGTGCAAATATGCTTTTATTGGGAAGTACTACCCTCCTGCTAAGATTATCCAGTTAAGAAGTAACATTATGAATTTTAGGCAAGTGGATAATGAACATGTTGCTCAAGCTTGGGAGCGTATGAAATATCTTGTTAAGAATTTCCCTACACATGGTTTGACTACTTGGATGGTTATCCAAACTTTCTATGCAGGATTGAACTTTACCTCGCGAAATCTGTTAGACTCGGTCGCGAGAGGAACCTTTATGTCAACTACACTTGGTGCTGGCACAAAGCTATTGGATGAGATGATGACAAATTATTCTCAATGGCACAACGAGAGAGCTCCAAAAGGTAGGAAGGTAAACTCTGTTGAGGAGATCTCCTCCCTTAATAATAAGGTTGACTTGATCATGACTTTACTCACTAAGCAAGCTCCTATTGATCCTCATGATGTTCCTTTAAATTCTTTGGTTGCTCGAGAAAGAGAGAAAGTTGATGTTAATTTTATCTCTAGTAACAACTTTAATAACAATGCTTATAGGAGTAATTTTGGTAGCAATCCTAGATCGTTCCCATCCAACAACTATGGGAACAACAACAATTATCCTAGCACCAAAAACTCCACTTCTGAATTAGAGAGCATGCTTAAAGATTTTATCACTTCTTAAAAAGCCTTCAACAAGAATGTAGAAGAGAAACTAGAAAAATTAGATAGTCTCTCTTTGAAGGTGGACAACAGAGCTCATGATGTAGAGATGCTTAAAATTAGAACTTCCCCACTTGAGGAAAGGAACACTACACCCATGAATGCTATCCAAGTCCAAATTAATGAGAACATAAGAATGCTAGCCAAACTGAAGGATAGATGGGCTAGAGAAAAGGAAGAGGAGGAGAGAATTAAGAGCCTTCCTACACACTACCATTGCTACTATACAAGTTGTTGAGGATCTCAAAACTTTTAGCACCCATCGCACTCCTAGTCCCAATGGACCTATTAATGGTGATGCTAATACCTCAACTATAGGACAAGAAGGTCCTTTGAATTTAGAGACTACCAAAATAATGAGCTTAGATGACATTACTACCACTTTAATTAATGGTAGTAACCTTGATTTTGACAATTGTAGTCTCTCCGAACTTATCACCTTTTTGCAAAGAATGGCTAAAGACCCCCACACTAGTACACTCAATATTGCCTTCACCGAGCATATTACCAATGCTCTTATAAAAGCTAGGGAGGAGAAGCTCAAGCTAGAGCCTTCTATTCCTAGAAAACTAGAAGATGGTTGGGATCCTATGGTCAAGACCAAATTGAATAATATCTCTTTCTTTGCATTGTGTGATGTTGGAGCTAGTGCCTCCGTTATGCCCAAAAGAATGTATGATATGCTTGATTTGAAATCTTATGATCCATGTTCTTTTGGTGTTCGTATTGTTGATTCTTCCATAAAGAAACCTTTAGGGAGAATTGATGATGTTCTTATTATTGTCAATGATAATTATGTGCCCGTTGATTTTCTTATTATGGACATTGAATGTGATCCTTCATGTCCAATTATTTTGGGACGTCCTTTTCTCCGCACCATTGGTGCTATCATTGACATGAAAGAGGGAATCATTAAATTCCAATTCCCCCTTAAAAAGGGAATGAAACACTTCCCTAGAAAGAAGATTAAGTTACCTTATGCTCAAAGGCATAAAAGAAAGTGCTTGTTGGGAGGCAACCCAATTTGTTTTTACTTTTTCTTTTAGAGGTCTTGATGTTTGTTACTACTGTAGCAACATCATTGTATCTTTATTTTTAAGCTTTGTGCCAAGTTATAGCCTCCGATTGCAAGAAATTTCAAAAATTGTGACATGCAGTCGAGAAACAGATTATGTCTGCTTGACGAAAAAAATCGCCAAAATCACCTGATCATCTTTTTGATCTGACTTTTTTTGACAGCATGATCTATATAATTTCCTTTCTTCCATCTGTTCTGAGTTATTTTGATTTGAGTTGCATAAGTGCCGTGAATAAATTACTTACTACATGTTGTTCTGTTTTTCACAGATTCTGCCATGCTTTGCGTTTTCATTGTTTTGCAAATCCTAAGATCACTTTTTATTTGCAAAAACCTTTTGGCAATCATGAGAAACAATAGCTTTTTAATGAAAATCTTTATTTCCAGCAGGTAATGAATTATTTCATTAAGGGTACTAACCACTCTAATCAGCTTATGATGAGTTTCGTATGAAGGGAGTTTTCAAGTATGCGATGGGAGATGATGAAAGAAGATACAGGAGTGTCAAGCGCTCAAGCTTGGGGATGCCCCCATGCACCCCAAGAAATATTCAAGGAGACTCAAGCGTCTAATCTTGGGAATGGCCCCGTGCATCCCCTTCTCTATCAACAATCATCAGTTCGTCCATCTCCATGCTATATTTTTATCACTTCATATGTTATGTGCTACGGATGGAGCGTCCCGCTCTTTACTTTTTAGTTTGTTTTAGTTTTTCTTGCTGTTCATAACAAGTCAGAACCTAGCCTACCTTGTTTGGGAGAGAAACACGCTGCATTCCACTATAGAACACAACATAGGTTTTCATGCTTATCTTTTTTGTGTGTTCTCTATCTTTACTTAGCTACTGTCATGCTTAGCTCTTAGTTTTCATGTTTATCCTTTTAAGAGCTTTTATTTAGGTTGCTTTTAGAACTTTGTTGAGTGATCATGCTTATCTTGTTTAGAGAGTTGGCTTGTTGCACTGAGTTGTGTGTCTTGCATGAGTAGGTAATTAAGATTGCTATTTAAGTATAGTAGTAACTTGCAATAGTTTTGAGGTATTGATTTGAGTAATGTTTGGACTATTGGTGCCAAGAGCTTAAGCCTATTAGTGATAGGTGTCATATTTTGGGAAATCCATGTGTTTTTCAAAAACTAAAATTAGTTGAGAACAATAGCTACTAAATTGATCGCTAACCTCTTGAGGGGTTGGAATATATAGAGTACCGTCACGTTACCATGAGTCGAGGATGCGCAAGGATAACCAAACCCACAAACACTCCTCCTCGGGTTACTTGTCTCTTTGTGAATTTCCTAACTAGATAGAGAGTTACCGATAATAAGTGTATGAGTTCTTCTAACTAATGAGAGTATTCGATTGTTGGCACTTCCACCATCCATATTTTGCTAGCCTCTTCGGTACCGTGCATTGCCCTTTCTCACATTGAGAGTTGGTGCAAACTCCGCTTTGTCATACATAAGCCTCATTATATCTTTCCTCAAAACAACCACCATACCTACCTATTAAGGCATTTCCATAGCCTTTCTGAGATACATTGCCATGCAACATCCACCATCTCATGACTGGATGTTCATGTCATACATGCTTTTGCTTGATCATAGAGTCGCATGATAGTTGGGCCTTGCCCCAATTATTGCTACATGACTCGCTAGTATCATTGCATATCCTGCTACACACGTAGAGGCATACATTTGCATACATCATGATAGTTTTCACTTGTCTTTATGTTGAGTACTTCTTATAAAGTGTGATGATCTTCTTTTTATTCAAGTAAAACATAGAGTGTTGCCCTTAAGTGAGGAATAGATCCCAAAGAGGACAAACAAAAGATCCCAAAGAGGACAACTAGGAGATAAAAAGAAAGAGCCAAAGAGGCCACAAAAAATTAATAAATAAATTAAAAGAGAGAAGGGGGCAAGACTACTATTTCTTTTGAAAGATCCACACTTGTACTCCATTGCTATATTTGTACTACATAGAGATTATCATTCATGCATAACTATGTGGGGACCCTTACACTATCGAACTTGGTTTGCATGTTCCAATGACGAGCCTCCTCAAATGAGCTCTAGGTCTTCATGAGCAAACAAGTTGGATGCACCCCCACTAGTTCCATTAGAGAGCTTACCTTAGCTCATATGTGCATCCGTTACATGGCAATCCCTACTCCTCACATCATATCTATCATTTGGCTTTCTCTCGCCTATGGTTGTCCTCATTGATGTGAGCCTTTCACACCTTTTTGTCTTCCTTCCCCGTCATTATTCTATTTGCCATCCTAAGTGCCAACATATCTTTCTTACGATCATCCATTGCATGAGTGCTCAAAGTCGAAAGGGAGAGGATCATTTTGACTTGTGCCTGACTAGTGGTCTAGGGATGAGTCAAAATAAGATTCCGAAGAGACCAAGTGTGAGGTTTAGTAGATTGAGTTCTCAATTAAAAAAAAATTTATGATCTCAATCCATCTCCCACTTCTTTCATGCAAACACCATTTGGATACATTCGAGTCACGGATAGCGAGAGCTCTTGCACCTTTATGTTCTTTCTTTGCTAATTTCAATACTAGATATAGACTCTTGCTTGTTATTGTCTTGACTTGAATTGCGTATCTTACTTGCTTTACTTTGAAGTTCTTATATGTGTGTTAGCATGTCACCACAGAAATTATTGTGTTATCATTTATCTACTCGAGGATGAGCATAAATTAAGCTTGGGGATGTTGATACGTCCCAAACGTATCTATAATTTCTGCTTGTTCCATGATCTTTTGGGTGACCTTGTTATATGTTTTGCTACACTTTTATATCATTTTACACATATTTGGACTAACCTACTAACTCAGGGAACCCAGTGCCAGTTTCTGTCCGCTGATGTCTATTTTGCAGGGGTTGTTACCCAATTTTCCAAAGCCCGAAAAATCCCAAGAAAAATATATAAAAAATCAGCGTACCGGAAGATTCCAAATCACCGAAGATGGGCTGGAGGGGGGCCAGGGGCCGTCCAAGCGACCCGAGGGCGCGGCCTACCCCCTGGCCGCGCCAAGAGGCCGCCTGGGTGGGTCCTACCTCCTCCTGTGCCCTCCCTTGGCCTATATTTCTCGTCCGCAAGAAAATCCTTCAATCACATCCAGAATCGCAAATTTCTCCATCGTTCCGCCGCCGCAGCGCTTCCGAGATTGGGAGCGTCACGAGACCTCTTCCCGGCACCCTGTTGGAAGGATGATTGACCTCCGGGAGCTTCTCCACCGCCATGGATGCTTCCCGGACCTACCGTGAGTAGTCCTCCTTGGACCATGGGTCCATGACCAGTAGCTATGTCATGTCTTCTCTCCAATCTTGTGCTTCAATGGTTAGTCCTTGTGAGCTGCCCTACATGATCAAGGCATCTATGTAATTCTCTTGCTATTGCTATGCTCGATTTGTTGGGATCCGATGGATTATGAGATTATGTTCAGATTGTTCCGAGTTATATATTTGATTATCCTTTTATATTATGATCCTTAGTGATTCATGCATGTTCTCCGTTGCTATTTATTGCTTTGGCCGAGTAGTAGATTGTAACTCCAAGAGGGAGCGTTATGCACGATTGTGGGTTCAAGCCCCTCGATGTCTAGCTTGAGTGACACAAACATGAGACTAGGGGATGTGTTGTTGCCACCAGGGAGAAAACAACGGTGCTTGTGACCACGGTTGCAAGGATTGTTTACCTTACGCATAGTTCGTTAATGCAGTTGTCCGTTGCTTTGAGTTTACACTTTCGGTGGGGCTCGCAACTTAATACGGGAGAGATGTTCTGGATAGATATATCAAGGTGGATGATTAGTAAGTAGATGCTGATGAATAAACAGTCTATTTGTCTTGGCTTACTGCCCATTACTATTAATCCTCTAACTATCAAGTAGCATAATTAGCATTGCAGTGCGTTCATAATTCTGTCAATTGCCCAACTATAATGTGTTTACCCAAGCATAGTTGTTTATTTTCTTTTGGGAGAGAGACATCACTAGTGAACATCATGTGACTCCAGTCCTCATCACCATCATTCTTTACGCCTCCACTATTTACCGTTTTCATTTACTTTTCCGTTGCAATCACTATTACTTTTCCCGCTTGTGTTTTGATCCTTTGCAAACTACAAGGCCGGAGAGATTGACAACCTCTCTATACTCGTTGGGAGCAAAGTTATTTGTGTGTGTGTGGGTCCACGTCTTCTGCTAGCGCCAGGGTGGAAGGCACCTACTTGTTGAGCCTACGAGTCCTCCTGGTTCGATAAACCTTACAGTCTTCGAGTAAGGGAAAACTTGCTGCTGACTACATCTCAACCTTCCACTTGGGGTAACCAACGGGATGCAAGAAGTATATACATCATCTCGTCATCATGATGAAACTGATTATGATCTCTGATCGCGCGTGTCCAACATTTTGCTCTTCCCTTTTTGGTATTGATGCCAAGGGGGGGAAGATTATCGTAGTATTTTCTTATTTGCTTAGTATGGCACTATGTAATGATATTTATGAATGTTGAACTATTATGAATGTTGAACTGCTATGTAATGCTATTAATGTTGAACCACTATTGTTTTGTGTTGTTGTGATTGTTGAACTTCCATGATCTATCCTTCTATGACATGTTTGATGCACTCATTATCAAGTAAGGGGGAGCTCATGTCCACAATTAGCTCACTATGCATACAATAAGGGGGAGATCTCTAACAAATCCCTACTAAGCGTCATAAGTACAATTCATTTATTTTGAGTGCAATATGTATGTTGTCATCAACTATCAAAAAGGTGGAGATTGAAAGTACAATCATGCCTTTAATTTTATTTTGATGTTGTTGACAACATACACATAGGTAACTAATCACCTCTGTCAAGTGCGTTTCAGGTTTAGTTATCATGAGATTATCGGTGTGGATATTAACTGCCACATTCACGATATTCAAGTACAGAGAAACAAGACAAAATAGCTCTATATCTTTTGGTTTACTATTGAGTATAGGGATTCCACACTATTAAGAAGGGATCACTAGTTCTCGCGATAGACTTGCTCAAAAATCCAAGAAAAACCCATGGTTGAATTCCGATCTTGAAGTGAATGATGTGTCCTCTGATGGCTCGGATGACCAACCTCTCCACACGTCCGATGCTTAACAACTCTCGGTTGGCCGATGCCACCGGAGGTCCGGAGCTACCTCACCCGCATCAAATAATCAGATTTCTGATCGTTCTGCTCGACCGACCTTCAGACGTCCGTGTGTGGTCGGGAATCCGACGCCGTCCCAACCAAACCAAACTGATTGGACGTCCGGCCCTTCCGAACAACCGTGCGCCAGTCGGCTGGCGATCTTCGGGCGTTCGAACCCTGTGCTGGTCTGCTCTCAAATGCCCTGGGTTGCTGTCCTTAGTGACTCGTTGTCCGACCCCTGTCAGACGTCCGGCCCTTCCCTTGTGTCCGGGCGACCAGAACCTATCGGATGTCCGGCAAGTGCGCAATATAATGTTGGAAATATGCCCTAGAGGCAATAATAAATTGGTTATTATGATATTTTCTTATCCATGATAATCGTTTATTATCCATGCTATAATTGTATTGATTGGAAACTCAAATACATATGTGGATAGATAGATAACACACTGTCCCAAGTGAGCCTCTAGTTGACTAGCTCGTTGATCAAAGATGGGCCATAGATAAGTGTTGTCACTTGATAACGGGATCACATCATTAGGATAATGATGTGATGGACAAGACCCAAACTATGAACGTAGCATATGATCATGTCAGTTTACTGCTACCGTTTTCTGCATGTCAATGTATATATTCCTATGACCATGAGATCATGCAACTCCCGGACATTGGAGGAATACCTTGTGTGTTATCAAACGTCGCAACGTAACTGGGTGACTATAAAGGTGCTCTAGAGGTATCTCCAAAGGTGTGTGTTGGGTTGGCATGGATCAAGACTGGGATTTGTCACTCCGTGTGACGGAGAGGTATCTCGGGGCCCACTCGGTAATACAACATCACAACAAGCCTTGCAAGCAATGTGACTAAGGAGTTAGTTACGCGATCTTGTATTACGGAACGAGTAAATAGACTTGTCGGTAACGAGATTGAACTAGTTATAGAGATACCGATGATTGAATCTCGGGCAAGTAACATATCGAAGGACAAAGGGAACAACATACGGGATTAACTGAATCCTTGACATAGAGGTTCAACTGATAGTTATATTCGTACAATATGCAGGAGCCAATATGGACATCCATGTACCGCTATTGGTTATTCATCGAAGAATGTCTCAGGTCATGTCTACATAGTTCTCGAACCCGTTGGGTCTGCACACTTAAGGTTCGGTGACGTTTCGGTATAGTTGAGTTATAGGTGTTGGCAACCGAAATTTGATCGGAGTCCCGGATGAGATCCTGGACATCACGAGGAGCTCCAGAATGTTTTGGAGGTAAATATTTCTATATAAGAAGTCCTGTTTTGGTCATCGGAAAAGTTTCGAGTACTTCGGTAGTGTACCGGGAGTGCCGGGAGGGTACCGGGGAGCATCGAGAGGGGTGTCACGCCCCGAGGGGCCTCATGAGCTGTGGGAGGATACAAACCATCCCCTAGTGGGCTGGGCTAAGCCCCCACTAAGGCCCATGAAGTTTGAGAAAGAAAAAACCCAAAGATGGATGAGGAGGAAAGGGTTTACAAGTGGAGAGGAGGAATCCTACTCCTAGTAGGATTGGAGTAGGACTCCTCCACCTCCAATTTCGGCCAAACCTTGAGGGTTTGAGGCCGCCTCCTCCCCTCCCTCCCTCCTATATATACTAGAGGAATTAGAGGCAGCCCTAACCCCAATTGCTACGTGCTCCCTCTACTTATCTCTAGATCCGTTTCTCCTCTAGTCTAGTTCGGCAGTGCTTAGGCGAAGTCCTGCTGGATTAGTTCACCACCACCACCACCATACCGCCGTGCTGGAGAACTCACCTACCTCTCCGCCCCTCTTGCTGGATCAAGAAGGCGGGGATCGTCATCGAGCTGTACGTGTGCTAAATGCGGAGGTGCCCTCCGTTCGGCACTAGATCGAGATGGGATCGCGGGACGGATCATGATGAGATCACGGGACGGGCTGTGATTTGGATCACGAAAATGTTCCACTACATCAACCGCATTATATACGCTTCCGCTTAGTGATCTACAAGGGTATGTAGATTCACTCTCCCCTATCGTAGATGACCATCACCATGGACAGGTACTACGTGTGCGTAGAATTTTTTTTGTTTCCCATGCAACGTTCCCCAACACATAAGTGACATGCAATGGTCATTTTCTACCACTACTATATACAACCCCTTCCCTGCTCTGGTGGGGGCTATCCAACACACCACAAAGGATTCCAAGAACACTTCTCTCCCCCACTCAGTTCACTCCTCACGAAATCCTAGATCCCAAGAGCGTTTGTGAGATTCTTGAGTGTTGTTCCAATCAAAAGATAGATCGTCCCTCCCTCATCATCTCAAAAAAAGCAACTCGTGATTTGAGCAATTTTTGAGCGGTTCCCTTGATCTTGTTACTCTTGGAGGTTGGAGACTCCTAGGCGATAGGAGTTCTTCAGAGAGGAATCAAACCTTTATGATTTCCCCCAAAAAGTTTGTGAGGGTTTGGAGGCTACCTAAAGGCCTACCACTAGTGGTTGAGAAACGCCTTCGTGGTGTTGCCTCAAGGAGAGAATAGGGTGAGCCTTCATGGCGTTGGTGTGCCTTCGTGGTAACATCCACCTCTCCAAAACGGTGGCGTAGCTTCTCTCCAAGGAAGTGAACATCGGGATACATCCTCGTCTCTCGGAGTTGCGGTTATTCCTAACCCTAGCCCTAGCTCCTTACTTGTGGTTACTTGTCTCCTTACGTGTAAAACTGCTTAACCCATAGGATGCACCCTGCAGGCTTGTGGCCTCTCGCAAGTGCCCTGCCCCTATTCAAAGTCTTATGGGTTTCTTATGGTCCAAGAAAAATCATTCCAGAGATTTTATTTTGTTTTGACCCCGTTTAATATTCATTATCTGCAATACACAAAAACATGGAAAAACAAAAACTAGCACTAGGCTCTAGATTAATATGTTAGTCCCGAAAATAATATAAAACAACATATTAATGCATATAGAACATCCAAAACAGATAATATAATAGCATGGAACAATAAAAAATTATAGATACGTTGGAGATGTATCATCGAACACACCACAATAGATTCCAAGAACACTTCTATCCCCCACTCACTTCACTCCTCACCAAAGTCCTAGATCCTAAGAGTGTTTATGAGGATTCTTGAGTGTTGTTCCAATCAAAATATAGATCCTCCTTCCCTCCTCATCAGAACCAAAGCAATTCGTGATTCGAGGAAGTTTTGAGCGGTTCCCTTGATCTTGTTACTCTTGGAGGTTGGAGACTCCTAGGTGGTAGGAGTTCTTCGGAGAGGAATCAAGCCTTTGTGATTTCCCGCAGAAAGTTTGTGAGGGTTTGGAGGCCACCTAAAGGCCTACCGCTAGAGGTTGAGAAACACCTTCGTGGTGTTGTCTAAAGGAGAGAATAGGGTGAGCCTCGTGGCATTGGTGTGCCTTAGTGGTAACATCCACCTCTGTAAACAGTGACGTAGCTTCCCTCCGAGGAAGTGAACATCGGGATACATCCTCGTCTCTCAGAGTTGCGGTTATTCCTAACCCTAGCTCCTTACTTGTGGTTACTTGTCTCCTTACCTGTATAACTATTTTCATATTAAGGTTGTTTATCTAGTTAAGTGGTTAACTTGTGTATCATACTTGCCACCTTATCTCCGGTGCAATGGTTAGGCTAAAGTTCAAATTCCACATTATTGCCTAAAATTGCTAAGTAACAATTAAAATTTGTAATTGTACTTATTCACCGCCTTTAGGTCCATCTCGATCCTTTTCTATAGGGAGGTTGCTACTTCAAAAAGATCCCCGGCAGCGGGCCGAAAATACTTCTGATTGTTCTGTTGTGTATCCCTTGCAACGGCGCCAGGAAGTATTGTGTCGACGGCACCAGGAATCTTTCAGCTACGGCTACGCCTTAAGGGACTTCCTAGGCAAGTATGCAAAGGATTTCCCCCGTGGCCTTGGAGCCTTGCGTTGGTGTTCCCTCAAAGCGGAAAGGGTGATGTAGCACAACGGTGATAAGTATTTCCCTCAGTTTGAGAACCAAGGTATCAATCCGGTGGAAGAGTATCTCAAGATCCTGCACAAACACAAAAGCTTGCACCCAACACTATGAAGGGGTTGTCAATCCCTTATAGATTGTTTGCCAAGTGAGAACTGAAAGCAACAAAGTAACAAAGCAAAGTAAAAGCGGAGATGTAAACGATGGATGTGAATAGACCCGGGGGCCGTAGTGTCTACTAGTGGCTTCTCTCATGAAAGCAAGTAGACGGTGGGTGAACAAATTACTGTCGAGCAATTGATAGAACTGTGCCGAGTCGTGATGATATCTATGCAATGATTATTTCTATACGCATCACGTCCAAAACAAGTAGACCGATACTTTCTACATCAACTACTATTACTCCACACGTCGACCGCTATCCAGCATGCATCTAGTGTATTAACTTCATAAGAACAGAGTAACGCCTTAAGCAAGATGACATGATGTAGAGGGATAATCTCAAACCAATGATAAAAACCCCATCTTTTTACCCTTGATGGCAACTGCTTGATGTGTGCCTTGCTGCCCCTACTGTCACTAGGAAAGGTCACCACATGGAAGAACCCAAAACCAAGCACTTCTCCCATTGCAAGAATCATAGATCTAGTTGACCAAACAAAACCCAAGACTCGGAGAGACTTACAAGGATATCAAATCATGCATATAAGAAATCAGCAAAGACTCAAATATATATCTTAGATAATCTGATCACAAGTCCAGAATTCATCGGATCTCGACAAACACACCGCCAAAGAAGATTAAATCAAATAGATCTCCATGAAGATCATGGAGAACTTTGTATTGAAGATCCAAGAGAGAGAAGAAGCCATCTAGCTACTAACTACGGACCCATAGGTCTGAAGTGAACTACTCACGAGTCATTGGAGGAGCGATGATGTTGATGAAGAAGCCCTCCAGCTCCAAAGTCCCCTCCGGCAGGGTGCCGGGAAGGGTCTCCAGATGAGATCTCGCGGAAATGGAAGCTTGCGGCAGCGGAAAAGTATTTTCGAGGATCCCCTGATTTTTTGCGGAATATTTGGGAATATATAGGCGCAAGATCTAGGCCAGGGGGCGGCCAGGGTGGCCACAAGCTTTCCCACCGCCGCCTCCCCCGTGGTGGCGTGGTGGGAGCTTGTGGGCTCCCTGGGGCCCACCTGGCTTGGCCCAAAGGCTCCCTGGTCTTCTTTCGTTCGGGAAAAAATCATTTCGGGGTTTTTATTCCGTTTGGACTCCGTTCCAAAATCAGATGTGAAAAGAGTCAAAAACACGAAAAAAAACAGGAACTGGCACTTGGCACTGAATTAATAAGTTAGTCCCAAAAAGATATAAAAAGGTACATAAAAGATACAAAGAAGGCAAGATAACAGCGTGAAACCATCAAAAATTATAGATACGTTTGAGACGTATCAAGCATCCCCAAGCTTAACTCCTGCTCGTCCTCGAGTAGGGAAGTGATAAGAATGAATTTTTGATGCTTTCATGCTACCTAGCATAGGTGTCCTTTGTAATTCCTCTTATGTGACGTGAATGTTCAGATCCATTAGATTAAAAACAATAGTTTTCTATTGACGTGGAAACAATAATAATTCAAGCAAACTAGCAAGGTAATCATGAACTTTCAAAATAACAAGGCCAAAAGAAAGTTATCCCTACAAAGCATATAGTCTGGCTATGCTCTATCATCATTGCACAACGAATTTAAATCATGCACAACCCCGGTACTGGCCAAGTCATTGTTTCACACCTTTACTCTCTCAAACATTTTCAACTCTCACGCAATACATGAGCGTGAGCCATGGTTATAGCACTATAGATGGTGTGGAATGTGGTGGAGGTTGCAAGACAAAAAGGAGAAGATAGTCACATTAACTAGGCATATCAATGAGTTGTGGAGATGCTCATCAATAGATATCAATGTGAATGAGTAGGGATTGCCATACAAATGATGCACTAGAGCTACAAGTATGTGAAAGCTCTTAAAGGAAACTAGTGGGTGTGCATTCAACTTGCTTGCTCACGAAGACCTAAGGCAATTTTGAGGAAGCCTATCATTGGAATATACAAGCCAAGTTATATAATGAGAATTCCCACTAGCTATATGGTGGTGACAAAACGAGAGACTCTCAATCATGAAGATCATGGTGCTCAATATGCACAAGTGTGGAAAAAGTGGTAGCATTGTCCCTTCTCTCTTTTTCTCTCATTTTTTGGGTGGGCTCTTTGGCCTCTTTTTTTATAGGCTTCTTTGGCCTCTTTTATTTCCTCACATGGGACAATTCTCCAATAATGATGATCATCACACTTTCAAGTCAAAACTTAGAGCAATTATGACTCTATATGGAATGCCTTCGGTAGTGTACCGTGGCAATGATCTAGCATGGCATAGACATCAATGGAAACATCATGCTAGCTATATTACTATCATGCAAAGGCAATGTAGACGTGGTGGCACATATCATGGTGGTAGTTGCATGGCAATATATCTCGGAATGACTTTGAAAAAGCCATAGTAGGTAGGTATGGTGGCTGTTTTGAGGGAGGCTAATGGTGGGTTTTGTGTACCGGCGAAAGTTGAAAGGCACTAAGAAGATAGTGATGGTGGAAGGTGAAAGTGCATCTAAACCATGGACTAAACATTAGTCATGAAGAACTCATATACTTGTTGCAAAAGTTCTATTAGTAATCGAAACAAAGCATTCAACGCATACTCCTAGGGGAAGGGTTGGTAGGTATAAACCATCGCGCGATCCCGACCGCCACGCAAAGGATGATAATCAATATACTAATCATGCTCAGATTTCATCACATAGCGGTTCACCATACGTGCATGCTACGGGAATCACTAACTTTAACACAAGTATTTCTAGATCCACAACACCTTACTAGCATGACTTCAATATTACCATAACCACAACTCAAAACTTATTGAGATGAATCAAACTTCTCTAACTATTCAATGCACATGAAGATGGAAGTTTTCGTATCCCTTTGGATAACTAACCCTTTTGAGACTTCTTTCAAAGCATAGATCAACTACCAAGCCACGCACCGCTGCGCTCTACAAGATATAAGTGAAGCACATAGAGCAAAAGTATCTAGCTCAAAAGATATAAGTGAAGCACATGTGAGCTGAATTATCTACCAAAAGATATAAGTGAAGCTCGACAAAATCATGGTGTGTGCATGTCTCTCTCTATAGGTGTGCAGCAAGGATGATTGTGTCACAACAAAAATAAAATACTCCTACGATACAAGACGCTCCAAGCGAAAGCACATAACATGTGGTGAATAAAAATATAGCCCCAAGTAACGTTACCAACGGACTAAAGACGAGAGAGGGGATACCTTCCCGGGGCATCCCCAAGCTTAGGCTTTTACGGCATCCTTGAATCTCTTGGGGTGCCTTGGGCATCCCCAAGCTTGAGCTCTTGCCACTCTTTATCTCTTTGTCCATAAGAACTTCACCCAAAACTTTAAAACTTCACAACACGCAACTTAAACAGAAACTCGTGATAACATTAGTACAAGAAAGCAAACCACCACTTCCTTAGGTACTGTAGAAAACTTAAATTCTACTTGTTCTGATGTTGGCTTACTGTAATTTCAATCTTCCATGGCTAATACCCCCCGATACTATCCATAGTTTCATCAAAATAAGCAACCAACACAACAAAAACAGAATCTGTTAACAGCAGACCAGTCTGTAGCAATCTGTATGTTTCGTATACCTATGGTACTTCAAAATTCATGAAAATTACGACAGTATGAAGAATTTGCATAGCAATCAGCAGAAAAAAAGAATCAACTCAAAATATCTTACAGAAAAAAAATGAAAATTCTTTTCGTGAGCAGAAAGTTTCTGTCTTTCCCAGCATGACCAAACGATCATCCTCAAGACTAATCATAACGGTTTTGCTTGGCACAAACGCAAAAAGAAACACAAAAAACACAATCATAACAGAATTATGAAAGTGTGGAAAACACAAAACATAAATAAAAAGGATAGATTCGTTGGGTTGCCTCCCAACAAGCGCTTTTGTTTAACGCCCTTAGCTAGGCGAAAGTGATGGAATCACGTATAGTCATCTTTGGTGCTCAAACCATTGGTAGCCCTCATCGTAGATTCATAAGGCAATCTTATTTTCTTTCTAGGAAAGTGCTCCATGCCCTTATTTAAGGGAAATTGAAATCTATTATTCCCTTCCTTCATATCGATGATAGCACCAATAGTCCTTAGGAAAGGTCTACCAAGAATAATGGGACATGAAGGATTGCAATCTATGTCAAGTAGAATGAAATCCACGGGTACATAGTTCTTATTTGCAACAATAAGAACATCATCGATCCTCCCCATGGGCTTCTTGACGGTAGAATCCGCAAGATGCAAATTAAGAGAACACTCTTCAATCTCATGAAAACCAAGAATATCACATAAAGACTTTGGAATCGCGAAAACACTAGCACCCAAATCACACAAAGCAATGCACTCATAGTTTTTGATCTTGATTTTGATAGTAGGTTCCCACTCGTCATGAAGTTTTCTAGGTATCGAGACTTCTAGTTCGAGCTTCTCTTCAAGAGATTTCATCATAGCATCTAAGATATGCGCGGTAAAGGCTTTGCTTTCGCTATAAGCATGTGGAGAGTTTGCAATGGATTGCATCAAAGAAATGCATTCAAACAAGGATCAATTATCATAATTGAATTCCTTGAAATCCAAAGTGGGAGTTTCATTACTACCCAAAATTTTGACTTCTTCTACTCCACTCTCCACACCTTTATCATCAAGATAGGTGGACTCCGAACCATTGGGGCGTTTTTCAACCAAAGTGGATTCATATCCAGCCCCTCCATAAGTAGGTTTAACACGCGAAAACAAACATTCAAGAGGAGACACACCAAGCACTTTAAGATCTTCATGATCTCCATCACTAGAACACACCCTTTTAAACCATTCATGTCTAGCGCGAATTTGGGCGGTACTTTCTTTGCTCTCATTCATGGAGATACGCACAGCTTTCAAAGTTTCATCCAAGTTGATCTTGGGAGGAGCGCATCTAACTTTCAAAGCATCCATATCACAAGACATCCTATCAACGCTTTTAGCCAAATCGTCTATTTTGAGTAGTTTTTCCACTATGGACGCATTGAAAATCTTTTGAGAGTTGATGAACTCTTTGATATTACTCTCTAGATCGGAGGGTAATTTGTTCTGATTTCCATAAGTGTTGTCGTAGGAATTGCCATAATTGTTAGAGGAGTTACTAGGAAAAGGCCTAGGAACATAGTTTCCTCTAAAAGCATTGTTGTTGCCAAAATTGTTCCTACCAACAAAATTCACGTCCAAACTAGCGTTGCTACTCTCAATCAAAGAAGATAATGGCATGTCATTAGGATCTACAGTAGTGTTTCTACTAGCAACCAAATTCATCAACTCGTCCACCTTAGCACTAAGCGAGTTAATTTCTTCTATAGCGTGCACCTTTTTGCTTGCAGGCGACCTTTCAGTGTGCCACTGAGAGTAGTTGGTCATGATATTGTCTAGGAGTTTTGTAGTGTCTCCTAACATGATTTCCATGAACGTTCCACCTGAGGCGGAGTCCAAGATATGGCGAGAAGCGAAATTCAAACCAGCATAAAAGATTTGTATAATCATCCACAAACTCAAGCCATGAGCGAGACAATTTCTAATCATAAGCTTCATCCTCTCCCAAGATTGTGCAACGTGTTCATGATCAAGTTGCTTGAAATTCACGATATCGTTATGTAAGGAGATGATCTTAGCCGGCAGAAAATACTTGGATATGTAAGCAACTTTGCACCTATCCCAAGAATCGATACTATTTTTAGGCAAAGAAGAAAACCAAGTTTTTGCGCGATCTCGCAATGAGAAAGGAAAAGGTTTCAACTTAATCACGTCATTATCCACATCTCTTTTCTTTTGCATATCACAAAGCTCAATGAAGGTATTGAGATGGGATGCGGCATCTTCACTAGGAAGGCCAGAGAATTGCTCTTTCATAACAAGATTCAGCAAAGCTGCGTTGATTTCATACGATTCCGCACTAGTGGCGGGAGAAATCGAAGTACTAATAAAATCATTATTATTACTGCTCGAGAAGTCGCAAAGTTTGGTGTTTTCAGACATGATGTCTTCAACAAACAAACAAGCACACAAGCAAGCAAGAAACCGGCAAAGGAAAACGGCAAGGGCAAAAGAAAACGGCGAAGGAGAAAGAAAGTAGACAGTGGGTGAACAAATTACTGTCGAGCAATTGATAGAACTGTGCAGACTCATGACGATATCTATGCAATGATTATTTCTATAGGCATCACGTCCGAAACAAGTAGACAGATACTTTCTGCATCTACTACTATTACTCCACACGTCGACCGCTATCCAGCATGCATCTAGTGTATTAACTTCATAAGAACAGAGTAACGCCTTAAGCAAGATGACATGATGTAGAGGGATAATCTCAAACCAATGATAAAAACCCCATATTTTTGCCCTTGATGGCAACTGCTTGATGTGTGCCTTGCTGCCCCTACTGTCACTGGGAAAGGTCACCACATGGCAGAACCCAAAACCAAGCACTTTTCCCATTACAAGAATCATAGATCTAGTTGTCCAAACAAAACCCAAGACTCGCAGAGAGTTACAAGGATATCAAATCATGCATATAAGAAATCAGCAAAGACTCAAATATATATCATAGATAATCTGATCACAAGTCCACAATTCATCGGATCTCGATAAACACACTGCCAAAGAAGATTACATCGGATAGATCTCCATGAAGATCATGGGGAACTTTGTATTGAAGATCCAAGAGAGAGAAGAAGCCATCTAGCTACTAACTACGGACCCGTAGGTCTGAAGTGAACTACTCACGAGTCATTGGAGGGGCGATGATGATGATGAAGAAGCCCTCCAGCTCCAAAGCCCCCTCCGGTAGGGTGCCGAGAAGGGTCTCCAGATGAGATCTCGTGGAAACGGAAGCTTGCGGCGGCGGAAAAGTATTTTCGAGGCTCCCCTTATTTTTTGCGGAATATTTGGGAATATATAGGCGCAAGATCTAGGCCAGGGGGCGGCCAGGGTGGCCACAAGCTTGCCCACCGCCGCCTCCCCCCTGGTGGCGTGGTGGGAGCTTGTGGGCTCCCTGGGGCCCACCTGGCTTGCCCCAAAGGCTCCCTGGTCTTCTTTCGTTCGGGAAAAAATCATTTCGGGGTTTTTATTCCGTTTGGACTCCGTTCCAAAATCAGATCTGAAAAGAGTCAAAAAACACGGAAAAAAACAGGAACTGGCACTTCGCACTGAATTAATAAGTTAGTCCCAAAAAGATATAAAAAAGTACATAAAACATACAAACAAGGCAAGATAACAGCGTGAAACCATCAAAAATTATAGATACGTTTGAGACGTATCATAGGTCAAGGGCTAGGGTTTTTAGTCCATTTTCGGACCGTTTGAACTCGATCGGACGGTCCGGAAGCGGAGGGTTAGGTTAGGTGGGTTGTAGGGCTGTGTGGATAGGTTTGGGATGAGAAGAGAGGGAATATGGCAGCCGGTGACAGAGTTTTTATAAACCGAAAACGTCCGATAATTTGATCAATGACGGTGCCACTACAGTTGTCCGTTGGGGTATCAAACGACCGCTGAATGAGATAAAATTTGACAAGCGGTCTACCAACAATAAATCGGACCGCGCGCCAACCTTCGACCCATTCTGTGAAAGTTTTATATGCACTTTACAAAGGAATATTTTAATGATGTCGCGGGCGCGTGCATGTGTGGTTGGTCTGGAAACGGTCGACGAAAAGAACGGGAGAACTGACAACTAATAACGGATGCAAGTTTAAAAAAATGATGGCAACAAAGTGTCGATGCAACACGGATGATGCGCATGATGCGATGATGAATGTGACAACCAAATAAATCACACGACGGCAATGGAATAAAAGGGTAATCTTCTAGAGCGTCGGTTTAGGGTTGTTACAACTCTCCTACACTAACTAGAGATCTCAACCCGAGATCTAAGAATGAAAAGGGGAAGAGGAAGAGAAAGAGCAAAAGGTAAAACATAGTTTCTTCTGTGACAACGAGTGAAACTAATGATCCTTGAAAGTTACAAAGAGATGAAGAATGACATGGGGAACAAGCAAGAAGTCAAAAGAAATTTCTACAACAATTTCGTAGGAAAAGAGGGAAAACTTGATAAGATAGAAAGAATTTGAAAAGAAGACACAACACTTCGATTAAATGAATAAGCAAGAAAAGAACATGATCTTGACAAACAAGATAATGGATGAAAGAGAGCAACATCACAATGACTCTGAAACAAATAATAGAAACTAGATCATTGAATGAGAAGAAAATGACAACTTCTACCATAGTTGAATTTAAAAGCACATGACAACTTCTACCATGTGCATGCGGTAGTTTCGGCCCAATCCAGAAGATTTAGCCCATAATCATTTTTTTCACATTCTGTGATTTTTGAATTATTTAGGGATTTCCTAATTACAAATTATTGCTCATTTGAAAATGCTCATATCTAATTAACTGTGCATCATGTGCAAAAACCATAGATATGTAAAATGTTTAGATTTTCGTGTAGTTTCACAATGTCCTGCTCTTACACATGTTCAAAATGTTTAAACTTGCTCTTTAATTAAATTTGTGTAGATGCCATGTTAAAATGATTTAATTCATAGCAAATTAAACGTGCATCAGATTTAAAACCTTCATATATGAAAAATTATTAGAATTTTGTGTAGATTCCCATTATCCAACTTTCATGCATGTTTAAAAATGTGTAACCTGTTGTTTACATTTAATTTGCACTTATGCCATGTTAGAACAGTTTAATTCATAACTAATTAACCATAGCTCTCATTAAAATTATCCATATATGTAACTTGGCTAGAAAAATGTGTATAATAACATGGTGACATTTGTTTTGCTGTTTAACAACTCTCAAATTGTGCATAGGCAGAACAATATCGGATCTTAATTTGCATGTGGGGAATTTCCGGAATGGTTATTCATTGTTCCAGACTCATTTAAACTTGACTAGAATCTCATGTAGTTTCATAATATCTTGTTGCATCCATAATTTAACATGTTGTGGCTGTTATTTGCATATATTTTGCATCCATGCCATATTATGTGTGTTGGTCATATCTTTTAGACCGTAGCTCCGTTTTAGATGTTCTATATATGTAATCGACTAGAATGACGTGTAGAATCACATGGTCTACTTTATTTTGATGTTTAATAAATATAAAATGTGTTTAGTACAGATCTGAACCAATTCAAAATTAACACATGGGTCATTTCAGAAATGCTATAAGTTGTTTTCGACGTTATTTGAAATGCTTAGATAGTGTAGTTTAATTATGCTTCACCTCCTGCCATGTTTTAAAACAGTTAAGATTGTCGTGTACCTAAACAAGAGTGAACTAAATAATTCAAATATGGAGTTTCATCAATATGCAACGAGTTGCATATTGAGCTTCACTTAATGTGTAGCATTTATTGTTGTGATTGCCATGCCGTGCATAATAAACCGGACCTGCATCATGTCATGCATATGTTGTGGTGAATATCATGTGTTGATTGTTGTTTCTGGATTGCTTCTTCTCGATAGAGTTCCGCAAGCATGTCCGAGTGTGAGGATTCCTTCAACTACGTTCGTTCGTCTGCTTCACAGATTCGTTCTTCTTTCAAGCGGGGTCACAGGCAAGATGACCATTTCCCTAGATACCATTACTATCATTTCTATGCTAGTTGTCTCATTTCTTTCGCTATGTCTCGCTGCCTATAACTTAAATGTCAGCCTCCCAACATTGCCATGAAAACTTCTAACCCCTCCACATCCCAGCAAATCACTGTTTGTCTATGTTACTACTTGCTTAGCCTTCTTATAGCATTGCTAGTTGCAGGTGTAGTTGCTTTCCATGTGAAAACATGGGTTCCTTGTTATATCACCATACTATTGCTATTTAATTTAATGCACCTATATAGCTGGTAAAAGGTGAAAGGCTTGGCATTTTGGCTGGGTGTTTTGTTCCTCTTTTTCTGCCTTAATTTCGGCTACCGGTGTTATGTTCCATAACTGAGCGCTCCTAACATGCGCGGGGTTATTATGGGGACCCCCTAGATTTTCATTTTTGGACAAAACTCTTTTGGCAAGGCCCAACATTGGTACTACATTTCCCTAATAAATTAATAAAAATGCATAGGGACTTTCCAGACCCCGTGGATAATTAATCAACCCTCGGGCCAGTGCTCCGCCCGAGTGTTGGTCCAAACCGAGCGATGTACGACGCCCCCTAGTCACCCGGGGTCTGAGCCAACCCGACGTCTAGCTCATCCGGTCGTGCCCTAAGAACGAGATACGCGGTTCCTATGGGGTCTGTCGGCACGCCGGACGGCCTTGCTGGATTTGTTTTTGCCTTTCTCGAACGTCTTGTGCAAGGGATTCCAATGATACTTTGGGCTATCTTGAGGTTGAGGTTCCACCAGGAAACCGAGGAGATCATGGGTTTTTCGCAGAAGCGATTTCCGACGCAGCATGCACTAGTTTGTGATGGACTAGTTGGAGCACCCCTGCAGGGTTAAATATTTCGGAAAGCCGTGTCTGCGGTTATGTGGCAAACTTGGAAACTTTGTTTAACACCAGGTCATGGAAAACTTGAAGTAAACTTAACTAAAACTTGCCAACTGTGTGCGTAACCGTGACTGTCTCTTCTCGTGAGTTCTGTATCCGGAAGAGGACACGATGGGGTTATGTCTGGCGTAAGTAGGGTTCAGGATCATTCTTTGATCTTGATTAGTTCACGTCCGATTATGCGTAGATCATCCCCTCTTATTCTTGTACTCGTAAGTTAGCCACCTCAAATAAATGCTTAGTCGCTTGCTGCAGCCTCATCACTTAACCATACCTCACCCATTAAGCTTTACTAGTCTTGATACCTTTGGAAATGAGATTGCTGAGTCACTGTGGCTCACAGATTACTACAACAACAGTTGCAGGTACAGGTAAAGAGTTACTTTGACATGAGCGCGATGATTGTTCCATTTGGAATCTCTTCTTCTTCTTCTTCGATCTAGGATAGGTTCCAGTCCAGAAACCTGGGATAGCAAGGATGGACATTGTTCTTTTATCGTTTGTTTTCGTCCGTAGGTGTTCAGGATCATTCATTTGATCATTATTAGTCACATCCGTTTATGTGTAGATCACCCCGTTTGATTCTTGTACTTGTAAGTTAGCTACTCAAATAAATGCTTAGATGCTTCCCGCAACCTCACCACATAACCCTACCTCACCCATTAAGCTTTGCTAGTCTTGATACCTTTGGAAATGAGATTGTTGAGTCCCTATGGCTCACAGATTATTACAACAACAGTTGCATGTACAAGTTAAGCGGTACTTTGACGTGAGCGTGATGATTGTTCTATTTGGAGTTTCTTCTTCATCTTCTTCATTAATCTAGGATGGGTTCCAGGCCGGCAGCCTAGGATAGCAAGGATGGACGTCGTTCTTTTAACGCTTGATTTCATCCGTAGTCGGACACTACTCCTCTACATGGTGATTGAATATATTGTTGTATCATGTTGTTCATGTTGTAGCTTGTGGCGAGTGTAAGCCAACTCCATATACGCATCTCTTTTGTACATGTACTTGTAACGATATACATTTTTGCGAAATGACAAGATGCGCTTCTATCCCTGTCGAGGCCCTCGTGTCAAAATAAGGATAGGATCACATCTTGGGCATTATAGAGAGGTCACTTCTCTCTATATTCATGACGATGTCATGTAACGGTTCCTTCATTGCTATATGTACATACTAGTTAGCATCTAGTTGAATGGAGCTCAATAATGGCACCAGACGAGAACACGAACAGGCATAAGGAACCAAAGATGATGGACACAAAAAGAAAAGGGGGAAACACAACATGAAACCCCTCAACCCTCCAAAACCCCTGAACCCCTCCTTAAAAAAACACTAGCGCCTGGCTGCTGTTGATACGTTGCCGCCTTTTAGTCCCGGTCGATGTTACCAACCGGTACCAAAGGTCCTCCTGCCCTCACTCCCCACAGCGGCCACGTGGAGCACCTTTGTCCATGTTCGTAACACAACCGGGACTAAAAGTTTGGGCTTTTAGTCCCGATTGTTTAGCCCATTTGGAGAACCGGGACTAAAGGCCCTCTGCAACCGGGACTAATGGCCCTTTTCTTACTAGTGCAAGCCCGACTTGAGCCCAAAAAAGCCCGGCCCAAGCTGGCAGGCCTGGCCTGACATAGGCGTAAAAACTGTTTTCACATGCCCAGGCCCGGCCCGGACCGACATTCGGGCTTGGATCTCAAGCCCGGAACTGGCCCGTGGGCAAGCCAGGCCTGGACCGACGCGGGAATTTTGGGCTGGCCGAGCGGGGTTTCCCAAGGCCAGGTCTAAACGTAGTACGTCTTGTGTGCAACGTTCCGAGTATTTTTTGGAGAACTGAAACAAGTTGTCAATTATAAATAAACAAGTTTAGTAGGGATGAACACCAACTATTTTAAATAAACAATATAAATTACTTCAGAAATATGGGCGACAAACTCACATAGAGGTAAAACTAGAAGCATATCCACACCCACTCAAATGTCGATAGTATATTCAATATCATCTTCATGACGAATATCAAAGGTTATTTGCATATCCTCCTTAAATCCATATGGCTTGCCTAGAGCTTCTCAATTTGAGCAACCAAAATTTGAGTGATTAACTTCATTTTATAGTTTAACCCGAAATGCATAACCATGTCCAGTCCTCAGGTGAGATCTCCTCATCTCCATATTGTCACTATCTTGGAAACCGACCTTCTCCAAGACATAGCATATTGCATGGCAGGGGATGCACTAGTTGAATTGTAAAAAGTGGAAATTACATGTTGAAGCAAAGAAACACAAGTCATGATTAATTATGAAAAAAAACACTTGTCATCATTGTGTATCGTAAGAACATCGAAGTTCTTGTCCAGCTTGATGGTGAAGAACCTACCATTTTGCACGTGAGGTCTGTCGCACATACCCTTGATTCTCGCCAGACATTTCCTATGTTCATGATTCGAAGATTAAAAATCAACGATAATTATACCAAGAACTATTCAACATGGGTTGAGTTTTGGTCTATCAAAGCTTCCTTGAAAAACTCCAATATCTCGTGTATATGGTGCACACTCTTTCACACTGATATGATTGTGTATGTGGTGGACACTCCTCTTGACAGAAATTTCGACTGTCGGTGTTGGTCGCTCCTTCCTTCGTCCTCGCATGCATTACCAAAATGTGTAGCACACGGGGAAGAAGGAGGAAGTGACTCCACCGACAATAGTCGAGATTTCTCCTCTGGTATTTCGTCTATCCGTGCTGGTCGCTTCCTCTACCTCTCTTACGCATTATACCTAGGTATATATCGCGAGAAGAGGAAGAGGAAGCGACCCCGACGACAATAGTTGGGATTCTTCCTCTAATATTTATATCGTCGGTCTTGATCGCTTCCTATGCCTCTCTCGCGCATTACACCAAGGTATATATATCGTGAGAAGAGAAAGAGGAAACGACTCCCACGACAACAGTCGGGATTCCTCCATCAAGAACATATTGAAAGTCACACAAGGAGTCCGACAGACTGAAAGTCAACCCTAATCATAAGTCAATTAACATTACATTTATGTAGTAATGACATAAAAATGACCTATGTTTTGCCGGAATGTCATCTAATTCCTGTTCCGGCAAATCAATGGTACTTGATATTTCCTACTTTATAGGAAAATTCATGTTGAAATCCACGAAACATTCGACATGACTATTGTTAAAATAGGACATATCAAGCGCGTGAAATTTGCGGGAACGGAAATGAACAAACATTCCGGCAAAACATATGCCACCGAGAGGTGTTTCTCTGCAAATTCACATTTGCATTTAAAAAAAGGTAGCTTCAAATTTGCATTTCAAAAAAATTAACCCGCTTCACATTTTCATTTAAAAAATTATATTTGCACATTTTTATAGTTACTCATCTACTACTACTACATCTACGGCAATGGAGGAACATTTTTACTACAACTACTACATCTATTGCAAATTCACATTTTTACAAATACTATTTGAACATCATCTCCATCTAGACCTAGAACACGAACAAATTCAAAAACTTGGGAGGAGGAGGGGGCCAGCGGCTGGAGGAGGAGGAGGGGCGACAGATGGAGGAGGGAAGAAGGTCGATGGCTGAAGGAGGGAGAAGGGGTGATGGCCGGAGGAGGGAGGAGGGGGGTTGTAGGGGGAGAAGGCTAAGGGTGGAGGAGGGTGAGGATGGAGGAGAGAGGAGGGCGAGGGGGAGTAGGCTTACACCAATGGAGGAGAGAGGACGATGACGCGACAACGACGACGACGCGGGAGATGACACGATGAGGAAGAGAGACACGGAGTATGGAGGGGAGAGTGAGCAACACGTGCAGACGGGGAAGAGGATTAGGGTAGAATAACAGTGGCGCGGGGCGACGACCCGCGCTACTGCTATAGGTTTAGCATGAGCGTGTCTATAGCAGCAACGTCGCTTACTTGCCCCGCACTACTGCTAAAGTGGTACCAATAGTGCATGTACGGTGCCCCTGCTATAGAAAATTAGCAGTAACACGTCTCCCTGACCCGCTCTACTGGTAGTCCTTCACCTATAAGGTTTTTCTTAATAGTGTAAAATCAACATATACATCACTAAATGATCATTGCATATATTTTCACATGATATAAATTTATTATCATAAATATTCATATTATTTTCTGCAAATTTGATCAAACTTTATACGTAAATTTTAATTTCAATGAAAACTACTAGTATTAGTATGCAAAATAAATAAAAACGAAGGGAGTGCTAGTGGAAGCAGAATCGCCTCCGAAAGATGACCCAATCGATTACGTCAAGGCTGAGGACGAACGTCGTAATCGTACAACACTCGGTCGGGCTGCTGAAGATGATGACCCAATCAGTTACGTCACCCCGTCAAAAGCGGACTGAATTGATTGAAACAGACAAGACACCGCAGCCCGATTTGGTGGGACCAACAGATAGCTAGGTGCACGACCCCGATCGTCCCCGACGACGGAGACGTGCGATTAGCCGGAAGAGACCTCTCCCTTCCTTCCATCATCATCCCATTTCCAGTCGCCAACTTGGCTCCCATCTCCTCCCGGCGACGCATAAATACCCGGGACGACTCGCTCACCAGTCATCACCAAACCGACCCATCAGTTGTTCATTCGGACGACTCGAGCAACCAGCGTCTCTTCCTTATCACGTCCCTACCACGTTACTACGTACTCCTACGTCGCAATGGCCGCAGCTGCAGCACCAGCCAGGCCCACGAAAGAAGCGCTCCCGCCTGCACTGGGCGCCGTCTCCGAGCCCCCTCCCCTCTTCGATGGCACCACCAGGTAACCACCTGCTCCTAATTCACTAAGTACAGTAGCAGTCTTTCACTTATGCATCCATCAGGACCCATTTCATGAGCTAACTGCTAAACTAACTGTCGGTTGATTATGTGCTGCGACGTACGTGAAGACTGTACATTTGCTACATCTGTCCGTTTGCCCAGCGTGCCTGGGTTACCCGGAACTGCAAGGTACTTTGCCGATGCCAAGTCACATCTTCCATCGCCCAACCTTGCGTAGCTGGAGAAGAAAAGAAAACTGAAACTCTGTTCTTCTTTCGTGCGTCATTTTGTGCAGGGTCTGCAGGACGAGATCAAGCTGGTCGCCATCAATCTGGAGGACAAACCAGCATGGTACAAGGAGAAGGTTTACCCACAGGGCACGGTACGCACCCACACACACTTCGCCGATATATCTGTCCCTCGATCGAATTCCCTCCTATTCTCGCACCAATGCTTATACCTTCATCGTCGCTCCATCCATATACAGGTGCCTTCCCTGGAGCACGACGGCAAGGTCACCGGAGAGAGCTTGGATTTGATCAAGTACATCGACACCAATTTCCAAGGCCCGGCATTTCTCCCTCAAGTAAGACTCAGAGTTTACACGCAAGACACAACATCCCATATTCCCATTCACCCCAGGGAAGAAAATGCAGTTACATCGGAGAATGTTTCGGTCTTGCTATAATCTTCGGATGTGTGATTTCCAGGATCCTGCTAAGAGGCAGTTTGCTGATGAGCTGATTGCTTACGCTGACGCCTTTACCAGAGCACTCTACTCGCCCTTGATCTCCCAAGTGGCCATGTCAGACGAAGCTGGTAATTAAGCACCATCTCTGCAACTGTTTTCTGAATCATAGGCACATCGTTTCGGACTAGCTCACATTGCTCGAGCTTAATTACATCCTCTTGTTCACCAGTTGCCGCTTTAGACAAGATCGAAGCTGCCCTGTCCAAGTTCAGCGACGGCCCGTTCTTCCTTGGCCAATTTAGCTTGGTACAGTATATGCTAATACATTCGAGCGTAAACCAAATGCGTTCTTCTTTAATTTGCATCGGAATGTTTGTGGTAATGCTTGCTCCAATTCCTTTTAACTTTGCAGGTGGATATTGCGTACGTGACGATCTTGGAGAGGGTTCAGATATACTATTCCCACCTGAGGAACTATGAGATCACCAAAGACAGGCCCAACCTTGAGAGATACACCGAGGACATGAACAAGATCGAAGCATACAAGCAAACCAAAAATGCCCCGCTAACCTTGCTTGAAGCTGCCAAGAGGCATCTCAAGGCAAAGACACCATTTTCTCTAATCAGATTCTAAGTTCTTTTCTTCATTCCTTTCGGATTATACTACTGATACTAACGTATATATCGCTGTGAGGTTTCAGATTGCTTGAAGAAGCGGTGATGTCGCCAAGGATAACGGTCGCTACGTGGGAACGGTCGCACCTGAGTTGGCGAAGACTGAACTCTTATCACTGGGGCTTCTTTTCCCACCATTATCATAATTACCTATTTACTTTTATATGTTTTCTTCCCAATAAGTGACTTCATGTTGTAACCTGTAAGGGCTATGCTTTTTATAAAACAATAACATACTCCATCTTGTTTTTAAATAGTCTGAACTTTGAATTGCTTACCACATGTGTCACGTGGTGTACTCCTTCTGTTTTATGTGCATTACATTTAATTTTGGACATGGGCGCCAGTGTTGTGGATCCATGTTTTCCAACAGTGGTGTTCAAATTCCAAGTAAAAAAGTGGTTGTCGAACGTAAAGCAGAAAAGTAAACAATAGCATACATGTTGTGCATGATACTGGATGTCTAACATGGTTTGAAGATTTAAAAGAATGAAGGTAAAGAAAAATTTCACTTGAAAAACTAATTATCTAAGATACCGTAAGATCAGGTTAATCAACCACAGGGGGTGAACGGAAGATTTCAACAAATTCTTCGAAAGAGCTACTTCAAAAAGGCTAATTCTTCAAAGAAAACAAAGTAACCAGGAATAAAACAGGACAATACAAACTGATACCGAATAAGTACTAAAGAAAAACTCAAGCTAGGCAACATAAAACTTAAACATACATGCGAACAAAACTGAAACAGAGACAACATAACAGATGATAACATGAAAACGAAGTAGCAGTATAATTAAAACAGTCCAATGAAGAGGCAGAAACATTTTGGTACAAGTTCACATAGAACTCGCCTAACACTCTCGGTAGATCTTGCGGAGACATATGATTTGTTGACACAGTTCAAGTTGCTCGCACAACTCTACGTCTTGTTGGAGGAGGCTGAGCCAAAGTTCGGAAGTATACCTTGGCATTTGTCAGGCTGGACCAGGCTTCGTGTCGGGCCTAATAAATCGGTCCCGGGCCCGGAAAAGCCCACCACGGCCCGATCGGCCCAGCCCGACTGCGGCTAAAATCACGTTTTTCACAATCCTAAGCCCGGCGGGGCCGACCGTCAGACTCAATTTCCAGGCCCGAACCCGGCCCAATGGGACAATTAGGCCCGACCTGTCCTAGGACTTTCGGGTCGGGTCGGGTTGGGCCATTCAGGCCGGGCTGCCCATTGCTAGGTCAATTCGGAAGACACGAAAGTCTTCACCCTATTCGCTTTGATCCAAGTTCACATAGAAGTCGCCTAACACTCGGGGTAGATCTTGCGGAGATCTTCAGACCGTCACAAACTTGTTCTTTTGTAAGTTTACAAGTTGGGTGCTCTGAACTGACACCTACCGTTTGAAAATACTCGGCCTTCAAGTTTAACAACTCTTCATTGAACCCGAAACAATTTCTTCATTGTTGTTCAGTCACTTACTATTAGGCTTTGGGTTTTTTTCTCACTTAGCATACACTCAAAATCCGTATGGACGATGATTTTCTCACACAACACTTGTCTCAAATCACGTGGAACAGCCACACACAAATGGTTGGTGATGGGGGCTATTTGTATTCATTATATTCAGGATTGCAGCCCGAGGGACCGCTGTGACTATTGGACGGGGCACACCTACCAACGTGGTGTCATCGACTATCATAATGATGAGAATTTTGAACTCTAAAATTCTTCATCTTAGGACAACTTTACAACAGGTTTCTAACTCTTCACCGAAGTAATCAAACTCACGTGTTCTAAAGAATCACCTTCGACACGCAAGCTTGAAGACTTTGGCTGGAAGGAGATTTCCAAGTCTTCAACTATATAAAAATAAGTTCGATTGACCACACTTGAAGACACACATTCTTAGTAATACTTGGTTACCCCCAAACACTACAATTTGTCTATTGAGCCATAGAAGAATAAAAAGGAGTGATGTCGTCAAGGGTAATGCTCATTGCGAGTGAACAATCGCATCTCACATGTCATGTTGATCCCCCCCTCCCTTAATGGAAAAGTTGTTAAAAATTTGAGCACTCTTTTTTGCAAGGTGCCAAGTAAGGATGTCACTCATGAAATCCTCAAAACTAAATCCAAGAAGAAGAAGGGGACAAAGGAGGGAGGAACGAAAGAGGGGGGCACAATGAGCAAAAATGATGTTGCATAGAAAGATCATAGAATGTGCCCACTTTATGTGTGAAATATTCCCAAGTGTAGCTTTTGGTAAGTATGTAATGAGACTTCTTATGTTTTGCTCTCCAAAGTTTGTTAGGAAAAACTATAGGTGGCAGACTAGTGCTTCCTTCATGGATTTCTTCCCAACTGAATGATGTCAATGTTCAGATATGGAGTATTTATATATATCTCAGAAATGCAGAAACAATGGAAAATCCTAAAATGGAATATGACAGGTATTAACAGCAATAAAAAACGACTGGATCTCTCAAAAAAAATTCAGGAAACACAATGTGATATGCTCTGTTTACAAGAAACTAAAAAGGATACGTTCGACTCAAACTTCCTTTAAAATTTCTGCCCTAGGAGACTTAATAAATTTGAATACATCCCATCAGCTGGAACTTCTGGTAGTATGGAATGGAGCATGCTTCTGGGGGAGAAAGTGTTTGAAAACAAATTTGCAATCTCATTACAGTTCACCTCTAAAGCTAATGGCAGTTGTTCGTTATTATCCAATATCTATGGACCATGTCAACCAAATGAAAGAACTATTTTTATTAATTGGTTTGAAAACATCTAGATGAATGATGAGGTTGATCGGTTGGTTCTACGGGATTTTAACTTTATTAGATAGCCTGAAAACAGAAACGGTGGAGGTGGAAATTACAATGACATGATGAATTTCAATGCTGCCATAAGTGAACTTGGATTGGTGGAAATACCTATGAAAGGTAGGAACTTAACTTGGAGTAACATGCAAGAGGTCCCTCTCCTGGAAAAATTGATTCGTGTTTCTCCTCTAAATCTTGGACTTTAACTATCCAGACACTACTGCCTCTTGTCTATCAAAACCTATATCTGATCATGTTCCATGCATCATCCAAGTGGGCCAAATATCCACAAATCAAATATTTTCATATTTGAAAATTATTGGATGGAGCTACCTGATTTCAAAAAAGTTGTTCAAAATATCTGGGATCAAAATATTCCTCTAAACAGTAGTGCAAAGATCATTACAGCCAAACTCAAAGACTGAGTAAAGGGTTGAAAAATCAGTGAAGAAATATTTCAAGCCTACCTATAGCCATCAAAAACTCCAATGAAATGATCACTCTATTGGATATCATAGAGGAAACAAGAGCTCTCACTACTGAAGAATGGAGTGGAAGAGAGATTGTAAAAGGGCATATATTAAACTTGTTGGAATATTAGAGTACCTACTAGAAGCAAAGAGCCACCATTAGATGGGTGAAATATCATGATGGCAACACAAAATTCTTCCAAGCTAAAGCCACCACGAAATACAAAAACAATCAAATCCCAATGATATTAGATGAGAACATGCACGAGCATTTTGACCACCAAGCTAAAGCCCATGTGCTCTGGAAATATTTTAAGGAAAGGTTAGGAAATACCAGTGCAACCACAAATTTCTTTAACCTTGAGGAGTTACTGCAATCAGACCTAGATCTCACAGAACTTGAGACTCCTTTTCTAAAAACCAGAGATTGATCAGGTAGTGAAAAATATGCCAAGTGACACAACACCTGGTCGAGATGGTTTTAATGCTAGTTTCGTTAAGCACTGCTCGGATATCATAAAAGAGGATTTCTACAAGTTATTTGAGGACTTTCACTGAGAAACTGCAAAACTGCAATCTATAAATAATTCATTCACCACTCTGGTCCAAAAGAAGCATAATGCACAAACTCCCAATGATTTCAAGCCTATGTCTCTCCTGAATTGTACAATCAAGATCATGAATAAGTTACTAGCAAATAGATTGCAAAAAGTCATCAAGAGACTTATTCACACCAATCAATATGGATTTATCAAGTCTAGATCCATTCAAGATTGTTTGTCCTTGGCATTCGAATATATACATCAATGTGAGCAATCAAAAAAAGAGATTGTGATTATCAAACTATATTTTGAGAAAGCTTTTGACATGGTTGAGCATGACACTGTATTGAAGATTTTGAAGGCCAAAGGATTTGGAGAAAAATGGTTGAGCATGACACCATGTTGATGACACCATATCTCCCGGGTAAGAATGATTTCTGAAATAAGGTATTCTTATATTCTACTAAATGGTGTACGAGGAATACAATTTCACTGCAAAAGGGGGTCAGATAAGGAGACCCTTTTCCTCCTCTGTTTTTTGTGCTAGCTGTTGACTTTCTACAATCCATCTTAAACAAAGCAATGCAAGCATGGTTTGACTTTCTACAATCCATCTTAAACAAAGCAATGCAAGCATAGTTAATCCAGGCTCCTATTGGTCACCCCACAAACCAAGACTTCCGTGTGATTCACTATGTTGATGACACTATTTTGGTTATGCCAGCACACCTAAGACAAATACAATAGCTTAGCAATTTTCTCTCACACTTCTGTGCACAAACTGGTCTCAAGATTAACTACCACAAGTAAGTCATATTTCCCCTTAATGTGCAACCATAAAATCTAAAAAAAATTATTGCTCTCATGGGATGTAAACTTGGCAAATTCCCTTTCACATATCTTGGTCTACCACTCACTGCTCATAGACTAAAAAATGAAGATTTGATCCAATTTGTCAAACAATTGAAAGAAGGCTATCTCAATGATCTACAATGCTAAACATTGATGACAGGTTACAACTCATAAGATTTGTCTTCTCATCTCTCCCTATTTTATTCATGAGCACTTTGACATTACCGATGGGCATTGTGGATCAAATTAACAAATATGTAAGATATTTCTTCTGGAGAAAATATTGTTGGGGAATGTTGCATAGGAAACAAAAAAAATTCCTACGCACATACAAGATCTATCCATGGTGATGAGCATCTACGAGAGGAGAGATCGGATCTACATACCCTTGTAGACCGCTAAGCGGGAAGCGTTAAGAAACACGGTTGATGTAGTCGAATGTCTTCGCGATCCAAAGCACAAACTGTCCCGCGACCCAATCATGATCTATTGCCGAACATATGGCACCTCCGCATTCACCACACGTACAGCTCGATGATGATCTCCACCTCCTTCATCCAGCAAGAGAGGGCACAGAGGTAGATGAGTCCTCCAGCAGCACAACAGCGTGGTGGCGGTAGTGGTGAAATAATACGGCAAGGCATCGTGGAGCTCTACCAAATTAATCTAGAGGAGGAAGACGATCTAGAGAGGAGAGGGCATCACCTGACTTTTCAGGTGGTGGATGCCCTCAAAACCTCCAGTATATATCGAAGGAAGGGGTGGGTAGGGCTCGCCTTGGCCCCTCCTCCAAGGAGGGAGGGTTCGGCCGAAGTGGGAAGGAGTCCTCCTCCCACAAGGGAGGTGGACACCCTAGGGAGGACTCCTCCTCCTCCACCAACCCTTAGCACATGGGCCTCTTGGGGTTGGTTGCTCAAGCCCACCAGGGATAGGTGTGTTGGAAATATGCTCTAGAGGCAATAATAAAATGGTTATTATCATACTTCCTTGTTCATGATAATCGTCTATTGTTCATGCTATAATTGTATTAACAGGAAACACTAATACATGTGTGAATAAATAGATCACAATGTGTCCCATGGGAAGCCTCTAGTTGGCTAGTTCTATGATCAATAGATGATCATGGTTTCCTGATCATGGACATTGGATGTCATTGATAACGGGATCACATCATTAGGAGAATAATGTGATGGACAAGACCCAATTCTAAGCTTAGCACTAGATCGTTTTTGTTCGTATGCTAAAGCTTTTCTAATGTCAAGTATCTTTTTCTTCGACCGTGAGATTGTGCAACTCCCGGATACCGTAGGAGTGCTTTGGGTGTATCAAACGTCACAACGTAACTGGGTGACTATAAAGGTGCACTACGGGTATCTCCAAAAGTATCTGTTGGGTTGGTACGAATCGAGATCAGGATTTGTCACTCTGTGTGACGAGAGGTATCTCTAGGCCCACTCGGTAGAACATCATCATAATGAGCTCAATGTGACTAAGGAGTTAGTCATGGGATAATGTGCTACAGAACGAGTAAAGAGACTTGCGGGTAACGAGATTGAACAAGGTATAGGGATACCGACGATCGAATCTCGGGCAAGTTCTATACCGATAGACAAAGGGAATTGTATACGGGATTGATTGAATCCTTGGCATCGTGGTTCATCCGATGAGATCATCGTGGAACATGTGGGAGCCACCATGGGTATCTATACCCCGCTGATGGTTATTGGACGGAGAGGTGTCTCGGTCATGTCTGCATGCCTCCCGAACCCGTAGGGTCTACACACTTAAGGTTCGATGACGCTAGGGTTATAGGGAATTGTTATACGAGGTTACCGAAGGTTGTTCGGAGTGCCGGATGAGACCCCGGACATCACGAGGAGCTCCGGAATGGTCCAGAGGTAAAGATTGATATATAGGATAGATGGGTTTGGACGCCGGAAATGTTTCGGGCACCACCGGCGATGTGTCGGGACCACGGGAAGGGTTCCGGGGGCCCACCGGGAGGGGCCACCAGCCCAGGGAGGCTACAGGGGCCAAGTGTGAGAGGGAACCAGCCCCTAGGTGGGCTGGTGCACCCCCCACAACCAGCCCAAGGCGCACCAGAGAGGGAAGGGGGGGGGGACCCTAGGCGTTGGTGGGCCTAAGGCCCACCTAGGGGTGTGCTACCCCCTCTGCTCCCCTGACCGCCGCCCAGCACCTCCCATCTAGGGCTGCCGCACCCTTTGGGGATGGGAACCCTAAAGGGTGCACCCCTCCCCTTCCCCCTATATATAGTGGAGGTTTTGGCCATTGGAGACACGCAATTTCTCTGTCTCTGTCGGCGCAGCCCTGCGTCTCCTCTCCCTCCTCTCCCACGGTGCTTGGCGAAGCCCTGCTGGGAGACCTCGGCGCTCCACCGCCACCACGCCGTCGTGCTTCTGGAGCTCTTCGCCAACCTCTCCCTCCTCCTTGCTGGTTCAAGGTGCGGGAGACCTCACCAGGTTGCACATGTTTTGAACGCGGAGGTGTCGTGGTTCAGCACTAGATCGGAATCACACCGTAATCTAAATCGCAGCGAGCACGACTCCGTCAACCGAGTTCTAGCAACGCTTCCGCTTAGCGATCTTCAATGGTACGAAGATGCTCTCACCCCCCTCTCGTTGTTGGTTTGTCCATAGGAAGGATTATGTATGGCATAGGAAAATTTTGAATTTTTGCTACGTTACCCAACAAGGTGCACCACCTTCTAGGCCCATTTGGCCCCCGGGGTGGGTGGGCCCCTCCTGTTGGACCCCGGAACCCTTTCGGCACTCCCACTACAATACCACAAAACCCCGAAACTATTCCGGAACCCGAATACCACTTTCCTATATATAAATATTACCTTCGAACCATTCCGGAGCTCCTCGTGATGTCCGGGATCTCATCCGGGACTCCGAACAACTTTCGGTCACCAACACACACAACTCAATAATACCAAAATGTCACTGAACCTTAAGTGTGCACACCCTGCGGGTTCGAGAACTAAGCAGACTTGACCGAGACACTCTCCGTTCAATAACCAATAGCGGGATCTGGATGCCCATATTGGTTCCTACATACTCTACGAAGAACTTTATTGGTTGAACCTCTATGTCAAGGATACAGTTAACCCCGTAGGCTTTCCCTATTCGGGAACATAGCATGGCAAACAAAAAATTTCCTACACACACGCAATACCTATCCATGGTGATGATCATCTATGAGAGGGGAGAGTGAACCTACATACCCTTGTAGATCGCTAAGCGGAAGCGTATATAACGCGGTTTATGTAGTGGAACATCTCTGCGATTCAAACTGCAGCCCGTCCCGCGATCTCATCACGATCCGTCCCACGATCCCATCACGATCCATCCTGATCTAGCACCAAACAGACGGCACCTCCGCGTTCAGCACACGTACAGCTTGACGATAATCTTTGCCTTCTTGATCCAGCAAGAGGGGGCAGAGAGGTAGATGAGTTCTCCGGCAGCGCGATGGCGTGACGGCGATGGTGGTGGAGTTAGTACAGCAGGGCTTCGCCTAAGCACCACTGAAATTAGACTAGAGGAGAAACATATCTAGAGAGAGGGCAACACATGGCTGATTGTTGTGTCCAAAACCATCAAAAACCTCTAGTATATATAGGAGGACAGGATAGGAGGTGTCCTTGGTCCCTACTCCAAGGAGAAGGGGTCGGCCTAAACCTAGGAGGAGTCCACCTTCCCATAAGGAGGTGGACTACTTTGGGATGACTCCTCCTTCCCTTCCTTTGAGGGACGGATCGTGGGACGGCGGCGATTTGGATTGTGAAGACGTTCCACTACATCAACCGCGTTTCTTAACACTTCCTGCTTAGCGATCTACAAGGGTATGTGGATCCGATCTCCCTCTTGTAGATGATCATCACCATGATAGGTCTTCGTGTGCGTATGATTTTTTTTGTTTCCCATGCAACGTTCCAAAACATCAATATCCAAATCGATGATTGATATGTCTCAAACGTATCTATAATTTTTGATGGTTTCACGCTGTTATCTTGTCAACTTTGGATGTTTTGTTTACCTTTTATATCTTTTTTTGGGACTAACTTATTAATCCAGTGCCAAGTGCCAGTTCCTGTTTTTTCTGTGTTTTTGACTCTTTTCAGATCTAATTTTGGAACGGAGTCCAAACGGAATAAAATCCCCAAAATAAATTTTTCCAGAACGGAAGAAGATCGGGAGGCTTGAGGGCCAAGCAAGTTGGCCCACAGGGGGCCCACAAGCCCTGTTGCCGCGGCCAGGGGGAGGCCGCGGCAACCAAGCTTGTGGACCCCCTCGCACTCCACTGCCCTAGGTCTTTGGCCTATAAATTCCCTAAAAATCTTGAAAAAATCAGGGCATCCACGAAAACACTTTTCTGCCGCCGCAAGCTTCCGTTTCCGTGAGATCTCATCTGGAGACCCTTCCCGGTGCCATGCCGGAGGAGACTTTGGAGTTGGAGGGTTTCTTCATCAACATCATCGCCCCTCCAATGACTCGTGAGTAGTTCACTTCAGACCTACGGGTCCGTAGTTAGTAGCTAGATGGCTTCTTCTCTGTGTTGGATCTTCAATACAAAGTTCTCCATGATCTTCATGGAGATCTATCCGATGTAATCCTCTTTGGCGGTGTGTTTGTCGAGATCCGATGAATTGTGGATTTGTGATCAGAGTATCTATGATATATATTTTAGTCTTTGCTAATTTCTTAGATGCATGATTTGATATCCTTGTAAGTCTCTCCGAGTCTTGGGTTTTATTTGGCCAACTAGATCTATGATTCTTGCAATGGGAGAAGTGCTTGGTTTTTGGTTCATACCGTGTGGTGACCTTTCCCAGTGACAGAAGGGGCAGCAAGGCACGCATCGTGTTGTTGCCATCAAGGGTAACAAGATGGGCTTTTATCGTAGATATGAGTTTGTCCATCTACATCATGTCATCTTGCTTAAGGCGTTACTCTGTTCTTTTGGACTTAATACACTAGATGCATGCTGGATAGCGGTCGACGTGTGGAGTAATAGTAGTAGATGAAGAAAGTATCGGTCTACTTGTTTTGGACGTGATGCATATAGATATAATCATTGCCATAGATAACGTCACGACTTTGCGCGGTTCTATCAATTTCTCGACAGTAATTCGTTCACCCACCGTCTACTTGCTTTCATGAGAGAATCCACTAGTGAACACTACGACCCCCGGGTCTATTCACACCTATCGTTTCCACTTTCGCTTTTACTTTGCTTTGTTTCTTTTTGCTTTCAGTTCTCACTTGGCAAACAATCTATAAGGGATTGATAACCCCTTCATAGCGTTGGGTGCAAGCTCTTTGTGTTTGTGCAGGTACTTGTGATATTCCTTCACTGGATCGATACCTTGGTTATCAAAACTGAGGGAATCGCCGCTATGCTAGATCACCCTTTCCGCTTCGAGGGAACACCAACGCAAGGCTGCCACGGGGGAATCCTTTGCATATTTGCCAAGGAAGTCCCTAAAGGCGTAATCGTAGCAGAAGGATTCCTGGTGCCGTTGCTGAGGAGTATCAAGAAAAGAATAGAATCCCGTCAGCATGCTTGTTTCTGGCTCCGTTGGAAGGTCTTTTGTTGCAGTAGCAATGATCATCACCATGATAGGCCTCGTTTCCCCTACAACATTCCGAAACGTAGATGATCAACGTCAATATCCAATAGCTGGACATTATGGTATAACTCAACTATACTGAAATGTCACCGAACCTTAAGTGCGCAGACCCTGCGGGTTCGAGAACTATGTAGACATGACTGAGACACTCTTCGGTCAATATCCAATAGCGGGACATGGATGTCCATATTGGATCCTACATATTCTACGAAGATCTTATCGGTTGAACCTCTATGTCAAGGATTCACACAATGCCGTATGTCATTCCCTTTTCCTTCGGTATGTTACTTGCCCGAGATTTGTTCATCGGTATCGCTATACCTATTTCAATCTCATTACCAATAAGTCTCTTTACTCGTTCCATAATACAAGATCCCGCGGATAACTCTTTAGTCACATTGCTTGCAAGGCCTGTTTTTGATGTTGTATTACCGAGTGGACCCAGAGATACCTCTCCGTCACACAGAGTGACAAATCCCAGTCTTGATCCATGCCAACCCAACAGACACCTTTGGAGATACCTATAGAGCACCTTTATAGTAACCCAGTTACATTGCGATGTTTGATAGACACAAGGTAAACCTCCGGTGTTTAGGAGTTGCATGATCTCATGGTCATGGGAACAGATACATTGACATGCAGAAAACAGTAGCAATAAACTGATATGCTCATATGCTACGTTCATTGTTCGGATCTTGTCCATCACATAATTCTCCTAATGATGTGATCCCCTTATCAAGTGACAACGCGTGTCTATGACCAGGAAACATTGACCACCTTTGATCAACGAACTAGTCAAGTAGAGGTTCACTCGGGACAGTGTGTAGTCTATGTATCCACACAGGTACTTGAGTTTCCAATCAATACAATACTAGCATGAATAATAAACGATTATCATGAACAAGGATATATAATCATAACCAATTTATTATTGCCTCTAGAGCATATTTATAACAGTCTCCCACTTGCACTAGAGTCAATAATCTAGTTCACATCACTATGTGATTGTAATGAATCTAACACCCATATAGTTCTGGGGTTCGATCATGTCTTGCTTGTGAGAGAGGTTTTTAGTCAATGGGTCTGAACCTTTCAGATGCGTGTGTGCTTTACAAATCTCTGTGTCATCCTATAGATGCTGCTACCACGCGCCATTTGGAACTATTCCAAATGACGGCTCCACTATACAAATCCGGTTTACTTCTCAGAGTTATCCGTATTAGTGTCAAATCTTGCATCGATGTAACCCTTTACGACGAACTCTTTTATCACCTCCATAATCGAGAAAAGTTCCATAGTCCACTAGTTACTAAGGATAACTTTGTCCGCTGTCCAGTGATCCATTCCTGGATCACTCTAGTACTCCTTGACAGACTCATGGCAAGGCACACATCAGGTGCGGTACACAGCATGGCATACTTTAGAGCCTATGGCTAATGCAAAGGGGACGACCTTCATCCTTTATCTTTCTTCTGCCGTGGTCGGGCTTTGAGTCTTACTCAAATTCACACCTTACAACACAGCTAAGAACTCCTTCTTTGCTGATCTATTTTGAACTCCTTCAAAAACTTGTCAAGGCATGCATTTCATTGGAAGTTCTATTAAGCATTTTGATCTATCTCTATAGATCTTGATGCTCAATGTTCAAGTAGCTCTATCCAGGTTTTCCTTTGAAAAACTCCTTTCAAACAACCCTCTATGCTTTTCAGAAATTCTACATTATTTTTGATCAACAATATGTCAATCACATATTCTAATCCGAAATTCTATAGTGCTCCCACTCACTTCTTGGGAAATACAAGTTTCTCTTAAACTTTGTATAAAACCAAAAACTTTGATCATCTCATCAAAGCGTATATTCCAACTTCGACATGCTTGCTCCAGTCCATAGAAGGATCGCTGGAGCTTGCATACTTGTTACCATCCTTAGGATCGACAAAACCTTCTGGTTGTATCACATACAACCTTTCCTCAAGGAAACCGTCAAGGAAACAATGTTTTGACATCCTATCTGCAAGATTTCAGAAATAATGCAGCATCTGATAACATAATTCCAACAGACTTTTATCATCACTACGAGTGAGAAAGTCTCATCATAGTCAAGTCTTTGAACTTGTCGGAAATCTTTGCGACAAGTCGAGCTTTCTTAATGATGACTTTTCACCATCATCACGTGTCTTCCTTTTAAAGATCCATCTGTAGTTAACAGCCTTACGGCCATCAAGTAGTTCTTCCAAAGTGTACACTTTGTTTTCATACATCGGCCCTCTCTAGGATTTTATGGCCTCCAGCCATTTGTTGGAATCCGGGCCCACCATCGCTTCTCCATAATTTGTAGCTTCATTGCTGTCCAACAACATGACCTCCAAGACAAGGTTACCGTACCACTCTGGAGCAGTACGTGACCTCGTCAACCTACTAGGTTTGTAGTAACTTGATCTGAAGCTTCATGATCACTATCATCATCTTCCACTTCAATTGGTGTAGGCGCCACAGCTACTGCAACAAAATACCTTCCAACGGCGCTAGAAACAAGCGTGCTGACAGGCGACTATTCTTTTCTTGATACTGCTCAGCAACGGCACAAGGAATCCTTCTGCTACGGCTACGCCTTTAGGGACTTCCTTGGCAAATATGCAAAGGATTCCCCCGTGGCCTTGGAGCCTTGCGTTGGTGTTCCCTCGAACCGGAAAGGATGATCTAGCACAGGGGCGGTAAGTATTTCCCTCAGTTTTGAGAACCAAGGTATCGATCCAGTGAAGGATTATCACAAGTACCTGCACAAACACAAAGATCTTGCACCCAACGCTATGAAGGGGTTGTCAATCCCTTATAGATTTTTTGCCAAGTGAGAACTGAAAGCAAAAATAAACAAAGCAAAGTAAAAGCGAAAGTGGAAACGATAGGTGTGAATAGACCCGGGGGCCGTAGTGTTCACTAGTGGCTTCTCTCATGAAAGCAAGTAGACGGTGGGTGAACGAATTACTGTCGAGCAATTGATAGAACCGCACAAAGTCGTGACGTTATCTATGGCAATGATTATATCTATAGGCATCACGTCCAAAACAAGTAGACCGATACTTTCTGCATCTACTATGGGACTATGCTCCATCAATGATGATCATCACACTTACAACTCAAAACTTAGAGCAATGATGACTCTATATGAAATGCCTTCAGTAGTGTACCGTGACAATGACCTAGCATGGCATAGACATTAATGGAAACATCATGCTAGCTATCTTACGATCATGCAATGGCAATGTAGACGTGGTGGCACATGTCATGGTGGTAGTTGCGTGGCTATATATCTCAGAATGACTTTGAAAAAGCCATAGTAGGTAGGTATGGTCGCAATTTTGAAGGAGCCTAATGGTGGGTTTTGTGCAACGACGAAAGTTGCACGACACTAAAGAAGATAGTGATGGTGGAAGGTGAAAGTGCATCTAAACCATGAACTCAACATTAGTCATGAAGAACTCATATACTTGTTGCAAAAGTTTTAGTAGTAATCGAAACAAAGCATTCAACGCATACTCCTAGGGGAAGGGTTGGTTGGTATAAACCATCGCGCGATCCCGACCGCCACACAAAGGATGACAATCAATAGACTAATCATGCTCAGACTTCATCATATAGCAGTTCAACATACGTGCATGCTACGGGAATCACTAAGTTCAACACAAGTATTTCTAGATCCACAACACCTTAGTAATATAACTTCAATATTACCATAACCACAACTCAAAACCAGTTGAGATGAATCAAACTTCTCTAACTATTCAATGCACATGAAGGTGGAAGTTTTCGTATCCCTTTGGATAACTACCCCTTTTGAGACTAATTTCATAGCATAGATCAACTACCAAGCCACACACCGCCGTGCTCTAAAATATGTAAGTGAAGCACATAAAGCAAAAGCAACTAGCTCAAAAGATATAAGTGAAGCACATGTGAGCTGAATTGTCTAACGAAAGGATATAATTGAAGCTCGACAAAATCACGGTGAGTTCATGTCTCTCTCTCTAGGTGTGCAGCAAGGATGATTGTGACACAACAAAAATAAAAGACTCCTACGATACAAGATGCTCCAAGAAAAACACATAACATGTGGTGAATACAAATATAGCCCCAAGTAACATTACCGATGGATTGAAGACGAAAAAGAGGGGATGCCTTCCCGGGGCATCCCCAAGCTTAGGCTTTTACGACATCCTTGAATCAACTTGGGGTGCCTTGGGCATCCCCAAACTTGAGCTCTTGTCTTATCTTTTTGTCCATAAGAACTTCACCCAAAACTTGAAAACTTCACAACACTAAACTTAAACAGAAACTCGTGATAACATTAGTATAAGAAAGCAAACCACCACTTCCTTAGGTATTGTAGCAAACTTAAATTCTACTTATGTTGATGTTGGGTTACTGTATTTTCCATCTTCCATGGCTAATACCCCCCGATACTATCCATAGTTTCATCAAAATAAGCAACCAACTCAACAAAAACAGAATCTGTTAACAGCAGACCAGTCTGTAGCAAGCTGTATACTTCGTATACTTCTGGTAGTTCAAAAATTCTGCCAAATTACGACAGTCTGAAGAATTTGCGTGGCAATCATCAGCAAAAAGAATCAACTCAAAAGCTCTTATAGAAAGAAAAAAATCTTTTCGTGAGCAGAAAGTTTTTGTCTTTTCCAACATGACCAAACGATCATCCCCAAGACTAATCATAACGGTTTTGCTTGGCACAAACGCAAAAAGAAACACAAAAAACACAATCATACCAAAATTATGAAAGTGTGGAAAACACTAAACAGAAAGAAAAAGAATAGATTCGTTGGGTTGCCTCCCAACAAGCGCTATTGTTTGACGCCCTTAGCTAGCATTGATAATTCAATGATGCTCACACAAAAGACAAGAATTGAAGCACAACGAGAGCATCATAAAGCATGTGAAAATCACATCTAAGTCTAACATACTTCCTATGCATAGGCATTTTATAGGAAAACAAATTGGAAACACAACCAATAGTTACCATATGCAAGGAAGAAGAAAGAGACAATAGCAATCTCAACATAACGAGAAGTGATTTAGTGATATGAAAGTTTCTACCACCATATTTTCCTCTCTCATAATAATTACATGTGGGATCATATTCGAATTCAACAATGTAACTATCACATAGGATATTCTTTTCATGATCCACATGCATGCAAAGTTGACGCTCTTCAAAATTATTGCGATTATCATCAACGAAAATCATGACTTCTCCAAACCCACTTTCAGTAATATTGCAAATATCATATTCATCATGAGGCTTGAACAAATTTTCAAGATCATAAGAAAGATCATCACCCCAATCATGATTATTGCAACAAGTAGGGGACATAGCAAAACTAGCATCCCCAAGCTTAGGGATTTGCATATTTTTAGCATGATTGTCACTAATAGGATTTATAGTGGAACCATTGCAATCATGATTTTCATTCAAGGAGACCTCGTGAATCACTTCATAAATTTCTTCATCATGATTTTCAGATTCATGCATCTCAAGCAAAACTCCATAAAGATAGTCAAGTGCACTCAACTCACTAGCAATTGGATCAACATAATTGGATCTCTTAAAGAGATTAGCAAGTGGATGAGGATCCATATCAATAGATCCTTAGCAAGCGAATATGCAAGCATAATCAAGGCACATAGCACACAAGCAAGCAAGAAAACCGGCAAAGGAAAACGGCAAAGGGCAAAAGAAAACGGCAAAGGAAAACGGCAAAAAGGCAAAAGGAAACAGCAAAGGAGAAAGGCAAGAGACAAAAGGAAACTGCAAAGGAGAAAGGCAAAAGAAAACGGCAAATGTGAAGTGGGGGAGAGGAAAGCGAGAGGCAACTGGCAAAAAAGGTAAATGCAAGAGATGAGTTTGTGACACCTAATTGGATAAATCTCCTCCCCGGCAACTGCGCCACAAATACTTCTGCTACTACAACAAAAGACCTTCCAACGGCGCCAGAAACAAGCGTGCTGACGCGAGACTATTCTTGTCTCGATACTCCTCAGCAACGACACCAGGAAACCTTCTGCTACGGCTACGCCTTTAGGGACTTCCTTGGCGAATATGCAAAGGATTCCCCCGTGGCCTTGGAGCCTTGCGTTGGTGTTCCCTCGAAGCGGAAAGGGTGATGTAGCACAGTGGCGGTAAGTATTTCCCTCAGTTTTGAGAACCAAGGTATCGATCCAGTGAAGGATTATCACAAGTACCTGCAAAAACACAAAGAGATTGCACCCAACACTATGAAGGGGTTGTCAATCCCTTATAGATTGTTTGCCAACTGAGAACTGAAAGCAAAAAGAAACAAAGCAAAGTAAAAGAGAAAGTGGAAACGATAGGTGTGAATAGATCCGGGGGCCGTAGTGTTCACTAGTGGCTTCTCTCATGAAAGCAAGTAGACGGTGGGTGAACGAATTACTGTCGAGCAATTGATAGAACCGCGCAAAGTCGTGACGTTATCTATGGCAATGATTATATCTATAGGCATCACGTCCAAAACAAGTAGACCGATACTTTCTGCATCTACTACTATTACTCCACACGTCGACCGCTATCCAGCATGCATCTAGTGTATTAAGTCCAAAAGAACAGAGTAACGCCTTAAGCAAGATGACATGATGTAGCTGGACAATCTCATATCTACGATAAAAGCCCATCTTGTTACCCTTGATGGCAACAACACGATGCGTGCCTTGCTGACCCTTCTGTCACTGCGAAAGGTCACCACATGGTATGAACCCAAAACCAAGCACTTCTCCCATTGCAAGAATCATAGATCTAGTTGGCCAAACAAAACCCAAGACTCGGAGAGACTTACAAGGATATCAAATCATGCATATAATAAATCAGCAAAGACTCAAATATATATCATAGATAATCTGATCACAAATCCACAATTCATCGGATCTCGACAAACAGACCGCCAAAGAGGATTACATAGGATAGATCTCCATGAGGATCATGGAGAACTTTGTATTGAAGATCCAAGAGAGATAAGATGCCATCTAGCTACTAACTACGGACCCGTAGGTCTGAAGTGAACTACTCACGAGTCATTGGAGGGGCGATGATGTTGATGAAGAAGCTCTCCAACTCCAAAGTCCCCTCCGGCAGGGCACCGGGAAGGGTCTCTAGATGAGATCTCGCGGAAACAGAAGCTTGCGGTGTCGGAAAATTGTTTTCGTGGATGCCCTGATTTTTTCTGGATTTTTAGGGAATTTATAGGCCAAAGACCTAGGGCAGGGGAGCGCCAGGGGGGCCACAAGCTTGGTTACCGCGGCCTCCCCCTGGCCGCGGCAACAGGGCTTGTGGGCTCCCTAAGAGCCGACTGCCTTGGCCCTCAAGCCTCCCGATCTTCTTCCGTTCTAGAAAAATTTATTTCGAGGATTTTATTTCGTTTGGACTCCGTTCCAAAATCAGATCTGAAAAGAGTCAAAAACACAGAAAAAACAGGAACTTGCACTTGGCACTGGATTAATAAGTTAGTCCCAAAAAGATATAAAAGGTAAACAAAACATCCAAAGATAACAAGATAACAACGTGAAACCATCAAAAATTATAGATACGTTTGAGACGTATCAGCCACAGGAACAACTTCCCGCGCCCTGCTACACACTGGTTGAAGCGACGATTCAATAACCTCATCAAGTTTCCACCATCCTCCCACTCAATTCTTTCGAGAGAAACCTTTTCTCAAGAAAGGACATGTTTCTAGAAACAAACACTTTGCTTCCGGATCTGAGGTAGGAGATATACCCAACTGTTTTGGGTATCCTATGAAGATGCATTTATCCGCTTTGGGTTCGAGCTTATCAGACTGAAACTTTTTCACATAAGCATCGCAGCCCCAAACTTTTAAGAAACGACAACTTAAGTTTATCCAAACCATACTTCATAAAGTGTCATCTCAGCAGAATTACGTGGTTCCCTATTTAAAGTGAATGCGGTTGTCTCTAATGCCTAACCAAAAAACGATAGTGGTAATTTGATAAGAGACATCATAGTATGCACCATATCCAATAGGGTGCACCTATGACGTTTGGACACACCATCACACTATGGTGTTCCACGTGGCCTTAGTTTTGAAATGTTTTCCACATTGTCTTAATTGTGTACCAAACTCGCAACTCAGATATTCATCTCTTCGATCATATCGTAGACATTTTATCCTCTTGTCACGACGATCTTCAACTTCACTCTGAAATTTCTTGAACCTGTCAATAATTCACATGTGTGTTTCATCAAGCAAATATACTAGTATCTACTCAAATCCTCTGTGAAGTAAGAACATAATGATATCCATTGCGTCCCTCAACACTCATTGGACTTCATACATAAAAATGTATTACTTCCAATAAGTTACTTTCTTGTTCTATCTCACTGGAAAACGAGGCCTTCAGTCATCTTGCCCATGTGGTACGATTTGCATGTCTCAAGTGATTCAAAATGAAGTGATTCCAAACGATCCATCTGCATGTAGTTTCTTCATGCGTTTATACCAATAGACATGGTTCGCATGTCTGAAACCTTTCAAAAACGAGTGAGTGCAAAGATCCATCAACATGGAGCTTCTTCATGCATTTTATACCAATATGACTCAAGTGGCAGTGCCACAAGTAAGTGGTACTATCATTACTATTTTGTATCTTTTTGCATGAATATTATGAACATATGTATCACTACGACCGAGATTCAATAAACCATTCATTTTAGGTCCAAGACCATTGAAGGTATTATTCAAATAAACAGAGTAACCATTATTCTCTTTAAATGAATAACCGTATCATGCTAAACACAATTGAATCATGTCTATGCTCAACACAAACACAACCACCAAATAACAATTATTTAGGTTTAACACTAATCCTGATGGTAGAGGGAGCGTGCGATGTTTGATCACATCAACCTTGGAAACACTTCCAACACCTATCGCCACCTTGCCTTTAGCTAGTCTCCGTTTATTCCGTAGCTTTTATTTTGAGTTACTAACAGTTAGCAACCGGACCTGTATCTAATTCCCTGGTGCTACTAGGAGTACTAGTAAAGTACACATCAATATCATGTATATCCAATATACATTTTTCAACTTTGTCAGCCTTCTCATCTACCAAGTATCTAGGGTAGTTCCTCTTCAGTGACTGTTCCCCTCATTACAGAAGCACTTAGTCCCGGGTTTGTGTTCAACCTTGGGTCTCTTCACTAGAGCAACAATTGGTTTACCATTTCATGAAGTACCCCTTCTTGCCCTTGCCCTTCTTGAAACTAGTGGTTTTACTAACCATCAACATTTGATGCTCCTTTGTGATTTCTACTTTCGCGGTGTCAAACATCGCGAATAGCTCAAGGATCATCATATCTATCCCTGATATGTTATACTTCATCACGAAGCTCTAGTAGCTTGGTGGCAGTGACTTTGGAGAACCATCACTATCTCATCTGGAAGATTAACTCCCACTCGATTCAGGCAATTGTAGCACTCAGACAAACTGAGCACATCCTTAGTGATTGAGCTTTTCTCCCTTACTTTGTAGACAAAGAATCTCGTCGGAGGTCTCATACCTCTCAACAAGGGCATGAGCCTGAAATCCCAATTTCATCCCTTGGACCATCTCGTATGTCCCGCGACGTTCGAAACGTCTTCAATACCTCAATTCTAAGCCGTTTAAGCATTATGCACTGAACTATCATGTAGTCATACACTACAAGAAATATGCTAACTTGCGACCTTCAATATTGGTCATGGAATGGTCGTTGATTTCCATTTGCGACCTTTTTACGACAAAAAACAGATGGCCAAAAGCTGAGGGTCTCTAATGAACTATAACGACCTTTTTTCTGGAATGTCGAAGACATTTACGACCAAACGAAAGCATTGAAATTTATTGGTCATTGGTTGTCTGCCCAAGCCACATCGGATCCAACGTGGCAAGCTGACGTGGCAAAGTTACGACCAATTGGATTGGTCGTCGGTAACAATCAGCTCGGTCCAGTTCGGTGTTTTACATGGACCGAGCCCAACAATTTAGCCCATTTAATATATATTTTTCATGTTAATTTCGGCCAGCCACATGGGTCGGGCTCAACAATTCAGCCTTTTATTTTCTGGGCCATGGCCTTTTATAATCTATTGATTTTGTACTTTCAATCATTATATATTCAAGTTGGTCCCACTAGTCATGCTCATCTCTCAAATTGGTCCCACATGTCACACATGTACAAATTTGATATATTATTTTCATAAGTGGCCCCACTGGTCAGGTTTCCATTTCACAAGTTTCCAAATTACATACATAATCAATATTTCAAATAGAACAAATAACACATAAAATTCATCCAATATACCACCAAATAATTCTATTACAATCTTTACAACACAGATATGCTAGTCTTCACCCAGCTTGACACGTCACGGCTTCACACTTCACACTTGAGCTTCTGAAAAAGAGGAACAACCACATTTGTAAGTCTACAAACATGTGTATATATCATGCCACATCAATTTTGAGTTTCATTCTTGACAAACCTCGATTTCTGCAGGTTTGCCTTCGGCTTCATTCATGTTCAGAGCTGATTGTTCTTGGCGCTTCTCCATTTGTGTAGGCTCATCTTTAGGTTCACATGTGTCTCGAGCTAGCTGTTCCTGGTGCTCCTGCATTTCTTTATTTACTTGCATAACATAAGGAATTTCATCACTTGGTAGGGCAAGAAAATACACACTCATGGCACTAACCTAATCTACATAAATACTCTGTTATAGAACTACAACGAGTACTACTTAAAAATGAACCAATTCAACAAATCAAACACCAAGAGGGTATGTATACCACAAATAAACTTCCCACGTATATGAACTGAACAATTACAACTCATATTTATTTTCTTGCAACCAATAAGTAAATAAATAGGTATTCTACTAGGGTGCAAATAACATGACATCAGAACTTTAAAATGTCATTTGAAATTAAAGAAACAAACGTTGTGGCAACCCAAAACTATTCACTAGCTAACACATTGAGAGCTGCATCCAAGAAAAAAAGGTTATACAGAACCTGCAAACTCAATATGTTTAAAGGAAACATACTATGTTGTCTTTTAATGAAAGAAAACATTTGTCTAACTGGCTAAAATTCATGCAGACAGTCATGCACACAAACACATTCATACTATTTCATTTACTGCAGCTATAACCTAATGAACTTCGTCCCTTGCAAGGGCAAGAAAAAGTACACTCATGGGGCTAACAAAATTTAATTTTATTAGTTTACCCATGTTAAATTAGCTCTCAAGTAATCGGGTACAAAGGAAGAATATGTAGCTTGATCTCATTATAAGGAACAGGTGGTGCCTTGAAAAAATTTAATGAGCTCTCAAATACGCCCAATTCTCGATGCTAAATGAAGAAGGCTATACAGATGCTCTCAACATAAACCTATGCAATTGAAGAAGATGTCATTGCCCCTAAATCAATATATATATTAATTCCGAACAACCGCTCCAACTCACACAATATATAGTCGATCTAATTATATGGAACAGGTGGTGCTCAGTCAAGCCAGTTCTGGAATTCAGATGCCATGACCTGCAGAATCACACAACCAGTTGACAGCAACAAAAAATCACCTTCCTGCCTCGAGGCCAGGTCCACGGCAACTTGTGCCTCGCTCGAGATGGAGCAGCTCCTGCACTGTGTTAACCGCGCCGCGCCGTGTCGTCCGGCCACGCTGCACACCAACAACTCCGTCTGCATCACCTTGATGCGCAGCCGGTCCGCCACCTCCGATAGCTCGTCGTACTCGTCAATCACCTGCAACCAGATGCAAAATAATATTTTGACTAATCAATCAAAAAGGTAACACAACCTAGCCGGTGTATGGACTAGGGACGAAGGGACGGACGTTGTGCTTGAGGAAGATGACGGGGGAGCCGTGGTCGCTGGAACTCTTGCAGAGCTTCATGAAGCCCTGCTCGATGTACTTGCAAAGCTTCATGAAGCCCTGCTCGATGTACTTGCAGCTGCCGCATGATGGCCGGAAGAAGTCCACCACCACCAGCGCGCCCGTCACCCTCGACCGCTCCAGGAACCGGCTGAACTACTCGTCCATCTTGAACTCCATCGCGCACTCCACCGGGTAGGACCTGTTGTCATCCTCCTCCTCCTCACCCACGGGGGAAGCCCCAGCAGCGAGCCGTTGGTGCTCCCCCCGCCCTCCTCGCTGCTCTCCAATGACACGGAGACGCGGATCCGACGGTGGCTGAGGCGGAGCGGGGATATTGGGAAGAGGAGGGCGGTGCGGGGGCGGGGCGGAAGGGAGAGGGAGCGGCCGGAGGTGGTGGTGGTGGTGGTGGGGAGGTGGCGGTCGGTCGAAGACGAAGGGGACAAGGGGAACGGGGGAAGGTTTGTTCTGTGGGGGAGGACAGAGCACGGGAGAAAGGGAGGGAGGAGAAGAGAGGAAGAAAGGAGGCGGGGGGTGGATGGAAAAATGCCAGGAGGGCAAAGCTAGGGTTTCGGATAGAGAGATGAGGGCTACCGTTGGATCTGGGATCATCCGACGGTCCTTAATGCATGATCCGCGTGAGATCTCCATGGACCAATCAGAACGCAATAAACACTACGAAGACGTTATAACCATCTAAATTGGTCCTAATTGATTGGAAATAAGGTTTTTTACAAGAAAAATATTTTATTTTTCGAGTGACAAAGATGTTTTTTTGTGAAGGACCTTGTTGACACCAGATATTATGCACAATGGTGCATATTGGAATGACAAACAATGTTGACTAAGGCACTTTTCATTTTCTTTGGACGAAAAAATCATTTTTCCTTTTTCGAGTGCCCAAAATGAGTTTTTTTTGTGAAGGACCTACCACATATTTCGTAAAATTGGACCAAATCATTTTTATAGAATACTAGGCCATATTTAATTTACAAATGACCAAATGGTTGAGTGTAAAAAGATTTGAGCCACCTCTCGTGAAAAAGACAAATTTCCGTCGATTCGGTAGGAAGAGGGTTAAATTTGAAGTGCAGCTCCCTCATAGTTTGCTCATGATTTTTTCCAAAAATTATTTCTAGGTAGATAGGTGTATATGTAATCACAGAAACACCAAAAAATCAATATTCAACCCCTAGCTAGGAACGGTCATGCCCGCTGTTTTGACCGCATTTTGAAACGGGCATGAAAAATTCAAAAAAACAAAAAAATTGGAAAACCTTCGCATTGTACCATTAAATGTGACCAAGTGACGGGGACAAATAATAAACTTGTAATACGACAATTATTTTTAGAAAGTGTTCTAAAAAATGAGCTATCATGTGTGAAGGTTGATGGCTTTCAAGCTAAATGATCAATCTCATGGCCACATTCATGGCATAGTTTGTTCAAATGATCTCATATTTTGCAGAACGGTGCATGTTGGAATGACAAACAATGTTGACTAAGGAAGTTTTCATTTTCCTTATATGGAAAATTCATTTTCTATTTTTCAAGTGCCCAAAATGATTTTTTGTGTGAAGGACCTACCATATATTTGTTGCAAAATTGGACCAAATCATTTTTCTAAAATACTAGGACATATTTAATGTACAATTTACCAAATGGTTGGGTGTTAAAGGCTTTTATCGACCTCTCGTGAAAAAATACAAACTTTCATTGAATTAGTTGGAAGCGGGTCAAATTTGAACTGCAGCTACATTATAGTTTGCTCTTTATTTTTCTCAAAAATCATTTCTAGGTACACAAGTATCTATTTAATCAAAGAAATACCAAAAGGTTTCCAAGATTCAACCACTAGCTAGGAACGGTCATGCCCGCTATTTTGACCGCATTTTGAAATGGCCATGAAAAATTCAAAAAAATCAAAAAAATGGAAAGCCTTTGCATTGTGTAATTATATGTGACAAAGTTACGAGGAAAAATAATAAACTTGTAATACGATAATTATTTTTAAAAAATGTTCTTAGAAATGGGCTATCATGTGTGAAGATTCATGGCTTTCAAGCCAAATGATCAATCTTATGGCCACATTCATGAGATAGTTTGTTGAAATCATATAATATTATGCACAAGGGTGCATAATGGAATGGCAAATAATGTTGATTAAGGAAGTTTTCATTTTCCTTGTATGTAAAATTCATTTTCCATTTTTCAAGTTCCCAGACTGATTTTTTTTGTGAAGGACCTACCATATATTTGTTTCAAAATTGGACCAAATCATTTTTAGAAACTATTAGGTCATATTTAATGTACAAATGGAAAAATGGTTGGGTGTTAAAAGCTTTTATCCACCTCTCGTGAAAAACACAAATTTATGACGATTCAGTTGGAAGCGGGTTAAATTTGAACTGGAGCTGCATTATAGTTTGCTCTTTATTTTTCCCAAAAATCATTTATAGGTACATAAGTATCTATTTAATCAGAAATACATGGTGTGGTGGCTTGACGTCGAGGTTTGGATGGTGGTCGAGGGCCCCAACTCTAGAGCACGTGAACTTGCATGCCACCCGCATGGTCACCGCCCGACTGTCGCGTTGCCACGCGTTCTGGGTGGAATAGGCATGTCTAGTGGGTTGGACAACCCCTCGGTAGGTGTTAGGAAGAAGAATACAATAGAAGAATCTCATGAGGAGACTGAACTAAGCTCAAACATGAATTAGCAGCCAAGTGTTTGATTAGTGGTCCGGATAATGAACATAGACAATGGGCCTAAATTTTGGCTGAGGATTATCATCTACTAAGGAGACTCTTGGCAAATTTTTAGCTCAAATGGATGAACCTAGGTGGCACTTGCTTTGCAAAGTAACACACTGTGCATAAATATGGATGTTGAAGCTGGGATCAAAAGAATGAATGGATTGAGCTGAAATTTGATGTATGATATTAATTTGGGCTTATGAAGGCACTATAAAAAAGTTATACCATTTGGACATGCCAATAACAATGTGTCATTTTGGATAGAAAATGGTAAATGAAACTGGGCTCACATAGATGATTGGATTGAGCTGAAATTTGGAGGAGGGTGATAATTTAGGCACATTAAGGCACTGTAAAAATTTCATAAAATTTGGATAAACAAAAATTGTACTTCGTTCACAATGCTCTCTACTGTACAGAATATTGGGAACAATATTGAGGGAAACTGGCTGAATTAAATGAGCTAAAATTTGGTGCAGTGAGGTTATATGGTTAGTTTTATTCCATGGTAAATTTTCATCAACTATAAAGCAATATAAAATGTATTTGCTTCACAAACTGAAAATATTACGAGAAACAAAGATTGGATAATGAGCTCACATGGATTGTAAGATGGGGCTAAAATTTTGTGGAGAGCTATGTCTTGGGCACATAGAAGATGTGGAAAAAAATCAACTCATCAGGGTATTCCTATCTAGTACTTCCTTCACAAAGCTGTTAGCTGAACACAAACTTTGGAAATTTGCTGAGAAAGATTTAATAGGAAAATGGTTACGAGAGTTTTCATGAGGCAATGATTTGGATAGGAAAGAGTGCCCAAATAGTTTGAGGGTAATCAAAGAAATAGAAATAGCACTTCCTTCACAAAGTGCTATTCTGAACAGAATAGGAAAATGAATATTGCTGAATTATTTTCAAACTATGGAAGGAAGGGTTTTCACATATTTGAGGAATATATGATCCAAAGTATTTATGAGAATTTTTGGAATGACAGAATAGTAGGTTGCTTTAGAAACTAGGAAAAAAAATAACAGATGGACATGACGCGTAGGAAAAACTGATGATTTGGCACCTAGTCATAGCTATGACCATCTATATTGGTCATAATTAGCTACAAATTAGGTAGCAAACCAGGGATATCCGCTTTACGACCATTTCCAGTAAGGAAGTTACGACATTTCTGATGAAAAAGGTCGTTAGTTTTTGGGGTTAGGACCCCTCAGGACAGCTTACGACCAATTGGTCTCAAATGGTCGTAGATTTACGACCATTTCTGCGAGCGTCACTGCCAGAAGGTCGTTAGTTGACATATTTCTTGTAGTGATAAAAAACGTGTATGTCAGATGTTCGCAACATCTAAAGAGGATGCTTGGGGTTTAGCACATCGAGCGGCGCAGTAAGGACAAAAGCCTTCTATGCAGCAATGACGACAATCCTCAGTTTACGGACCTAGTCCACATAATTGCTACTATCATCTTTCAACTAAATTTTCTCTAGGAATATATTAAAACTAGTAGAGCTACAGCGCAAGCTACAACATAATTTGCAAAGACCTTTTGACTATGTTCATGATAATGAGTTCAATTAATCATATTACTTAAGAACTCCCGCTCAAATCGACATCCCTCTAGTCATTCGAGTGACACATGATTCAAATTCACTAACTCAAGTCCGATCATCACGTGAGTTGAGTTTAGCTTCAATGGTGAACATCTCCATGTTGATCATATCAACTATATGATTCATGCTCGACCTTTCCATTTCATGTGTTCCGAGGCCATGCATTTACATGACAGGCTCGTCAAGTTTAACCTGAGTGTTCCGCGTGTGCAACTGTTTTGCACCCGTTGTATGTGAACGTTGAGTCTATCGCACCCGATCATCACGTGGTGTCTCGAAACGACAAACTGTCACAATGGTGCACAGTCGGGGAGAACACAATTTTATCTTGAAATTTTAGAGAGGGGTCACCTTATAATGCTACCATCATCCCAAGCAAAATAAGGTGCATAAAACAAATTAACATCACATGCAAATCATAAGTGACTTGATATGGCATGAACTTGTGCTTCTTGATCTCCATCACCAAAGCACCGACATGATCTCCATCATTACCGACGCCACACCATGATCTCCATCATTGTGCTGCCATCGAGGTTGTTGCGTTAACTATGTTGTTACTACTAATGCTACTACTAGTGATAAAGCAAAGCATCACCAAGCGCTAAAAATTTAAAGACGACCATATGGCTCCTGCCGGTTGCCGTAGCATCGACATGCAAGTCGATATCTAACTATTACAACATGATCATCTCATACATCCAATATATCATATCATGTCTCTGGCCATATCACAACACATGCATACCCTGCAAAAACAAGTTAGACGTCCTCTAATTTGCCGTTGCATGTTTTACATGGCTGCTATGGGTAGCTAGTATGATCGCATCTTACTTACGCAAAACCACAAGGTGATATGCAAGTTGCTATTTAACCTTCTCCAAGGACCGCCTCGGTCAAATCCTATTCAACTAAAGTTGAAGAAACAAGCACCCGCCAGTCATCTTTATGCAACAACTTGCATGTTCGTTGATGAAACCGGTCTATCGTAAGCGTACCAGTAATGTTGGTTCAGGCCGCTTCAATCCAACAATACCGCCGAATCAAGAAAAGACTAAGTAGGGCAGCAAATTGAACATCAACGCCCACAAACTCCTTTGTGTTCTGCTCAAGATATCATCTATGCGTAGACCTTGCTCATGATGCCACTGTTGGGGAACGTAGCATGGGAAACAAAAAAAATCCTACACACACGCAATACTTATCCATGGTGATGATCATCTACGAGAGGTGAGAGTGAATCTACATACCCTTGTAGATCGCTAAGCGGAAGCGCATATAATGCGGTTGATGTAGTGGAACATCTTCAAGATTAAAGCGCAGCCCGTCCCATGATCTCATCACGATCCATCCCACAATCCCATCATGATCCATGCCGATCTAGCACCGAACGGACGACACCTCCGCGTTCAGTACACATACAACTCGATGATGATCGCCGCCTTCTTGATCCAGCAAGAGGGGGTGGAGAGGTAGATGACTTGTTAATTTAGTTCAAGTTGGAGGGGTTGTGTCAAAGCTCAGAAGACACGAAAGTATTCACCCTACTCTCTTTGAGCCTCGTTTACTTAGAACTCTCCCAACACTCCTCGTAGAACTTGTGGTGATATTCATACCGTCACAAAAAAATATCGTCAAGTCCACAAGATGGATGCTCCGATCGAACACTTAACTATCTGAAAGACTCTCGTTCTTCAAGATTAACAAGTTTTGAGTGATGCTCAATCACTTATCTATTTGGCTCTGGGTTTTTTCCGCACTTATGATTTACTCAAAATTCTTGAGGAGGATGGTTTGCTCAGACAACACTTGTCTCAAATCATGCGTAGCACCAAACTGCACATGATTGGAGGTAGAGTTTGTTTATAGTTGGGATCGCAACGCGAGGGGATGATATGACACCAACGTGTTCTCACAATAGTCGAAAATTTGAACTCTAATATTCTTTGTAGTAGGACAACCGTACAATAGGTTTCCTAACTCTTTAGTGAAGAAATCAAACTCACGTGTTTTGAAGAATCACCTTCGACACGCGAGCTTGAAGACTTTGGCTGGAAAGAGATTTACAAATCTTCAACTACTCCCTTCATCCATATATATAGGGACTAATACACTTTTCGTGAATGCCTTTGACTATTGACACAATTAATAATATATGATATGTAATATGATGGGATGCTTTGTGTAACTTCCATGTCATATATTATTGCTTTGACATGTGGTAATGGAGAGAGTATGAAGAAATAGGTTCGATTAACCACACTTGAGTGTATCACTAACACTTGAACCCCTTTGCACTACATTTGTTCTATTGACTCAAATAAGAATAAAAGGAGCTATTAAATAACTACAAAGTCTTCATACTCGAACTATATCATGGGCACACCGAACACTTCAATGTTGTCAAAATATATTTAGGGGTAAAACATCGTAGGTTAAACCAAATCCTCATGGAGTTTCACGTGCGTATACTCACAAACACATTGGCCCCCTAAGCATTTCTTTTCACTAATCCGGCAAAACCTATAAGAGGGCATTAGATGCACTTACAATCACCCCCTTTTGGTGATTGATTACAAAACTGGTCAAAGTCTCAAAAGGGATGCATAAAAGTTGAAAGTAAAACAAGGGATTTCGATTTCATTACACGGAGAGAACCCCCCATGATGATGTGCATATTGAAGAATTTTATTTTGAATGCAAATGCACATGGCATGTTTAAATTGTGGCAAACTCCCTTTATATCGTGGAATCAGAGCTAGCAATGTAACAAGATTTATCATGAAGACCATGGAAATGAATAGCAAACTGTGAATTGTGAGGAATGTTAACATGCATATAAGATTAACACGATAAACATGCATGTTCAGTTGTGAGTAGCAAAAGTTCATAGACACAAAACATAAAGTCTGCAACTCAATACAATAAGATCAACTGAAGAAGGAGAGTTGACTGTATAAGAATCTGTGAAGCGGTAGTCGCTGTTGAGGTTGATGGTGAACGACGCTTGATGACCAGAGGTGAAGGAAGACGCAGACTACTGCGAAGATTCTTATGTGTCGCCCGGACTGAGGTGCTGCGCCACGTGGTTATATGCCGGTTTTAGTTGGACGGGCCGGTCGACACCGGTCTGACGGTGCACTTCAGACAACGAGTGTCGGCTTGACCCACCACCGTCGCCTTCTACGTCTTGTCTACCTTCTCCTTCGCCTCAGGGTGCCGTCCTTGGCGTAGCGCAGATGTGACCTTGCGGGTGAACGCCTCCGAGTCCGGGTCCAACAGGATGACGAACATCATCACCGGCTCCTCCAACGGCCCCATCACGTTGGCAGACAACGAAACAAAGCGGGAGATGATGATAAGGAGCGGGAGAGGGCGGGCATACACATGGGAGAAGGGTCATGACTGTGCAAGTGCACATACTCCACACATCGTTTTTTTAAAGATCCAGCACATGGCTGGCATATATTGAAAATAGCAGAGAGCAAGGCGAGAATACAAAAGGTGGGTCTGATCCGAGGATCAAGGAGATAAAAAGAAGATTACAAAGATAAAGCTATTCGACCACCAGCACGAAACTTCTCACGATGGTTCCCCAAAAGGGTGCTCCAAAAAAGACGCTCCTGCGTGCCTCCAAAACTCAAGGATTCTTGTAATGGAGGTGTTGATGTTAGTTAGTCCCGCAACCTTGTTTCTGAAGGTGCATTCGCTTCTCGCGTTCCAAATCATTGATAGGATCGGGATGATCATTGTCTTAGCGCCCCTTTTGTGCTCAGGTTTGGCCTTGCTTATCATCTTAACTAAGATGTCCCCTGGCTTGGTACTGTCACTCCATATGCTTGGGTTTAGTGAACCACATCCTCTGCGTGATGCAGCTTGCGTCCATACTGCAATGGCCATCGGGCATTGCCAAAATAAATGGACCGTTGATTCTAGGTTTCGGAGGCATAACTAACAGAAGTATTCGTTTGGCCATCCCCTTCTTTGCAGACGGTCGTTACACCACAACCTTTTCCTCACGAGGAGCCATGCGAAGATCTTTAGTCTGGCCGGTGCCCAAGTAGCCCAAATAAGTTTCCTAAATTCTGATTTCATGAAGCCCTAAAACTGGGCCTTGTATGCTGAACTGGCTGTGTACATCCCTGAGGCTTCATGTGTCCATTTGATGATGTCCCTTGTGTGTTCTTGAAGTTGAAAATCCCTGGGTTGAAGCCATCTGTGCAGTCTGATCGTCTCTCCCCACACATGCATTGTGTCTCTGTGAGCGAGGTCCGCTATCCAGGTGTTGTTCTCTAGCGCCTCTTTCACGGATCTGTTCTTTCTTATAGAGTGTCTGAAGAGCATTGGGAACGACGACTTCAGGTTCCCCGAGCCAGTCCAGGAGCAGTGCTAGAAAGAGGTCGTTGCCCCATTTCCTAGTGTGACCACCGTGGAGGCACTGAATAGCGCTCTGTCGCCGTCATCGCATGGCAGTTGCATGCCATTCCATGGCCTGTCTGGACTTGTCCAGAACAGCCAAAGCCACCGCAGTCGAAGTGCTCTAGTGAAGCGGTTCATGTCTAATATTCCGAGGCCTCCATTTTAAACCAGGGAACATACTACGGGCCAGCTGACTTTGCATTTCCCTCCACTTATTTCTTCTTCCTGTGCCCAAAGTAAGCGCCGTCTAACCTTGTCTACTTCGTCTAAAAATTTCTTTGGTGCTCGCACCACAGATAGAGCAAAAGTCGGCAGCGCGGTTAGTACGCTGCGAACCAGAACCCGTCTGCCCGCGATGTTCAATAGCTTTCCCTTCCAGCCTGCTAACCTGGCCCTTATCCGATCCAGGATGAACTGGATGTGGACTAGGCGCAGCCTTGACAGAGTTAGCGGGAGGCCCAGGTATTTCACCGGGAAACCCACTGTCTCTCCACCGAAGTTTGCCAGGACCTCGTGCAGGTTGATCTAGTTGCAGCGGATAGCAGAGACGGTTGACTTTGCCGGGTTCGCATGCAGCCCTGTCGCTTGCCCAAAACCCTGAAGAATGTCCAACAGGACGTCGACTTCCTCCCTATCGGGGTTGGCAAAAATGACCGCGTCATCCGCATAGAGGCTAACTCGAAGCGTGATGTCTCTACCCGGCAGCGATGCAAGCATGTAAATCTCTGTTGCTTTCTCTAGCAGCAAGTGCAGGGTGTCGATGGTGATGATGAAAAGAAGGGGTGATAGAGGGTCTCCCTGCCGCAGGCCCCTTCAATGTCTAATCGGCCGCTCCACTGTTGCATTTAGCATGACTGAAGATGATGCCATGCTGATAAGCAGCGCCATCTAATCACGCCATCGCGTCGGAAAACCTAGCTCTTGCAGAAGCTCAAGCAAGTATTCCCAAGAGACATTGTCGAAAGCTCTAGCGACATCTAGCTTAAGCAGCAGCACTAGTGTCTTTTTTCACTGGAGAGATCTTACCACATTTTGCACATATAGGAAACTATATTGTGTAGACTTGGAGCACAAGAAAGCTGATTGTGCCGGCGAGATGCTACTGCTGATCACCGTAGATAGCCGTCTGGAGAGCACCTTGGCTATAAGCTTAGCGACTGAGTGAATTAGGCTAACTGGCCTGAAGTCTTGCACCTTTGTGGCACCATCTTTCTTGGGCAGGAGAACCACCATGGCTGTGTTGAGCTTGCCGAAATCGCCTCCCGCCGGGTGGTAAAAACTACTGAAGACTAACATCACATCTGCCTTGATTAGAGGCCAACAGGTATTGAAAAATGTCACCGTGAAGCCGTCCGGTCCCGGTGCCTTCTCCGATGGTGATGCCTTAATGGACTCCCATACTTCCTCCTCCGCGAATGGGTTGTCTAGGCTTCTGTCATGAACCGATGGCATATCTAGGATACTCCAGTTGATGCGAATGGGGCGATCAGCCATTTTTCCTAAGTTATCATTGAAGTATTGATATATGGCGTCTTCTTTGTCCTCGTGTGCTGTGGCGATCTCATTTCCCACTTGTAGGCTATGGATGAAATTTTTTCGCCTCCTTGCTCTCATCTTGGCATGAATTTTTTTGTTCCCGCATCACCTAGCAGCACCCAAGTGAGACGTGATGCCTGGCGTCTGTGGGCACACTCTACCGCCGCGAGGCCCAGGAGCCGGAGCTTCATCAGTTTCCTAAGATTGTACTGCGCGTCGGATAGCCGGCGGTTTTCCTGTGCTACATCTAGCCGGAGCACTATCTCAGCCGCCATGTGGAACTGTAACTTTGCATCGCTGAAAAAAGCTTTGCTCCAAATTTTTGAGGTCCCGTGCGGTGCGCATCATCTTCGTGCTTAGCCTTTGAAAAGCGCATGTAGATTGCACCGGTCTACTCCAGGCCCTTTCCACCATGTCTTGGAAATGAGGGAAACTTGACCAGAAGCTCTCGAACTTAAAAAGGGCGGGGCGAGGAGCAGCACTGGTGTCAACGAGGACCAGCGGGCAACGGTCGGATGTGGCCGTGGAGGCCGTGTGAAGCAAGGCAGAGGGGAAGCTGCATTCCCATGAATGGTTGTAGAACAGTTTGTCGATGCTCACTAGGGTGGGATTTTGACGCTCGTTACTCCATGTGTACCGGTGGTTCCTGCATCTAATTTCCTTTAAACCCGCAGCGTCAATGGCTGCTCTGAACTTGCCCATGAGCCTACGATTAAGGTTGAGGTTGTTCTTGTCTCGTGCCTCATAGATGAGGTTGAAATCAGCGTTAATGAGCCACGGTTCCGTTGTGGGGGCGCCGAATGAGACAGCTCCAGGAGAAAGCTATCTTTCCTGGCATCATCCGTAGGTTTGTAGATAGAGGAGAGCCAGAAGCCCTGAGTCTGTCCCAGCAAGGTGGCCTTAGCCGTTATGGCAAACACGCCTATAGCATGGGAGACGATTGTTGCTAGTTCTCTGTTCCAGAAGATCGCCGCCCCATCACTGGTGCCGATCGCCGGAAGCGCGATGCAGTCGGTGAGGTGTGTTACCCCAATCTCTCTCACTAGTTCAGGAGACCAAACCGAGATCTTAGTCTTCTCAAGGCAAAGAATGGCAACGCGGTGTGATGCGGCCATCTCGCCGACGACGGCTCGTTTGGCGGGGTGGTTTAGGCCTCGGACGTTCCAACACATGATCGGATATAGTTTGTCACCCATGGGGAAAACGATCATGTCTCCGATGACTTATACTAACTGGCCTCAGGCTCAAAACAAACACCTCCAGCATAACAAGGGATCGCCGGCGTCCACCAATAGGCCCCAAGACGCGTCAACGATAAGCTACAGACCACCTATCCTTACAAACATGAACCAAAGCTAACTCGAACCAACTACTCGATGGCCGCCACCGGAGGGATAAACTGGAGTCGTCTAACATGACTACACTACTGCCTCCTCGGCATCTCCATCCAGGACGGCCATGCGTGCCATGACCCGCAGGGCCTCGCCGTCCAGGAGAGTGATCTTGGCGATGACCGCGATGTCGCTGTCCGTCAGAGGCTCGTCGAAATGATGCAGGAGGGCCTTGACAACTTGTGTCGTCATTTTCTCTCGCGGTCCGAGCAGCCCCAGCTCCTTGACGATGCGGAGGGAGGCGCATTGTGCCACTGGCACAATCGAAGTGTTGGCTGCCTGCCTAGCACTATGGCGCGTTGGAGCAGAGATGGCCCAGCTCTTCGGGGGGGGGGGGGCGTCGATCGCCGTGCAGGAGGAGAGTTGACAATCGGCAGCCTGTTGCGCGGAAGAGGTTGCATGCCTCTGGGCGATCGTCAGCCCCGACGATCTCCAGCAGGCAGACGCGGCTAGTGACCGCGCCCAGCTGCACCTCCAGCGTGCGAGCTGTCGAAGGGGTGGCACAGCTGAACTGCCCGAAATTTGACGTTGATGCACAGAGCGTGGGACTGAACGCGTCGAGCTGCACTGCCTTTCCCGTGTCCTTGAGCAGAGGCGCGTCGTCGAATTCCAACGGTGCAGCCACCACGGCTTCGACGGCAGCTTGGACGTCCGCCGCCAGACCGTCAACGATGACGGAGGCGAGCGAAGGCTTCTTCGTTGTCCTGAAAAAATCCTCTACTAGGTCCTTCCCGTTGTTGTCGCCGTCGTCGACCTCGGAACTGGCCCGCCGGGCCGGTGGTGGCGGAAGAGGCCTCGACCTCCGGCGCTGCGTGGGATGGCGTGTAACCACCGGGGTCCTCCTGTTGCTTTGATGGCGACCTACGGTCTCCCTAGACCTACGTCGAGCCGGTGGGGAGCGACTGCGCTGACGCGGTGCATGCGCCGGCAAAGGCAGGGCCGGCGCGTGGCCACGTCGAAGGAGAACGTGCTTCCAGGACTGCTGGCCACCTCCCCTTGAGCCGCCGTCACCGTTCTGGTCTCTCCCATGGCCTCCCCATGGCATGCCACGGCAGCCTAGGAACAGCCACCGGGGCACGCGCCAGGCGCTGCTACCGCTCAGCCCGCTTGCCATCCTCAACCCCCATCGTCTAGGAGGCAGGAGCCACCGCCGGGAATGGCTTGTCAACGTCGTCTGAGCCTGTTGACGGGAGCCCGCTCTGGCCGAAGGGGGAGGAGCGTGGGGACGGCGGCATCCAGTCCTCGACTCGGTCGACATGGATGAGCATGGCGTAATCTGCAGTGTCCGGCGGCGGAGCGACACGACTGTCGGGCGGGGATTACCTCTCCATCTCCTCAACACGCCCCGCACCGCGTGACTGTTGGAAATATGCCCTAGAGGCAATGATAAATAGTTATTATTATATTTCCGGTTAAAAGATAATCGTTTATTATCCATGCTATAATTGTATTGAATGAAAACATAGATACATGTGTGGATACATAGACAAAACAATGTACCTAGCAAGCCTCTAGTTGGCTAGCCAGTTGATCAATGATAGTCAAGGTTTTCTGACTATATGCAAGTGTTGTCACTTGATAACTAGATCACATCATTAGGAGAATCATGTGATGGACTAGACCCAAACAATGAGCGTAGCATATTGGTCGTGTCGTTTTATTGCTATTGTTTTCTGCGTGTCAAGTATTTATTCCTATGACCATGAGATCATATAACTCACTGGCACCCTACGAATACCTTGTGTGTACCAAACATCACAACGTAACTAGGTGACTATAAAGGTGCTCTACAGGTATCTCCAAAGGTGTCCCTTGAGTTAGTATGGATCAAGACTGGGATTTATCACTCTGTGTGGCGGAGGGGTATCTCGGGGCCCACTCGGTAATACAACATCCCAAACAAGCCTTGCAAGTGATGTGAATAAGTGTAAGTCACGGGATCTTGTATTACGGAACGAGTAAAGAGACTTGCCGGTAACGAGATTGAAATAGGTATTCGGATACCGACTATCGAATCTCGGCAAGTAACATACCGAAGGACAAAGGGAATGACATACGGGATTATATGAATCCTTGACACTGAGGTTCAACCGATAAGATCTTCGAAGAATATGTAGGATCCAATATGGGCATCCAGGTCCCGCTATTGGATATTGACCGAGGAGTGCCTCGGGTCATGTCTGCATAGTTCTCGAACCAGCAGGGTCTGCACACTTAAGGTTCGACGATGCTTTAGTATAGTTGAGTTATATGTGTGGTTACCGAATGTTGTGCGGAGTCCCGGATGAGATCACGGACGTCACGACGGTTTCCTCAATAGTCCGGAAACGAAGATTGATACATAGGATGGTTTCATTTGGTCACCGGAAAGTTTCTGGAAATTCCGGCAGTGTACAGGGAGTGACGAATGGGTTCCAGGTGTTCACCGGGAGGGGCCCACCCACCCGCGAGTGAGCCCAAGGCCCTAGGGTGGCGCCACAAGTCCTTAGTGGGCTGGTGGAGTCATCCCAAGAGGGCTATGGCACCACATAAAGCAAATACCAAAAGAAAAGAAAAAGAAAAAGGAAAGAGGGAGGTGGGAATGAAGAGGAGAACTCCTCCTTCCCAAACCGAATTGGAGGAGGAATCCTCCTCCTCCTGGCTGCCGGCGCACCTTGAGGGCCTTGTCTGTAAAGGCTAGACCCTCCCCCTCCCTCCTATATATAGTGGTGGTTTAGGGCTTTTTGAGACACAAGTTTGCCACGTGCAACTCTAGCCTATTCCACATAGTTTTACCTCTAGATCGAATTTCTGCGGAGCTCGGGCGGAGCTCTGCAGGAGTAGATCATCACCACCACTGGAGCTCCGTCACGCTGCCGGAGAACTCATCTACTTCTCCGTCTTGCTTGCTGGATCAAGAAGGCTGAGGTCATTGTCGAGTTGTACGTGTGCTGAACGCGGAGGTGCCGTCAGTTCGGCGCTAGATCGGAACGGATTGTGGGAAAGTTCGTGGGACGGTTCGAGGGACGTGAAGAAGTTCCACTACATCAACCGCGTTTCTTAACGCTTCCCGCTGTGTGATCTACAAGGGTACATAGATCTAATCTCCACTCGTAGATGGACATCACCATGATAGGTCTTCGTGTGCGTAGGAAAAATTTTGTTTGCCATGCAACATTCCCGAGTAGTGGCATCATAAGCTAGGTTCATGTGTAGATGTTATATCGAGTAGAACACAAAAGGTTTTGTGGACGGTGATGTTCGATTTGCTTCCCACCTTAGTCTTTTCTCGATTCGGCAGTATTGTTGGATTGAAGCGGCCCGGACCGACATAACTCGTAGGCTTATGAGAGACTGGTTTCATCGATTGACATTCAACCTCGTTGCATAAATATGACTAGCGGGTGCCTGTTTCTTCGACTTTAGATGAATTGGTTTTGACCGAGGCGGTCGTTGGAGAGGTTAAATAGCAATTTGCACATCTCTGGTGTGGTTTTTGCGTAAGTAAGATGCGATCATACTAGATACCCATAGCAGCCACGTAAAACATGCAACAACAAATTAGAGGACGTCTAACTTGTTTTTGCAGGTTATGCTTGTGATATGATATGGCCAATGACGTGATGTGATATATTGGATGTATCATATGATCACGTTGTAATAGTTAATATCGACTTGCACTTCGATGCTACGGCAACCGGCAGGAGCCATAGGGTTGTCTTTAAACTAACGTTTGTGTTTGCAGATGCATTTACTATATTGTGAGGTCGTAGCTTTAGTAGTAATAGCATAGACAACACGACAACCTCGATGGTGACACGTTGATGGAGATCATGATGATGGAGATCATGGTGTGGCGCTGGTGACAAGAAGATAATGCCGGTGCTTAAGTGATGGAGATCAAGAAGCACAAGATGATGGCCATATCATGTCACTTATGAATTGGATGTGATTTTAATCCTTTTATGCACCTTATTTTGCTTAACGACGGTAGCATTATAAGGTGATCTCTCACTAAAATTTCAAGACGAAATTGTGTTCTCCATGAATGTGCACCGTTGCGAGAGTTCGTTGTTTCGAGACACCACGTGATGATCGGGTGTGATAGACTCAACGTTCACATACAACGGGTGCAAAACAGTTGCACGCGCGAAACACTCGGGTTAAGCTTGATGAGCCTAGCATGTGCAAACATGGCCTCAGAACACAGGAGACCGAAAGGTCGAGCATGAATCGTATAGTTGATATGATTAGCACAAGGATGCTTACCACTGAAACTATTCTCAACTCACGTGATGATCGGACTTGAGTTAGTGAATTTGGATCATGTACCACTCAGATGACTAGAGAGATGTACTTTTTGAGTGGGAGTTTAGCAAGTAATATGATTAGTTAAACTCTCATTATCTTGAACATAGTCTAAGTCCACTTTGAAATATTTGTGTTGTAGATCAATGGCTCATGCGACAGTCACCCTGAATTGTAATATGTTCCTAGAGAAAGCTAAGTTGAGAGATGATGGAAGCAACTTTGTAGCCTAGGCTCGTAATCTTAAGTTGCTCCTGCAAGCTGGGAAGAAGGATTATGTCCTTAATGCCGCGCTAGGAGATGAACCACCCGCTATGGCTGACCAAGATGTTAAGAACGCTTGGTTGACACGTAAGGAGGTCTACTCAGTACTTCAATGTGCAGTCTTGTATGGTTTAGAGCCGGGACTTCAACGTCGCTTTGAGCATCATCGAGCATATGAGATGTTCCAGGAGTTGAAGTTTATCTTTCAGAAGAACGCCCGGATCGAGAGGTATGAGACCTCCGATAAATTCTATGCTTGCAAGATGGAGAGAATTCGTGTGTGAGTGAACATGTGCTCAAAATGTCTGGGTACTCAAACCATCTAGCTGAGCTGGGGATTGAACTCCCGCAGGAGGTTATCACTGACAGAATTCTTCAATCACTGCCATCAAGCTACAAGAGCTTTGTGTTGAACTATAACATGCAAGGGATGAACAAGTCACCTCACGAGTTATTCGCGATGCTGAAAGTCGCAGAGCCAGAACTCCAGAAAGAGCATCAAGTGCTGATGGTCAATAAGACCACTATTTTCAAGAGAAACGACAAAGGCAAGAAGGGTAACTCCAAGAAGAGCGGCAACCCTATTGCCAATCCGACGAAGAAACTCAAGACTGGACCTAAGCCTGAAACAGAGTGTTATTATTGCAAGGGACTGGGTCACTCGAAGCGCAACTGCCCCAATTATTTGGCTGATAAGAAGGCGGCCAAGGAAAAATCAGGTATATTCGATATACATGTTATTGATGTGTACTTAACCAACTCTCGTAGTAGTGCCTGGGTATTCGATACCAGTTCTGTTGCTCATGTTTGCAACTCGAAACAGGAACTGCGAAATAAACGAAGGCTGGCGAAAGATGAAGTGACGATGCGCGTGGGAAATGGTTCCAAGGTTGATGCAATCGCCGTCGGCATAGTTTCACTTCAGTTACCATCAGGATTAGTTATGAACTTAAATAATTGTTATTTAGTGCCTGCGTTAAGCATCAACATTATATCTTGATCTTGTTTATTGCGAGACGGTTACTCGTTTAAGTCAGAGAATAATGGTTGTTCTATTTCTATGAGTAATATCTTTTATGGTCATGCACCCAATGTGAGAGGATTGTTCATATTAAATCTTGATAGCGATGATACACATATACATAACATTGAGACCAAAAGAGTTAGAGTTAACAATGATAGCACCATGTTTTTGTGGCACTGCCGCTTAGGTAATATTGGTATAAAGCGCATGAAGAAACTCCATTCCGATGGACTTTTGGAGTCACTTGACTTTGATTCACTTGACATGTGCGAACCATGCCTCATGGGCAAGATGACTAAGGCTCCGTTCTCCGGAACAATGGAGCATCCAAGTGACTTGTTGGAAATCATACACACCGATGTGTGCGGTCCGTTGAGTGTGGAGGCGCGCGGCGGATATCGTTATTTTCTCACCTTCACTGACGATTTGAGTAGATATGGTTATGTCTACTTGATGAATCACAAGTCTGAAACGTTTGAGAAGTTCAAGCAATTTCAGAGTGAAGTTGAAAATCATCGTAACAAGAAGATCAAGTTCCTACGGTCTAATCGTGGGGGTGAATATCTGAGTTTCGAGTTTGGTGCTCACTTAAGACAATGTGGAATTGTTTCACACTTGACACTGCCTAGAACACCACAGCGTAATGGTGTGTTTGAACTTCGTAATCGTACTTTGTTAGAGATGGTGCGATCTATGATGTCTCTTACCGATTTGCCGTTATCGTTTTGGATTTATGCATTAGAGATAGCTGCATTCACTTTAAATAGGGCACCATCAAAATCCGTTGAGACACCACCATACAAACTGTGGTATGGTAAAAGACCAAAGTTGTCGTTTCTTAAAATTTGGGGATGTGATGCTTATGTCTAAAAGCTTTAGCTTGAAAAGGTGGAACCCAAAGCGGAAAAGTGTGTCTTCATAGGTTACCCAAAGGAGAAAGTTGGGTACACCTTCTATCTCAAATCCGAGGGCAAAGTGTTTGTTGCTAAAAACGGAGCTTTTCTTGAGAAGGAATTTCTCTCGAAAGAATTGATTGGGAGGAAGATAGAACTTGATGAGGTTGTCGAACCTCTAATCCCTCTAGATGGTGGCGCAGGGCAAGGTGGAACCCATGTTGTTGCGATGCCGGTTGAGGAGCAAGTTGATGATGATGATCATGAAACTTCGGATCATGTTCCTATTAGACCTCGCGGGTCGACAATATCACGTACTACTCCTGAGTGGTACGGTAATCCTGTCTTATCAATTATGTTGTTAGACAACAATGAACCTGCGAATTATGAAGAAGCAATGGTGGGCCTAGATTCCAACAAATGGCTGTAGGCCATGAAGTCCGATATAGGATCCATGTACGAGAACAAAGTGTGGACTTTGGAAGTACTACCAGAAGGCCGCAAGGCTATTCAAAACAAATGGATCTTTAAGAAGAAAACGGACGCAGATGGTAATGTGACAGTTTATAAAGCTCGACTTGTGGCAAAGGTTTTTTCACAAGTTCAAGGAGTTGACTACGATGAGACGTTCTCACCGGTAGTGATGCTTAAGTTCGTCTGAATCATGTTAGCAATAGCTGCATTTTTTATTATGAAATCTGGCAGATGGATGTCAAAACGGCATTCCTTAACGGTTTTCTTAAGGAAGAGTTGTATATGATGCGACCCGAAGGTTTTGTCGATCCAAAGAATGCTAACAAAGTGTGCAAGCTCCAGCGATCCATTTATGGACTGGTGCAAGCATCTCGGAGTTGGAATAAGCGCTTTGATGAGGTGATCAAAGCATTTGGGTTTATACAACTGGTTGGAGAATCTTGTATTTACAAGAAAGTGAGTGGGAGCTCTGTGGCGTTTCTAATATTATATGTGGATCACATATTGCTGATTGGAAACAACGTGGAGTTTTTGGAGAGCGTAAAGGATTACTTGAATAAAAGTTTCTCTATGAAGGACCTAGGAGAAGCTGCTTACATTCTAGGCATTAAGATCTATAGGGATAGATCGAGACGCCTGATAGGACTTTCACAAAGCACATACCTTGATAAAGTTTTGAAGAAGTTCAAAATGGATCAGTCCAAGAAAGGGTTCTTGCCAGTGTGACAAGGTATAAAATTGAGTAAGACTCAGTGCCCAACAACTTCGGAAGATAGAGAACAAATGAGTTCCGTCCCCTATGCTTCAGCCATAGGTTCTAGGGCTTATTCCATCTGTGCCCCCAATTCCTTAGTTGTGCTCAGTTTTCCCCACGCTTCAAACTTTTGCTCACTTTTCCCCACTCCCTTAGCTGAAACTCTCACAAATGTTCATAACAGGCGTTTGCCGTCTTGGCCGTTAACTGACTTGTGGGGCCATGTTGGACTCTGTTGACTGTGGTTGTGGCTTCGCTGGTTGGGCCATGTTTGTGTTCATAGGACGGGCCCGTTAGTTTGTTGGTAATAAATTAAAAAAGCCTACTATTGATGGATGCAGCCTGCTATGCATGCCCAGCTTTGGCATCGATGTAGCCTGCTATGCATGCCAACACCGCCACGCACGCATCTAGTGACCTAGACCTAAACGCATGCATGCACGCCGACACGCACGCATCGATCCATGCCGCACGGTTGCCGGTGGATTCAGTCGCTCCACATCGTCGTTTCACGCGTCGCAGGCATACGTGCCAGTGGCAGAAGGGGCAGGCTGCACGCTCGCGTCCATATGTCGAGGCATCGGTTCACGCCGGACGACTGCCGCTCGATTCAGTTGTGCCGGTGGCAGAAGGGGCAGAGCACGCAGAAGGGGGAGGCAGGCAACCGCCAACGCAGAGCACGCAGAAGGGGGAGGCAGGCAGCCGCCAACGCAGAGCACGCAAAGCACGCTCGCTTCGATTCACGTTCACACATTGATGATCGCATCGGTTCATGCACGCACTGAGTCACGATCTACGTCATTTGTGCGTGTACCCACTTCGTCTCCCCCGACTATTTGAACTGCCCTTCATTGCCTCTTCTTCTACTGATCCATCTGCGCCTCCCACTTCTCTTCTTCCCCCAAAAGCCAAAGCCTTTCCACTCAGCGAAGCGTTCAAGATGCAGTACAACGGGCCAACGTTCCAAGAGCCTCCCACCGTCCCGGAACGGCGGTACCCCGCCAACGTCGTCGTCGAGGCATCGCTCCGCGTGTGGGCGTTCTCACGCTGGAGGGCTAGCACTGAGCTTGCACGAGGGTTCCCCCGTGCGGGCTTCCACCACATTCCGGCGGGGTCGCGGCCCATGTTCAACCTCGTGGAGCAGCGTCCCCATGCCAACGCTCTAGTGGTAGGGCTCGTCGTCCACTTCACCAACAGGTTCGATGCCTACTACCTGCTCATCAAGGTGTATTGGTGTGGGTGCGAGTTCATCGCATTCACCACCTATAACATCTTCACTGACTTCGAGAGCATCTTCCCAGCTCGCAACCGCATGCACAGCCTCCCGTACTAGCTCGGCGACAACGACCTTGAGGAGGAGCAGTACTGAAGCCGGCGGCGAAGAAGACGGTGAAGCCGGCGGTTAAGGTGAAGACGACGGTGAAGACATGGCGGTGTTGCCCTAGCTACCCTATCTACTCTGTAGTGTGAGTTTGGTGTATGTGTTGCCCGACCTAGCTGTTGGAATTATGACCTAGAGGCAATAATAAATATAGTTATTACAATTCCTGTATCAAGATAATCGTTTATTATCCATGCTATAATTGTATTGAATGAAGACTTATATACATGTGTGGATACATAGACAAAACACTGTCTTCTGATTATGTACAAGGTGTTGTTGCTTGATAACTGGATCACGTCATTAGAAGAATCACGTGATGGACTAGACCCAAACTAATAGACGTAGCATGTTGATCGTGTCATTTTGTTGCTACTGTTTTCTGCGTGTCAAGTATTTGTTCCTATGACCATGAGATCATATAACTCACTGACACCGGAAGAATGCTTTATGTGTATCAAACATCGCAACGTAACTGGGTGACTATAAAGATGCTCTACAGGTATCTCCTAAGGTGTTCGTTGAGTTAGTATGGATCGAGACTGGGATTTGTCACTCTGTGTGACGGAGAGGTATCTCGGGGCCCACTCGGTAATACAACATCACACACAAGCCTTGCAAGCAATGTGACTTAGTGTAAGTTGCGGGATCTTGTATTATGGAACGAGTAAAGAGACTTGCCGGTAAACGAGATTGAAATAGGTATGCAGATACTGACGATCGAATCTCGGGCAAGTAACATACCGAAGGACAAAGGGAATGACATACGGGATTATATGAATCCTTGGCACTGAGGTTCAAACGATAAGATCTTCGTAGAATATGTGGGATCCAATATGGTCATCCAGGTCCCTCTATTGGATATTGACCGAGGAGTCACTCGGGTCATGTCTGCATAGTTCTCGAACCCGCAGGGTCTGCACACTTAAGGTTCGACGTTGTTTTATGCGTATTTGAGTTATATGGTTGGTTACCGAATGTTGTTCGGAGTCCCAGATGAGATCACGGACGTCACGAGGGTTTCCGGAATGGTTCGGAAATGAAGATTGATATATAGGATGACCTCATTTGATTACCGGAAGGTTTTCGGAGTTACCGGGAATGTACTGGGAATGACGAATGGGTTCCGGGTGTTCACCGGGGGGGGGGGGGGGGGGGGGGGGCAACCCACCCCGGGGAAGCCCATAGGCCTTGGGGGTGGCGCACCAGCCCTTAGTGGGCTAGTGGGACAGCCCAAGAAGGCCCTATGCGCCAAAGGATAAGAAATCAAAGAGAAAGAAGAAAAAAAAGAGGAGGTGGGAAAGGAGAGAAGGACTCCACCTTCCAAACCCAGTTGGATTCGGTTTGGAAGGGGAGGACTTCCCCCCTTGGCTCGGCCGACCCCCTTGGGGATCCTTGAGCCTCAAGGCAAGGCCCCCTCTCCCACCTATATATACAGACGTTTTAGGGCTGATTTGAGACAACTTTTCCACGGCAGCCCGACCACATACCTCCACGGTTTTTCCTCTAGATCGCGTTTCTCCGGAGCTCGGGCGGAGCCCAGCCGAGATCAAATCACCACCAACCTCCGGAGCGCCGTCACGCTGCCGGAGAACTCATCTACCTCTCTGTCTCTCTTGCTGGATCAAGAAGGCCGAGATCATCGTCGAGCTGTACGTGTGCTGAACGCGGAGGTGCCGTCCGTTCGGCACTAGATCGTGGGACGGATCGTGGGACGGTTCGCGGGGCGGATCAAGGGACGTGAGGATGTTCCACTACATCAACCGCGTTCACTAACGCTTCTTCTGTGCGATCTACAAGGGTACGTAGATCGGAAATCCCCTCTCGTAGATGTACATCACCATGATAGGTCTTCGTGCGCGTAAGAAAATTTTTGTTTCCCATGCGACGTTCCCCAACAGTGGCATCATGAGCTAGGTTCATGCGTAGATGTCTTCTCGAGTAGAACACAAAAGTTTTTGTGGGCGGTGATGTGCGTTTTGCTGCCCTCCTTAGTCTTTTCTTGATTCCGCGGTATTGTTGGATTGAAGCGGCTTGGACCGACATTACTCGTACGCTTACGAGAGACTGGTTTCATCGCTACGAGTAACCCCGTTGCTCAAAGATGACTGGCAAGTGTCGGTTTCTCCAACTTTAGTTGAATCGGATTTGACCGAGGAGGTCCTTGTATAAGGTTAAATAGCAATTCATATATCTCCGTTGTGGTGTTTGCGTAAGTAAGATGCGATCCTACTAGATACCCATGGTCACCACGTAAAACATGCAACAACAAAATTAGAGGACGTCTAACTTGTTTTTGCAGGGTATGCTTGTGATGTGATATGGCCAACGATGTGATGTGATATATTGGATGTATGAGATGATCATGTTTTAATAGAGAATATCGACTTGCACGTCGATGGTACGGCTACAGGCAGGAGCCATAGGGTTGTCTTTAAACTAACGTTTGTTCTTGCAGATGCGTTTACTATTTTGCTAGGATGTAGCTTTAGTAGTAATAGCATGAGTAGCACGACAACCCCGATGGCGACACGTTGATGGAGATCATGGTGTGGCGCCGGTGACAAGAAGATCGTGCCGGTGCTTTGGTGATGGAGATCAAGGAGCACGTGATGATGGCCATATCATGTCACTTATGATTGCATGTGATGTTAATCCTTTTATGCACCTTATTTTGCTTAGAACGACGGTAGCATTATGAGGTGATCTCTCACTAAAATTTCAAGACGAAATTGTGTTCTCCCCGACTGTGCACCGTTGCTACAGTTCGTCGTTTCGAGACACCACGTGATGATCGGGTGTGATATGTTGGGGAACATCGCATGGGAAACAAAAAATTTCCTACGCGCACGAAGACCTATCATGGTGATGTTCATCTACGAGAGGGGATGAGTGATCTACGTACCCTTGTAGATCGTACAGCAGAAGCGTTAGTGAACGCGGTTGATGTAGTGGAACGTCCTCACGTCACTCGATCCGCCCCGCGAACAATCCCGCGATCAGTCCCATGATCTAGTACCGAACGGACGGCACCTCCGCGTTCAGCACACGTACAGCTCGACGATGATCTCGGCCTTCTTGATCCAGCAAGAGAGACGGAGAGGTAGAAGAGTTCTCCGGCAGAGTGACGGCGCTCCGGAGGTTGGTGATGACCTTGTCTCAGCAGGGCTCCGCCCGAGCTCCGCAGAAACGCGATCTAGAGGAAAAACCGTGGAGGTATGTGGTCGGGCTGCCGTGGAAAAGTCGTCTCAAATCAGCCCCAATACCTCCGTATATATAGGTGGGAGGGAGGGGACCTTTCCTTGGGGCCCAAGGAGCCCCAAGGGGGTCGGCCGAGTCCAAGGGGGGAAGGCTCCCCCCTAAACCGAGTTGGACTTGGTTTGGTGGGTGGGAGTCCTTCCCTTCCTTCCCACCTCCCCTTTTTTTTTCTTTCTCTTTGATTTTCCTTTGTATGGCGCATAGGGCCCTTTTGGGCTGTCCCACCAGCCCACTAAGGGCTGGTGCGCCACCCTTATGGCCTATGGGCTTCCCCGGGGTGGGTTGCCCCCCCCCCCCCCCCCCCCCCCGTGAACTCCCGGAACCCATTCGTCATTCCCGGTACATTCCCGGTAACTCCGAAAACCTTCTGGTAATCAAATGAGGTCATCTTATATATCAATCTTCGTTTCCGGACTATTCCGGAAACCCTCGTGACGTCCGTGATCTCATCCGGGACTCCGAACAACATTCGGTAACCAACCATATAACTCAAATACGCATAAAACAACGTCGAACCTTAAGTGTGCAGACCCTGCGGGTTCGAGAACTATGTAGACATGACCCGAGAGACTCCTCGGTCAATATCCTATAGCGGGACCTGGATGCCCATATTGGATCCTACATTTTCTATGAAGATCTTATCGTTTGAACCTCAGTGCCAAGGATTCATATAATCCCGTATGTCATTCCCTTTATCCTTCGGTATGTTACTTGCCCGAGATTCGATCGTCAGTATCCGGATACCTATTTCAATCTCGTTCACCGGCAAGTCTCTTTACTCGTTCCGTAATACAAGATCCCGCAACTTACACTAAGTTACATTGCTTGCAAGGCTTGTGTGTGATGTTGTATTACCGAGTGGGCCTCGAGATACCTCTCCGTCACGCGGAGTGACAAATCCCAGTCTTGATCCATACTAACTCAACTAACACCTTCGGAGATACCTATAGAGCATCTTTATAGTCACCCAGTTACGTTGCGACGTTTGATACACACAAAGCATTCCTCCGGTGTCAGTGAGTTATATGATCTCATGGTCATAGGAATAAATACTTGACACGCAGAAAACAGTAGCAACAAAATGACACGATCAACATGCTACGTCTATTAGTTTGGGTCTAGTCCATCACGTGATTCTCCTAATGACGTGATCCAGTTATCAAGCAACAACACCTTGTTCATAATCAGAAGACACTGACTATCTTTGACCAACTGGCTAGCCAACCAGAGGCTTGCTAGGGACGGTGTTTTGTCTATGTATCCACACATGTAAATGAGTCTTCATTCAATACAATTATAGCATGGATAATAAACGATTATCTTGATACAGGAATTGTAATAATAACTATATTTATTATTGCCTCTAGGGCATAATTCCAACAGTCTCCCACTTGCACTAGAGTCAATAATCTAGCCCTCACATCATCATGTGAATTACATTGTAATAAATCTAACACCCATTCAGTTCTGGTGTTGATCATGCTTTGGCCGTGGAAGAGGTTTAGTCAGCGGGTCTGCTACAATCAGATCCGTGTGCACTTTGCATATACTTACGTTCTCTCCCTCGACGTAGTCGCGGATGAGGTTGAAGCGTCGTTTGATGTGTCTGGTCTTCTTGTGAAACCGTGGTTCCTTTGCTAAGGCAATGGCACCCGTGTTATCACAGAACAAGGTTATTGGATTCAGTGCGCTTGGCACCACTCCAAGATCCATCATGAACTGCTTCATCCACACACCCTCCTTAGCCTCCTCCGAGGCAGCCATGTACTCCGCTTCACATGTAGAATCTGCTACGACGCTTTGCTTGGAACTACACCAGCTTACCGCACCCCCTTTAAGAATAAATACGTATCCGGTTTGCGACTTAGAGTCGTCCGGATCTGTGTCAAAGCTTGCATCGACGTAACCTTTTACGGCGAGCTCTTCGTCACCTCCATACACGAGAAACATCTCCTTAGTCCTTTTCAGGTACTTCAGGATATTCTTGACCGCTGTCGAGTGATCCACTCCTGGATTACTCTGGAACCTACCTGCCATACTTATGGCCAGGCTAACATCCGGTCTAGTGCACAGCATCGCATACATGATAGAACCTATGGCTGAAGCATAGGGGACGGAGCGCATATGCTCTCTATCTTCATCAGTTGCTGGGCACTGAGTCTTACTCAATCTCGTACCTTGTAGAACTGGCAAGAACCTTTTCTTGGACTGTTCCATTTTGAACCTCTTCAAAATTTTATCAAGGTATGTGCTTTGTGAAAGTCCTATCAGGCGTTTTGATCTATCCCTATAGATCTTAATGCCTAGAATGTAAGCAGCTTCTCCTAGGTCCTTCATAGAGAAACTTTTATTCAAGTAACCTTTTATGCTCTCCAAAAACTCTACATTGTTTCCCATCAGCAATATGTCATCCACATATAATATTAGAAACGCCACAGAGCTCCCACTCACTTTCTTGTAAATACAAGATTCTCCAACTACTTGTATAAACCCAAATGCTTTGATCACCTCATCAAAGCGTTTGTTCCAACTCCGAGATGCTTGCACCAGTCCATAAATGGATCGCTGGAGCTTGCACACCTTGTTAGCATTCTTAGGATCGACAAAACCTTCGGGTTGTATCATATACAACTCTTCCTTAAGGAAACCGTTAAGGAACGCCGTTTTGACATCCATTTGCCAAATTTCATAATCGAAAAATGCAGCTATTGCTAACATGATTCTGACGGACTTAAGCATCGCTACGGGTGAGAAAGTCTCATCGTAGTCAACTCCTTGAACTTCTGAAAAACCCTTTTCCACAAGTCGAGCTTTATAAACGGTCACATTGCCGTCAGCGTCCGTCTTCCTCTTAAAGATCCATTTGTTCTGAATGGCCTTGCGGCCCTCAGGTAGTACCTCCAAAGTCCACACTTTGTTCTCATACATGGATCCTATCTCGGATTTCATGGCCTCTAGCCATTTGTTGGAATCTGGTCCCACCATTGCCTCTTCATAACTTGCAGGTTCATTGTTGTCTAACAACATGATTGATAAGACGGGATTACCGTACCACTCCGGAGCAGCACGTGGTCTCGTCGACCTGCGTGGTTCGACAGAAACTTGAACTGGAGTTTCATGATCATCATCATTAACTTCCTCCTCAACCGGCGTCGCAATGACAGAGGTTTCCCCTTGCCCTGCGCCACCATCCAGAGGGATGAGAGGTTCGACAACCTCGTCAAGTTCTATCTTCCTCCCACTCAATTCTCTCGAGAGAAACTCCTTCTCGAGAAAAGCTCCGTTTTTAGCAACAAACACTTTGCCCTCGGATTTTAGATAGAAGGTGTACCCAACTGTCTCTTTTGGGTAACCTATGAAGACGCACTTTTCCGCTTTGGGTTCCAGCTTTTCAGGCTGAAGCTTTTTGACATAAGCATCACATCCCCAAACTTTAAGAAACGACAACTTTGGCCTTTTTCCATACCACAGTTCGTATGGTGTCGTCTCAACGGATTTTGATGGTGCCCTATTTAAAGTGAATGCAGCTGTTTCTAATGCATAACCCCAAAACGATAACGGCAAATCAGTAAGAGACATCATAGATCGCACCATCTCTAATAGAGTACGATTACGACGTACGGACACACCATTACGCTGTGGTGTTCCAGGCGGTGTTAACTGTGAAACAATTCCACATTGTCTTAAGTGAGTACCAAACTCGAAACTCAGATATTCACCCCCACGATCAGACCGTAGGAACTTGATCTACTTGTTTTGATGATTTTCCACTTCACTCTGAAATTGCTTGAACTTTTCAAATGTTTCATACTTGTGCTTCATCAAGTAGACATAACCATATCTACTTAAATCGTAAGTGAAGGTGAGAAAATAACGATATCCGCCGCGTGCCTCCACGCTCATCGGACCACACACATCGGTATGTATGATTTCCAACAAGTCACTTGCACGCTCCATTGTTCCAGAGAACGGAGTCTTAGTCATCTTGCCCATGAGGCATGGTTCGCACGTGTCAAGTGAATCAAAGTCAAGTGACTCCAAAAGTCCATCAGCATGGAGTTTCTTCATGCGCTTTACACCAATATGACCGAAACGGCAGTGCCACAAAAATATGGCGCTATCATTGTTAACTCTAACTCTTTTGGTCTCAGTGTTATGTATATGCGTATCGCTATCAAGATTCAATATGAACAATCCTCTCACATTCGGTGCATCACCATAAAAGATGTTACTCATAGAAAAAGAACAACCATTATTCTCTGACTTAAAAGAGTAACCGTCTCGCAATAAACAAGATCCAAATATAATGTTCATGCTCAACGCAGGCACTAAATAACAATGATTTAAGTTCATCACTAATCCTGACGGTAACTGAAGTGACACTGTGCCGATGGCGATTGCATCAACCTTGGAACCATTTCCTACGCGCATCGTCACTTCATCTTTCGCCAGCCTTCGTCTATTCCGCAGTTCCTGTTTCGAGTTGCAAATATGAGCAACAGAATCGGTATCGAATACCCAGGCACTACTACGAGAGCCGGTTAAGTACACATCAATAACATGTATATCAAATATACCTGATTTTTCTTTGGTCGCCTTCTTATCTGCCAGATACTTGGGGCAATTGCGCTTCCAGTGACCCATACCCTTGCAATAGTAACACTCCGTTTCAGGCTTAGGTCCAGCTTTGGGTTTCTTCGTCGGATTGGCAACAGGCTTGCCGCTCTTCTTCGAATTGCCCTTCTTGCCTTTGCCATTTCTCTTGAAACTAGTGGTCTTATTCACCATCAACACTTGATGCTCTTTACGGAGTTCAGACTCTGCGACTTTCAGCATCGCAAACAACTCGCCGGGAGACTTGTTCATCCCTTGCATGTTGTAGTTCAACACAAAGCCTTTATAGCTTGGCGGCAGTGATTGAAGGATTCTGTCAGTGATAGCTTCTTGCGGGAGTTCAATCCCCAGCTCAGCTAGACGGTTTGAGTACCCAGACATTTTGAGCACATGTTCACTGACAGATGAGTTTTCCTCCATCTTGCAAGCATAGAATTTATCGAAGGTCTCATACCTCTCGATCCAGGCGTTCTTCTGAAAGATAAACTTCAACTCCTGGAACATCTCAAATGCTCCATGACGCTCAAAGCGACGTTGAAGTTCCGGTTCTAAGCCATACAAGACTGCACATTGAACTATTGAGTAGTCCTCCTTACGTGCTAACCAAGCGTTCTTAACATCCTGATTAGCCGTAGCGGGTGGTTCATCTCCTAACGTAGCACTAAGGACATAATCCTTCTTCCCAGCTTGTAAGATTAGCTTAAGATTACGAGCCCAGTCTACAAAGTTGCTTCCATCATCTTTCAACTTAGCTTTCTCTAGGAACGTATTAAAATTCAGGATGACTGTCACGTGAGCCATGATCTACAACACAAATATATTCAAAGTGGACTTAGACTATGTTCAAGATAATCAGAGTTTAACTTAATCAAATTATTCTCTAAACTCCCACTCAAAAAGTACATCTCTCTAGTCATTTGAGTGGTTCATGATCCACTTACACTAGCTCAAGTCCGATCATCACGTGAGTTGAGTATAGTTTCAGTGGTAAGCATCCCTATGCTAATCATATCATCTATATGATTCATGATCGACCTTTCGGTCTCATGTGTTCCGAGGCCATGTCTGCACATGCTAGGCTCGTCAAGCTTAACCCGAGTGTTCCGCGTGCGCAACTGTTTTGCACCCGTTGTATGTGAACGTTGAGTCTATCACACCCGATCATCACGTGGTGTCTTGAAACGACGAACTGTAGCAACGGTGCACAGTCGGGGAGAACACAATTTCGTCTTGAAATTTTAGTGAGAGATCACCTCATAATGCTACCGTCGTTCTAAGCAAAATAAGGTGCATAAAAGGATTAACATCACATGCAATTCATAAGTGACATGATATGGCCATCGTCACGTGCTTCTTGATCTTCATCACCAAAGCACCGACACGACCTTCTTGTCACCGGTGCCACGCCATGATCTCCATCAACGTGTTGCCATCGGGGTTGTCATGCTACTCATGCTATTACTACTAAAGCTACATCCTAGCAAAATAGTAAACGCATCTGCAAGCACAAACGTTAGTATAAAGACAACCCTATGGCTCCTGCCGGTTGCCGTACCATCGACGTGCAAGTCGCTATTTCTATTACAACATGATCATCTCATACATCCAATATATCACATCACATCGTTGGCCATATCACATCACAAGCATACCCTGCAAAAACAAGTTAGACGTCCTCTAATTTTGTTGTTGCATGTTTTACGTGGTGACCATGGGTATCTAGTAGGATCGCATCTTACTTACGCAAACACCACAACGGAGATATATGAATTGCTATTTAACCTTATGCAAGGACCTCCTCGGTCAAATCCGATTCAACTAAAGTTGGAGAAACCGACACTTGCCAGTCATCTTTGAGCAACGGGGTTACTCGTAGCGATGAAACCAGTCTCTCGTAAGCGTACGAGTAATGTCGGTCCAAGCCGCTTCAATCCAACAATACCGCGGAATCAAGAAAAGACTAAGGAGGGCAGCAAAACGCACGTCACCGCCCAGAAAAACTTTTGTGTTCTACTCGAGAAGACATCTACGCATGAACCTAGCTCATGATGCCACTGTTGGGGAACGTCGCATGGGAAATAAAAATTTTCCTACGCGCACGAAGACCTATCATGGTGATGTTCATCTACGAGAGGGTATGAGTGATCTACGTACCCTTGTAGATCGTACAGCAGAAGCGTTAGTGAACGCGGTTGATGTAGTGGAACGTCCTCACGTCCCTCGATCCGCCCCGCGAACAATCCCGCGATCAGTCCCACGATCTAGTACCGAACGGACGGCACCTCCGCGTTCAGCACACGTACAACTCGACGATGATCTCGGCCTTCTTGATCCAGCAAGAGAGACGGAGAGGTAGAAGAGTTCTCCGGCAGCATGACGGCGCTCCGGAGGTTGGTGATGACCTTGTCTCAGCAGGGCTCCGCCCGAGCTCCGCAGAAACGCGATCTAGAGGAAAAACCGTGGAGGTATGTGGTCGGGCTGCCGTGGAAAAGTCGTCTCAAATCAGCCCCAATACCTCTGTATATATAGGTGGGAGGGAGGGGACCTTGCCTTGGGGCTCAAGGAGCCCCAAGGGGGTCGGCCGAGTCCAAGGGGGGAAGGTTCCCCCCCCCAAACCGAGTTGGACTTGGTTTGGTGGGTGGGAGTCCTTCCCTTCCTTCCCACCTCCCCTTTTTTTTCTCTTTGATTTTTCTTTGTATGGCGCATAGGGCCCTTTTGGGTTGTCCCACCAGCCCACTAAGGGCTGGTGCGCCACCCTTATGGCCTATGGGCTTCCCCGGGGTGGGTTGCCCCCCCCCGGTGAACTCCCGGAACCCATTCGTCATTCCCGGTACATTCCCGGTAACTCCGAAAACCTTCCGGTAATCAAATGAGGTCATCCTATATATCAATCTTCGTTTCCGGACTATTCCAGAAACCCTCGTGACGTCCGTGATCTCATCCGGGACTCCGAACAACATTCGGTAACCAACCATATAACTCAAATACGCATAAAACAACGTCGAACCTTAAGTGTGCAGACCCTGCGGGTTCGAGAACTATGTAGACATGACCCGAGAGACTCATCGGTCAATATCCAATAGCGGGACCTGGATGCCCATATTGGATCCTACATTTTCTACGAAGATCTTATCGTTTGAACCTCAGTGCCAAGGATTCATATAATCCCGTATGTCATTCCCTTTATCCTTCGGTATGTTACTTGCCCGAGATTCGATCGTCAGTATTCGCATACCTATTTCAATCTCGTTCACCGGCAAGTCTCTTTGCTCGTTCCGTAATACAAGATCCCGCAACTTACACTAAGTTACATTGCTTGCAAGGCTTGTGTGTGATGTTGTATTACCGAGTGGGCCCCGAGATACCTCTCCGTCACGCGGAGTGACAAATCCCAGTCTTGATCCATACTAACTCAACTAACACCTTCGGAGATACCTGTAGAGCATCTTTATAGTCACCCAGTTACGTTGCGACGTTTGATACACACAAAGCATTCCTCCGGTGTCAGTGAGTTATATGATCTCATGGTCATAGGAATAAATACTTGACACGCAGAAAACAGTAGCAACAAAATGACACGATCAACATGCTACGTCTATTAGTTTGGGTCTAGTCCATCACGTGATTCTCCTAATGACGTGATCCAGTTATCAAGCAACAACACCTTGTTCATAATCAGAAGACACCGACTATCTTTGATCAACTGGCTAGCCAACTAGAGGCTTGCTAGGGACGGTGTTTTGTCTATGTATCCACACATGTAAATGAGTCTTCATTGAATACAATTTTAGCATGGATAATAAACGATTATCTTGATACAGGAATTATAATAATAACTATATTTATTATTGCCTCTAGGGCATAATTCCAACATGATAGACTCAACGTTCACATACAACGGGTCCAAAACAGTTGCACACACGGAACACTCGGGTTAAGCTTGACGATCCTAGCATGTGCAGACATGGCCTCGGAATACATGAGACCGAAAGGTCGATCATGAATCATATAGATGATATGATTAGCGTAGGGATGCTTACCACTGAAACTATACTCAACTCACGTGATGATCGGACTTGAGCTAGTGTAACTGGGTCATGAACCACTCAAATGACTAGAGAGATGTACTTTTTGAGTGGGAGTTTAGCAAGTAATTTGATTAAGTTAAACTCTAAATTATCTTGAACATTGTCTAAGTCCACTTTGAATATATTTGTGTTGTAGATCATGGCTCACGCGACAGTCACCCTGAATTTTAATACGTTCCTAGAGAAAGCTAAGTGGATAGATGATGGAACCAACTTTGTAGACTGGGCTCGTAATCTTAAGTTAATCTTACAAGCTGGGAAGAAGGATTATGTCCTTAATGCTGAGCTAGGAGATGAACCACCCGCTACGGCTGACCAGGATGTTAAGAACGCTTGGTTAACACATAAGGAGGACTACTAAGTAGTTCATTGTGCAGTCTTGTATGGCTTAGAACCGGGACTTCAACGTCGCTTTGAGCGTCATGGAGCATATGAGATGTTCCAGGAGTTGAAGTTCATCTTTCAGAAGAACGCCCGGATCGAGAGGTATGAGACCTCCGATAAATTCTATGCTTGCAAGATGGAGGAGAATTCGTCTGTCAGTGAACATGTGCTCAAAATGTCTGGGTACTCAAACCGTCTAGCTGAGCTGGGGATTGAACTCCCGCAAGAGGCTATCTCTGACAGAATCCTTCAATCACTGCCGCCAAGCTATAAGGGCTTTGTGTTGAACTACAACATGCAAGGGATGAACAAGTCACCCGCCGAGTTGTTTGCGATGCTGAAAGTCACAGAGTCTGAACTCCGTAAAGAGCATCAAGTGTTGATGGTGAATAAGACCACTAGTTTCAAGAGAAACGACAAAGGCAAGAAGGGTAATTCAAAGAAGAGCGGCAAGCCTGTTGCCAATCCGACAAAGAAACCCACAGCTGGACCTAAGTCTGAAACAGAGTGCTACTATTGCAAGGGTATGGGTCACTGGAAGCGCAACTCCCCAAGTATCTGGCTGATAAGAAGGCGGCCAAAGAAAAATCAGGTTAATTGATATACATGTTATTGATGTGTACTTAACCGGCTCTCATAGTAGTGCCTGGGTATTCGATACCGGTTCTGTTGCTCATATTTGCAACTTGAAACAGGAACTACGAAATAGGCGAAGGCTGGCGAAAGATGAAGTGACGATGCACGTAGGAAATGGTTCCAAGGTTGATGCAATCGCCGTCGGCACAGTTTCACTTCAGTTACCATCGGGATTAGTTATGAACATGAATAATTATTATTTAGTGCCTGCGTTGAGCATGAACATTATATCTCGATCTTGTTTATTGCGAGACGGTTACTCTTTTAAGTCAGAGAATAATGGTTGTTCTATTTCTATGAGTAACATCTTTTATGGTCATGCACCCAATGTGAGAGGATTGTTCATATTGAATCTTGATAGTGATATACATATACATAACATTGAGACCAAAATAGTTAGAGTTAACAATGATAGCGCCATATTTTTGTGGCACTGCCGCTTAGGTCATATTGGTGTAAAGCGCATGAAGAAATTCCATACCGATGGACTTTTGGAGTCACTTGACTTTGATTCACTTGAGACGTGCGAACCATGCCTCATGGGCAAGATTACTAAAACTCCGTTCTCCGGAATAATGGAGCGTGCCAGTGACTTGTTGGAAATCATACATACCGATGTGTGCGGTCCGATGAGTGTGGAGGCACGCGGCGGATATCGTTATTTTCTCACCTTCACTTACGATTTGAGTAGATATGGTTATGTCTACTTAATGAAGCACAAGTCTGAAACATTTGAAAAGTTCAAGCAATTTCAAAATGAAGTTGAAAATCATCGTAACAAGAAGATCAAGTTCCTACGGTATGATCGTGGGGGTGAATATATGAGTTTCGAGTTTGGTGCTCACTTAAGACAATGTGGAATTGTTTCACAGTTGACACCGCCTGGAACACCACAGCGTAATGGTGTGTCCGAACGTCGTAATCATACTTTATTAGAGATGGTGCAATCTATGATGTCTCTTACCGATTTGTCGTTATCGTTTTGGGGTTATGCATTAGACACAGCTGCATTCACTTTAAATAGGGCACCATCAAAATCCGTTGAGACGACACCATACGAACTGTGGTATGGCAAAAGGCCAAAGTCGTCGTTTCTTAAAGTTTGGGGATGTGATGCTTATGTCAAAAAGCTTCAGCCTGAAAAGCTGGAACCCAAAGCGGAAAAGTGCATCTTCATAGGTTACCCAAAAGAGACAGTTGGGTACACCTTCTATCTCAAATCCGAGGGCAAAGTGTTTGTTGCTAAAAACAGAGCTTTTCTCGAGGAGTTTCTCTCGAGAGAATTGAGTGGGAGGAAGATAGAACTTGATGAGGTTGTCGAACCTCTCATCCCTCTAGATGGTGGCACAGGGCAAGGGGAAACCCTTGTCGTTGCGACGCCGGTTGAGGAGGAAGTTAATGATGATGATCGTGAAACTCCGGTTCAAGTTCCTGTCGAACCACGCAGGTCGACGAGACCACATGCTGCTCCAGAGTGGTACGGTAATCCCGTTTTGTCAATCATGTTGTTAGACAACAATGAACCTGCAAATTATGAAGAAGCAATGGTGGGCCCAGATTCCAACAAATGGCTAGAGGCCATGAAGTCCGAGATAGGATCCATGTATGAAAACAAAGTGTGTACTTTGGAAGTACTACCTGAGGGCCGCAAGGCTATTCAGTACAAATGGATCTCTAAGAAGAAGACGGACGCTAACGGCAATGTGACCGTTTATAAAGCTCGACTTGTGGCAAAGGGTTTTTCACAAGTTCAAGGAGTTGACTACGATGAGACATTCTCACCCGTAGCAATGCTTAAGTCCGTCAAAATCATGTTAGCAATAGCTGCATTTTTCGATTATGAAATCTGGCAGATGGATGTCAAAACGGCGTTCCTTAACGGTTTCCTTAAGGAAGAGTTGTATATGATGCAACCCGATGGTTTTGTCGATCCTAAGAATGCTAACAAGGTGTGCAAGCTCTAGCGATCCATTTATGGACTGGTGCAAGCATCTCGGAGTTGGAACAAACGCTTTGATGAGGTGATCAAAGCATTTGGGTTTATACAAGTGGTTGGAGAATCTTGTATTTACAAGAAAGTGAGTGGGAGCTCTGTGGCGTTTCTAATATTATATGTGGATGACATATTGCTGATTGGAAACAACGTAGAGTTTTTGGAGAGCATAAAGGATTACTTGAATAAAAGTTCCTCTATGAAGGACCTATTAGAAGATGCTTACATTCTAGGCATTAAGATCTACAGGGATAGATCAAAACGCCTGATAGGACTTTCACAAAGCACATACCTTGATAAAGTTTTGAAGAGGTTCAAACTGGAACAGTCCAAGAAAGGGTTCTTGCCAGTTTTACAAGGTACAAGATTGAGTAAGACTCAGTGCCCAGCAACTGATAAGGATAGAGAGCATATGAGCACCGTCCCCTATGCTTCAGCCATAGGTTCTATCATGTATGCAATGTTGTGCACTAGACCGGACGTTAGCCTGGCCATAAGTATGGCAGGCAGGTTCCAGAGTAATCCAGGAGTGGATCACTGGACGGCGGTCAAGAATATCCTGAAGTACCTGAAAAGGACTAAGGAGATGTTTCTCGTGTATGGAGGTGACGAAGAGCTCGCCGTAAAGGGTTACGTCGATGCAAGCTTTGACACAGATCCGGACGACTCTAAGTCACAGACCGGATACATATTTATTCTTAATGGGGGTGCGGTAAGCTGGTGCAGTTCCAAGCAAAGCGTCGTAGCAGATTCTACATGTGAAGCGGAGTACATGGCTGCCTCGGAGGCGGCTAAGGAGGGTGTCTGGATGAAGCAGTTCATGACGGATCTTGGAGTGGTGCCAAGCGCACTGAATCCAATAACCTTGTTATGTGATAACACGAGTGCCATTGCCTTAGCAAAGGAACCACGGTTTCACAAGAAGATCACACACATCAAACGACGCTTCAACCTCATCCGCGACTACGTCGAAGGGGAGGATGTAAATATATGCAAAGTGCACATGGATCTGAATGTAGCAGACCCGCTGACTAAACCTCTTCCACGGGCAAAGCATGATCAACACCAGAACTGTATGGGTGTTAGATTTATTACAATGTAATTTGCATGATGATGTGAGGGCTAGATTATTGACTCTAGTGCAAGTGGGAGACTGTTGGAATTATGCCCTAGAGGCAATAATAAATATAGTTATTATTATAATTCCTGTATCAAGATAATCGTTTATTATCCATGCTAAAATTGTATTCAATGAAGACTCATTTACATGTGTGGATACATAGACAAAACACCGTCCCTAGCAAGCCTCTAGTTGGCTAGCCAGTTGATCAAAGATAGTCGGTGTCTTCTGATTATGAACAAGGTGTTGTTGCTTGATAACTGGATCACGTCATTAGGAGAATCACGTGATGGACTAGACCCAAACTAATAGACGTAGCATGTTGATCGTGTCATTTTGTTGCTACTGTTTTCTGCGTGTCAAGTATTTGTTCCTATGACCATGAGATCATATAACTCACTGACACCGGAGGAATGCTTTGTGTGTATCAAAAGTCGCAACGTAACTGGGTGACTATAAAGATGCTCTACAGGTATCTCCGAAGGTGTTCGTTGAGTTAGTATGGATCGAGACTGGGATTTGTCACTCCGTGTGACGGAGAGGTATCTCGGGGCCCACTCGGTAATACAACATCACACACAAGCCTTGCAAGCAATGTGACTTAGTGTAAGTTGCGGGATCTTGTATTACGAAACGAGTAAAGAGAGTTTCCGGTAAACGAGATTGAAATAGGTATGCGGATACTGACGATCGAATCTCGGGCAAGTAACATACCGAAGGACAAAGGGAATGACATACAGGATTATATGAATCCTTGGCACTGAGGTTCAAACGATAAGATCTTCGTATAATATGTGGGATCCAATATGGGCATCCAGGTCCCACTATTGGATATTGACCGAGGAGTCACTCGGGTCATGTCTGCATAGTTCTCGAACCCGCAGGATCTGCACACTTAAGGTTCGACGTTGTTTTATGCGTATTTGAGTTATATGGTTGAGTCCCGGATGAGATCACGGACGTCACGAGGGTTTCCGGAATGGTCCGGAAATGAAGATTGATATATAGGATGACCTCATTTGATTACCGGAAGGTTTTCGGAGTTACCGAGAATGTACCGGGAATGACGAATGGGTTCCGGGTGTTCACCGGGCGGGGGCAACCCACCCCGGGGAAGCCCATAGGCCTTGGGGGTGGCGCACCAGCCCTTAGTGGGCTGGTGGGACAGCCCAAGAAAGCCCTATGCGCCAAAGGATAAGAAATCAAAGAGAAAGAAGAAAAAATAGAGGAGGTGGGAAAGGAGAGAAGGACTCCACCTTCCAAACCTAGTTGGATTCGGTTTGGAAGGGGAGGACTTCCCCCCTTGGCTCGGCCGACCCCCTTGGGGCTCCTTGAGCCTCAAGGCAAGGCCCCCCCTCTCCCACCTATATATACGGAGGTTTTAGGGCTGATTTGAGACAACTTTTCTACGGCAGCCCGACCACATACCTCCACGGTTTTTCCTCTAGATCGCGTTTCTGCGGAGCTCGGGCGGATCCCTGCCGAGATCAGATCACCACCAACCTCCGGAGCGCCGTCACGCTGCCGGAGAACTCATCTACCTCTCTATCTCTCTTGCTGGATCAAGAAGGCCGAGATCATCGTCGAGCTGTACGTGTGCTGAACGCGGAGGTGTCGTCCGTTCGGCACTAGATCGTGGGACGGATCGCGGGACGGTTCGCGGGGCGGATCGAGGGACGTGAGGACGTTCCACTCAATCAACCGCGTTCACTAACACTTCTGCTGTGCGATCTACAAGGGTACGTAGATCGGAAATCCCCTCTCGTAGATGGACATCACCATGATAGGTCTTCGTGCGCGTAAGAAATTTTTTGTTTCCCATGCGACGTTCCCCAACACTAGCTACCCTATCTATGCATGTAAGATGAATTATTATTATCTATGTATGAACTTATGTTGCCCTAGCAATTGGTGTGTCGTGTTATATGTAAGAACTTATGTTGCCCTAGCAACCCTATCTAAGTTAAGGTATGTGTGTTATATTAATGCTTTGTTATGTTTGTATTTTGTTTGTCCCAAGTTTAGACACGGCTAATTGGCATGGGAAAATTAACCAAACTAACTAAAAATGATGTGTTTATAGATGCCTTCTAAAAATAAGAACATATTGTACATTTGTACACGGCTTTGGTTTGCTGAGAGCTCTGTATTTTTTAGGTATTCCAAGAATACTTTGGTTTTCAGAAATATTGAAGTATCAAATTGTCACATCCCTGAAACCCTAATCAAGTATAGCATTGTGCTCATATCTTCTTTGCATTGCATCAAAGGAAATTGCAACAAGATCAAAGCAAGTGGTGAATCAAAAATCAAAAAACCCTACTCACTTCTCAAATTCAAAGAAATTCTAAACTTGTTCAAATCATTGAACCCAAAATGGCCTCAAGAAAGGTTCAACTTTTCTGATAATTCATGAAAGCAAATAAGCAGTGAAAAAAACTATTTTCCTAACACCTTTGGCATTTTATTTAAATGCAAAAAGCTACTGGATTCAAGTTTAAAATTTGAATTAAAAAACTTTAAGTTTTCAAAAATGTTGAAAACTTCAGGAATGGTTGGATATATTCCAACAAATATTCTGGTGTGTTCAAAATAATTTTATAAACTATTTTGGAGCTGAAATAAATAGAAAATCGAAATAGTTAGCAAAACAAAAACAAAATAGAAAAAAATGAGGAAAGACTTCCATGTCGCTCACCTGGCCCGGCCAAGCTTCTTCCTGTCGTCTTCCTCCCCGCCAATGGGCAGCAGGAGGTGGCCGCCGTGTACTCCAGCGCGGCCACACACCTGTGCGCCTGCCTGGCCGCCGCTTTGCGCTGGCACGTGAGGGCGTAACCCTCCCGAGGCGTGCCCGAGCTCATCCTCTCCTCATTCTCCCCCTCTGTTTCGTTCCTCACTGCCGCCATTGGAGCCCGAGCAGAGCTGGAGCTCGCCGTCGTTCTAGCCTACCTCTTTCCCTCCTGAGCCGCGCAATAGAACCGCCGCAGCTCCCTGAAGCTTCCTAGCCACGAGCCCGACGCTGAGACGCAGTGAAACGACAAGACGCAGTCGTCTTCTTCCTCGGGTCACCGAAGTTCATCGCCGGAGTTCTCCCTCTCCAGGTCGTCCCCGAGCAAGCTAGAACCACCACTGCACTCCCCGTGAGCTTGCGCAGCTTCCCCCCAAGTTTCCCCTTTCGATCCCCTCCTCTAGACTTGATTTCACCAGAGCCCGACGAGATCCGCTGCGGGAGCTCGTCGTCGGTAGCCCTCCGGTGAACAGCTCGTCCTTCTGAGGCCACCAGCAGCTTCAGGCCATCGAGTAGATGTTGTAGGAGCTCAGTCCCGTGCGTAGCTCCCTTTGTTTCGATGACCCCGATGACGCCCGAGCTTTGGCCGCTGCCAAGCTTGTCGCTGGCGTCATCTCCGGCCAGATCAGCCCCGGGTAAGTGCAAAAATGAACCTGCGGGAGACGTGTCGTTCCTCTGGTGCACTCCGCGCAGAGTTTGGCCGCCTGTGCGCCGTTTTCGAGCCCCTCCACCGTACTGGTGGTCGCCGGAGGCTCACCGCCGGCGAGGACGACCTCGCCGCCGGTGGATCTCAGCTCTCCTGAGCCACTGACGCGTGGGGCCAGCCTCTGGATGATTTTGGTTAACAAAATAAAATTAAATAATCTAATAAGTCACTGACATGTGGGTCTAGTACTGTTAATTAGCTAATTAAGTTTAAAACTAATCTAAAACTAACCAGAGTCACTGACCAGTGGGTTCCACTGGTCAGGTTTGACTTTCAACGACCATTTGGACCTGCTGATGTCATGCTGATGCAGTAAAGATTTTCTGATTTAAACGAATAACAGAAAATGCCCAAAACTTCTAAAAATCATAGAAATTAATCTGTAACTCCAATGAAAATAATTTATATATGAAAAAGTATCAGAAAAATCCAAGGAATCTGAACATGTTTGAAAATGTTACTGGACCAAACATATAGAACAATGAATAGGTTAAACTAAATAAATGTTTTGGAGTTGGAATTTGAAAATCAGTTGAATTGCACCTCAAATGCTATGATCAAACATTGTTCAATCACAACCATCAACTTAACATATCATTCCCATGCATGTTAAAAACAAGTTGATCTGAGCATCAGATCGAATCAATTAAAATGGTATTTAAGAATACCTTGTTTGAAGTGATATTTGAATTTCATTCAAATCAACTTCAAACCTAATAAATGATAGCTACATTAGATTACCACCTTGCATCCGCATGCCATGCTCATGCCTCATTTTGTTGCATATGATTGTTATTGATTGTTGTCATTTCTTCGGTAGGCTCCGCTCCTCCGGATTCCACTGAATATCCGACTGACGAATATTGTCGCTCCTCTGAGCAACAAGGCAAGCAACCATTTTGATCATCCCGATAAATACCATGTTCCCGCTCCTGCACTTACTTATTGCATTAGGATCAAATGCTTCAAATGCTTTTGCCACGTTAGTTGAACCCACTTCCTTTGCATGAATTGTCTTTGTCACAGTAAATAGCTGAACCTTGCAACCTAGCATACCTGGTAGATGCTTGAGCCATGATGTGCCTTATCCTGCTATGCATGCTATGCTTAGAGTTGTGTATGGTCTGTCATCTGGGTGATGAACAGAATTGTGAGAATGTGTTCAGTAAGTAAAGGTTGTGTGTTGAACCTGATTTGGTAAAGGTACCGGTGAAAGGCTATGTAGGAGTACATGGCGGGTTGTTTCATTGGAACCGTCCTTAGGAACTGAGTTCCGTGTATGTAATCGAAGACTAGATACTACCACACGTTGGGATACTTAATTGACCCTCTCGACTTATTAATCTCTTAGTACTCGGTCCAGGAGTTGCAAGTAGTTTCTGGTGTTTATAGTCATGCTGGAGGCCGTGCATAGCGCTGACCTATGAGCTGGGCTGTGATGCGGTAGGTAGTGGCACGGTGTACCAAGTGGCACCCTGATGGTGGGCTTGGGAACCCTGCGCACATCGTTTGGGGCCGTGGCGGAAACCTCGGCCGGACTTCCGTGCGGGTTACCCTTAGATAGGCGATAGACCTGGACTAAGTATTAGCGTGGTTAACGGTCGTGGCCGACTCCCTTGCTGGGCTTCCGCTTGAAGGTTGCCGAGGGCATGACGTGCACATGGCGATAAGTGGCGAGAGCGTGTGTGAAGAAGTACACCCCTGAAGGGTTATGATCTATTCGAATAGCCGCGTCCGCGGATATGGACTACTTGGAGACATATGTTGTTCATAGATAACTTAAATGGCTACTCATAAAATTGTCAAGATAAGCGTGAGTGTCGTGGACGGCATTTCCATATGGAGACGGAATGATTCCACGATGGAGTATTGTTGTGGTGTTAGTGGACTCGTGTGCGAGAAATCAAGTTGTCAAAATTATTTAAAATTGCAAGTTGTCTAGCCACGAGTCAAATGCTGGCTTTTCGCATGAAACCCCACAATTCCTTATTGATACATTGCATGAGTAGATAGTTATGCTAAAGTCTTGCTGAGTACCTCCGTACTCATGTTTTCTTAATATTTGATGTAGAGGTTGTTAATGACCCTAATGGAGGGTTCTTCCTAGACATCGACGATGACAAGTAGCTGGTATCCCAGCTACGATCTGGCCCTAGGGTGGGTCTGTAGTATAGTCAGGCCATGTGCCTTCTAGTTTCATCTGTGTGTACACAGACAGCTTATCTACTTCCGCTGGCTCGTAACTTGAATGACTGTTATGATGGGTCGTGAGACCCCTACTGTGTAATATTGTGTGTGAGGCTCTTCCGAGCCTTTTAAACAAAGCTTGTATGTTTATGGTTATGTTGTGATGCCATCGATGTATCTATACATATCGGTATGCCATGCGTACGTGTGTCGTACTTGATATGTATGGGGTTCGATTACCTAGCCGTAGACTTTAGTAGGATTCCTTACAGGGAAAAGCCCCTTTGTGATCCAACGAGCCATGGTAGCTCGCTACTGCTCCGGACACATTGGTTGACCGGCATGTGTCCTTCTTAGCTGCTATGTTTGTCCCCTTTGGGGAAATGTCACGCGATGTAATGGAGTCCTTGTAGCTTGCTACGACTCGTCTACATTCGCTGGTGACCGACACCTGCTTTGCTGGGTCATGTATGCATGTCCCTGTGCGGAACTGCCACTTTGGTTTATGACTAGACATGTCGATCTGGGTTCTTTGTCATTGGATTGCTAGCGACACAATTGCATACACGAGTCAAAAGGCGCAAACGGTCCCGGCTAAGGTAAGGTTGCAGCCGTGGGGTTAACCGTGCGTGAGACCGCAAAGAGATGCGATGTGTTACAGGCTGGATTCCTATGACTTAGGATCGGGGTCCCGACAGCGTATCAAATACTTTGAGATCTTTGGCTTTAGTCAAAAGTGTAGTTTTATATACTTTAATCCCTACTTTAATATGTAGAAAACTACACTATGTTTGAAGTATATAAAAAAGAGGGTTGGACCTCTTTTTCCAATCATGAAGTATAAATTACACTATGTATAAAACTACACTATGTAGAAAACTACACTTTGAGATGTTTGGCTTTAGTCAAAAGGATAAATGAAGGGACCCATAAAGGAAAGCCAAAAAAAATTCCTCAATTAGATAGAAGAGAATGGGCAATCAAATTAATGAAAAAAGCAATCAGAAACAAAAAAAGAACAAAGCAATCGTTCCTAAACAAAAAAAGAAACATCGATTGTTTCTGGGCCTCATTTATCCTTTGTGGGCCTATTGCAGCTTGATTCTCTTTGGGCCCGCGAACTAGGTTTTTTTTGTAGCAAAACTGACGAACTCGAGGACAAAAGTTTGGCAAGTGCGAGAGAGAAGAGATGAACTTGATGTATATCCCTTGTGCTGCTCAAGTACTGCTTACTGTCATCTGACGAGCTAGGGTCTGATCCAACGCTCGAGGTTATTAGCTAACAAAATAATACTATCACTGAACTGGTAGTTGTCTTCTGTCGAAACTGAAAGTGTCGAAACTTAACAGTAAACTGCATACATTCAGAGATCGACAGTTGGACTAAACAGAGTTGCATTTGAGATAAACAGACGAGGATTGCTAAACAGTGGCAACAATAGTAGACAAACATCTCTAACGAGAGATGGCCATCAAGTAAAAATTTCCTAGAGCAAGTATTCCTAAAGCTATCAAATTGGATTGCTTCTTCAACTCAATCAGCTTCTTGAAGTTCTTGTTCATCTTCTTCAATTCCGTCTTCAGTTCGACATCTACCACCGTCGGGTATCCGGACGCGCTGCTGCTACCGGAGTGGCACTGTCATGGGGCAGATTCAACTCGCGGATTGCATTCCCCCTCGAATCCAGCAAGCCCAACCCTTGAAGCCTCTGGATGTAATCATCCATCCACTCAAAATGGTGGCATTTCTTCACGATCTGAAAACGAAATCATGTAACCTAAATCCAAATCTGACAGATTTTTTGAGAAATTAGAGATAAAGGATGCGAGGAAACTCAGATCTAACCTGCCGCTTCGACTTGCTCTCGCATTTGACAAACTCGCACCCAAAGTTCCCATTCTTCTCCTCCTTCGAAGTCAACGGCTTCAGTGGCGCAGTCCGTGGGCAGTCAGTGCATCGAGTCATCGACACTGGACCATACACCGGCCACGTGGAACGTGGGGATGACGAGGAGGTCGACATATCGCGCGAGAGGAAGAAATGGAGGAATTGGTCGAGAGGATGAAGAACGAGAAGATGGGGAAAGAAACAGAGGAATTGCTCGATCTGCTCGATGCCTTTGTCTGTCAGATGGAGAAGAGGAGAAGGGGAAGCTGCATTGACGATTTTCCACATTGTATTTTGCAGTTTGACTATTTGAACCAACTCTTAACACTGACATGTGGTGGTCATGTGCGAAAAATACAATTACATATGTAAAGTGGGGCAGATCGTAAAAACCCGAGAAGGACAGTGCAGTAGCCAATCAGGATGCATCACGCGGATCGTGCATGCCTGCCCCACATCTGACGGGTGGTGTTTGCCGCTTGGTAGGATCCGACGGCGGACGTTCGACGCTAGGGTTTGGAGCATTTCTGCGAGGTTATGAGCGAGTCAACGGGGTTATTAGGGTTTGACCAGATTTCAAATGGCCATAACTAAATTAGAAAAAATCGCAAAAATATAAAATAAACGTAGTTCGTCCGTTTATGAGACCTAGTTACCATAAAAAATATAAACTCGGTATAGGGGCGTTTTTTTGAAAAATCATTTTTTGAAGTGATTTGTCGAAATCAAGTTCAAATGTTTTTAAAAAATTCAAAAAAAAACCAAAATGTTGTAATTCTTGCGCACATAGCCGTCATATGTGACAAGGTTATGAGAAAAAAATATAAACTTGGTGTAGGTCATTTTCATGAAAGAAGGCTTCACACAAATGAGCTATCACCTAGGAACATGTTCAGAGTTCATAGAATAGGGAGTGAGGGTTTAGGGTTTAAAAAAACAAAATAATTCAAAAAAATCAGAAAAATCTCCATAGCTTCATTTTGGAGTGAATAAGAAGGATCTGAACTTACTTTTTCATTTTCATATCTAAAACGTGTTATTTAATGGTTTTGAATTAAAAGCATATTTTTTCAAAAAAAATGTAGTAATATGAATATTAATCAATAAATTGTGAGACTTCGTTTTTACCCTATATATATGGAACAAGTGTTAATAAAAATATATATGACTCATTTAGGGAAGGTCAAAAAAAACTTGATTTCAAATAGGGTTGTTTACCCTAGCTTCCGAGCTCGTTTCTAGCACATTTCTCATTCGGACTGTTCACCTAGGAATATTGGACTTCAAATGCTCGATCAAATACACCACACAGAGCAATGAACCTCCAATGTTCAACTTCAACTTTGGCTCGAATCCAAATTTTGGGCCAAATTCAAATATTGATTTAAATTCAAATTTTGATGGAAATTTGAATTCTGACTCAAATAAGGAACCAAAGTAGAAGCAATATTATTACAACTGATGCCAACATTATTACAACTGATGCCAACATTATTACAGTAGCTCAAATCTACCAAGTTTTAAGATGCCAACATCTTAATACAATTCTACCAAGTTTTAAGCGATCAACTCGCCCTCAAATTGACAACACAAACATTTCCCAACAACTTAATTCCAATTTTTGACTTGCTCCTTGTGTTTGCAGCTGGCTTCACCGTCTTGCTCCTGGTTTCCCTAGTTGAGATGCTCTTTTCTTTCAGACTCTTGTTCCTTTTGATCTTGGGCTTTACTTGGTGTTTTCCCCGTGGAGGTGCTGATGGAGTAGTTCCACTCGTCGAGCACTCAACGACCATTTGACAGTCATCTATGGGTTTAGTAATCTTTAAAGGCACAATTGGAAAAAATTACCCCCTCCTCTTCCTCTCTTATTGCTTCAAAACCATCAAAGGCCATGGTTTCAAAATCTTCTGCTTCCTCATCTCTTGGCCTTTTCTCCCTATAGCTGGTAAATAAAATTATAAGCCATAGGAAAAAAATAGAACAAATGCAAACAAAAGGGTAGCTGCATTCTACAAAGGGTGCAAACACATACCAAGATGCTTCATTTGCTGCTACGTTCTCCACTGCTTCATTTCTTGCTGCATTCTCCACTGCATCTTCAGTCTCCATTGCTGCTGCATTCTCCTCAGTATTGGCTGTTGTCCATCTTTCCTCCTCTCCAAATGATGCATCCACTGCATTGGTACAAAGCCTAGCAATATGCCCCAGAACTCCACATTTTTTGCAAGCACGATTCTTTGGTAGACGACCCTCCTCACCTGCTCTAATCCTCTGGTTCCTTGGTCTTCCTGGTGGTCTAGTAATGACAGGAGCGTGGAGTTTGAACCATGGGAGCCACCATGGGTATCAAGACCCCGCTGATGGTTATTGGCCAGAGAGGTGTCTCGGTCATGTCTGCCTGTCTCCCGAACCCGTAGGGTCTACACACTTAAGGTTCGATGACGCTAGGGTTATAGGGAATTGTTATACGAGGTTACCGAAAGATGTTCGGAGTCCTGGATGAGATCCCGGACGTCAAGAGGAGCTCCGAAATGGTCCGGAGGTAAAGATTGATATATAGGACGGATGGTTTCGGATACCGGAAGTGTTTCGGGCATCACCGGTAACGTACCGGGACCACCGGAGGTGGCCCCGGGAGACCACCGAAGGGGGGCAACGACCCCGGGAGGTAAGGTGGGCCAAGTGGTGGTGGGAACCAGCCCCTAGGTGGGCTGGTGCGCCTCCCCACTCAGCCCAATGCGTAGGGGAGAGAAAAGGGGGGCAAACCCTACGCCAGGTGGGCCTAAGGCCCACCAGATGGTGCGCCACCCCCTCCTCCCCCCTCTAGCTGCCGCACCTCCCATCTGGGGGGGCTGCCGCACCCCCTAGGGTGGGAACCCTAGGGGTGTCACCCCCTCTCCCCTCCCCCTATATATATCGGGCACTTTTGGCCATTGAGAGACACACTTTTCCCTCTCCCTCGGCGCAGCCATGCTCTTCTTTCTCCTCATCTTTGTCGGTGCTTGGCGAAGCCCTGCCGGGAGACCTCGTCTCTCCATCGACACCATGCCGTCGTGCTTCTGGAGTTCTTCCCCAACCTCTCCCTCCTCCTTGCTGGATCAATGTGCGGGAGACGTCACCGGGCTGCACGTGTGTTGAACGCGGAGGTGTCGTAGTTCGGCACTAGATCGGAATCGCTGCGAGTACGACTCCATCAACCGCGTTCTAGCAACGCTTCTGCTTAGCGATCTTCAAAGGTATGAAGATGCTCTTACCCCCTCTCTTGTTGCTGGTCTCTCCATAGGAAGATCTGAATATGCGTAGGAAAATTTTGAATTTATGCTACGTTACCCAACAGTGGCATCCGAGCCAGGTTTTCTATGCGTAGATTCTACGCACGAGTAGAACACAAAAGTTGTGGGCGATGATTTGTCAATTTGCTTGCCGCTACTGGTCTTATTCTTTTCCGGCGGTATTGTGGGATGAAGTGGCCCGGACCGACTTTACACGTACGCTTACGTGAGACTGGTTCCACCGACAAACATGCACACCGTGCATAAAGGTGGCTAGCGGGTGTCTGTCTCTCCTACTCTAGTCGGATTGGATTTGATGAAAAGGGTCCTTATGAAGGGTAAATAGCTTTGGCATATCATTGTTGTGGCTGTCACGTAGGTAAGAAGGCGTTCTTGCTAGAAACCCAAATCAGCCACGTAAAACTTGCAACAACAATTAGAGGACGTCTAACTTGTTTTTGCAGGGTTTGACATGTGATGTGATATGGCCAAAGTTGTGATGTTGCATGTATGATGTATGAGATGATCATGTTATTGTAATAGGTTTCACAACTTGCATGTCGATGAGTATGACAACCGGCAGGAGCCATAGGAGTTGTCTTAATTTATTGTATGAGATGCAACGCCATGTGCTTACTACTTTTACTTCATTGCTAACGGTTAGCTATAGTAGTAGTGATAGTAGTAGTTGGCGTGACGACTTCACGGAGACACGATGATGGAGATCATGGTGTCACGCTGGTGACGGTGATGATCATGCGATGCCTGAAGATGGAGATCGAAAGAGCAAAGATGATAATGGCCATATCATGTCACTATATCATTGCATTGTGATGTTTATCATGTTTTACATCTTATTGCTTAGAACGACGGTAGTATAATAAGATGATCCCTCTTAAAATTTCGAGAACGTATTCCCCTAAGTGTGCACCGTTGCGAAGGTTCGTTGTCTCGAAGCACCACGTGATGATCGGGTGTGATAGATTCTAACGTTTGCATACAACGGGTGTAAGCCAGATTTACACACGCGAAACACCTAGGTTGACTCGACGAGCTTAGCATGTATAGACATGACCTCGAATACAAGAGACCGAAAGGTCGAACATGAGTCGTATGGTTGAATACGATCAGCATGCAGTTGCTCACCATGGTGACTAGTCCGTCTCACGTGATGATCGGACAGGGGTTAGTCAACATGGATCATGTATCACTTAGATGACTAGAGGGATGTCAATTTAAGTGGGAGTTCATATTTAATTTGATTAAATGAACTTAATTGTCATGAACTTAGTCTAAAAGTTGTCTTTATAAATATTGTAGATGTCCAACATCAACCTCAATTTCAACGCATTCCTAGAGAAAAACAAGCTGAAAGATGATGGTAGCAACTATGCGGACTGGGTTCGCAACTTGAAGCTCATCCTTGAAGCAGCTAAAAAAGGCTTATGTCCTTGATGCGCCGCTAGGTGACCCTCCCGCTCCCGCGGCAGCCCAGGACATTCTGAACGTCTGGCAAATGCGGAGTGATGACTACTCTCTGGTTAGGTGTGGCATGTTATACAGTTTAGAAACGGGGCTCCAAAGGCGTTTTGAGCAACACGGGGCATATGAGATGTTCCAGGAGCTGAAGCTAGTTTTTCAAGCTCATGCCCATGTCGAGAGATATGAAGTCTCCGGCAAGTTCTTTAGCTGTAAGATGGAGGAGAACAGTTCTGTCAGTGAGCACATACTCAAAATGTCTGGGTTACACGGTCGTCTGACTTCACTTGGAGTCGAACTTCCGGATGATGCTATAATTGACAGAATCCTCCAGTCTCTCCCACCAAGCTACAAAGGCTTTGTGCTTAACTACAACATGCAAGGGATGGAAAAGACCATTCCTGAGTTGTACTCGATGCTCAAATCTGCAGAAGTAGAAATCAAGAAAGAGCATCAAGTGTTGATGGTCAACAAGACCACTAGTTTCAAGAAAGGCAAGGGTAAGAAGAACTTCAAGAAAGATGGCAAAGATGTTGCCGCGCCCGGTAAGCCAGATGCCGGGAAGAAGAAAAAGAATGGACCCAAGCCTGAGACTGAGTGCTTCTATTGCAAGGGAAAAGGTCACTGGAAGCGGAACTGCCCCAAATACTTAGCGGACAAGAAGGCCGGCAACAATAAAGGTATATGTGATATACATGTTATTGATGTGTACCTTACCAGCGCTCGTAGTAGCTCCTGGGTATTTGATACCGGTGCTGTTGCTCACATTTGCAACTCAAAGTAGGAACTGCGGAATAAGCGGAGACTGGCCAAGGACGAGGTGACGATGCGCGTCGGGAATGGTTCAAAGGTCGATGTGATCGCCGTCGGCACGCTACCTCTACATCTACATTCGGGATTAGTTTTAAACCTTAAAAATTGTTATTTAGTACCAGCTTTAAGCATGAACAGTGTATCACGGTCTTGCTTAATGCGAGACGGCTACTCATTTAAGTCAGAGAATAATGGTTGTTCTATTTATATGAGTGATATGTTTTATGGTCATGCTCCACTGGTGAATGGTTTATTCTTGATGAATCTCGATCGTGATGTTACACATATTCATAGTGTGAGTACCAAAAGATGTAAAGTTGATAGTGATAGTCCCACATACTTGTGGCACTGCTACCTTGCTCATATCGGCGTTAAGCGCATGAAGAAGCTCCATACTGATGGACTATTAGAGTCTCTTGACTTTGAGTCATTTGACACATGCGAACCGTGCCTCATGGGCAAGATGACTAAGACTCCATTCTCAGGAATAATGGAGAGAGCAACCGACTTATTGGAAATAATACATACTGATGTGTGTGGTCCAATGAACGTTGAAGCTCGCGGTGGTTATCGTTATGTTCTCACTCTCACCGATGATTTGAGTAGGTATGGGTATATCTACTTGATGAAGCACAAATATGAGATGTTTGAAAGGTTCAAGGAATTTCAGAATGAGGTTGAGAATCAACGTGACAGAAAAATTAAATGTCTACGATCTGATCGTGGAGGAGAATATTTGAGTCACGAGTTTGGCACACACCTAAGGAAGTGTGGAATCGTTTCACAACTGACGCCGCCTGGCACACCGCAACGCAACGGAGTGTCTGAACGTCGTAATCGCACTTTATTAGATATGGTACGATCTATGATGTCTCTTACCGACTTGCCGCTATCATTTTGGGGATACGCATTAGAAACTGCAGCATTCACTTTAAATAGGGCACCGTCTAAATCCGTTGAGACGACATCGTATGAACTATGGTTTGGCAAGAAACCTAAGTTGTCGTTTCTTAATGTTTGGGGCTGCGATGCTTATGTGAAGAAACTTCAACCAGAAAAGCTCGAACCCAAAGCGGAGAAATGCGTATTCATAGGATACCCTAAGGAAACTATTGGGTATACCTTCTATCTTAGATCCGAAGGTAAAACCTTTGTTGCCAAGAACGGATCCTTTCTAGAGAAAGAGTTTCTCTCAAAAGAAGTAAGTGGGCGGAAGGTAGAACTTGATGAGGTAATTACACCCCCTCTCGAACAGGATACTGGCGCAGCGCGGGAAGTTGTTCCTGTGGCGCTTACACCGACTGAAGAGGAAGTTAATGATGATGATCATGAAGCTTCGGATCAAGTTACTACTGAACCACGAAGGTCCACAAGGGCACGCTCCACACCAGAGTGGTACGGCAACCTTGTGATGGAAATCATGTTGTTAGACAACGGTGAACCTTCGAACTATGAAGAAGCAATGGCGGGCCCGGATTCCAACAAATGGCTTGAGGCTATGAAATCCGAGATAGGATCCATGTATGAGAACAAAGTATGGACTTTGGTGGACTTGCCCGATGACCGGCGAGCCATAGAAAATAAATGGATCTTCAAGAAGAAGACTGATGCAAACGGTAATGTAACCGTTTACAAAGCTCGACTTGTCGCAAAGGATTTTCGACAAATTCAAGGAGTTGACTACGAAGAGACTTTCTCTCCCGTAGCGAAGCTGAAATCAGTCCGAATCATGTTAGAAATTGCCGCCTTTTATGATTATGAAATTTGGCAAATGGACGTCAAAACAGCGTTCCTTAACGGGAACCTTAAGGAAGAGTTGTATATGATGCAACCAGAAGGTTTTGTCGACCCTAAGGGTGCTAAAAAAGTGTGCAAGCTCCAGCGCTCCATCTATGGGCTGGTGCAAGCATCTTGGAGTTGGAACATTCGCTTTAGTGAGGTGATTAAAGCGTTTGGGTTCATACAGGTTTATGGAGAAGCCTATCTGTACAAGAAAGTGAGTGGGAGCTCTGTAGCTTTCCTCATACTGTATGTGGATGACATATTATTGATGGGGAATAATATAGAGATGTTGGAGAGCATAAAGGCCTATTTGAACAAGAGTTTTTCAATGAAGGACCTTGGAGAAGCTGCATACATATTAGGCATCAAGATCTATAGAGATAGATCGAGACGCCTCATAGGTCTTTCGCAAAGTACATACCTTGACAAGATATTGAAGAAGTTCAATATGGAAAACTCAAAGAAAGGGTTATTGCCAGTTTTGCAAGGTATGAGATTGAGTAAGACTCAGTCGCCGACCACGGCAGCAGATAGAGAGAAGATGAGTTCTGTCCCCTACGCTTCAGCCGTGGGCTCTCTAATGTATGCCATGCTGTGTACCAGACCTGATATAAACCTTGCCATAAGTTTGGTAGGGAGGTACCAAAGTGATCCCGGTATGGAACACTGGACAGCGGTCAAGAATATCCTTAAGTACCTGAAAAGGACTAAGGAAATGTTTCTCGTTTATGGAGGTGACGAAGAGCTCGTCGTAAAGGGTTACGTCGACGCTAGCTTCGACACAGATCCGGATGACTCTAAGTCACAGACCGGATACGTATATGTGTTGAATGGTGGGGCAGTGAGCTGGTGCAGCAGCAAGCAAGAAGTCGTGGCAGCATCTACATGTGAAGCAGAGTACATAGCTGCTTCAGAAGTAGCTCATGAAGGAATTTGGATGAAGGAGCTCATCACCGACCTTGGAGTGGTTCCAAGCGCGTCGGGTCCAATGACACTCTTCTGTGATAACACTGGGGCCATTGCCATAGCCAAGGAGCCCAGGTTTCACCGGAAGACGAAGCACATCAAATGCCGCTACAACTCCATCTAGGACCATGTCCACAGTGGAGTGATAGATATTTGTAAAGTACACACGGATCTGAATATTGCAGACCCGTTGACTAAACCTCTTCCACGAGCAAAACATGATCAACACCATAATGCTATGGGTGTTCGATACATCACAATGTAACTAGATTATTGACTCTAGTGCAAGTGGGAGACTATTGGAAATATGCCCTAGAGGCAATAATAAAATGGTTATTATCATATTTCCTTGTTCATGATAATCGTCTATTGTTCATGCTATAATTGTATTAACAGGAAACAGTAATACATGTGTGAATAGATAGATCAGAATGTGTCCCTAGCAAGCCTCTAGTTGGCTAGCTCGTTAGTCAATAGATGATCATGGTTTCCTGATCATGGGCATTAGATCTCATTGATAACGGGATCACATCATTGGGAGAATGATGTGATGGACAAGACCCAATCCTAAGCATAGCACTAGATCGTATTGTTCGTATGCTAAAGCTTCTCTAATGTCAAGTATATTTTCCTTCGACCGTGAGATTGTGCAACTCCCGAATACCGTAGGAGTGCTTTGGGTGTATCAAACGTCACAACGTAACTGGGTGACTATAAAGGTGCACTACGGGTACCTCCGAAAGTGTCTGTTGGGTTGGTACGAATCGAGATCGGGATTTGTCACTCCGTGTGACGGAGAGGTATCTCTGGGCCCACTCGGTAGAACATCATCATGAGCTCAATGTGACTAAGGAGTTAGTCACACGATGAGGTGCTACGGAACGAGTAAAGAGACTTACCGGTAACGAGATTGAACAAGGTATAGGTATACCGACGATCTAATCTCGGGCAAGTTCTATACCGACACACAAAGGGAATCGTATACGGGATTGATTGAATCCTTGACATCGTGGTTCATCCAATGAGATCATCGTGGAGCAAGTGGGAGCCACCATGGGTATCCAGACCCCGCTGATGGTTATTGGCCAGAGAGGTGTCTCGGTCATGTCTGCCTGTCTCCCGAACCCGTAGGGTCTACACACTTAAGGTTCGATGATGCTAGGGTTATAGGGAATTGTTATACGAGGTTACCAAAAGATGTTCTGAGTCCCGGATGAGATCCCGGACGTCATGAGGAGCTCCGGAATGGTCCGGAGGTAAATATTGATATATAGGACGGATGGTTTCGGATACCGGAAGTGTTTCGGGCATCACCGGTAACGTACCGGGACCACCGGAGGTGGCCCCGGGGGACCACCGAAGGGGGGCAACGACCCCGGGAGGTAAGGTGGGCCAAGTGGGGGTGGGAACCAGCCCCTAGGTGGGCTGGTGCGCCTCCCCACTCAGCCCAATGCGCAGGGGAGAGAAAGGGGGGGCAAACCCTAAGCCAGGTGGGCCTAAGGCCCACCAGATGGTGCGCCACCCCCTCCTCCCCCCTCTGGCCGCCGCACCTCCCATCTGGGGGGGGCTGCCGCACCCCCTAGGGTGGGAACCCTAGGGGTGGAACCCCCTCTCCCCTCCCCCTATATATATCGGGCACTTTTGGCCATTGAGAGACACACTTTTCCCTCTCCCTCGGCGCAGCCCTGCTCTTCTTTCTCCTCCTCTCTGCCGGTGCTTGGCGAAGCCCTGCCGGGAGACCTCGTCTCTCCATCGACACCATGCCATCGTGCTGCTGGAGTTCTTCCCCAACCTCTCCCTCCTCCTTGCTAGATCAAGGTGCGGGAGACGTCACCGGGCTGCACGTGTGTTGAACGCGGAGGTGCCGTAGTTCGGCACTAGATCGGAATCGCTGCGAGTACGACTCCATCAACCGCGTTCTAGCAACGCTTCCGCTTAGCGATCTTCAAAGGATGAAGATGCTCTTACCCCTCTCTCGTTGCTGGTCTCTCCATAGGAAGATCTGAATATGCGTAGGAAAATTTTGAATTTATGCGACGTTACCCAACAGGATCTACTATGTTCCATTGATCTTTCCCCAATAGTGCAGACACATTGTGAGCATAAGCAGCCATAAATTTGGCAACAGAGAAATACTCAAAGCAATATTGATCAACTTCACCATCTGCACCCCCGATAACGGTCATCAGATGTAGGGCATGTATGCATGGCTTCCCACGGATCTGCCATTGCCTACAAGTACATTCTCTAGTACTTAGGTTCACAGGATACCTCCATACCCTATTTTTAGTGTCAGTATAGGTAACCTCTCCCTCATATGTACCAGATCGAATACATTTCATCTTCAGTCCTCTTGCCTTCAAGTGCAATGCCTTAATCAGTGATGGGAGCATTTGATGACCAACATATTGTGTTTCTGCAATTCTTTGCGAAGAGCCATCTTTATCATGATCATTTGCCTCATCTTGTCAAATGCTTGCCACAACAAGAGCCCTTTCACTGACTTGAACTTTGAATTCAAGCATTCTGCAAGGTTACTGGTCATATAATCTACTTTGCAGATTTCGTTGAATTTGCTTCTTGACCACACCTTACCATGATGTGCATCCATGTACTCCTTCACAAGAGGATTTTGAGCATACAACACTCTCAAATGGTGTTCCTGCTTCCTTTTGCTGCATGTGTATGATGCTGGCCATAAGTTCTCATCATAAACTTTACCTTTGAACTTCTTTTTGAAATTATGTGCTAGGTGTCTCATACATTCCCTATGCTCCACTCCAGGGAATACAATTTCCACTGCACTCTCTAAACCCTTGCAAGCATCTGTATGTATAGCTAAACCTGGGGGCGTGCCTATATTGTTGCGCAACTGCTGCAGAAACCAGACCCAACTTTCCTCAGACTCTGCCTCCACCACACCAAATGCAACTGGGAATAGCCAGTTGTGTCCATCAACTGCAGAAGCTGCTACTAGCTGTCCTCTCCATCTTCCAGTCAAATGTGTAGCATCTACAGCCAAATAGGGCCTGCAACCATCTAGAAACCCCTGCCAGCAAGCCTTGAAACAAACAAAAGCCCTTCTGAAGCACTCCTTCTGAAATGACTTCCCTTTTATTTTGAATTGAACTGTATGCTTGTCAATCTCTACAACACTCCTGGACTTGCCATCTCCACTTCAGCTTTGAAAGTGTAAAGCAGCTGAAAACTATCATTCCATTGACCATTAATTCTGTCAAGAGCCTTTTCCCTAGCATTGAAAATTCTCATGTAAGGAATTTCTATCTTGTACTTCTCAAAAAGCTTCCCGTGGAGTGTTGTTGGACCAAGTCCAGGTTCTTCTCTCAGCCAATCCAATATAGCATCTGCCACCCACCTAGTTTTTGCTAGCTGGGTTTTGGTCTTCCCCCCTCCCCCTCGAGGTGGACAGGTGTGCTTGTGTGGGTTTTTCTTTATCTGAAACAAAATAAAAGGGTAAAAAATAGTTAATAAACCTTACTCAACAATCTGAAACTAAATTACTAACTGAACTTGGATTACCTGAATATATTTGCTCTTTCTCATACGAGATGCATGCAACTTCCACCTACACCTAGGATATGGACAAAAAACGGTGAACCTTGCTGGCTCACTCCTTTTAATCTTATAGGTGTTTTTAGATATAATGCACCATGTTGTCACTGCATTCCGATAGTCCACCATTGATTGGAAAATGGTACCTACACTAAGCTCAGGTTTTTCCCTGTTCCACTCAATTGTTGGCATGTCATCACCATCGTATTCATACTCGATTAAGTTGTCCATGTTCTCCACCTTCTCTTCATCGTCAGTGTCATCATACCTAGCTTGGCTGATGGGCTCCTCCATATATTCGCCATCCACTGCTTGCTGACTGGCTACATCGACCAGTTCAGGAAACATCATCTCGTATTCATCATCATTTGTAGGCACTGCCTCGTCAGGTTCTGCATCCTCTTCTACACCAACTACAGAAGGTACATGAGAGCAGCAGCTGAATCGGAACCAGAATTGGTAGCAGGCATGTTGTGGCTCCATGAACCACTTGCTTTACTTGGTGTCGACCTACAAGGAGTGCCGGGGTGCTGGCTATTAGCACAGACAGATGATGTCTGAACTCCCTTCCCCTTCACCCGTTCTGCGCGTGGCTGAAGCACATCGATTTGGAGTTTACCGAATCAGCAGCCAGCAATCCCAACAAAAAGCAACGGCATATGATCATCGCAAGTTAGTGGGAGAAATCTTTGCTCGTCACTGCTGAAGTAATTCAGTTCAACAGCATCGGTATCACTCCAGGGATAGGTGTTTCTGAGCTGAGCTTGCAAATCTTTGAAAGATATGCTGGTTTCTACCACTTTGGGATAGAAATATGATGAAATCAAATGCAGTTTAGTACCACGCAGCACACTAGTTTCCATTCTAATCGCCAGCCGGAAAGCCAGTGCGGGATCAATCCTATTTTGTTGAAGGAAATAAAGGCTTCAGTTAGCCGAGTAAAATCGAGCACAAATTCGAACGATTCAAGCAAACAGAAGTCAAATATGGCCTACAATACAACTTAGAAAGTCAATTCGAGAGGAAACAATGCTTACCCAGGTTTAATCCATGAATTATCTGCCGCGGATTTGACCCAATCCTCTCCACGGTCGACTGCATTCCACGCGTCCTCACTCAACATCGCTATGTAATCCTAGATGGGGAGGTGGGCTATATCTGGCGGAGACGTGGCGTCGCCGACGAACGGAATAGGGGCATAGGGTGGAGGAAACAACTGCGGTGGACGCGGCACGACGCCGGCGGAGGGGGCGGGGCGGCGCGGTGCAGTGCGGCTATCTAGATCTGTTTCAGATTCAAACAAGCTGCCCAATACGTGTCTCCTTGCGGTCCCACCCATCAGCAAGCGACAGTCAGACGAAGACTGGGCCCCACTCGTGAGCAATTAACGGCCAATGGACGGTCAAGACGACAAACGGCCGCTATGGGCATTTGTGAGAGTTTCAACAGAGGAAGAGGGGAAAAGTGAGCACAACTAAGGAACCAGGGGCACTAATTTCAATATCCCTAGGTTCTATCATGTATGCAATGTTGTGCACTAGACCAGACGTCAGCTTGGCCATAAGTATGGCACGCAGGTTTCAGAGTAATTGAGGAGTGGATCACTCGACGGTGGTCAAGAATATTCTGAAGTACCTGAAAAGGACGAAGGAAATGTTTCTCGTTTATGGAGGTGACGAAGAGCTCGTCGTAAAAGGTTACGTCGGCGCAAGCTTTGACACCGATCCGGATGACTCTAAGTCACAAGCCGGATACATATTTATTCTCAATGGGGGTGTGACTCCGTAACAGCAGACCTTCCCTTGCAACGGCACCAGACGAATGCTGCTAGCACTCTCCGACAATCGAAACTAGAAGAATGTTGTTGACGGCCCACCAGCGCGTGGGATCGTAGCAGTTTTCTAGGGTAGAGTATTCAACCCAAATTTGTTGGTTCGCCAGACAGGAGGTGAGAGGATACTCCCGAGTATTAGCAGCTGAATTTATCAGATTCAACCACAGCTGAAAGATTAGTGTCTTCAAGCAAAGTATCAGTAGCAAAGTAGTATGATAACAATGGTGTCAGAAACGATCTGTTGACGGCAGACTATTCCTAACTGTCGTATCAATGGCGCCAAGTTGCCTCGTTGACGGAAATTGTCAGTTCTCGTCAACGACTAGCGATCAAGATTGTAGCAGGTAGTAGCAGTGTAACGAGTAATAGCATTGGCAAGGAACGGCAGTAGTAATAGTAGTAGCAAGTAGCAACAGTAGCAAGGGACAGTAGTAGCAACAGTAGCAGCAGAGCAAGACAAGTAACAACAGCAGTAGGACAAACTCGTAGGCAATGGGTCGGTGATTTTTTTGGATGATATTCATCATGCAACAGTCATAACATGGAGAGATATGTGGCTCGCTCCCGTTCGTCAATGTGATGTAGGCATGCATTCCGTGTGTCGTCTTACGTGCTTAGGGAAAAGAACTTGCATGACATCTATTGTCCATCCCTCCCGTGTCAACGGGGTCCAAAAGGAAACTACGGGATATTAAGGTTCTCCTTTTAATAAAGAACCAGACCAACGCATTAGCACTTGGTGAACACATGAACTCCTCAAACTATGGTCATCACCGGGAGTGGTTCCGGTTATTATCACTCCGGGGTTGCCGGATCATAATACATAGTAGGTAACTACAACTTGCAAGATCGGATCTAAAACACACATATATTGGTGACAATGTAATAATTTCAGATCTAAAATCATGGCACTCGGGCCCAAGTGACAAGCAATAAGCATGGCAAAGTAGTAGCAACATCAATCTCAGAACATAGTGGATACTAGGGATCAATCCTGTCACACCCTGTTTTTCATCACAAGTATTTTATGCTGCAAAAAACAGAGCTTGTTAAAACTTTTTCAAATTATGTTGTGAGTGCAATGTCAGCCCTTGTATGAGTGAGTGCTTGCTTGCTTGATGACTCAAACCCATGAAAAACTTATTATTTTGCTTTCTTCAAAAACCCTTTTTCCTTTATATCAAGATCACCTTCATCATGTTGGGATACACTACTAGCTCATGAAGCCAAGTGGCACTTCCAACCAAAATTGGTGATCTGATCCAGATATTATTTTCATTCATTAAAAACATTAATTGGTGATTTAAAATATTATTTTCCTATTTTATATTTATGTCTATTTCTAAGGCCAGGAATGATATTCCCACAAGGAAAATTGCTTTCCTGCCTTAGAAAATTCTGAGTAAATTCATGGAAGCTCAGAAGGACATATATTTTCCATATATAAGATTTTCAACCCTATTTTATATTAATATTATTTGAGTAAAACCCTGAAAACCATTTATGTCTGTTTTAGCTTTTTGAGATGTTTCCAAAGGAAATGATCTCAATAAATTTCCATTAAATTACAGGAGCCCTCCCAAGCCATATTAGGTGCTCACATAAAATCTCACCTTGATCCAAGGTGGGGAAGTGCACCTAATAATCCCAAAACCCTCTCTGTCTAGAGAAGAGTTGGAACAACTCTACATTGCAAAGTTTCTCCAATGGAGCTGAAACTTTGCAGAGGTGTTTGACACCCCAAATGAGGACTCCACACCAAAAATGGGATTTGTGAGACTCTGTTTGGCCACACTTCCTTTGTAAAGGACAGTACTGGTCATTTTGAGGCATTTTGAAGTTTACAAAGCTAAACTTGTTCAATGGGGCTCAAATTTGGTGAAACCCCATGTTTTTACCCAAAGACCAAACCTGTTAAGTTTCAGTTCCAGTGGTGGAGTGGAAGCACCCCAAATCATTGTCGAACACCTACTGACAGGAAGGTAAAAACCCTCCTAGCCACTGTTTTACCCAATGTCAAAGCCCCAAACTTGGTGAGTTAGAGCCCCAGGACACCCTGAGCACCCAGTCAACCAGCCCCTCCCCAACTCCAAGCACTAGTGACAAGATCTTCAATTTAAGCCGTAGGCCAGTACTGGCAACACTAGTGTTCCTTGCCTCCTTGACCAGCTCTTGCTACCACTAGCACACAACGGCTAGGCACACTCCCAGCAACACTCCGGACATGGAGGACACGTCCCAAAGGTCCCCAGAGCGCGCCAGCATGCCGTGGCATGCCAAAACCGCGCTCTGGACGCGCTACAGAGAACCTCCAGCGAGGGGACGTCGCCCCGGCCAGTTCCAACCCCCCAGTAATGTCCAAACACTCCCCCGACACCCACCCTGTGCAAAGCTACCATCAGGGGCCACCTCTCCTCGCGCAAGAGCTCAGGCTACGCGTGCCCACGCGCGCCGGACGCCGCCGAGCATGCACGGTCGCTGCGGCCCGACCCCACTCGCTTTCCCTCTGCGGCCGATGCACCAGGAGGTCCTAAACCACGTCCCGAACCCGTGGTTTCGCGGCCAGCACCTCATTGTGCTCGCACGCGCGCCACGGTGAGTCACCGGCGCGCCCGAGTCGGCTCACCGCCGCTGGCCTATAAATCGGTCCCCCCAGCACCCCAGCACCCTCCAGGCAGCTTCAGCACAACCACTAGACTCCCCCTAGCCACCCAATCGAGCTTGCAGAGCCCCGGTGCTCGAGATCGACCGAGGCTCCTCCGCCTCGGAGCTCCGGTCGATCTCCGGCACACGCCGGCTCCTGCGCCGCCCGACCTCCCATTGCACTCCCCTTGACGCTAGGATCATTTCCCCCAACTCCGCCGAGCGTATCGGTGCCCCTAGCCACTAGCTCGACGCCAAACCGAAACCTTTCCGCCACGACCACCTCGTCGCCGGCGAGCCAGACCACCTCCGGTGACGTCCCGACCACGAGCAGGTAGGCGGAGGAACGAGGGACCCATTCCCGCTCCTAGATTGGCCTGAGGGCAACGGTAGCCTCGCGGCGTCCGTCTCCACCTCTCTAGCTGGAGGTAGGAGAAGGACCCGACAGGTGGAGCCCACCTGTCGGTGTCCTGGGGCACCCAGCGCGCGCAGCCGCTCGCACTGACCCCAGGGGCCCGCAAGTCAGGTTTGAACCTGGCCCGCGCGCGCCTGGTGGCCGGTCTGCTGGCTGGGCTGACTGGGTCTTCCCCCCCTCCCTGGCCTTTTTCTTTTATTTATTAACCTGCAACTTAAATGATTTTTACAAAAATATTTAGCAAGTAGAAAAATATGATTCTTCCACCAACAATTTTCTAAAAATGTGTAGTAATTGATTCTGTAGAGTTTGACATTTATCAAAAACAGAATCTGTTTTGGTATAATAAAATGATATTAAAAGCATTTGTTTGCTCCTGTTTGCTTTTAAATAAATATGCTTAGCTAATAAAAACCATAGGAAACATTTTCCAAAATAATAAACTGAATTTATTCAAGCTTTGCAACATTTTTAAAAGCACCTTGTGCTCTGTTTTGGTGTGAGCTATTATTTATTTATTCCTTTCTCGACGGTAGAGTTACCGAGTGACGGAGGATCCGGAGCGGAATACCTCGAAGACCCCGGATACCTAGCTGACCAAGGCAAGCAGTCCTTTGACCATGACTTGAGCACAAACATTGTTGCATGCTATTATAGTTGGTATTTTCCCTTTGCATGTGATCACGATGCCGGTTCATCATTGTGGTGATGGCACCGAAGGCTTCTTCAAAGCCCTTGCATGTTGATGATGTTATTCATATGGCTCCTCGGAGCACAAGCATGATGAGCTTGACCCTACCACTTATGAGGATCATGCTACTGTCATGTTGACTAGTATAGTAAGATCATTGCTTTGAGCATAACCCTACCCCTTGAGGGTCATGTTAATACCATGTTGACAAGTAAAGATAGAGCATATTATCATGAACATGATGATGAGTTAAATAAAGAGTTTATGAAAACCCCGTCGGGTGTCACTAATGCCCGAGGGTGATGATGAGTTGGTGATCACTTTTGGTGAAGTGATGCACCGGTGTTTTGTGTGAGTATGGTTTCGGAAATGGGATTAGATTTATGATGTGTCGACCGTCCCAACCTTACCAGTACGACCACGATACCCCTTTATGGCATGGGGCTTTGTTGATTACTCTGGTCGGCACTAGCAAAGAGCCACATTACTAGTGGTGGGAGTGATCGGTGTCACTCTCGTGATGGGGTCGTGCCAGGTAGGACGACTATGCCATTATTATGAGTTCGAGGCACACCGTTGGTCCCTGCATGGTTGATAAATTCCAGAGTCGGTGCTCGTAAGACGTACAACATGTGGGCTGGGTACCAATCGAGTGGACCTCTTTGTCTAGTATCGTCACGGGAAAGATGATGATCGGGTACTTACCTCGGGTATATGTGATAGACCGCGAGTCGTGGATGACACGGAAGTTTCCCGTTTCTCGTGGGTCCAGTGTACTACCTCTGCAGAGTGTAAACTATTCGAATAGCCGTGTCCACGGTCAAGGACAGTTGGGTGGTGTTGCTTGCACTACGTCCAGCGTTTCCGCATAAACCAAGTGTAAGTGTGTGTGTGTGTGTGTGTGTGGTGTTAAAAAGGTGTTGTTATGAGAGTAATAATATGACCAAGTTCGGTGACTTGGCATATAGGGTAAACCCGGATGGTTTAGCCCTCATTAATACATTGAGGTTATGACAAGTCCGATGACTAGGCATATAGGGTGTACCCGGTGTGTTCAACCCTTGTCAGATATGTTGATATTTGTAACCTGTTCTTCAAGAGTAGTTCTTTAACTTGTTGCATATACCTGATCATTCCACCAAATTGCATTCCACCATAGATACATGTTACTATTATTCTTCACTATCAATGTTCATATCATGGGCTATTTGTGAGTACATTCAAAGTACTCATTGGCTTGCCACTAGTTATATTATTGACCAGACATGGAAGGACCGGAGTTTGGCGACGAGTGCGCCGTCGGAGATGAACCTGCGATCTAGGACGCTTCCAAGTCAGAATGCCTGTCGGTGTAGGCTTGATGGCATGGGCACCGCTTAGCCCTTAGGAGTTTCCGCTACTCGATGTATCTGTTTAATGTGGCTTTAGGCCTCACTCTTGAACCCGACCTTCTGGTCGTTTGATGTAATAATTTCGGTACTTGGATGTAAGACTCTATTATTCAGTATCTGTGTTCAGTGAACATTGATCCTTGGGGTCACTGGGCACGGCGATCTCGACTTGCTAGTCAAGGTCCCCACAGAACTGGTATCAGAGCCATCCTGACTATAGGAAGCCTTAGATAGCATGGACGTTAGCCGAGAACGTTAGAACGCCAGCCTTGCAGACAACTTTTGCACATACAACCTTCTGACCTCTCTCCTATGCCTTGTAGATGGCTGCCGTACCTGAGACGCTTCTGGAGACCGGCTTTCCACTACTCCTGATGGATTGTCTCGAGAAGTGCCACGTATGTCGCACGCCCATCTTCCTCTACCACTAGCATTGGGTCAACGCCGACACTAAGGAATATCACATGGACGTGATAGTGAAGGCTAATGACTCCCCGTCTAGTTGGTTCTTTGAAGGACCACAGATGGGAGAGCTGATGTTGGCAGTGGAGACGGCTGCACGAGAAGCGCTCGTGCGTCTCCGCAGCATCCTCCCTGAGATGGCTAATGAGCCTGTCACTCGTCACCTACCTTTCATTAAGGAAGGAGTGGATGGGAGTTGCACACTCACCCCAGCAACGGAGGATGGGATGTCATTAAGGTTTCAGACCTACTTCAGCCTCTCGTCGGACACCCTGACGCACTTCTTGGTTAAGGAATCAGCCAAGCTTCGCCAAGAGTTGCACCTAGTCAAGGGCCTGCTCCACACTGAGAAGATGAAGAATCGCAAAGTAAAGAAGGCAGGCGCACCTGAAGGGAGGACAGTTGTTGCTACTAGGGGTGGTGTGTTACCCATCCAAGCAGTCCCTCTTCAGAGTCGCCGCCTGACAGCGGAAGAGTACACTGAGATCTTCGTCGCCTCGCCTAAGAGACGCCGTGATGTGCGGATTCTTTCTTCCACTCCTATAAAGCAAGAAGATGTTGATGAAGATGAGGATCCTGTTGAATCCACCTTTGAGACTGAGCAGTCCGCCACGTAGGATTTAGCATAGGCAATTAGGAGTACCCCGAGCATAGGGTATCCATGTATCCGTTTTTAATTTACATATGTGTGCATGATGTAACTCACCTATTGCCTTAGGCAGCCTGTAAGTGACTACATCACCTAGTTTTTATGAATGCAATTTCCGTTTGTCAATAACTTTGGTTTTGAAAACTTTGCACTTGCACGTATCGGACCCCCCTCTTACTAGGAATGAATCCTTGTATTCCCGAGCAAGGTGGAATTTTGACCTGTCTGTTTCTATGACAGGATGGTGAACGCAACCCGCAACAGCACCTTCGGCAACCCCGGCACCGGCTCCTCAGGGACGCCGCAGGGAACCGAAGGAGAAGCTCACGCTAGAGGTCACCACGAGCAGCCTAGAGACCTTCCGCCACCACCTCCTCCTGAGAACTTGACGATGGCTCAGTTCCTTCAAGCTCTTCGGGAGGAGCGTCAAGCCAGCAATGCCGCTATTCAGCAGCTGACTCAAGTCCTGGTGGACAACCCGCCGTGGAATGGGAATAGCGGTAGCCGCTCTACTCTTTCTGAGTTCATGCGGACTACGCCCCCCATATTCACGGAGACGACTGAACCACTGGACGCCGATGACTGGATCCGCACCATTGAAGACCTCCTTGCGCTGGTCAAGTGCACCGACGATCATGAGAAGGTCCTTTATGCTTCTCACTGTCTCGGAGGCACCGCCAAGGCACGGTGGGATGGATTTCAGATCATGCGGATAGGGCAAGTCATCACTTGGGTGATGTTCAAGGAAGGATTTCGCGCGGCTCACATTCCACCTGGACTGATGACCATTAAGAAGCGGGAATTCCGAGCCTTGAGGCAGGGCAGTGGAACTGTTAAGGAGTACCTGCAGAAGTTTAACCTCTTGTCGAGGTACGCGCCCGAAGATGTTAACACTGAGGCCGCTAAGGTGGAACGCTTCATGGAAGGGTTACAGCAGTCCCTGCAATACCAGCTGGTGGTTTGCGACTGCCAGACTTTCAGCGAGTTGGTTAACAAGGCGCTTATGCTGGAAGACAAGCGTTGTGCGATGGACGACACCCGCAAGCGCAAACTGATAGGCAGTGGAGGACCCAGTAGCGCAAGACCAAGACCATGGCAGTCAGCACCTGCAAGACCCAACTTTCAGCAGCAGCAGTACAAGCACACGGTGTTCCGCCAGAATTATCAGCCTCAGCAGCAAGCCAAGACAGTAGTCAACCCGCCGAACAACGGTGGAGTCAAGACCAACCCTCTAGGGCAGGTCACCTGCTTTTGGTGTGGTCAGACCGGGCACTACTCCAGGCAGTGCCCCAACAAGAAGCCCGACGCACCGCGTCCCAATGCACCCAACCCCGGTCAAGGTGCACCAGGAAGGAACCAGGCCCCCCACAACCAGCCGTTCAATGGCAGGGGCCAGATCAATCACATCACTGCAGAAGAGGCACAGGAAGACCCGGACTGCATTCTGGGTACGTTCCTCGTCAACTCAACTCCAGCAACAGTGTTGTTTGATTGTGGTGCCTCGCATTCTTTTGTTACTCAAAGGTTTGCGGAGAAGTGTGGTTTAAAACCCACTCTACTCTGTGGACAGATGGCAATTCAAACCCCGGGAGCAGTATTGAGGACCAACCTAGGGTGTAGAAGGGTCGAGATAGTAATCAATGGATCGAGTTTCTTGGCAGACCTCATTGTGCTTAAATCGCAAGGTGTAGAAGTAATCCTCGGCATGTATTGGTTGGCCAAGCACCAGAGTCTTTTGGACTGTGCCAACAGGGCCATTACCATGACGAGCAACCAAGGGGTCAAGGTCAAGTTTGTCTCCGAGCCAGTATCGGCTCAAGTGCCTCGAGTCAACAGTCTATCCGAGGTAGAGCTTGATCAAGTGCCTGTAGTCTGTGAATACCCGGACGTCTTTCCTGACGAGCTACCCGGAATGCCTCCCGACCGAGACATCGAGTTCATCATCGAGCTCATGCCCGGATCAAGGCCTATATATAAAAAGCCTTACAGGATGGGTTCCGAAGAGCTGGCAGAGCTGAAGAAGCAGCTGGATGAGCAACTCAGGAAAGGGTTCATCCGACCAAGTGCATCACCTTGGGGATCACCTGTTCTATTTGTTTCAAAGAAGGATGGTACCATTCGACTCTGCGTCGATTACCGCTCTCTTAATGAAGTCACAATTAAGAACAAGTACCCGCTCCCCAAGATCGAAGACCTGTTTGACCAGTTAAACGAGGCCAGGGTATTTTCCAAGATCGATCTTCGATCGGGATATTACCAGTTGAAGATTCGACCCGAAGATATACCCAAGACTACATTCGTGACCCGATACGGTCTATATGAATGCACTGTCATGCCCTTCGGTTTGACAAATGCCCCAGCCTACTTCATGTACCTCATGAACAAGGTCTTCATGGAATATTTGGACAAGTTTGTCGTCGTGTTCATCGATGACATATTAATCTTCTCCAAGTCCGAAGAGGAGCATGAGCAACACCTGAGGTTAGTTCTAGGAAAGCTTCGAGAGCACCAGCTTTATGCCAAATTCAGCAAGTGTCAGTTCTGGCTGAACGAAGTTGGATTTCTGGGTCATACCCTGATGGCAAGCGGTTTGGCCGTAGATCAGTCCAAGATTACTACAGTGACCAACTGGGAATCACCAAAGGACGTGAAGGATGTCAGGAGTTTCCTCGGGCTCGCGGGATACTACCGCAAGTTTGTAGAAGGTTTCTCCAGCATCGCTCGACCTATGACTCAGCTCTTGAAGAAAGGCCGAAAGTTCGAGTGGACACCGGTGTGTGAAGCAAGTTTCCAGGAGTTGAAGAAGAGGCTAACTACCGCCCCGGTATTGGCTACCCCAGACATCAACAAGGAATTTGTAATATATTGTGATGCCTCTGGGACCGGGCTCGGTGGAGTCCTGATGCAAGATGGCAGGGTCGTGGCGTACTTGTCACGGCAACTGCGACCGCATGAGGAGAACTACGCCACCCATGATCTCGAGCTAGCAGCTGTAGTGCATGCTCTGAAGACGTGGCGACATTACCTTCTGGGGAAGCGATGTGAGATATATACAGACCACAAAAGTCTGAAATATATCTTCACCCAAAGGGAGCTGAATATGAGGCAGCGGAGATGGCTTGAGTTAATCAAGGATTACGACCTCAGCATTCAATATCATCCCGGCAAGGCGAACGTGGTAGCCGATGCCTTAAGCCGGAAGGAAGGCTCCTTGAACGTCGCGCTCAAGGAAAGGTTACCCGTCTTGTATGAAGAGATGGAGGGCTTCGGGCTTGAGATAGTCGAACCAGGATACCTGGCCAACCTCGAAGTCAAGCCTACTCTAGCAGACAACATCAAGGAAGCCCAGAAGGGACACAAGAGTATCGAAGGCCTCAAGAGGAAGGTGCGAGAAGGCAAAGCCCCAGGATTCTCGATTGTTGAGCAAGGAGTACTGTGGTACGGGAAGCGCTTATGCGTACCTAACAAGGCCGAACTTAAGGTCTTGATCCTGCAAGAGGCTCATGACACACCGTACTCTATCCATCCCGGTGGTACCAAGATGTACCAAGACCTCCGAGAACGATTCTGGTGGCATGGCATGAAGAGGGAAATTGGCTCCTATGTCGCTAAATGTGATGTATGCCAGCGAGTCAAGGCTGAACACCAGCGACCTGCTGGATTGCTGCAACCTCTTCAAGTGCCAGAATGGAAGTGGGATAAAGTCGGCATGGACTTCATCACCGGCTTGCCCCGGTCGAATAAGGGTCACAACTCCATTTGGGTCATAGTCGATCATTTGACCAAGGTGGCCCATTTCATCCCCGTTAACACCACCTACGATGGCAGCCAGCTGGCCAGTCTATACATTCATCGAGTGGTGAGTCTCCATGGAGTTCCCAAGGAGATCGTGTCCGACCGCGGCATGCAATTCACCTCAAGATTCTGGAAGAAGTTTCAAGAAGCTCTCGGAACCAAACTCTCCTTCAGTACGGCTTTCCACTCGCAAACGGGCAGACAGACCGAGAGGGTAAACCAGATACTTGAGGACATGCTCCGCGCCTGTGTTTTGGCTCATGGTGCCAAGTGGGAAGATTGCCTTCCATTTGCTGAGTTTTCTTACAACAACAGCTACCAGTCCAGTCTTCAGATGGCCCCATTTGAAGCGTTATATGGGCGGAAGTGCCGCACCCCGCTCAATTGGTCCGAAACCGGTGAAGGGCTAGTTTTTGGACCAGAAGCACTGCAGGAAGCAGGGGACAAGGTTTAGCTTGTCTGAGAGAACTTGGAGGCAGCTAAGTCAAGGCAGAAGAGCTATGCGGACCCTCGCCGCAGAGATGTGGAGTTTGTTCCCGGAGACCAGGTGTACTTGCGAGTCACGCCTCTCAAGGGGACCAAGCGTTTCCACGTCAAGGGGAAGCTAGCTCCCAGGTTCATTGGACCCTTCAAGATCACGGCAAGGCGCGGGGAAGTAGCTTACCAGTTGGAGCTACCTCCTGAGCTTTCTAGTGTGCACAATGTGTTTCACGCGTCACAGCTCTGGAAGTGTTTACAAGTGCCGAACCGTCCCGATCTTTACAAGGACATTGATCATCAGGCTATTGACCTTCAACCGGACCTTACCTACCGCGAGAAACCGATCCGCATTTTGGATGAAGCCGAACGTTCCACCAGAAGCCGCACCATCAAGTTTTCAAGGTTCAGTGGAGCAACCATACCGAAGCAGAAGCCACGTGGGAACGTGAAGACTATCTCCGATCAGAATTTCCCGAGCTATTTAACGCTTAGCTTAGGAATCTCGGGGACGAGATTCTTGTAAGAGGGATAGGTCTGTCACACCCTGCTTTTCATCACAAGTATTTTATGTTGCAAAAATCAGAGCTTGTTAAAACTTTTTCAAATAATGTTGTGAGTGCAATGTCAGCCCTTGTATGAGTGAATGCTTGCTTGCTTGATGACTCAAACCCATGAAAAACTTATTATTTTGCTCTCTTCAAAAACCCTTTTTCCTTTATATCAAGATCACCTTCATCATGTTGGGATACACTACTAGCTCATGAAGCCAAGTGGCACTTCCAACCAAAGTTGGTGATCTGATCCAGATATTATTTTCATTCATTAAAAACATTAATTGGTGATTTAAAATATTATTTTCCTATTTTATATTTATGTCTGTTTCTAAGGCCAGGACGGATATTCCCACAAGGAAAATTGCTTTCCTGCCTTAGAAAATTCTGAGTAAATTCATGGAAGCTCAGAAGGACATATATTTTCCATATATAAGATTTTCAACCCTATTTTATATTAATATTATTTGAGTAAAACCCTGAAAACCATTTCTGTCTGTTTTAGCTTTTTGAGATATTTCCAAAGGAAATGATCTCAATAAATTCCCATTAAATTACAGGAGCCCTCCCAAGCCATATTAGGTGCTCACATAAAATCTCACCTTGGTCCAAGGTGGGGAAGTGCACCTAATAAGCCAAAACCCTCTCTGTCCAGAGAAGAGTTGGAACAACTCTACATTGCAAAGTTTCTCCAATGGAGCTGAAACTTTGCACACGTGTTTGACACCCCAAATGAGGACTCCACACCAAAAATGGGATTTGTGAGACTCTGTTTGGCCACACTTCCTTTGTAAAGGACAGTACTGGTCATTTTGAGGCATTTTCAAGTTTACAAAGCTAAACTTGTTCAATGGGGCTCAAATTTGGTGAAACCCCATGTTTTTACCCCAAGACCAAACCTGTTAAGTTTCAGTTCGAGTGGTGGAGTGGAAGCACCCCAAATCACTGTCGAACACCTACTGACAGGAAGGTAAAAACCCTCCTAGCCACTGTTTTACCCAATGTCAAAGCCCCAAACTTGGTGAGTTAGAGCCCCAGAACACCCTGAGCACCCAGTCAACCAGCCCCTCCCCAACTCCAAGCACTAGTGACAAGATCTTCAATTTAAGCCGCAGGCCAGTACTGGCAACACTAGTGTTCCTTGCCTCCTTGACCAGCTCTTGCTCCCACTAGCACACAACGGCTAGGCATACTCCCAGCAACACTCGGGCCGTGGCATGCCAAAACCGCGCTCTGGACGCGCTACAGAGAACCTCTAGCGAGGGGACATCGCCCCGGCCAGTTCCAACCCCCCCAGTAGTGTCCAAACACTCCCTCGAAACCCACTCTGTGCAAAGCTACCATCAAGGGCCCCTCTCCTCGCGCAAGAGCTCAGGCGACGCGTTCCCGCGCGCGCCCGACACGGCCGAGCATGCACGGTCGCTGCGGCTCAACCCCACTCGCTTTCCCTCTGCGGCCGATGCACCAGGAGGTCCTAAACCATGTCCCGAACCCGTGGTTTCGCGGCCAGCACCTCACTGTGCTCGCACGCGCGCCACGGTGAGTCACCGGCGCGCCCAAGTCAGCTCACCGTCACTGTCCTATAAATAGGTCCCCCCGGCACCCCAGCACCCTCCAGGCAGCTTCAGCACAACCACTAGACTCCCCCTAGCCGCCCAATCGAGCTCGCAGAGCCCCGGTGCTCGAGATCGACCGAGGCCCATCCACGTCGGAGCTCCGGTCGATCTCTGGCTACATGTCGGCTCCTGCGCCGCCCGACCTCGCATTGCACTCCCCTTGACGCCAGGATCATTTTCCCCAACTCCCTCGAGCGAATCCGTGCCCCTAGCCACTAGCTCGACGCCAACCCGAAACCTTTCCGCCACGACCACCTCGTCGCCGGCGACCCAGACCACCTCCGGTGACGTCCCGACCACGAGCAGGTAGGCGGAGGAACGAGGGACCCATTCCCGCTCCTAGATTGGCCTGAGGGCAACGGTAGCCTCGCCGGCGTCCGTCTCCACCTCTCTGGCTAGAGGTAGGAGAAGGACCCGACAGGTGGAGCCCACCTGTCGGTATCCTGGCACAGCCAGCGCGCGCAACCGCGGACACTGACCCCAGGGGCCCGCAGGTCAGGTTGGAACCTGGCCCACGCGCGCCTGGTTGCCGGTCTGCTGGCTGGGCCGACTGGGTCTTCCCCCTGGCCTTTTTATTTTATTTATTAACCTGCAACTTAAATTATTTTTCTAAAACTATTTAGCCAGTAGAAAAATATGATTCTTCCACCAAGTATTTTCTAAAAATGTGTAGTAATTGATTCTGTAGAGTTTGACATTTATGAAAAACAGAATCTATTTTGGTATAATAAAATGATATTAAGAGCATTTGTTTGCTCCTGTTTGCTTTTAAATAAATATGCTTAGCTAATAAAAACCATAGGAAACATTTTCCAAAATAATAAACTGAATTTATTCAAGCTTTGCAACATTTTTAAAAGCACCTTGTGATATGTTTTGGTGTGAGCTATTATTTATTTGTTCCTCTCTCGACGGTAGAGTTACCGAGTGACGGAGGATCCGGAGCGGAATACCTCGAAGACCCCGGATACCTAGCTGACCAAGGCAAGCAGTCCTTTGACCATGACTTGAGCACAAACATTGTTGCATGCTAGTATAGTTGGTATTTTCCCGTTGCATGTGATCACGATGCCGGTTCATCATTGTGGTGATGGCACCGGAGGCTTCTTCAAAGCCCTTGCATGTTGATGATGTTATTCATATGGCTCCTTGGAGCACAAGCATGATGAGCTTGACCCTACCACTCATGAGGATCATGCTACTGTCATGTTGACTAGTATAGTAAGATCATTGCTTTGAGCTTAACCCTACCCCTTGAGGGTCATGTTAATACCATGTTGACAAGTAAAGATAGAGCATATTATCATGAACATGATGATGAGTTAAATAAAGAGTTTATGAAAACCCCGTCGGGTGTCACTAATGCCCGAGGGTGATGATGAGTTGGTGTTCACTTTTGGTGAAGTGATGCACCGGTGTTTTGTGTGAGTATGGTTTCGGAAATGGGATTAGATTTATGATGTGTCGACCGTCCCAACCTTACCAGTACGACCACGATACCCCTTTATGGCACGGGGCTTTGTTGATTACTCTGGTCGGTACTAGCAAAGAGCCACATTACTAGTGGCGGGAGTGATCGGTCTCACTCTCGTGATGGGGTCGTGCCAGGTAGGACGACTATGCCATTATTATGAGTTCCAGGCACACCGTTGGTCCCTGCATGGTTGATACAGTCCAGAGTCGGTGCTCGTAAGACGTACAACATGTGGGCTAGGTACCAATCGAGTGGACCTCTTTGTCTAGTATCGTCAGGGGAAAGATGATGATCGGGTACTTACCTCGGGTATATGTGATACACCACGAGTCGTGGATGACACGGAAGTTTCCCGTTTCTCGTGGGTCCAGCGTACTACCTCTGCAGAGTGTAAACTATTCGAATAGTCGTGTCCACGGTCAAGGACAGTTGGGTGGTGCTGCTTGCACTACGTCCAGCGTTTCCGCATAAACCAATTGTAAGTGTGTGTGTGTGTGTGTGGTGTTAAAAAGGTGTTGTTATGAGAGTAATAATATGACCAAGTTCGGTGACTTGGCATATAGGGTAAACCCGGATGGTTTAGCCCTCATTAATACATTGAGGTTATGACAAGTCCGATGACTTGGCATATAGGGTGAACCCGGTGTGTTCAACACTTGTCAGATATGTTGATATCTGTAACCTGTTCTTCAAGAGTAGTTCTTTAACTTGTTGCATATACCTGATCATTCCACCAAATTGCATTCCACCATAGATACATGTTACTATTATTCTTCACTATCAACGTTCATATCATGGGCTGTTTGCGATTACATTCAAAGTACTCATTGGCTTGCCACTGGTTATATTATTGCCCAGACATGGAAGGACCGGAGTTTGGCGACGAGTACGCCGTCGGAGACGAACTTGCGATCTAGGACGCTTCCAAGTCAGAATGCCTGTCGGTGTAGGCTTGATGGCATGGGCACCGCTTAGCCCTTACGAGTTTCCGCTACTCGATGTATCTGTTTAATGTGGCTTTAGGCCTCGCTCTTGAACCCGACCTTCTGGTTGTTTGATGTAATAATTTTGGTACTTGGATGTAAGACTCTATTATTCAGTATCTGTGTTCAGTGAACATTTATCCCTGGGGTCACTGGGCACGGCGATCTCGACTTGCTAGTCGGGGTCCCCACAAATCCCCATCAAAACTAACTCGATTACATGATAGATCTCATCCTACTTATCACCGCCCAGCGAGCCTACGAATAGATTACTCACGAACGCCGAAGAGCTTCATGGAATTGGAGAGGGAAGAAGGTTGATGATGACGATGGCGACGACTTCCCCTCTCCGGAGCCCAAAAGAGACTCCAGATCTGCCCTCCAGATGAAGAACAGGTTGTGGCGGCGCCTCCGTATCGCGAACGCGACGAAATCTTCTCTTTTTATTTTTTCTGGGACGAAAGTGAACTTATAGTCCTGAGATTGGGGGCGGCAGAGCCGTGTGGGCCCCACAAGCTTGCCCACCCCCACTAGGGGGTGACGGAGGCAGGGCTTGTGGCCCACTGGCCCACCCCCTCAGGTGGATCTTGGCGTAGATATTTTTCATATTTTCAAAAAATGCTCGCCGTAAATTTTCAGGACGTTTGGAGAGCTTTGATTTCTGCACAAAAATAACACCAAGGCAATTCTGCTGAAAACAGCGTCAGTCCAGGTTAGTTCCATCCAAATCATGCAAATTAGAGTCCAAAACAAGGGCACAAGAGTTTGGAAAAGTAGATACGATGGAGACGTATCAACTCCCCCAAGCTTAAAACCTTGCTTGTCCTCAAGCAACTCAGTTGACAAACTGAGAGAGAAAGAAAAACTTTGAGAAACTCTGTTTTATCTTGTTGTTGCAACTATGTCTAACTCATAACCAGAATTTGAGCAAGATCACAAGTTAACCACATAAGCAAATGACACAAAGGTCTCACGGTAAACTAATATCAATGGCATAATCACCTAACGAGCAAATAATAATGAGTTTCAAATACCAACACTTCAATCAAAACAAGCATGAAGCAATATGAATAGGTGGTATCTCGCTAGCTCTTTCTGAGACCGCAAAACATAAATACAGAGCACTTTCAAAGATCAAGGGCTGACTAAACATTATAATTCATAGCAGCGAAGATCCAGTCATAGTCATACTCAATATCAATCAAAAGCAAAGCATAAAAATGACAGAGGTGCTCTCTAATTGGTGCTTGTGAAAGAAGAGGATGACTCAACAGGAAAATAAATAGACAGGCCCTTCACAGAGGGAAGCATTGATTTGCAGAGGTGCCAGAGCTCAAGCTTTGAAAACAGAGATAATAATTTTGGTGGCATGCTTTCATTGTCAACGCAATGACCAATAGTTCTCAATATCTTCCATGCTACTCATGCTATAGGCGGTTCCCAAACAGAAAAGTAAAGTTTTAACTCCCCCACCACCAATCAATCACACTCCATGGCTAGCCGAATCCTTGGGTACCGTCCATACTAACATCAATCCGGGGGAGTCTTGTTTCACAGTTATGTTTTCGATTTAAGCGTGGAACTGGGCATTCCAATTACCGGCCCCTTTTTCGTGAATGACAGTGAATAAACACATGTCGAGGATAACACTCCCAGCATGGAAGATACCAATAGCCCCCTGTCACCACATGAGCGGTTCGGGCATGCAAAACAGATTATTTCTTGAAGGTTTAGAGAGTGGCAAATGCAAATTTACTTAGAATGGCAGGTAGATACCGCAAATAGGTAGGTATGGTGAACTCTCATGGAAAAACTTTTGGGTTTATGGAAGTGGATGCACAAGGAGTATTCCGCTTAGTACAAGTGAAGGCTAGCAAAAGACTGGGAAGCGACCAACTAGAGAGCGACAACAGTCATCAAGATGCAATGAGTTTGACTAACATTGAATGCAGGCATGAACAAGATATAAATCACCATGAACACGAACATCATAGAGGCTATGTTGATTTGTTTCAACTACATGCATGAACATGCGCCAAGTCAAGCCACTTGAAACATTCAAAGGAGAATACCATCCTATCATACTACATCATAGTCATCTCAAAATCTATGTTGGCATTCAAGACAAACCATTATAAGCTCTCAGCTAAATAAGATGGCATCAAAACCTATGATCTCTAAGTTGTCATTGCAAACATGGTTCTCTCACAACAAAGCTAAATTTGGGTCGACAAGCTAGTCATATTTACAAAAACAAAATAGATAGAGTTCATACCAGCTTTTCAGTCTCAGTCACTTCATCATATATCATCATTATTGCCTTTCACTTGCATGATCGAACGATGTGAACAATAATAAGAGTGCTCGTGCATTGGACTAAGCTGAATCTGCAGGCAAACACAAAGGAGAAGACAAAGTAATATGGCTCTTTGAAAGCTAAACACGTATGCATGCAAGAACCACTAAACATTGAAACCAATATCTTCTACCTTGACCCAAAGAAAAAGAAAACTATTTACACGGGAAAGGTCCCAACAAGCAAAAGAAGAAAGAAAAATCTTTTTGGGTTTTCTCAAAAGGACACAAAACAAGAAAACAAGAAAACAAAAATAAACTAGCATGGATAATACAGTGGCAAAGTGTAAACACCGGCTAACAAAGTGAAAGCATAAGCATGAATGTAAAGTCGGTGAGAACACGTACTCCCCCAAGCTTAGGCTTTTGGCCTAGCTTGGTCTACTCCCATGGAAGGTCCTCGCGAAACCCAAAATCATAATGGGTGTTATACGGGAGTGATGCAGCCACTGCCTGAATAGCTGCCTCACGAAGTCGAGCAGCCGTCGCCTCCCTCTCATACTCCTCTGCCTCTCCTATGGTTATGTAGTATCTTCGTTTTACCTTAAAGTCAAAGAAAGCAGGAGCAGGAAGGGTAATATGGAAAACACGCTGCCGGTTAAATATCAAGCGGTATATGAGGGATCCATGATCTCTCGCAAGGAACTGGTACCGTGTTAGAGCGACACGATCAAGGTAGGTTGTACGGAGAGGAGGGTCTTCTGGACGGATGGATACTCCAAGAAAATTTGCTAAGCGTGTAGCATAAACTCCACCAAAGAAATCCCCCTCACTAGCATTTTTATTCAGCCTCCTTGCTATTATAGCTCCCATATTGAAGCTCCTGTCACCTGTTGCTGCGCTCTTAAGGATACTAAGGTCGGAAGCGCATATGTGACAATGTGCACCCTTGCCGATAATGCACCTACCTATGAAGAGGGCAAAGTAGTGTAAGGCAGGGAAATGGATGCTTCCTATGGTGGCTTTTGTGATATCTCTGGTTTCTCCAACAGTTATACTGGAGACAAAGTCTCTGACCGAAGACTTAGAAGGATCAATAATACTACCCCATCGGGTATCTTGCAAATCCTATTGAAATCCTCCAAATACACGGTATGGGATTTATCGTACAAATCAAACAGTATGGATGAATCACGGCCAACTGAAAATTTAAATCTACACACGAAAGAGGCACTGAGCATAGCATACTGTTCACATTTATGTGAGAGGAATTCTTCTAACCCGGCATTGCGGACAAGTGTATCAAACTCATCCTTGAAACCTGCTTTGATCATGAACTCATCGGAAGGCCATTCACATGGTTGTACCAGTGCGTCCCTTAGTTGAAAAGGTTCGGGCTCCCGAAAAGAAAGACGAGGACCCTTCTTACTTGAGGAACCACCATGAAACTTCCTCCTGAACATAATTTCCTTTTGCTGAAATTTTTGAAGTTCAAGAGAAAAGTGAATGAAGACCAACCACACCTTCTAGCAACTACTCCTACTAGTGCCTAGAGACCGTATCACGCGCTAAAACTACTTGGGACCAGCTAAAATCAACATTTCTAGCTCAAGAACAGGGTCACCAAGGTAGCAAAAATACGCGAAGGATAAAGCATTAGAGCAAAAACTAATTGGACCAATGGAGGAGTCACTTACCAAGGAGTAATTTCCCCAAAACGGTTCGGAGAATGGTGCTTTGAGCAAGGAGATCGAAAATCACAGCCAAAAGAGCAAGAACACGGGTTTGAGCTGCGAAACAATTTTTTCTGGAGGTGGAAGAAGAGGTTGGGAGCTGGAATGAGTGGATGGGGTCCCTGTGGGCCCCACAAGCTTGCCCTCCGCCACCAGGGTGGTGGCGGTGGCAGGGCTTGTGGCCCACTGGTCTGGCCCCTCGGCCAGCTCTCAGACCCAGTAATTTTCAAAAATTTCAGAAAAAATCATACTAAATTTTCAGGACCATCGGAGAACTTTTATTTTTGAGGTATTTTTCTCCGGGACGCTAAAACAGAAAACAGGAAAAACTAAACTAATTCTATCATTTTTATTCTAAGCAACAAAAAATGAAAGCTCAAAACAGAGGTATGTGACTCTTTGATTCATCCATTTCATGGTCATCGATAGAAATCCGTCGATGGGGTTGATCAAGTCCTCATGACAAAACCTTCTCGAATCGCAAGAGAAAACGGAGAATTTTCAAATAGCCACTAAGTCACCTCAATGGGGATATGTATCTCCCCAACAAGCAAATCATACTTCATCTTGACACGAGGAATAGGGCCTTCAAAGCTCCCAATAAGAATCGATGAAGTCTTTCGATAGCATTGATGCAATGTACTTGATATCGTTTCTTCGGAAAGTGCACTGTGTGCTCATTACCGTTGACATGGAAAGTGACATTGCCTTTGTTGCAATCTATAACAGCCCCTGCACTGTTTAAAAAGGGTCTTCCGAGGATGATAGCCATGGCATCGTCCTCGGGAATATCCAAGATAACAAAGTCTGTTAAGATAGTGGTGTTAGCAACCACAACAGGCACATCCTCGCAAATGCCGATAGGGAAAGCAGTTACTTTGTCGGCCATTTGCAGAGAAATTTCAGTGGGTGTCAACTTATCCAATTCAAGTCTACGATAAAGAGAGAGCAGCATAACACTAACACCGGCTCCAAGGTCACATAAGGCAGTTCTTACGTAGTTTCCTTTAATGGAGCAAGGTATAGTGGGCACTCCGGGATCACCAAGTTTCTTAGGAGTTCCACCTTTGAAACTGTAATTGGCAAGCATGGTGGAGATCACAAGATCTAGTATCTTCTGTTTATTAGTCACGATATCTTTCATGTACTTGGCATACGGAGACATCTTGAGCATATCAGTTAACCGCATCTGCAGAAAGATGGGTCTTATTATCTCAACGAAGCGCTCAAAATCCTCATCATCCTTTTTCTTGGATGGCTTAGGAGGAAAGGGCATAGATCTCTGAACCCATGGCTCCGTTTGTTTACCATGCTTCCTAGCAGTAAAGTCATTCTTATCATATCTCTTAGGTTGTGGGTTATCAGGATTAACCGTAGGTTCAATCTCCACATCCTCATCATTGCTAGGTTGAGCATTATTATGAACATCACTGTCCATATTGTCACCAGTTTCATGTTCATCACCAGATTGTGTTTTTGGATCAGACGCAGAAATATCATTAGGTTCTTCAGGTGTGACATTATTTGGTGAACTGGCATGTAGGTTTCTATCATCCTTCTTCTTCTCCTTAGGATGACTGGGTGTATCAGCATTGATTCCTTGAGAATCTTGATCAATTCTCTTAGGATGACCTTCAGGATACAAAGGTTCCTGAGTCATTTTGCCTCCTCTAGTAATGACTCTGACAGAGTTGTCATTTAATTCATTGAGCAGGTCATTCTGAGATTTAAGTACTCGTTCTACCTGAGTAGTAATCATAGAGGCATGTTTACTCAGAAGCTTCAGATCATTGACATTTCTGTCTACACAAGCACTTAAATGGCTAAGCATAGGAGTACTTTGTTCCAAATGTTTGCTAACATAATCATTGAAACTATGTTGTTTGGCAACAAAGTTTTCAAATTCATCAAAGCATAAGCTAGCAGGTTTGTCGAAAGGAATATCACTCTCATCAAACCTAAACAGAGAATTCACTTCTACTACCTGCATCAGGTTATCGAGACAATGGATCTCTTCGATATGTGGTAGATTTTTGACATCTTCATATCTAATGCCTTTCTCTTGCATAGATTTATTGGCTTCTTGCATATCTTCAGGACTGAGGAATAGAATACCTCTTTTCTAAGGAGTTGGCTTAGGAGGTGGTTCGGGAATAGTCCAAACATTATCCTTGATCAAGATGTTATTCAGTAGAGTCTCAGCTTGTTCTACAGTTCGTTCCCTAAAAACACAACCGGCACAACTATCTAGGTAGTGTCTAGAAGCATCGATAAGTCCATTATAGAGGATATCAAGTATCTCGTTCTTCTTAAGAGGGTGATCAGGCAAAGCATTTTGTAGCCGGACGAGCCTCCCCCAAGCTTGTGGAAGACTCTCTTCTTGGAGTTGAGCAAAGTTGTATATTTCCTGCAAGGCAGCTTGCTTCTTATGGGCAGGGAAGTATTTCTCACAGAAGTAATAGACCATATCCTGGGGACTACTCACACATCCAGGAGCAACAGAGGTGAACCAGGCTTTAGCGTCATCCTTTAGAGAGAAAGGAAACAGCTTAAGGATATAGTAGTGGCGGACCTTCTCCTCATTAGTGAAAAGGGTGGCTATATCATGTAGTTTGGCAAGATGGGCTACGACCGTCTCAGACTCATAACCGTGGAAAGGATCAGGTTCGACTAGAGAGATTACCTTGGGATCGACAGAGAATTCATAATCCTTATCGGTGATAAAGATAGGTGAAGTGGCAAACTTCGGGTCGTATATCATCCTAGCTTTCAGAGATTTTTCCTTCCACTTGAGAAGTAATTTCTCAGCGTCATAGGCATCCTTACACGCAAGAAAATCCTCAGCTATCTCTCCCTCCATAACTTAACCCTCAGGTATATCAGGAAATTCATATCTAGGAGAGCTAGATCTAGCAGGAGCAAAAGCAGGTTCTATCTCAATAGTATCGGCAGTTTCAGAAGCATTAAGAGCATTGGCAGTAACTCTAGCAATATGAGCATCAAGGAATACCCCTAGTGGAACATCAGGCAAAGTAGTATCACTAGCAGTATCAAGCATAGCACCATCAGGCAAAATAGCATCTCTAGCATCATCCGGAAAAGCAGTATCAAGCATAGCATCTCTAGCAGTATCAGGCAAAGCAGTATTAGGCATAGTATCAAGCATAGCATATCTAGCAGTATCAAGCATAGCATCTCTAGCAGTATCAGGCATAGTATCAAGCATAGCATCTCTAGCAGTAGCATCATAAGCATCATCAAGCACAGGCGACATATCAAGATTTCTAGCAAGAGGTGATTGTGACAGCCCGAGACCGACGTTCCAGAAGCTTCCCCTTTTCTTTCCGTTTTCGTCGTGGGGGTATTTTCAGTTGCCGCATCATCATCGCATCATGCGCATCATCAACATGGCATCAGCATCTCCGTTGCCGCCCGTGTTCAAAACTTGCATTCGTTAGTAGTCGCCGGTTCTCGTGTTGTCCGATCCGAGCTCGAACGCACACGCACGCGCCCGCGGCACCGTCGGAACCCTGTTTTTAAAGTGCGTTTAAAACTTTCTCTGATCGGGTTGAGATTCGACGTGCGGTCGTGATTAGTTATAGCGAGGCCGCCCGTTGAATTTCGTCGCGATCGGAGACCGTCTGGTTCCCGAACGGTCGCCCGTAGCGGCACCGTATTCGGTATACCGTCGGACGTGTATCAGTGTTTTAAATCGCGTTGCCGCGCCGCCCGTTCTCCCTCTCGTCTCCGGATGTCTACACAACACGGCCACGTAGCATGCCCCGCGTTCGGAATCGTCCGAATCCGACCCCACGGTTGGATCCGGATCGCGATTCCGGTTAGCCGAGCCCCCTTTTTCCTTATAAATACCCCCCCCCCTCCTTAATTTTTGGACAGCCCCTCTTCCCTGCCTCGTTTTCCGCACCCCACCTACCAAACCCTAACCCTAGCCGCCCCCACAGCCTCTCTCCTCCCCCAGCCGCCGCGGGCCCGCCGAGCCCAGATCGGGCCTGGGCAGGCCCATCCGGCGCGCCGCCAGCCGCCGCCTCCCGAGCACACCGCGCCTCCCCGCTCCTCCACGCCGGCCGCCGCGCGCAGCCCCGCCGCCGCCACCGGAGTCCTCGCGCTGCTCGCCGCCTCCCCGCTCCTCCACGCCGGCCGCCGCCGGTCCGAAGCTCGCCGGCCGCCCCGGGAGCCCCCGCGTCCGATCCCGTCGCTCCGCCGCCCTGCAGCTGCCGCCGGCGCCGCGTGCGCCGCCGCCCGCCGCCGGCCAGATCCAAGCCGGGCTGGGGTCCCCTGGCCCCCGCGACCCGAGCCGACGCCGGCCGCCGTCGCTAGCAACCGGCGCCGCCGCCACCCTCGGCTCCCGCTCGGGAGGAGCCCGACGGGAGGGCCCCGTCCCCTCGCAGGCGCCAGTTGGGCCTCGGCCCAACTCTCCCCCAGGCCGGCTCGGCCTCGCCCCGGCCGCGTGGGCCGCAGCTGCGCCGCCTGGCCCAGCTCCACCAGCGGCCCGAGAGCCCCCAAGGTTTTAGAATTTAAATCTATTTCAGAGAATTAGACGTTTTTCAAACGACCGTAACTTTTGTTCCGTAAGTCGGAATGAAGCGTATTATATATCGTTTTGGGGTAGCTTCGCGAGTAGAACATGATTTTGAAACGTGCATATTTATTTGACGCCGTTTAGAGTGCCTAATGCATGGATTTGCGTGCTGTCTCCATAAGTAGGTGCCCGCATTTATTTTCCTCGCGTGTTTGTTTTGCTCGTACGTCGTAGATAAAATGTCCATGCTCTAGGGAGTTATTTTCCATGTAGTTTAGAGTGGTCAAGGGTATTTTTGCATGTAGGGATTGCCGTTAGATTATTTTCATGTCTAGGCTTAATTCTCCCGCATTATTGTGTAGCGTTATTTTGTATTGCAAACCCCACATATTTTATATGTTTTCGGGGTAGAAAAATCCCATGGATTTTTCTGTGCAATTAGTTTTAGCTTTTGAGGAAGTTAGTTCGCGAGATATTTTGCCGTGATGCCCTTTTGTTTAATTCGTAGAATTTATTCCGTGCCTCGTTTGAATTAGTTGTCAACTAGGGAGTTGATCTTGGGTGTTTTTTTTAGGCCCTGGTATTTTTAGTTGCAATAGAAATGCATGTTTAGGTGTTGTTTGACTGCCCCCAAATTGCGTGAATAGTGCTGTTTTAGAGGAGCTGAAATATTTCTAAGTCTGGAATCTGGTATTATTTTGTTGCTGTCTTGCCTTGCTTGTATCATGTGATCTGTAGCTCTTTTGAGGTTGGCCCAGTGGGGTTAGTTGTTCCCCTTATGTTTCTCTAGCATGCTGTGAAGTTTCATGCCATTTAGAGACCTGTAGCTATAGGTTTTGCTGCTGTCAATATTGCTTCAGGCTGAAAACTGCACTTTGACGAGGAGTTATTTTCACTAAGTCTGAAATATCGTGTGAGATGCCCTTTTAGTGTCTTCTTTTCCTAGTGCTCCTTGCTGCCATGCTAGTAGTTGTTAGTTGTTTGAAGTAGTGCGTCTTGGCCTCTTTCATGCCATGCCTTGCTTGAGCTCATCGGAGTTGTGTAGCCGAAGTTGTGAGTCGTAGAAAGTGCTATGTGGCTGTTTTTGGCAGTTTGAAGTGTTTTCTTGTTTTGCCCGTAGTTTCCGAACCGTAGCTCCGATTTGATCGTGTCCTACATAAAACTTTCTTAGAATCTCGTGTAGTTTCATTTTCTCTTGCTGTTTGAATGTGTTGAAGTGCTCGTAGCCGCCGTTGCACACATTTTGCATTCATGCCATCGTATCTTGCGGTGCTTGTAACTTTTGATCCGTAGCTCCGTTGGAGATGTGCCCTATGTGTAGATTGCTTGCCTTGACGCGTAGAATCACGTGAACCTATTTGTTTTGCTGTGTAACAACCAATTAAATGCATTAATTCAGATCTGGACAGAGTTGTAAATTAACATGTGAGGTCGTCTCGAAGATGCTATAGGACATTTCCGACCTCATTTAAATGTCTAGGTAGGTAGTTTAATTCCCGCTTCACCTCTTGCATGTTTAACAACATTAACATTGCCGTGTAAATAATCGGGAGTGAACTAAATAATTAACGTGGAGTTTCGTCAATATGCAACTCGTGCATATTGAACATCACTTAATGTGTAGTGTTTGATTGTGTGATTTCTCATGCCGTGACTTGCATGTATTCAGTAGCTCATGCATCATATGTGTCGTGCATCGTGTGGTGAATATCGTGTGTTGATGCTTGTTTCCGGTTTCCCCGTCTCGATAGAGTTCCGCAAGCGTGTCGGATGTGAGGACCCGTTCTACTACGTCGGTTCGTCTGCTTCACGGAGGCATTCTTCTTCCAAGCGGGATCTCAGGCAAGATGATCATTTCCCCAGATACCATTACTATCATTGCCATGCTAGTTTATCGCTTCTATCGTTTATGTCTCGTTGCCTACCACCTGTTAAATTCAGCCTCTCAACAATGCCATGAAAACAATTCAACCTGTTCAACCTAGCAAACCACTGATTGGCTATGTTACTGCTTGCTTAACCCTGTTGATAACGTTGCTAGTTGCAGGTGCAGATGCTTCCATGTGAAAACATGGGTTCCTGGTTATATCACCATATTAGTGCTATCTAATTTAATACACCTATATACTTGGTAAAAGGTGGAAGGCTCGGCCTTTCTAGCCAGGTGTTTTGTTCCACCTTTGCCCCCTTTTAGTTACCGGCTACCGGTGTTATGTTCCATAAATGAGCGCTCCTAACACGATCGGGGTTGTTATGGGGACCCCCTTGATAATTCGTTTTAGATTAAGACTGGTCTGGCAAGGCCCAACTTTGGTACTACATTTTCCTAATCACCTAATAAAATTGCATAGGGACCCGCCGGCACCCGCGGACTATTTTAATCAACCCCCGGGCCAGTGCTCCTCATGAGCGTTGGTCCAAATTGGCAGACTACGGGACCACCGCGGGGCAACCCGAGGTTTGGTACTCCTAGTGTGACCCATCCGTCGTGTCCTGAGAACGAGGTACGCGACTCCTATCGGGATCGTCGACACGTCGGGCGGCCTTGCTGGATTAGTTTTACCTTTGACGAGATATCTTGTGCATCGGGATTCCGGTGATGCTTTGGGTAATCTCAGAGCTGAGGTCTTCCACTAGGGAATCCGACGAGATCGCGAGCTTCGTGATTGAGGATTTCTATGCGGCTTGTGGTAATTTGTGATGGACTAGTTGGAGCACCCCTGCAGGGTTAAATCTTTCGGAAAGCCGTGCCCGCGGTTATGTGGCAACGTGGAAACTTTGTTTAACACTGGTTCTAGATAACTTGAAGTTAACTTAATTAAAACATGCCAATTGTGTGCGTAACCGTGACTGTCTCGTTCGTGAGTTCCTTCTCCGATCGAGGACACGGTGGGGTCATGTCTGGCGTAGGTAGGTGTTCAGGATCATTCTTTTGATCACCAGTAGTACACGTCCGTTATGCGTAGATCTTCCCCCTCTTGTTTCTTGTACTCGTAAGGTAGCCACCAAATATATGCTTAGACGCTGCTGCAACCTCACCACTTAACCATGCCTCACCCATTAAGCTTTGCTAGTCTTGATACCTTTGGAAATGAGATTGCTGAGTCCCCCGTGGCTCACAGATTACTACAACACCAGTTGCAGGTGCAGGTAAAGGTTACTCGACGTGAGCGTGTTGATTGTTCATTTGAAGTTGCTTCTTCTTCTTCTTCATCGATCTAGGATGGGTTCCAGGCCGGCAGCCTGGGATAGCAAGGATGGACGTCGTTCTTCTTTTGTCGTTTATTTTCGTCCGTAGTCGGACCCTGCTCTTACTCTTGGTGATTATGTAATGTTCTGACGTGACTCTGATGTAGCTTGTGGCGAGTGTAAGCCAATTCTATATAACTCTTCTTTTCAGTACATGTACTTGTAACGATATCCATTCTTGCGACACGACGAGATGCGCTTCTATCCCTGACGAGGCCCTCGTGCCAAATTGAGGATAGGGTCGCATCTTGGGCGTGACAAGTTGGTATCAGAGCCAGGTTCGACCTAGGAGCCCCCTTGATTGATCAAACTTGGCCGAGTCGAGTCTAGTGAAAAATTATTTGAGTCTTAGTTATATATCGGAGAGTAGGATTCTTTTTTTTCCTCTTCTATGCTCTGGTGAGGAATCTTGACGTAATAATTTATTCTACTCCTCTTCTCACTCAAAAGTTTTTTTTTAGGATCACGTGGATATTCTTGGAATCTATATGATGCCGATGTGACGGAGTTCTATCTTGGTGCCTCCTGTTTGACTTGATCTTCTTCCGGGGAGTTGAGCTCCAGGGGATTCTCGAGCACATCGTTATCATTCAGATTTCTTAGTATCTAAGAACGAAGGATGTTCGTAATTGCTTCAATACTAGTAGTGGCGAGATAATCCTGATGTCCCCAGTACTGGTGCAGATTGTTCAGGGGTACTGCCATACTTTGTATCGTTGTGATCACGAGGGTCTGTTGTAGATGAAGGTCCGAGATTCTGGTCGTGTGTTGACGGATGTGATACAACTGACGGTTTAGTATAGGAGTTGTGTGATATTACTCCTTGTATCCGTGTACCAGATTGCATGACGAGATATTTCGGGAATTCATAGGTGGGAATTCAAGTAGTTGCTTATAGGACAATCTTCCAACAAATGCATGATGTTAGGTTGGGGTTCGACATCTAGTGGATTCGTTTGTTCACGGTCGACTTACAGCGGTACACATTGTGTCTTAAAGAGTCCGTGTAGCTTGCTACGACTCGGGGACGCTTCGTATGTCAGGTGCACTGCCTTGCACTTGATGGCTTCTGTAAATCGTGCCCGTGCGATCCTGTCCACGAAAATATCGGACGAAATCTTTCTCATGAGTTTGTTCTAGCTAATTGCAAGCCGCACCTTTTGTTTTGTTGAATATGGTAATTCAAGTTGCTTCGATGTCAAGTAGTGATTTCAGATCTTTCCTAATCTGTGTTCTTATATTTTTATGGGAATGCAAATTCTTTGCTCAGTCAGATCGTCGTATCAATTCCATTCAACCGGTGTGTTTCTCTCCAAGTGGGTTCAATCCTTTCCAATTTTTGCAAGATCGTTCTCTTTTCATCCGGAGTTCATCTCATCTGTCCCATGTCGTCTTTGTTTTTCCCCACCCTCCCGCCCTTTTTCTTCGGTGATTGGTTTTCATCCAAGTGCATTCATTTCATTGTGCTTTCGCTGTCTGTTCTTTTCTCTCCTACCCGGTGATTCGTTGTGAAGATTCTCAAGAGCTTCGTGTTCATCTTTGTTCATTCTTGTCATCCTTATCGGTGAATTTAATTCAGCTATCCGTGTTCATCATATCCTTTTTATCCTTGTAATTCTTTCCTATGTTGGAGATTCTTTCAGCCTATCTTGGTTATTCATTCCTCTCTTTTCTTCTGGAGTGTTGAAGATATCTCGGAGTTTATTGTTTCAGATCTTTAATTATTTCGAGGTGCTCAACCTCATCTAGTTCTCTTCATACCGGTGCTATATCAATCTTTCTAGTAATCTTTTCTACGGTGATTTCTTTGAGTGGGCCCATAACCCACAGGTTCTTTCCCAGGTTCTTACCTGACTCTTTTAATCATTTCCGGAGATCTTTAAATTCTTTTCAACTATGACGTAAGTATGATTTTCATCAGTCATATTCCTTCGTCAAGACATATTTGAATTAATTCTCATTTCTCTCAACCTTGCATATTCTTATCCCGGAGTGTCTCATTAATTCTTCGTGATGTTGTTCTCGTCATCATTCTCAACTTGGAAATTCGAATGAGTGTTTCTCTCAGTCTTGTTCCATTCTTGTGAAGACTGTCATCTCAGCTTCGTGTATCCTCTCATTTGTTGTCAATCATGAGTAATCCCTTTCGTGCTATCTGGTGGTTCTCTGAGTGGTTTTTATTTCTCGTTCCTCCGAAGGCCATCATTTTAGAAGATTCTTCGTTCTCAGCTTTCAGCTTTCATCCTCAATTCTTCTCCATTGTTGTCTCTTCGTTCGTCTCTCGATTATCCGGTGCCTTGTTCTAGTTTTCTCTCAGGTGGCTCATGATCTCTTCATTCTCATGTATCTCCATTGATTCATGGTGTTCCCATTCAATCGGAATTCTTACCGGTGCTTCCTTCAATTATGCATCAAGTGGTGCTTATCTCTCTATCTCTTCAAGATTCTTTCAAGAGGAATAAGTTGTATGCTAAATCCGTTGCTTGTCATCAATTCAACTTGATGAGGGATAAGCATAACATAAACCTTATTCTTGTTCATAGTAATCTGAATTCTTCTTCCGGAGTGGCTCATTGTTTCAATTCTTTTCTCGTGTACTATCTTTGGTTTCCGGAGTTCCAAGTTCTTTAAGTATCTCCTTGTGAGGCTTCATCTAAATCTTGGCAAGGTCATAAGCTTATTCTTTTCTACCTTGTTATCGTTGCCTCATTCATTCGTATACGGAGGTCCTTCATGGTGATTCATCAAGATTTCAATTCATTCTCAAAGTGTTCTTCAAGATTCTTGTTGGAGAACCTCAAGCATTCTTCCCCTTGCATTTCAGTGCATTTGTTCTTCCTTTATCCTTTGAGGTGGTATTATAGCATTCTTGTTAGTGTAGGAGTCTCGAAGAGATTTTATTTCAAGAATGAGATGAGATAATTAAACCCACCAATTCTTTGATCATGAGATATTTCAAACTCATGATTAATTCATTGAGCTATCTTGGTTTGGACTTCACCTAAAACTTTTCCTATGGATTGTGCTATCATGGTGCTTGTCATTAATCCAAGTTCTCATTGTATCCTCTTGGTGTAAGAGATTGTTCATATCTTGTTTCTCCCAATCAATCCTTGGTTTTGTTAGTGGTTGGTTGTCACCTCATATTTGTTGAGATGATTTTCACAAGCCCACTACTATCTTGTTCTTTTCGTTGTTGGGTTTCCAATGTCTATGTCAATTCTATGACCGGAGGCTCTTCTATTCTATGGTAATGGTAGTTCCCATTCCTTTGCTTCATACTCTTCTTCCGTATGAGCTAGTTCCTATTCTATTGTTCCGGAGGCCTTGTGTTGTTGCTCTTTTGGGTCTATTATGTTGTTCTATCAAGATCATGGTGTTCTCTTGCTCTATTTACTTGTTTGTGGTGAATATTGTCTATTTCTTCCACCTTTTCGAATCTTTTGTCCCTTTTTCCTACCGAAGTGCTGCCGAAATTTTCCGTGAATTCTGGCTTCTTTCTCATGTCATTCTTCATCTCCTTGAAACCTTCAAGGATCGTTGGTTTCACTCGTTTGTCAAAGAAGCGACTAAGTTTTTACCTCTTGTTCTTTCTCATCCTCTTCCCCTTTCATTCCTGGATCTAGGGGCGAGATCCTCTTGTAGTGTAGGAGTGTTGTGACAGCCCGAGACCGACGTTCCAGAAGCTTCCCCTTTTCTTTCCGTTTTCGTCGTGGGGGTATTTTCAGTTGCCGCATCATCATCGCATCATGCGCATCATCAACATGGCATCAGCATCTCCGTTGCCGCCCGTGTTCAAAACTTGCATTCGTTAGTAGTCGCCGGTTCTTGTGTTGTCCGATCCGAGCTCGAACGCACACGCACGCGCCCGCGGCACCGTCGGAACCCTGTTTTTAAAGTGCGTTTAAAACTTTCTCTCATCGGGTTGAGATTCGACGTGCGGTCGTGATTAGTTATAGCAAGGCCGCCCGTTGAATTTCGTCGCGATCGGAGACCGTCTGGTTCCCGAACGGTCGCCCGTAGCGGCACCGTATTCGGTATACCGTCGGACGTGTGTCAGTGTTTTAAATCGCGTTGCCGCGCCGCCCGTTCTTCCTCTCGTCTCTGGATGTCTACACAACACGGCCACGTAGCACGCCCCGCGTTCGGAATCGTCCGAATCCGACCCCGCGGTTGGATCCGGATCGCGATTCCGGTTAGCCGAGCCCCCTTTTTCCTTATAAATACCCCCCTCCTCCTTAATTTTTGGACAGCCCCTCTTCCCTGCCTCGTTTTCCGCGCCCCACCTGCCAAACCCTAACCCTAGCCGCCCCCACAGCCTCTCTCCTCCCCCAGCCGCCGCGGGCCCGCCGAGCCCAGATCGGGCCCGGGCAGGCCCATCCGGCGCGCCGCCAGCCGCCGCCTCCCGAGCACCCCGCGCCTCCCCGCTCCTCCACGCCGGCCGCCGCGCGCAGCCCCACCTCCGCCACCGGAGTCCTCGCGCCGCTCGCCGCCTCCCTGCTCCTCCATGCCGGCTGCCGCCGGTCCGAAGCTCGCCGGCCGCCCCGGGAGCCCCCGCGTCCGATCCCGTCGCTCCGCCGCCCTGCAGCTGCCGCCGGCGCCGGGTGCGCCGCCGCCCACCGCCGGCCCGATCCAGGCCGAGCTGGGGTCCCCTGGCCCCCGCGACCCGAGCCGACGCCGGCCGCCGTCGCTAGCAACCGGCGTCGCCGCCACCCTCGGCTCCCGCTCGGGAGGAGCCCGACGGGAGAGCCCCGTCCCCTCGCAGGCGCCAGTTGAGCCTCGGCCCAACTCTCCCCCAGGCCGGCTCGGCCTCGCCCCGGCCGCGTGGGCCGCAGCTGCGCCGCCTGGCCCAGCTCCACCAGCGGCCCGAGAGCCCCCAAGGTTTTAGAATTTAAATCTATTTCAGAGAATTAGACGTTTTTCAAACGACCGTAACTTTTGTTCCGTAAGTCGGAACGAAGCGTATTATATATCGTTTTGGGGTAGCTTCGCGAGTAGAACATGATTTTGAAACGTGCATATTTATTTGACTCCGTTTAGAGTGCCTAATGCATGGATTTGCGTGTTGTCTCCATAATTGGTGCCCGCATTTATTTTCCTCGCGTGTTTGTTTTGCTCGTACGTCGTAGATAAAATGTCCATGCTCTAGGGAGTTATTTTCCATGTAGTTTAGTGTGGTCAAGGGTATTTTTGCGTGTAGGGATTGCCGTTAGATTATTTTCGTGTCTAGGCTTAATTCTCCCGCATTATTGTGTAGCGTTATTTTGTATTGCAAACCCCACATATTTTATATGTTTTCAGGGTAGAAAAATCCCATGGATTTTTCTGTGCAATTAGTTTTAGCTTTTGAGGAAGTTAGTTCGCGAGATATTTTGCCGTGATACCCTTTTGTTTAATTCGTAGAATTTATTCCGTGCCTCGTTTGAATTAGTTGTCAACTAGGGAGTTGATCTTGGGTGTTTTGTTTATGCCCTGGTATTTTTAGTTGCAATAGAAATGCATGTTTAGGTGTTGTTTGACTGCACCCAAATTGCGTGAATAGTGTTGTTTTAGAGGAGCTGAAATATTTCTAAGTCTGGAATCTGGTATTATTTTGTTGCTGTCTTGCCTTGCTTGTATCATGTGATCTGTAGCTCTTTTGAGGTTGGCCCAGTGGGGTTAGTTGTTCCCCTTATGTTTCTCTAGCATGCTGTGAAGTTTCATGCCATTTAGAGACCTGTAGCTATAGGTTTTGCTGCTGTCAATATTGCTTCAGGCTGAAAACTGCACTTTGACGAGGAGTTATTTTCACTAAGTCTGAAATATCGTGTGAGATGCCCTTTTAGTGTCTTCTTTTCCTAGTGCTCCTTGCTGCCATGCTAGTAGTTGTTAGTTGTTTGAAGTAGTGCGTCTTGGCCTCTTTCATGCCATGCCTTGCTTGAGCTCATCGGAGTTGTGTAGCCGAAGTTGTGAGTCGTAGAAAGTGCTATGTGGCTGTTTTGGCAGTTTGAAGTGTTTTCTTGTTTTGCCCGTAGTTTCCGAACCGTAGCTCCGATTTGATCGTGTCCTACATGAAACTTGCTTAGAATCTCGTGTAGTTTCATTTTCTCTTGCTGTTTGAATGTGTTGAAGTGCTCGTAGCCGCCGTTGCACACATTTTGCATTCATGCCATCGTATCTTGCGGTGCTTGTAACTTTTGATCCGTAGCTCCGTTGGAGATGTGCCCTATGTGTAGATTGCTTGCCATGACACGTAGAATCACGTGAACCTATTTGTTTTGCTGTGTAACATGCAATTAAATGCATTAATTCAGATCTGGACAGAATTGTAAATTAACATGTGAGGTCGTCTCGGAGATGCTATAGGACATTTCCGACCTCATTTAAATGTCTAGGTAGGTAGTTTAATTCCCGCTTCACCTCTTGCATGTTTAACAACATTAACATTGTCGTGTAAATAATCGGGAGTGAACTAAATAATTAACGTGGAGTTTCGTCAATATGCAACTCGTGCATATTGAACTTCACTTAATGTGTAGTGTTTGATTGTGTGATTTCTCATGCCGTGACTTGCATGTATTCAGTAGCTCATGCATCATATGTGTCGTGCACCGTGTGGTGAATATCGTGTGTTGATGCTTGTTTCCGGTTTCCCCGTCTCGATAGAGTTCCGCAAGCGTGTCGGATGTGAGGACCCGTTCTACTACGTCGGTTCGTCTGCTTCTCGGAGGCATTCTTCTTCCAAGCGGGATCTCAGGCAAGATGATCATTTCCCCAGATACCATTACTATCATTGCCATGCTAGTTTATCGCTTCTATCGTTTATGTCTCGTTGCCTACCACCTGTTAAATTCAGCCTCTCAACAATGCCATGAAAATAATTCAACCTGTTCAACCTAGCAAACCACTGATTGGCTATGTTACTGCTTGCTTAACCCTGTTGATAGGGTTGCTAGTTGCAGGTGCAGATGCTTCCATGTGAAAACATGGGTTCCTGGTTATATCACCATATTAATGCTATCTAATTTAATGCACCTATATACTTGGTAAAAGGTGGAAGGCTCGGCCTTTCTAGCCAGGTGTTTTGTTCCACCTTTGCCCCCTTTTAGTTACCGGCTACCGGTGTTATGTTCCATAAATGAGCGCTCCTAACACGATCGGGGTTGTTATGGGGACCCCCTTGATAATTCGTTTTAGATTAAGACTGGTCTGGCAAGGCCCAACTTTGGTACTACATTTGCCTAATCACCTAATAAAATTGCATAGGGACCCGCCGGCACCCGCGGACTATTTTAATCAACTCCCGGGCCAGTGCTCCTCATGAGCGTTGGTCCAAATTGGCAGACTACGGGACCACCGCGGGGCAACCCGAGGTTTGGTACTCCTAGTGTGACCCATCCGTCGTGTCCTGAGAACGAGGTACGCGACTCCTATCGGGATCGTCGACACGTCGGGCGGCCTTGCTGGATTAGTTTTACCTTTGACGAGATATCTTGTGCATCGGGATTCCGATGATGCTTTGGGTAATCTCAAAGTTGAGGTCTTCCACTAGGGAATCCGACGAGATCGCGAGCTTCGTGATTGAGGATTTCTATGCGGCTTGTGGTAATTTGTGATGGACTAGTTGGAGCACCCCTGCAGGGTTAAATCTTTCGGAAAGCCGTGCCCGCGGTTATGTGGCAACGTGGAAACTTTGTTTAACACTGGTTCTAGATAACTTGAAGTTAACTTAATTAAAACATGCCAATTGTGTGCGTAACCGTGACTGTCTCATTCGTGAGTTCCTTCTCCGATCGAGGACACGGTGGGGTCATGTCTGGCGTAGGTAGGTGTTCAGAATCATTCTTTTGATCACCAGTAGTACACGTCCGTTATGCGTAGATCTTCCCCCTCTTGTTTCTTGTACTCGTAAGGGAGCCACCAAATATATGCTTAGACGCTGCTACAACCTCACCACTTAACCATGCCTCACCCATTAAGCTTTGCTAGTCTTGATACCTTTGGAAATGAGATTGATGAGTCCCCCGTGGCTCACAGATTACTACAACACCAGTTGCAGGTGCAGGTAAAGGTTACTCGACGTGAGCGCGTTGATTGTTCATTTGAAGTTGCTTCTTCTTCTTCATCATCGATCTAAGATGGGTTCCAAGCCGGCAGCCTGGGATAGCAAGGATGGACGTCGTTCTTCTTTTGTCGTTTATTTTCGTCCGTAGTCGGACCCTGCTCTTACTCTTGGTGATTATGTAATGTTCTGACGTGACTCTGATGTAGCTTGTGGCGAGTGTAAGCCAATTCTATATAACTGTGACATCCTCGACTTTTGCTACAGTAGTAATTGTAACTAAGCTACAGTGATCAACCGTTAATGATGCCACGTCATCGGATTTCCATCTCAGACCCGCGTTGATTCGAGTTTGTCCGGTTTTCAAATTTGAAAACAAAAATAGAGAACGTTATGAGTTCATTGCAAATATTAAAAGAATATAAATGTAAAAAAAAAGAGGAAAGTATTAAAGAAACAATAATGATAAAAGAAAGAAAGAAAACTGAAAGAAAGAAATAATAAAAAGAAAAGGGAAAAGAGAAAACAAAATAAAAACAAAAAAAAAAAGAGAAAGCCCCCCCCCCCCAGCCGGCCCAAACTGGGCCAAGTGGCCCAGCCGCCCCCCCAAACCCTAACGCCTCCTGGGCGCCACCCACCCCCACGCCAACTCCCTCCCCCCCCCCCCTGGGCGCCGCCGCCAGCCCCCCCCCTCGTGGGGGGCCCCACCCCCACGCCGCCACCTCTCCCTCCCCTCTCGTGACCCTCCCCAACCCACCGACACCCTCTCACCCTCCCGTAACTCCCTCCCCTCCTGTCGCCCCTCTCCCCCATCTCGCCCCTCCCTGGCCGCCCCTCTCCCACCGGCCGGCGGCCACCCCTCACCACGCCGGCGAGCCCCCCCCCCCCCCCCCGGCGGCCACTCCTCCTCCCACCGGCGGCCCCCCCCTCGGTCCCCCTCACCACGCCGGCGGCCTCCTCTCCCCACGGCCGCCTCCCTCCACCGAGCATCCTCTCCCGGCGGCACCCCCCACCTCTCGGCCTCCACCCCGCCGGCAGGGGCGCCGGCCACCTCGGCCCCCCCCCCATCTCGGCGGCCGGCCCCTTCGGGAGGTCCATCTCCGGCGGCCCTCTCTACGGTGGCCGCCCCTCCCCGTCGGCGGCTCCACCTCCGGGGGCCTCTTCTCACCGGGGCCCTCCTCACCGGCTCCTCCTCGCCGGCACGTCACCACCACCGTCACCGTCACCGCCTCCGCGTCCGTCTCCACCGTCAACTACGTGCGAACTCCAGCTTCACCGGGCCGTCACGTCACCGTCGGTGAGCCCCTCCTCGGGCTCCTCCCACCATGTCGATCTCCTCGCCGTCCCGGTTCCGTTCCGGCAAACGGGGCCTCGATCCGTCGACGGTGGACTCCGGTAGAAGGATTCGAAGTTTGTGTTCTTCTAGGTGGAGTAGCAAAAGAACTTCTCTGTCTCTGTTAACAGAGAGATGAGAGATGAGAGTTTTTGAGAAAAAAAAAGGAAATAAAAACAAAGGTTGTATTCCGTATGTATGTATGAGATGTGATGTATGTATTTGTGTATTTGGATATTTAGAGAAATACGGTATTTGAGCGGTTAGGTATCTAATAAAAATAAATGAGAAAATAACCTTAAGCCACTTACCGGTGGGGCCAATGCACCGCTGTCAATGACAGGGAGGCCCCGCGCGATAATTAAAAATAATGTTTTCTTAAAATAAATAAATAAATAGATATATTAGTTAAAATAATTAATTAACATAATTAGAGTATGACACGTGGGTCCCTCGTTGAATTAATCTGATTAATAAATAATTAATCTTAAATAAAACTTGTGCCTATGACATTCGGGACCCGCTGGTCAGTTGACCGGTCAAATGTGATGTCAGCCTGACATCGCGATGATGTCATAATAGGATTTTACTAAATCTTTTAAATCTGTTTTTAATTCTTAAATAATTAATAAACCTTTGAAAATTAATATTAAATAATCCGTAAGTCAGATCAAAATATTTTCAACATGAAAGTTGATCAGCAAAGCGAGACGAACCCGGATACACGGCCCGTTCGTCTGTCACGCGTCCCTAGCATAGCAAACATGGAACTTTTCCATCGTTTCCAGTGTAACCGGTAGTAGCCCGAGACCCGGAAAATATCGTCAGATATTCTTCCGACCCGTCTATGACGGATGTTGCTGCGTTAGCTCATGTCTAGCCTGCATATTTCCATGTCATGTTTTGTGTTGCATCGGTGCTATTATTTATTGTTTCTTCCCCCTCTTCTTACCGGTAGACCCCAAGACTGACGCTGCTGCCGGGTACATCTACGACCCTGCCGATCAGTCCTTTGCCGCAGAGCAGCAAGGCAAGCAAACCTCCCCTTGATCATTCCTATATTGCCTATGTCTCTCTTCCTACTGCTTGAATTAGTATTTTGCTACTGTTGTAGTTAGCTCCTATATCTGATGCATAGCCTGTTTTTGATGAACTGCTACTTCAGTCCTGTACCTTTAATCTGCTTAGTATAGGTGGAGCAGTCATCCCCTCTGACCCCGTAGATCAGTTGCCCCGCTTGTTTTCAAATTCTCGATCTCTGATCGACGAGCCAGACCTGACACAGCACGTTCACCCCCATTCGTTGTACGACGCTACAGAGGTACTATCGGGTACCGAGGGTGACACCTCGCTAAGTACTCCTGATGATATCTCTGTAGTATAGCTAGTCGGTCATGGTTATCGAGGGTGATTCCTCTTTCACCATTCCCGATGACGTCTCTGTCGTGCCACCCCGCGAGTGTGGGATCCCCGAGGGTGATTCCTCTAAGCCCACCTTGACGGGTACATCGTTCGGGATCCAACGAGGGTGATACCTCGGATCCCCCCCCCCCCCGATGTTACGACCACACAGTTACTCGACCATGTTACTGGGATCTTCGGTGATTAGTTGTAAGACGGGTGGATTCCCGCGAGACTGTGTTGTTGGCCTAATTAAAATGCTAATGGATTTGGGTATTTGATCTGGGTTGGTCGGAGACCTTTTCGCACTAACCGGCTACGCGGGAAGAATTATGGGTACTCGACGTCGCGGTATCAGCTGAAGCTTTTCAGATGCCAGCAGTGTAGCGGCGCGCGCCCGAGTGGTCCCGAGATGCATCGCGCTTGTGATTAAGGGATGCTAGGACTGACGTCGGCCGCCCACGCCACGTGCAGGAGCGTGAAGGGGAACTGGGCCCATGAACCCTTTGTGCTTAGGATTTAGACCGGCGGGCTGGCCTCTCTGATTAGTCTTAGGTGGGGCTGCGACGTGTCGATATTCCGAGGCCGGGCAGGACCCAGAAAAGTATGTCCGGCCAGAGTGTTATCGAGCGTGACGGGACATGTGGTGCACCCCTGCAGGGATGAAAATTAACTATTCGGATAGCCGTGTCCACGGTTACAGGACGACTTGGAGTTGTGCCCCGATCTTTTACAACTACAATTGTTACTTAACTGGAATTAGTTTGCCTCGGGATTGCTTCCTCGCAGGGAGTCGAGGGAGGATCCTTAGGCGTGACCTCACTTTAATTTTGCTGCAACAATATGATTATTAATGTGTTATCCCCCCTGTTCTACTCTCGTCTATTGCTGCAAGACCCTGAAGATGCTAGTCTTCGATAGGACTAGGCCTTCTCTCTCTATTCTCGCATTGCTGCAGTCAGTCCACATATAACCCCCCCTTCTTTGATACTGATGCATAATTAGAATAGTTCTGATGTAAGACTTGCGAGTACTTTGGATGAGTACTCACCGCTGCTTTGCTCCCCCCTTGTTCCCTTGATCCGTTTGCTGCGACCAGATGATGAAGCCCAGGAGATGGAGGTCCCCGTCACCGACGACTGCTACCCCGACGGTGCCTACTACTACGTGGAGGCCGCTGATGATCAGGAGTAGTTAGGAGGTTCCCAGGCAGGAGGCCTCGCCTCGTTCGATCGTTTTACCTTTTGTGCTAGCCTTCTCTAAGGCACCCCTTGTTTTATGTCTGTTCTCAGATATTTGTTGCTTCCGCTGACTCGTGTGTTTATCGAGCTTTCATATTCTAGCCCTCGAGGCCCCTGGCTTGTAATATGAAGCTGATGTTATTTTTTTTTGTGTCTAGAGTTGTGTTGTGATATCTCCCCGTGAGTCCTTGGGTTTGATCATACGCATTTGCGTGTATGATTAGCGTACGATTAAGCCGAGGGCGTCACAATAACTCTTCTTTTCAGTACATGTACTTGTAACGATATCCATTCTTGCGACACGACGAGATGCGCTTCTATCCCTGACGAGGCCCTCGTGCCAAATTGAGGATAGGGTCGCATCTTGGGCGTGACAGTGATGTCGCAAACTTACTCATAACTGAAGGTGAATCAAGTGCAGAGCTAGATGGCAATTCCTTACCTCCCCTCGTTGTTGAGGGCAAGACTTTGGTTTTTTGGATCCTTCAGATTCTTCATAGTGATCAGTAGATATAAATTCCAAATAACTCGGAGAATATAGCAATACCTTCCCGGCAACGGTGCCAGAAAAATGCTGACTCTGTAACAGCAGACCTTCCCTTGCAACGGCACCAGAAGAATGCTGCTAGCACTCTTCGGCAATCGAAACTAGAAGAATGTTGTTGACGGCCCACCAGCGCGTGGGATCGTAGCAGTTTTCGAGGGTGGAGTATTCAACCCAAATTTATTGGTTCGCCAGACAGGAGGTGAGAGGATACTCCCGAGTATTAGCAGCTGAATTTATCAGATTCAACCACACCTGAAAGATTAGTATCTGCAAGCAAAGTATCAGTAGCAAAGTAGTATGATAACAACGGTGTCAGAAATGATCTGTAAATGGTAGACTATTCCTAAATGTCATATCAATGGCGCCAAGTTGCCTCGTTGACGAAAATTGTCAGTTCCCGTCAACGACTAGCGATCAAGATTGTAGCAGGTAGCAGCAGTGTAACGAGTAATAGCAGTGGCAAGGAACAGCAATAGTAACAGCAGTAGCAAGTAGCAACAGTAGCAAGCGACAGTAGTAGCAACAGTAGTAGCAGAGCAAGACAAGTAACAGCAGCAGAGGAAGACAAGTAAGAGCAGCAGAGCAAGACATGTAACATCAGCAGTAGGACAAACTCGTAGGCAATGGGTTGGCGATTTGTTTGGATGATATTCATCATGCAACAGTTATAACATGCAGAGATCTGTGGCTAGCTCCCGTTCGTCAATGTGATGTAGGCATGCATTCAGTGTGTCGTCATACGTGCTTAGGGAAAAGAACTTGCATGACATCTATTGTTCATCCCTCCCGTGGCAGCGGGGTCCAAAAGGAAACTACGGGATATTAAGGTTCTCCTTTTAATAAAGAACCAGACCAACGCATTAGCACTTGGTGAACACATGAACTCCTCAAACTATGGTCATCACCGGGAGTGGTTCCGGTTATTGTCACTCCGGGGTTGCCGGATCATAACACATAGTAGGTAACTACAACTTGCAAGATCGGATCTAAAACACACATATATTGGTGACAACATAATAATTTCAGATCTGAAAGCATGGCACTCGGGCCCTAGTGACAAGCATTAACCATGGCAAAGTAGTAGCAACATCAATCTCAGAACATAGTGGATACTAGGGATCAATCCCCATCAAAACTAACTCGATTACATGATAGATCTCATCCTACTCATCACCGCCCAGCGAGCCTACGAATAGATTACTCACGAACAACGAAGAGCTTCATGAAATTGGAGAGGGAAGAAGGTTGATGATGACGATGGCGACGATTTCCCCTCTCCGGAGCCCAAAATGGACTCCAGATCTGCCCTCCAGATGAAGAACAGGTTGTGGCGGTGCCTCCGTATCGCAAACGCGATGAAATCTTCTCTTTTTATTTTTTCTAGGACGAAAGTGAACTTATAGACATGAGATTGGGGGCGGCAGAGCCGTGTGGGCCCCACAAGCTTGCCCACCACCACCAGGGGGTGGCGGAGGCAGGGCTTGTGGCCCACTGGCCCACCCCCTCAGGTGGATCTTGGCGCAAATATTTTTCATGTTTTCCAAAAATGCTCCCCGTAAATTTCCAAGGCGTTTGGAGAACTTTGATTTCTGCACAAAAATAACACCAAGGAAATTCTGCTGAAAACAGCATCAGTCTAGGTTAGTTCCATTCAAATCATGCAAATTAGAGTCCAAAACAAGGGCAAAAGAGTTTGGAAAAGTAGATACGATGGAGATGTATCAGGGTGCGGTAAGCTGGTGCAGTTCCAAGCAAAGCGTCATAGCAGATTCTACATGTGAAGCAGAGTACATGGCTGCCTCGGAGGCAGCAAAGGAGGGTGTCTGGATGAAGCAGTTCATGACGGATCTTGGAGTTGTGCCAAGCGCACTAAATCCAATAACTCTGTTTTGTGACAACACTCGTGCAATTTCTCTAGCAAAGGAACCAAGGTTTCACAAGAAGACAAGACACATCAAACGACGCTTCAACCTCATCCGTGACTACGTCGAAGGAGAGGACATGAATTTTTGCAAAGTGCACAGGATCTGAATGTAGCAGACTGATACGTCTCAAATGTATCTATAATTTTTGATGGTTTCATGTTGTTATCTTGTCAACTTTGGATGTTTTATATACCTTTTATATCTTTTTTGGGACTAACTTATTAATTTAGTGCCAAGTGCCAGTTCCTGTTTTTTCTGTGTTTTTGACTCTTTTCAGATCTGATTTTGGAATGGAGTCCAAACGGAATACAATCCCCGAAATGAATTTTTCCAGAACAGAAGAAGATCGGGGGACTTGAGGGCCAAGGCAGGTGTCACATCCCTGGAACCCTAACCAAGGTTTAGCATTGTGCTCATATTTTCTTTGCATTGCATCCAAGAAAATTGCAAAAAGATCAAAGTAAGTGGTGAAGGAAAACTCAAAAGCCCTAGCCACTTCTCAAATTCAAAGGAATTATAAACTTATTGAAATCAATGAACCAAAAATGGCCTCAAGAAAAGTTCAACTTTTCTGATAACTCTTGAAAACAAATAAGCAATGAAGGACACCATTTACTTAATACTTTTGGCATTTTAAATAAATGCAAAAGACTACTCGTTTCAAGTTTTAAATTTGAATTCAAAGATATATAGCTTTCAAAAATGCTAAAAACTTTATGGGTGATTGGAAATATCCCAACTAACACCCCAGCATTTTTCAAACTATTCATAGTTTGATTGTGAAGCAAAAATAAATGGAAAACAATGTCAATAAATAAAACAGAAACAAAATAGAACAAATAAGAGAAAAGAAAAGCATACCTGCTATCTGTCGCCGGCCCGGCCCACGAGGGGATCCCTGGTCATCTCCCTCCTCCTCTAGTAGGCAGAGGGGAAGATGAGCACGGCGGCCAGCCCCGGCCACCTCTTGCCTGCCTGCTCGCCGCTAGAGGCCTCCAGGAGCGCTAGCGCGACGCCCCGTGCCTTCTTCTCCTCCTCCTCCCCTCTGCCTTATCTCCTCCTCTCTTCCTCTCGTTCCCCTCCCCCTCTCGGATCTCTCTCTCTCCCAGGAGCTCCGGTCGCCGCCGATTCATCGCCTCCCGGTCCTCCCCGACCCTGCTGCCAACCTCAGAAGAACCGCCGTGAGCCCCTCTTCCCATTCCCCCTCTTCCCGATGCCATTCCCCTCCTCTAACCCCGTTAGCCGCCGGAGCCCGAAGGTCCTCGTCGCCGGCCATGTCGTTGTCGTCGTTGTGGTACCCGTTCGCGAGACCGAGCTCAGAAATGAGCTCCTGGAGCTCTGTAGATACCGTAGAGCCCCTCTCCCAGCTCGCTAGTGTCCCGCAACGCCACTCCCGATGATGCCAGAGCCGCAGCCGCCGCTGACCTCGTCGTCGGCGTGGATTCCGGTGACCACTTGGTCCAGCTCCTTCCCCTTTGGATGCGGTGCTTCGCTAGCTAGCCGTAGAACTAAACCACGCCCAAAACTGATGCATGTAACGCGAGTTTGATCAACTCCGGCGAGAACTCACCACTGTTTTGGTCGTCGCCGGCGAAATTCCGGTGAGGTCCGACGTGGTCAGCCTAATTAACCCACTAACACCCCCCCCTAGCCGCTGACAGTGGGCCGCAGGGTGGGTCAAACCCCAGTTAGGGGCTGGTCAACTCGGGGATTAGCCCCTGGTCACTGACCAGTGGACCCCACTAGTTAGGTTTGACCTGGCCCAGCCCCTGTTGACCAGAGACGTCACTGTGACGCAATAAAGGATTTTCAAATATATAAATAATTCCAGAAATGTCTAAAACTTCTAAAAATCGTAGAAAATAATCCGTAAGTCCAATGAAAATAATTTATATATGAAAAATTATCAGAAAAATTCAAGGAATCTGAATATGTCATTTTCAAACATGTTTGAAAATGTTACTGAACCCAAACATATAGATTAATGAATAAGTTAACTCTTATAAATACTTTGGAGATGGAATTTAGAAATTATTTAAATTCCACTTCAAATGATATGATCAAACATTGTCCAAATCACAAACCAGCAACGTAACATGTCATTTCCATGCATGTTAAAAGCAAGTTGATCTGAGCATCAGGTCGAATCAATTGAAATGGTATTCGAGAATACCTCGTTTGAAGTGATATTTGAATTTGATTCAAATCAACTTCAAACCTAATAAATGTTGGCCACAATAGTATACCACTATGCATCCTCATGCCATGCTCATGCATCATCTTGTTGCATATGCTTGTTATTGATTGTTGTCACTCTTTTCGGTAGGATCCGCTCCTCCGGATTCCACCGAATATCCGACTGACGGATATTGTCCCTCCTCTAAGCAACAAGGCAAGCAACCATTTTGATCATCCCGATAAATCCCATGTTCTCGCTCCTGCACTTACTTATTGCATTAGGATCAAATGCTTCAAATGCTTTTGTCACGTTAGTTGAACCCACTTCCTTTGAATGACCTATCCTTGTCACAGTAAATAGCTGAACCTTGCAACCTAGCATACCTGGTAGTTGCTTGAGCCATGATGTGCCTTATCCTGCTATGCATGCTATGCTTAGAGTTGTGTATGGTCTGTCATCTGGGAGATGAACAGAATTGTGAGAATGTGTTCAGTAAGTAAAGGTTGTGTGTTGAACCTGATTTGGTAAAGGTACCGGTGAAAGGTTGTGTAGGAGTACATGGCGGGTTGTTTCATTGGAACCGTCCTTAGGAACTGAGTTCCGTGTATGTAATCCAAGACTAGATACTACCACACGTTGGGATACTTAATTGACCCTCTCGACTTATTAATCGCTTAGTACTCGGTCCAGGAATTGCAAGTAGTTTCTGGTGTTTATAGTCATGCTGGAGGCCGTGGCACGGTGTACCAAGTGGCACCCGGATGGTGGGCTTGGGAACCCTGCGCACATCGTTTGAGGCCATGGCGAAAACCTCAGCCGGACTTCCGTGCGGGTTACTCTCAGATAGGCGATAAACCTGGACTAGGTACTAGTGTGGTTAACGGTCGTGGCCCACTCCCTCGCTGGGCTTCCGCTTGAAGGTTGCCGAGGTGCATGACGTGCACATGGCGATAAGTGGCGAGAGCGTGTGTGATGAAGTACACCCCTGCAGGGTTATGATCTATTCGAATAGCCGCGTCTGCGGATATGGACTACTTGGAGACATATGTTATTCATAGATAACTTCAATGGCTACTCACAAAATTGTCAAGATAAGTGTGAGCGTCATGGACGGCATTTTTGTATGGAGACAAAATGATTCCACGATAGAGTATAGTTGTGGTGATAGTGGACTCGTGTGCAAGAAATCAAGTTGTCAAAAATTGTTTTCAAATGCAAGTTGTCTAGCCACAAGTCAAATGCTGGCTTTCCGCATGAAACCCCACAATTCCTTATTGATACATTGCATGAGTAGATAGTTATCCTAAAGTCTTGCTGAGTACCTCCGTACTCATGTTTGTTTCATAATTGTTGTCGAGGTTGTTAATGACCCTAATGGAGGGTTCTTCCTAGACATTGACGACGACGAGTAGCTAGTGTCCCAGCTACGATCTGGCCCTAGGTTGGGTCTGTAGTATAGTCAGGCCATGTGCCTTCTAGTCTCACCTGTCTGTACTCAGACAGTTTAATCACTTCCGCTGGCTTGTAACTGAATGACTGCTATGATGGGTCGTGAGACCCTTACTGTGTAATATTATGTGTGTGGCTCTTCCGAGCCTCTTAAATAAAGCTTGTATGTTTATGGTTATGTTGTGATGCCATCGATGTATCTATACATATCGGTATGCCATGCGTACGTGTGTCGTACTTGATATGTATGGGGTTCGATTACCTAGCCGTAAACTTTAGTAGCACTCCTTACAGGGAAATGCCCCTTTGTAATCCAACGAGCCATGGTAGCTCGCTACTGCTCCGGACACATTGGTTGACCGGCGTGTGTCCTTCTTAGCTGTTGTGTCTGTCCCCTTTGGGGAAATGTCACGCGATGTAATGGAGTCCTTGTAGCTTGCTATGACTCGTCTACATTCGCTGGTGACCGACACCTGCTTTGCTGGGTCATGTATGGACATGTCGATCTGGGTTCTTTGTCATTGGAATGCTAGTGACACAATTGCATACGTAAGTCAAAAGGCGCAAGTGGTCCCGGCTAAGGTAAGGCTGCAGTCGTGGGGTTAACCGTGCGTGAAACCGCAAAGGGATGCGATGTGTTACATGCTGGATTCCTATGGCTTAGGATCGGGGTCCCGACAGCGTTGGTATCAGAGCCTGACTGACTGTAGGACTACTAAGCAAAACTGGTCGAAGTTGAGTCTAGAATTGCTTTAGTTATATATAAGGGAATTGTTTGTGGAAGGGAACGTAAGACTCTTGTTCTCTTCTCAAGTTATTCTATTCTGGTCATCCTCGTCTTTTCTGCGGGAATTAAGGACTAGGTTACTCATCTTCTTCTAGGCTCGTGTTTCTGATCGATAGATTATAAGACTACGCGTCAAGAGATATTTGGGTTTCTTTCATTCCTAGGAAAAAGGAAGTAAGTTTGATGATCATAGAATTGAACTTGATAGGTGAGTGGTTACACTATTCCATTTTTGGGTTGTCTCAAAATTTGTTTTTGAGCATTTACAGCCGTTATGCTGCCCAATTTTGCATTCAGAGCTCTAATGCTCTTGCATTACTCTCTATTTTCAGATGCCTGGCCATCCTTCTCGTCAGGTGGTACGTCTGACCAGGTGCATTGATGTGTCGGGTCATACGGCCATGCTGGTCAGGGTGATGTTGGTGTGCGGTTACCGCTGGTACCCCGAGTACACAGTGGAGGAACAGTACCGAGACTTCAACCAGAGCCAGTATATCTGCACTGTTAGGGTATTTCCAGACTACCCTGGAGCTGAGGAGCCAATCCATTGGTCATATGGATTGGGAGTCACTGTTGACATGGCAGTACAAGATGTTGCCTATTCAATGCTGACCATTATGAGAACGAGACATGCACTGCTGCAGAATTCAGAGTTCTGCTATGTTCCTGCCTCTCAGCCTGGTGAAGAGGGATACCTCAGCGGAGTTTATTTTGATTCCTCTATGGAGGATCCGCTACTGCAGTCCACTGCTGAGATGCTAAAGAATAGAGACAGGGATGCTCATGCTCTCCGCATGGAGCTTTATGCCACACGTGCTCGTCTGTGGACGGCTTTGACGCAGCTGGCACCGGTAGTCCAGACAGGGTACGGAGATATGGAGATGCTGAACCCTGTTAGGACCCATCTTCCGGCCCATGTCGACTGGCCAGCTATACGAGGAGTCACCCCTCTTCGGGGACCCCTACTACCACCAGTCAGGGGACCAAGGCCACATCCGTGTCCTTATGGATCCCAGGGATCTCAGGCCAGAGTGTTTCCTGATCCGCAGGTTGAGCTTCCAGGCCATGGAGGTAATCTCTATGAGATGTTCTATGCGGATGCCTGAGCTGTGAGTGGAAGGATAGTATGGTAGTAGCCGTACGTTCACAGTCCTGTGTGACTTGTGAAGTATGCTTGGGATGTGAAATGAATTCGGGAGGTCTAGATAAATAATGTATAGGAAGCTTGTAAGCCTCTGATGAGTAGTTTCATAATTTCAATAGTTTTCTCTCTGGTTAAGCTTGTACTGAACTATGTAAGGGTGTGTATGAACCATGGTGTATATATAGCAGTTGCTTGTTACCATGTTGTTCGGATATTCATTTCCGCATTCCGTGTGTTCAGTACATTCTTAATCCATAGCTAGTATTGATATGATATTGGTCTAAGCTGTGAGTTTGTTTGTTAGGATGGTGTTCACCAGGTTGAACCATGCCCCTACTCATGAGCAAGGCGAGGGTAGTCAAGCGTCGCAGGAAGACCTGCCTCACCCGCCCTCTCTAGCGGAAGTTATGCTTGAGGCAGAGAGGAACAAAAGGGAGACCAACCGACTGTTAGAGCGTATTGAGCAGAATATGGCTCGTCAGCCTAGGAATGTTGGAGTGTCCCTCAATGACTTCGTGAAGCTGAATCCTCCAAAGTTCCATCACTCTGTTGATCCCCTCGACGCTGATGACTGGTTGTGCAGCATCTCACGCAAGATTCGCTGTGCGAATGTTTCTGAGGCCGACAAGGTGACCTTCGCGACGTATTTCCTGGAAGGACCCGCCAATCTGTGGTGGGAGAACTTTGAAGCTATGCGTCCTGCTGAACCAGCAGCTACATGGGCAGACTTCAGTGCAGCCTTCCGTCTACACCATATTCCAGAGGGCCTGATGGACAGAAAGAGAGAGGAGTTATGTTCTTTCACCCAGGGCAAGTTGACCGTGGATACCTATAGTCGCCAGTTCGGTAACCTCGCCCGCTATGCAACAGAGGAGGTGTCTACTGACGTCAAGAAGCAAGCAAGATTCCATAAGGGTCTAAGCCCTGAGCTTCGTCGTGATCTGCGCCTCCACGAGTGTGCAAGTTTCCAAGCCCTGGTCAACAAGGCGATCAGTGCCGAGACTGGCCATACCGACTTTGAGCCACAAGGAAGCACTCCCGTGACTTTGGCTCGTCATTTGGTTCCGCGTTTCCAAAATGCAGGTTGTGGGTTCCGAACAGTTCTCTGCCGCCAAGATATACTCCGAGGCCATCCTACATGGCGCCTCGGACGAACCAGACCAACCCTCCAGCAAAAACTTACGGTGGTCCAGCTAGCAATGCTGCACCACGTGCCAACCAAGTGATATGCTACAAGTGTGGAGAACCAGGGCACTATTCCCGTGAGTGTCCTCAGAATGTGGGTGCCAAGCAACCCGGAAAGTCCGTCGGGCAAGGCAAGTCGGGCAAAGCTTACTATGTAAAGCCAACTCCTGCACGTGGCCGTGTGAACTATGTCTCTGCAGAAGAAGCTGCAGAGGATCCCGACGTCATACTGGGTACGCTTCTTGTTAATCATCACCCAGCGTCTGTTCTCTTTGACACTGGGTCTTCTCATTCCTTCATTTCAGAAAGTTATGCACAGTTGCATAACATGTCTTTTTGTGATATGCCAATTCCATTGGTTGTCCAAACTCCTGGTAGTAAATGGCAAACCTCTAGGATAACCTATGACAATGAAATTCTAGTAGACAGGCTAGTTTTTCTAGCCTCATTGATAGCCCTGAAATCTTCGGATATTAATATCATCTTGGGTATGGACTGGATGTCAGCTCACTATGCCAAGATTGATACTCATACTAGAAATGTTCAGCTTACCCATCCCTCGGGTGAGATAGTCAATGTCTCTACTCGAGTTGCCAAATGCCAACTCTATTCCCTAAATGCCAACCCTCTTCTGGAACTTGAAGACATTCCGGTAGTCCGTAACTTCCCGGATGTTTTTCCAGAGGAACTGCCAGGAATTCCACCAGAGAGAGATGTAGAGTTTGTGATAGATCTTGTTCCGGGAACTGTTCCAATAGCCAGAAGACCATATAAGATGGCACCCTTGGAGCTAGCCGAACTTAAGAAGCAACTAGATGAGGCCTTGAATAAAGGTTTCATTCGTCCTAGCTCTTCTCCTTGGGCTTGCCCCGTCCTCTTCGTCAAGAAGAAAGACGGAACGGATCGGGTGGTTGTAGATTACCAACCAGTTAATCTGGTCACCATAAAGAACAAGTATCCGCTCCCCAGGATCAACGACTTGTACGATCAGCTCGCTGGATCCTCAGTCTTCTCCAAAATGGATTTGAGGTTGGGATACCATCAAATCAAGATCAAGAACGGGGACATTCCAAAAACGGCCTTTGTTACTCGTTAAAGCCAATACGAGTACACCGTCATGTCCTTGTGTTTAACCAATGCTCCGGCCACCTTCTCTCGTCTGATGAATTCAATCTTCATGGAGTATTTGGATAAATTCGTCGTGGTATACCTCGATGATATTCTCATTTACTCGAAGAACGAACAAGAACATGTCGAGCATCTAAGGCTGGTGTTGATGAAACTTCGAGAGCATCGCCTTTATGCCAAGTTTTCAAAATGTGAATTTTGGTTACCAGAAGTGACCTATCTAGGTCACGTAATCTCTGGTAAGGGTATTGTTGTCAATCCCGAGAGAGTTCAGGCCGTCCTTGATTAGACTCAACCTGAATCGGTTAAGCAAGTTAGGAGTTTTCTTGGTCTAGCGAGCTATTGTCGCCGCTTTGTCGAGAATTTCTCCAAGGTTGCAAAGCCTCTAACTGAACTCCTCAAGAAGGATAAAAATTTCGAGTGGAAACCACAGTGTGAGCATAGTTTTCAGGAACTGAAAAGACGCCTGACTTCCGCACCTGTGTTGCTACCACCAGATTTTTCTAAGGACTTTGTTATCTATTGCGACGCCTCGCGACAAGGATTAGGTTGCATTCTCATGCAAGATCATCATGTGATCGCATACGCATCTCGACAATTGCATCCACATGAGGATAATTATCCCACATATGATCTTGAGCTTGCAGCTGTGGTCCATGCACTAAAAACCTGGCGACATTACCTTCTGGGTAATCATTGCGAAATATTCACTGATCACCAACGTCTGAAATATATCTTCACCCAGCCGGATTTGAATCTCAGGCAAAGACGATGGGTTGAGTTGATCTCGGATTATGACTTAGGGATAACTTACACCCCGGGGAAGGCCAATGTTATGGCTGATGCACTAAGTCGTAAATCTTATTGTAACAACTTGATGTTACAACAAGGTCAACCACATCTCTATGAGGAATTTCGGAAGTTGAATCTTCATATTGTTCCTCAAGGATTCCTTTCTACCCTGGTGGCAAAGCCTACTCTTAAGGATCAAATCATAGCCGTGCAGGCTTATGATAAGGGTATATCCCGGATCAAGGAGAATATTGCTAGCGGTAACGCTAGGGATTTCTCCATCAATGAGAATATTGCTAGTGGTTCCTAAGAGCAAACGTCTGCGGCCATTGATCCTTAAGGAGGCTCATGATTCTCCTCTCACCATTCATCCCGGTAGTACTAAGATGTATCAGGACCTACGCCAGAGGTTCTGGTGGACTAGGATGAAGAGAGAAATTGTTGAGTTCGTTGCTAACTGCGACGTTTGTCGTCAAGTTAAGGCAGAACATCAAAGGCCTGCTGGCACCCTTCAACCTTTAGCTATTCCTGAATGGAAATGGGATAAAGTTAGTATGGATTTCATTACCGGATTTCCCAAGACCAAGAAAGGAAATAATGCTATCTTCGTGGCCATTGACCGTCTTTCCAAAGTAGCTCATTTTCTTCCAGTTCGTGAGAGTATAACAGCTAGCCAGCTAGCAGAATTATATATCTCTCGAATAGTGTCTCTCCATGGTGTTCCCCTGGAGATTAACTCAGACCGTGGGAGTATCTTTACTTCTCGATTCTGGGAAAGTTTTCATAATGCTATGGGGACTCACTTATCATTTAGCACTGCTTTCCATCCTCAATCAAGTGGTCAAGTAGAAAGAGTGAATCAAATCCTAGAAGATATGCTCCGAGCTTGTGTTATATCGTTCGGTATGAATTGGGAGAAGTGCCTTCCATTCGCCGAATTCGCTTATAACAATAGTTATCAATCAAGCTTGGGCAAAGCTCCTTTTGAAGTTCTCTATGGATGAAGATGTCGAACACCTCTTAATTGGTCAGAAGCCGGAGAGAGGCAACTCTTTGGCCTGGATATGATCCAGGATGCAGAAGAGCAGGTTCGCATTATTCGTGAAAAGTTGAAAAGAGCCCAGTCTCGTCAAAAGAGCCAATATGATCGTCATCATAAGGCTGTAACCTTTGAAGTTGACGAGAAGGCTTACCTTCGGGTTACACCTTTGAAGGGTACCCATCGATTCGGTATCAAGGGCAAGTTGGCTCCTCGTTACATTGGTCCTTTTCGCATTCTTGCCAAACGAGAAGAAGTTGCCTACCAGTTGGAACTTCCTCTGCATCTTTCCAAGGTTCATGATGTCTTCCACGTCTCGCAACTCAGGCGTTGCTTTTCGGATCCTATCCGTGAAGTGGACCACGAAACGCTTGATCTCCAAGATAACCTTTCATACCGAGAATACCCCGTGCGTATTCTTGACCAAGCAGAGCGTACTACTAGACGTCGGAACATTAAGTTTCTTAAAGTTCAATGGTCAAATCATTCTGAGAAAGAGGCAACATGGGAAAGAGAGGATGGTCTTCGACAAGAGTATCCCGCGCTATTCCCGACGACTTCTAAATCTCGGGACGAGATTCTTTTGAGTGGGGGTGAGTTGTCACATCCCTGGAACCCTAACCAAGGTTTAGCATTGTGCTCATATTTTCTTTGCATTGCGTCCAAGAAAATTGCAACAATATCAAAGTAAGTGGTGAAGGAAAACTCAAAAACCCTAGCCACTTCTCAAATTCAAAGGAATTATAAACTTATTCAAATCAATGAACCCAAAATGGCCTCAAGAAAAGTTCAACTTTTCTGATAACTCTTGAAAACAAATAAGCAATGAAGGAAACCATTTCCTTAATACCTTTGGCATTTTAAATAAATGCAAAATACTACTCGTTTCAAGTTTTAAATTTGAATTCAAAGATATATAGCTTTCAAAAATACTGAAAACTTTATGGGTGATTGGAAATATCCCAACTAACACCCCAGCATTTTTCAAACTATTCATAGTTTGATTGTGAAGCCAAAATAAATGGAAAACAATGTCAATAAATAAAATAGAAACAAAATAGAAGAAATAAGAGAAAAGAAAAGCATACCTGCTATCTGTCGCCGGCCCAGCCCACGAGGGGCTCCCTGGTCATCTTCCTCCTCCTGCCAGTAGGCAGAGGGGAAGATGAGCACGGCGGCCAGCCCCGGTCACCTCCTGCCTACCTGCTCGCCGCTGGAGGCCTCCAGGAGCGCCAGCGCGACACCCGGTGCCTTCTTCTCCTCCTCCTCCCCTCTGCCTTATCTCCTCCTCTCTTCCTCTCGTTCCCCTCCCCCTCTCGGATCTCTCTCTCCCAGGAGCTCCGGTCGCCGCCGATTCATCGCCTCCCAGTCCTCCCCGACCCTGTCGTCAGCCTCAGAAGAACCGCCGTGAGCCCCTCTTCCCATTCCCCCTCTTCCCGATGCCATTCCCCTCCTCTAACCCCGTTAGCCGCCGGAGCCCGAAGGTCCTCGTCGTCGGCCATGTCGTTGTCGTCGTTGTGGTACCCCGTTCGCGAGACCGAGCTCAGAAATGAGCTCCTGGAGCTGTGTAGATGCCGTAGAGCCCCTCTCCCAGCTCGCTAGTGTCCCACAACGCCACTCCCAACGGTGCTCGAGCCGCAGCCACCGCTGACCTCGTCACTGGCGTGGATTCCGGTGACCACTTGGTCCAGCTCCTTCCCCTTTGGATGCGGTGCTTCGCTAGCTAGCCGTAGAACTAAACCATGCCCAAAACTGATGCATGTAACGCGAGTTTGATCAACTCGGGCGAGAACTCGCCACTGTTTTGGTCGTCGCCGGCGAAATTCCGGTGAGGTCCGACGTGGTCAGACTAATTAACCCACTAACACCCCCCCCCCCTAGCCGCTGATAGTGGTCCCCAGGGTGGGTCAAACCCCAGTTAGGGGCTGGTCAACTCGGGGATTAGCCCGTGGTCACTAACCAGTGGACCCCACTGGTCAGGTTTGACCTGGCCCAGCCCCTGTTGACCAGAGACGTCACTGTGACGCAATAAAGGATTTTCTAATATAAAAATAATTCCAGAAAGGTCTAAAACTTCTAAAAATCATAGAAAATAATCTGTAAGTCCAATGAAAATAATTTATATATGAAAAAGTATCAGAAAAATTCAAGGAATCTGAATATGTCATTTTCAAACATGTTTGAAAATGTTATTGAACCCAAACATATAGATTAATGAATAAGTTAACTCTTATAAATACTTTGTAGATGGAATTTGGAAATTATTCAAATTCCACTTCAAATGATATGATCAAACATTGTCCAAATCACAAACCAGCAACCTAACATGTCATTTCCAGGCATATTAAAAGCAAGTTGATCTGAGCATCATGTCGAATCAATTGAAATGGTATCTGAGAATACCTCGTTTGAAGTGATATTTGAATTTGATTCAAATCAACTTCAAACCTAATAAATGTTGGCCATAATAGTATACCACTATGCATCCTCATGCCATGCTCATGCATCATCTTGTTGCATATGCTTGTTATTGATTGTTGTCACTCTTTTCGGTAGGATCCGCTCCTCCGGATTCCATCGAATATCCGACTGACGGATATTGTCCCTCCTCTGAGCAACAAGGCAAGCAACCATTTTGATCATCCCGATAAATCCCATGTTCTCGCTCCTGCACTTACTTATTGCATTAGGATCAAATGCTTCAAATGCTTTTGCCACGTTAGTTGAACCCACTTCCTTTGCATGACCTATCCTTGTCACAGTAAATAGCTGAACCTTGCAACCTAGCATACCTGGTAGTTGCTTGAGCCATGATGTGCCTTATCCTGCTATGCATGCTATGCTTAGAGTTGTGTATGGTCTGTCATCTGGGAGATGAACAGAATTGTGAGAATGTGTTCAGTAAGTAAAGGTTGTGTGTTGAACCTGATTTGGTAAAGGTACCGGTGAAAGGCTGTGTAGGAGTACATGGCAGGTTTTTTCATTGGAACCGTCCTTAGGAACTGAGTTCCGTGTATGTAATCCAAGAGTATATACTACCACACGTTGGGATACTTAATTGACCCTCTCGAGTTATTAATCGCTTAATACTCGGTCCAGGAGTTGCAAGTAGTTTCTGGTGTTTATAGTCATGCTGGAGGCCGTGCATAGCGCTGACCTGAGAGGTGGGCTGTGATGCGGTTGGCAGTGGCACGGTGTACCAAGTGGCACCCGGATGGTGGGCTTGGGAACCCTGTGCACATCGTTTGAGGCCATGGCGGAAACATCAGCCGGACTTCCGTGCGGGTTACTCTCAGATAGGCGATAAACCTGGACTAGGTACTAGTGTGGTTAACGGTCGTGGCCGACTCCCTCGCTGGGCTTCCGCTTGAAGGTTGCCGAGGTGCATGACGTGCACATGGTGATAAGTGGCAAGAGCGTGTGTAACGAAGTACACCCCTGCAGGGTTATGATCTATTCGAATAGCCGCGTCCGCGGATATGGACTACTTGGAGACATATGTTGTTCATAGATAACTTCAATGGCTACTCATAAAATTGTCAAGATAAGTGTGAGTGTCGTGGATGGCATTTTCGTATGGAGACAGAATGATTCCACGATAGAGTATTGTTGTGGTGATAGTGGACTCGTGTGCGAGAAATCAAGTTGTCAAAAATTGTTTTAAAATGCAAGTTGTCTAGCCACGAGTCAAATGCTGGCTTTCCGCATGAAACCCCACAATTCCTTATTGATACATTGCATGAGTAGATAGTTATCCTAAAGTCTTGCTCAGTACCTCCGTACTCATGTTTGTTTAATAATTGTTGCTCAGGTTGTTAATGACCCTAATGGAGGGTTCTTCCTAGACATCGACGACGACGAGTAGCTGGTGTCCCAGCTACGATCTGGCCCTAGGTTGGGTCTGTAGTATAGTCAGGCCATGTGCCTTCTAGTCTCACATGTCTGTACTCAGACAGTTTAATCACTTCCGCTGGCTTGTAACTGAATGACTGCTATGATGGGTCGTGAGACCCTTACTGTGTAATATTATGTGTGTGGCTCTTCCGAGCCTCTTAAATAAAGCTTGTATGTTTATGGTTATGTTGTGATGCCATCGATGTATCTATACATATCGGTATGCCATGCGTACGTGTGTCGTACTTGATATGTATGGGGTTCGATTACCTAGCCGTAAACTTTAGTAGCACTCCTTAAAGGGAAATGCCCCTTTGTGATCCAACGAGCCATGGTAGCTCGCTACTGCTCCGGACACATTGGTTGACTGGTGTGTGTCCTTCTTAGCTGTTGTGTCTGTCCCCTTTGGGGAAATGTCACGCGATGTAATGGAGTCCTTGTAGCTTGCTACGACTCGTCTACATTCGCTGGTGACCGACACCTGCTTTGCTGGGTCATGTATGTCTGTCCCTGTGCGGAACTGCCACTTTGGTTTATGACTAGACATGTCGATCCGGGTTCTTTGTCATTGGAATGCTAGCGACACAATTGCATACGTGAGTCAAAAGGCGCAAACGGTCCCGGCTAAGGTAAGGCTGCAGCCGTGGGGTTAACCATGCGTGAGACCGCAAAGGGATGCGATGTGTTACAGGCTGGATTCCTATGGCTTAGGATCGGGGTCGCGACAGCAGGAGGCCCACAGGGGGGCCACAAGCCATGTAGCCGGGGGCCAGGGGGCCGTGGCTACAAGGCTTGTGGCCCCCCTGGAGCTCCCCCGCCCTAGCTCTTTGGCCTATATATTCCCTAAAATCCCAGAAAAAATAAGGGCGTCCACGAAACCACTTTTCCACCGCCGCAAGCTTCCGTTTCCGCGAGATCTCATCTGGAGATCCTTCCCGGTGCCCTGCCGGAGGGGACTTTGGAGGTGGAGGGCTTCTACATCAACAGCATTGCCTCTCCAATGACTCGTGAGTAGTCTACTTCAGACCTACGGGTCCGTAGTTAGTAGCTAGATGGCTTCTTCTCTCTCTTGGATCTTCAATACAAAGTTCTCCATGATCTTCATGGAGATCTATCTGATGTAATCCTCTTTGGCGGTGTGTTTGTCGAGATCCGATGAATTGTGGATTTGTGATCAGATTATCTATGAATTATATTTGAGTCTTTGTTTATTTCTTATATGCATGATTTGATATCCTGGTAAGTCTCTCTGAGTTTTGGGTTTTTTTTGGCCAACTAGATCTATGATTCTTGCAATGGGAGAAGTGCTTGGTTTTGGGTTCATACTGTGCGGTGACCTTTCCAAGTGACAGAAGGGGCAGCAAGGCATGCATCATCCATCTTGCTTAAGGCGTTACTCTTTTCTTATGAACTCAATACACTAGATGCATGCTGGATAGCGGTCGACGTGTGGAGTAATAGTAGTAGATGCAGAAAGTATCGGTCTACTTGTTTTGGACGTGATGCCTATATGTATGATCATTGCCATAGATAACGTCATGAATTTGCGATGTTCTATCAATTGCTCGACAGTAATTCATTCACCCACCATCTACTTGCTTTCATGAGAAAAACCACTAGTGAACACTACGGCCCCCGGGTCTACTCACAATTATTATCTCAGCTTTTACTTTTACTTTGCTTTGTTTACTTTTTGCTTTCAGTTCTCACTTTGCAAACAATCTATAAGGGATTGACAACCCCTTCATAGCGTTGGGTGCAAGCTCTTTGTGTTTGTGCAGGTACTTGTGACTTGACACGATCCTCCTACTGGATTGATACCTTGGTTCTCAAACTGAGGGAAATACTTACCGCCGTTGTGCTACATCACCCTTTCCTCTTCAAGGGAACACCAACGCAAGGCTCCAAGGCCGCGGGGGAATCCTTTGCATACTTGCCAAGGAAATCCCTATAGGCGTCGCCAGCAGCAGAAAGATTTCTGGCACCATTGCCGGGGAGAGATCAAGTCAAGATCTATCCAAGTAAGTGACACAAACTCATCTCTTGCATTTACCTTTTTTGCCAGTTGCCTCTCGTTTTCCTCTCCCCCACTTCACAATTTGCCTTTTTCGTTTGCCCTTTTCTTCATTTTCCTTTTTCGTTCGCCTTTTTCTTTCGCTTGCTTTCTGTTCGCTTGTGTTGCCATGTGCCTTCAATATGCTTGCATCTTCACTTGCTGAAAATCTATTGATATGGATCCTCATCCACTTGCTAATCTCTTTAAGAGATCCACTTATGTGGAACCAATTGCTAGTGAGTTGAGTGCACTTGACTTTCTCTATGGAGTTTTGCTTGAGATGCGTGAATCTGAAAATCGTGATGAGGAAATTTATGAAGTGATTCACTTGACTTTCTCTATGGAGTTTTGCTTGAGATGCGTGAATCTGAAAATCGTGATGAGGAAATTTATGAAGTGATTCACAAGGGCTCTTTGAATTAAAAGCATGATTGCAATGGTTCAACTATAAATCCTATTAGTGTCAATCATGCTAAAAATATGCAAAACCCTAAGCTTGGGGATGCTAGTTTTGCTATGTCCCCTACTTGTTGCAATGATCATCATTGGGGTGATGATTTTTTTTATGATCTTGAAAATTTGTTTAAGCCTCGTGATGAGTATGATATTTGCAACAATATTGAAAGTGGGATTGGAGAAGTCATCACTTTATTTGATGATAATCCCACTATTTTTGAAGAGTGTAAACTTTGCATGCATGTGGATCATGAAAAGAATATCCTATGTGATAGTTACATTGTTGAATTCGAATATGATCCCACATGTCATTATTATGAGAGAGTAAAATATGGTGGTAGAAACTTTCATATCACTAAATCACCTCTCGTTATGTTGAGATTGCTATTGTCTCTTTCTTCTTCCTTGGATATGGTAACTATTGGTTGTCTTGAAAATCTGTTTTCCTATAAAATGCCTATGCATAGGAAGTATGTTAGACTTAGATGTGATTTTCACATGCTTTATGATGCTCTCGTTGTGCTTCAATTCTTGTCTTTTGTGTGAGCATCATTGAATTATCAATGCCTAGCTAAGGGCGTTAAACAATAGCGCTTGTTGGGAGGCAACCCAACGAATCTATCCTTTTTCTTTCTGTTTTGTGTTTTCCACACTTTCATAATTCTGTTATGATTGTGTTTTTTGTGTTTCTTTTGCGTTCGTGCCAAGTGAAACCATTATGATTAGTCTTGGGGATGATCGTTTGATCATGCTGGAAAAGACAGAAACTTTCTGCTCACGAAAGGAATTTTCGTTTTGTTTTCTGCGAAAGCTTTTGAGTTGATTCTTTTTTCTTCTGATTGCTACGCAAATTCTTCAGACTGTCATAACTGTTCAGAATTTTTGAAGTACCAGAAGTATATGAAGTATACATATTGCTACGGACTGGTCTACTGTTAACAGATTCTATTTTTGTTGAGTTGGTTGCTTATTTTGATGAAACTATGGATAGTATCGAGGGGTATTAGCCATGGAAGATTGAAAATACAGTAACCCAACATGAACATAAGTAGAATTTAAGTTTGCTAAAGTACCTAAGGAAGTGGTGATTTGCTTTCTTATACTAATGATATCACGAGTTTCTGTTTAAGTTTCGTGTTGTGAAGTTTTCAAGTTTTGGGTGAAGTTCTTATGGACAAAGAGATAAAGAGTGGCAAGAGCTCAAGATTGGGGATGCCCAAGGCACCCCAAGTTGATTCAAGGATGCCGAAAAAGCCTAAGCTTGGGGATGCCCCGGGAGGGCATCCCCTCTTTCGTCTTCAATCCATCGGTAACGTTACTTGGGGCTATATTTTTATTCACCACATGTTATGTGTTTTGCTTGGAGCGTCTTGTATCGTAGGAGTCATTTATTTTTGTTGTGTCACAATATTCCTTGATGCACACCTAGAGAGAGAGACATGCACTCACCGTGATTTTGTCGAGCTTCACTTATATCCTTTGGTTAGGCAATTCAGCTCACATGTGTTTCACTTATATCTTTTGAGCTAGTTGATTTTGCTCTATGTGTTTCACTTCTATCTTTTAGAGCACGGAAGTGCGTGGCATGGTAGTTGATCTATGCTATGAAAGTAGTCTCAAAAGGGGTAGTTATCCAAAGGGATATGAAAACTTCCACCTTCATGTGCATTGAGTAGTTAGAGAAGTTTGATTCATCTCAATTAGTTTTGAGTTGTGGTTGTGCTAATATTGAAGTTATACTAGTAAGGTGTTGTGGATCTAGAAATACTTGTGTTGAAGTTAGTCATTCTCGTAGCATGCACGTATGGTGAACCGCTATGTGATGAAGTCTGAGCATGATTAGTTTATTGATTGTCATCCTTTGTGTAGCGGTCGGGATCGCACGATGGTTTATACCTACCAACCCTTCCCCTAGGAGTATGCGTTGAATGCTTTGTTTCAATTACTACTAAAACTTTTGCAACAAGTATATGAGTTCTTCATGACTAATGTTGAGTCCATGGTTTAGATGAACTTTCACCTTCCACCATCACTATCTTCTTTAGTGTCGTGCAACTTTTGCCGGTGAATAAAACCACCATTAGCCTCCCTCAAAACAGCCACCATACCTACCTACTATGGCATTTTCAAAGCCATTCCGAGATATATTGCCATGCAACTACCACCATGACATGGGCCACCACTTCTACATTGCCATTGCAAGATCATAAGATAGCTAGCATGATGTTTCCATTGATGTCTATGCCATGCTAGATCATTGTCACGGTGCACTACCGAAGGCATTCCATATAGAGTCATCATTTCTCTAAGTTTTGACTTGTAAGTGTGATGATCATCATTGATGAAGCATTGTCCCATGTGATAAAAGAGGCCAAAGATGCCCACCAAAAAAAAGAGGCCAAAGAGCCCACTAAAAAAATGATGAGAGAAAAAGAGAGAAGGGACAATGCTACTATCTTTCCACACTTGTGCAGATTAAGCACCATGATCTTCATGATTGAGAGTCTCTCGCTTTGTCACCACCATATATCTATTGATGAGCATCTCCATAGCTCATTGATATGCCTAGTCAATGTGACCATCTTCTCCTTGTTTGTCTTGCAACCTCCACCACACTCCACACCATTATAGTGCTAAAACCATGGTTCACGCTCATGTATTGCGTGAGAGTTGAAAAAGTTTGAGAAAGTAAAGGTGTGAAAACAATTACTTGGCCAATACTGGGGTTGTGCATGATTTAGATTCGTTGTGCAAGGATGATAGAGCATAGCCAGACTATATGATTTTGTAGGGATAACTTTCTTTTGGCCTTGTTATTTTGAAAGTTCATGATTACCTTGCTAGTTTGCTTGAATTATTATTGTCTCCACATCAATAGCAAACTATTGTTTTGAATCTAATGGATCTGAACATTCACGTCACATAAGAGGAGTTACAAAGAACATCTATGCTAGGTAGCATGAAAGCATCAAAAATTCATTCTTTATCACTTCCCTACTCGAGGACGAGCATGAGTTAAGCTTGGGGATGCTTGATACGTCTCAAACGTATCTATAATTTTTGATGGTTTCATGCTGTTATCTTGTCAACTTTGGATGTTTTTTTTACCTTTTATATCTTTTTTGGGACTAACTTATTAATTCAGTGCCAAGTGCCAGTTCCTGTTTTTTCTGTGTTTTTTACTCTTTTTAGATCTGATTTTGGAACGGAGTCCAAGCGGAATAAAATCCCCAAAATAATTTTTTCTAGAACGGAAGAAGATCGGGAGACTTGAGGGCCAAGGCAGGGGGCCCATAGGGAGCCCACAATCCATGTTGCCGCGGCCAGGGGGCCCACGGCAAACCAAGCTTGTGGCCTCCCTGGCGCTTATATAGAGTGTACTGCACCAGTGGGGGAGGGCGGCTTATATAGAGTGTGCTGCCCTCCACAACGGTTCGGTGCACATGGGTGGAGTAGTGGCGAATAAATGCCCACGTTACAGGTAACGTATGTCTTAAATGCTAATAGACCGTTTCCCTCCAGGGGGGTTACGATGCGCAGAGTGGAATCCAGTCGGTTAGTTTGATATACTCCGAATGCTCATCTCCGACTGGATGGTGGAGGATTCATTACCGACTGGATGATGGGATATCCTTAATTCAGTCGGAACTGACTAAGGGTCTTATCCCTTATGAAGGGTAGTCCTTGGGTAGGACTTATAGGGCAGGCTTATTTGTCGACTGCTACCAACAGATGTGTGTATCCCCCTTGGCCTGTCCTGAATGGACCGACTGTATCTAATCCCCATACTGCAAATGGCCAAACAAGAGTGATTGTCTTCAACGCAGATGTTGGCTTGTGGGACTTGTTGGAGTAGAACTGACAGCCTTCACATTGGTCGACCATATCTTTAGCCATTTCGTTCGCCTGCAGCCAGAAGAAGCCAGCTCTGAATGCTTTGGCGACGATTGCTCTTGAAGAGGCGTGATGATCGCAGGTTCCCGAATGAATTTCTTCCAGGATCAACTGTCCCTCCTCAGGGGAGATGCAACGTTGAAGGACGCCTGAAATGCTTTCCTTGTACAACTGGCCGTCAATGACAGTGAACGACTTTGACCTGCGGACGATCTGTCTGGCTTGGACTTCGTCTTCCGGTAATTCTTGCCCCAGGATGTACGCAATGAATGGCACATTCCACTCGGGGATGACAGCAAGAATCTCCATGATCAAATCAACCACGGCAGGTACTTCGACTTCAGTTGGGTCTGTCAAGCTCTTTAGTTGTACGGGTTCCGCTAGGAACACCGAATGAACACTTGGCTGGGTTGAGCTTGATATCGTACGTACGAAGGTTGGCGAATGTTTCTGCCAAGTCAATCAGCAGGTCGGAACCTTTGCGTGACTTGACTACGATATCATCCATATACGCCTCCACATTTCGACCGATCTGGTCGAGAAGGCATTTTTGGATCATGCGCATAAAGGTTGCTCCTGCATTCTTCAAATCAAATGGCATAGTGATGTAGCAGAAGCACCCGAATGGGGTGATGAAGGCTGTTTTTAATTCATCGGGGCCATACAGACGGATCTGATGATAGCCCGAGTAGGCATCAAGAAATGACAAACGCTCGCAACCCGCAGTCGAATCGACAATTTGATTGATGCGGGGGAGCGGAAAATGGTCTTTCGAGCAGACCTTATTGAGATGCTTGAAGTCGATGCACATTCGGAGCGACTTGTCCTTCTTGGGCACCATGACAACATTGGCGAGCCACTCGGAGTGGTGAACCTCGTGAATGAAGTTGGCTGCCAAAAGCTTGGCCACCTCTTCCCCGATTGCCTTCCTCTTGTGCGCGGCGGACCGGTGCAGGCGTTCTCGGACAGGTCGGGCAGCGGGATCCACGTGCAGTCGGTGCTCAGCCAACTCCCTGGGTACACCTGGCATGTCAGAAGGCTTCCATGCGAAGATGTCCCAGTTCTCACGGAGGAATTGGATGAGCTCGGCTTCCTATTTAGGATCGAGGGTGGTGGAGATGTTCGTCAGGGCAGCGGTGTCGTCCGTCGGGTGGATGCTGACCTTCTTCGTCTCTCCCGCCGACTGGAATACGGACTCCGAAGCTGGTTTCTTCGAACGCATCAAGTCAGCGGGGTCGACTGTTTTCTTGTACTCGTCAAGCTCGAGGACGGCCATCTGTTGATCGGCGATTCTTGATCCCTGCTGCAGACACTCCTCGGCCCGCTGTCGATTGCCTGTGATGGTGATCACACCTTTCGGGCCTGGCATCTTCAGCTTCAGGTATACGTAACATGGACGGGCCATGAAACGCGCATACGCCGGGCGGCCCAGAATTGCGTGGTAAGCGCTCTGGAAGTCTACCACCTTGAACGTCAGCTTTTCCTTGCGGAAGTTCTTGTCGGAGCCGAAAACGACATCCAACGCGATCTGGCCGAGTGACTTGGCCTTTCGTCCAGGGACGACTCCGTGGAACTGCATGCTGCTCTCGCTGAGTTTGGACATCGGAATACCCATCCCCTTGAGAGTGTCGGCGTACATGATGTTCAAACCACTGCCGCCGTCCATGAGGACTTTGCGCAGTCGGACTCCTTCTACCACCGGGTCGACGACCAGAGCTTGCCTCCCTGGGGTGGGCACGTGTGCTGGATGATCCAACTGGTCAAAGGTGATCACAGTCTGAGACCATTTGAGGAACGTGGGGTTGGTCGGCGTGGCCATGTTCACCTCCCTGTTCACCAGCTTCAGTCGACTCTTGCTCTCAACTTCAGCAAAAATCATCAGTGTTGCATGGACTTGGGGGAACGGATCCTCCTTGTCCTCCTCATCTTGCTCATTGCCCTTTTCACTCGGTTGCCCTTCGCCAAACCCCTGGATCAGGAGGCGACATTGCCGAGTGGTATGCTTCGGATATATGGCGTTGCCCTCTTCATCCATCTTCGTGTGAATCGGGCATGGCTAGTCCAGGATGGGGTTGTTGAACTGCTTCTTCTTGGGGGTGAACTGAGTCTTCCCCTTGCCCTTGAACTTGGCATTGGTAACAGCTGCGGCTTCTGCCTGCGGAGTGGACGGGGCTTTCTGCTTCTGTTTCCGAGTGTTATTCCCATCTCCGTTGGCGACTGTTTTGTGCTTGCCGCTGCGGATGCGGTCTTCTTCTTCGCCATTTGCATAGCATGCCGCTATCTCCATCATCTTGCTCATGGAGATATCGCCTGTTCGACCGAACTTCAGGTACAAATCTCTATACTGCACGCCTGCCTTGAAGGCGCAGACTGCTTGGTGCTCTGTGACGTTCTCCACCGTGTGGTAGAGGGTCGTCCAACGCTGAATGAAATCGCACAGGGGCTCATTCTGCTTCTGGACGCAGTGCTGGAGCTGCACGAGGCCAGCAGGGCGTTTGCACGTCCCTTCGAAGGTCCTGATGAATACTCGGGCCAGATCTGCCCAGCTGTAGATGCTTGAGGGGGCCAATTGATTCAACCACGCTCGCACCAAGCCGTCGAGCATCAGAGGGAGGTGCTTCATGGCGACGTGGTCGTCCCCTCCTCCGATCTGGACTGCCACTCGGTAGTCATCTAGCCACATTTCTGGCTTGGACTCTCCTGTAAACTTGCTGATCCCCGTCGCCAATCGGAAGTTGGGAGGGATGTCAGCCGAACGGATTGCTCGACTGAAACACTCGGGACCAGAAACGATGGTCCTGCTTCCACTCGGATGGTCAATATCGCGACCATCGCGGTGGGCTCGGCCCCTGTCGACCCTCCGCTGGGCGATATGCCCTCTCGCGTCGAGTCTTGGGTCGTAAGTGTCACCGACTGAACGCCGATCATCATGATGTCGGGACCCGTAGGGCCCACCCCGCGGAGGGGTGCGTGAACGGCGACGATCTTCGGGATTTAAGGAACGGCTGCCTCCCCTGTGCCGCTGATGAGAACCAGGGTTGTGAACTGACCGATGCATGTTCGCATGAACAGGACTATTGTGGATCCTGTTGTGCGACTGGGAGACTGTCGAATTTTGCTGCTGCGCCGTGTGCAACAGGGCGTGGATTTGCTCGGTCCCCCTGCCAGCCTCTGAATCAGTCGGCTGAAGGGAATCGGCTATCTTGGCGGCGGCAGCCAAGTTGAGGATGGGTGTGCGGAACAGCTCCACGTTGCTCCACCGAGTCTGCCGACTGGTAGAACGGCGAGGTGGACGGCGAGCGCCGGATGTTTCGCCGATCTCGCGCTCGTTCCGGCCAGTTTGGCGGGGACTTTCATGGGAGTTGGCCATGTGTACTTCTGCTGCAGGCCCGCGACCCACGCACTCAGAAGAAAACTCAGTCGGAACCGAGTCCGAGCGCTGGGACGGCGGAGCAACCACAACCGACTCTAGGACCGTCACTTGTGAAGACACGTTCTGGCGCGCCGGGGCGTGTTGCACCCAACGTTGGAGCCGCGGACGGCGGGACCGCTTGTTGCGGCGCGTGACGGCGGTGTAGGTCGACACCGGAGCCGACTGCTGGAGAAGAAGAATGCCGCGGGCACCGGCACGGAAGTGCGTAGCCCCGCGACGGGGAAGCGCCTCGACGTCGAGAGGGGCGTCCAGAAGCCATGCCGAATCGTCGACGATGAAGGAGAGAGCGCCGAAGAGGATCTCGTGACCCATGGTCGAATCTCCGCCGGATGACATGACGAAAAGATGTAGTCGCAAACTCGCCAAAAGTCGCTTAGACGCCTGCCCCACGGTGGGCGCCAACTGTCGTGGGTATAAGTCTGACAGTAGATGTGTAGGGTACGAAAGGATGGGCAGAGCCTTAGCTACGGCGAGGTTGTATGAGTTCAGGCCCCTCTATGGTGGAGGTAATAGCCCTACGTCTCAGTGCTCTGGGAGCTTGTTGTCGAGTGGAATGTGGATTACCATGAGTTGCTAACCCCTGCACCAATGAGGGAGGGCGGCTTATATAGAGTGCGCTGCCCTCCACAACGGTTCGGTGCACAGGGGTGGAGTAGTGGCGAATAAATGCCCATGTTACAGTTAACGTATGTCTTAAATGCTAATAAAGGTACGTGGAAACGTACGACCGTTTCCCTCCAGGGGGGTTACGATGCGCAGAGTGGAATCCAGTCAGTTAGTTTGATATACTCCGAATGCTCATCTCCGACTGGATGGTGGAGGATTCGTTACCGACTGGATGATGGGATATCCTTAATTCAGTCGGAACTGACTAAGGATCTTATCCCTTATGAAGGGTAGTCCTTGGGTAGGACTTATAGGGCAGGCCTATGACCCTACCCTAGGACTATAACCCCATCAGCTTGGTTTTGGGTTCATACCATATGGTGACCTTTCCAAGTGACAGAAGGGGCAGCAAGGCACGCATCGTGTTGTTTCCATCAAGGGTAACAAGATGGGCTTTTATCGTAGATATGAGATTGTCCATCTACATCATGTCATCTTGCTTAAGGCGTTACTCTATTCTTTTGGACTTAATACACTAGATGCATGCTGGATAGCGGTCGACGTGTGGAGTAATAGTAGTAGATGCAAAAAGTATCGGTCTACTTGTTTTGGACGTGATGCCTATAGATATAATCATTTCCTTAGATAACGTCACGACTTTGCGCGGTTCTATCAATTGCTCGACAGTAATTCGTTCACCCACCGTCTACTTGCTTTCATGAGAGAAGCCACTAGTGAACACTACGGCCCCCGGGTCTATTCACAACTATCGTTTCCACTTTCACTTTTACTTTGCTTTGTTTACTCTTTGCTTTCAGTTCTCACTTTGCAAACAATCTATAAGGGATTGACAACCCCTTCATAGCGTTGGGTGCAAGCTCTTTGTGTTTGTGCACGTACTTGTGAACTCTCCTCCTACTGGATTGATACCTTGGTTCTCAAACTGAGGGAAATACTTACCGCCGCTGTGCTACATCACCCTTTCCTCTTCAAGGGAACACCAACGCGAGGCTCCAAGGCCGCGGGGAAATCCTTTGCATATTTGCCAAGGAAGTCCCTATAGGTGTAGCCGCAGCAGCAGGATTCCTGGCGCCGTTACCAGGGAAGGTCTGTTGTCGCAGTAGCAGAGCCCTACACGAGTAGATCATCACCACCACCGGAGCGCCGTCACGCTGCCAGAGAACTCATCTACTTCTCCGTCTTGCTTGCTGGATCAAGAAGGACAAGATCATCGTCGAGTTGTACGTGTGCTGAACACGGAGGTGCCATCCGTTCGGCGCTAGATCGGAATGGATCGTGGGACGGTTCGAGGGACGTGAAGAAGTTCCACTACATCAACCGCATTTCTTAAAGCTTCCCGCTGTGCGATCTACAAGGGTACGTAGATCTAATCTCCACTCATAGATGGACATCACCATGATAGGTCTTCGTGTGCGTAGGAAATTTTTTGTTTCCCATGCAACGTTCCCCAACAGCGGCAGCACCCCGAGAGTGTGCCTGGTGGGGATGTTGGCGATGTCGTTCGTCCAGACCCAACAGGCGAAGGTCTTGGTGTGGCCGCGCTCCAGCATCCTGCTGTCGAGGCGGTCGACCCTGACCCTCTTCCCCAGTATCTCCTCCGCCCCTCTACCGACAAAAATTGCATCGGTACCTTCTCGATACTACGCAGACATGCAGCAGGAGAGAGTCGAAGGAGGCGTGGTCGTGCTCGTGCCAATATGCTATGTTAAAGACGACGCCGTCGACCCGGATGGACCCTCGCCGCACGGCATTAACATGGTGCGCCGACTGAGTGAAGATGACGAAGTAGTGCTCCGGGTGGTGAGCCGTGACGCGCAGTGAGTGCACCGGGACGGAGAGCTGCACCTACAAGGCCCTCCTCACTGCAATGGGGGACGTGGCATTGACCCCGTCGGCGGTAGAGAGAGTGACGGCATGGCTCCGAAGGAAGAAGACCGCCTGGTCGACCGGCGGAGAGGGGATGGTCACTGAACGGCTCTCCCTAGGGCGACGCGCAGGATCGACGTGGTGCAGCATGGCCGGTGCCAGCGAAGACATGGCGGGAGCAGGCGGCGGTGGGAAGCGAAGACGGGCGTGTAGCGGCTGTGCAGGGGGTGCTGGGCCTAACCGGCTCCTAGCAGAGCTAGTTCTACCTCGAAGCCGTGGATTCTGTGGGCAGAGCCTGCCGATGTGCCCAGCCCTTCTGCAGATGATGCAGTGAACTGGGTCGCGACAGTCGGCAAGGTGGTGGCGTTTGCTCAAGCAGCGGTAGCAGCGGCCGCGGAAGTGGCTTAAGAAGGACGCGCGCAGCAGCTCGACATTGAAGTCTCCAGCGCAGTCCGGTCGGTGCCCCCCCGGGTGCAGGTGCGAGACCAGCGGATCAGCAGCGTTGCGGCGGTTTCTCTGGTAGCTGACTTCGGTCCAGCTCCTATCCACAACCAAAATGGCAATCTGTGCCTCCGGTGATGGGGGGACGACGATGGATTTGAGGCGAGGTGCCCGCAGCAACACTGGATCCGCAGGGTCGTAGGAGGGTGCGTCAGGCGGCGACGCGTGCTGCGGGAAGCAGAGCGCCAGTGCCGAGACCGCGGGGCGCTCGGGAGCCGGCCCCGGAGTTGCGGACGGACCGCAGGATATCAGGTGAGCCCCCGCTGACGCAGAGTTGGAGCACTCTCCCCTCAACAGGATCTGCGACGGAGAGTCTGGATCTGAAGTTGACCATGGCGAGGGCACCTCCGACGGACCGTCAGGCGGGAGGCCGCGCGAGCCGCTAGCGCGAGGACCCGACGACGGACCAACGGATCTAGCCGGAGACCGGCGGGCTGCTACGTCAACAAAAGTCGTTCCCCGGCAGTGGTGCCAGAGATCCTTCTGTTGTCTCTTGAGCTTGCGTTGGTTTTTCCCTTGAAGAGGAAAGGGTGATGCAGCACAGGAGCAGTAGGTATTTCCCTCAGTTTGAGAACCAAGGTATCAATCGAGTAGGAGAATCTCGTCAAGTCCAGAGTACCTGCACAAACACAAAGAGCTTGCACCCAACGCTATAAAGGGGTTGTCAATCCCTTCAAGATTGTTTGCAAAGTGAGATCTGAAGGCGAAAAGTGCAACAAAGTAAAAAGTGTAAGGCTGAAAATATGGTGTGGAGTAGACCCGGGGGCCATAGTGTTCACTAGAGGCTTCTCTCAAAATAGCAAATATCACGGTGGGTAAACAAGTTATTGTCGAACAATTGATAGAACCGCGCAAAGTCATGACGATATCTAAGGCCATGATCATACATATAGGCATCACGTCCGAGACAAGTAGACCGATACTTTCTGCATCTACTACTATTACTCCACACATCGACTGCTATCCAGCATGCATCTAGTGTATTGAGTTCATGACGAACAGAGTAATGCCTTAAGCAAGATGACATGATGTAGAGGGATAATCTCAAACCAATGATGAAAACCCCATCTTTTTACCCTTGATGGCAACAACACGATGCATGCCTTGCTACCCCTTCTGTCACTGGGTGAGGTCACCGCACGGTATGAACCCAAAACCTAGCACTTCTCCCATTGCAAGAATCATAGATCTAGTTGACCAAACAAAACCCACAACTCAAAGAGAATTACAAGGATATGAAATCATGCATAAGAGAGATCAGAAGAAACTCAAATAAGATTCATAGATAATCTGATCATATATCCACAATTCATTGGATCTCGACAAACACACCGTAAAAGAAGACTACATCGGATAGATCTCCATGAAGATCATGGAGAACTTTGTATTGAAGATCCAAGAGAGAGAAGAAGCCATCTAGTTACTAGCCATGGACCCGTAGGTCTATGGTGAACTACTCACGCATCATCGGAGAGGTCATGGTGTTGATGAAGAAGCCCTCCGTATCCGAATCCCCCCTCCGACAGGGCACCAGAACGTGCCCCAGATGGGATCTTGCGGAGACAGAAGCTTGCGGCGGCGGAAAAATACTTTCGATGATCTCCTGATTTTTTGTGGAATTTTTGGGGATATATAGGCGCAAAACCTAGGGCAAAGGAGGTCGAGGGGGCCCACAAGCCTGAGGGCCGCGGCCTCCCCCTGGCCGCGGGGTGGGGGCTTGTGGAGACCCCTGGGGCCCCCTGCCTTGGCTCTCAAGTCTCCTGATCTTCTTCCTAATCTTTTCGGGGATTTTATTCCGTTTGGACTCCGTTTCAAATTCTCCTCTGAAAGGGGTCAAAAACATGAAAAAACAGGAACTCGCACTTGACACTGAGTTAATAAGTTAGTCCCAAAAAATATATAAAAGACATGCAAAACATCCAAAGTTTGACAAGATAATAGCATGAAATCATCAAAAATTATAGATACGTTGAAGATGTATCACGGGCCATAAAGCTGGTGGGTGGCCGCCGCGTCCGGAGAAGCCCGCGGCGCGAGGAAAGGTGGGTGGCCGCCGTGGCCGGAGTGGCCCGCGGTGCGAGAAAGCTTAGTTGCTCAACGTGTTTTAAGTGTGCAGGTAACAGAGGCTGAGCAAAATAAGAGTCCATGTTGTGAGAGTCCGCGTCCGGACTCTTTCAAATCTCCTCTAGTTTGATGTCGGTTTTTTATGACCAACTCTAGATGAGTAAAAATGCGTGAACGTTTAATCCATACATTTTGTGGGAGGTTTGGTCCGGACCGGAGCTGCCCTGAGGGCTCTAAGCTGGAAAATAAAAGTAGTTTTGTCCAATCAAAATCAAGACTTGCTCACAGGTAACTTTGTCCAATTCAAAAGGGAAAATAAAAGTAGTTTTGCGGTTGTGGGTTATACGGTGGTTTGTTGCAAACGAGACGTTTCACTCAAACGCAACACACCCCAACTAACCCCAAAACCGATCAGCAGCTATAACAATAAACAAAGAAGAAAAATAAGCCAAAAAGCATGGGCAGCATGGCGCGCCTCCTCCCCGACTCCCGCTGCGCCTCCGCCTCCGCCTCCTGGACCTCTTCCCTCTCTTGCGACCTCGCAACTGCCGCCACCACCGTAGTCACCGCAACCTCCTCCTCCGCGATGCCGCTCGCGGCCCCATTCCCCGGCCTCGGCGTGCCGCTCTCCGACGCCGACCTCCGCACCACCGCCTACGAGGTCCTCGTCGCCGCCTCCCGCGCCACCGGCGGCAGGCCCCTCATCTACATCCCCCAGTCCGCCTCCACCGGCGCCCGTTCTACATCCTCCACATCCACCTCGACGTCCTCCTCCGGCCTGCAGCGTTCGCGGACGTCGACGGCGGCCAGCAGGGTGAAGAGGTCGCTCGGGCTCAGTCCCTCGGCGTCGTCTAAGGCCGGGACGGCGGCGCCGCGGAGGCCAGAGACGGTGATGGAGCTGGTGCGGGTCAACTTACGTGTCACGGAGCAGGCCGACTCCAGGATCCGCCGCGGGCTTCTCCGCATCGCCGCCGGCCAGGTCGCATATCTCGCTTCCTAAAATGTAGCTTCCCTTTATTTATTTTCGGTTGCTTGTTTCGCTGGTTGTTGCAGTGTCGGTGGGCTTCATAGCTGTGTTAGATCTCTCGTCTCGTCTGGGTTCGTGTTAGCCTGTTAGTGGTGTGTGATTGGTAGGCCAATACGTACTGTGATCGTTCAGCGGCCAGTGGCTTGTCTCAGTCTGGTCATCTTGAGAGTTGGGAGACCATATGGAATTAACTTTCCTTGAGTTATTCTATATGGTTAACATCGCAACTGAAACGTACGTGGTGACCAGCTGCTTTTTACAAGATAAGTGGAAGGGAATTTACTCAATCCTTCTTGCTGCACAACAATTTAATGCAGTGATTATTGCATGAATCAGTGATGCATGCAAGTACCTATTCCCTCGTCCTGGTCTCTGTCCTTTGTCAGCCTGCACTTTATGCTCCAATGGTTGCTTAATGATGGTGTTTTCGTGCTTTCACATGGGGCTTGAGTGCAGACGTATGCTCCAATTATGGGCTGGGTTGTCCATCTCAACCTGGTATTCTGAGTATATGATTCTTTTTTGATAATGCTGTGCGTGTAATATGTAAAAATAAGCAGGGTTCTCTTTATTTGATATTCTTTTCTGTGACCTCGTCAAGCTCTGAGTGTAAATTTGCTAGTTGTGTTTCCTATGGTGAGGTATTCAAACTTCAGTTGTGGCGTTTGGTAGTTACGACATATATTATCTGATACAATCTCTGTGAACTATCTCTGCTTAATTTCTCATTGGATATTTTCATGGACTTGTATCAGTCGTTCATTTTTATCACTGTCAAATGTCGATACTTCAGTCATTCACCGCTCACATGGCAAGACAATAATAACCTGAATAGATTAGCAGAAACTGAGCATTGAAATCATAATCAATATATGCTCTACCTGTGACATGTGTACACACTGAAAAATGGAATTTAATATTCATATCATGTTCGTTGAGATTTGTTTGGGTACCTTTGATTCTTATTTTATTGCAATTTCAGGTCATTATTGACATGGAGAACCTGAAATGCATGTCTCCTTTTAGACATATCAGACATGAACTGTATGTTAGCCGGATTTTTTTCGAGATAGAGGAAGTTGGTAGGATGGTCCTCAAAAAAAAAAAAAAAGTTGGTAGGACATTCTTGTCTGTTCTGAATTTGCAATCTCTAACACTGGCAATCATTCTATTTCAGCAAGTGAATTGCTTAGAGCACCATTAACTTGTATAGTTGAGCCACCATCAGCTATGCTGTGAACTTATTCATGTAAAACAATAGAAATCTCTGTCATGTACAAAAATAGTTTGACCATTAAGATTAATTTCACTTTTTCTTCTTCAAGCAGCTAGGTAGACGTGCAGAATCAATGATTTTGCCCTTAGAGTTCCTGCAGCGATCTAAAGCATCAGATTTCCCTGATCCACATGAGTACGAGGCCTGGCAGTGTAGGAACTTGAAGCTTCTTGAGGCTGGTTTGCTGGTTCATCCACTTATCCCCTTGAGAAAATCTGACATTTATGCACAGACATTGCGAGAGATAATAAGTAGAGCGTATGATAAGCCACTTGAAACTGGGAAGAACTTGGAATCGATGCAGGAACTATGCAGTGCGGTGAAGTCCCTTGCTGGTAGGTCCCTAGGTGCAAGTTCTGATGAATGTCATTGGGCAGATGGCTTTCCATTGAATCTCCATATCTATCAAATGTTGGTAGAAGCTTGCTTTGATAGTGAAAACGGTACTGTGGTTGATGAAATTGATGAAGTGATTGGGTTATTGAAGAAGACTTGGGTTATTCTTGGGATTAATCAAATGCTTCACAACCTCTGTTTTACCTGGGCGTTGTTCAACCATTTTGCCACATCGGACCAAGTAGATATTGAGTTACTTTCTGCTGCAGAGAATCAGTTAAGTGTAGTTGTAAAAGATGCAAAAACCACAGAAGATCCAGATTACTGTGACATACTGGTCTCCATTTTGAGTTCCATAACAGGTTGGACAGAGAAAAGATTGCTAGCCTACCATGAAACTTTCAATGCTAGCAATATTGTTTCGATGCAAGGTATTGTCGCAATAGGAATCTCAGCTGCGAAGATTCTTCTTGAAGATATATCTCAAAAATACCCCGGTAAAAGGAAAAAAGAGACTGATGTGGTGCGTGGCAAGATTGAAACCTATATACGGTCCTCGCTCCGTACTGCTTTTGCTCAAGTAAGTTTGAACTGTGATTACTCAAAGGATGAATAATGCAAGTCTCGTACTCATTTATTGTTACTATCAACATTTTCTTTTATCTCAACATGCTGCAAAATTGGACATTAAACATCGCTGATCACTCTCAGTAATATTGATCTGCTCATCTATAGTTTTAGGAAGCGTCATAAAATGCTTGATCTTAATATTGACCTTTTGATATTCGTTCTGGTGTTTATGTCAGTAATGTTTATTGATTCTGACACTGTTGATTTGTGCAGAGAATGGATGAGGCAGACTCAAAGCGATCATCAAGGAATCCCGTGCCAGTTCTTGCAATCCTCGCAAAGGATATTAGTGACCTTGCTTCGAAGGAGAAAAATATCTACAGTCCAATACTGAAGAAATGGCACCCACTTGCTTCAGGTGTTGCAGTTACGACCCTTCATTCTTGCTTTGGTAATGAGCTGAAGCAATTTACGGTTGGGCGTACAAAGTTCACACCAGACACGGCTCAAGTGCTTGATGCTGCTGATAAGTTAGAGAAGAATCTGATTAATATTGCAGTTGAAGACTTTCTGGATAGTGATGACGGAGGCAAGTCATTGATTAGACAGATGCCACCGTATGAAGCTGAAAATGCAATTGCTGCTCTTGTCAAAGATTGGATGAAAGAACGAGTGGACAAACTTAAAGGATGGGTTGACCAAAGTTTACAGCAGGAGGTGATCCTACTCAATGTCCCATACCGTATTTATAATATAGTAGCCATGCAAATTCAGTAGCCATGCAAATTCAGTTATTTAGCCTTTCACAATGTTATCCATGGATTTAGCACGTTGTATCATTTCATCAACCGTTAATTATTACCTTTGCAAGCTTTTAATTTATTCATAGTTGCTATTAGATCAGATTAGCCTATTTCTTCAGCTGGCTGATGCACGTAACTACTAGTGCTGTACTTTAATATGGACAATAGAAGGTGCATTTTCCTATGTTGCAATTGCAATCGCTGCATGCTTATTGATGTGCTTAACTGTTAATATCTAACTCGAGTGATTAGCATATTAGATATGCAGCCATTCTCAACCATCTATTGGATGATAGCTGATGTCATTGAATGCCAAGAGCTGTCACATTATTTTGTGCAATGTTGTATAGTCTGATATCACCATAGAATAACCACTTACCAGTATTCCACTAATTTTGTGAATCCGTATGCAGACATGGAATCCAAAAGCTAACAGGCAGAGCTTTGCTCCTTCTTCCATGAAGATGCTACGGATGATTGATGAAATTTTGGATGCGTTTTTCCAGTTGCCAATATCAGTGCACTCTATTTTGTTTCCTGATTTAACAGCTGGGCTCGATGGGATCATACAGTATTATGTCTCGAAAGCAAAATCTTGCCATGGTATGTCTGAGCATGAAGATTCTTTTCTCATACAATTATTTCAGTATTTACCCAGAGTGGATTCATTTAGTATTGGTGCACAGGGACCCAGAGTACTGCTACTCCACAACTGCCTCATTTAACAAGATGCGATGTTGGATCCAAATTATTCAAGAAAAAGGAAAAGCCACATGCTCTTCTGAATCGCGGATCGCAAGTTGGATCTTCTACTGGAAAGTCGGAAGGATGCGATCTTCCTGAACTCTGTGTACAAATAAATACACTCCACTACATCCAAACTGAGGTGGAGAATCTGAAGAAGAAGGCGAAAAAATGCTTGAGGAACTGTGAATTATCTCAGGATGGTAATGGTACCACTGATGGAATGAACATCAAGTTTGAGCTATCTCAGGCAAGTTGCCAAGACGGCATCCGTCAGCTGTGCGACGCAACAGCGCATAAGGTGGTATTCAATTATCTGAGTCATGTCCTTTTGGACACCCTGTATGTTGGTGGTACTGTGTCAAACAGGGTGGAGCCTTTGTTGAGAGAGCTTCACTCTACCCTTGGGGTGATATCTGGCATAATGCATAATGAGTCGCGGGACCATCTCATAACGGCGTTGATGAAAGCTTCCTTTGATGGGTTCCTGCTGGTGCTTCTTGCTGGTGGACCTACACGTGCCTTCACACTTCAAGACGCTCAGATCATAGAGAATGATTTCAGAGCTCTCAGAGGATTGTACTTAGCAAATGGTGATGGCCTGCCACATGAACTTGTTGACAAGGCTTCACTGGAGGTGAAAAGCGTTCTGCCACTATTAAGAACGGACACAGAGTCCCTCATCCAGCGTTTCAAGCAAGCGATTACTGAACTTCAGGGATCTCCAACCAAATCTAGCTTCCCGAAGCCTCCTCGTGTGCCCGCCCAGTGGAGTGCAAATGACCCGAACACTATCCTGCGAGTTTTGTGCTACCGGTACGATGAGGCGGCCACAAAGTTCCTCAAGAAAACATACAAGTTTCCAAAGAAGCTTTGATTTGTGTATGTCTGCTGCCTATCGCCTATGCAAAATTGAGGTAATAAGGAAACGCTTCCAGTTCTCATGTTTGTGCTGCCACCGCGTGAAGAAAAAATTAAGTAGTCAGATTGTGTGTGTGTGTGTGTGTGTTCATAAGACGAGTTATTTTTGCCGATCCTGGAGTTTTTGTAGGCGTGTCAGCTTGCTTGCGGGTATCTTGGAATAAAGCATATACTCATGTGTGAATAAAGCATATACTCATGTGTGAATAAGCACAAATATGATCATACGAGTGCAGGGCATAAACTACAGAATAAGGATTATATGTTTGCGCTGCGCACCTGTAATATCTGGGCTGTTTGAAATCGTTGCTACTTGTGTGTTCGTTTATATGCTGGGCAAACATAACATGAGTTACTTATTGACTCCTATGAAGAAAGGCATTCTGATAAGAGCTCTAAATTTACCACAAGACAGAAATAGCATTATTCTGCAAGTACAAGACATCTAATCATCGATTACATTGGGTGACTAGCAAATACTAGTATGTTGGAACTAGTGGCTGGAATTATGTCCTGGCCTTGTGGTTCAACTTGGCATCTGCTAACCAACATCACACCGTCCCATCCACTGAAACCTCCCACTGCAATCATCTGCAAACCAACTCCTTTTTGGCTTATTTTTGTTCTTGTATGCTGTTATTGGCGACGCTAACGGAATGGTTGCAGTGAGAGGGAAACTGGCAGGTAGGTTAGGTAGGTACCTAGAGAAATGGCGCTGACGAAGATCATGGAGGACAGTATGAAGATGATAAATGATGCCCGCTCTAACACCAATTGATCAGCTTCCTTGCGACCCTCTAGCCAACAATCGCCGCAGCAAATGCCAGGTTGGTGAAGAAGAGAGCTGCACAAATTTCAGACAAAGGTAGAAGAAGAAGAAGAGAGAGAAGAAAAAAAAACAGATAGGGTTCTCTGAATACGAAGATAATATCATACAATAAATTGTGAGGACCATCGCTCCAGCTACCGCTCGGGGCGCAGCGGCTGGCGACACGTCTTCACCTACCGCCATTAATGGCAATTACCACCACCCACCGCCCGCCCCCGAGCTGCCCCACCGCAAATCCCCTCCATCACCGCTCGGCCTCGAGTCTCCCCTCCATTCCCAGCCACCAACGCGCGGCGACGAGCCCCATCCCCGTCCGCCAGAGTGCCGCGACTACCTCGGGTGCTCTTCCCCTCCCTCGGCCTCTCCTCTTCCTCAACATCTCGATGGCGGGCGAGAGAAGAAGGATCCGAGTGCGGCGACTCCGTGCGGAGATGGTGTCGCCACCGCGGGCCCTCGGCGCTCCAACTCCGATGATGCTTCTGACATCAGCAGAGCTTTGTTCGGCGGAGGCCCGCGCGGAGATGCTGTGGGTGGTTCGAGGGAAGTTCCCGGATCGGACAATCTGGCCGGGGATTATGGTGGAGATAATCCGCATGGCGACCTTTGCGGAACGAGCACTTTCTGCGGCGACGACGGAGGCATGGACTACGAGCTCGTGTATTGGGTGATGCGGGAGGCAGAGGATTCGGATCCAGGAGTGGCTAGGAAGTGGAGCCGATTCAAGTCATCGATTCCGTTCCTCCTCAACATCAACCCGTCGCCGGTGCTGGAGCTATCCCAGATTCCTCGCGAGGAGCTGCCGCCGGGGGTCAACCCTCCTCAAGCCAGTTGATCCCGCGGGCTCCCGGCGGGCGTGCTTCGCGGCGGACCACTTCGCGACAAGGACATCAGGCGGGGAAGGAGCTGCGTCATCGCTTCGAACCGCCGCCATGGCCGGGAGATCGAGGGGAGATTCATCCGCGTATTAAGGTGTGTGCTCCTCTTCCTGGTTCTGTTCATGGCTCTCTGGTTCCTAGTTGGAGTAGGGATAGGGACAGGGAAGTTTCGAATAATCAGCAATCCAATATTATTTTTGTTGTTGATGTTCGTGAGGTGTTGCCTGAATTTTTGCCAAAAGTAGCCGAGCCCAGTGTTAGGATTCCATCCCGAGACGCTGGCGAGGTTCGATTTCTGTCGAATACAGGGGATTTGTTAGATAGTTCTAAGAATGGAGTTTCTACTCCTGACACTGTAGATCTGTCAAATAATAACTCTGAACAAGTTGACAGAGGAAATAGAAGTGGAATTTCTACTCCTGTGGTTGTTGTTGGGTCGGTAGGATCCTGTAGTGATCGGGTTTGCAATTCCTTAAATCAAAAGAATGCACCCCAGCAAACGGAATACAGTATGGATGTTCCTGATCAGTTTAGTTCAGACATTGTCACCTGTTTAGGTTGTGTAGATGGAGTTTCTACTTCGAAACAGCATGGGGTGCTGCCCATGAAACCCCTAATAGGTGGGCACATCCAGATGCCATATAATAGTGCCAACCCATCAGGAAATATTGTTCCTGGTGTGGTAATTATGTCAGGTGACTTTTCTGTCTTAAACACCAGGGATTCTGCTTTAGGAGTTTGTACTCCTACTGGTGCTCTTATGTCTGATGGACATAGAGTCGAACCAGATCAGTACAGATCTAGTTGAGAGCTTGGAGATGGAACTGTGGGTCCAATTAAAAATGGGGCACTGACGGTGGGGTCCTCTGAGGATAGACGCAGCCACCCACCAAAAATCCCTACCAGTGGGCCCAAACCAGTTCCCCCTCCCCTCATAAGTGGATGTGTGGTTGGGAGGAAAGCGCAGTCTAGGAATACGTCTTCCCTTGTGGGACCCAACTGGGATGAAACAGTGGAGGAGTACTTTGGGCAACTGTGGGTTATTCCTTCCCCTATATCCCGTCGTCCCTCTCCTCCCTCCCAGCCGCCCCCAGTGAACCCTAACCCTCCCTTCCCAAAAACATTCTGGATCAGGAAGGATCTTTTTAGATCCAGAGTGTTCTCTAAGGATGACTGTTTCCCTGTTAAGAGATTAGGCAGATTTGATCCTGTCCCAACTCTATTCAAGATCTCGGTGGAAGGAGTTGGCCCTGGATCTCTCTCCTTTGCTGAGGTGGTGAAGGGGAACATGGATCCACGTCGTCAACAACAGCAGCGACCTCCCCGTCGCCAACCCAGCAAGAAGGCTGCTCCTGAGCAGAAAGATCAACCCCTCCCTCAACAACCTCCTCCCCCTGTGGCTGCTAAGCCTGTTCTGAATAAGGGGGGAGGGGGGGGGGGGGCGGGAAGAACCAAGCAGGTGGGGGTAACCCTGCCCAGACTGCTCCTTTGGTCCCTGTGATCCCAGCTCCTCCTCCTGTCCAAGCATTAGATCCCAGGTATAAGGAGATGACTTGCTTTAATTGCAGTTGGGCGGGTCACTATATTGGCAATTGTGTTGAGCCCAAGAAATGCTTTATTTGTGTGGGTGGACATAATGTCAATAACTGTGCTGCTTGGGCTCGTCAACATCCTACAGGCACATACTTTGGAAGTGTTGCAGTTGGGTTAGGTTTTTATCATGTGGATGTCCCTGTGGCGGTAGAATCTAGTTGGATGAACTACAAAAATTGCGCTCTGCTCCATGTTGTGAGAGGTGAGGTTTCTGCCTCTGAGTTATTGATGCAACTAAATGGTATCTTCTACAAAAACAAGGAATGTCCTTGGCAGATGAGGGAGCTTGAAGAGAAAAAATTTCTCCTAAGGTTTCCTCCGTGGAAAAATGTAGAGGACCTGATTGAGTTCCCACCTTTTGATCTGCCTATTGATGGGGTTTCTGTAAAGGTGGCTGAATGGCAAGGTATGCTAAATCCTTATGGAGAATTGATTGAAGCTTGGGTGTAGATAGAAGGCATTCCACCTAAATGGTGTGCGTGGAAAGTCTTTGCTCAAATTACCTCTTGCTTTGGCATCCTTGTGGATGTGGACTGGAATGGTATTTTTAAGAGCTTTTATGAAACTATCCGTGTGAAAGTTGCATGTAGAGACCCAGCCAAGATTTCTTTTGAGAGGTTAGTAGAAATGAAGAAGAAGCTCTATGTACTTTTCTTCACGGTGGAGGGATTTGATCAAATTGGAGATGAAGGAGGTGATGGAGATGATCCTAATGATGATGGGTTAGACAATGATAAGGATGAGGAAGAAGATCTGGGAGGTAATGACCTAACTGACAAGGATAGTGTGGAGGATGAAGCTGATCCAATAGATGAACTAGATATGGCCAACTTTACTAAGAATAATACCTCAGGTTCTGCTACTAATAGCAAGCAAAAAAGTGTTGTTTCTGAAGTGGTTTCCCACCCCCAGCCTATGTTAGATGGTGAACATGCAGCTTCTGTTCAGAGTTGCAAGCCAGTTTATTCTACTAGTAACAAACAGATTGGAGTTGTTTCTGCAGCTGAGTTCCATCCTCAATTTATGTGAGATGGAGACCATGAAAACTTTCTGAAAGAAATTAAATCTAATGATATTATGGCCAACAACCCAGATGACATTGTGGAGGACATGGTGGTCTCTCCTATGAGGATATCCACTTATCCTGGTGTAATTCCTATGTCTGCCCATATGGACTACTGCTCTGAACAGTTAATTTTTTTGATATGGCTGAATCTGATGAGGAATGTATGGACAAATTTCCACAGATGCAATGCCTCCCTGATGAGATGATTAAAATCTTCAGCTCCACTAAGAGATCTCTTCTTGATACCTTGGAACAATCTGAATCAGAAAAGAAAGGGAAATTTCACGAGGAATCTTCTAAATGGGGTCCAGTTCTATCCATCAGGCCTAATACTAGAGGACATGGGGACATCAGTATTATGGATAAAGCTAAGGAGTATCAAAAGAAGAAAAATCTGGAGATTCCCAAGACTTCAAAAGGTAACTCCTTATCCTGTCTTGATAAGAATGTCCTTGCTGCTTATGCTAAGAAAGTGGATGTTTGTCTAGGTAGTAATGATAATGAACTAGATTTTATTATTAACAACATGATAGATGAGGAGAAGAAAAGATGTCTTCAATTTGCGGATCATAACCCGAAGATTGTTCTCCCGGACAATCTAGATGTGGAAAACCAGTTTCAAAGCTCTCCTACGGTTACTATCCCTAATGCTAAAACAGGGGGCACTGCTGTTTTAGTTTTAGATAGTCGAACTCTTCTTACTAAAGGCAAGCCTTGTGGCTTATCCCATCCGTTTAAGATCTCATGATTGGTGCCTTTTGGAACATTAGAGGTCTAGGGCAGCATGGCAAATTACAGTGCCTAGGAGACTTTATTAGTAAACATAGAGTTGATTTTGTGGGTTTCTTTGAAACCAAAAAAGAGATTATTGAGAACCACATGCTGAAGACCATTGCTAGTGGGGGGGGGGGCTTTTGCTGGCACACTCTCCGTGATGTTAACACTGCCGGTGGCATCCTTGTGGGCCTTAGGAATAGTATTTTTGAGATAGTAGGTGTTATTAATAAGAAGTTCTGCATGATTATTACTGTTAAGAATAAAGATGATGGTTTTGTTTGGCAATTGATTGCTGTCTACGGTACTGCCTACAACGATAAGAAAAATTGAGTTCATTGCTGATTTACATGATATCATGTCCCAAATGTCCTACCCGTGTTGTTTGGTGGGGATTTTAACCTTGTTAGATCTAACATGGACAAGAACAATGGGCTGATTAATAATCAATCTTCATACTTGTTCAATGATTGGATTAGCAAATGGGGCCTCATGGAGATCAAGATAGCTAATAGGAGTTTTACCTGGAGTAACAACCAAATTGATCCTATTTTTGCGACGATTGATCGGGTCCTTGTTTCCACTTCTTGGGATACTCGTTTTCCCTTGTCTGTGTTATCTGCTCTTCCTCGGGTTGGAAGTGACCATACCCCTCTTTTATTAGATACGAAAGATAGGAGGGTTACCTCCCCCAAACCTTTTCGTTTCGAGAAATGGTGGTTAGACCAACCCGACTTCAAAGATCTAGTGTATAAGACTTGGACTAACACTACTGATTGTAATGTGCCTGTTGAGAATTGGTTGTATAAAACCAGAATCCTCCGGAAAAAGATTAAGGGCTAGAGCATCAATATTGAGGCTGCCCTTATGAAGAAGAAGAAAAATATTCTTCAAGAATTTGATATCCTGGATGTGTTCTATGAAACTAACCGCTTAAATGAAACTGATAGGATTCGTATGGAAGCTATTAAAAATGAACTGGCTGATATTTGGAAAAAAGAAGAGACTGCCTTGTGGCAGCGGTCCAGGGATAGAAAGATCTTAGATGGGGATAAGAACAACAAATATTTCCATGCTTTAGCTAATCATCATCATAGGAAGAATCACCTCTTTGAGCTTATGGGAGACAATGGCCGTGTACATTCTACTAAAGAGATGTTGGGGATTGCCACATCTTTCTACAAAAATCATTTTGGTTTTGAAGAAAGATATAATATTAGTCTGGGTCCTTCCTTTTGGAAGGATGATGAATTAGTTACTCAGGAGGAAAATGATGTGCTCCAGCAAGATTTTTCTGAAGAAGAAATTAAGAATGCCATTTTCAGTTCCTATGCACATGGTGCACTAGGTCCTGATGGCCTTTCCTTCCTGTTTTATCAGGTTTTTTTGGGATCTGATTAAAAATGATTTTATGGCAATGGTTAGGGATTTTGAAACGGGAAAACTGGATATTTATAAACTGAATTTTTCCATCATTGTTTTAATTCCCAAAGAGGTTGATGCAAAAGAAATGAAGAAGTTCAGACCTATTAGTCTTGGGAATTGTGCAGTTAAGATCCTAACTAAGGCCATGACTACCAGATTATCCCCTATTGGGGATAGACTGATCTCCTCAAACCAAACTGCCTTTATTAAAGGAAGATTTATTTTGGAGAGTGTGGTTTTGGCCCATGAAGTTATCCATGAGATCAAGAGATCCAAAACCCAAGGGCTTGTGCTCAAACTAGATTATGAGAAAGCATATGATAGGGTAAGCTGGGAATTTCTTTTTGACATGCTCAGATCTAGGGGTTTTGGGATCAAGTGGATTTCCTGGATCAAAAGTGTTATTCTTAAAAGTACTTTCAGTGTCCGTATTAATGATGAAACTGGCCCATATTTTGTGGGTGATAAAGGTCTCAAACAAGGGGATCATATATCTCCTCTTCTTTTCAACTTAGTGGCTGATGTGTTTTCCAAAATGCTGTTTAAAGCTGCTCAACAGGATTTGATTTCGGGGCCTCTACCTCATGTGGTTAATGGAGGGATTGTCAGTCTACAGTATGCGGATGACACTCTTCTATTTTTAGCTAACTCAAAAGACAAAGCTAGAAATTTTAAATGGTTTCTGTCCTGTTTTGAAAACCTTTCTCGTATGAAGATTAATTTTCATAAGAGTGACCTTCTCACCATTAATATTGAGGAAGAAGTTGCTAAATCTTTTGCCCAAATTTTTAGTTACAAGATTGGTTCTTTTCCCATCAAGTACTTGGGGGTTCCCCTTCATTTTGATAAATTACGTAGAGAGGATATACAACCTATCATTGATAGAATTATCAGTTGTATTTCTGGTTGGCTCGGTCAACATCTATCTTACAGAGGCAAATTAATACTACTTTGCTCTTGTATAGTTAGTATACCTGCCTATTTGATGGTGGTGATTAGGTTCCCTAAATGGGCGATATATGCTATTAATTCCCAAATGGCACATTTCTTCTGGGGGAATGTAGGTGACCAACACAAGTATCATTTGGATAATTGGGGCCTGATTACCAGGAAGAAAGTTTTTGGGGCATGGGGATACCCAACTTAAAAGAATTTAATATGGCCCTCCTAGCCTCCTGGAGGAGAAGGTTTTTGGACCCACAACCTAAAGACTGGAAAAAAGTTATTTCTTTCAAGTATAACACTCTTGCCCCTAATATCTTTTGGGCTAAAGCTGAAAATGGCTCCTCCTTTTGGAAGAGTGTCATTTGGGCATTAAATGCCTCAAAGAACTTTTACAAGTGGATTGTTGGCAATGGGAAAAATATCAAATTTTGGCATGATATATGGTCTGGAGATTCTTCCCTCAAAGTGCAGTTTTGGGATTTGTATTCCATTTGTAACCAACCTGAATGCACCATTTCGCAAGTATGGGATGGGGTTACTCTCAAACTCTCTTTTAGGAGATGTGTTGATTACAATGGGTTGTTTAGATGGAATCAGTTGCTCGAGACTATGCAAGCTGTCCACTTATCAGAGGCTCCAGATACCCCCATCTGGATGTTAGAAAAAAGTGGTATATATTCAGTAAAATCTTTCTATCATGCGATAAATTTTGGGGGTGTGGTTTCTACCATTGGAAAAAATATGTGAAGAATTCTTTGCCCTCAAAAGATCCATGTGTTCCTGTGGCTGTGTGTGTATAACAAGGTGCTGACTAGGGACAATTTAGCTAAGCGTAGGAATATTAATGATCCTACTTGTCTGTTTTGTAATGAAATGGAATCGGTGCAACATCTATTCTTTGATTGTGTGGTGGCTAGATGTGTGTGGAAACTGTTCTCTGTTTCTTTTCCAGAGTATGATATTTCCTGTTTTAAAGACGTTTGTGCCTTGTGGCAACTAAACAAGAAAATACCTGTGCAAAATATGATTGTTGCGGCTTCCTTGTGGAGCTTATGGAGATTGAGAAATGATTTTTGTTTCCAGGGTCGTTCATGGAGAAGTCTAGCCTGCATCCTTGTGAAACTGCGAACTTTTCTTCGCCATTGGGCTGTGCTTTGCGACGACACACAGGAGGAGCTCCTTCGCCAATTCGTCGCTAAGCTGGACAAATTCAAGGGAGAATTGTTGCGCATCGCTTGGTTGTAGCCTCTAGTATTGGAACTATGAGTTCGTTGTGTCTCTAATATTTGGTGCTAGCCGCTGTAGCTGGATTTCCTGCGTTCAAATGCTTCGCTTTCTAGTTTTCTGGTAGTTTCCGAGCTGAGATACTATGCTGGTTTTGTGGTCTGTATGAAACTTTGTGTGCTCCGATGCTTCAATAAAATGGAGCAGGGGGAACCCCTTTTATTCAAAAAAAAAAATTCGGACAAAAGACAAAAGCAATAAGATAGCAGCAGCTGCCGTAGTAGTACATGATTACTCCACCATAGGAGAAGTAGAGAAAAAGAGACAGTACCGTATGGTACCGGGAACCGTTTCAGGAGGTAGTATTCCACAGCGGCCATGGAAGATGAGAACATCATCGCAAAGCTGGCCGTCACACTTGAGACCTGCACCAGTGTAATGGATTTACCAACAGCTCAAAGATGCGATGAATATATGAACAGTAAAGTAACACTTTTTTTTAACCTGCGGATGGATTCCAGGAAGAGAGGCCCCATGAGGACAAATTCACTGTTTTGACCCTTTTGCCTAACTTCAGCCGGATCTAACCTCAGTCGTATTTTTTTTCCGGTTCTGACCCTTTTTCTACCGTTGGACTCTTTGATGGTAGCGTATGACAACCTATCGCCGAGGTCCCTGTCAGTAGGAAAATAGCCTACCACCGCATGTGTAACCCTAACGCTAGGAGATCGGACGGTAGGCAAGACGTGCACTGTGTTTGTAACTTAGAATTTTTTTATGATAGACGTGCAACCCTTCCTCTAGGGACCTTAATGATAGATTGTTATACTTTACCGTCAAAAGATCCGACGATAGAAAAAAGCTAAATTCAAAAGAAATTTACAGGTCAGATCCGACTGAACTTAAGCAAAATGGTGAAAACACGAAAATTGACAGCCCCATTACGGTGCCCCCGCCGACCCAAGCAGACCGGCGAGGACGCCGGCGGTGACACCAAAGAAGCAGTATATCAATATTTTGTGAGCTTTGGGGCTGGCCTGGTTGTTTGCTCTTGATGATAGCACCCTCTTCCCCTGCACCACTGCAAACCTGCTGCCTGGTACATATGGACACTCCACCTGACACCGGGATTTGCTTACATATCCAACAGGTAAAGGAGTTGTGTTAATGTAACACGCGATGATCCTGGTGGATACGAGATGGTACAAGATGACAACAATATGTACTCTGTACAAGTTTACACTTATGTTAAGACGGAAGAAGTATGTTTTTTCTGTTTCAGCGAAGATGCAAATCGAAAGTGGAGAAAAGAAAAGGATGATGGTTGCAACCTAGAAAGTCGTTTCAAGTTATGCTAGATAGTGATGATATGTTCAGGCAATTTAGCCAGTGACATGGAACATTGAATTCCAGAACCATTAAAGTCCTTACTACGGAATAATATTTTAGGGTTCCGATATACATCACATGTATAACATATTAGACATTCGTCCACACATCATGTGTGGTGTACGCAGGAGACAACCCACACGTTCGTGTTTGAACGAACATTGGAATTGTCCACACGTATGGGTGCAACTACTTCATGCCATACGCCCATCCCCATCTCGTGCGTGTGGCACGAAGCAAATCCGCCTATGCGTCTTGGCGCAACTACGTTAGTTACTCGGGAGATGACACTTTAGTTATCCCGAGGATGGCAACTTTAGTTACCCGGTATATGACAAATGTAATTGTAAAAGCATGGAAACTTTTTCTGTTTTGGTTAATTATAGTTATCGTTGGATGAAACTTTAGTTATCTGGGGATAGTTGTGATGTGCGTTTACCTAGTTGCCATGTATATATGGTTCAACAATAGTTGTCATGTACAATTATTTTTGTGGTGACATGCTAACACACATATAAGAACTTCAAAGTAAAGCAAGTAAGATATGCAATTCAATTCAAGACTATACCAAGCAAGAGTTAATATCTAATATTGAAATTAGCAAAGTAAGAACATAAAGGTGCAAGAGCCCTCGCTGTCCGTGACTTGAATGTCTTCAAATGATGTTTGCGTGCAAGAAGTGGGAGATGGGTTGAGATCATAAAATATTTTTTTAATTGAGAACTCAATCTACTAAACTTCACACTTAGTCTCCAACCATAATTGTCATGTATGATTAATCATAGTTGTCATGTGTGTTTACCTGGTTGTCACGTACGCGCAGCTGTAGTTGTCATATAGCAACGAATCATAGTTGTCATGTATGTTTACCTAGTTACCACATACATATAATTGCAGTTGTCATCTAGCAACGTACGAGCCCGTATGTGCGAAGAGCAGTTCACCCATATGCGCGTGGACTAGGTGATGATTGTGTGGGCAGAAACTCGTTCGCTCACACGATGCAACTGGCAACTGCGCGCTACGGGTCGTGTGGGCGAACTCTCCAACGCCCATATACATGATGATGCTTACGTGATACTGAAATTTTAACATGGATCGACACGTGTAGGTGAAATGTAAACATGCCATATGTATAAATATTATCATTTGGACATATAATTGGCGGCGAACAGCCTCACAATGTGCAGGTAGAAGAGCTAATGAATCTTGGGGAGAAGGGCTTGGCAAATTGTGTGCGATGATCTCCGAATGGTGTTGTTTCAAATCAGACGCAAAACAAATTAGATGCATTTTGACCCCTTCAAGTGTTGGGAACTGAGAAAAGAAAAATGAAAGCATTGGAAAAAGAAAATGACATTGTAATAAAAGTGCATATGGGTGGATGTCATTTTTACGAAGCCAATCTTAAAAATGACAATGTTGTAAAGCCCAATATTGAAAATGACAAATAGTCGATTTTCTCCCAAATTTCATGGGCTAGCGTACAACAAAATGCATCAAATTAGGGAGCACATAAAGGTCAGACGCCTCAAAGTTATTTTACTTTTGGTTGATTTTCTTTATCTCCTGATTGGAGAACGAACGCTTGGAGGCTGAGCTTCAAGGAGCTTGAAATTTTTGAAAAAATCAAATTTTAAATTTTTTGGTTTCAAAAAAACTAAAAAAATATAAATAAAGAAGGATGTTATGTGTATGTGTGTAAAATTTTTGGATGAAATACCTTGAAATACGATCTGCATAAAAAAGATAAATTCATGGCGTGAAACGATGAATAGTATCATGTGTTAAAAAACTTTAGATTTGTTTTTTTTGTACAATCCTCATTGCAACGTATTTTTTTAAATTTACACACATGTGTGTTACACCCTCACTTATCTCTGTATTTTTTAAAATGTAAAAACATGAATTTCTACAAATTTTGAATTACAAATTTAAAGGCCTCCATAGAGGCCGAGCTCCAAAAGCAATTTCCGTCCCGATTGTTGGATTAAAACCCAACGGCACATGTTCTTCTCCCTCCTTCAGCCTGTCTTCTTCCTCCCACCCCACCCACCCCTCCCTCATACCCCCGCCTCTCCTCTACATATCCTGATGAGGCCTCACCAGCGACGCTGCTGCATCCCCGTCTCAAGCTCGGGCTCTGCCTAATCTGAGCGGCACGCAAAACAAAAAAGCCCCTCTCTCACCTTGTGAACCATCATTTCTTCTCTTCAAGAATCGTCCAACGCTCCCAGATTTCTCACGCAACTGAGAAATAGCAAATCCGACGAAATTAACACGACATGCATCCCAGATACTGGCGATTCACGCGTCAGAGGGGAAGTGCATACATAACGGGTCACAACCGTCACAGCCAAGCTAGCTTACAACTTAAATTCCCCGGGACAAAATAGGTAATATCACTAGGAGTCATAGAACTTGTTGTGGATCTTCAATTTGATGTTAAAACTTTAAAAATACGGATTTATGGTCACCCAACTTGCATTCTCGTCCAAATACGGTCACTTCATCCGTATCATGCACTTCGTGATGTGCCAACATGACTATGGCCCGCTGTGAGTAACCAGACTGACGCGTGTTTATTTTTGGAGAAAGATCCCTGCATTATATTTAATTGTGTGAATCCCCTACCAAGCATGTGTGGGCCCCGCTTGACAGCATGATAGATGTATAAATCTATCCTTGACATGTGGGTCCCACGTGGTGGTGTGAGAGAAATATGATGGAGTGAGAGAAGTGAGATTAAAAAAGGACATTGGAGAGGCTCGAACTCACGACGCCATCTACGCACATGCCAACCACTGCAACAAGCACAATATCACGTCTATGAAAAGATTGTCCTCTCTTATTGCACAATGAAAGCAGGATTTAGCTGATATTTTCACGTCATTCTATGGTTTCCACCATTATTCTTTTTTACAATTTTAGCTGATATCTACTCCCTCCATTCCTAAATTTAAGTTTTTTAAAGATTTCATTAAAAATGAAGCAAAATAAATGAATTCATACTCTTAAATATATTTATATACATATCTATATAGTATATTAGTTGAAATTTTAAAAAGATTTATGTTTAAGAACAGAGGAAGTATATGCAAAAAATGCACTAGGAAGAGACTCAGAACTCGCAAGACGAGGCACCTAGCGGATGTGCAGTACTACATTCTGTCAGGTGCACAAATTTTGTTCTTTTCTAGTTTCAAATTTCTATATTTTAATGCCAAATTTTTTTTAAAATACGTTTGAATAAATTCGGGCAAAAAACCCCGCTCATCCTCGAGTAGTCATCCTTTTTTGCGGGAACGAGTAGTCGTCCTTGCCCGCATATAAAATTATGTGTTTCTCCTTAGACACATAAACAAGTATGTATTTTGAAATGACAAAAAATCTGCTCACCTTCGAAATGGTCGAAAATTCTCTCAGACAAATCAACGGATATTTTGTTTGAATTCAAACAATTTAAAATCTAGATGAAAGAAAAGAATGAGCGGAGTGAAAAATTCTCCACCCCCTAAATTCGTTTAGATAACTCAATATTGGAGCAAGCTTATAGCTAACATCATCGATGTCTTTATGTATGGTTGAATTATGGTTTTCCCGGCTAGAAAACAAATTTATTTGTTGGTTTATCGATACAATAGCGTATACATTTACGTACTACACATCAAAGGACATGTACTGTGGTATTTAGCATTAGCGACGGGGTTAGGAGGTTGCTAGTTTGAATCCTCATGATGCCATTAATTTTTTGCATTTACCGGTGCTTATTATGTGTGAATCATTAGTACATAATCATCAAAAAGCTCAGGGTGTTTTCGCAAAAAATAAACGTCACACCTAACGTCTCTGTGATCAACCGTCGTTTCCAATGGGACCACATGAGTGGTGGATACGCCCGGATACATGCTTTGTGACCGTATTTGCATGAAAACGCTTAAATAATCATAAATTCATATTTTTAAAGTTTTAGCATCAAACTGAACATCGAGAGCAAGTTCTATGACTCCGGATAATATTACCTCGGGACAAAACACATAGTTGAACAAATTGTGCATATAAAACTTGAACATACAATAACAACATGAAAGGCTTTGTAATCTCTATCGATCATTACCGGCCACACATGGTGATAAGTGGTTCCGTGGATCCCCCGGCATGTGAGAAGTTGGACCTCACGAGCTCCTCGCCCCTAGCTAGCTCCCCACCCAGCGCAGTCGGCCACTCCGACCGCGGCGGACACTTAGCCCCAGCCGCTGCCTGCTCCGGGCAGGGGCTCCTCCTGGTGGCATGGGTCCGTCGTGCTCTCCGCGTTGCAGCACGGGCGGTAGTCCTCATGCACCCCCTCCGACGCCTGCTAGTCCGGTCTCAGCGCTGGATCCTCAGCTGCGTCTCTCGGAATCCGAGACAAATTTGGCTTCTCCGCCACATGTGTTCCTCCACGACGAAGGATCTGGCTGCATCCCATCCCCACCGCAGATCCCGCCCCCTTCAGCTCTCCATTGAGGGAAGCAGCGACAAAATTGACAATTCTAACCCCCGCGTTGAAAGAAATCGAATGCTAAACCCTCCGCGAAAGAAATTCACCGTGCTGACCCTTTTGTGTGGCGCTCGACGCCTAGGCGCCACACTACACTATGTAACGCCTAAGCCGTCGGCGCCACATCCCCGTCCACGCTGGCACTTGTGGCCCCACACCCCGGAAGTGCGGCGCATAAGGCTCAGGCGTTGCACACATTGAAGAGTGGCGTCGAGCTCTTAGGCGCCACACATGCACTTATCCAGCCACGGGCCGGCCCCCTCCCCCACCCACTCCCATTCGTTTTCCCCCAACCGACAGCAGCGACGGCTGCCTCTTCTCCTCATCTCAATCCCCTCTTCGAAATGCTTCAGATCTGTTGATTTCTTCCGTGGATTTGTCCCACAAACTTGTCAAGGAGGTAATCTCTTCCATTTCCCATCTTTCTATCCAAAAAGTATTGCATATTTTTCAGATTTGTATTAGTTAGGTTGAGAGCCATGTTTTAATTGGATTTTAAATATGGATGAGGAGTTATTTCTATTTTATGAATCCTAGATGAGTACTTTTGGTATATGACTATTCCTATGAGTAGATGGTGTGGATTTTATGAGGAAATGAGTACATGACTTTTTTTTGAAGATGAGTAGATTCTTATGAGTATTTGTTTTAGTAATATGTAGATGAGTGGATTAGTAGATGACTATTTCTATATGTAGATGAGTACATTACTATTCTTATATGAGTAGGATGAGTAGATGAATATTCCTATTCCTATATGTACATGACTAGATTCATATTCCTATATTAGTAGATGAATATATATGAGAAGTTAGTTGAATTATTTTTTTGTGATATGTAGGATGGTGTGGCTTTTGGATGATGCATATGACGTTGAACACCGGGCCTACTTGATGTCAGAGAAGGGGATGGTAAGTACAACATATTATTATGTTCAAAAATCATGTATTTATTTAATAAGATCAAACCTTAATCATATCACTCCTCTATGTTTGCAGAAGCTTATGCCGTTGAAGATTCGGTCTCACAGGGCATCGACTGTCATGTCGTATGATGAGCGGTACACACCATACATCGAGATGACACGACTCCTTCCATTCATTCAGCTTGTGAGTCAGTCAACGCCCAACCTGAATGATGCGGCAATCAGTGCACTTACTGATCGATGGAGGCCGGAGACCCATAATTTTCACCTCCGAACCGGAGAGATGACAGTGACTCTTCAAGATGTTTTCATGATCACCGCACTTCCGATCTAGGGGAAGCCTCTTTCTATGAGCACCGATTCTGAGGGATGGCGGCAACAAATGGAGGCCCTTATTGGTACGTCACCTCCAGAGCCGGAGGTAGAAGATGGACGGAAGAAAGATAGTGTTCCGACTGGCGCTCCTTTCACTTGGATTGCAGCCAACTTTGTTCATTGTCCCGAGGACGCGAATGACGAGGTGATCCAGACTTATGCTCGCTTGTACATGTGGTATGTTATCTCTAGGACTATATTCGCTCACGGCATTGGCAAGAATGCTCAATGGATGTGGCTGAAGGCATTGACTGTTTCCGACAACAAGTTCAACTAGGGGTCGGCCGCATTGGCCTACTTGTACCGGCAGGTAATACATTTTTAATAATAAGTTTTTGTTTGTCTTTTACTTTTGTGCTTAACTGATCCATGCTTGTCTTTACTTGTAGTTGGACGAAGCTTGTCGCAGGTCCACAAAATACGGCGGAATTGTTGGTTGTATGCTCCTACTTTCGGTATGGAGCTGGGAACGCCTTCCTGTTGAACGCCCTAAAGATGCAACCTTCAAGCCCTAGGATGACCATGACAACCATGTACGGCTTCCTACCTGGGCTTACAAGTGGGACGTGGTATCGGAGGTGACGAGCGATGTGAATCTCTTGTACAAGCAATACACGAACGAGATGGATTCTCTTACCGCCGAGCAGGTAAACATCACAGAGCTGACTCCTTAAATGTAAGGAAAAAATGAATTGTGCCTTTTTGTTGTGTTGTAGGTGGAATGGCAGCCATATGGTGTCGAGCCAAGCTTTGGTGATGCACACACGTTCCATCTCAATCCAATATGCTTGCAGGAAAAAGATCTTTGGCTAATGCGTTGTCCATTGATATGCAACACAATAGGTTCAAACATACATAATAGGTTGAACAACACAATAGGTTCAAACATACATCATAGGTTCAAAGATACATAATAGGTTCAAAAGTACATAATAGTGGAGTTTCATAGTAAGATCCTCGAACAATGGTGTCCGGTGATCCCGCCCTAATACCTTCCTGAAAGCTTCAGCCTCCTTTGCCGTGAACCCTTCCTCATCAACTTCTTCATCGGGACCCTCATCATCCGACTCGGATGCATAGCCATGTGAGTACGGAATAGAATGGTTCATTGTCTCTGCAAATTATATTTTTCCAAATCACCAAGGCTGTTGTCATGGAGAACAATATCATCATTCTCATCATCATCATGCTCATCATTCTCCTCTAGCAATGGTTCATGTTGGATACTCAATTGTTGTGCTGAAAGAGGTTTAATGTTGGCCTCTTCGTTGATGCGTGGAGGACTTGCTTCAACAATCGGAGAGGCAACCCAAGTCAAATCCAAGTGCAAGTTAGGAACATTTATTTTGATGGAAAATAACCCAAGAGCCTTGTCTAGTGATTCGGCCTCCGTATCCTTGTATGCAAGCCAACGTTGCTCGGAGTTGACACGCATGGTCTTCCAACAAATGTGCATTCCGAATCCCACATTATGCCTACCATCAAACTCAACAAAATCACTTGGTTCCATCCAATTCAAATCCTTTCGGACTTGTTCCAACAATTCAGCATAGCTAGGACAGAAATCGAACACCATGTCAAGCTCATCCAGGTCTGGATCAATATTTCCTTTTAAAAAGGCATCCTTGTCCACGTGATGAACATAAACACATGTTCTTCCCATCCCTAAACAACACAACATACAATATTTTCTATAAGCAATCATCCAAATACTACAAAATCTACAAAATACCTATTCCTAACATCCAAACATACATAATCCTAACCCCATCTTACCCCTAACCCTAACACAACCATAATGAAAACATCCAAAAAACCCTAATCCTAACCGCATCATACCCCTTATCCTAACATACAAACAAATGCAACAATATCATATACATCCCAAATTTCATGAAGAACTAGGGTTTCCTCACATTTGCAAAAAAGTCACCAAATGAGATTTTTTTTGGGATGAGAAGGAGGGGATCGGGGGAGGGGGGATTAACTTAGGGGAGGGATTGGACACGAAATGCCTGAACCAAACCTTCAAATTTGTTGATTTGGAGAGGGATTTGAGGAAGGGGCGATTTCAACTCGAGCTGTGAAGACTCTGGTGAAGGGGGTGAACGGGGAGGGGGTGGGGAGGGGGCCGACCTGTGGCTGGATAAGTGCATGTGTGGCGCCTAAGAGCTTGGCGCCACACTGCAGCGTGTGCAACGCCTGAGCCTTAGGCATCGCATTGCCGAGGTGTGTGGACACCAGTGCGAGCATGGACGTGTGTGTGGCGCCAACGGCTTAGGCGTCACACAGTGTAGTGTGGCGCCTAGGCGTCGGGCGCGACACAAAAGGGCCAGCTCGGTGAATTTCTTCCGCGGAGGGTTCAATATTCGATTTCTTTCAGCGTAGGGGTCAAAATTGTCCATTTTGCGGGCAGCAGCACCCCGACCCGATGGATCTGGCTGCGCCCCCTTACCCGCGCCTTAAATCCATTGTTGTCGCCTCATCCCCCTTTGTTGATCTTGCCGTTTCAGGCATGCATGGGGATTGGACCGAGGTCAATCACCAGAAAGGCCGGCGCCCAACCTACGGACCGTCGGATCCGAGCTCGCACCTCCAGGAGCTCCCTCCTTCACGCCGCGAAGTATTCAATGGAGACCCTGCCCGACAGGCCTTCTTAAGTCGCTTCCGTGGCCGCTGCTTGAGATGTCTTAGCAAGCGCCACTGTCGCGTCGACTGTAGAGACCCAATCCACTACATCATCTGTGAGCAGCCAGGACACATTGGCAAGCAGTGCCCTCAAACTCCATGCAATCGGGGCAGGGGTGGCCGGCCAAGAATCGTCTTGGTCCTATTCCCACACAGACCTCGGTCCACTCCCGCCTGATCTACCCGGCGCCCTCGGCTTCCGTAGCCATGCTGGACTCCGCCTCCGCCGCCCTGCTCCACCATGTTGGTCCGTCACGCCGTCCTCGCTCAAGCAATTCCATCGCCATGTGGACTCCAGTGGCTGAGCAGGCCATTTTCTTACCCCGACACCATGCCGTCACCCTCCGTGCCACAGATAGAGTGACTGCCACGTCCCCTGCTACCTCTTGAGCTTCCATGGGTTTTTCCCTTGAAGAGGAAAGGGTGATGCAGCATAGTAGCAGTAAGTATTTCCCTCAGTTTGAGAACCAAGGTATCAATCCAGTAGGAGTATCAATATGATGCACCAATGTACCTGCGCAAAAACAAAGAAACTTGCACCCAATGCTATAAAGGGGTTGTCAATTCCTTCATGATTATTTTCAAGGTGAGATCTGAAGGTGAAAAGTGCAACAAAGTAATTTTGTGGAACTGAAAATAGAATGTGAAGTAGACCCGGGGGCCATAGTCTTCACTAGAGGCTTCTCTTATGATAGCAAGTATTACGGTGGGTGAACGAATTACTGTCGAGCAATTGATAGAATCGCGCAAAGTCATGATGATATCTAAGGCAATGATCATACATATAGGCATCACATTGGAGACAAGTAGACCGATACTTTCTGCATCTACTACTATTACTCCACACATCGACCGCTATCCAGCATGCCTCTAGTGTATTGAGTTCATAACAAACAGAGTAACGCCTTAAGCAAGATGACATGATGTAGAGGGGTAGATTCACGCAATAGATATAAACCCCATCTTTTTACCCTTGATGACAACAACACGATGCATGCCTCGCTACCCCTTATGTCACTGGGTGAGGACACCGCACGGTATGAACCCAAAACCAAGCACTTCTCCCATTGCAAGAATTATAGATCAAGTTGGCCAAACGAAACCCACAACTCGAAGAGAATTACAAGGGTACGAAATCATGCATATAAGAGATCAGAGGAGACTCAAATAATATTCATAGATAATCTGATCATAAATCCACAATTCATCGGATCTCGACAAACACACCGCAAAAGAAGGTTACATCGGATAGATCTCCATGAAGATCATGGAGAACTTTGTATTGTAGATCCAAGAGAGAGAAGAAGCCATCTAGCTACTAGCTATGGGCCCAAAGGTCTGTGGTGAAATACTCACGCATCATCGGAGAGGCAATGGTGTTGATGAAGAAGCCCTCCGTGTCCGAATCCCCCTCCGACAGGGCACCAGAATGGTCCCCAGATGGGATCTTGCAGAGGCAGAAGCTTGCCGCGGCGGAAAAGTATTTTCGTGGCTCTCTCTGGTGGTTCTGGATTTTTAGGGAATTTATAGGCGAAAGAAGTAGGGCAAAGGAGCCATGTGGGGCCCACAAGTCTGGTAGGCGCCCCCCCGTCCGCGGCTAGGGGGCTTGTGAGCTCCCCCCGGGTCCTTTGCCTTGGTTCTCAAGTTCCGTGCGTATCTTGTGTTACGGAAAAAAATCATTCCGCAGGTTTTATTCCATTTGGACTCTGTTTAATATTCTTCTCTAAAAAGGGTCAAAAACACGGAAAAATAGAAACTCGCACTTGGCACTGAGTTAATAGGTTAGTCCCAAAAAATATATATAATAGCATATTCATGCATACAAAACATCCAAAGTTGACAAGATAATAGCATGGAACCATAAAAAATTATAGATATGTTGGAGACGTATCAAGCATCCCCAAGCTTAACTCCTACTCGTCCTCGAGTAGGGAAGTGATAAAGACCAAATTTTTGATGTGAAATGCTACCTAACATATTTCTCCTTCGTAACTTCTTTCTTGTGGCATGAATGTTCAGATCCGTAAGATTCAAAACAATAGTTTACTATTGACATGAAAACAATAGTACTTCAAGCATAGTAGCAAAGTGATCATGAACTTTTGAAATAACAAGGCCAAAGAAGTTATCCCTACAAAATCATATAGTCTGGCTATGCTCCATCATCCCCACACAACGAATTTAAATCATGCACAACCCCGGTATTGGCCAAGTAATTGTTTTCACACTCGTACTTTCTCAAACTTTTTCAACTCTCACGCAATACATGAGCGTGAGCCATGGATATAGCACTATAGGTGGAATAGAGTGTGGTGGAGGTTGTGAGGCAAAAAGGAGGAGATGGTCACATTGACTCGGCATATCAACGGGCTATGGAGATGCCCATCAATAGATATAAATGTGAATGAGTAGGCATTACCATGCAATGGATGCACTAGAGCTATAAGTGTGTGAAAGCTCAAAAGGAAAACTAGTGGGTGTGCACCCAACTTTCTTGCTCACGAAGACCTAGGGAAATTTTGAGGAAGCCCATCATTGGAATATACAATCCAAGTTATATAATGAAAATTCCCACTAGCATATGGGGGTGTCAAAACGAGAGACTCTCTATCATGAAGAACATGGTGCTATTTTGAAACACAAGTGTGGAAAAAGATAGTAGCATTGTGCCTTCTCTCTTTTTCTCTCTCTTTTATTGTTTGGGCTCTTTGGCCTCTTTTTTTGATTTTTTTGGTGAGCATCTTTGGCCTTTTTTTCTCACATGGGACAATGCTCTAATAATGATGATCATCACACTTTTATTTACTTACAACTCAATACTTAGAACAATGACGACTCTTTAGGAAATGCCTCCGGCAGTGTACCGGGATGTGCAATGATCTAGCTTAGCGTTTGACGTTGAAACATCTTGCTTTCGATCTTACGATCATGCAATGGCAATATGAAAGTGACGGCACAAGTCATGAGACGGAACGGTGGGAGTTGCATGTCGATATATCTCGGAATGGCTATGAAAATGCCATAATAGGTAGGTATGGTGGCTGTTTTGAGGAAGGTATATGGTGGGTTTGTGCACCGACGAAAGTTGCGCAGCACTAGAGAGGCTAGCAATGGTGGAAGGTGAAAGTGCATCTATACCATGGACTCACATTAGTCATGAAGAACTCATATACTTATTGCGGAAGTTTTATTAGTAATCGAAACAAAGTGCTAAACGCATACTCCTAGGGGAAGGGTTGGTAGGTGTTAACCATCGCGTGATCCCGACCGCCACACAAAGGCTGACAATCAATAAATCAATTATGCTCCTAGTTCCTAACATAGCGGTTCACCATACGTGCATGCTACGGGAATCACTAATTTCAACACAAGTATTTCTAGATTAACAACACCCTACTAACATGACTCTAATATTACCATATCCATATCTCAAAACTAATTGAGAGGAATGAAACTTCTCTTTACTAATCAATGCACTTGAATATGGAAGTTTTTATTATATCCTCTTTGGATGCCTATCATCTTTAGGACTACTTTCATAGCACACGCCACTTACCAAGTTACTTAGAGAGAGCACTCTCAAAAAGATATAAGTGAAGATCGAGAGTTCTTATTTCTTCAAAATATGACACCGCCGTGCTGTAAAAAGATCTAAGTGAAGCACCAGAGCAGAGTTATCTAGCTCAAAAGATATAAGTGATGCACATGCGAGCTAAATTGCCTAACTCAAAAGATATAAGTGAAGCTCAATGAGTATTCTAGCAAATTCACGATGAGTGCATGTCCCTCTCAAAAAGGTGTGCAGCAAGGATGATTGTGACAAAATAAAAAGAAAAGACTCCTATAAAACACGACGCTCCAAGCAAAACACATATCATGTGGTGAATAAAAATATAGCTCCAAGTAACGTTACCGATGGATTGAAGACGAAAGAGGGGATGCCTTCCCGGGGCATCCCCAAGCTTAGGATTTTTGGTGTCCTTGAATTTGGATTGGGATGCCTTGGGCATCCCGAAGCTTAAGCTCTTTCCACTCTTTATCCCATTGTCCATGAGAACATCACCCAAAACTTGAAAATTTCACAACACAAAACTTAAACAGAAACTCGTGATATCATTAGCATAAGAAAACAAACCACCAACTCTTTAGGTAGTGTAGTAATCTTGATTTCTATTTAGATTGATGCTATATTACTGTATTCTAAGTTTTCCATGGCTAGTACCCCTCGATACTATCCATAGTTTTATCAATATAAGCAATGAACACAACAAAAACAAAATCTATCAAAAACAGACCAGTCTGTAGCAATCTGTATACTTCGTATCCCTATGGTATCCCAAAAATTCTGAACAATTAAGACAATTAGGGAAATTTTTATATCAACCAGAAGAAAAAAGAATCAACTCAAAAGCTCTTTCTGGATAGGAATGAAAAATAATTTCATGAGTGCAAAGTTTCTGTCTTCTTCAGCACGATCAAACAACCATCACCAAAACGGATCATAAAGGTTCTACTTGGCACACACAGAAAAATAAGCATAAAAAACACAATCATAACAGAATTATGATGGTGTGGACACAAAAAAACACAAAGCAAAAAAGCAAAGATAAATTCATTGGGTTGCCTCCCAACAAGCGCTATTGTTTAACGCCCTTAGCTAGGCATAAGGGGATAGAATCAAGTATCGTCATCTTTGGTGATCAAACCATAAGTAGCCCTCATCATGGATTCAGAAGGAAATCTTATTTTCTTTCTAGGAAGGTGTTCCATGCCCTTCTTTAATCTAAATTGAAATCTAATATTCCCTTCCTTCATATCGATGATAGCAACAATAGTCCTAAGGAAAGGTCTACCAAGAATGATGGCACATGTCGGATTGCAATCAATATCAAGCACAATGAAATCTACGGGAACATAGTTCCTATTTGCAATAATAAGAACATCATTGATCCTTCCCATAGGTTTCTTAATAGTAGAATCCGCAAGATGCAAATTAAGAGAGCACTCATCAATCTCATTGAAGCCTAGAACATCACATAAAGACTTTGGAATAGCGGAAACACTAGCACCCAAATCACAGAAAGCATTGCATTCATAGTTTTTAATCTTGATTTTGATAGTAGGTTCCCACTCATCATGAAGTTTTGTAGGAATAGATACCTCCAACTCAAGTTTCTCTTCAAGAGATTTCATCATAGCATCAACGATATAATCGGTAAAGGCTTTATTTTGGCTATAAGCATGTGGAGAGTTTAGCATGGATTGCATCAAGGAAATACATTCAATCAAAGAGAAACTATCATAATTGAATTCCTTTAAATCCAAAGTAGTAATTTCATCACTACTCAAAGTTTTGATATCCTCTACTCTACTTTCAGTGCTTTTAGCATCAAGGTAGATAGACTCCGTATTATTGGGGCGTTTCTCAACCAAAGTGGATTCATATCCAGCCCCATCATCATTAGGATTGACATTAGAAAACAAGGATTCAATAGGAGTCACACCAAGCACTTTAAGATCTTCGTGATTCTCATCACGAGAACACGCCTTTTTAAGCCATTCATGGCTAGCACGAATTTGGGCGGTCCTTTCTTTACTCTCATTCATGGAAACACACATAGCTTTCAAAGTTTCATCCATATTAATATTGGGAGGAGCACATCTCAATTTCAAAGCATCAATATCAAGAGACATTCTATCAACGATCCTAGCCAAGTCATCAATTTTGAGCAGTTTTTCTTCTATGGACGCATTGAAAATCTTTTGCGAGTTGATAAAATCTCTAATATTAATCTCAAGATAAGAGGGTAATTTATTGTAATTTCCATGAGAATTGTTGTAGGAATTTCCAAAGTTATTAGAGGGATTACTAGGAAAAGGCCTAGGATTAAAGTTACCTCTATAAGCATTGTTGTTGCCAAAATTGTTCCTACCAACAAAATTAACATCCAAGCTCTCATTGCTATTCTCAATCAAGGAAGACAAAGGCATATCATTTGGATCTAAAGGAGCACTTTTACTAGCAAACAATTTCATTAACTCATCCATCTTAGCACTCAAAGAGTTAATTTCTGCTATAGCATGCACTTTTTTACTAGTAGGTGATCTTTCGGTGTGCCATTGAGAATAGTATGTCATGATATTATCCAAGAGTTTTGTGGCTTATCCTAGTGTGATTTCCATGAAAGTTACATCGAAGGCGGAATCCAAGATATTTCTAGAAGCAAAATTCAAACCAGCATAGAAGATTTGCATAATCATCCAAAGACTCAGGCCAGGAGCGGGACAATTTCTAATTATCAATTTCATTCTCTCCCAAGATTGTGCAACATGTTCATGATCTAGTTGCTTAAAATTCATGATATCATTACGGAGAGAGATAATCTTAGCCGGTGGAAAATACTTGGAAATATAAGCATCTTTGTACTTGTTCCAAGAATCAATACTATTTTTGGGTAAAGATGAAAACCAAGTTTTTGCTCGATCTCGTAATGAGAATGGAAATAGCTTCAACTTAGTCATATCATTATACACATCTTTCTTATTTATCATATCGCATAACTCAATGAAGGTATTAAGATGGGATGCGACATCTTCACTAGGAAGGCTGGAAAATTTCTCTTTCATAACAAGATTCACCAAGGCAGCATTGATTTCATATGATTCCGCACTAGTGGCAGGAGCAATCGGAGTACTAATAAAATCATTATTATTAGTATTAAAGAAGTCACACAATTTGGTGTTTTTAGTCATGGTGACTTAGCAACCAGACAAGCACACAAGCAAACAGAAGCAAGCGAAAGAAAAGGGCGAACGAAAAAGGCAAATATTTTTGTAAATTTTGTTTTTTCAAAAGTGGGGGAGAGGAAAATGGGAGGCAAAAGGCAAATAATGTAAATGCAAGAGATGAGTTTGCGGTAGTTACTTGGATAAGCTTCACTTTGAATACTCCCCGGCAACGGCGCCAGAAATTCTTCTTGCTACCTCTTGAGCTTGCGTTGGTTTTTCCCTTGAAGAGGAAAGGGTGATGCAGCACAGTAGCAGTAAGTATTTCCCTCAGTTTGAGAACCAAGGTATCAATCCAGCAGGAGTATCAAGATGATGCACCAATGTACCTACGCAAAAACAAACAAACTTGCACCCAACGCTATAAAGGGGTTGTCAATCCCTTCACGATTATTTGCAAGGTGAGATCTGAAGGTGAAAAGTGCAACAAAGTAATTTTGTGGAACTGAAAATAGGATGTGAAGTAGACCCGGGGTCGATAGTGTTCACTAGAGGCTTCTCCCATGATAGCAAGTATTACGGTGGGTGAACGAATTACTGTCGAGCAATTGATAGAATCGCGCAAAGTCATGATGATATCTAAGGCAATGATCATACATATAGGCATCACGTCCGAGACAAGTAGACCGATACTTTCTGCATCTACTATTGTTACTCCACGCATCGACCGCTATCCAGCATGCATCTAGTGTATTGAGTTCATAACAAACAGAGTAACACCTTAAGCAAGATGACATGATGTAGAGGGATAGATTCATGCATACAAAACATCCAAAGTTGACAAGATAATAGTATGGAACCATAAAAAATTATAGATACGTTGGAGACGTATTAAGCATCCCCAAGCTTAACTCCTACTCGTCCTCGAGTAGGGAAGTGATAAAGACCAAATTTTTGATGTGGAATGCTACCTAACATATTTGTCCTTCGTAACTTCTTTCTTGTGACATGAATGTTTAGATCCGTAAGATTCAAAACAATAGTTTACTATTGACATGAAAACAATAGTACTTCAAGCATACTAGCAAAGTGATCATGAACTTTTGAAATAACAAGGCCAAAGAAAGTTATCCCTACAAAATCATATAGTCTGGCTATGCTCCATCATCCCCAAACAACGAATTCAAATCATGCACAACCCCGGTATTGGCCAAGTAATTGTTTTCACACTCTTACTTTCTCAAACTTTTTCAAATCTCACGCAATACATGAGCGTGAGCCATGGATATAGCACTATAGGTGGAATAGAGTGTGGTGGAGGTTGTGAGGCAAAAAGGAGGAGATGGTCACATTGACTCGGCATATCAACGGGCTATGGAGATGCCCATCAATAGATATAAATGTGAATGAGTAGGGATTACCATGCAACAGATGCACTAGAGCTATAAGTGTGTGAAAGCTCAAAAGGAAAACTAGTGGGTGTGCACCCAACTTGCTTCCTCACGAAGACCTAGGGCAATTTTGAGGAAGCCCATCACTGGAATATACAAGCCAAGTTATATAATGAAAATTCCCACTAGCATATGGAGGTGTCAAAACGAGAGACTCTCTATCATGAAGAACATGGTGCTATTTTGAAGAACAAGTGTGGAAAAACATAGTAGCATTGTGCCTTCTCTCTTTTTTTGTTTGGGCTCTTTGGCCTCTTTTTTTGATTTTTTTGGTGAGCATCTTTGGCCTCTTTTTTTTTCTCACATGGGACAATGCTCTAATAATGATGATCACCACACTTTTATTTACTTACAACTCAATACTTAGAACAATGACGACTCTTTAGGAAATGCCTCCGGCAGTGTACCGGGATGTGCAAAGATCTAGCTTAGCGTTTGACGGTGAAACATCTTGCTTGCTATCTTACGATCATGCAATGGCAATATGAAAGTGACGGCACAAGTCATGAGACAGAACGGTGGGAGTTGCATGGCAATATATCTCGGAATGGCTATGAAAATGCCATAATAGGTAGGTATGGCGGCTGTTTTGAGGAAGGTATATGGTGGGTTTGTGCACCGGCGAAAGTTGCGCAACACTAGAGAGGCTAGCAATGGTGGAAGGTGAAAGTGCATCTATACCATGGACTCACATTAGTCATGAAGAACTCATATACTTATTGCGAAAGTTTTATTAGTAATCAAAACAAAGTGCTAAACGCATACTCCTAGGGGAAGGGTTGGTAGGTGTTAACCATTGCGCGATCCCAACCACCACACAAAGGATGACAATCAATAAATCAATTATGCTCTAACTTCCTAACATAGCGGTTCACCATACGTGCATGCTACGGGAATCACTAATTTCAACACAAGTATTTCTAGATTAACAACACCCTACTAACATGACTCTAATATTACCATATCCATATCTCAAAACTAATTGAGAGGAATCAAACTTCTCTTTACTAATCAATGCACTTGAATATGGAATTTTTTATTATATCCTCTTTGGATGCCTATCATCTTTAGGACTACTTTCATAGCACACGCCACTTACCAAGTTACTTAGAGAGAGCACTCTCAAAAAGATATAAGTGAAGATTGAGAGTTCTTATTTCTTCAAAATATGACACCGCCGTGCTCTAAAAAGATCTAAGTGAAGCACCAGAGCAAAGTTATCTAGCTCCAAAGATATAAGTGAAGCACATGCGAGCTAAATTGCCTAACTCAAAAGATATAAGTGAAGCTCAATGAGTATTCTAGCAAATTCACGATGAGTGCATGTCCCTCTCAAAAAGATGTGCAACAAGGATGATTGTGACAAAATAAAAAGAAAAGACTCCTATAATACACGACGCTCCAAGGGAAACACATATCATGTGGTGAATAAAAATATAGCTCCAAGTAACGTTACAGATGGATTGAAGACGAAAGAGGGGATGCCTTCCCGGGGCATACCCAAGCTTAGGATTTTTGGTGTCCTTGAATTTGGATTGGGATGCCTTGGGCATCCCGAAGCTTAAGCTCTTTCCACTCTTTATTCCATTGTCCATGAGAACATCACCCAAAACTTGAAAACTTCACAACACAAAACTTAAACAGAAACTCGTGATAACATTAGCATAAGAGAACAAACCACCAACTCTTTAGGTAGTGTAGTAATCTCGATTTATATTTAGATTGATGCTATATTTCTGTATTCTCACTTTTCCATGGCTAGTACCCCCCGATACTATCCATAGTTTCATCAATATAAGCAATCAACACAACAAAAACAGAATCTGTCAAAAACAGACCAGTCTGTAGCAATTTGTATACTTCGTATCCCTATGGTATCCCAAAAATTCTGAACATTTAAGACAATTAGGGAAATTTGTATATCAACGAGAATAAAAAAGAATCAACTCAAAAGCTCTTTCTGGATAGGAAAGATAAATAATTTCGTGAGTGCAAAATTTCTGTCTTCTTCAGCACGATCAAACAACCATCACCAAAACGGATCATAAAGGTTCTACTTGGCACACAAAGAAAAAGAAGCATAAAAAACACAATTATAACAGAATTATGATGGTGTGGACACAACAAAACACAAAGCAAAAAGCAAAGATATGTTCATTGGGTTGCCTCCCAACAAGCGCTATTGTTTAATGCCCTTAGCTAGGCATAAGGGGATAGAATCAAGTATCGTCATCTTTGGTGATCAAACCATAAGTAGCCCTCATCATGGACTCAGAAGGCAGTCTTATTTTCTTTCTAGGAAAGTGTTCCATTCCCTTCTTTTATGGAAATTGAAATCTAATATTCCCTTCCTTCATATCGATGATAGCACCAATAGTCCTAAGGAAAGGTCTACCAAGAATGATGGGACATGTCGGATTGCAATCAATATCAAGCACAATGAAATCTATGGGCACATAGTTCCTATTTGCAATAATAAGAACATCATTGATCCTTCCCATAGGTTTCTTAATAGTAGAATCCGCAAGATGCAAATTAAGAGAGCACTCATCAATCTCATTGAAGCCTAGAACATCACATAAAGACTTTGGAATAGCGGAAACACTAGCACCCAAATCACACAAAGCATTGCATTCATAGTTTTTAATCTTGATTTTGATAGTAGGTTCCCACTCATCATGAAGTTTTCTAGGAATAGATACCTCCAACTCAAGTTTCTCTTCAAGAGATTTCATCATAGCATCAACGATATGATCGGTAAAGGCTTTATTTTGGCGATAAGCATGTGGAGAGTTTAGCATGGATTGCATCAAGGAAATACATTCAATGAAAGAGCAACTATAATAATTGAATTCCTTTAAATCCAAAGTAGTAATTTCATCACTACTCAAAGTTTTGATATCCTCTACTCTACTTTCAGTGCTTTTAGCATCAAGGTAGATAGACTCCGTATTATTGGGGCATTTCTCAACCAAAGTGAATTCATATCCAGCCGCATCATCATTAGGATTGACATTAGAAAACAAGGATTCAATAGGAGTCACACCAAGCACTTTAAGATCTTCGTGATTCTCATCACGAGAACACGCCTTTTTAAGCCATTCATGTCTAGCACGCATTTGAGCGGTCCTTTATTTACTCTCATTCATGGAAACACGCATAGCTTTCAAAGTTTCATCCATATTAATATTGGGAGGAGCACATCTCAATTTCAAAGCATCAATATCAAGAGACATTCTATCAACGGTCCTAGCCAAGTCATCAATTTTGAGCAGTTATTCTTCTATGGACGCATTGAAAATCTTTTGCGAGTTGATAAAATCTTTAATATTACTCTCAAGATGAGAGGGTAATTTATTGTAATTTCCATGAGAATTGTTGTAGGAATTTCCAAAGTTATTAGAGGGATTACTAGGAAAAGGCCTAGGATTAAAGTTACCTCTATAAGCATTGTTGTTGCCAAAATTATTCCTACCAACAAAATTAACATCCAAGCTCTCATTGCTATTCTTAATCAAGGAAGACAAAGGAATATCATTTGGATCTAAAGGAGCACTTTTACTAGCAAACAATTTCATTAACTCATCCATCTTAGCACTCAAAGAGTTAATTTCTGCTATAGCATGCACTTTTTTACTAGTAGGTGATCTTTCAGTGTGCCATTCAGAATAGTTTGTCATGATATTATCTAGGAGTTTTGTGGCTTATCCTAGGGTGATTTCCATGAAATTTCCACCGGAGGCGGAATCCAATATATTTCTAGAAGCAAAATTCAAACCAACATAGAAGATTTGTATAATCATCCAAAGACTCAGGCCAGGAGCGGGACAATTTCTAATCATCAATTTCATTTTCTCCCAAGATTGTGCAACATGTTCATGATCTAGTTTCTTAAAATTCATGATATCATTACGGAGAGAGATAATCTTAGCCGGTGGAAAATACTTGGAAATATAAGCATCTTTGCACTTGTTCCAAGAATCAATACTATTTTTGGGTAAAGATGAAAACCAAGTTTTTGCTCGGTCTCGTAATGAGAACGGAAATAGCTTCAATTTAGTCATATCATTATCCACATCTTTCTTTTTTTGCATATGGCATAACTCAATGAAGGTATTAAGATGGGATGCGGCATCTTCACTAGGAAGGCTGGAAAATTTCTCTTTCATAACAAGATTCACCAAGGCAGCATTGATTTCATATGATGCCACACTAGTGGTGGGAGCAATCGGAGTACTAATAAAATCATTATTATTAGTATTCAAGAAGTCACACAATTTGGTGTTTTCAGTCATGGTGACTTAGCAAGCAGACAAGCACACAAGCAAACAGAAGCAAGCGAAAGAAAAGGGCGAACGAAAAAGGAAATATTTTTGTAAATTTTGTTTTTTCAGAAGTGGGGGAGAGGAAAACGAGAGGCAAAAGGCAAATAATGTAAATGCAAGAGATGAGTTTGCGGTAGTTACTTGGATAAGCTTCACTTTGAATACTCCCCGGCAAGGGCGCCGGAAATTCTTCTTGCTACCTCTTGAGCTTGCGTTGGTTTTTCCCTTGAAGAGGAAAGGGTGATGCAGCACAGTAGCAGTAAGTATTTCCCTCAGTTTGAGAACCAAGGTATCAATCCAGCAAGAGTATCAAGATGATGCACCAATGTACCTGCGGAAAAACAAACAAACTTGCACCCAACGCTATAAAGGGGTTGTCAATCCCTTCACGATTATTTGCAAGGTGAGATGAGAAGGTGAAAAGTGCAACAAAGTTATTTTGTGGAACTGAAAATAGGATGTGAAGTAGACCTGGGGTCGATAGTGTTCACTAGAGGTTTCTCCCATGATAGCAAGTATTACGGTGGGTGAACGAATTACTGTCGAGCAATTGATAGAATCGCGCAAAGTCATGATGATATCTAAGGCAATGATCATACATATAGGCATGACGTCCAAGACAAGTAGACCGATACTTTCTGCATCTACTACTGTTACTCCACACATCGACCGCTATCCAGCATGCATCTAGTGTATTGAGTTCATAACAAACAGAGTAACACCTTAAGCAAGATGACATGATGTAGAGGGATAGATTCATGCAATAGATATAAACCCCATCTTTTTACCCTTGATGGCAACAACACGATGCGTGCCTCGCTACCCCTTCTGTCACTGGGTGAGGACACCGCATGGTATGAACCCAAAACCAAGCACTTCTCCCATTGCAGGAATTATAGATCAAGTTGGCCAAACGAAACCCACAACTCGAAGAGAATTACAAGGATACGAAATCATGCATATAAGAGAACATAGGAGACTCAAATAATATTCATAGATAATCTGATCATAAATCCACAATTCATCAGATCTCGACAAAGACACCGCAAAAGAAGGTTACATCGGATAGATCTCCATGAAGATCATGGAGAACTTTGTATTGAAGATCCAAGAGAGAGAAGAAGCCATCTAGCTACTAGCTATGGAACCGAAGGTCTGTGATGAACTACTCACGCATCATTAGAGAGGCAATGGTGTTGATGAAGAAGCCCTCCGTGTCCGGATCCCCCTCCGGCAGGGCACCAGAACGGTCCACAGATGGGATCTTGCGGAGACAGAAGCTTGCGGCGGCGGAAAAGTATTTTCAAGGCTCTCTCTGGTGGTTCTGGATTTTGGGAATTTATAGGCAAAAGAAGTAGGGCAAAGGATCCACGTGGGGCCCACAAGCCTGGTAGGCGCCCCCAGGCCGTGGCTCGGGGGCTTGTGACCTGCCCCGGGGTCCTTTGCCTTGGTTCTCAAGTTCCCTGCATATCTTCTGTTACGGAAAAAATAATTCCGCAGGTTTTATTCCGTTTGGACTACGTTTAATATTCTTCTCTGAAAAGGGTCAAAAACACGGAAAAAACAGAAACTGACACTTGGCACTGAGTTAATAGGTTAGTCCCAAAAAAGATATAAAATAGCATATTCATGCATACAAAACATCCAAAGTTGACAAGATAATAGCATGGAACCATCAATAATTATAGATACGTTGGAGACGTATCATCCCCCATGGCGGTGGGACGCGCACTAGAGACGCAACTTGCGATGCCAGAGCACCAGCTGCAGGTCACCGCTCACCACCTGGAGCACTACTTCGTCATCTTCAACAAGCGGGTGGACCACCAGAATGCCATTCGCCACGACTCCATTCACGTCAATGATGCCACCTTCAAAATTGCACCGTGGCACGAACACGACCATGCAAACTTAGGAAACAACAACCTCCACGTTAGGTTCGTCATTGAAAAGGTACCCATGCAGTACTGATCGGTGGAGGGTGCTGAAGAAATCCAGGGGAAAAAAAGGTATGCATCGACCGCCTCGATAGCATAACACTCGAGCGCGGCCACACCCAGCAAGCACAAGCACGGGGTGCTGCTCTGCGGTATCGGGTGCTTCGAGGAGATGCAAGGCTTCTCGCCATTGGATCAAAGTGTTCCTCCCCCACCAGGCACCACAGACTACTACATTCTCATGCACATGGACCGCATCAAGGACTGAACGCCGCTCTCCCCGCGCTCTTCGCACTGTCGGCAGAGTGGCCTCCCGTTTTCTGAGTTCGACCAAGACGACCGGCCCTTCGCCCATGTGTGCTCGGTCACATGGACGATGGAGGTCGAGGACGGCCAACACAACAAACGCCTCCTGCACCGAGCGTCGGTAGCCAACACCGGCTGTCGTGGCCTGCCCAGAGGTGGCCTCGACGGGACTAGGATGGCGAGGGCGGGGCTGGCGGCCACAACCACTGCTCACGGGAAGACGCCCTCCTGGGCCACGGTTGCAGAGCCCAACCACCGGCCCTGGCTGCACATGTCCCCACCTCCGGTCCGTGCAGACGCACGCGTTCGCCTCCGGCAAGGTGCCGCTCCAAGGCACCTGCAGACCGCCGCTATGGTGCTGCAGAAACTTCTGCCGATACCCATGAGATGCCTCCTCGTCGCCTTCATTCCCCTTCCCTATCTCCACCCCATCCGATCATCACGGCTTTGGAGAACGAGGGGACTGAGATCACCCTCCCAGGGTGATGACCTTGTCAAGGCATTCTTCTGCACTACAAAGCGGCCATTGGTGAAGCGAATTGTCGTCGACTGCATGGCGGATGACACACAACATGTGGTGGCTGCACCACTGGACTTCACTAAGAGCATCTCTAACATCTGCCCTATATAGGGCAACCTCTTTTCAACTATAAGACATGCAAAATCGAAATTTGGGGCAGCACAACATCATCCACTTTACCGGCAGCCCAACATAGGGCACCTCTTTCCGAGTAGCTGCCCTATATAGGGCACGACCGCACAAAACTTTCTTCCTATTTTCTACATCTTTGCACTTATATCTCATAATTTTTTTGATAAATAAGGTAAAATGAAATTAAAACAAATAATAATTCAATAGTACTAATTATTACAACAATAGTTCATCAAATGGTTCACGAAGTTGCTCACAAATCATCACACAATAGCAAGTTTCATCACATACAAGCACATAATAATCAAGGGCATGGCGTTGCCCTTTGACGTCCATACCATGTCCACCATTCTTCCATAAGATCTTTCTCAAGATCTATGTGCACATCGGCATCACGGATGTCGTGGTAGGCATCCATGAACTGCCCAACTCGGTCTCCACCTCTCCAGGGATGCACCAGATGTCCCATCAACTCATACGTACCATAGACCACATTCTGGCCACGCTCATCTTGAGTAATCATGTTATGCAAGATTATACATGCAGTCATGATGTACCAAAGCATCTCCTGGTCCCAAAACCTTGCCGGTCCCCTGACAATAGCAAATTGGGCTTGCAGAATCCAAAATTGGGCTTGTCGGTCCTGAGCATTGGGAGCTCTCGAAAACTCAGGGCCAAAAGCTTCAACCATTGCAACCACAAACTGTTTGACACATTTGATGCCCTGACTCTCACTCATGGCCAAATGGCCATCCACGAGATCAGCCGGTAAACCATATGCTATATGCCGCAATGCGGCAGTCACCTTCTGAAATGTGTTGTGCCCGAGCTCTCCGGAGGCATTCCTCTTTTGCGCGAAGAACCTATCATGAACCTTCAAACGCTCGGCGATTTGCTTGAGAAGTCTGAGAGACATCCGAAACCGGCGTTGGAAGAAACGCTCGGGGTAAACCGGATTGGGATTGAAATACTTGCGCATGAGCTTGTTGTCGGCATCAATGCGTTCCCTCCGAATCACCTCACGACCATAGACCAACCCTCCATGCTTGGGCTTCTTCCTCTTGTGTAATAGAAAAATCAAAGCAATGTCTTCTTCATCCTCCAAATCGTACACCTCATCGGATGAATCATCAATAAAAACCATTTACAAACAAACTACACCGTATTAAAAGTGTAATCCTAAAACTACAACAAAAAACATGAAAAAAAATTGACAACACATTACCTCGAACACCTTGCGGGCGGCCGGGCCGGTGGGTGGCAGCTGCGTCGCTGGAGCAAGCCACTCCTAAGTGTCGTTCCCATCGTGGGGTGTTGCAGGCCGGCCAGGGGATGCGTAGGAGCGTTGGTGGGGTCGCGGCGGCGACAGAATCGGCGTCAGTGTACCGGAGTCCAACAGCGACTGCTGCGGCGGCAGATCGGCGATTTTGACGACGGGCATCGATATAACGGTGGCATCGAGGTGTGGGAGGATCCGGCGGTGGAATGGCGGTGTTTTTGAGGCGGAGGCGCGGCCTACGGGAGGCGGATTCGCGGCGGCGGTGGCGCAGTAGTTCGGCCGGGTCGGGGGCGGGAGCAGGGATGAAGCTTCTGGATGGCAGTTGGGCTGCGCATGCACGTGGTTTCAGATTTGGGGTAGGCATGCGAGTGTTGCAAATATGCCACAGTTGACCCAAATTTGAGGCAGTGTTGTAAAAAATTTGGGGCAGTTGATGAAGATGGGGCAGCCGTTGGAGCTTGTTTTTGGGCCAAAACTGCCCTATTTGACAGTTTTTATGCAACATTGCCCTATATAGGGCAGTTGTTAGAGATGCTCTAACAACATGTGGAACGACGATGTCTCCCTTCCACTCTAGCCGGACGGGTTCGGAACCACTCTCTCCGGCCCGTAGACCAGGCCCGACCACTTCAACCGCCATACTCCCTTGCCGGCGGACACCGTGGAGGTCCACCTAGGTGCGGTCACTCAAAGGGTGTGTCAATTCGAGATTGTCAACAACCCTAGAGCACCTGCGCCTTACCCTCTGTCCCGCAGCAACCCTGCTCTGGTCATCGCCAACGCCCCAGCGCGCCGCTACTCTGCCCCACCCAAATCCCACATGCAAGTGGCCCCGACTCGCCAGAGCACACGTCAAGGTGCAAACCCCTCCAAGATCCCGGTGACCCATCGTGCATCCCTTCACATAGTCAAGGAACTGGGACTCCTAGGTCTAAAGGAGAAGATGAAGATGGAGGTTGCAAAGGCACTGATTCGACGCTTCGAAGAGCCCTTGACCGACAACGACATCGATGTGATTGCCAAGCTCACTCGCCTAGAAGCCGAGGCGCTCCGCGTCATGGTGGGTCTTGTAGGTCCTGATGCAACTGTCGAGGAGGCAATAGTTTGATTACGTTAGGTCCTCAAATATGTAACCTCTGATGGCGAACGATTGCTTGCCGGTTCGAGATAGGTTTAGTTTCTTTAGTCTACTGTATGAGGTTAGCTCAACGCCGGCGAGTCTTGGGGCCTATTCATGGACATCGGCGCTCTCATACTAGTTCAGCTGTGTACTGTTTGGGCTAGAGGCCATTTAGTGATTTCAGTCATCGGAGCACCTCTCTGTTTCCACCATGAATGACACAATATGTCCGATTATGTGTTGGAATGTACGCGGCCTAAACAATCGAGCCAAACATGCTATAGTCTGCAAATTAGCTGTTGCACATAAGGTGCTCGTCCTCTGTCTACAAGAGACTAAAATAAACGCTTGTTCCTTGTCTTTATTCCATGAAATAGGAGGTTCATCACTGACGGACCGCATCGTCCTCCCGACAATAGGCTCCTATGGAGGCGCTGAAATATTCTGGACCAATGACCTTGCATCATCGACTCCCATGCGGTTGGGATCTTTACGATCACTGCCAAGGTGACCTTGCTACACTCCTCCTCTATTTTTTGGCTCTTCATGGTTTAGGGCCCGACGGACGAGGCCAGAAAAGATATGCTCATCGGCGAGCTAGCTAGATCACCACCACCATGGTTGGAACCGTGGCTGATCAATGGAGACTTCAACCTAATATACGAATTTAGAGACAAAAATAACCTCAACATCAATCGTAGGCTGATGGGTAAATTCAAGGCTACCAATTATCAAGAAAATTTAAAGGAGATCAAGTGCAAAACCCGGCAATTTACTAGGAGCAATGAGAGGGAAGACCCCAGACTTGCCAGTATCGTTAAGTTCATTTGCAACTACGCCTCGGAATCTTTATTCCCCTCCTTCACGCTCAAGGTTGCATCCACCGCATGCTTCGACCACTGCCCCCTTCTGCTAGATCATGCCTGTGCCCCGCCTCGCTGAGGTCGATTTGGATTTGAACAACTTCTAGCCAAACTTCCCCCTCTTCCGTGACACTGTTGAGCATGCGTGGAACAGACTCGTACAATCCTCTTGTGATTTCTCCAAGCTCTCGACAAAGATGGCTAGAAGAGCTTGGGACCTAAAAATCTAGAGTAAATCCCTCTTCAATGACGCCAAGCTGCAGTTTCACATCGCTATGGAGCTCATCCTCCTGCTGGACGTTGCCACGGAATCGTGCCGGCTATCCCCTGCTGAATTCAATCTATGAAAGCGGTTGAAGATGCATTTGCTTGGTCTAGCTGTGACCAAGCAAGCGAGAAAAGACAGACTTCGTGCCCCACTTGGCTGAAGGTGGGTGATGCCAGCACCAGATTCTTCCATGCCAAGCTAAGCTCCCGGCGTTGAAAAAATTCCATCCATAGTCTACAAGTAGGTGACACTTTTTCCACGTGCCATGATGACAAAGAAGCTGCTATTTTCAACCATTTTGATGGCGTCCTCAGCTCGAAAGCCCCTCGAGCAATTTCTAGAGACTCGCATCATCTAGACTTACCCAGGATCTAGGAAGGGGGCCTGGACAACCCCTTCTTTGAAACTAAAATCTGGGAGGCAATCAAAGCATCTCCTGCAAAATTTGCTCCCGGGCCGGGCGGATTCACTTGCGTTTTCTTCCGGTCTTGCTGGCACATGATCAAGGGTGACATTTTGTAGGCTTTCTACCAGTTCTACCATCTTGCTGGTGGAAATTTCAGTAGCCTAAAGTCTGCAGTGGTTGCATTGATACCCAAAAAGGATGGTGCCACTAAAGTTCAGGATTTGAGACTGATTAGTCTGATCCACTCGATCGCAAAACTTATTGCAAACATGCTTTACATGCGACTTTCTGCGGTGATTCACACGATCATCTCACTGGCACAATTGGCTTTCCACAGCTCCAAGTCCATTCAAGACTGCTTCCTATATGATCAAACAACGTTAGAGCCCTCCAAAGAAAGAAAATCCCGACGCTCCTCGTCAAAGTAGCCATAGCTAGAGCCTTTTACAATGTTTCCTCGGAATACCCGCTTGAACTTCTTGAGAAACTGGGCTTCCCTGCTAGATGGCGTGACTGGATCGCCCTTCTTCTATCATCGGCCTTGCCATCCTTCCTGCTCAACGGCACCCCGGGCCGAGCCATCAGACACCGGCTAGGACTTTGGCAGGGTGACACACTGTCTCCACTTCTCTTCATCATCGCCATCGACCCCCTCCATAGACTTCTTAGAGCGACAGAGCTAGACCTCATCGACCCCCTGTCGGGTAGGGACATCTCCCTGCACCTTAGCCTCTACGCCGATGACGCAGTTATCTTCACAAACCTGATCATGGAAGAAATAGATATCCTTCTCAGTATATTATATGATTTCGGTGCGGCCTCCGGCCTCCACATCAACCTTGCAAAATCAACCTCGGCTATCCGCTGCGAGGAGATCGACCTTCACCTATTTTCCAAAATTTTGGTGAACAAATTGTCGCATTTCCCCTCAGATACCTTGGTGTGCTGGTGATGCTTTCTAGGCTTCGAGTAGTCCATGTCCAGTTCATCCTTGATCACATCACGACCACACTAGCCGGATGGAAAGGCAAGCTACGTTCGATCGCCGGCACGCGTGTCCTAGTTTGGAGCGTGCTCACCGTGCTACCAACTTTTTCCATGGCAGTGCTTCAGGTGCCAAATAAGTTCTTCTCTAAATTTGACAAGGCTAGTCGCCGATTCCTTTGGGCTCAAGACAACAAGATCATGGGCGAAAATTGCAAGATTAGTTGGCCAGTGGTGTGCAAACTAATTAAGAATGGTGGACTGGCTATCTCCAACCTGCAACGGTTTAGCAGAGCGCTCCATCTATGATGGCTTTGGCTTTCGTGGACGAGCCCACACATGCCATGGGTGAGAGACTGCCATGCGATGACGATGACCGAGCTTTATGCAATGCCTCAACCACTGTCGCCCTTGGCGTTAGAACTGTAGAAACGTTCTGGAACTGCTCCTGACAGACTCAGGCAACCTCAAAACAACCTTCGCCTCCTTATTCAAGCATTGAAGAAGGAAAAACTGATCAGTGAGAGACGCCCTTCGGAACCAGACTTGGCTCATGGACTTCTCCCGCGGTGGCACACAAGAGATATGGAGTGAGGTTATCAGACTACACCGATGGCTCCAGACTAATATATCCACCTAGATGAACACGCAAAAGACACAATCAAATGGAAGCATGAAGCCTCTGGTGTATACTAGGCCAGCTCTGCATACAACTCCCAATTCCATGGCTCCATCAAATCTAGCCTCAAGCACCTTTTTTGGAAGAATTGAGCACCAACTTGGCTCAAGATTTTCGCTTGGTTGCTGCACAAGAACATGCTATGGTGCAACGATCGCTTGCAGAGAAGAGGTTGGCCGAATGGATATTTCTGTCATCTCTGTTTCAGAAACCTCGAGTCAGCCCAACACCTATTCTGGGAATGCTCCATTTCCCTGTCAGTTTTGGCTAATGCTGCAATGATACCAGGATGCATCTCCGTCCACCCAAATCAGTGGCAGCACCTCAAGACGACAATAGAGATCACACAAATGGTGGTTGAAAAAAGCAAGCCGGAGCATAGAAATGTAATTAGATCCTTGACCCTCCTGATTCTGTACAAAATCTGGAGCGAGCGCAATAGTTGTATGTTCAAGGGAGCAACTGCTAGCCAGACCAATATTGCAACAACCATAAAAATCAATTTGGATCTTTGGCGACAAGCAGGAACCAAGTGTTTCGAGCACCCATTTGGGCAGCCACCATGAGTAGCCAGACTACGACCCCCCACACCCCTTTAGTGGGAGAAATTTTTATGGTATTATTTTTATCTCCTTGATATTTTGATCACCAACCCATCGGCTTTGTATTAGCATTTGCTCCCTGTTATCAATATATGCAAGCCAGTGTTCAACTGGATCTTTCAAAAAAATAAGTGGTTTCGTACAAGTTGGTTAGCTTGCGCGGGGATCTTGCTTCCCCTGATGCTACAATGGTGCCGGGGAAGGAGAGACCCATGTCTGTAGCGATGACCGTGTATGCTATGCTCAGTGCCGTGATGACATGCCATTTCCTTCCCATTTCACGCCCCTAGAAATCCAAAGAAAGGCGCAATCCGTGAGTTTGTGTTTTTCTTTAAAAAGGAGGATTACCCCAGGCCTCTGCATCTTGGCGATGCATGCAGCCATATTATTAATTATTCACAAAGACCTTACAAAGAAGTACATCAGGTAATCTGAAGCCACCATCTTAGCAAGAAGTGTCGGTACTTCTTTCCACTTGATGCAGGGATGGCGATTGTCTGAACCTAATAACAAGCAGACATCGTACGGAACTCTGACATCTAAAGACGGAGACCCCAACTCAGCCACCTGCTAGGTTAGGGGTACGAGCCGGTCCGATGCACTATCCTGTGTCATCACCACGTATTTCATCAATCCATCTTCAAATAAGACTAACGTACCAACCTTGCCAGGCCTCCTGGTCATCAATGCAACCATGATGCTAGACATCGTCCTCCTCCTACGCGAGTCCATCTCCGCACATCGGACGTCGAGTCTCCACTGCGCCAAGCCGTCGAGATCTGTTGCCATCACTGTGTAAGATGAAGCACCACTCCACCAAAGAAGTCATCCACCGGTCCCTCGAGCCTATATACACCTCCAAGAATGATGCCCCTAAGGGGAAAATGACACCAGCGCATCGCTGCCATCCGATCTACCGATACAAGGTTTCCCCGCAAGGTTGCAGATAGAGGTCTAGAGTTTCTCCACATTGATGCCTTCAAGAAGGTAACTACACAAAAGAGTACTGCCATCGCTGGTCTTGGCAACAAGCCGAGAATGAGATTTTAAGATGGATCCGCTCAACGAACCTTCATCAAGCATTGTGTGCGCGAGTCGCCACCTATCCGAACCACCGCACAACGACTAGGACGCACCAGCCATATCAGATCCGCCTGGAGGGAAAACCAGGCATGTCGACGAACCATCCATCATGCCCTCTATGCCACCGCCGTTGATCTGGGGCCAAATGGCTCGTCGCCGCAGATTCGGTAGCCACCACCAAACACAGCCAAAGTCGTTGCCCGAAAGGCCGACCGTTGTGCCCGCAGCCATTGTCACTCGAGCCAGAGCTGACCGTCGCGCTACCTCCGGTCAAGGAAGGGACACATGTCACATCGTCAAGGCCAGATCGGCCGCGCATCCTCATGCTGCGGGGCTCCACATCATCCCCATAGCGTAGGACAGACTGAGACCCCCTCCATCGTTGTCGCCCCCGGGCTATAGACCGGCGGCTGTGACACCCTGGTTTTTGCCCTTTTTGTTTTATTTGATTTTTTTGAATATTTGATTTGAAAATAAGTTTTTGAATCATCTCATGGGGCTTTCCACTTGGGTATCCTTTTGATTTCCACCCAAGTGACTCCTAGTTCCCTCAAACCATCTTGAGACATCATCTCTCCCCTGGTATTGCGATTTAAATATTTTTCTTTTAAATATAATATTCATTTTCTCCCCGAAAATGAGTATTTCTCTCTTATGCTCCAAAGAAAATCTGAATAAATTCCATGGTATTCTTGAGGTCATGCCTCACCTTTTTATGCAAAAATATCCTATAGTCATGTGAAGAATTTTGGCTCAATAAAATATTTTCTTTTCTGTATAGAAAGGTCACTTTGTGAAGGAAGTGCACTTTTTATTGCTCCATTTGAGCTGAAGTTTTTTAGCATGGCTACCTTCCTACCCAAGCCGGGGCCTCCAAGTTCCAGCTCTTAACTCTTTCTAGATTTTTCTCAGTAAGTTGCTATAGTTTCTGTCCAGAAACTTGCCAGCCCCTTAATTTCTTGTCCAAGCAGTCTAGGGATGAACCAAGACCACGAATGGGACTGCCCATGAAGGGACTTGATCGCAAACGTGGTCTGGTAGCCTAGGCGCGCACGTAGCCGAAGTGCACGTGGTGACCACGTGGCACCAAGGTGTTCGACACGCACTTAGCATGCTCCATGCGTCGGCCAGTGTCGTGTCTCGCCCGTGAGCGTGCCCCGTGACGCCCCGACGTGTCCTCGACCCCCTGCTGCGTTGTCCCGATCCTCCCCATCTCTCTCTTTCGCTCCTCGATGCTGGTGGCAGGCTCAGCAGACACGGACATGGCAGAGCACGGACAACAGTGACTGCATGATCGATTCGTCTCGCTTGCGCGTCCCGTGCTTGGCCCGGCTTTGTCACTATGCTTGGAGGATCTCCTCTGAGCTCTCCCATCTGTCTGAGCCCTTCTCGTCGCCTCTTGCCGCTCCAAAAAGCTTGCCGGCGGCCGAGAGCTCTACCCTGTCCTCCCCTATAAATAGGAACCACCCTGAGCCACCTCCTCTAGCCTCAAAACCTCTATAGTAGCACCGCGGCATGGCCGTGCGGACCTCCAACAGCCGAATAATCTCCAACCCCTTAGTCATGCTCGTGACATTCTGTGGAGCGTGACAGAGCTGCTGGACCCCCTCAACCTCGCCGGAATCCCCAACTCCGACGAGCTCCACTGCCCACCTTCTTTGGAGAAGGTCATTGTGACGCCATCTGATTGCCCCTGCTTGACTTCCTAGTACATACATGCTCGACAAGATGAGCTGCGTCCATTCCCCTCCTTGCCAACAACAGCCGTGCCCCCTGGCCGGAGAATCATCACCGTGTGAGCTGCCGTCCCTGTCCCCCCTCTCTCTCTTACAAACTTGTCAGGAGGGCCCCATGTGTCAGGCTCTCCCCTTGCTCCTGAAGCGGTATAAGTGGAGGTGCATTTTGAAAATACGACTATGATGTGGTCGTCTCTCAAATTTCCTATTTTCTGTTTAATTCATATATTTTGACTGCAACTTTGACTAGCTCTGATTCCTAAACCATAAGCCCAAATGAGATGATTCCTTTTGCAATAGTTTTGTATTAAGATCCTTTGCCAACATGCAAAAATTGAGATTTTTCCTTATTGTACATATTTTATGGTGCATTAAAATGCTTTATATGAAATTTGCTTTGTGTATTTTAATTATTTTGAGAAGGTTAACCATGCCTTAAAGAGGACCAGAAGTTTTGTGACCCTCCTCTGAACTAAGGCAAGCCATCGCAAACATTTTAAAGGATGACTTGCAATGACTATGATCTTTGCTTGAACTTAAATTCATATATGACATTTAATCAAATAAAAATTACCTCACTTGTGCTAACTAAAATTTCATGACATTCTTGTTAGTATGATAGAAGTAAGATGATTACTTGGTTAAGTTTATGTGGTATCGTAGTTTCATCATAATGTTACTTATGTTAGCAATGTCATTTGGTCAAGTTGGTGCATATGCATTTCATGGCATTTTCTTGACATAATATGGCTCGAATAAATTTTCATTTCAGAATAAAAATGCTAATAATGCAACTTGAACATGTTGTTGATCGAGTCATGGTGCCACCGAATCGAGCTTCCCAGTGCAACCACATTTGCCTTTATGGGAAGGCCCTTATTCGGTCTGCTCACATGCCTCTCGCCGGTGCCTCCAACAGGGGAAGGTTATGCGCTTGTGCTACCTTGGCCTGGTAGGTTAGTATAGACTTGTGTGCCCATGTTTTTGTACCATTGTCCATGTTTGGGACTGTTTTGTTTTGGCACGACGGTAGCCGGGTGATGTTCGGAGTGGCATCTGGGGCCACCCATGACTTCGCCCAAAGGGGAGTTGGACGGAGTGGTTTGGAGAGTGTCATGCCATAGATTGGTTTTGTTGGAACACCGTTGGTCCACCCGAATGGGAACACAAATCCATGGGTTCTGTGGTGTGGGTAAAATGTGCTAATCTCTGCAGAGTGTGTGTATAATCTATCGAGAGCCGCGTCTCAGTCATGGACACAGTTCGTACTAGGTCACATCGTGGGTCAACAAAAATAATTAACTTGCACACTAGTGATATAATCTTGGCACCCATTATTTGGTTTGTTCAGATCAATGGGATGGTTTCCTTTGTGATTCGGAGGTGATCACTGTGGTAAGATGATGGATATGGTTACGTGGTAACCATTATGGTAATAGGGACATTAAGTGGCTATCACTTCATTCCATGAGTAGTTTGTCATATCTTGCATATAACCTGCTTAAATGTCATATCATTGTTTTTAATTATTGTATTGTTTGTTGTGAGCTTGTGAGTACATTAAAAGTACTCACCTGTCGTGTCAAGCCAGTTTCTGGAGAAGCCTTACCTAGAGTCCGAGTTGCATCGTCGCAGTGTAGGCCCTGTCCCAGCGGTGTCCCTATGAGATGGAGTTTTGCTATGTCGTCTCTCCGCTGCCAAGTAGTTGTATCGTGATCATCGAGGCCCCATCCGTGTCTACTAAATAATGTACATATTGTTTAGCCGCACCGAGTGTTCCGCTGGGCCTCGCCTCTTATGTAATCCTGAAACTATGTATCTCCTAGTGAATCAATAAAGCGGTTGTACTTCAGTATCAAGTTGTTGTGTGTTGCTAGAAGGCATGATCCATGGACTAGCAATGCAAGGTACACCAGTCGCTCTGAGCGAGGGTGCCACAACGCTTGGTATGAGAGCTGCGCTGACTCTAGTATGCCCTAGACCCCCGACCTATTAGATAAACGGTAGTTTGTAGTCCTGCGTGTCACAAGTGTGTTTATGCATTTGGTTGTTGCATTGCATGGATATATAATATTTTATCACTAACAAACTAATGGTTGTGAGTGTAGATGGCCCTAGTGTCATACCCATACTAGTCTGAGGCAGCCCCCCTCATCTCTCTGCACCTTCTTCGGAACGTGTGGCGGCGACTCTACCCCAATGACGACGACCCGGTGTACCAGGTGTACCGAGAGCGGTTGGTAGACTCGGTGTATGGGTACCTGATGACGAGAGGATGTATATAATTCTCGCACCTTGTTGGTTACCCCAAGTGGAAGGTTGAGATGTAGTTAGTAGCAAGTTTTCCCTCACACGGGAACTCTAAGGTTTATCAAACCAGGAGGCCTCCTAGGATCAACAAGTAGGCGTCTTCCACCCTAGCGCTAGCAGAAGACGTGGACCTGCACACACACAAATAACTTTGCTCCCAACGAGTACAGAGAGGCACTACTGGAATCAGAGATTTTGCCGTCTGCCTAGTCTTTGCCGTCTGCTAGCTGACGGCAAAGACACTCTTTGCCATCACCTTCAGCAAAACTGACGGCAAAGAACTGGCTGATGGGAAAGAAGGTCTTTGCTAGCAGTCAACTCTTTGCCATCCGCCGCAGACGGCAAAGAAGGGGCCAACAGACGGCAAAGAAGCTCATCTGGCCGGGGGAACCTTAGGTCAAACTACTCCCTTCTTTGCCGTCTGCTAGCTGACGGCAAAGATGCCAGAGGCAGACGGCAAAGAGTATAGACCCCTTTGCCGTGTGCCAGCAGACGACAAAGGTCTTGAATCTAGTAACGGTTGTCCCGCCCCCACCGCGGCCCTCTCTCTCTCTCAAAAGGCCCCTCCCTCTCTCTCTCCTCCCCCGACGCCCAACGCCGCCACCACTGTCGCCCGGCCACCCCTGGCGCCGCCCCGGTGCCCCTGGTGCCGCCCCGCAGCCCCACAACCCCCCCGGCGCCCCCTGGTGCCGCCCCTGAAGCCCCACCGCCGGCGCCCCGTGGTGCCCCTCGTGCGCCCCCGCTGCCCCACCCCCGGCGCCCCTGGTGCCGCCCCCGTAGCCCCACCGCCGATGCCGCCGGCCTAGCCACTGCCCCGCAGGCGTCGGCGCCGCGCCCGCAGCCCCACTGCCGGTAAGCCCATCCACCCCCGCCCCCTTGATTTTTTATTTTTTGGTATTTATTTTTTTGGAATTAGATTATAACTACCGGCATGATTTTTTATTGTTGTTGTAGTAGTTGTTCTTGTTATTGTAGTTGTTGTTGTTATTCTAGTTGTTGTGGCATATATAGTTTAGTTGGTAGGTTAGTTAATTAGTAGTTTTAGTGGTAGTTTAGTTAGTTGGTAGATTTAGTTAGTTAATTAGTAGATTTAGTAGGTAGTTTAGTGGTAGATTTTGTTTTGTTATTTAGTGGTAGCTAGATTATTTTTTAGTTACTTAGTGGTAGATTCTGTTTTTGTTATTTTTTTGCTGTTTAGTGCTATCTAGGTTTAGCGATAGGTTTAGTTAGCTTCGTTAGTTAGGTTAGTTAATTAGTTAGCTTAATAGAAAGAATAGGAAGAAGAAGAAGAGGAGGAGGAGGAGAAGAGGAGAAGAGGAGGAGGAGGAGAAGAAGAATAAGAAGAAGAGGAGGAGGAGGAGAAGACAAAAATAAGAAGGAGAAGAAGAAAAGAAGAAGAGATGAAGAAGACAAGAAGAGAAGAAGAATACCTTCTCCTCCTTCTTCTCATCCTCCTCCTTCTCCTTCTTCTTGATTTCTTCTTCTTCTCCTCCTCCTCTTTATTCTCCTCTATCTTATTCTCCTTACCTTATTTTCCCCAACAATGGGATAATTAGCCCATTTGGCTAAAAAATGGCCATTCTTCTCCTCTTTCATATTATCCTTGCTTTAATTAACCCAACAATGACATAATTAGCCCATTTAGCTCCAAAATACCATAATAAGCTCAAAATGGCATAAGAACCTTGGTTAGCTCATTAATATTATATACTTAGCTTGTTTTCCTCTAAAATGGGATTATTAGCCCATTTAGCTCAAAAAAGACATAATTAGGTAATTTAGCTCCAACAAGAGGAGATGAGGAGAAGAAATAGGCAAAATGAAAAGAAAGAAGAAGAAGAAGAAGAAGAAGAAGAGAAGAAGGAGAAGGAGGAGAAGGAGGAGGAGGAGGAGGAGGAGGAGGAGGAGGAGAAGGCCAAGGACCTTCTATCCTTCTCCTCCTCCTCCTCCTTCTTCTTGATTTCTTCTTCTTCTCCTCCTCCTCCTCTTTCTTCTCCTCTTTCATATTATCCTTGCTTTAATTAACCCAACAATGACATAATTAGCCCATTTAGTTCCAAAATACCATAATAAGCTCAAAATGGCATAAGAACCTTGGTTAGCTCATTAATATTATATATTAGCTTGTTTTTCTCTAAAATGGGATAATTAGCCCATTTAGCTCAAAAAAGACATAATTAGGTAATTTAGCTCCAACAAGAGGAGAAGAGGAGAAGAAATAGGCAAAATGAAAAGAAAGAAGAAGAAGAAGAAGAGAAGAAGAGAAGAAGGAGAAGGAGGAGGAGGAGGAGGAGGACAAGGAGGAGAAGGCCAAGGACCTTCTATCCTTATGCTCCTCCTCCTTCTCCTCCTCCTCCTTCTTGACTTCTTATTCTTCTCCTCCTCCTCCTCTTTCTTCTCCTCTTTCATATTATCCTTGCTTTAATTAACCCAACAATGACATAATTAGCCCATTTAGCTCCAAAATACCATAATAAGGTCAAAACGGCATAAGAACCTTGGTTAGCTCAGTAATATTATATACTTAGCTAGTTTTCCTCTAAAATGGGATAATTAGCCCATTTAGCTCAAAAAAGACATACTTAGGTAATTTAGCTCCAACAACAGGAGAAGAGGAGAAGAAATAGGCAAAATGAAAAGAAAGAAGAAGAAGAAGAAGAGAAGAAGAAGAAGAGAAGAAGGAGAAGGAGGAGGAGGAGGAGAAGGCCAAGGACCTTCTAGTCCTTCTCCTCCTCCTGCTTTTCCTCCTTCTTCTTGATTTCTTCTTCTTCTCCTCCTCCTCCTCTTTCTTCTCCTCTTTCATATTATCCTTGCTTTAATTTCTGCAACAATGACATAATTATCCCATTTAGCTCCAAAATGCCATAATAACCTCAAAATGGCATAAGAACCTTGGTTAGCTCACGAATATTATATACTTAGCTTGTTTTCCTCTAAAATGACATAATTGGAATATTTGTGTTGATCGGGTGGATTTACATGTGATAGTTGTCTCGTCGCTGTGAGGTCTTCTGTGCGAAGACCTGCCAGTGTGTTGTACGAGCTCCGCCCCTGCATTCGTGGGTCAGTACAAATTTCATCTCCTCCCCGCCCCTTCATTTACTGTGGCTCGGTTTCCGGATGAAACTTTCTAGATTTAGGTAATTCAATTAATTTATCAGTATGCGTGACGAGTATGCGTCTCCCGTTCGAAAGGGCGACATCTATAAATATGCATGTCTTTGCATATTTATAACCGCCATCCTTTCGAATTGTCCAACATTATACATGGACAACCCGAGTATGTGTAGATTGGGTTCGTTTTCCCGTATGCTGTGCTCTAGATCCGATGCGGAATTTCGTCAGTGCCTCCCTGTTGTTCTCCGGATGCACATCCTCTCTGTTTATTGCGGAGACGTGTATCAGGAGAACAACGGGGAGGTGTTGCCGAAATTTTGCGTTGGATCCGGAGCAGAGCATGGGAAAACGAACCCAATCTACACATACTCGGGTGGGATTAGGACCTATCTTTACCTATTAGCGTGTAGGTTGCCTCGACGTAATAAAAATGGTGAACCTGATTAACCGATGAATATAAATGCTAAATTATATATAAATATATTTCTTCTGTCTTTAGTAGCTACGCAAGATGAGTGATCGTGCGTGGATGTATACCGGTCACCCTAGTCAGAAAGAGATGACGAAAGAATGGTTTTTAAAAACAAAGGAATTTGTGAAAGCCGCATTCGCAAATGGCCAGGAAAGAAACTATTGCCCCTGTCCTGGATGCGACAACTATAAAAAGACGACAGAGGCTGTAATGATTAAACACCTGCAGAGGAGGGGTTTTAAGCCTAATTATACGGTGTGGACATTTCATGGTGAGTCTATACAACGCACAAGAGCTGAGGTGGTCCGTCGTCGCACGGACGAGCATGGTACTGGGATTGAAGACATGGTGCAAGACTTTGATGATGCTCGGGATTCAGAAGATGAGATGGAGGAATCTGCAAAGGCCTTTTATGAAATGTTGGAGTCTTCAAAACGTCCTCTCCATGAGCACACTGAGCTCTGTCAGCTGGATGCAATTGCACAAGTAATGGCTCTGAAGGCTCATTTCAACTTGGGAAGAGAATGCTACGACGCGATGATGACACTATTTGGACGTTTCCTACCCAAAGGCCATGTCATGCCTGCAAACCTGTACCAGTCGGACAAAATACTTCTCATACTTAAGATGCCCTATGAGAAGATAGATGCATGTGAGAAAGGATGTGTCTTATTTAGGAAGGAGTATGCACACTTGGACTATTGTCCCAATTGCGAGTCTTGCAGGTATCTTGTGGTAGACAACGGTATGGGTGAGAAGAGGCAGACCAAAATCGCAGTTAGTGTTCTTCAGTATATGCCAATCGTACCAAGACTTCAACATCTTTTCATGGTCGAAGAGACAGCCAGACAGATGACATGGCACAAATTAGGCAAAAGAACCGAACTAGATGCGGATGGGAATAAGATGATGGTACACACATCGGATGGGGAAGCGTGGAAACATTTCGACGGATTGCCTCAGGATAAAGTGGCAGATCCAAGGAATCCTCGAGTCTGCGCCACCACGGATGGTTTTAATCCCTTCGGCATGACGGCAACCCAATACAGTTGTTGGCCTGTATTTGTCATTCCACTCAATCCCCCCCCCGGGCAGATTATGCAAAGAAAGAACATATTTCTGACATTGATAATTCCAGGACCCAATTATCCGGGGAAGAATATGAATGTGTACCTGCAACCGCTTAAGGATGAATTGGAAGAAGCTTGGGAAAATGGGGTCAAGACATACGATGCCACTAGAAAAGAAAACTTCAAAATGCATGTGTGGTACATGTACTCTATGCATGACTTGCAAGCGTATGCGCTATTCTCTAGATGGTGTGTGCATGGAAGGTTCCCGTGCCCCCAATGCAAGGCAGCTCTTCAGTTTCATTGGTTGTAGGAGGGTCGGAAGTATTCTTGCTTTGACTTGCATAGACACTTCCTGGATCCTGACCATCAGTTCAGAAAAGACAAGAAGAACTTTACCAAAGGTAAAGTTGTCAAAAACTTGGCACCACCTGCGTTCACAGGCCAACAGATCCTGGATCAGTTAAACGCCCTCGAGCCTGATGCAGAGCGTCCAGGGTATTTCAAGGGGTATAATTCAAAACATGCCTGGACTCACAAGCCATGCTTCTTGGATCTGCCTTACTTCAAAGACCTCCTTCTTCCACACAATATCGACATGATGCACACTGAAAAGAATATCGGAGAGGCTATTTTTGGTACATTGTTTGACATAGATGGGAAGACAAAGGATAATATTAAGGCTAGAGTCGATCAAGAGACACTATGTCATAGACCGTTACAAAACATGCGAGAAGGCAAAGGAAAGCAGAAGTGGTCGAAGCCAAAGGCCTGGTTCAATCTTGGAAGGCCAGCTATGAGGGAAATTATCTTGTGGGTCAAAATGCACTTGATGTTCCCTGATGGGTATGCAGCGAATCTAAAGAGGGGAGTGAGTCTTGAAAAATTAAAAATCTTTGGTCTCAAGAGTCATGATTGGCACATATGGCTGTTGGGAAACGTAGCATAAATTCAAAATTTTCCTACGCATATTCAGATCTTCCTATGGAGAGACCAGCAACGAGAGAGGGGTAAGAGCATCTTCATACCTTTGAATATCGTTAAGCGGAAGCGTTGCTAGAACGCGGTTGATGGAGTCGTACTCGCAGCGATTCCGATCTAGTGCCGAACTACGACACCTCCGCGTTCAACACACGTGCAGCCAGGTGACGTCTCCCGCACCTTGATCGAGCAAGGAGGAGGGAGAGGTTGGGGAAGAACTCCAGTAGCACGACGGCGTGGTGTCGAAGGAGAGACGAGGTCTCCCGGCAGGGCTTCGCCAAGCACCGGCAAAGAGGAGGAGAAAGAAGAGCAGGGCTGCGCCGAGGGAGAGGGAAAAGCCTGTCTCTCAATGGCCAAAAGTGCCCGATATATATAGGGGGAGGGGAGAGGGGGTGCCACCCCTAGGGTTCCCACCCTAGGGGGTGCGGCAGCCCCCCCAGATGGGATGTGCGGCGGCCAGAGGGGGGAGGAGAGGGTGGCGCACCATCTGGTGGGCCTTAGGCCCACCTGGCTTAGGGTTTGCCCCCCCTTTTCTCTCCCCTGCGCATTGGGCTGAGTGGGGAGGCGCACCAGCCCACCTAGGGTCTGGTTCCCACCCCCACTTGGCCCACCTTACCTCCCGGGGTCATTGCGCCCCTTCGCTGGTCCCCCGGGGCCACCTCCGGTGGTCCCGGTGGTCCCGGTACGTTACCGGTGATGCCCAAAACACTTCCGGTATCCGAAACCATCCGTCCTATATATCAATATTTACCTCCGGACCATTCCGGAGCTCTTCGTGACGTCCGGGATCTCATCCGGGACTCTGAACATCTTTCGGTAACCCCGTATAACAATTCCCTATAGCCCTAGCACCATCGAACCTTAAGTGTGTAGACCCTACGGGTTCGGGAGTCAGGCAGACATGACCGAGACACCTCTCTGGCCAATAACCATCAGCGGGGTCTGGATACCCATGGTGGCTCCCACTTGCTCCACGATGATCTCATCGGATGAACCATGATGTCAAGGATTCAATCAATCCCGTATACGATTCCCTTTGTCTGTCGGTATAGAACTTGCCCGAGATTCGATCGTCGGTATACGTATACCTTACTCAATCTCGTTACTGGTAAGTCTCTTTACTCATTCCGTAGCACGTCATCGTGTGACTAACTCCTTAGTCACATTGAGCTCATGATGATATTCTACCGAGTGGGCCCAGAGATACCTCTCCGTCACGCGGAGTGACAAATCCCGATCTCGATTCGTACCAACCCAACAGACACTTTCGGAGGTACCCATACTGCACCTTTATAGTCACCCAGTTACGTTGTGACGTTTGATACACCCAAAGCACTCCTACGGTATCTGGGAGTTGCACAATATCACGGTCGAAGGAAAAGATACTTGACATTAGAAAAGCTTTAGCATACGAACAATACGATCTAGTGCTATGCTCAGGATTGGGTCTTGTCCATCACATCATTCTCCAATGATGTGATCCCGTTATCAATGACATCTAATGTCCATGATCAGGAAACCATGATCATCTATTGACTAACGAGCTAGCCAACTAGAGGCTTGCTAGGGACACATTGTGATCTATCTATGCACACATGTATTACTATTTCCTGTTAATACAATTATAGCATGAACAATAGACGATTATCATGAACAAGGAAATATGATAATAACCATTTTATTATTGCCTCTAGGGCATATTTACAACAGTCTCCCACTTGCACTAGAGTCAATAATCTAGTTACATTGTGATGTATGGAACACCCATAGCATTATGGTGTTGATCATGTTTTGCTCGTGGAAGAGGTTTAGTGAATGGGTCTGCAATATTCAGATCCGTGTGTACTTTACAAATATCTATCACTCCACTCTGGACATGGTCCTGGATGGAGTTGTAGCGGCGTTTGATGTGCTTCGTCTTCCGGTGAAACCTGGGCTCCTTGGCTATGGCAATGGCCCCAGTGTTATCACAAAAGAGTGTCACTCGACCCGACGCGCTTGGAACCACTCCAAGGTCGGTGATGAGCTCCTTCATCCAAATTCCTTCATGAGCTGCTTCTGAAGCAGCTATGTACTCCGCTTCACATGTAGATACTGCCACGACTTCTTGCTTGCTGCTGCACCAGCTCACTGCCCCCCCACTCAACACATATACGTATCCGGTCTGTGACTTAGAGTCATCCAGATCTGTGTCGAAGCTAGCGTCGACGTAACCCTTTACGACGAGCTCTTCGTCACCTCCATAAACGAGAAACATTTCCTTAGTCCTTTTGAGCTCACTGTCCAGTGTTCCATACCGGGATCACTTTGGTACCTCCCTACCAAACTTATGGCAAGGTTTATATCAGGTCTGGTACACAGCATGGCATACATTAGAGAGCCCACGGCTGAAGCGTAGGGGACATAACTCATCTTCTCTCTATCTGCTGCCGTGGTCGGCGACTGAGTCTTACTCAATCTCATACCTTGCAAAACTGGCAAGAACCCCTTCTTTGAGTTTTCCATATTGAACTTCTTCAATATCTTGTCAAGATATGTACTTTGCGAAAGACCTATGAGGCGTCTCGATCTATCTCTATAGATCTTGATGCCTAATATGTATGCAGCTTCTCCAAGGTCCTTCATCGAAAAACTCTTGTTCAAATAGGCCTTTATGCTCTCCAACATCTCTATATTATTCCCCATCAATAATATGTCATCCACATATAGTATGACGAAAGCTACAGAGCTCCCACTCACTTTCTTGTACAGACAGGCTTCTCCGTAAACCTATATGAACCCAAACGCTTTAATCACCTCATTAAAGCGAATGTTCCAACTCCGAGATGCTTGCACCAGCCCATAGATGGAGCGCTGGAGCTTGCACACTTTGTTAGCACCCTTAGGGTCGACAAAACCTTCTGGTTGCATCATATACAACTCTTCTTTAAGGTTCCCGTTAAGGAACGCTGTTTTGACGTCCATTTGCCAAATTTCATAATCATAAAAGGCGGCAATTGCTAACATGATTCGGACTGATTTCAGCTTCGCTACGGGAGAGAAAGTTTCTTCGTAGTTAACTCCTTGAATTTGTCGAAAACCCTTTGCGACAAGTCGAGCTTTGTAAACGGTTACATTACCGTTTGCATCAGTCTTCTTCTTGAAGATCCATTTATTTTCTATGGCTCGCCGGTCATCGGGCAAGTCCACCAAAGTCCATACTTTGTTCTCATACATGGATCCTATCTCGGATTTCATAGCCTCAAGCCATTTGTTGGAATCCGGGCCCACCATCGCTTCTTCATAGTTTGAAGGTTCACCGTTGTCTAACAACATGATTTCCATCACAGGGTTGCCGTACCACTCTGGTGCGGAGCGTGCCCTTGTGGACCTTCGCGGTTCAGTAGTAACTTGATCCGAAGCTTCATGATCATCATCATTAACTTCCTCTTCAGTCGGTGTAGGCGCCACAGGAACAACTTCCCGCGCTGCGCTACTATCCTATTCGAGAGGGGGTGTAATTACCTCATCAAGTTCTACCTTCCAAACACTTACTTCTTTCGAGAGAAACTCTTTCTCTAGAAAGGATCCGTTCTTGGCAACAAATGTTTTACCTTCGGATCTAAGATAGAAGGTATACCCAATAGTTTCCTTAGGGTATCCTATGAATACGCATTTCTCCGCTTTGGGTTCGAGCTTTTCTGGTTGAAGTTTCTTCACATAAGCATCGCAGCCCCAAACTTTAAGAAACGACAACTTATGTTTCTTGCCAAACCATAGTTCATACGGTGTCGTCTCAACGGATTTAGACGGTGCCCTATTTAAAGTGAATGCTGCAGTTTTTAATGCGTATCCCCAAAATGATAGCGGTAAGTCGGTAAGAGACATCATAGATCGTACCATATCTAATAAAGTGCGATTACGACGTTCAGACACTCCGTTGCGTTGCGGTGTGCCGGGCGGCGTCAGTTGTGAAATGATTCCACACTTCCTTAGGTGTGTGCCAAACTCGTGACTCAAATATTCTCCTCCACGATCAGATCATAGACATTTAATTTTTCTATCACGTTGATTCTCAACCTCACTCTGAAATTCCTTGAACTTTTCAAACGTCTCATATTTGTGTTTCATCAAGTAGATATACCTATACCTACTCAAATCATCGGTGAGAGTGAGAACATAACGATAACCACCGCGAGCTTCAACGTTCATTGGACCACACACATCAGTATGTATTATTTCCAATAAGTCGGTTGCTCTCTCCATTATTCCTGAGAATGGAGTCTTAGTCATCTTGCCCATGAGGCACGGTTCGCATGTGTCAAATGATTCAGAATCAAGAGACTCTAATAGTCCATCAGTATGGATCTTCTTCGTGCGCTTAACGCCGATGTGACCAAGGCGGCAATGCCACAAGTATGTGGGACTATCATTATCAACTTTACATCTTTTGGTACTCACACTATGAATATGTGTAACATCACGATCGAGATTCATCAAGAATAAACCATTCACCAGTGGAGCATGACCATAAACCATATCACTCATATAAATAGAACAACCATTATTCTCTGACTTAAATGAGTAGCCGTCTCGCATTAAGCAAGACCCTGATACAATGTTCATGCTTAAAGCTGGTACTAAATAGCAATTATTAAGGTTTAAAACTAATCCCGATGGTAGATGTAGAGGTAGCGTGCCGACGGCGATCACATCGACCTTTGAACCATTCCCGACGCGCATCGTCACCTCGTCCTTGGTCAGTCTTCGCTTATTCCGCAGTTCCTGCTTTGAGTTGCAAATGTGAGAAACAGCACCGGTATCAAATACCCAGGAGCTACTACGAGCACTGGTAAGGTACATATCAATAACATGTATATCACATATACCTTTAACGTTGCCGGCCTTCTTGTCCGCTAAGTATTTGGGGCAGTTCCGCTTCCAGTGACCCTTTCCCTTGCAATAGAAGCACTCAGTCTCAGGCTTGGGTCCGTTCTTTTTCTTCTTCCCGGCATCTGGCTTACCGGGCGCGGCAACAGCTTTGCCGTCTTTCTTGAAGTTCTTCTTACCCTTGCCTTTCTTGAAACTAGTGGTCTTGTTGACCATCAACACTTGATGCTCTTTCTTGATTTCTACTTCTGCAGACTTGAGCATCGAGTACAACTCGGGAATGGTCTTCTCCATCCCTTGCATGTTGTAGTTAAGCACAAAGCCTTTGTAGCTTGGTGGGAGAGACTGGAGGATTCTGTCAATTATAGCATCATCTGGAAGTTCGACTCCAAGTGAAGTCAGACGACCGTGTAACCCAGACATTTTGAGTATGTGCTCACTGACAGAACTGTTCTCCTCCATCTTACAGCTAAAGAACTTGTCGGAGACTTCATATCTCTTGACACGGGCATGAGCTTGAAAAACTAGCTTCAGCTCCTGGAACATCTCATATGCCCCGTGTTGCTCAAAACGCCTTTGGAGCCCCGTTTCTAAACTGTATAACATGCCACACCTAACTAGAGAGTAGTCATCACTCCGCGTTTGCCAGACGTTCAGAATGTCCTGGGCTGCTGCGGGAGCAGGAGGGTCACCTAGCGGCGCATCAAGGACATAAGCCTTTTTAGCTGCTTCAAGGATGAGCTTCAAGTTGCGAACCCAGTCCGCATAGTTGCTACCATCATCTTTCAGCTTGTTTTTCTCTAGGAATGCATTGAAATTGAGGTTGACGTTGGACATCTACAATATTTATAAAGACAACTTTTAGACTAAGTTCATGACAATTAAGTTCATTTAATCAAATTAAGTATGAACTCACACTTAAATCGACATCCCTCTTGTCATCTAAGTGATACATGATCCATGTTGACTAACCCGTGTCCGATCATCACGTGAGACGGACTAGCCACCATGGTGAGCAACTCCATGCTGATCGTATTCAACCATACGACTCATGTTCGACCTTTCGGTCTCTTGTATTCGAGGTCATGCCTGTACATGCTAAGCTCGTCGAGTCAACCTAGGTGTTTCACGTGTGTAAATCTGGCTTACACCCGTTGTATGCGAACGTTAGAATCTATCACACCCGATCATCACGTGGTGCTTCGAGACAACGAACCTTCGCAACGGTGCACACCTAGGGGAATACGTGCTCGAAATTTTAAGAGGGATCATCTTATTATGCTACCGTCGTTCTAAGCAATAAGATGTAAACATGATAAACATCACAATGCAATCATATAGTGACATGATATGGCCATTATCATCTTTGCTCTTTTGATCTCCATCTTCAGGCATCGCATGATCATCATCGTCACCGGCGTGACACCATGATCTCCATCATCATGATCTCCATCATCGTGTCTCCGTGAAGTCGTCACGCCAACTACTACTATCACTACTACTATAGCTAACCGTTAGCGATGAAGTAAAAGTAGTAAGCACATGGCGTTGCATCTCATACAATAAATTAAGACAACTCCTATGGCTCCTGCCGGTTGTCATACTCATCGACATGCAACTCGTGAAACCTATTACAATAACATGATCATCTCATACATCATACATGCAACATCACAACTTTGGCCATATCACATCAGATGTCAAACCCTGCAAAAACAAGTTAGACGTCCTCTAATTGTTGTTGCAAGTTTTACGTGGCTGATTTGGGTTTCTAGCAAGAACACCTTCTTACCTACGTGACAGCCACAACGATGATATACCAAAGCTATTTACACTTCATAAGGACCCTTTTCAACAAATCCAATCCGACTATAGTAGGAGAGACAGACACCCGCTAGCCACCTTTATGCATGGTGTGCATGTCTGTCGGTGGAACTAGTCTCACGTAAGCGTACATGTAAAGTCGGTCCGGGCCGCTTCATCCCACAATACCGCCAGAAAAGAATAAGACTAGTAGCGGCAAGCAAATTGACAAATCATCGCCCACAACTTTTGTGTTCTACTCGTGCATAGAATCTACACATAGAAAACCTGGCTTGGATGCCACTGTTGGGTAACGAAGCATAAATTCAAAATTTTCCTACGCATATTCAGATATTCCTATGGAGAGACCAGCAACGAGAGAGGGGGAAGAGCATCTTCATACCTTTGAAGATCGTTAAGCGGAAGCGTTGCTAGAATGCGGTTGATGGAGTCGTACTCGCAGCGATTCCGATCTAGTGCCGAACTACGACACCTCCTCGTTCAACACACGTGCAGCCCGGTGACGTTTCCCGCACCTTGATCCAGCAAGGAGGAGGGAGAGGTTGGGGAAGAAATCCAGCAGCACGACGGCGTGGTGTCGATGGAGAGACGATGTCTTCCGGCAGGGCTTCGCCAAGCACCGACAGAGAGGAGGAGAAAGAAGAGCAGGGCTGCGCCGAGGGAGAGGGAAAAGTCTGTCTCTCAATGGCCAAAAGTGCCCGATATATATAGGGGGAGGGGAGAGGGGGTGCCACCCCTAGGGTTCCCACCCTAGGGGGTGTGGCAGCCCCCCCAGATGGGAGGTGCGGCGGCCAGAGGGGGGAGGAGGGGGTGGCGCACCATCTGGTGGGCCTTAGGCCCACCTGGCTTAGGGTTTGCCCCCCCCCTTTCTCTCCCCTGCGCATTGGGCTGAGTGGGGAGGCGCACCAGCCCACCTAGGGGCTGGTTCCCACCCCCACTTGGCCCACCTTACCTCCCGGGGTCGTTGCCCCCCTTCGGTGGTCCCCCGGGGCCACCTCCGGTGGTCCCGGTGGTCCCGGTACGTTACCGATGATGCCCGAAACACTTCCGGTATCCGAAACCATCCGTCCTATATATCAATCTTTACCTCCGGACCATTCCGGAGCTCCTCGTGACGTCCGGGATCTCATCCGGGACTCTGAACATCTTTCGGTAACCCCGTATAACAATTCCCTATAGCCCTAGCGCCATCGAACCTTAAGTGTGTAGACCCTACGGGTTCGGGAGTCAGGCAGACATGACCGAGACACCTCTCTGGCCAATAACCATCAGCGGGGTCTGGATACCCATGGTGGCTCCCACTTGCTCCACGATGATCTCATCGGATGAACCATGATGTCAAGGATTCAATCAATCCCGTATACGATTCCCTTTGTCTGTCGGTATAGAACTTGCCCGAGATTCGATCGTCGGTATACGTATACCTTACTCAATCTCGTTACTGGTAAGTCTCTTTACTCATTCCGTAGCACGTCATCGTGTGACTAACTCCTTAGTCACATTGAGCTCATGATGATATTCTACCGAGTGGGCCCAGAGATACCTCTCCGTCACGCGGAGTGACAAATCCCGATCTCGATTCGTACCAACCCAACAGACACTTTCGGAGGTACCCGTACTGCACCTTTATAGTCGCCCAGTTACGTTGTGACGTTTGATACACCCAACGCACTCCTACGGTATCCGGGAGTTGCACAATCTCACGGTCGAAGGAAAAGATACTTGACATTAGAAAAGCTTTAGCATACGAACAATACGATCTAGTGCTATGCTCAGGATTGGGTCTTGTCCATCACATCATTCTCCAATGATGTGATCCCGTTATCAATGACATCTAATGTCCATGATCAGGAAACCATGATCATATATTGACTAACGAGCTAGCCAACTAGAGGCTTGCTAGGGACACATTGTGATCTATCTATTCACACATGTATTACTGTTTCCTGTTAATACAATTATAGCATGAACAATAGACGATTATCATGAATAAGGAAATATGATAATAACCATTTTATTATTGCCTCTAGGGCATATTTCCAACAATGGCTAGAGCGGGTAATGCCGGTGATGTTACGTGGCTTTATTCCTGAGGATGAATGGCTAGTACTGGCGGAGCTGAGCTATTTCTTCCGTGTTCTTTGTGCAAAAGAATTGTCGCCTGGCGTGGTAGAAGACATGGAGGAGTTTGCACCGGAGTTGTTGTGCAAGTTAGAGAAGATCTTTCCACCGGGCTTCTTTAATCCAATGCAGCATTTGATTTTACATCTACCGACCGAGGCAAGATTGGGTGGGCCCGTGCAAGATCGTTGGTGCTATGCAACTGAGAGGATGCAGAAGACCCTTCGAGCTAAATGTAAAAATAAGCGTAGAATTGAAGCATCGATGGCTGAGGCATTCATTACTGAGGAGGTGGCAAACTTTGTGACAGCACACTACGAAGCCAAAAATCATCATTTGCATAATCCGAAGCCTCGGCACAATGATGGAGACCCTAAAAAAGGTGGGTCCAACCTCAGCCTATTCAAAGGGAAGCTCGCACCAGCCGGTGATTCGAAACCAATAACGTTGGATATCGAAGAATGGCGGAACATTTTGTTGTATATCTTCAACAACCTAACAGAAGTGCGGCCGTACATCGAGTGAGTTCTCAGCACATTTTCCCGTAACTTCTAATTCATTTGAACTGCTCTTATTCCCGGATATTTCAAACAGCCCTTACGTCGTCAAATTCTCGGATGGAGCGGTGATCGAAATGATTCCGTCGAAGAGTATGAGCTTCTGTCAAAGACAGGAGGCGGCTATCCCGGTTTCATCTCTTGGTTCAAACAAACGGTAATTATCAATAATGGACCATTTCATTCTTGGTCTAACTTGCGGATAATGCAACAACCTTTTCGTATTAAACTTTTAGGCTAATTCAGAGTCTATGGACGCCGAATTGAGACAAGTCGCTAATGGTTTTGACTATAAGGTCCGTTCATTTGAGAAATACAACATCAACGGGTATGTCTTTCATACCTTTGGCAAAGAGCTATCTATGCCCGACCGGAAATCTACAAATTGTGGTGTCTCTGCTATCGGCGAAGGTGTTATCGAGTATTATGGAAGAGTTGAAGCAATTTATGAACTTCAATTCTATGGTGAAAACCCACCGAACGTCGTAGTCTTCAAATGTTATTGGTTCCAGCCAAAAAAGACTAGAAGGACTCATGAACATATAGGACTAGTCGAAATCAATCCAAACACCCATTTAGATGTTCCCGATGTCTATATTACGGCTCAATAGGCGACCCAAGTTTTCTATCTACCATGGGCATGCCAAACGGATAAGAATCTGGAAGGTTGGTATGTTGTTTATGAAGTGCCGCCACATGTCAGACCACCTCCCCCAAATGAACAGGATTATGAGCCTCACATTAACCCAGACACATATGATGGAGAATTCTTCCAAGAAGCACGTCTTTCCAAGAAACGTTTCAAGAACCGTCGTGCTTCATCCAAGAACATGGAAGTAGACAGCGACAATGAATCCGACTCCAGCCCTGAGCCGGAACCTGAAGACCTGGAACTCGTAGAGGTTACTGATGCGGATGACCTGTCAATGCTTCAACGATTAAAGGAAGGCCTTTCACAACTTCACGCCGTTGAACCCGATGAGCACGTCATTCATGAAGACATGCGTGATAGTGATGATGATGATGCATTTATTGATGATGATTATTAGTTTGTAAGATTCACAACTTAAATTATATATATTTTAATCTTTATTATTCATGTACATATTATTATTCATGTCAGTCATTCAATTTTTTTATGTTGTACTAATTTCTTTTAATCTTTATCATGGAAGGTATTGAAAGATGGTGGGCGCGGGTCCAGAGCGCTCGACGGGTTCTTCCCAGGCGCCCCGCACGAGGGGTGGTACTTCCCTTCCACCCCTATCTCTCCGTAGAGCCTTGGCAGACAGTCTTTCGACACCAGCCGGGGGTTCTTCTTCGTCGGCGGCATTGCCCACTGGGAGAGGTGCTGGTCGGGTAGGGAGGAAGGGGAAGGGTACAGGGAGAGGTGGTGGCCGCGGAAGATCCAGGAGGACTGTTGAGCCGTCCTCGCCACCACCACCAGCTCATTCACCCGAGCATAGGACTACTATGGTCGACCCGTTTGCGGAGGAGGCTACGGGGACTCCGGTCCAGGAGCCTGGTGTTCACGGGCATTCGTCCCATGAGACTCCGGTCCAGGAGCAGCCCCGGGTCGAGGTGCATTCGGCCCAGGAGCAGCCGGAGGAGACTACGGTTCCGGAGGCTTCACCCGACGTGGAGAGGCCCAGATGGGAGCCTTGGCCGGATCGTACCGAGTTGCCGGATTGGACCGAGGGTCCGGGTGGCTCAGGGGGCGGGGATGGCGGGGATGAGCTTACGAATAGTGAGGGCGATGTGTCGGTGGACGGGGCCACCGTGTACAAGCGTGGTAGTACACGTCTCCCGGTCGCCCCGGCTACCCGCAAGCAGAGGCCGGTGATTAAACCTGAAGGAGATAGGTAAGTACATTTACCCTTTTTTAGCTTTTGCCTTCAAGTTTGTTCAAATATCTAATGCGCTGACCTTATCATAGTGCAGGGGCTGGGTACACCCTCTTGGAGTCCGCAGGCCGAACTCCGTCCTTGGTGTGCTTTGCCGGACAAATTTCCCGGGGTTTGTCACGTTGCCTGGTGAGGGTCAGGTTCCTACACTAGGATTTACCTGGGAGCACTACCAGGCTGCGCAGGCCCCGCCGGAGGAGATTATAGATGGTGTCTTGTGCCATACGAGGGCCGAGATGGTGATCAAGAGCTTTTGGGTAAATTATCCTTTTATAGAATCTAAAATTAACAATATACCTAATTATTGTACTAATCGGTGTTTTCACGTTTGATTGCAGACCTTCTATAGGTGTGAGGATGGGTATGAGGAGGAGGCGGCCAGGGTTCTCGAGGTCGAGTGTAGGCGGTTACTACAGAACTTGCACCACGAGGCTCGGCCGCAGGCTATTCGAGATTACTAGGCCACGCGTGGTATTAAGAAGGAGAAGAAGGATTGCCGCGGAAAGTTTCTGAAGAAGGAGCAATACATGAAGGTAATTACCTATTCTTAATTCCTTCTACGTAGTTTTCTTGATTTCATTCATAGGCGTAGCGCTGAAAATTCTTTCTAATAACTTACAGGTGCCCCCGAGATGGTGTGCGGATAAGATGGATTGCTGGGAGGCGTTGTTTGATGAGTGGTGCACAGGCAGCTGGCGACCAGTCCACGAGAATGCGAAGGATCGGCGTAGCCAAGTGGTTGGTGTGCCACACCATCAAGGCAGCGCCATCTTACTTTAGTTTGGATGAAACTGGGTATGTGATTTGCTTCATGATTCATGCAATTCATTTTTTATGCTAATATTTTGTTTCTCTCTTTTAGGCGCATCACAATAAGACTGAGATTCCACACTTGTACGACCTTTATGGCATGGCCCATACTGCCTCGTACAAGAAGGAGAAGTCATTCTCTGAGTCTGACCTGGGTGATCCCAGTAACTGCACCAACATATCATCCCACCAGAAGCTCGTGGCATACAGGGACGCGGGGAAGGCTACGAAAGGGGATGACTTTAACCCTAGCTAGGAACCTTTGGATCCAGAGCTGGTGATGATATCTGGTGGCAGGAGGCCCCATGGCTCGATAGCCATTGGAGATGGGATAATACGTTGTCCACTCACTCTTCCGGAGATCAAGGCGCGCTAGTCGAGCAGATGTCCTGAGATAACGCCTCGTCCACGACCAGTCGAACTTGCCATCGAGGTTAGTTGTACGGACTAAGAACACTTTCATCCATTTCATTATGTGTGTCACCATAGATCATTACTGTGGTAACGAGGAATGGTTTTTCAGGCTGCTCTTCAGAAAGAGAGAGCGGCAAACCAGGCTGCTCTTGAGAAAGAGAGATTGGCAAGCCAGGCTGCTCTTCAGGCTGCTCTTGATGAGAGGGACCAGACCACTTCACGATTCCTTGAGGAGGAGAGGGCCCAGAATGAGGCGGGTCAACGGGCCCTGTACGAGCTTTTTTGGTATGTTTTTTTTCACATTAGCCAAATCATGTGTGTAATGTCTGTTTCAATACTAACTAATATGACCCACTCTTCAGGGTCTGTGCGAGAAGAGCGGTCAAGTCCCTCCGCCGATGCCCGTCTTCTCTTCGATTGGCACAGTGAGTTTCATTATAAACTAGTATTAATAATTGAGTGTCATCATGCTAACTGAGACATTGCAAAATATCTTTTCTGCAGAATAACTCCCGAGCGGCATCGCACGACCCTTCTCCAGGGCAACTGTCTCCAAACGAAGCCCGCGCGAGCAACCGTGGTGTTTCTCCTCCTTGATGACCACTACGGTAAGTTTCTCCTCCCAACTTAGCTTGTTTTCCTCTAAAATGAGATAATTAGCCCATTTAGCTCCAAGAAGAAATAATTAGGTAATTTAGCTCCAACAAGAGGAGAAGAAATAGGAAAAATGAAAAGAAAGAAGAAGAAGAAGAAGAGAAGAAGGAGAAGGAGGAGAAGGAGGAGGAGGAGGAGGAGGAGGAGGAGAAGGAGAAGGCCAAGGACCTTCTAGTCCTTCTCCTCCTCCTCCTTCTCCCCCTTCTCCTCCTTGATTTCTTCTTCTTCTCCTCCTCCTCCTCTTTCATATTATCCTTGCTTCAATTTCCCCAACAATGACATAATTAGTCCATTTAGCTCCAAAATACCATAATAAGCTCAAAATGGCATAAGAACCTTGGTTAGCTCATTAATTTTATATACTTAGCTTGTTTTCCTCTAAAATGGGATAATACCCATTTAGCTCAAAAAAGACATAATTAGGTAATTTAGCTCCAACAAGAGGAGAAGAGGAGAAGAAATAGGCAAAATGAAAAGAAAGAAGAAGAATAAGAAGAAGAACAAGAAGAGAAGAAGGAGAAGGAGGAGGAGGAGGAGGAGGAGGAGGAGGAGGAGAAGGAGAAGGCCAAGGACCTTCTATCCTTCTCCTCCTCCTCCTTCTTCTTGATTTCTTCTTCTTCTCCTCCTCCTCCTCTTTCTTCTCCTCTTTCATATTATCCTTGCTTTAATTAACCCAACAATGACATAATTATCCCATTTAGCTCCAAAATACCATAATAAGCTCAAAATGGCACAAGAACCTTGGTTAGCTCATGAATATTATATACTTAGCTTGTTTTCCTCTAAAATGACATAATTGGAACATTTAGCACAAAAAAGACATAATTAGGTAATTTAGCTCCAACAAGAGGAGAAGAGGAGAATAAATAGGCAAAATGAAAAGATATAAGAAGAAGAAGAGAAGAAGAAGAAGAGAAGAAGGAGAAGGAGGAGGAGGAGGAGGAGGAGGAGAAGGCCAAGGACCTTCTAGTCCTTCTCCTCCTCCTCCTCCTTCTTCTTGATTTCTTCTTCTTCTCCCCCTCCTCCTCTTTCTTCTCCTCTTTCATATTATCCTTTCTTTAATTAACCCAACAATGACATAATTAGCCCATTTAGCTGCAAAATACCATAATAATCTCAAAATGGCATAAGAACCTTGGTTAGCTCATGAATATTATATACTTAGCTTGTTTTCCTCTAAAATGACATAATTAGCCCATTTAGCTCAAAAAGAAGGAGAATGAAGAAGAAGAAGAAGAAGAGAATAAGAAGAGAAGGAGAAGGAGAAGAAGAAGGAGGAGGAGAAGGAGGAGAAGAAGGAGAAGGAGGAGAAGAAGGAGAAGGAGCCCTCCTTCTTCTCCTTCTTCTTCTCTCCTTCTTCTCCTCCTTCTTCTCCTTCTTCTTCTATTCTTTTTTATTCTTCTCCTCCTCCTTCTCCTTCTCCTTCCCCTTCCCCTCCTCCTCCTCCTCCTCCTCCTCCTTCTTGTTTTTCTTCTCCTTGTTCTATTCTTGCTTCTTCTCTTTCTTCTTCAATTTAGCTTATTTGTCATATATATGTTGTTGTTCTTCTTCTTCTGACTTTCTTATTCCCATTTTGCAGATTGGATGTACTACATGCATGGAAGCTGGCGTTGGATTGCTTTAGTTTCCGTTTTTATTTGAGTTGATGAACAATGTGGAACTATATGTATATGTATATATGGATGACCAATATATGTGCAACTATATGTATGTATATATGGATGAAACTTTGTATGTGTTGGTTCTTTTGATATATGGGATGTACGTTGATGAACAAATGGCATTGATGAGCTTTATATGTATATCATATATGTGTTGTGACCTATTTATCATATATGTGCTATGAATTATATGTATATGTGCTGTGAAATAGAAAAAATAAACAAAAATGTGACAATATAGGCGCTTTGCCGTCTGCCAGCTGACGACAAAGGCCTTTGCCGTCAGCTGACCGACGACAAAGGTTCCACGTGGCGCCCAGCTGTGCAACCTGGGCAGTAGCAGTTGGCCATATAGTCTCTTTGCCGTCAGCCTCCAGGGGGCAGACGACAAAGAAGAGGGAACAGAGGAGGAGGCAGACGGCAAAGAGTGGAGAGAGTGGGGAGGGGAGGACCCGGCAGACGGCAAAGATGGACGTGGAGGCAGACGACAAAGATGGAGGGGGAGGGGAGGGGAGGAGAAGGCAGACGGCAAAGATTGACCGGGAGGCAGACGGCAAAGGCTCCGTTAACCCCTAACGGAGGCAACGCGTGTCGGCTGCCGTCTCAAGAGCTTTGCCGACAGCTCCTGAGGAAAGCTGACGGCAAAGAGCTTTGCCGTCCGCCTTGCGCGGGCAGACGGCAAAGAAGGTCCTATGTCGTCGTAGGCTGACGCAGAAATTTTGCCGGCCGTGACAATCTTTGCCGTCTGTGGTATTGTCTTTGCCATCAGGGATATTGTCTTTGCCGTCTATGATGGCAGACGACAAAGAAAGTGATTCCTGTAGTGAGGTTGTCAATCTCTCCGGTCTTGTAGTTTGCAAAGGATCAAAACACAAGCGAGAAAGGTAATTGTGATTGCAACGAAAGAGTAAATGAAAACGGCAAATGATGGAGGTGTAAACAATGATGGTGATATGGACCGGAGTCACATGATGTTCACTAGTGATGTCTCTCTCCCAAAAGACGATAAACAACTATGCTTGGGTAAACAAATCACAGTTGGGCAATTGACATAATTATGAACGCACAGCAATGCTAATTATGCTACTTGATAGTTAGAGGTTCAATAGTAATGGGCAATACGCCAAGACAAGTAGACCATTTATTCATCAACATGTACTTTCTAATCATCCACCTTGAGATATCTATCCAGAACATCTCGCCAGTATTAAGTTGCGAGCCCCACACAAAGTGTAAAATCAAAGCAACGGACAACTGCGTTAACGAACTATGCGTAAGGTAAACAATCCTTGCAACCGTGATCACAAGCACTGATGTTTTCTTCCTGGTGGCAACAACACATCCCCTAGTCTCATGTTTCTATCACTCAAGCTAGACATCGAGGGGCATGAACAATCATGCATAATGCTCCCTCTTGGAGTTACAACCTACTACTCGGCTAAAGCAATAAATAGCAACGGAGAACATGCATGAATCACTAAGGAACATAATATAAAAGGATAATCAAATATATAACTCATAACAATTTGAACATAATCTCATAATCCATCGGATCCCAACAAACCGAGCATAGCAATAGCAAGAGAATTACATAGATGCCTTGATCATGTAGGGTAGCTCACAAGGACTAACCATCGAAGCACAAGATTAGAGAGAAGACATCACATAGCTACTGGTCATGGACCCATGGTCCAAGGAGGACTACTCACGGCATGTGCGGGAAGCATCCATGGCGGTGGAGAAGCTCCGGGAGGTCAATCCTCCCATGCCGGGAAGAGGTCTCCCGACACTCCCGATTTCGGAAGCGCTACAACGGCGGAACAATGGAGAAATTCACGATTCTTGAAGTTGTGTAAGGGTTTTCTCTCGGAGGACTAAATATAGGCCGAAGGAGGGCACCGGAGGATGTGGGACCCACCCAGGAGGCGTCCTGGCGCGGCCAGGGGGTCACCTGGACGACCCCTGGCCCCCCTCTGGCCCATCTTCGGTGATCTGGAAGCTTCCGTTACGCCGATTTTCTATATATTTTTCCTGGATTTTTTGGATTTCAGAAAATTGGGTAAAAGCGCCTGCAAAATAGACGTCAGCTGACAGAAACTGGCATTGGTGCATTGAGTTAGTAGGTTAGTCCGAATATGTGTAAAATGATATAAAAGTGTAGCAACACATATAACAATGTCACCCAAAAGATCATGGAACAAGCAGAAATTATAGATATGTTTGGGACGTATCAGTACCACGCGAAGGTCACTATGCACAACAGTTCGGTGACCGACACCTACACCCATTCTTCTAGGACTGGTTTTGCGTCGACCCCCAATCATGCAATTTAGTTTGCTGCATTTGAAGCTCTCATGGATCTGCGCTACAATGAAGTCTGGATGCAGATGTACCCAGGTATCTATTTCTATCCATCCATGTTCGAAGATGGCCATATCAGATTCCGTACCGTTAATCCGGCATGTGACCTCTCTTCTAGCCACCTTACCCATTACATATCGGCCAGTTATCTTTTGATTTTCAACCTGGCCCAGGAGCTGACTCGTACTCGTGCAGCTCTAGCCGCTGCTAGATCAACTTTCACCCCTCCCTCACTCGGTTTTGCCCCATTCACCACCCGAGTTTCCAGCCCTCCACCCACTCCGGTTACCCCTCGGAGTAACATACATGTCGACAGTGACTCCTCGTGAGTCTCCCGCCGAGTGGGATTTTCTTCTTGCTACTCCGCCGCCCCTATGCTTCAGCCTGCCTGAGCACCTGCCCCTAAGAGAGAGCCCTTGAGGCAACGACGTCGTGTTTCCTTTGATTTGGAGGTTTCCGTTCGCGTCGTGACCTCAAACACTGAGTCCGAGGCTGAGGAGACTCCAGCAGGACCTGCAGAGCATCAGTGCAACCACTTTCTTCAGGTGTAGTCGAGGTTCTCATAATATTTGGGTTGTATGAGTGTAACTGTACTTGCCATGATGATTTCCTTTCATGTATGAGTCTATGTATAATTATGTTGGAACTTTTATTCGCATTGGTTTTCAACGATTGCTTGATCTTTTGTCGCTTACTTTTCTTCCCTATTTATGGATACCTCATATTGGGAAACAAAAATAGGATGACAAGATACGTTAGAAACAGTCATGGTGGTGACAATACTCCTATTCGTCGCTCCGCCGGGCAAGCAGGACATTCCCCCAAACGATATCCACCACCACCTCCTCCACCGCATCCACCCACTACAGAACATATTATGCGCATCTTCGAGGCAAGAAGAAACCAAGATTTGCTTGAAGTGTTGAAAAGTTTGCAGGCTATGGTTGGGCAGAACCACACTCATAATGGTAATCACGCCAAGCTGTCAGACTTCCAAAGAACCAAGCCTCCCAGTTTCAGCCGGGTTGTTGATCCAATAGAAGTAGACGATTGGCTGAGGACCATGGAGAAGAAACTAGAAATCTCTCGTACCAAAGAAGCCAGCAAGGTTCCATTTGCTACTCACTATCTTGAAGGACACGCTGCAATATGGAGGGATAATATGAAAGTCATGTGGCCCGCAGATGAAGAGATCACATGGGATAAATTCAAGGACAAGTTCCGTAAGTACCACATTCCCACTGGCATTATGAAATTCAAACAACATGAGTTCCTTGCCCTTATCCAAGGGAACCTATCAGTAAGTGAGTATTTAAACAAGTTCAACCACTTGGTCCGTTATTCCCTCCATGATGTGGCCACCAAAGAATGGACGATAGACCAATTCCTTGGAGGACTCAACTTGAGCCTCCAATGCATGCTAAGTATGCTAGACTTCCCAGCTTTCCAGACTTTGGTAAACAAGGCTCTCATCGCTGAGAGTGAGCACAAGCTCGTTCATGATAACAAGTCAGCTTATGAAGACCGCAAATGTAAGTTTGAGCCTAAGAAAGATGGACCAGTGGTTCAGAAGGCTCGTACCTCACAGCAACCTTAGTTTGAATTCAAGCCAACGTGGAAGCAAAATGCCAACAAGACAGAGATTCCCGTCAAGAACTATGTGAAACACCCCGTGAAGGAGGACTGTGAGCGTAACAATACGTGTTTCACTTGTGGTCAGTCTGGACACTATGCAAGGCAGTTCCCTAAGATTAGCAAGCCTAATACAACACTCAAGCCACATGTCAACAACATGGGATCCTCGCAGAGGCTCACCCAAGGGCAAGTGCATCATCTCTCGAGTGAGGAAGACCAAGAAAACCCCAAAGTAGTGATCGGTATGTTTCTCGTTAATAGCACACCTACAAATATTTTATTTGACTCTGGGGCTTCCTATTCTTTGATTTCGCAGATTTTTGTTGCCCATAATAAGTTTTCTTGCTCCCTTATTAAAAAATTCATGGTGGTGCAATCCTCGAGATCCATGCTCAAATCCAATGTGGTATGTCGTGGACTAGGGATAGACATCCAGGGAGTTATTTTTCCTGCTACTTGATGTCCATTGAGTCTGGAAAGATGTATGTTATACTGGGAATGAATTGGTTAACATGACATCAAGTTTGTATAAATTGTGCAACCCGAGTGGTCACGTTAAGAAACCCAGAAGGACAAGCAGCACACTATAGCCCGAAGGACCATGGAAAAAAGAGATATAGTCTTTACTGCAGTAGCCTCCGGCATATAGTTAATCCCAGTAGTTAGTGAGTTTCCAGATGTATTCCCTAAACAACTGCGAGGAATGCTACCAGATCGGGAACTCGACTTTTCTATTGACCTCGTCCCCGAGACAACACCGATATGCAAGAAATATAAGAGAGTGTCATCATCCGAACTAGTGGAGGTGAAGAAGCAACTTGATGAGATTCTCAAGAAGGGATATATCCACTCTAGATCCTCACTATGGGCATTGCTGACCTTATTCATGGACAAGAAGGATGGTACCTTTCGTATCTGTGTGGAATACTCTCAGCTGAATGATGTCGCCATCAAGAACAAACATCTATTTCCTAGAATTGATGATTTGTTTGATCAGCTGAATGGAGCTTAGTATTCTGAAAGTTCGACTTGAGGACCGGGTACCATCAACTTAAAATCAAGAAGGAGGACATTCCCAAGACGACATTCACCACTCGTTATGGTCTATATGAATATACTGTCATGTGCTTTGGCCTGACAAATGCCCCATCAATCTTCATGCATATGATGAACAAGGTGTTCATGGACTTCTTGGACAAGTTCGTGGTGGTATTCATCGACGACATTCTCATCTTTTCCAAAGGAGAAGAAGAGCATAAACAACATCTCCGAGCAGTGTCGCAAAGGCTCCGTGATCACCAACTGTATGCAAAATTCAGCAAATGTGAATTTTGGCTCAAGCAAGTAGGATATTTGGGGCATATCCTGTCAGCTGACGGAATCGCAATGGACCCAAGTAAAGTCAAGGGTGTGCTAAAATGGGCAGCACCCACAAATGTAACCGAGATCCAAAGTTTTCTACGACTTGCTGGTCATTACCATCAATTCATTGATGGTTTCTCCAAGATTACGAAACCAATGACCGAGCTGCTCAAGAAGTACCCAAAAACATTATGGTCCGAGGAGTGCAAAAAGAGGTTTAATGAATTGAAGACCCGCTCAACTTCAGCACACGTATCACGATTCCTGATATTTATTGAAGCTACGACGTGTATTGTGACACATCCCGAAAAGGTATAGGATGTGTGCTCATGCAAGACGACATGGTCTTGTCTTATGCATCTAGGCAACTACAATCTCAAGAAGGAAATTACCCTGCTCATGACTTCGAGTTAGCGGAAGTTGTACATGCCTTAAAAATCTGGAGGCGTGACCTCATTGACAAGCGATGCCAAATCTTCACCGATCACAAAAGACTCAAATACATATTGACGCAGCTAGATTTGAATCTCCGGCAAAGAAGATTGCTTGAATTGGTCACAGACTACGACCTTGGTATCAATAACCATCCAGGTAAAGCTCATGTGGTTATCGATGCCCTCAACCGCTAACCAACCACATTGAACGCATTAATAGAAGCCTTGCCTCTCTATCTACAAGAGGAGATGGCCCAACTCAACCTGACTATTGTTGATGTCGACTGCACCGCTATGATAGAGGTCACCCCCACTCTAGAAGGAGTGTTCCGCAATGACCAAGTAGAAGACCTAATATTGCAAGGGTATGTCGCTCGAGTGAATGCCGGAAAAACTCCAGATTTCCTGTTAGATGAGCATGGTGCTTTGAGATTTCGAGGACGAATTTGTATACCCGACACTGGAGACCCGAGGCAAAAAATATTAAAGGAGGCACATGAGTCATCATACTCTATCCATCCTAGTGGGACCTATATGTACGAAGACCTAAAGAAAGCATTTTGGTGGGATGACATGAAGAAGGATATTGCATATTTTATCACGCGTTGTGACAAGAACAATAGGGTAAAGGTGGAATATCAGAAACCCGCCAGTCTGCTTCAACCCCTACCCATTCCATAGTGGAAATGGGACGATGTCGGCATGGATTTCGTGACGGGACTCCCCAAAACTCCTCGAGGAAATAATGTTGTATGGGCCATGGTGGACATGCTGACTAAGGTGGCTCATTTCATTCCAATTAGGACTACGTACCGAGATGACCAACTTGCTAAACTATATGTGTACAAAATCGTTAGCTTGCATGGAGTTCCAAGAATCATAACCTCCCATCAAGGATCTCTTTTTACCTCGACATTTTGGTCATGCCTTCATCAAGCTTTGGGAACCGCTTTGAAGTACAACACAACTTATCATCCCCAAACAGACGGTTAGATTGAATGAGTGAATTAGATACTAGGAGACAACCACTGAGCATGCACACTTGCTCAAGGGACCAAGTGGGAATATAGTTTTCCTTATGCAGAGTTTTCCTACAACAACAGTTACCAGACCAGCCGGAAGATGTCACCATATGAAGCCTAGATTGGGCGCAAGTGCTGCACCCCTCTGAATTGGTCTCAGAGAGGAGATAGCCGCATCTTCGGGACTAACCTAATGCTAGAAGCAGAGAAGCAAGTAAGAGAAATCCATGACAGACTTCAGTTGGAAAAATCCCGACTGAAGAGTTACTATGATTCCAAACACCGGTAGATCAGCTTTGAACTAGGAGAGTATGCCTATCTTCGAGTCACACCCATGAAGGGAGTGAGAATATTTCACACTCATGGGAAGCTTGCACCAAGGTATATTGGACCTTTTCCCGTCATGTCCAGAGTTGGTGTAGTGGCATACCAGCTCGAACTTCCACCCGAGTTGTCCCACGTACATGATGTCTTCCACATGTCGCAACTACGAAAGTGTGTCCCATCGTGAAAGAAAAGGACTGATATAACCGACATATAGCTTGCTTAGGATCTGACTTATGATGAGAAACCATTCCGGATACTAGATGAGATGGAAAGAGTCACCCGCAGTAATTCAATCAAATTTTACAAGGTACAATGGGAACACCATACCATGGAAGAATCTACCTCGGAAGGAGAGGACTTTCTAAGGACTGCATACCCTGGAATCTTTCCCGAGCAACCAAATCTTGAGGACGAGATTCAGCCTATGACCTCGTTTGGTAGGAAGGGATTGAGGGGTTTTGAGGGGAGGGGATTTCAGGGGATTTGGTGAATCCCGCTCTTCCACCCAATCCCCTGAAATCCACTTGAAACCCCTCAAACCCCTCCAATCACAATCCTCTCTATAGGAATCAAATGTTTGGTAGGCAGGGAATGCAATATTGTGAAACGTCTAAAATATAATATTTTATCAAGAAGAGTTTGCTATAAAATTATAAAGGTCTCCAAATAAAAATTTGAACTGCTACAGGGGATAATATTGTAGCAACAACACAATTTTGCATGAATTTCAATCGATATCTCATCACACGCATGGAGTATATCACAACGACAATATAAATTTTCCTAACATGATTACTTGGAATGAAATGCCATGTGTGATCTTTTGCAGCAACAAAATTTCACAGAGTCATGGTCCAAATGAGAAATACAAGATGTTCGATCACCAAAAGTGAATGGTTCATCACAACATGAGCACATGTTTGTTCGGTAAATGCTGCGTGACATGTTTGCGGGCGGCACTATGTGAAGGAGACTTGTGGCAGTAAAGCATGGTCTCCCGTCTTCCGCAAGATCATGTCCCTACAAAAAATAGATGAATTGGTCCAAGGGTTAGATCTACTTGATGTTGTTGCGAAAATTAGATGGCTCTTTCTGAACATCGTCAGGCATTGTAACAGAACATAGGCGCAAATTACAAAGGCTGACAGAGTGACAGATCATAGGAACAAAAGAAAATCAGATCATAATGCGCATAGACTAATTTAAGCCAAGTAGTTGAATGGGTTGATGCGTTGCTGGGGTTCTTACTTGCACATTTGGCCAAAACAGAAATACACGGGCATCCCAAGTTCGAAAAAGGGCTAGTTATCTTAGTAGCTAACAAAAGAACATTCAAATTGAACTGTAGAAAGAGGCTATCTACTTTTTTTTTGCGGGAAAGAGGCTATCTACTAACCAGAACAAAAAGATCAAGCATAATATACCTACGGAAAATGTACTTTCAGTTTGGAACAACATATAATCACTGCAAACTCAAGAACGTTGTTACTGTAAATGAAGAAAATATTCGCTGTAAAAATTGTTAAAATTACTGTAAACTTGGACAATGAAGCACACTATAACTGTATGATTGAACTATAAAACTATAAAAACTGAGTAATTCCAGCTACTTAACCACTATGAACCCCTCACATTGTCACGACAAAAACAACTTTTCAGAATTAAAATTATTGTGACATAAAACAGAAAACCCATACTTTTTAAAACTGTAAATTGTGGTTCGACATACTGTAGAACACTATACACTATGGTAGAAATCCACTATAAAAAATAACTTTTCAGAATTTAAATTACTGTGACATACAACAATAAATCCATAGTTCACTCCACTGTAAATTGTGGTCGACATCCACTGTAAAACTAAATTTTCAGAATTTAAATTATTGTTACATAAAAACAAAAAATAACCATATAAATGAAGAAACATGAGTAAAATCAGAATTCCTGATGCTTCATGCTGTTATTATAGTGTTATTTGAATCTGAGTCTCTGCAAATGCGTACCGACTAAAAGCAGAATTCCTCATGCTTCATGATGTGATAAATGTCGTTCCATCTCTGCAAATGCGTACCAACTAAGAGTTTGAATCGACCAAACGGATACCACAAACTGAAACTAACTTGATCAAATTTTAGTTTCTGCAGCAGCTAATTCTGCACACTAAAACTAATTTGTTCAAATTTCAAATTTTGCTACGACTCGCTACTGACTGAACACGTTTTTTGCTGCACATGCCACATGGACGCTCTCATCCTAAAGATTTGGAGTGAGCCACAGATTTCTAGGAAATGACAACAAATCTCCAGAATATCTCAAACACCCTACAACTGCAATATATTTTGCTTAATTGTTCAGCCCATGCACTACAAGTATTGCCACCATAGTTTGTACATTCTGTATGCTAATATTTTGTTCTTAACGCCATCTAGTTCCGCATTACTAATCAATTAGATTGTGTGTGCTTTATTTTCCTAACCAGTTCAAATTTCTGCAGAAAGCAGAGAGCAAGACTTCTGCATTGATTGGTGGAACAACAAACATCATTTTAAATTGTGATTCTAGTATATGACAGAGTTGAGAAGTATACCTAAGAACATAGTAAAATCTTACCTTAGATACCTCGAGGTAAGTCTGCCATTTCGCTCCGAAGGAACACGGCGGTGCTCACTTCATCTTCGGCGGTGGATTGAGGAAAATCTCACGATTCTCAACATTTTTGAACACCTTTTATGCAGCGGCTCTTTCTCCATGTGAGATTCTTTCCATATTGTGCAGAACAGCAATGCAGTTCGTGATGGTGAACTGTTGGGCATTTTTTGACCCTGCGAACAAAGAAGAATCCTCCTCTGCTTGCCTCCGTTTGATCTCCACATAGTTCGCCATCACTTCCACCATGGGATCATCCCGCTTCTTCTTCTTGGGCTCTTTCACCGGCTTTTTATTGGAACCACCAGGAGCACCTGCTCAAGTAACATCACTTTGAGTACCATCTATTGGATCATCACTTTGAGTAGCTCCACTTGGACCATCACTTTGAGCCGCATCTCTTGGATCATCATACATGTGTAAATCATCTTCGCACTGATTCAGATCAAAAGAGAACCCAATCTCATCTCTTTCAACTTCAGGATCATCACAGTCACTTGTGTAGCCTTAATTGATGTAAAATTGAAATTACCTACTGCTATGTGCCCTGCACAAGCACCCAAGTTCTCATTAAAGGTCACATAACAACATAAATTCTTTATAAGGGTCAATAAAAAGGTAGAAAATGAAAATCCATTAAACTCACCATCATAAAGATCGCCTAGCTTGTCATACAGAGGAAATTGTTTTGTCTGAAACGTGCTTATGTCTGGCCAGGACTGTATATAAGAGAAATGATTTATTAAATCTATATTATCCGAAAACAAGATTGATTACAAAATAAGCATGGAATATAAGTTGCATTGAATATTATCAAACTTACAATAATCAAATTCTGCCAAAGATGTGGGTCGACCTCTATCATGTGTGTATGATAGTTCAAACTAACACCACTTTGCTTTCGAGCATCCTTGATAAGCTTGTATTGACTCTTCAATTCTTTCTGTTTCTCTTGGATTTGTGGTTTTGTGAAATTTGTATGCGGATATCTCTCATGGAATATTTTTTTCATTCTGTTCCAAGATTCAGCAGACCAACCATTTTGTCCTTTGTGATATGGATTATTGTGCTCATGAAGTAAATCTACCAAAGCCTTTTCAAGAGTCGGGTTCCATTGAGCTCTGGGCTTCTTAACTACACATAGCACAAATTTATTTGAAATTTGAGTCACTACACATAGCTATAATTCAACAAGTGGAGATGAAGCATTAAAATACCTTTTGGAGGAGTCTTTTTAATTTTGGGTGACAACTTCTTCGCACCGTGTGAAGCCTTTTTTCGAGTCGCCTTCATAAGATTGTACTTTGGAGACCCCTTTGGATACATATCTGCATTCAACAAGGATTACATTATTAGATGATGAAGATGACATAAGTTAATTAATGCATATGTATATATGATTAAAAACACACCACAATGTTGGTTATTAAGGATGATATGCCTGCCATATTTGCATTGCGATTTCATCCCTCAAAGTGTTCCCTAAGCCGTTGTTCCCATAGTTATTCTCATCACCATTTGGGAGATCAACAAAATCATTTGGCGCTATGTTATTGGGCTGGTTGTTTAGCCTAGTCTCCTCTCCATTATGCATCTTGATGATATTGTGAAGAACTGCAGCAGCAACGGGAAGTTTCACTTGGTTCTCGATTGTATATAGTGTGCCAACATGAAGAATTGGGAAGCGCTTCGTAAGAATTCCTAGGGACCTTTCCACATGGTTGCGTAGAATAGCATGCCGATGGTTGAAAAGTTCCATGTGGTACTTGTTGGAAATATGCCCTAGAGGCAATAATAAAATGGTTATTATCATATTTCCTTCTTCATGATAATCGTCTATTGTTCATGCTATAATTGTATTAACAGGAAACAATAATACATATGTGAATAAATAGATCACAATGTGTCCCTGGCAAGCCTCTAGGTTTCTAGCTCATTGATCAATAGATATTCATGGTTTCCTGATGATGGGCATTAGATGTCATTGATAACGGGATCACATCATTGGGAGAATGATGTGATGGACAAGACCCAATCCTAAGCATAGCACTAGATCGTATTGTTCGTATGCTAAAGCTTTTCTAATGTCAAATGTCTTTTCCTTCGACCGTGAGATTGTGCAACTCCAGAATACCGTAGAAGTGCTTTGGGTGTATCAAACGTCACAAAGTAACTCGGTGTCTATAAAGGTGCACTACGGGTGCCTCTGAAAGTGTTTGTTGGGTTGGTACGAATCAAGATCAGGATTTGTCACTCCGTGTGACGGAGAGGTATCTATGGGCCTACTCGGTAGAACATCATCATGAGCTCAATGTGACTAAGGAGTTAGTCATAGGATGACGTGCTACGAAACGAGTAAAGAGACTTACCGGTAACAAGATTGAACAAGCTATAGGTATACCGACGACCGAATCTCGGGCAAGTTCTATACCGACAGACAAAGGGAATTGTATAAGGGATTAATTGAATCCTTGACATCATGGTTCATTCAATGAGATCATCCTGGAACATGTGGGAGCCACCATGGGTATCCAGATCCCGCTGATTGTTATTGGCCGGAGAGTGTCTTGGTCATGTCTGCATGCTTCCCGAACCCGCTGCGTCTACACACTTAAGGTTCGATGACGCTAGCGTTATATGGAATTGTTATATTAAGTTACCGAAGGATGTTCGGAGTCCAGGATGAGATCCATGACGTCACGAGGAGCTCCGAAATGGCCCGGAGGTAAAGATTGATATATGGGATGGATGGATTTGGACACCGAAAATGTTTCGGGCGTCACCGGTAGCGTACCGGGACCACCGGAAATGGTTCCGGGGGTCCACCGGGAGGGCCCACCAGCCCCAAGAGGTAGCGTGGGCCAAAAGGTGGAGGAAAACCAGCCCAAAGTGGGCTGGTGCGCCTCCCACATAGTGGACCAAGGCACAGGAGGTGGAGAGCGGGCAAACCCTAGGCGCTGGTGGGCCTAAGGCCCACCTAGGGGTGCGCCACGCCCTCTCCCTGCCCTGGCCACCGCACCTCCCATTTGGGGGGGCTACCGCACCACCTAGGGTGGGAACCCTAGGGGTGGCACACCCCCTCCCCTCCTCCTATATATAGAGAGGGTTTTGAGGCTGTTTTGCACACAGCTTTCCATCTCCCTCGGCGCAGCCCTGCTCCCCTCCTTCCTCCTCTCGCACGGTGCTTGACGAAGCCCTTCCGGGAGACCTCGTCTCTCCATCGACACCACGCCGTCGTGCTGCCGGAGATCTTCCCCAACCTCTCCCTCCTCCTTGCTGGATCAAGGTGCAGGAGACGTTACCGGGCTGCACGTGTGTTGAACGCGGAGGTGCCATGGTTCGACACTAGATCGGAATCACACCGCGATCTGAATCGCCGCGAGTACGACTCCATCAACCGCGTTCTAGCAACGCTTCCGCTTAGCGATCTTCAAAGGTATGAAGATGCACTCACCCCTCTCTCGTTGCTGGTCTCTCCATAGGAAGATCTGAATAAGGCGTAGGAAAATTTTGAATTTATGGTACGTTTCCCAACAGTGGCATCCGAGCGAGGTTTTCTATGCGTAGATTCTATGCACGAGTAGAACACAAAAGGTTGTGGGCGATGATTTGTCAATTGCTTGCCGCTACTAGTCTTATTCTTTTCCGGCGGTATTGTGGGATGAAGCGGCCCGGACCGACCTTACATATACACTTAAGTGAGATAGGTTCCACCGACAGGCATGCACACCGTGCATAAAGGTGGCTAGCGGGTGTCTGTCTGTCCCACTCTAGTCAGATTGGATTTTATGAAAAGGGTCCTTATGAAGGGTTAATAGCTTTGGCATATCATCGTTGTGGCTGTCACGTATGTAAGAAGGCATTCTTGCTAGAAACCCAAATCAGGCACGTAAAACTTGCAACAACAATTAGAGGACGTCTAACTTGTTTTTGCAGGGTTTGACATGTGATGTGATATGGCCAAAGTTGTGATGTTGCATGTGTGATGTATGAGATGATCATGTTATTGTAATAGGATTCATGACTTGCATGTCGATGAGTATGACAACCGGCAGGAGCCATAGGAGTTGTCTTAATTTATTGTATGAGATGCAACGCCATGTGTTTACTACTTTTACTTCAATGCTAACGGTTAGCTATAGTAGTAGTGGTAGTAGTAGTTGGCGTGACGACTTCACGGAGACACGATGATGGAGATCATGGTGTCACGCCGGTGACAATGATGATCATGCGATGCCTGAAGATGGAGATTGAAAGAGCAAAGATGATAATGCCATATCATGTCACTATATGATTGCATGTGATGTTTATCATGTTTTTCGTCTTATTTCTTAGAACGACGGTAGCATAATAAGATGATCACTCTTAAAAATTTCGAGAACATATTCCCCTAAGTTTGCACCATTGTGAAGGATCGTTGTCTCGAAGCACCACCTGATGATCGGGTGTGATAGATTCTAACGTTCGCATACAACAGGTGTAAGCCAGATTTACACACGTGAAACACTTAGGTTGACTCGACGAGCTTAGCATGTACAGACATGACCTCAAATACAAGAGACCGAAAGGTCGAACATGAGTCGTATGGTTGAATACGACCAGCATGAAGTTGCTCACCATGACGACTAGTCCGTCTCACGTGATGATCGGACACGGGTTAGTCAACATGGATCATGTATCACTTAGATGACTAGAGGGATGTCAATTTAAGTGGGAGTTCATACTTAATTTGATTAAATGAACTTAATTGTCATGAACTTAGTCTGAAAGTTGTCTTTATAAATATTGTAGATGGCCAACGTCAACCTCAATTTCAACGCATTCCTAGAGAAAAACAAGCTGAAAGATGATGGTAGCAACTATGCGAACTGGGTCCGCAACTTGAAGCTCATCCTTCAAGCAGCTAAAAAGGCTTATTTCCTTGATGCACCGCTAGGTGACCCTCCTGCTCCTACAGCAGCCCAGGACATTCTGAACATCTGGCAAACACGGAGTGATGACTACTCTCTGGTTAGGTGTGGCATGTTATACAGTTTGGAAACGGGGCTCCAAAGGCGTTTTGAGCAACACGGTGCATATGAGATGTTCCAAGAGCTGAAACTAGTTTTTCAAGCTTATTCCCTTGTCGAGAGCTATGAAATCTCCGACAAGTTCTTTAGCTGTAAGATGGAGGAGAACAGTTCTGTCAGTGAGCACATACTCAAAATGTCTGGGTTACACGGTCGTCTGACTTCACTTGGAGTCGAACTTCCGGATGACGCTATAATTGACAAAATCCTCCAGTCTCTCCCACCAAGCTACAAAGGTTTCATGCTGAACTACAACATGCAAGGGATGGAAAAGACCATTCCCGAGTTGTATTCAATGCTCAAGTCTGTAGAAGTAGAAATCAAGAAAGAGCATCAAGTGTTGATGGTCAATAAGACCACCAGTTTCAAGAAAGGCAAGGGTAAGAAGAACTTCAAGAAAGACGGCAAAGCCGTTGCCGCGCCCGGTAAGCAAGATGCCAGGAAGAGGAAAAACAATGGACCCAAGCCTGAGACTGAGTGCTTCTATTACAAGGGAAAAGGTCACTTCAAGCGGAACTGCCCCAACTACTTAGCGGACAAGAAGGCTGGCAACGTTAAAGGTATATGTGATATACATGTTATTGATGTGTACCTTACCAGCGCTCGTAGTAGCTCCTGGGTATTTGATACCGGTGTTGTTGCTCACATTTGCAACTCAAAGCAAGAACTATGGAATAAGAGGAGACTGGCCAAGGACGAGGTGACGATGCGCGTCGGGAATGGCTCCAAGGTCGATGTGATCGCCGTCGACACGCTGCCTCTACATCTACCGTCGGGATTAGTTTTAAACCTTAATAATTGTTATTTAGTACCAGCTTTGAGCATGAATATTGTATCAGGGTCTTGCTTAATGCGAGACGGCTACTCATTTAAGTCAGAGAATAATGGTTGTTCTATTTATATGAGTGATATGTTTTATGGTCATGCTCCGCTGGTGAATGGTTTATTCTTGATGAATCTCAATCGTGATGTTACACATATTCATAGTGTGAGTACTAAAAGATGTAAAGTTGATAATGATAGTCCCACATACTTGTGGCACTACCGCCTTGGTCATATCGGTGTTAAGCGCATGAAGAAGCTCCATACTGATGGACTATTGGAGTCTCTTGACTTTGAATCATTTGACACATGCGAACCATGCCTCATGGGCAAGATGACTAAGACTCCATTCTCAGGAATAATGGAGAGAGCGACCAACTTATTGGAAATAATACATACTCATGTGTGTGGTTCAATGAACGTTGAAGCTCGCGGTGGCTACCATTATGTTCTCACGCTCACCGATGATTTGAGTAGGTATGGGTATATCTACTTGATGAAGCAGAAATATGAGATGTTTGAAAAGTTCAAGGAATTTCAGAGTGAGGTTGAGAATCAACGTGACAGGAAAATTAAGTGTCTACGATTTGATCGTGGAGGATAATATTTGAGTCACGAGTTTGGCACACACCTAAGGAAGTGTGGAATCATTTCACAACTGACGCCGCCTGGCACACCGCAACGCAACGGAGTGTCTGAACGTCGTAATCGCACTTTATTAGATATGGTACGATCTATGATGTCTCTTATCGACTTACCGCTATCATTTTGGGGATACGCATTAGAAACTGTAGCATTCACTTTAAATAGGGCACCTTCTAAATCCGTTGAGACGACACCATATGAACTATGGTTTGGCAAGAAACCTAAGCTGTCGTTTCTTAAAGTTTGGGGCTGTGATGCTTATGTGAAGAAACTTCAACCAGAGAAGCTCGAACCCAAAGCGGAGAAATGCGTATTCATAGGATACCCTAAGGAAACTATTGGGTATACCTTCTATCTTAGAACGGATCCTTTCTAGAGAAAGAGTTTCTCTCGAAAAAAGTAAGTGGGAGGAAAGTAGAACTTGATGAGGTAATTAAACCCCCTCTCGAACCGGAGAGTAGCGCAGCGCGGGAAATTGTTCCTGTGGCGCCTACGCCAACTTAAGAGGAAGTTAATGATGATGATCATGAAGCTTCAGATCAAGTTGCCACTGAACCGCGAAGTTCCACAAGGGTACGCTCCGCACCAGAGTGGTACGGCAACCCTGTGATGGAAATCATGTTGTTAGACAACGGTGAACCTTCGAGCTATGAAGAAGCAATGGCGGGCCCGGATTCCAACAAATGGCTTGAGTCTATGAAATCCGAGATAGGATCCATGTACGAGAACAAAGTATGGACTTTGGTGGACTTGCCCGATGATCGGCGAGCCATAGAAAATAAATGGATCTTGAAGAAGAAGACTGATGCAAACGGTAATGTGACCGTTTATAAAGCTCGACTTGCCGCAAAGGGTTTTCTTCAAATTCATGGACTTGACTACGAAGAGGCTTTCTCTCCCGTAGCGAAGCTGAAGTAAGTCCGAATCATGTTAGCAATTGCCGCTTTTCATGATTATGAAATTTGGCAAATGGGCGTCAAAACAGCGTTCCTTAACGGGAATCTTAAGGAAGAGTTGTATATGATGCAACCAGAAGGTTTTGTCGACCCTAAGGGTGCTAACCAAGTGTGCAAGCTCCAGCGCTCCATCTATGGGCTAGTGCAAGCATCTCGGAGTTGGAACATTCGCTTTAATGAGGTGATTAAAGCGTTTGGGTTCATACAGGTTTATGGAGAAGCATGTCTGTACAAGAAAGTGAGTGGGAGATCTGTAACTTTCCTCATACTGTATGTGGATGACATATTATTGATGGGGAATAATATAGATATGTTGGAGAGCATAAAGGCCTATTTGAACAAGAGTTTTTCGATGAAGGACCTTGGAGAAGTTGCATACACATTAGGCATCAAGATCTATAGAGATAGATCGAGACGCCTCATAGGTCCTTCGCAAAGTACATACCTTGACAAGATATTGAAGAAGTTCAATACGGAAAACTCAAAGAAGGGGTTCTTGCCAGTTTTGCAAGGTATGAGATTGAGTAAGACTCAGTCACCAACCACAGTAGCAGATAGAGAGAAGATAAGTACTGTCCCCTAAGCTTCAGCCGTAGGCTCTCTAATGTATGGCATGCTGTGTACGAGACCTGATATAAACCTTGCCATAAGTTTGGTAGGGAGGTACCAAAGTGATCCCGGTATGGAACACTAGACAGTGGTCAAGAATATCCTTAAGTACCTGAAGAGGACTAAGGAGATGTTTCCCGTTTATGGAGGTGACGAAGAGCTCGTCGTAAAGGGTTACGTCGATGCTAGCTTCGACACATATCCGGATGACTCTAAGTCACATACCGGATACGTGTATGTTTTGAATGGTGGAGGCAGTGAGCTGGTGCAACAGCAAGCAAGAAGTCGTGGCAGCATCTACATGTGAAGCGGAGTACATAGCTTCTTCAGAAGCGGCTGATGAAGGAATTTTGATGAAGGAGCTCATCACCGACCTTGGAGTGGTTCCAAGCGCGTCGGGTCCGATGACACTCTTCTGTGACAACACTGGGGCCATTTCCATAGCCAAGGAGCCCAGGTTTCACCGTAAGACCAAGCACATCAAACGCCGCTACAACTCCATCCAGGACCATGTCCGGAGTGGAGTAATAGATATTTGTAAAGTACACACGGATCTGAATGTTGCAGACCCGTTGACTAAACCTCTTCCTCGAGAAAAACATGATCAACACCATAATGCTATGGGTGTTCGATACATCACAATGTAACTAGATTATTGACTCTAGTGCAAGTGGGAGACTATTGGAAATATGCCCTAGAGGCAATAATAAAATGGTTATTATCATATTTCCTTGTTCATGATAATCGTCTATTGTTCATGCTATAAATAGATCACAATGTGTCCCTAGCAAGCCTCTAGTTGGCTAGCTCGTTGATCAATAGATGATCATGGTTTCGTGATCATGGGCATTGGATGTCATTGATAACGGGATCACATCATTGGGAGAATGATGTGATTGACAAGACCCAATCCTAAGCATAGCACTAGATCGTATTGTTCGTATGCTAAAGCTTTTCTAATGTCAAGTATCTTTTCCTTTGACCGTGAGATTGTGCAACTCTCAGATACCGTAGGAGTTCTTTGGGTGTATCAAACGTCACAACGTAACTGGGTGACTATAAAGGTGCACTACGGGTGCCTCTAAAAGTGTGTGTTGGGTTGGTACGATCGAGATCGGGATTTGTCACTCCGTGTGACGGAGAGGTATCTCTGGGCCCACTCGGTAGAACATCATCATGAGCTCAATGTGACTAAGGAGTTAGTCATAGGATGACGTGCTACGGAACGAGTAAATAGACTTACCGGTAACGAGATTGAACAAGGTATAGGTATACCGACGATCGAATCTCGGGCAAGTTCTATACCGACAGATAAAGGGAATTGTATACAAGATTAATTGAATCCTTGACATCGTGGTTCATTCGATGAGATCATCATGGAACATGTGGGAGCCACCATGGGTATCCAGATCCCACTAATGGTTATTGGCCGGAGAGTGTCATGGTCATGTATGCATGCTTCCCGAACCCGTAGGGTCTACACACTTAAGGTTCGATGGCGCTAGGGTTATAGGGAATTGTTATACGAGGTTACCGAAGGATGTTCGGAGTCCTGGATGAGATCCCGGACGTCACGAGGAGCTCCGGAATGGTCCGAAGGTAAAGATTGATACATAGGATGGATGGGTTTGGACACCGGAATTGTTTCGGGCGTCACCGGTAGCGTACTGGGACCACCGGGACCACCGGAAATGGTTCCAGGGGTCCACCGGGAGGGGCCACCAGCCCCAAGAGGTAGTGTGGGCCAAAAGGTGGAGGGAAACCAACCCAAACTGGGCTGGTGCGCCTCCCACATAGAGGCCCAAGGCACAAGAGTTGGAGAGGGGGCAAACCCTAGGCGCTGGTGGGCCTAAGGCCCACCTAGGGGTGCGCCACCCCCTCTCCCTGCCATGGCCGCCGCACCTTCCATCTGGGGGTGGGGGATGATGCACCACCTAGGGTGGGAACCCTAGGGGTGGCACCCCCCTCCCCTCCTCCTATATATGGAGAGGGTTGTGGGACTGTTTTGCACACAGTTTTCCATCTCCCTCGGTGCAACCCTGCTCCCCTCCTTCCTCCTCTCCCACGGTGCTTGGCGAAGCCCTGCCGAGAGACCTCGTCTCTCCATCGACACCACGCCGTCGTGCTGCCGGAGATCTTCCCCAACCTCTCCCTCCTCCTTGCTAGATCAAGGTGCGGGAGACGTCACCGGGCTGCACGTGTGTTGAATGCGGAGGTGCCGTGGTTCGGCACTAGATCGGAATCACACCGCAATCTGAATCGCCGCCAGTACGACTCCATCAACCGTGTTCTAGCAATGCTTCCGCTTAGAGATTTTCAAAGGTATGAAGATGCACTCACCCCTCTCTTGTTGCTGGTCTCTCCATAGGAAGATCTGAATATGGCATAGGAAAATTTTGAATTTATGCTACGTTTCCCAACAGTTCTGTGGCCGAGCGTGTCCATGACTAAATTCCTTCAAATGATATCGGACACCCCGATAAGGTGCCAAAAATGAGTGGGTGTTTGCATAACCCCCATCAACTAGGTAAAACTTGCCTTCAGGTACTCTAAATCCTGTCATCATCGTAGACTGAAGAACTCTGGCATCAGTTGCTGAACCCTCCCAGCCACGTGATATGAAAGTGAAGCATAGATGGAAGTCGCATGCAATCATGATGTTATGACTGAGGGTGCCCTTCCTATTCCGAAATGGAGCGGCAATCCCAGGTGTTGCAGTTATAGGTACATGTGAACCATCAATGGCTCCTAAATAGTTCTGAAAATAAATGGATTGAAGGTCAATGAAGAACTTCACTTCAAGTTAGATAAGTCAAGAAATTGTGGAAGTGTTACTGATGGAGACATGGAAATAGGAATAAAATTTTGGGTCGGTGGAGATTTTTGGATGTGGCTCATCAATGCTCGGAGGCTTCAAAAATCGACAAGCTAAGAAAGGAATAATGTTGAAGAACTCGTTGATGCACTCATGGAATGTTTGACCACTATGTTAAAATTCTAACTAGAGATCTTCGTAAGACGCGTTGTGGGACACCACGTACAAAAAAGGCCAACTTCTCCTCCACCTTAATTCTTGTATCCAATATCAACTTTTCTCTTCTAAGGTAAGATGCCAAAGCCCTAAAGATATGTGGCTCCATCCTATAAGCTACGAGGCAGTTTCTAATATGCCCTGTAAGAGTATCATGGACACGCTTCTTTCCATATAGGATGGAGCTATGTCGTTGCTTTCTCTTGATTGATCCTCTTTTATGCATTCGATGCAATACGGGCCAAATGAAGGACATCAGGTATTCATCATCCTCTCTTCTTCTCTTCCGAATTCGGTCGCTGATTTCGGAATTCATCTCAACACTAAAATTAGAATCAGCAAGCAACAAGATGGACAATAAATGACGTGTAAGATAACACATAATCACTCATATAAATATATGTAATGTAGAAATCTAGTTGGGTGTCTCATTTTACACAAATGAGTCAACAATAAGTCTTTAACATTTGAATAAGAATAAGGATGCAAGAAATAAGAATAAGCATGCAAGAAATAAGAAAATAAGCATGCAATAAATCAACAATATATATAACTCTAAGTCTTCAATAATTCCTGAACTTATTACGTTGTGAGTGAGATTATCTCGGAATTCATCTCGACACTAAAATTAGAATAAGCATGCAAGAAATAAGAAATACATTTGATGGTTTACTTGACTTGAAGCAAGTTTTTCATAGAGACATGATATAAAATCATAAGAGGACAAGGAGTACCGAAGTTAGGCGTCACAACTGGATCACAAGATGGAGGCAACTCATCCACCCCAACAAGAACCCAAGCGGCAGGCTGTCAAAATAAAACAAGGTCAAGAGGAAACTCAGAACCCTCATGTTGAAATGGAAAATGAAAACCCACATGTTGCAGTGTTCCACCACTATCACCGAGTCAAATCCGAATGCTTATTTCAAGAACTGAACTTTAGGTGGAAGTTCTTCAGTCAAGAAAGCTTATAATCACGTGCAAATAAAAACATGATCTGATTAGTGCTGAAATGGATACTGGAGAAGTCCTATGCATTGACATAAGTGGTCATAGGTTATAATCAGGAAGTCCTATAACATGCTGATGCAATCCAGCAATGCACAGCAGAATGAGGATATCATGAATAGACACATCACACTCTATATTTAACTTCCATCAGTACAGTAGTATAGAAGAAATACTAGGCAGCCTAAGATTTACCAGATAAAGAATGAAGTGACTTACTACAAGCATACATCTGATGTTATCCATGGTTTTCCATCACAGAGAGAAATACATGTTCACGCATTAGATTCGTCTATTGAGCTAATAAAACCTAACTGCAATTAGGGATTGTTGTGGGGTGCAAGGTAATGGTTATACACCAATCATGTATGAAAAATCTTATGCAAGCGGAAACACGGATCATTTTAAAGAAAATAACTGACAATCGACATGTTTAGCCATAGAAATGCAACCCAACTCTTCTAGTCAAGAAAGCTTATAGTGGCGGGCAAGATAAAACAGACCTGATATAAGCAGAAAACAAATCAATTGTGCAATACTCTAGTGAAATAGACATGACCAGAAACTAAGGTGCTGAAACAAAACACTGCATAGATTTTACTGGCAGCTGTCCTCTAAAGAACACTGGTGCCCAGCTGTCCCGCCTCATGTACACTGGTGCTGGTTCGTCCCTATTCCACGGACTCCCATGACCTTAGCTCTCCTACTAACGACGGGGCGCTGGCCGACCGGCGGTGTGGAGCGTGGACGGACGGAGGCGGACGAGGCGTCGATCGATCCTATATGTATAGATGGGGAACGCGCTGGGGTGCGTCGGGCTGGGCGAGCGGCTGGCGGCGGCGGCGAGGGATGGAGACGCGACGGACACCTGGACCTGCGGAGGACCAGACCGATCCGTTCGTCGGATTCCGCAGCACCCACCGCGGAATCGAGGATCGAACGCAGATCGCAAAATTGGGACATGAGGGTGAGGAGGGAGGGGCAAGAATGTCTTACGACAGGGAAAAAATCCAGTTGGGGTCACCGGAGGAGTTCGCCGGCGTCGAGGGGTCGGGCGGAGGGGTGTCGAGGAGGAGTCAGACGGCGGCGGCGGTGGTTGGCAGCGTGTAGAGGAGGGGTCGGGCGATGGATCCACGAGGCCACCCTCGAGGGTTCTGAAGCACGTGGAAAGCGAGGGATCGAAGGGGTAAGAGAGGGATTGGGCCGAGGAAACCCCGCACACCAAACGTGCCCTCAGGGTTTTGCGAGGTTTGTGGCCCACGCGAGGAAAATACACTGAAATCCCTCCTAATCCCCTCTAACCAAAGGAGGCCTAAGGGGGGAGGTTTGTGACACCCTGCTTTTTCCCTATTTTTTGATTTTTATTGAATATTTGATTTGAAAATGAGTTTTTGAATAATCTCATGGGGATTTCCACTTGGACATCCTTTTGATTTTCACCCAAGTAACTCCTTGTTCCCTCAAACCATCTTGAGACATCAACTCTCCCGTGATATTGCAATTTAGTTAATTTTCTTTTAAACATAATATTTATTTTCTCCCTAAAAATGAGTATTTCTCTCTTATGCTTCGAAGCAACCCTCATTTTTCTTGCCTAGAAAAATCTGAATAAATTCCATGGTATTCTTGAGGTCATGCCTCACCTTTTTACGCAAAAATATCCCATGGTCATGTGAAGGATTTTGGCTCAATAAAATATTTTCTATTCTGGACAGAAAGGTCACTTTGTGAAGGAAGTGTAGTTTTTCTTGCTCCATTTGAGCTCAAATTATTCTAGCATGGATACCTTCCAACCCAAGCCTTGGCCTCCAAGTTTCAGCTATTAACTCTTTCTAGATTTTTTTCTGTAAGTCGCTACAGTTTGTGTCCAAAAACTAGCCGAACCCCTCGTTTCTTGTCCAAGCAGTCTCAGGATGAACCAAGACCACGAATGGGACTGCTCTTGAAGGGACTTGAGCCGAGACATGGTCTGGTAGCCTCGACGCGCGCGTAGCCCTAGTGCACGCGGTGATCGCGTGGCACCAAGTTGTTCAACACACACTTAGTGCGCTCTACGTGTCGGCCAGTGTCGTGTCTCGCCCGTGAGCGTGCCCGTTGATGCCTCGGCATGTCCTCGACTCCCTGATGCTTCGTATTGATCCTCCCCATCTCTCTCTGTCACTCCCCGACGTCGGCGGCAAGTTCAACAGATGCGGACACGATGGTGTAGGGACAACAGTGACCGCGTGATCAATTTGTCTCGCCTGCTCGTCCTGTGCTTGGCCCGGTGTTGCCACTGTGCTTGGAGGATCTCCCATGAGCTCTCCCATCCGTCTGAGCCCCACTCGCCGCCTCTTGCTGCTCTAGAAAGCTGGTCGGTGTACGAGGGCTCTGTGTTGTTCTCCCCTATAAATAGGAACCCCTCGAGCCATTCTAGCCACCCCACTCACCTCCTCTGACCTCAAAATCTATAGAGGAGCACCACAGCAAGGCCGGGCGGGCCTCCAGCCGGTGAATCATCACCGGAGTTGGCCGCGAATCCCCTCCCGTAGGAAGCTTGCTCTGGTGCCCTCCGCTCTTCTCCAACCCCTCAGGCGTGCTCATGACCTTCCGTGGAGCATGACGGAGCTACTGGACGCCCTCAACCTCGCCAGAATCCCCAACTCTGACAAGCTCCACCGTCCGCCGTCTCAAGATAATATCATTGCGATCCCATCCGATCACCGCTGCTTGACTTCCTAGTATGTACATGCTTGCCCTGATGAGCTGCGTCCATTCCCCTCCTTGCCGATGGCAGTCGTGCCCCCTTGTCGGAGAATCATCACCGGCCAAGCCGCTGTTCCTGTTGCCCCCTCTCTCTTGTAAACCTGACAGGAGGGCCCCATCTGTCAGTCTCTCCCCTCGCCCCCAAAGCGGTATATGTGGAGGTACATTTTGAAAATACGCCTTTGATGTGGCCTTCTCTGAAATTTCCTATTTCCTGTTTAATTCATATGTTTTGACTGCAACTTTGATTAGCTCTAATTGCTAAACCATAAGTCCAAATGAGCCGATTCTTTTTGCAACAGTTTTGTATTAAGGTCCTATGTCAGCATGCAAAAATTGAGATTTTTGCTTGTTGTACATATTTTTGGATGCATTAAAATGCTTTATGTGACATTTTACTTTTTGTATTTTAATTATTTTTAGAAGGTTCTACTTGCCTTGAAGAGGACCTGGAGTTTTGTGACCCTCCTATGAACTAAGGCAAGCCATCAGAGACATTTTCAAGGATGATGTGCAACGACTATGATTTTTTGCTTGAACTTAAATTCATATATGACATATAATCAATTAAAATTTACCTCACTTATGCTAACTAAAATTTCGTGATAATCTTGTTAGTATAATAGAAGTAAGATGGTTACTTGGTTAAGTTTATGTAGTATAGTAGTTTCATCATAATGTTACTTATGTTAACAATGTCATTCGGTCAAGTTGGTGCATATGCATGTTATGGCATATTCATGACATACTATGGCTCGAATACATTTTTATTTCAGAATAAAAATGTTAATAATACAACTTGACCATGTTGTTGAACGAGTCAGGGTGTCACCAAATTGAGCTTCCCAGTGCAACCACATTTGTCTTTATGGGAAGGCCCAAATTCGGTGTGCTGACATGCTTCTCGCCGCTGCCTTCAACAAGGGAAGGTTATGCGCTTGCGCTACCCTAGCCGGGTAGGCAGGTATAGTCTTGTGTGCCAATAGTTCTTTTAGTACCATTGTCGCCGTTTAAGATTGTTTTGTTTTGCCACGACGGTGGCTGGGTGATGGCCAGCGTGGCATCCAGGGCCACCCATGACTTAGCCGAAAGGGGAGTTGGTCGTTGTGGCTGCGAGAGTGTCATGCAGTAGATTGGTTTTGTTGGAACACCGTTGGTCCACCCGAATGGGAACACGAGGCCATGGGTTCTGTGGTGTGGGTACAATGTGCTAACCTCTACATAGTGTGCGTATAATCTATCGATAGCCACGTCCTCGGTCATGGACACAGTTCGTACTAGGTCACACCATGGATCAACAAAAATAGTTAGCTTGCACACTAATGATATAGTCCTGGTACCTATTATTTGGTTTGCCGAGATCAAGGGGATGGTTTCCGTTGTGATCCGGAGGTGATCACTTTGGTAAGATGATGGATATGGTTACACGGTAACCATTATGGTAATAGAGACACTAAGTGGCTATCACTTGCATCCCATGTGTAGTTTGTCATATCTTGCATATAACCTGCGTAAATGTCATATCATTGTTTGTCAGTATTGTATTGTTTGTTGTGAGCTTGCGAGTACATTCAAAGTACTCATGTGACGTGTCATGCCAGTTTCCGGAGAAGCCTTACATGGAGTCCGAGTTGCATCGTCGCAGTCTAGGCCATGTCCCAAGAGTGTCCCTGTGAGATGGAGTTCTGTTACATCATCTTTCCAGTGCCAAGTAGTTGTGTCGTGATCATATGGGCCCCATGTGTGTCCACTAAATAATGTACATATTGTTTAGCCGCACCGAGTGTGCCGCTGGGCCTCGCCTCTTTATGTAATCCTGGACCTATGAATCTGCTAGAGAATCAATAAAGCGGTTGTATTTCTGTATCAAGTTGTTGTGTGTTGCCAGAAGACATGATCCATGGGCTGGCAATGCAAGGTATACCAGTCGCTCTGAGTCGGGGTGCCACTGCAGCTTTCTTCAACATCGGCGGAGGGAGGGAGTGAAGGAAGAAGAGCCCCGACGGCTAGGGTTTCATCCTGTCCGAGTCCCCGTTGCGGGGGCAACACAAGGGTCTATGAGCTTTGCGTGCTATTGTAGTTTGTGATGTCCTCAAAATGTTTGCATGTGCAAAGAGCATGACCAACTGAAGGTCTTGAATGCGCTTGGAGGATGGTGAGCTGCATAACACGGGAGGCTAATTTGCATGAGCTGCAAAGTTCCATAAACACATCATCTTCCAGCTATGGTCTAGTGGCTTACTATTAGTTTTAGGTCCTTTTGTAAGTTGATATATCACACCGCTTCATTATTAATGCAGCTCGAAAAAGAAAAAGAAAAAGAAAGAAGAAAGAAGAGAGAATATATACCAACTTTGCAGAAAAGCACTAGGCGCACCTCCCGCTAACCTCACCTGAACTATAATCAGCAGAAAACCGAGAAAATATGCCCCCACACACACCACACCAAGGTTTTGCCATGCAAATCTTTCGAGTGATGCTCGAATTGATATGACACTTCTTCAAGCAAGAAAGAATGCATGAGAGATTATCATGGACAGACAGTACCTCTTCCGTTAATATCTGAATTTTCATGGAATTCTCGAAGGACAGTTAGTTGCATGGATTCACGGTGGGCGAGATTGCTCCTGACCTTTCAAAGCTAGTGGCCACCAGGCCATGCAACACCAGGACTGTCCAACAAGCACTGATTGACAATGCTTGGACCGCTGATCTGGATGGAGATATTAACTTCACAGTGAAAATTCAGATCGCTAACATATGTCTTGCAATATCCAATGTCCCAAGGAATGAGGACGTACCAGATCAATTCCATTAGCCTACAGAAATGGCAGGGGTTTACACAGCAAAGCCTACTTACAACAAACTCTGCTTGGGAAAGGGAAGAACTACCTCGTCGGAGTGTATCTCGAGGAGCTGGGCACCTCGACGTTGCAAAATTTTCGCCTCCCTCATGGTGCAATATAGGCTTTGGACTTTTGACAAGAGAGCGAGGCATGGACTCCAAGACAATCTCTCCGGGTGCTTCTCTTGCTTGCAAGACCAAGACCACGTAGACCACATCCTCTGTCACTGTGTTTATGCGAGAGAAGTTTGGCAGGGCTGCTTTGATGGTCTCAATATCAACATTCCACCACCTGCCCCACCTGGTACGTTCAAAGATTGGTGGTTTGATCAGAGAAGGCTCTTCTTGGGGAGAACTCTACAAGGATTCGATTCAATCGTGGTCGGGACCACATGGGCGATCTAGAAATAAAGAAATGCAAGAGTATTCAACATGACAAATGACCCAAAGACATCAACACAATTGATCAACCAAGTGTTTGACGAGACAAAGGAATGCAAGCTTTCCGCTTTGGTGTAGGAGGGTTAGATCCATTTATGAGAGAGTAGCTTTGATGTCTCTTTGTTCGTGTTGGTGTATCCCACTAATTGGGATGTTCACATTCTAATTGGTGCCTTTTAAACATTATTCTGCCTTCTACAAAAATATGGTACGCCATTGGCATAGTTTCGAAGGAAAAATTATTAATGTAGCTTGAAACAGAAAAATAAAAAGGAAAAGAAAAAAGAGAAAATGGGCATTTTTTAAGACAAAGCCTTATGCCCCCTGCTTTATGGAAAGCAAAATATGGTTTGCTAGGATATATACCAGCTTTGCAGAAACGCACTAAGCGCACCTCACGCTAACCTCACCTGAACCATAATCAGCAGAAAACCGAGAAACTACGCCCCTAAACACCACACCAAGGGTTTTGCTGTGCAAATCTTTCGGGTGATGCTCTTGTTGGGGAACGTAGTAATTTCAAAAATATTCCTACGTCACACAAGTATCTATCTATGGAGAAACCAGCAACGAGCAAAGGGGTAGAGCATCTTCATACCTTTGAAGATCGTTAAGCGGAAGTGTTGCTAGAACGCGGTTGATAGAGTCGTACTCGCATCGATTCAGATCGCGGTGGATTCCGATCTATGCACCAAACAATGGTGCCACCGTGTTCAACACACATGCAGCCTGGGGACGTCTCCAATGCCTTGATCCAACAAGGAGGGAGGAGAGGTTGAGGGAGAGCTCCGGCAGCACGACGGCGTGGTGACGGTGGAGCTGCCTGGAAAGAGAGAGAAATTGTGTCTCAAAACAGACCCAAACCCTCCAGTATATATAGGAGGAGAAGGAGGAGGGTTCCCACCCTTAGGTTTTCCACCCTAAGGGGTGCGGAAGATCTAGATGGGCAAGGGTCTAGCGGCCAAGGGGTGGAGGAGGTGGCGCCCTAGGGTGGCCAAGCCCACCACATCTAGGGTTAGCCCACCACCCCTCTCTTGCGCCTTGGGCTGATGGTGGTCGCTTACCAGCCCACTTATGGGCTGGTTCCCATAGACTTTTGGCCCATGTAGCCCTTCGGGGCTGGTGGCCCTTCCCGGTGGACCCCCGGAACCCTTCCGGTGGTCCCGGTACATTATCGGTGACGGCCGAAAAAATTCCGGCGATCAAATCATCACTTCCTATATATGAATCTTTACCTCCGGACCATTCCGGAACTCCTCGTGACATCTGAGATCTCATACGGGACTCCGAACAACCTTCGGTAACCACATACACTATTCCCATATACCTAGCGTCATCGAACCTTAAGTGTGTAGAACCTACGGGTTCGGGAACCTTCCAGACATGGCCGAGACACCTCTCTGGTGAATAACCAACATCGGGGTCTAGATATGCATGTTGATTCCCGCTTTTTCCTCGATGATCTCATCGGATGAACCACGATGCCGGGGATTCGATCAATCCCGTATGCAATTCCCTTTGTCTACCAGTATGATACTTGGCCGAGAGTCCATCGTCGGTATCCCTATACCTCGTTCAATCTCGTTGCCGGCAAGTTTCTTTACTCGTTCCGTAACACATCATCCCGTGGCAAACTCCTTAGTCACAATGAGCTCATTATGATGATGGATTACCGAATGGGACAAGTGATACCTCTCCGTCACACGGAGTGACAAATCCTAGTCTCGATTTGTACAACCCAACAGATACTTTCAGAGATACCTGTAGTGCACCTTTATAATCACCCAGTTACGTTGTGACGTTTGATACACCCAAAGCACTCCTATGGTATCCGGGAGTTGCACAATCTCTTGGTCTAAGGAAATCATACTTGACATTAGAAAAGCTTTAGCAGATGAACAATATGATCTAGTGCTATGCTTAGGATTGGGTCTTGTCCATCACATCATTCCCCAATGATGTGATCCCGTTATCAATGACATCCAATATCCATGATCAGGAAACCATGATCCTCTATTGATCAACGAGATAGCCAACTAGAGGCTCACTAGGGACACATTGTGATCTACATATTCACACATGTATTATGGTTTCTGGTTAAGACAATCATAGCATGAATAATAGACAATTATCATGAACTAGGAAATATAATAATAACCACTTTATTATTGCCTCTAGGGCATATTTCCAATAGTCTCCCACTTGCACTAGAGTCAATAATCTAGTTACATTGTGATGAATCGAACACCCATAGAGTTCTGGTGCTGATCATGCTTTGCTCGTGGAAGAGGTTTAGTCAACGGATCTGCGACACTCAGATCCGTATGTACTTTACAAATATCTATATACCCATCCTTGATGTATCCACAAATGGAGTTGAAGCCGCGCTTGATGTGCTTGGTCTTCTTGTGAAACCCGCGCTCCTTTGCAATGGCAATACCTCCAGTGTTGTCACATAATAGAGTCATCGGGCCCGACGCACTTGGAATCACTCCTAGGTCGGTGATGAACTCCTTCATCAAGACTCCTTCCTGTGCTGCTTCCGAACCACTATGTACTCCGCTTCACATGTAGATGCCGCCATGAAGCTTTGCTTGCAACTGCACCAGCTAACTACCCCATTTAAAAAAAATATACACGTATCCGGTTTCTGACTCGGAGTCATACGGATCTGTGTTGAAGCTAGCATCGACGTAACCCTTTACGACAAGCTCTTCAGTACCTCCATAAACTAGAAACATATCTTTAGTCCTTTTCAGGTACTTAAGGATGTTGTTGACCACTGTCCAGTGATCCACTCCTGGATCACTCTGGTACCTCCCTACCAAACTTATGGCAAGGTTCACATCAGGTCTGGTACACAACATGGCATACGTAATAGAGCCTATGGCCAAAGCATAGGGGACGGTCCTCATGTTTTCTCTATCTTCTGTCGTGGTTGGGCGTTGAGTCGTACTCAACCTCACACCTTGTAATACATGCAAGAACCCCTTCTTAGCCTTATCCATATTGAACTTCTTCAATATCTTGTCAAGGTATGTGCTTTGTGAAAGACCTATGAGGCGTATCGATCTATCTCTATAGATCTTGATGCCTAATATGTAAGCAACTTCTCCAAGGTCCTTCATTGAAAAACTCTTATTCAAATAGGACTTCTTTCCAATAGTTCTATATCATTTCCCATCAACAATATGTCATCCACATATAATATGAGAAATGCTATAGAGCTCCCACTCACTTTCTTGTAAATACAGGCTTCTTCATAACTCTGTACAAACCCAAACGCTTTGCTCACCTCATTAAAGCAAATGTTCCAACTCCGAGATGCTTGCACCAACCCATAGATGGAGCGTTGGAACTTGCATACCTTGTGAGCATTATTAGGATCGACAAAACCTTCCGGTATACAATTATTCCTTAAGAAAGCCGTTCAGGAATGCCGTTCTGACGTCCATTTGGTAGATTTCATAATCATAAACTGCCGCAACTGCTAACATGATTCGGATCGACTTTAGCATCTCTACGGGTGAGAAGGTATCGTCGTAATCAATGCCTTGAACTTGTCGATAACCCTTAGCGACAAGTTGAGCCTTATAGATGGTCACATTACCATCAGCGTCAGTCTTCTTCTTAAAGATCCATTTATTTTCTGTGGCTCGCAGATCATTGTACTAGTCCACCAAAGTCCATACTTTGTTCTCATACATGGATCCTATCTCGGATTTCATGGCCTCAAGCCTTTTGTAGGAATCCAGGCCCGCCATCGCTTCTTCATAGTTCGAAGGTTCACTGTTGTCCAACAACATGATTTCCACGACATGATTGCCGTACCACTCTGGTCCGGAATGTTTCCTTGTGGACCTTCGAGGTTCAAAAGCAACTTGATCTGAAGTTTCATGATCATCATCCTTAACTTCTTCTCTAGCCGGTGCAGGCACCGCAAAAACATTTTCTTGTGCTGCGCTACTCTCCTGTTCGAGAGGAGGTACAATTACCTCATCAAGTTCTACTTTCCTCCCACTTACTTCTTTTGAGAGAAACTCTTTCTCTAGAAAGGATCCGTTCTTGGCTAGAAAGATTTTGCCTTCGGATCTAACGTAGAAGATATACCCAATAGTTTCCTTATGGTAACCTATGAAGACGCATTTTTCCGCTTTGGGTTCGAGCTTCTCTGGTTGAAGTTTCTTCGCATAAGCATCGCAGACCCAAACTTTCAGAAACGAGAGCTTAGTTTTCTTGAAAACCCATAATTCATATGGTGTAGTCTCAACGGATTTAGACGGTTGCCTATTTAAAGTGAATGCGGCAGTTTCCAATGCATATCCCCAAAATGATAGCGGTAAATCAGTAAGAGACATCAGAGACCGCACCATATCAAATAAAGTGCGATTACAACGTTTAGACACACCGTTACGCTGCGGTGTGCCAGGCGGCGTGAGTTGTGAAACAATTCCACATTTCCTTATGTGTGTGCCAAACTCGTGACTCAAATATTCTCCTCCACGATCAGATCGTAGAAACTTTATTTTCTTGTCATGTTGATTCTCCACCTCACTCTGAAATTCCTTGAACCTTTCAAAGGTTTCAGACTTGTGTTTCATTAAGTAGACATACCCATATCTACTTAAGTCATAAGTGAGGGTGAGAACACAACGATAGGCACCGCGAGCCTCAATGCTCATTGGACCGCATACATCGGTATGTATTATTTCCAACAAGTTGGTTGCTCGCTCCATTGTTCCAGAGAACGGAGTCTTGGTCATCTTGCCCATGAGGCACGGTTCACATGTGTCAAATGATTCAAAATCAAGAGACTCCAAAAGTCCATGTGTATGGAGTTTCTTCATGCGCTTGAGACCGATATGACCAAGGCGGCAGTGCCACAAGTAGGTGGGACTATCATTATCAACTTTACATCTTCTGGTACTCACACTATGAATATGTGTAACATCACGATCGAGATTCATCAAGAATAAACCATTGTCCAGCGGGGATGACCATAAAACATACCACTCATATAAATAGAACAACCATTATTCTCAGATTTAAATGAGTAGCCATCTTGCATCAAGCGAGATCCTGATACAATGTTCATGCTTAAATCTGGTACTAAATAAAAATTATTAATGTTTAAAACTAATCCCGAAGGTAGATGTAGAGGTAGCATGCTGACGGCGATCAAATCGACCTTGGAACCATTTCCGACGCGCATCGTCACCTTGTCCTTAGATAGCCTACGTTTGTTCCGTAGTTCCTAATAGTTGAAAATGTGAGCAACAACACCGGTATCAAATACCCAGGAGCTACTTCGAGCGCTGGTAAGGTACACATTAATAACAAGTATATCACATATACCTTTGACGTTGCCGGCCTTCTTATCCGCTAAGTACTTGGGGCAATTCCGCTTCCAGTGATCTGTTCCCTTGAAGTAATAGCACTCAGACTCAGGCTTGGGTCCTTTCTTTGGGCTCTTCCCGGCAACTAGTTTACCAGGCACGGCAAGTGCTTTGTCATCTTTCTTGAAGTTCTTTTTACCCTTGCCTTTCGTGAAATTGGTGGTCTTATTCACCATCAACACTTGATGTTCTTTCTTGATTTCTACCTCCGCAGATTTCAGCATTGAATACAACTCGGGAATAGTCTTTTCCATCCCTTGCATCTTGTAATTCATCACAAAGCCTTTATAGCTAGGTGGAAGCAACTGGAGGATTCTGTCATTGACCACATCATCCGGAAGTTCAACTCCCAGCTGAGTCAAGCGGTTGTGCAACCCAGACATTCTGAGTATGTTCTCACTGACAGAACTATTCTCCTCCATCCTACAGCTAAAGAACTTGTCCGAGACTTCATATCTCTTGACCCGGGCATGAGCTTGAAAAACAAGTTTCAGCTCCTCGAGCATCTCATATGCTTCGTGTTGCTCAAAACGCCTTTGGAGCCCCGGTTCTAAACTGTAAAGCATGCCGCACTTAACTAGGGAGTAGTCATTACTCCGCGACTGCCAGTCGTTCCTAACGTCTTGGGTCGCCGCGAGAACGGGAGGATCACCTAGCGGTGCATTAAGGACATATGCCTTCTTGGAAGCAGTGAGGATGAGCTTTATGTTACGAGCCCAATCCGCATAGTTGCTCCCATCATCTTTCACCTTGGTTTTCTCTAGGAACGCATTGAAGTTGAATGAGACATTTGCATTGGCCTTTGTATCTATAATATTTGTAAAGATAATTTTAGACTAAATTCATGATAATTAAGTTCATCTAATCAAATTACTAATGAAATCCCACTTAGATCGACATCCCTCTAGTCATCAAAGTGTTACATGATCCACGTCGACTAGCCCGTGTCCGATCATCACGTGAGACGGACTAGTCATCAATGGTGAGCATCTCCATGTTGATCATATCAACCATACGACTAATGTTCGACCTTTCGGTCTCTTGTATTCGTGGCCATGTCTATACATACTAGGCTCGTCGAGTCAACCTAAGTGTTTTGCGTGTGTAAACTGGCTTACACCCGTTGTATGTGAACGTTAGAATCTATCACACCTGATCATCACCTGGTGCTTCGAGACAACGATCCTTCGCAATACTGCACACTTAGGGAAATACATATCTCAAAATTTTAATGAGGGATCATCTTATCTTTGCTACCGTCGTTCTAAGCAATAAGATGAAAAATATGATAAACATCACATGCAATCATATAGTGACATGATATGGCCAATATCATCTTGCTCCTTTGATCTCCATCTTCGGGGCACCATGATCATCATTGTCACCAGCATGACACCATGATATCCATCATCATGATCTCCATCATTGTGTCTCCGTGAAGTTGTCACGCCAACTATTACTTCTACTACTATAGCTAACGTTTAGCAATAAAGTAAAGTAATCACATGGCGTTGCATCTCATACAATAAATTGAGACGACTCCTATGGCTCCTGCCGATTGTCATACTCATCGACATGCAAGTCGTGAATCCTATTACAAGAACATGATCAATCTCATACATCACAAATGTAACATCACATCCTTTTGTCCATATCACATCAGATAGCATACTCTGCAAAAACAAGTTAGACGTTCTCTAATTGTTGTTGCAAGTTTTACGTGGCTAATTAGGGTTTCTAGCAAGAATGCTTCTTACCTACGTGACAGCCACAATGTTGATATGCCAATTCTATTTACCCTTCATAAGGACCCTCTTCATCGGATCCGATCCGACTAAAGTGGGAGAGACAGACACCCGTTAGCCACCTTATGCAACAAGTGCATGTCGGTCGGTGGAACCAGTCTCACGTATGAGTACGTGTAAAGTCGGTCTGGGCTGCTTCATCCCACGATGCCGCTGAATCAAGATAAGACTAGTAACGGTAAGCAAGTGACAAATCAGCGCCCACAACTTTTGTGTTCTACTCATGCATAAAATCTACGCAAAGAACCTTGGCTCGGATGCCACTGTTGGGGAACATAGTGATTTCAAAAAAACTCCTACGTCACACAAGGATCTATCTATGGAGAAACGAGCAACGAGCAGAGGGGTAGAGCATCTTCATACCTTTGAAGATAGCTAAGTGGAAGTGTTGCTAGAATGCGGTTGATGGAGTCGTACTCGCATCGATTCAGATCGCGGAGGATTCCGATCTATGCACCGAACAACCGTGCCTCCGCGTTAAATACACATGCAGCCCAGTGACGTCTCCAATGCCTTGATCCAGCAAGGAGGGAGGAGAGGTTGAGGGAGAGCTCCAGCAGCATGAGGCATGCTGACGGTGTAGCTGCGTGGAAAGAGAGAGAAATTGTGTCTCAAAACAGCCCCAAACCCTCCAGTATACATAGGAGGAGAGGGAGGAGGGTTCCCACACTTAGGGTTTCCACTCTAAGGGGTGCGGCAACCCTAGATGGGCAAGGGGCCGGCGGCCAAGGAGTGGAGGAGGTGGCGCCCTAGGGTGGGCAAGCCCACCACGCCTAGGGTTAGCCCACCACCCCTCTCTTGTGCCTTGGGCTGACGGTGGCGGCGCACCAGCCCACTTTTGGGCTGGTTCCCATCCACTTTTGCCCCATGTACCCCTTCGGGGCTGGTGGCCCTTCCTGGTGGACCCCCGGAACCCTTCTGGTGGTCCCGACACATTACGGTGATGCCTGAAACACTTCCCGTGATCAAATCCTCACTTCCTATACATGAATCTTTACCACCGGACCATTCGGGAACTCCTCGCGACGTCCGGGATCTCATCCGAGACTCTGAACAACCTTCAATAACCACATACATTATTCTCATATAACCCAAGCATCATCGAACCTTAAGTGTGTAGACCCTACGGGTTCCGGAACCATGCACACATGACCGAGGCACCTCTCCTGTCAATAACCAACATCGGGGTCTAGATATCCATGGTGGTTCCTGATGTCTACTACGCAACCTTCTCCTTGTAGATGTTGTTGGGACTCCAAGTGCAGAGGGTTGTAGGACAGTAGCAATTTTCCCTCAAGTGGGTGACCTAAGGTTTATCAATCCGCAGGAGGCGTAGGATGAAGATGGTCTCTCTCAATCAACCCTGCAACCAAATAACAAAGAGTCTCTTGTGTCCCCAACACACCTAATACAATGGTATGTTGTATAGGTGCACTAGTTCGGCGAAGAGATGGTGATACAAGTGCAATATGGATGGTAGATATAGGTTTTTGTAATCTGAAATTACAAAAACAGCACGGTAACAAATGGTAAAAGTGAGCACGAACGGTATTGAAATGCGTGGAAACAAGGCCTAGGGTTCATACTTTCACTAGTGAAGTTCTCTCAACAATGATAACATAATTGGATCATATAACTAGCCCTCAACATGCAACAAAGTGTCACTCCAAAGTCACTAATAGCGGGGAACAAACGAAGAGATTATTGTCGGGTATGAAACCACCACAAAGTTATTCTTTCTGATCGATCTATTCAAGAGTCTGTAGTAAAATAACACGAAGCTATTCTTTCCGTTCGATCCATCATAGAGTTCGTACTAGAATAACACCTTAAGATGCATATCAACCAAGACCCTAATGTCACCTAGATACTCCATTGTCACCTCAAGTATCCGTGGGCATGATTATACGATATGCATCACACAATCTGAGAATCATCTATTCAACCAACACATAGAACTTGAAAGAGTGTCCCAAAGTTCTACCGGAGAGTCAAAACGTGTGTCAACCCCTGTGCATAGGTTCCCAATGTCACGAACCCGCAAGTTGATCACCAAAACATACATCAAGTACTCACATGAATCCACGTGTGCCAACCCATATGCATAGGTTCCCAATGTCACAAATCCGCAAGTTGATCACAGCAGATAGACACGTGCAAGACATACATCAAGTGTTCTCAAAGACTCAATCCGATAAGATAACTCCAAAGGGGAAACTCAATTCATTACAACAGAGAGAGGGGGAAGAACATCATAAGATCCAACAATAGTAGCAAAGCCCATGGTACATCGAGATCAAGACATCTCAAGAACACGAGAGAGAGAGATCAAACACATAGCTACTGGTACATACCCTCAGCCCCGAGGGAGAACTACTCCCTCCTCGTCATGGAGATCGCCGGGATGATGGAGATGGCCACTCGAGATGGATTCCCCCTCCGGCAGGGTGCTGGAATGAGGTCTTTTCACTACCATAGGAACAACCCGACTAGGATTATTGTGTGGTCCTCACGGAGAGAGACAGGATGTCAATTTTACACGTCTCACTCCAAGACAACTCATGAAAATATTTTTTACATTATGAAGTAAAACATGAAGCAAACTTGTCCAATATGAGTAGAGAGGACAAAGATCACTGTTAAGTTGCTATCTAAAATAGTGGAGACATCTCTAAGAGCAGATCCGAGAGCTCGTGTGGATGCATTAATGAACAAGAGCAAGGTTAAGTTTTCATTTGATGTATCAAATAGTGTGGCCTATTGGGAAAGGACGAAGGCCATTAAAGTTTTGTAGGGTGACCAGAAGGAGGACTACAAGAGACTTAGGCATTACCTACAAGCAGTTTTGGATACAAACAATTTGAGCAGGTGTATAGTTACCACCTTTGGTGACCCACAAAACCCAACACCTACTCCTAGATTTAATTACATGTTCTACTACTTGTGTGTATCAAAGCAAGGAATACTTAATGGTTGCATACCCTTTATAGGTATTTTACAACATTTTTGTTGGTTCATAAATTATTTAATTTTCGAATCTAGCATTGGCATGTTTGTGAGCCTTAACAGTTGCTTCGTCAAGCTAACCACTAAAAAGCAAAATCTTGTAGCTACTGGGAGGGATGGAAACAACAACATCTATCCTAAATCATTTGGGGTAGTTGAGAAGGAAGATGGTGATAGTTGTACGTGGTTTCCAACCCAGCTAAAATGACACATGGTAGTGAAGGAAATTTTGGAACATACACCATAATTTCATACAAGCAAAAGGCTAGCATCCTCTCCCCTTCATTCAATAAAAGTATGGATCATTGCATGTTTCACAATAGTGTGGAATTTTTTAGTTGTTAGTGATGGTTATTAATTTATAAACAAGGTCTACATAAATCAATCAATGAAGTTTTCCTTGATTCCCCTCAGAGATGTTGTTTTGGGCACACATATGCTAATTTCTAGGCAAGTGGTTTTAGAGGAGAAGAAACAAAGAAACTTTAGACAATGCGAGCTACTCATTCACTAAACATGTCCATCAGGTAGCAATCGCAGAGTTCAATGCCGAATGTGAGGATGCTTGGAAATGGCTTAAAAATCAATGTTCTTACTTGGTGTAGATTTGCAACGCATTGTAATTGCAAAATTTATCTTGTTGTTAACATTCTAAGTGAGGTTTTCAACAAAATGGTCCTTGAGGTTAGGGACATACCAATTAGGACAATGTTTGAAGGAATTAGGTCCAAGGAGGTGATAAAAATACATAACACTAGAGGAAAGACAGAGACCTGCAGGTGGTTGATCACACCAAACTATTCTAACAAATTGGAGGTGAATAAGAAGTATGCGAAGTCAGATAGGACTAGTCTTGACATTTGGTAAGCGACTTATGGGCGAAATACCGTGGGAATCTAGAGACTAAAAAATATGACAACATGAGGTGGGACATGATAGGAGTAACTTGTAGCCATGCAATACGTGCAATTAGCAAGCTAAAAATGCACCCATAGGATCTTATGAATGAGTTTTCAAGAAACCACTATACATTGAAGCCTACAAAGACATTCTGTTTTCTGTGCGTGGTCCTGAATTCTGGTCTGACACCCACACCCAAGACATTGAACCACCGGTGTTCGAAGAAAAGGAGGGGAAATACAGACACCTAGGAGGAATACCATGTTTGAAGTGCCACCACCAAAGGGCACAAATAAAATGGGAACAATAACTTGTAACAACTCCATATGCAAGACCATAGGTACACATACCGTCAAAAACTCTGAAGCCAAGTCTCTAGATGAGAAAAAACTTACACCAAGTATTTTCAAGTTTTCATTCGACATTTTATTAAATTCATTTGCTTTGTACATGGATTGTAACTCTTGTTAGGTTTGAACAAGTAGTAGAAGAGAGAAATCTTCAGGGGTTCATCATCTGGGACAGGTGCACCTCCACCTCCACCTTCACCTCCATCAGCATCAAGAACAGCAACACCAGTAGGTACAAACTTAGTAGCCCAAGCCACATCTACTATACAAATTCCACCTAAAACAAGGGTGGCAAGAAAATACCCACCACATCGGTGTCAGCAGTTTCACTTGAAGCCAAGGTGGTAAGAAAAGCTCTTGTACCTCCACATTATCTTTTGGTAGTGCGGGTACCACAGTTTGTATGGGGTTAGCACTTTGCTGACGTAGTACACTGGTTGTTCTAGCCATTAGGTTTTACCGGCCTCCTCCCTTTCCACAGTTATCACCATGCTGACCACGGGGGTGGTCGCTGATATGTATAAAAGCATTCGTTCATATTGTGTCACAGAGGCGAAGAGCGATTTTGATTGTAGTAGCCTTTTCGGATCTGCGAAGGCTTATTTTGCCTCATTGCTCCAATAGAACTTGCCTCATTTTTTCAAGAGCATGTATAGTGTGTGTGCTTTCTCCCTAGCTTGGAAATAATGAGTTAAGGGATGCCATGCACCCCGCGAGCTTCTACACATCTCGAAATGTCTCTAGTGGCTTCAAGTTATCGTTCATTGGATCTTCTATGGGTTTGCTGTGGTCCCCATTGAGACAATATGAATCCCACAAGTTTTGCTGCAGGAACCTCAAATACACACATTTCGGTGTTGAGATTCATGCTGAAGCCGCAAAGGTTATCAAAGGTTTGTTAGAGGAATGAGGGGAGGCTAGAGCTCTAATGCAGTTTGACCATGATGTCTTAAACGTCTTCAATGTATCTATAATTTTTTATTCTTTCATGCGATTATATTATCATTCTTGGATAGTTTATATTTAATAATATGCTATTTTATACAATTGTTGGGACTATCTACCCAATGCATGTTTTTGACTTTTTTAGAAAATTAATACCAAACGGTGTCCAAACACGATGAAATATTTTGGTGATATTTATGGACTGAAAGAGACCCTATAAGCCACTGTGATCCCATCGGGAGACATTTTTTTGTAACCTGTCAGAGGGATAATCGATCACAAAGGCCTTCTACGTCAACCTTGTAGCCTCCATGATGTTAGGTGAGTAGTCCATCACAGACCTATAGGTCCATAGCTAGTAGCTACATGGCTTCTCTCTCTCTCTCTCTGATCATCAATACCATGCTTTTTGTGGTGTGTTTGTTGGGATCCGATTAATTGTGGGTTTATGATAACATTATTCACTGAAAGTAATTGAGTTTATTCTAAACTTTATTATGCATCATTGTTATAGCTTCGTATTTCTCTCCGATCTGCTTGTTTGGTTTGGCCAACTAGATTGATTCATCTTCAAGGAGTGGTGCATTGTAATGGATTCAATCTTGTGGTACTATGTATCCCCAGTCATAGATGGGGACAAGACATGTATTTGTATTGTTGAAATTAAGTATAAAACTATGGGGTCTATTCATATTGCTTGAGTTTAGTTTGTCTATATCATGTCATCTTGCTCAAAGCATTACTCTGTTTGTCACGAACTTAATACCTAGAGAGGCAAGCATAGAAGAGCTCTCGAAGTGGACTAATATTACTAGATGCATGATTGTTTCGATCTACTTGTTTATGGACATGATGCCTATATACATGACCATTGTTGTGAATAACATTTCATAATTGTGTGTTATTCTATCAATTGCCTAACAATAATTTGTTTACCCACCGTATGCGATGTTCGAGAGAGAAGCCTCTAGTGAAAACTATGGCCACTAGGTCTACTTAATAATAGTTGCTAAAACCCTAAAAATACCTTGCTGTAATTTATTATTTACATTTACATTTAATTTTTATTTATATATATATATATCTCTGTCTATGATAATTAATCGTTGCAAGTAACTAGTTCAATGGGCTTGACAACCCTCTTGCATGCATTGGGTGCAAGTGTTTGGTTTTGTGTATTTAGGTGGTGACGACGAGAGTGTGCGTTGATTCTCTTACAAGTGTTTGATTTTGCGGTAAGTATTGTTGTCCATTATCCCTTATTATGATACAATTCTTATGACTTTTATCTCTGAATATGCAAGGTACACCACGAAGAGGGAAACTGTCGGAAACTGGAATTCTGGACCTGGAAACCAAGAAAAGGGTGTACAAAACCACTAGACTACAAATGACCTGAAATTGCATGGAAATTTTTTATGGAACATATAAGAATCATTGGGCCAAAAGTATACTAGAGGGGGCCAACTACTGTCCATGAGCCAACAGGGCGTGACCTCCCCCTGGCCGCACCCTGTTGCCTCATGGGGGGCCAGCCGGTCTCTCAACCACCCTCTTCTCCTATATAGTGTGTTTTGACCTAGAAAATAATAATCATACTTTTAGGATGAAGTACCGCCGTCTCTAGGCAGAAATCTTGGCAGAGGCCCTTTTGCTCTCTAGAAGAGAGATTCTCCTGAGAAATTCCTCTCCGGGAGGGGAAGATCGAAGCCATCATCATCAGAATGCTTCGTCCTTCGTGGGAATACCAAACTTCATCAACATCTTCACCAACACCATCTCATCTCCAACTCTAGTTCATCTCTAGCATTCAATCTTTGTCTCAAAACCTTAGATTGATACGTCTAGGTTACTAGTAGTGTTGATTATACCTCGTAGTTGATGCTTATATGATTACTTGGTGGAATATATTATGTTTAGATCCTTGATCACCATTATTATACCTCTGATGTTGAACATGTTGATGAGGTGTGAGTAGTAAATATTGTTTCTAAGGACATGGGAGATGTCTTCTTATAACTAATCATGTGAAGTTGGTATTCGTTCGATATTTTGATGATGTGTATGTTGTCGCTTCTATTAGTGGTGTCGTGTGAATGTAGACTACACGACACTTCACTATGTTATGGGCCTATGGGGAGGCATTGTGGAGTAACAAGTAGATGATGGGTTGCGAGAGTGACAATAGCTGAAACCCTAGTTTATGTGTTGCTTTATAAGGGGCTAATTTGGATCCACATATTACATGCTATGGTTAGATTTATGTTAATTCTTCTTTCGTAGTTGCGGGTGCTTGCGAGAGGGGGTAATCATAGTGGGTTTCTTGTTTAAGTAAGAACAACACCATAGCACCGGTCCACCCACATATCAAATTATTGAAGTAATGACCACGAATCAACTCAACATGATGAACATGACTAGACATAAATTCCCATATGTCCCCGGGAGAGTTTTCCTCATATAAGCATACTTTCTGGCCTGTCCTTCGCTACAAAAAGGATTGGGATATCTTTCTACATATGTTTTACTATTATTACTTATCACTTGTTACGAATTATCTTGCTACAAAACTATCTATCATTGTTACTTATAGCACTTGTGGAGAATACCTTGCTGAAAACTGCGTATCATTTCCTTCCGCTCCTCGTTGGGTTTGACACTCTTACTTATCGAAAGGACTACGATTGATATACTATACTTGTGGTTAATCAAGACTATTTTCTCACGCCATTGCCGGGGAGTGAAGCGCCTTGGGTAAATGGAAATTGGTAAGAAAACATTTTTGGTACGTGCTAAAATTTAGTGTTGCTTGTTACTATGGACGGTCATCGTTTGAGTGGCTTATTCGGGCCATGTTCACCTCGAATGGAAGTTGAAAAAGTTTCTCCTACTAAAAATATTTATTACGAGATTTCTTTGGGTATGCTAGAGAAACTGAAAGCTAATCTTTATGATGGTACAACTCATCTAAATTACCACATGATATATGTTGACGAGGTTTTTAGATTATTTAAGCTTGGGGGTTTTCTTGGAGAAAAAGTTACGAAGAAATTTTTCCATTTATATTTGGAGGTAAATCATTAATGTGGTACATGATATTGGATCATTGGACCGGAATCGGTTGAAGCTAGAATTTTATCGAAAGTTTTATCCTATGCATCTAGTTCATCGTGATCGGAATTTTACTTATAATTGCTAGCCTTGTGAAGGAGATGCATAGCTCAAGCTTGGTAGAGGCTTAAATATATGATGCACACCTACCCCAATCACGAGCTCTCGAGAGAAACGATTATACAAAATCTTTATGCCCGGATTTCTCATAATGATCAAGTACAACTTGATTCTTCTTCTACTGGGTTTTATAAGAACAAGACTATTGGATTCCAATGGTATCTTATGGTAATAATTAAATGAAACTCTGAAGACTAGGAATTCGACAAAGGTAAAGAGCTAGGTATAAAACTTAAGTTTCATTGTGTTAAATCTTTTATGGAAACCGGCACTTTCCATAAGTTTACCAATAAATACAAGCTTGATTCCGAGATAGTAGCTACTTTCTGTGAATCATTTGCTATTCATCTTGATCTCCCTAAGGAGAAGTGGTTTAGATATCATCGACCTATTGAAAAATTATTAGAGGAACCCATTAAAGTTCAAGACAAAGCAATTGTTTATCATGTTGATCCAGTTGTACCTACTTCTTATATTGAGAAACCGCCTTTTCCTGTTAGGATTAGGGAACATGCTAAAGCTACAATTGTGGTTAATAAATCAAGAATGATATAGCACCCTCTAAGATTGAAGATATTGATGTCACCATTAAATTATAAATGTATAGCACCCTCTAAGATTGAAGATATTGATGTCACTATTAAACTTGCAAACCGAGATACTATCTCACCGGTTGGGATTGTTAGACATGTTGATGTCTTGTGTGGAAAAGTCAAGTAACCCACTGACTTCCTACTACTTGGTTTTGAACAAGATAACTTTTGTCCCATTATAATTGGTAGACCTTTCTTGAATACTGTTAATGCTGAAATTAAATGTGTCACCAAGAATATTAAAGTCAGCTTTGGTAATGAGTCTCATGAGTTTAATTTATCTGAGTTTGGTAGAAAACCATATGAGAAGAAAAGAGGTTACTCAACACTTTGGAGAAGCACAAGACTTCTATTGGATATACTCTTGATGATCTTAAGGGCATAAGCCCCACTCTATGTCAGCACAAGATCAATATGGAACCGGTTGCTAAATCTGTTGCTGATCATCAATGCCGCTTAAATCCTAAGATGAAGGAAGTGGTAAGAACTAAAGTACTGAAGCTTCCGGAGGCAGGTATAATTTACCCTACTCCTCATAGTAGATGGGTAAGTCCAGTTCATTGTGTTCCTAAGAAAGGAGGTATAACTGTTGTTCCTAATGATAAAAATGAACTTATTCCACAAAGAATAGGATCTTGTTATAGGATGTAATTGATTTTACGAAATTTAATAAAGCTACTAGGAAATATCATTAGCCATCGCCCTTTATTGATCAAATGTTAGACAGATTATCTAAGAACGCACACTTTTATTTTCTTGATGGATATTCGGTTTATCTCAAATGCATGTGCCAAAAGAGCACTAAGAGAAAACTACTTTCACATGCCCTTTTGGAACATATGCTTATATACGTATGCCTTTTGTTTTATGCAATGTGTGTGCTACCTTTCAAATATGCATGACTGCTATATTCTCTGACTTTTGTGAAAAGATTGTTGAGGTTTTCATGGATGATTTTTTCCGTTTGTGGGACTTCTTTTGACGATTGCTTGAGCAACCTTGATCAAGTTTTGCAAAGGTGTGAAGAAACTAGTCTTGTCTTTAATTCGGAGAAGTGCCACTTTATGGTGAATGAAGGTATAGTACTCGGGCATAAAATTTATGAACGAGGCATCGAAGTAGACAAAGCTAAAGTTGATGCAATAGATAAATTGCCATGTCTAAAAGATATCTAAGGTATAAGAAGTTTCCTTGGTCATTCTAGTTTTTATCGGCATTTCATTAAAGATTTCTCAAATATTTCTAGGTCACTATCTAATCTTCAAAAAAAATATTCGTTTTGTTTTTTATGATGATTGTGTAGAAGCTTTTGAAATACCTAAGAAAGCCTTGATTTCCACACCTATTGTGCAACTACCCGATTGGAATCTACCATCTGAAATTATTGTGATGTTAGTGATTATGCCGTTGGTGCTATTCTAGGGCAAGGAGTAGACAAGAAATTGAATGTTATTCATTATGCTAGTAATACCCTATACAATGCTCAAAGAAATTGCGCTACTACTGAGAAGGAATTTTTAGCAGTCGTGTTTGCATGTGATAAGTTTAGACCTTACATTGTTGATTCCAAAGTTACTATTCACACTGATCATGCCGCTATAAAATACCTCATGGAAAAGAAAGATGCTTAACCTAGACTTATTAGGTGGATGCTTTTACTTCAAGAGTTTGACTTGCATATCGTTGATAGGAAGGGAGCTGAAAACCATGTAGCAGGTAACTTTTCTAGGATGGAAAATATTCTTGATGACCCACTGCCTATTGATGATAATTTTCCTGATGAGCAACTTGGTGCTATAAACACTTCGCATAGTACTCCTTGGTATGAAGATTATGCTAACTATATTGTCTCTAAATATATACCACCTAATTTAACCTATCAACAAAAGAGAAAAATTCTTTTATGATGTGCACATTACTTTTGGGATGACCCACATCTTTATAAAGGAGGAGTGGATGGTGTTATTATACGTGGTGTGCCTGAGCATGAACGGAGACAAATCTTATGGAAGTGCCACTCCGAAGCTTCCGGAGGACACCATGCTAGTGACACAACTACACACAAGGTATTACAATTCTGTTTTTATTCGTCTACTCTTTCTAAAGATGCTCGTAAGTATGTCCTTTCGTGTGATGAATGACAAAGAATTGGTAACACTGGTAGACGTTAGGAAATTCCTATGAATTATTCAATTGCCACTGAACCACTTGATATTTGGCTTTGATTATATGGGACCTTTTCCTTCTTCTAATGGGTATACTCATATTCTAGTTGATGTTGATTACGTTACTAAGTGGGTCAAAGCTATTCCAACTAGTAGTGTTGATCATAACACTTCTATTAGAATTCTTAAAGACGTTATGTTTCTAAGGTTTGGAGTCCCTAGATATTTAATGACTCATGGTGGTTCACATTTTATTCATGGTGCTTTCTGTAAACTGCTAGCTAAATACGATGTTAACCATATGATTGCATCACCTTATCATGCTAAGTCTAGTGGACAAGTTGAATTGAGGAATCGAGAAATAACATTAATTCTGAAAATACTGTTAATAGATCTAGAAAGAACCGATCAAGGAAACTGGATGATGCTTTATTTGATTATAGAACTACTTATAAAAATCCCATGGGAATGTCCCCCTATAAGATGGTCTATGGAAAAGCTTGTCATTTACCTCTTTAGTTAGAACATAAAGCTTATTGGGCTATTAAAGAACTCAACTATGATTTTAAACTTGCTGGTAAAAAGAGGCTATTTGATATTAGTTCATTAGATGAATGGAGGACACAAGCTTATGAGAATGCCAAGTTGTTTAAATAAAAAGTTAAAAGATGGCATGATAAGAGAACCGAAAAACAGGAATTCAATGTAGGAGACCTAGTTCTTTTGTACAATTCTTGTTTCAGATTTTTTACACGTAAGCTTCTCTCCAAATGGGAAGGCCCTTATGTCGTTGAGGAGGTCTATTACTCCGGTGCTATAAAGATTAGCAACTTCTAAGGCAAAAACCCGAGAATGGTAAATGGGCAAATAATTAAACATTATATCTCAAGTATGCCCCTTAATGTTGAAACTAACATTATCCAAGTCATGACTCCTCAAGAACACATAACAGAGACCTTCTGGATCACCCTAGAACGGTGAAAAAGGATAGGTATGTGATACGGTAAGTAAGCCGACTCCAAAAATTCCAAAAATATATTTTCTGTTGGTATTGGTATTTTAGAAAAATTCCAAAAATAAAAAGGAACCAAGGGGACCCACGAGGGGACCATGAGCCAACAAGGGACGACCACCCCCTTGGCGTGCCCTATTGCCTCATGGGGCCCTTGTGTGCCTCCCGGACTCCGTTTTCTTCCTAGACATGTATCCTATCCTAAAAAATCATTATAATACTCACGTATGTTTTGACCACTGCATTATGAATTTCTCCTCTATTCTTGTTTTGGGCTATTTTCCTGGCAGATTCAAAGCAATATGTCATCGCAAGATTCGGAAGGAGAAATCTACGTTGCCAACCCTCAAGTCTATAGGGATGTGGATCCTTATGGGTGGTCAACAGAGGAATAAGTAGAGGCCGATCTAAAAAGGATTGAGCCCTCAAATGATGAAGAAGGATTAGTACCTCTACCTCAACCTGGAGAGATGCACGTGGATTTCAAAAAATCAAGTTTGCCAAACAAGGTTACACCTTCCAATACTCGATTTATCCCTTATCGACGAATCTAGGTATACACCACTGCTGCCTTAGCCAACAAAGCACACACTTTGATGGAAGGAGCAATGACCATCACCAACAAACTCCGCAAGGAAAATCTGGACGTTAAGCGAGAGGTTAATAAGCTCAATGAGGAGATATGTACCCTAAGGGGCATTATCGCTAAAAGGATCACATCATCACCACCATCACCCAAGAAGGACACCTGAGTACATGGGTATGGGCACGACCCTTAACTTGTTCCAAGCTTGGGGGAGGTGCCCTGGTATCGTATCACCATCACTCTTATCATGACCATCTATCTCAGTTTGATCCTTAGTTATTTCGTGATTTAGAGAAATAATTTTTTTACTTTTTCTTTGGTGTGAAGTTTTTCTTTAAGATCTATCTATCTTTGTAATCGAGTGTGGAAGTTATACAATAAAGATTAATTGAGTTTGCGTCCTTTACTCTCATGCATCTGTCATCATAGCATTGAAATGAAAGTTATGGAAAAGCTCAGATGCTAGTCCCACGGGGAGTAATGACTTCACATAGAAAAGGTAGAAGTGATAAAAGTTGTTGAGAATAAACAAACATAGCATTAGTCATTGATACAATCTATGCAATATTATGATAGAGGGGAGGAGATTTATGTAAAATATACTATCTTGGACATCTTTTATGATTGCGAGCCCCCATCAAATCTTATATAATGATCAAGTGTTGGTTTTGGACATGGAAGACAACGTAATGATCATAGTAGTTTACATTCACTAGAAGTTATATGGTCGTGGATCTCTTAACATGTGGTGATTTCTTTAGATCTTTTGCTAGCCAAAATTTTAGTCACTAAGTAGAGATACTACTTGTGCATCCATAACCCTGAAACCCAGTTGCTTTACATGAGAATCCACCATATCTACCTATGGATTGAGTGAGATCCTTCAAGTAAGTTGTCACCGGTGCATCAAGCAATAAAAATTGCTCTTAAATATGTATGTTATTTTATTGCAAGGGAAAATAATCTTTGTACGATCTTCTCATGGAAAAGAAATAAAAGCGACAAAGTGCATAATAATTTTTCTATCGTAAGGGGCAATATAAAGTGATGTTCCGTTTCATTAAGAGTTTGCACATCAAAAAACTTAAAAGCGCATGACAGCCTTTGCTTCCCCTTATGAAGGGCCAATCTTTTATCTTCATGAATTCACTTCTATGCAAGAGTCGATAAAGTTTATCCTTTCTCCAACCTATTAAGTCTCTAGTTGGCAAGCATCATGGGTTAAGGATAGATCCGGATAAATATATCCATTTGAATGTAGGTGATCATGAAACATTATTGTTGACATTATCCTCGAGGTAAATAAGTTGGGTGGCAAACACTATCAAGCCCCCATATTCCTATGTGTCCAATGGAAACCCTAGCTCCAAAAAATATGCAATGAGTGTCAGCAATCATAGAAGATTAAATAATAGTTGAGTTTGTGAACTTGCTACAATCAAAAGCTCTTACATAGACTCTTGTATGGAATATGATGAAATATGATTGTCTCAATAACTAATAACATAGTTTGTTGATTGTCAATAATGACTATGCCTTATATTTGAAATATTGTGGATGGATTATACTTGCTTATGAGAAGCTATATGATGAAAAACTTGCTGCTATGTGAATATTCATGATGCCCTCATTTCCGTATTCTATTTCTATCGACACATCTCTCTCAAATTATGTGATCATTATTACTGAGTTCGGCTTTCTATTGAGGACAGGCGAGGTCTAAGCTTGGGGGAGTTGATACGTCTATTATGGATCATGAATTCTGATTGATATTCATATTATTATTGTCAATTATCCCTCATTGTGATACAATTTATGCCTTTTCTCTGTGAATATGCAAGGTACACCACAAAGAGGGAAACTGCCGGAAAATGGAGTTCTAGACCTAAAATCCAAGAAAAAAGATAAAAACTCACTAGACTCTAAATGACCAGAAATTTCACGAAGAATTTTTATGGAATATATAAGAACTATTGGTCCAAAAATATACCAAAAGGGGGACACCTGCTGGCCGCGAGCCAACAGGGCACGACCATCCCCTGGTAACGTCATGTTGCCTCATGGGGGCCAAATAGATCTCCTAAACCCCCTCTTCTCATATAGTGTGTGTTTTTACCTAGAAAAAAATCATAATATACAGTTCACTTGGATAAAATCTTTTTGCTGATTCACGAGAATTGTGCGGGAAGACTAATAATAACACACACGGGTCATCTCGACAAGCTGTGCATGTTATGGGAAGACGGTTGCTATCAAACAATTATCAACGATAGATGAAATCATTGCCGACGCTATGTTGGGAAGTGCCATTTTCTTGTATTAACATCGCTTACGTTTTATTATTATGACCCGCCTGCCTGCGCATCACCCTGTCCTCCTCTTTCATGTCTTTTCACTATGTTGCCACTCGAGGATTCAAGAGCATGCTTCGGCACTGCTTTTGGCCACGCATCATATCGATCAACCTGTTTTGCCGCACAACTGTGCAGGTGCCCACACACAAAACCGTGCTACAACTCTAGCTTCCGGTCCGGCTCAGCAATATCCTCAAATCCCCAATTCTTGTTGGCCTACTATATAAACCCTCACGGCCAGCGACTCCACATTGCAATCATCCCCTCCCTCCCTATAGGTTATCTAGTTTGCTTCTCCCCCAATCTCCCATGGCATCGGTCATTCTTCGTCGCTCAGCCAATCTTCCAGAGGACAACTCGAGCTAGGAGGCTTCACTGCATTGGCGCGATAGTCGTCTGAAGCGTGTAGTGCACGTGGTGTCCCTAGTGGGTGTTTGCACGCCACCCGCTGCATGCTCCACCACCGTTGCCCGAAGGCAGCTGCTGCCGGTGGCCGCGGTGGTTGCCACCCCACAGGTAGCTGTCGAGGCCACACTACAATGTTGTCCGACTTGGGGACGACCCCGCCATCGGGTGGCAGGCTCATAACCCAATCGTCCACCTTGATCCGAAAGCGAGAGGTGGAGGCCGCCAAAGTCCCGCCGTCGGGCTTCTGCGTCGCAAACCTTGCATGTTACATGTACTTCCTATAGAATGAGGTGGAGCGCCATGTTGCGCACGCAAAGAAGCCCACCGACGTTGTGTCCACAGGGGAAGCCACAATGGTGGCATGGAATGTGAGATCTACGCCGAGTCCCGTCGCTTCGAGGGGGGCTTCCTGAGCACCGGAGGGCAGCACTAGTTGGCAACAGACATAACTCCACCAACTCATTGGTAGGCTCCTCCTCCACTATCTCTTAATGAGCGAGCTTGATTCTCCTAGAAGTAGTACAATGCCCCTCCGTAGTACTAGTACTTAGGGGCTATTTTTTCAGTTTATTTAATATAGATATGGTTAAACTGTACAACATACTTTAAATTAGCTAGTATATATATTTGAACTAGCTATTTGAGTACGTGGTTGGCATCAATTGGGGAAAAGTTTGTTCGGTTCAACTGTTGAGTTGAACTATTTTGTACAAAGACTACTGGCTAAGGTATGAATGAAATCCGTGTTTAGTGAATTTCAGTTGCAAAATTGCACCCTTATTGTGATTTTGTTCTTGCAAAATTTGACAAATGTCAGTAAAACATTGACAAATGCCATTGTTACTAGATCAACAAATGCCAATGTTTCCGATTTGACAAATGGAATTTTACCCAATATGATAGATGCAAATATTCCCGGATTGTCTGTACTAAGCACATAGGCCGTATTTGAGAAATGTTTGTGCTTACGCATTGCACCAATCCTTCGCGCTAATTTTTCACTTGGCTTACGGGCGAAGGAAACATAGTTGTCGATCTGCAAACGAGTATTCAACCTGAACCATTTGTGATGAGTGTTTATTCAGAGAAATCAATGATGGTTTTTATTTACTATGTGAATTCAGAGATAAATACTTAATTGATCAAACCATAGATTTCATTCAGTCAAGCTTTGACTTTACATTCATATGATCAAGAAACAATATAAAGAAAACTAGTCACAGAGGCGATGGTGTTGGCGGTGGTGTCATCCTGCACCGGCGATGTCGTGCTCCAGGGCACAGTTGTTGAATTCTTCAAACGAGACCCGAATTTTATGGACTTCCAAATCAAAGAGCGAGTCAGCGCACGACCGACGGGTGAGGGGTAAGAAGGCGGAGACTAAGGGCGCCATGAGGAAGTTGTCGATGACGACGATCCAATCCGCTAAGGGGCCCTTGATGGGTGCATTCGCGTGCACTGATACTTGTGACTACGTTCAGGTTTTCGTGAAGAGAAACAGGTTATTGCAACACAATATGGGTAAGTATTTCCCTCAGTTATGAAACCAAGGTTTATCAAACCAATCGGAATATCAACAACAACCGTGTCCAGCAGCTGCACACAAAAGAACAAACAACTTGCACCCAACACGCGCGAGAGGGTTGTCAACTCGCTTGGTCTCGTTATTTACAAGCAAGTGAAAGGTGTGGATAATTGTAGATAAATTTAAATTGCAAAATAAAATGACAACACATAAGTAGACGCAAGGAATTGAAGGTTTTGTAAATATATGGTGAATAGACCCAGGGCCATAGTTTTCCCAAATGGCATCTCCCATGAAAACAACACACGATGGGTAAACAAGTTACTGTTGGGCAATTGATAGAAAAGCGGATTGTTATGTGATATTCACAGCAATGATCATGTGTATATAGGCATCAGATCCATAAACAAATAGGCCGACTCCTGCCTACACCTATTACTATTACACTACTCGTCGGCCGCTATCTAGCATGCATCTAGAGTATTAAGTAAAAGAGAGTAATGCATGGAGAACGATGACATGATGTAGACAAAGTAAACTCAAGCAATATGAATAAACCCCATCGTGTTATCCTTAGTACCGGCAACACAAAGGCACATCTTGTCCCCTTCCGTCATTGGATATAGAAATTCGCCAGGTTGAACCTACTACGACGCACCTCTCAACGAAGAAATATCATTCTTGTTGGCCAAACTATTTTTGTATATCGGAGAGAATTACGAATCTATCATAATCATGCACATAAGAATAATATTAGTATTCAGATAAGACTAAAATATTTATCATGAACAAAATTGTCAGAATCGTGTCTCAAGTCTTAGAATCTTATGATCTTACGATCCAGACTAGCCCCTCCGATTCTACGATTTTTCTCATAGAATCAAAGTTTCTACGATCCTGATAGTTAAGATTCTACGATTCACGATCCTAGCAACGGAGCTCCGATCCGATTCAGAATCACGATTCTGACAACTTTGATCATGAATAATTTGAACATAAACCCACAATTCATCGGATCCCAACAAATGCACCGCACAGAAGGAATACATCATATGGATCAAAGCCAAGATGCGATGATCATTGCATTGAAGATTAAGAGAGAGAGATTGCCATCTAGGTACTAGCCATGGACCTATAGGTTTGTGGTGAAGTACTCACACATCTTCGTGAGGGCAGCAAGGTAGATGAAGAGACCCTCCATGATAGATCCCCCTTCTGACAGGGTGCCGGAATGGAGCTTCAGATGGCCTCCAAATGGAAAAGAGACTTGCGGCAGCGTAAAAAGTGTTCCGAGACCGCCTTTAATTTTTTTGGGATATGTGCAAATTTATTAGCCATAGAATGGAGTGAGGAGAGCCTCAAGGGTCCCACAAGTCATCAACGCGCGCCCCCTAGGATGTGTCCTATTGTCTTGTGGGGCCCTCGGGTGGCCTCTAGCCTTCTTCCGATACTCACTGGTCTTCTTTTGGTCCAATAAATCTCCAAAAAGTTTCAGGTCAATTGGACTTTGTTTGGTATTGAAAACCTGAAAAATAAAAAACATGCAGAAAATAGCAACTCGCACTAGGCACCGGGTTAATAGGTTAGTGCTAAAAAAGAATATAAATTGGTAAATAAATACCCAAAAAGTATCCTAAAAAAGATAATATATCAGCATAGAACAATAAAAAATTATAGATACGCTGGAGACGTATGAAACATTCCCAAGCTTAACTCCTGCTCGTCCTCGAGTAGGTAAATGATAAAAACAGAATTTTTGATGTGACATGCTACCCATTATGTAACATTATGCATGTATTCTCATTGAGAAATGATGAATTAATAAACATTAACATAGTAATACCTCAGGAGGAACATGAGACTCTTCTTTAGGATTTTCATAAGTGATAGTTAGCTCCTCATTATATAAGTTCCGATAGAGGTATTTTCTTAATTTTATTTCAAGATCATAACCCAATCCAAGTTTTGGTATAGCAAATTCATCATTGTTTTCTGAAATCTTATCAACTAAGACATTAAGCGGAACCTTGTTTCTAATATTCTCATCATAAGCAACATAGTCTGTGGATCATAGTTTTCTTATTTCATCCAACTCATAAAGAATCCCGTCTATGGGTGGGCACTCACAGTTAACGCTATCATGAGCAAATATATCTCTAGCTTCTTGTATGATATTACTAAATTCTTGACAAAGAAAAATAGTAGCTAGACGTTTGGTGGAAGCTTCATGGACATTAGAGAATTCTAGAAACAACTATTGTATGAAAGGATGCATGTGCACAAATTGTCTTTCCAATTGTACTATAAGCAAAGATATAGCATCCTCATAACTTGTAGTTCTATCAACAGTAGAACCTCATATCAATGGTAATGATCCACCATGAGTGAAAAAACCTTGAACCACACTCTTTCCAACAATATTACCACTACCTATGTGGAGTTTCTTAGTTTGCATAATAGGTTCTACCTTAGAAGGATCATTGTTTGCAAGATTATCAAGTTTTTCATTAGCAACTTTGTGAAAATTTCTTTTAGAATTCTTATCGCAAGGTGAAGATGGAAAATCAAGGGCTTCTGCACTGGAGGTGGAGGCATCACTAATTTCAAATTCAGACATGATAGCAACATTCAAGCAATCTAGAGAGCGAAGATGCAAGCTAGTGACAAGCTAAGCAAGCAAAGGTAAATATTTATGTATTTTTTGAGATAAACAAATATACCAGCAAATAATAAGATGAACAAGTGAATGAAAATTTGTGTAAAGTTACTTGGTAGTTCGTGATGATACTCCCCGGTAACGTTGCCACAAATCCTTTGTGATACTTGTGATCAGCATTGGGTTTTCCGTGAAGAAGAACGGGTTATCGCAGCAAAATGTGGGTAAGTGTTTCCCTCCAAGGTTTATCGAACCAATAAGAATATCAACAACAACCATCTTCAGCGGCGGCACACAAAAGAACAAACAACTTGCACCCAACACACGCAAGAGGGTTGTCAATCCCATTGGTCTCATTATTTGCAAGCTAGTGAGATGTGTAGATAATTGTAAAATTGCAAAATAAACTAAAAACAAGTAAATGGCAGCAAGGTATTGAAGGTTTTGTAAATATATGGTGAATAGACCCCGGGGCCATAGTTTTCCCTAATGGCATCTCTCATGAAAACATCATACGGTGGGTAAAAAAATTACCGTTGGGCAATTGATAGAAAAGAGGACATTTATGCAATATTCATGTCAATGATCATGTGTATATAGGCATCACGTCCATAAACAAATAGGCACACTCATGCCTACACCTATTACTATTACTTCACTCATCAACCGCTATCCAGCATGCATCTAGAGTATTAAGTAACATGGAGTAATACATGGAGAACGATGACATGATGTAGATAAAGTAAATCAAGCATATGAATAAACCCCATAATGTTATAATTAGTAGAAGCAACACAAAGTAGCATCTTGTCCCCTTCTTTCACATGGATATCTAAATTTGTCAGGTTGAACCTACTACAACGCATGTCTCTCACCGAAGAAATATCAATCTAGTTGGCCAAACTATTCAATAGATCAGAGAGAATTGTGAAGCTGTCATAATCATGCACATAAGAATCATATTAGTATTCAGAGAAGACTCAAATATTTATCATGAATTATATGAACATAGCCCACAAATCATCGGATATCAACAAATGCACTACACAAAAGGAATACATCATATGGATCAAAGCGAAGATGCGATGGTCATTGTATTGAAGATCAAGAGAGATATAGAGATTTCGATCTAGGTACGTACTAGCCATGGACACGTAGGTCTGTGGTGAACTACTCACTCATCATCATGAGGTTGACAAGGTTGATAATAAGGCCCTTCGTGATCAATCCCCCCTCCTAGAGGGTGCTAGAATGGAGCTCCATATGGCCTCCCATCAAAATAGAAACTTGCGGTGGTGTAGAATGTTTCGGGACTGACTTTAGGGTTTTTGGGATATACAAGAATTTATAAGCGAGAGAACAGAGTCGGAAGAGCCTTGAGGGCCCCACAATCCATTAGAGAGAGCCCCCCTAGGTGTGTAGTGTTGTCTTGAGGGGCCCTCGGGTGGCGTCTAGCCTTCTTATGATACTCATTGGTCTTCTTTTGGTCAAAAATAATCTCTAGAAAGTTTCAGGTCAATTGGACATTGTTTGGTATTGAAAACCTGAAAAGTGAAAAACATGCAGAAAACGGCAACTCGCACTAGGCACCGGGTTAATAGGTTAGTGCTCGAAAATAATATAAATTGGTAAATAAATACACAAAAAGTATCCCAAAAATGATAATATATTAACGTGGAACAATAAAAAATTATAGATACGTTGGAGACGTATCAAGCATCCCCAAGCTTAATTCATGCTCGTCCTCAAGTAGGTAAATGATAAAAAAACATAATTTTTTATGTGTCATGCTACCCATTATATAACTTTATGCATGTATGCTCACTTAGAAACGATGAATTAACAAACATTAACATAGGAATACTTATAAGTATAAGCAATAAAATCATTAATCTTTCAAAGTATATGATCCTCAAAGATTGTTTTACCCCCATTTATCTTATTATATTAGCAAGGTGTGGCTCCATATTCACCACATTAATACAAATGTCAAGCAGCACGGTTCCCAAGTCAGGAAATTGGATCGTACTTTTCCAATATACATCAACTTTTTATTCTTCATGCAATACATGAGCGTGAACCATTGGACATAGCATATAGGTGGAACAAATATGGTGGTAAGTATAAAGGGGATAAAAAGTGGCGAAGATAGTCTCACATCAACTAGGCATACCAACAGGCTATAGAGATGCCCGATGATAGATATTGATGCAAGGAGTAGGGATTGCCATGCAAGTGATGCACTAGAGCTATAAGTGTATGAAAGGTCAACTCAAGCTAAGTGGGGTGTGCATCCAACTTGCTTGTTCATGTAGACCTCGAGAATTTGAGGAAGCCCTTCATCGGAATATACAAGCCAAGTTTATGAAAAAGTGATTCCCACTAGCGTATGAATTGTATAACATGAGACTCTCTATATGAAGAACAAGGTACCAATTTGATGCACAAGTGTGGAAAAGGACAGTAGAAAAGTCCCTTGTCTCTTTTTCTCTCATTCATTTTTTATTATGGTGGGTTCATTTGGCCTCCCACATTTTTATTTCCTCATTGGGACAATGAACTAATAATGATGATCATCACACTTTTATTTACTTACAACTAAATATGAAGACTTATAGGATAGTATGACTCTGTATGAATGCCTCTGGCACTGAACCGGGATGTGCAAAGATCTAGCGTGACATGTATCAAAAATACGATGAACGGCGGCTTTGCCATGAATACTATGTCAGCTCTATATGACCATGCACAGCAATACGATGATGAACGAACTAGTCATGCGAAGTTACGATGAAATTTGCTTGCAAGATTTCTCGGAATGGCTATGAAATGACATGATAGTTAGGTATGGTGTCTGTTTTGAGGAAGATATAATGAGGATAATGTGCAACATAGTGTTTCATGTCACGGGGTTTGGATGCACCGGCAAAAGTTGCACCGATCCTCGAGGTGAGAATGGGCAATGCACGGTACCGAAGAGGCTAGCAAATATGAGGAGGTGAGATTGCGTATGTCCATGGTATCACATCAGTCATAAAGAATTCATATACTCATTGCAAAGTTTTATTATTTTTATCACAAATATAAGTACTACTCGCATGTCCCGAGGGAGGGGGTTGGTAGGATTTAACCATCACGCGCCCCAACTCAAAACAACACTAGGATTTCAACGAGGAATAGAAATGCTCACATTCCATCACCATGCCCTTTTAATTTTTAGATGACCAAGAAGTTAACATCTCTTAATAACAACACCTCTCTGAATTAATAATAATGCACTCACACCTTTTTCATATCACCACATACATATAATTAACCCAAAATTTATCTATATGTGTTACATGATGGTTTTAATTATCACTCATTGAATACCTATTATTTTTGGTCTAGTGTTATGACCCATACAAATTACCATCACTATTCATTTATATCCCAAACAAATATAAGTGAATAATGGGAACACAATATTTCAATAAAATCTACATGCCACCGTGCTAAAAAATATATAAGTCAAGTACTAGAGAAACTACTATGCTCAAAACATATAAGTGAATCACAGAGAGTATTCTAACAAATTATGATGATGTTATGTATATCTCAAATATGTGTGTCGAGGAAATGATGATTTTGGAAAACTTAAAGTAAAAGTAAACAAAAACAAACGACGCTCCAAGCAAAACTCATATCATGTGATGAATAAAATGTAGCTCCAAGTGACATACCGATGGATTGAGACGAAAGAGGGGATGCCTTCCGAGGCATCCCCAAGCATACATGCTTGATTATTCCTAGAATATTAACTTGGGTGTATTGGGTATCCCCAAGCTTAGGATTTTTATGCTCCTCATACCTTTGTCCATCGGGATAATATCCAAAACTTGAAAACTTCAATCACATAAAACTCAACAAAATTTCATGGAATCCGTTAGTGTAAGCAACATATCAAATACTTTAGGTACTGTTATAAGTTGAATATTATTTTATTTTAGCAGAAGGTACTGTATTCTAACTTCTTCATGGCTTATACCCCTCCGATACAATCCATAACATCATCAAAACAAGCAAACTATGCAAGCAAAATAGAATCTGTCTAAAACAGAACAATCTGTAGTAATTTGTAATGAACCTATACTTATGTAACTCCAAAAATTCTGAAACATTAGGAAGACCTAAATAATTTGTAGATTAATGTTGTGTAAAACATTCAGCTTAAAAAGGTATTCCAGTAAAACCAGAGAAATTCTACACTGGATGTCAAAGTTTGTGTTTTTGCACCGTATCAATTCTACTCATCATACAAATCATCCCAAAGGCTTTACTTGGCACAAACACTAATTAATTTTTTTTTAAACAATCATTACTATAGTAATAATCATGTTATCACCAATAAACATAAATTAAAAGCAAAAATAAAGATAACTATTGGGTTGCCTCCCCAAAAGTGGTATTGTTTTACGCCCCTAGCTAGGCATGATGCATATGATCAAGTGTTGTCATCTTTGCGAGAATGACCCATCATGGTATAATCATATTCCCTCCTTTCAGCAGCAGATTTTATGATAGCTAAGTAAAAAGAATTAAAGGGGAAAAATAGCACAACACCAGGATCTGAAAGGTCTATCTCGGGAGGATCATGAGTCTCTTCTTTAGGTTTTCAATAAGTGATACTTAGCTCCTCATTATATAAGTTTCGATAGAGGTATTTTCTTAATTTTATTTCAAGATCATAACCCAATCCAAGTTTTGATATAGCAAATCGATCATTGTGTATAGAAATCTTATCAACCAAGACATTAAGCGGAACCTTCTTTCTAAGATTCTCATCATAAGCAACATAGTGTGTGGATCTTAGTTTTCTTATTTCTTCCAAGTCATAAAGAATCCCCTCTATGGGTGGGCACTCACCGCTAACCCTATAATAAGAAAATATATCCCTAGCTTCTTGTATGATATTGCTAAATTCCTGACAAAGAAATATAGTAGCTAGACATTTAGTGGAAGCTTCATGGATATTAGAGAATTCTCGAAACAACCATTGTATGAAAGGATCATGTGCACAAATTGTCTTTCTAATTGTACTATAAGTACATATATAACATCCGCATAACTTTTAGTTCTAGCAACAATAGAGCCTCCTATCAATGGTATTCACTCTCTTTCCAATAATGCTACCACTACCTATGCGAAGTTTCTTAGTTTGCATAATAGGTTCCACCTTGGAAGGATCATCATCCGCAAGATTATCAAATTCTTCTTTAGTAACTTCATCAAAATTTATTCTAGCATTCTGATTGCAAGGTGTACAATCAAGGGCTTCCGCACTAGAGGCGAAGGCATCACAAATTTCAAACTCAAACATGATAGCAACTTTCAAGCAAACTAGAGAGCGAAGATGCAAACTAGTGACAAGCTAAGCAAGCAAAGGTAAATAATTTTTTATTTTTATTTTTTATGAGATAAATTAAATATACTAGAAAAAAGGAGAACAGGTGAATGAAAATTAGTGTGGAGTTACTTGGTAGTTAGTGATGATATTCCCCGGCAACGACGCCAGAAATCCTCCATGATACTTGTGATCTGCGTTGGGTTTTCCCTCAAGAGGAACGGGTTATCGTAGCACAATGTGAATAAGTATTTCCATCACTTATGAAACTAAGGTTTATCGAACCAATAGGAATATAAACCACAACCATCTTGAGCGGCTGAGCACAAAATAAAAAACAACTTGCACCCAACGCAGGCAAGAGGGTTGTCAATCCCCTTGATCTTGTTATTTCCAAGCAAGTGAGGTGTCTAGATAATTGTAGATAATTGCAAGTTGTAAAACAAAATAAAAACAAGTAAATGGCAGCAAGGTATTCAAGATTTTGTAAATATATGGTGAATAGACCCGGGGGCATAGTTTTCCCTAATGGCACCGCTCAGGAAAAACTGCAAACCGTGGGTAAACAAATTACGGTTATGCGATATTAACGACAATGATCATGTGTATATGGGCATCACATACACAAACAAATAGACCGACTCTTGCTTGAACCTATTACTATTACTCCACTCATGGACCACTCTCCAACATGCATCTAGATTATTAAGTAAAATAGAGTAACGTTGTGACATCCTCGACTTTTGCTACAGTAATTATTGTGATTAAGCTACAGTGATCACCCGCTAATGATGCCACATCATCGAATTCCCATCTCAGACCCGCGTTGATTTGAGTTTGTCCGGATCCAAAAATTTGAAAACAAAAGAAAAAGTATTTTATAAATTCATGTTAAATATTAAAAGAATATGTATGTGAAAGAGAGAATTAAAAGTATGTATAATAAATTGTAAAAGAAAGTATAATAAAAGAAATTATTCAAAAACAAAAATCATTTAGTAAAATAAATAGGAAAGAAAGAAATAATAAAAAAAGGAAAAGAAGAAGCAACCCCCACCCCCTGGCCCAGCTGGGCCAAGAGGACCAACCGGCCAGGCCCCCGCGCCCCCTCCCTCAAACCCTAGAGCCCCCCTGGCGAGCAAGCCCCCCCCCTCGCTACTCCCTCCCCCCCTGAGCGCTGCCAGCCTCCCCCTCGTGGGGGCCCCCCCCCACCGACAGCGCCACCAACCGCCCCTCGTGGGGGCCCCTCCCCACCTCTCGTACCCCCTCCCCTCCCATCTCCCCCTCCCAGTCCCCCATGCACGAACCAGACCCCCCCCCCACGGCCCTCCTCTCTCCTCCCGTCGCCCACCCCCCCTCAGATCCACGCCCTCCCGCCGGCGAGCCCCCGTCGGCCCCTCTACTCCCGGCCGGCGCGCCCCTCCCCTACCCCCTCCACCCTCTCGGCCCCAAGCCCCGGCCCCCTCGGCACTCCATCCCGCCGGCGGCCCTTAGATTCCCCGCCGGCCGAGGCCCCTTGTTCTCCCACCGCGGCACCACCCCCCTGGAGACCGCCCCCAGGAGCCCCGCCGGCCGAGCCCCTCCCCGTCGGCGGCTCCATCCCGGGGGCCCCTCCTCACCGGGGCCCCTCTCGGCGAACCTCCGGCCGGCTCCTCCTCGACGGCACGACCGTCACCGTCCTCACCGGAACAACGCCGTCACCGTCACCGCCTCCGGGAACGCCTCCATGCCGTCTCCTCCGCCACTTCCCGCGAACTCCGGTTTCACCGGCCCCTCCCGTCAACGTCGGTGAGCCCCTCCTCGGGCTCCTCCCACCGTCGCGTTCTCCTCACCGCCCCGGTTCCGTTCCGGCAAACGGGACCCCGATCCGTCAACGGTAGACTCTGGTAGGAAGGATTTGAACATTTTGTTCTTCTATGTTAGTTAGGAGAGAGAGTTCTGTGTCTCTGTATTAACACAGAGGGAGATGAGAGTTTTGAGAGAAAATAAAAAAAAGAAATGTTGTATTCCGTATGTATGTATGTATGTATTTGATACCCGTATTTATGTATGTATTTGCGTATATAGGCTTGTGGAGAAATACGACATTTGTATGGTTATGTATTTGTGATTAAAAATGTGTTTTTGGCCTTAGGTCACTTACCGGTGGGGCCAATGCACCCGCTGTCTATGACAGGGAGGCTCCACGCGATAGTTAATGTAAATAATAAAAATATATGTTTTTATTAAATAAATAAATAAATAGATTTATTAGTTAAATTAATTAATTAGAATAATTAGAGTATGACACGTGGGTCCCCCACTAAATTAATCTGATTAATTAATAATTAATGTTAATAAAAACTTGTGCCTTTGACGTTCGGGACCCGCTAGTCAGTTGACCAGTCAGAGGTTGATGTCAGCATGACATCGCGATGATGTCATAATAGGATTTTATTAAAATATTTAAATCTGTTTTTAATTCCTAATTATTAATAAAACTTTGAAAATTAATATAAAATAATCCGTAAGTCAGATCAAAATATTTTCAACATGAAAGTTGATCACCAGAACGAGACGAACCTCGATACACGGTCCGTTCGTCTGTCACGCGTCCCTAGCATAGCAAACATGGAACTTTTCCATCGTTTCCAGTATTACCGGTAGTAGCCCGAGACCCGGAAAATATCGTCAGATATTCTTCCGACCCGTCTATGACGGATGTTGTTGCGTTAGCTCATGTCTAGCCTGCATCTTGCCATGTCATGCTTTGTGTTGCATCGGTGCTATTATTTATTGTTTCTTCCCCCTCTTCTTACCGGTAGACCCCGAGACTAACGCTGCTGCCGGGTACATCTACGACCCTGCCGATCAGTCCTTTGACGCAGAGCAGCAAGGCAAGCAAACCCCCCCCCCCCCCTTGATCATTCCTATATCGCCTATGTCTTTCTTCCTACTGCTTGCATTAGTATTTTGCTACAGTTGTAGTTAGCTCCTATATCTTATGCATAGCCTATTTTTGATGAACTGCTACTTTCAGTCCTGTACTTTAAATATGCTTAGTATAGGTGGAGCAGTCATCCCCTCTGACCCCGTAGTTCAGTTGCCCCGCTTGTTTCCAAATCTCGATCTCTGATCGATGAGCCAGACCCGACACAGCACATTCACCCCCTTCGTTGTACGACGCTACAGAGATACTATCGGGTACCGAGGGTGACACCTCACTAAGTACTCCTGATGATATCTCTGTAGTATAGCTAGTCGGTCGTGGTTATCGAGGGTGATTCCTCTTTCACCATTCTCGATGACGCCTCTGTCGTGCCACCCCGCGAGTGTGGGACCCCCGAGGGTGATTCCTCTAAGCCCACCTTGACGGGTACATCGTTCGGAATCCAACGAGGGTGATACATCGGGTTCCCCCCGATGTTACAACCACACAGTTACTCGACCATGTTACGGGGATCATTGGTGATTAGTTGTAAGCCGGGTGGATTCTCGTGAGACTGTGTTGATGGCCTAATTAAAATGCTAATGGATTTGGATATTTGATCTGGGTTGGTCGGAGACCTTTTCGCACTAACCAGCTACGCGGGAAGAATTATGGGTACTCGGCGTCGCGGTATCAGCCAGAGCTTTTCAGATGCCAGCAATGTAGCGGCGCGCGCCCGAGTGGTCCCGAGATGCATCGCGCTTGTGATTAAGGGATGCTAGGACTGACGTCGGCCGCCCACGCCACGTGCAGGAGCGTGAAGGGGAACTGGGCCCACGAACCCTTTGTGCTTAGGATTTAAACCGGCGGGTTGGCCTCTCTGATTAGTCTTAGGTGGGGCTGCGACGTGTCGATATTCCGAGGCCGGGCAGGACCCAGAAAAGTATGTCCGGCCAGAGTGTTATCGAGCGTGACGGGACATGTGGTGCACCCCTGCAGGGATGAAAATTAACTATTCGGATAGCCGTGTCCACGGTTACAGGACGACTTGGAGTTGTGCCCCGATATTTTACAACTACAATTGTTACTTAACTGGAATTAGTTTGCCTCGGGATTGCTTCCTCGCAGGGAGTCGAGGGAGGATCTTTAGGCGTGACCTCACTTTAATATTGCTGCAACAATATGACTATTAATGTGTTACCCCTGTTCTACTCTCGTCTATTGCTGCAAGACCCTGAAGATGCTAGTCTTCGATAGGACTAGGCCTTCTCTCTCTATTCTCGCATTGCTGCAGTCGGTCCACATATAACCCCCCTTCTTTGATACTGTTGCATAATTAGAATAGTTCTGATGTAAGACTTGCGAGTACTTTGGATGAGTACTCACAGCTGCTTTGCTCCCCCCTTGTTCCCTTGATCCGTTTGCTGCGACCAGATGATGGAGCCCAGGAGATGGAGGTCCCCGCCGCCAACGACTGCTACCCCGACGGTGCCTACTACTACGTGAAGGCCGCTGATGATCAGGAGTAGTTAGGAGGTTCCCAGGCAGGAGGCCTTGCCTCGTTCGATCGTTGTATCTTTTGTGCTAGCCTTCTCTAAGGCACCCCATGTTTTATGTCTGTACTCAGATATTTGTTGCTTCCGCTGACTCGTGTGTTTTTCGAGCTTTCGTATTCTAGCCCTTGAGGCCCCTGGCTTGTAATATGAAGCTGATGTTATTTTATTTGTGTCTAGAGTTGTGTTGTGGTATCTCCCCGTGAGTCCTTGGGTTCGATCGTACGCATTTGCGTGTATGATTAGCGTACGATTAAGCCGGGGGCGTCACAAGTTGGTATCAGAGCCAACTGCCTGTAGGTAGCCCCCTTTCCAACTCCTTGGCCGAAGTTGAGTCTAGTGTTTGAAAAACTTTACTAACACTAATGTTGTGGCTTACGGGCCCACATCTCAATTGGGTGGTATTTGTATCTTTTACTCCTTTCCTATACTCTGGGCTCTACTTTCTCTTCTCTTTTGGGTCAAAGATTTTACTAACTCTAACATTAGGTTCCCGAATCACATCGATCCGGAGCGCTGGACTATCTACTCTTTTTCTCCTGAATATGTATTACACACACTGTCATTGACATCCGTCAATCTTATTTTCAGATGCGTCCCGCAAGACAGCACGTGCGCCTGACACAGGCCACTGAGACGACTGGGTTCCCGGCCATTTTGGTCGATCTCCTGACCAGGCTGGGATATCGCTGGTACCCCGAGTACACTGTGTTCGAGGATTTCCGCGAGTACAACCAGTATCAGTACCAGGCTGAGGTTCGCATCTTCGACCAGAGGGGCGGTGAGACCCTCGAGCGCCACGTGTTCTGTGGTATTGGAGTGTCGGTCGAGATGGCCGTCCATGATGCGGCCTACATCGCCATCACCCGTCTCCGTGGAGCGTACCCTCACCTGGAGGAGAGCCCTTTCAGATACATACCGCATGCTCCTGCTGGGGATGAGACTGGGTCTGATCTCACTGTCTACGCTTCTGAAGTTCGGGAGCGCAGCGACCGTTCCTACGTCGCTGTCTGCGCCCCCTACGTGACGCGTCGCTACGACGCGCGGATTCTGGTGCAGTACACCGAGGCAATGGATCGTGCTTTCCGAGCTCTGACTGTGGAGCTGTATGCTACACGCGCTCGTCTTTACGACGCGTTGACAGAGCTGCAGCCATCACACTGTCCGAGGGTTCCACCTATGCGCATCCGCGAGCCGAGCAGGACAGAGCTACCATCAGCTCTCGAGTGGACTGATGTTGGGGGTAGAACCCCTGCACTTGGACCTCAGCTGCTCGACTGGATGCGGTACCCTCACCAGAGTCACAACGGGACACAGGGTCCTGTCCCTACCTTCTATCACCGCTAGCTACCAGGATTCGATCGTCCTCTCCGACGTTGATGTAGCCTTATCGCTACATCTCGTTGTGGTACTCTTCCACCGCGTGCCTGCGCGCCGCCTAGTGAGTCCAGGGTATCGTCTAATGCGTCCGGGCTATCGCCAAATTTCGAATTTGTAATCGTTAGTCTGTAATCGAACTTATGTATGGGTCTGTATGTCGAACTCAACTACTATGGAGTATCTATCCCATTTCCCTTTCATTATGCTTGATTACTTCATGAATTCGTGCGATGCTTTTACAATTACTTTAAGCTAAACTACCCCTGCTAAATATTTAACAGGATGGTTAGACCAGCTGGCCGCCCGCGTGCCCCTACCAACGATGCACCACCCCCGCCTCCTGAGTATATGGCGGGGATGATCCAACAGTTTGAGCTGAACCGCCAGTTTATGCAAGGGCTCATGGATCAGTTCCAAAGGCCGAACATGAACCAACCACAAGGCGTGACACTGCAAGACTTCTGCCGCCTCAACCCTGCGATCTACCGCAGCTCAACTCAGCCTCTTGATGCTGATGACTGGCTCCGTGACATTTCTTATGAGCTAGAGTCTGCCAACATGCCCCTGGCGAGCTATGTCAACTTTGCCGCCTACTTTCTGAAGGGTCCCGCTGCTTAATGGTGGGACAGCCACAGGCGCTCTCAGCCCGATGGAACTATCATCACTTGGGCAGAGTTCAAGGCTGCTTTCCGTGCTCGATACATTCCCCAGGGAATCATGGACCGGAAGAAGCGTGAGTTCCGCAACTTGGTCTAGGGCAATAAGACTGTGGATGCTTATCAACGGGAATTTCTGGAATTGTCTCGCTATGCTGAAGAAGACATTGCGACTGATGCACGCAGGCAGGAGAAGTTCCGTGAAGGCCTCCACCCTGATATCAAGCTGACACTCCTCGTTCAGGACTATGCTGACTTCGCCACCCTGGTGAACAAGGCTATTGAGGTTGAGACTGGTCTGCAGGAATACAAAGATAGCAGCAAGCGCAACCGTGACATGGGCTCATCTTCGGGCTCATCTGCACAGAAGCGGAAGATCTGGATTCCCAACAACATGTACCATGCACCTGCTCCTACTCCGAGGCCGTCCTATGCTGCACCTCGCCTGCCTCCTCCACCACCTAGGCAGCCGAGGCTTCCAGCTCCACCGCCTCGAGTTCCTCCTTCCCGCCCTGAGGACGGGCTGTGCTTCAAGTGTGGCCGTCCAGGTCACCGTGCTAGAGACTGCAGGCAGAATCCGAATCAGCTGGCACTTCCCGCAACTGGGAGTGGCAACAACCAGAACCGCAACTTCAACACTAAGCCTGCTTATGTTCGTGGTCAGGCCAACAACATTGATATGGGTCAAGCTCAAGACCAGCCTGCTACCGTGATGGGTACACTTCTCGTTAGCTCAGTACCTGCTTCTGTATTGTTTGATACAGGAGCATCGCATTCCTTTATGTCGGAAAATTTTGCATACATGCATGACATTAGGAGCGAAGAGATGAACATCCCGATAGTGGTAAACACCCCTGGGGGCGAATGCCGAACCTCAGTGGTTTGCCCCCATGTTCCAGTTGAAATTGAAGGATTAGAATTCCTTGCCAACCCCATCCTACTAAAGTCATCCAACATTGATCTCATATTGGGGATGGACTGGTTGAAAGCTCATACGGCATCGATCGTTTGTGCCACCAAAACCGTCCACCTCCTACACCCTTTAGATGAACTAGTAAGCTACCATGCTCATCTTGTCTGTAATGCTGAGGCACGGCCATATGCTTTGAATGCATTAAATGCGTCGCCTCTTGAAGGGATTGAAAACATTCCAGTGGTCCGAGAGTTCCAAGATGTCTTTCCAGAAGAACTTCCGGGGATTCCCCCTGCTCGAGCTGTCGACTTTGTCATTGACTTGGTACCCGGTACCACTCCTATTGCCAAGCGTCCTTATAAAATGCCACCACATGAACTCCTTGAACTTAAGCAAGAAATTGACAACTCGCTCCGTCTGGGTTTCATCCGTCCGAGTTCCTCTGCTTGGGGAGCACCTTCTCTCTTTGTTAAGAAGAAGGATGGGACAAATCGATTGGTCCAAGACTATCGTCCTATCAACCAGGCCAATATTCAAAACAAATATCCTCTCCCTCGGATAAATGATTTGTATGATCAACTTGCTGGTTCCACCGTTTTCTCTAAGCTCGACTTGAGATTGGGATACCACCAGATCCGTGTTCGCAAGGAGGATATTCCAAAGACCGCCTTTGTTACTCGATATGGATCATACGAGTACACCGTCATGTCCTTCGGCTTAACCAATGCACCGGCGACCTTCTCTCGATTGATGAATTATATATTCATGGACTATCTCGACAAATTTGTCGTGGTATATCTGGATGATATTCTGGTGTTTTCGAAGAACAAAGAAGAGCATGCTGAACATCTTCGTCTTGTACTGGATAAGCTTCGGGAGCATAAACTCTATGCGAAGTATTCCAAATGTGAGTTCTGGCTAGACGAAGTGACTTACCTTGGTCATGTGATTTCCAAGGATGGTATTGCGGTCAACCCCAAACGAATTCAAGCTATTCTTGACTGGACTCCCCCGAAGAATGTCAAGCAAGTCAAAAGTTTTCTCGGACTCGCCAGCTATTGCCGTCGATTCGTCGAGAACTTCTCCAAGATTGCGAAGCCCTTAACCAACCTGCTTCAGAAAGGTGTTAAGTATGAATGGACTGATAAATGTCAGGAAAGTTTCCAGGCGCTCAAGGACAAACTGACGTCCGCTCCAGTACTTGCTCCTCCAGATACGAAAAGGGACTTCGTCATATACTGTGATGCTTCTCGTCAAGGAATAGGTTGTGTCCTAATGCAGGATCGCAAGGTGATCGCTTATGCTTCACGTCAACTGCGTTCTCATGAAGAGAACTACCCAGTTCATGATCTCGAGCTTGCCGCAGTCATTCATGCATTGAAGGAATGGCGACAATACCTTGTCGGTAATCGCTGTGAAATCTACACCGACCATCAAAGTTTGAAGTACTTGTTCACTCAACCGGAGCTGAACCTGCGTCAACAAAGATGGATGGAGCGTATAGCAGATTTTGACTGTAGTATATCGTATACCCCTGGCAAGGCTAATGTAATGGCTGATGCCTTAAGTCGCAATTCATACTGCAACCACCTCTAGGTTCATCAGGTTCACGATCGACTGCAAGAGGAATTCCGTAAGCTGAACCTCCACATTGTTCCCCAGGGTTACCTTGTTCCCCCTCCTGAAGAGTGTCAAAAGATGAACCTCCGTGTTGTTAATCAGGGTTCCCTCAGTAACCTAGTGGTTGAACCAGATCTTGTGAGCTCCATAAAGAATATACAAGACTTTGACGATGATGTCGACAGGATTAAGAGCTATATTGCGAAGGGTAAACCCTCCTTTTTCACTAGTGATGAAGGTGGCGCCTTGTATTTCAAGGGTCGCCTATTCGTCCCAAATAAGAAGGAAAATCTCAGGATGACTGGGAAGGTGATGGAGGAAGCTCATGACACACCATTGTCTATTCATCCGGGTAGTACCAAGATGTACCAAGACATCCGACAAAGATTCTGGTGGCCCAATATGAAACAAGACATTGCACGCTATGTGGCAGAATGTGATATATGTCGGCGTATCAAAGCAGAACACCAAAAGCCTGCTGGGACTCTGCAACCTATCTCTATTCCCGAGAGGAAATGGGACCATGTTGAAATGGACTTCGTCACTGGTTCTCCCAGATCTCAGAAAGGTAATGATGCTATTCTTGTCGTCATTGATCGACTGTCCAAAGTTGCACATTTCCTGGCCGTCAAAGAAACGATTAATGCTAGTCAGCTGGCAGATCTTTATATGTCAAGAGTTGTTTCACTTCACGGAATTCCGTTGGTAATCAGTTCGGACCGTGGCAGCTTGTTCACTTCAAAATTCTGGGAAAGTTTTCAAAAGGCTATGGGGACTCATCTGTCCTTCAACACTGCATTTCATCCTCAATCCCAGGGACAAGTTGAACGAGTCAACCAAATTCTCGAGGACATGCTTCGAGCTTGTGTCATTTCTTTCGGTAAGAAATGGGAGGAATCTCTCCCGTATACCGAGTTCTCTTACAACAATAGCTATCAAGCTAGTCTGAAGATGGCCCCTTTCGAAGTATTGTATGGGCAAAGGTGTCGAACTCCTCTGAATTGATCAGAAACTGGGGAACGATCACTCTTCGGTCTGAATATTATTCAAAATGCCGAAGATCAAGTCCACATTATTCATGAGAATCTGAAGGCTGCTCAGTCTCGTCAGAAGAGTTAGTATGACCGTCATCATCAAGATATGGTCTATCAACCTGGCGAAAAGGCTTATCTTCGTGTCACACCAATGAGAGGTGCACACCGTTTCGGAATCAAGGGAAAGTTAGCTCCTCGTTATATTGGTCCTTTCACTGTTCTCGAAAGGCGTGGAAGAGTGGCTTATCAATTGGAACTGCCGGCGAACCTTTCTCAGGTTCACGATGTCTTCCATGTTTCTCAGCTCCGTCGCTGCTTCAAGGACCCTATTCGAGCAGTGGATCACGATATGCTTAAGCTACAACAAGACCTCTCTTATAAAGAGCACCCGGTTCACATTCTCGACCAAGCTGAACATAAGACTCGTCGCAAGGTCTCCAAGTTCCTTAAGGTGCAGTGGTCAAATCACTCTGAAGATGAAGCCACTTGGGAACGCGAGGATCATCTTCGTGATGAATACCCCGGGCTCTTTCCCTCTACCTCTTAATTCTCGGGACGAGAATTCTTGTTAGTAGGGAAGAATTGTGACATCCTCGACTTTTGCTACAGTAATTATTGTGATTAAGCTACAGTGATCACCCGATAATGATGCCACATCATCGAATTCCCATCTCAGACCCGCGTTGATTCGAGTCTGTCCGGATCCAAAAATTTGAAAACAAAAGAAAAAGTATTTTATAAATTCATGTTAAATATTAAAAGAATATGTATGTGAAAGAGAGAATTAAAAGTATGTATAATAAATTGTAAAAGAAAGTATAATAAAAGAAAGTATTCAAAAAGAAAAATCAGTTAGTAAAATAAATAGGAAAGAAAGAAATAATAAAAAAAAGGAAAAGAAGAAGCAACCCCCACCCCCTGGCCCAGCTGGGCCAAGAGGCCCAACCGGCCAGGCCCCCGCGCCCCCTCCCTCAAACCCTAGAGCCCCCCTGGCGAGCAAGCCCCCCCCCTCGCTACTCCCTCCCCCCCTAAGCGCCGCCAGCCTCCCCCTCGTGGGGTGCCCCACCCCCCACCGACAGCGCCACCAACCGCCCCTCGTGGGGGCCCCTCCCCACCTCTCGTACCCCCTCCCCTCGCATCTCCCCCTCCTAGTCCCCCACGCACGAACCAGACGCCCCCCCACGGCCCTCCTCTCTCCTCCCGTCGCCCACCCCCCCTCAGATCCACGCCCTCCCGCCGGCGAGCCCCCGTCGGCCCCTCTACTCCCGGCCGACACGCCCCTCCCCTACCCCCTCCACCTTCTCGGCCCCAAGCCCCGGCGCCCTCGGCCCTCCATCCCGCCGGCGGCCCTCAGATTCCCCGCCGGCCAAGGCCCCTTGTTCTCCCATCGCGGCACCACCCCCCCTGGAGACTGCCCCTAGGAGCCCTGCCGGCCGAGCCCCTCCCCGTCGGCGGCTCCATCCCGGGGGCCCCTCCTCACCGGGGCCCCCCTCGGCGAACCTCCGGCCGGCTCCTCCTCGACGGCACGACCGTCACCGTCCTCACCGGAACAACGCCGTTACCGTCACCGCCTCCGGGAACGCCTCCACGCCGTCTCCTCCGCCCCTTCCCGCGAACTCTGGCTTCACCGGCCCCTCCCGTCAACGTCGGTGAGCCCGTCCTCGGTCTCCTCCCACCGTCGCGTTCCCCTCACCGCCCCGGTTCCGTTCCGGCAAACGGGACCCCGATCCGTCGACGGTAGACTCCGGTAGGAAGGATTTGAACATTTGGTTCTTCTATGTTAGTTAGGAGAGAGAGTTCTTTGTCTCTCTATTAACAGAGAGGGAGATGAGAGTTTTGAGAGAAAATAAAAAAAACAAATGTTGTATTCCGTATGTATGTATGTATGTATGTATTTGATACCTGTATTTATGTATGTATTTGCGTATATAGGCATGTGGAGAAATACGACATTTGTATGGTTATGTATTTGTGATTAAAAATGTGTTTTTGGCCTTAGGCCACTTACCGGTGGGGCCAATGCACCCGCTGTCTATGACAGGGAGGCTCCACGCGATAGTTAATATAAATAATAAAAATATATGTTTTTATTAAATAAATAAATAAATAGATATATTAGTTAAATTAATTAATTAGAATAATTAGAGTATGACACGTGGGTCCCCCACTAAATTAATCTGATTAATTAATAATTAATGTTAATAAAAACTTGTGCCTATGACGTTCGGGACCCGCTGGTCAGTTGACCAGTCAAAGGTTGATGTGAGCATGACATCGCGATGATGTCATAATAGGATTTTATTAAAATATTTAAATCTGTTTTTAATTCCTAATTATTAATAAAAATTTGAAAATTAATATAAAATAATCCGTAAGTCAGATCAAAATATTTTCAACATGAAAGTTGATCAGCAGAACGAGACGAACCCGGATACACGGTCCGTTCGTGTGTCACGCGTCCGTAGCATAGCAAACATGGAACTTTTCCATCGTTTCCAGTATTACCGGTAGTAGCCCGAGACCCGGAAAATATCGTCAGATATTCTTCCGACCCGTCTCTGACGGATGTTGCTGGGTTAGCTCATGTCTAGCCTGCATCTTGCCATGTCATGCTTTGTGTTGCATCGGTGTTATTATTTATTGTTCCTTCCCCCTCTTCTTACCGGTAGACCCCGAGACTGACGCTGCTGTCGGGTACATCTACGACCCTGCCGATCAGTCCTTTGCCGCAGAGCAGCAAGGCAAGCAAACCCCCCCTTGATCATTCCTATATCGCCTATGTCTTTCTTCCTACTGCTTGCATTAGTATTTTGCTACTGTTGTAGTTAGCTCCTATATCTGATGCATAGCATATTTTTGATGAACTGCTACTTTCAGTCATGTACTTTACATATGCTTAGTATAGGTGGAGCAGTCATCCCCTCTGACCCCGTAGTTTAGTTGCCCCGCTTGTTTTCAAATCTCGATCTCTGATCGACGAGCCAGACCCGACACAGCACATTCACCCCCTTCGTTGTACGAGCTACAGAGATACTATCGGGTACTGAGGGTGACACCTCACTAAGTACTCCTGATGATATGTCTGTAGTATAGCTAGTCGGTCGTGGTTATCGAGGGTGATTCCTCTTTCACCATTCCCGATGACGCCTCTGTCGTGCCACCCCGCGAGTGTGGGACCCCCGAGGGTGATTCCTCTAAGCCCACCTTGACGGGTACATCGTTCGGTATCCAACGAGGGTGATACCTCGGGTTCCCCCCGATGTTACAACCACACAGTTACTCGACCATGTTACTGGGATCATTGGTGATTAGTTGTAAGCCGGGTGGATTCCCGTGAGACTGTGTTGATGGCCTAATTAAAATGCTAATGGATTTGGGTATTTGATCTGGGTTGGTCGGAGACCTTTTCGCACTAACCGGCTACGCGGGAAGAATTATGGGTACTCGGCGTCGCGGTATCAGCCGAAGCTTTTCAGATGCCAGCAATGTAGCGGCGCGCGCCCGAGTGGTCCCGAGATGCATCGCGCTTGTGATTAAGGGATGCTAGGACTGACGTCGGCCGCCCACGCCACGTGCAGGAGCGTGAAGGGGAACTGGGCCCACGAACCCTTTGTGCTTAGGATTTAGACCGGTGGGCTGGCCTCTCTGATTAGTCTTTCGTGGGGCTGCGACGTGTCGATATTCCGAGGCCGGGCAGGACCCAGAAAAGTATGTCCGGCCAGAGTGTTATCGAGCGTGACGGGACATGTGGTGCACCCCTGCAGGGATGAAAATTAACTATTCGGATAGCCGTGTCCAGGGTTACAGGACGACTTGGAGTTGTGCCCCGATCTTTTACAACTACAATTGTTACTTAACTGGAATTAGTTTGCCTCGGGATTGCTTCCTCGCAGGGAGTCGAGGGAGGATCTTTAGGCCTGACCTCACTTTAATATTGCTGCAACAATATGACTATTAATGTGTTACTCCTGTTCTACTCTCATCTATTGCTGCAAGACCCTGAAGATGCTAGTCTTCGATAGGACTAGGCCTTCTCTCTCTATTCTCGCATTGCTGCAGTCAGTCCACATATAACCCCCCTTCTTTGATACTGATGCATAATTAGAATAGTTCTGATGTAAGACTTGCGAGTACTTTGGATGAGTACTCACCGCTGCTTTGCTCCCCCCTTGTTCCCTTGATCCGTTTGCTGCGACCAGATGATGGAGCCCAGGAGATGGACGTCCCCACCGCCGACGACTGCTACCCCGATGGTGCCTACTACTACGTGAAGGCCGCTGATGATCAGGAGTAGTTAGGAGGTTCCCAGGCAGGAGGCCTCGCCTCGTTCGATCGTTGTATCTTTTGTGCTAGCCTTCTCTAAGGCACCCCATGTTTTATGTCTGTACTCAGATATTTGTTGCTTCCGCTGACTCGTGTGTTTTTCGAGCTTTCGTATTCTAGCCCTCGAGGCCCCTGGCTTGTAATATGAAGCTGATGTTATTTTATTTGTGTCTAGAGTTGTGTTGTGGTATCTCCCCGTGAGTCCTTGGGTTTGATCGTACGCATTTGCGTGTATGATTAGCTTACGATTAAGCCGGGGGCGTCACAAACGCATGGAGAACGATGACATGATGTAGATAAAGTAAACTCAAGCAATATGAATAAACCTCATCGTGTTATCCTTAGTAGCAGCAACACAAAGATGCATCTTGTCCCCTTTTGTCACTAAGATATATAAATTCACCAGGTTGAACCTACTACAATGCACCTCTCTCACTAAATAAATATCAATCTAGTTGGCGAAACTATCAATAGATCAGAGAGAATTACGAAGCTATCATATTCATGCACATAAGAATCCTATTAGTATTCAGAGAAGACTCAAATATTTATCATTAATAATTTGAACATAAACCCACAATATATTGGATCCCAACAAATGCACCGCACAAAATGAATTACATTATATGGATCAAAGAGAAAATAAGATGATCATTGTATTGAATATCAAGAGAGAGAGAGAGATTTCCATCTAGGTACTAGCTATGGACCCGTAGGTCTCTAGTGAACTACTCACATATCATCATGACGACAACAAGGTTGATGAAGAGACCCTGCGTGATCTATCCCCCCTCAGGCAAGGTACCAGAACGGAGCTCCAGATGGCCTCTCGTCTTAATAGAGACTTGCGACGACATAAAAAGTGTTTCGGGACTGCCTCTAGGGTTTCTAGGATATATTATAATTAATAAGCCAGAGAACGGAGTCGGGAGGGCCTCGAGGGGCCCACAAGCCATCAGGGTGCGCCCCCTAGGCGGTGTCGGGTTGGATTGTGTGGCCCTCGGGTCGCCTCCAACCTTCATCCGATGCTCGTTGGTTTTCTATTGGTCCAAAAAAATCTCCAAAAAGTTTCAGGTCAATTGGACTTTGGTTGGTATGGAAAACCTAAAAAGTGAAAAACATGCAGAAAACAACAATTTCCACTGGGCACTGGGTCAATAGGTTAGTGCTAAAAATAATAAAAATTGTTAAATAAATACCCAAAAAGTATTCTAGAATGATAATATATCAGCATGGAAAAATCAAAAGTTATAGATATGTTGGAGACGTATCAGTGGCGGATGTCACGAGTTGACATCGGGGCCAGCCAAGGCATAGCCCAAAGGGGAATTTGTCGGAGTGGCATAGAGAGTGTCATGAAATAGATTGGTTTTGTCAGAATGTCATTCCTCCACCCTAGTGGGAGCATGAGGCCATGAGTTCCATGGTGTGGGCAGAGTGTACTAACCTCTGCAGAGTGTATAATCTATTGATAGTCGTGTCTTCGGTTATGGACAAGCTTCGTGGCAATTCTAATGATACATCCATTTTGCATCATGTTTTACTACCGTTATTTATAGTGTTTTTATGTATTATACCACTTTATGGAGTAGTTCTAATGCATTTTCTCAGATAATATGCAAGGTTTACACCAAGAGGGAGAACGCGGGCAGATGGAATTCTGGATCTGAAAAAGCTACGTCTGAGATACCTATTCTGCACATCTGCAAATGGTCTAAAACTTCATGGGGATTTTTTACATAATATATAAGAAATATTGGAGGAAAGAAGTACGGAGGGGGGGGGGGGCTCCAGGTTCCCACTAGGCACCAGGGCGCGCCAGCCCCCCTAGCACGGCCTGGTCGGCAGTGGGCCACCCAGCCCACCTCTAGTGACCATCTTCTGGTATATCCTCTCTTTTGACATGGAAAAAAAATCTGGAGAGGACTTTCGGGACAAAGCACCGCCGTCTCAAGGCGAAACCCAGGCAGGAGCACTTTTTCCCTCTGGTGGAGCGATTCCGTCGAAGGAACTTCCCTCCCGGAGGGGGAAATCGAGGCCATTGTCATCACCAACAACCCTCTCATCTTGGGGATGCCAATATTCATCAATATCTTCAACAACACCATCTCCTCTCAAAACCGTAGTTCATCTCTCGTGCTCAATCTTTTACCAGAACCTCAGATTGGTACGTGAGGTGTGAATAGTAGTGTTGATTACATCTTGTAGTTGATGCTTTATGGTTTATTTGGTGGAAGATCATATGTTCAGATCAAATATTCTATTTAATACCTCCCTGATCTTGAGCATGTTTATCACTTGTGAGTAGTTACTTTTGTTCTTGAGGCCACGGGAGAAGTCATGTTGGAAGTAGTCATGTGAAGTTGATATTCGTTGGATATTTTGATGATATGAATGTTGTAATTCGTTTAGTGGTGTTATGTGAACTTCAACTACATAACACTTCACCATATTTGGGCAAGGGAATGCATTGTGGAGTAGTTATTAGATGAGGGGTTGCAAGAGTGACAGAAACTTAAAACCTAGTTCATGCGCTATTTCGTAAGGGGCTGATTTGGATCCATATGTTTAATGCTATGGTTAGAATTTGTTCTTAATACTTTGCTCCTAGTTGCGGACGCTTGCGGGAGGTTTAATCATAAGTGGGAGACTTTTCAAGTAAGAACAACACCCAAGCATCGGTCTACCCACATATCAAATTATCAAAGTACCAAACATGAATTAACCCGACATGATGAAAGTGACTAGATGAAATTCCCATGTGCCCACAAGAACGCTTTGCCTATTACAAGAAACTGTTCCGGGCTGTCCTTTGCCACCAAAGGATTGGGTTACCTTGCTGCACCTATTGTTACTATTGCTACTCGTTACTTGTTACAATTATCCCTCTATCAAATAACTTTTTACCCTTATTTCAGTGCTTGCAGAAATTACCTTGATGAAAACCTCTTGTCCTTTCCTTCTGCTCCTCGTTGGGTTCGACACTCTTACTTATCAAAAGGACTACTATTGATCCCCTATACTTGTGGGTCATCAGTCACACTATCGGTCAACAGTAATAAATAACCGACACACTTAATAACTTGAGATGGCACATTGTGATTTGTTGATGATCACGATGGTAAGTTGGTCACGGTGGTTAGGAGGTAACTCCGAGATGGTAAGTTGGTCTGAGGGACCATGATCATATTTACATTGCAGATCATGTAGAATAGTATCATGTCCATGCTGATGCATTAACCTGTTAAATGCCTTGTTATTGTTTGTCGTATTTACTTTGCTTCTTGTGAGCTTGCGAGTACATTCAAAGTACTCACCTTTCTTATCATGCCAGATATAGGAGGAGTCGTGCAAGGTGTTAATGTCAATCGGTTAACGCTACCTAGGATTGTGTCCCAACAGTGTCCTTGTGGAATGGGGTTCTGCTACTTCATTGTTCCGATGTCGCATAGTTGCTTCCTCTATCATCGAGGCACCTAGGTTGTCTAATAAATAATGTACAGAAGTGCAGCCGCACCATGTGTGCCGCTTGGCCTTGCTTATCATGTAATGTTCGAACCTTTGTATATGCATGAGATAATAAAGCGGTTGTTTTCTATACCAAGTTGTTGTGTGTTGCCAGAAGACTTGATCTTTGGGCTGGCAATGCAAGGTAAACAGGTTGCTCTGAGCTGGGGTGCCACAACGTTTCGTATCAGAGCCACGCAATTGTAGGACATGCTAGTTAGCTGACACATTAGGAAGCGATAGTTAAACCTTGTGGTGATGCTTCTGCATTAGGTAGTGCATTGCATACACGTCTTTTGTTTTATGTCTCACCAGCTAACGTGGTGAGTGTATATGGCACCAGCTTCGTACCCATATCAGCCACAGCCGGCATGTGCTACTTTCCTGCACCTGCTTTGCAATGTGTGCTGCCGACTCTACCCCTACAATGGTGACCTTGTCTTCCAGGTGTACTACGATCAACTTAAAAAAGGCGTGTATGAGTATCAAGCTGATGTCGTTATGCACAACAGCACCTTGGCGGGCACCTATACTCGCTGAACTAAGGGCGGGACGACTTCGACACATGATTAGGTAGTCTAGTTTGTTGCATTCGAGGCACTCACTAACTTGCGCTACAATGAGATTCAGATGCAGACTAACCCATGTTTCTTCTTCTACCCGTCCCTGTTTGACACATGACGAGTCTTCTTTCCTCTCATTAATCTGGAGTGTGATTGTTTAGCCAGTCATATGTCTCGGTACATAACGGTTGTATACCTCCTGATCGATGGCCTTTCCATGGAGCTAAGCTGCACTCGGCAGGTACTTGCAGCCGCTCGATCTACATTTGCTCAACCTTATTTATCATATAGACCACTCAGTCCTCCAGTTTCTATCCCGCCACCTACATCTATTACACCTGCATCCACCGACAGTAACTCAGGTACCTTGACGGTAACTCCTCAAGAGTCTTCCGCCGAGTGGACTTTACTCCTTGCTACTCCAGCTACTCCTATGATTCGTAGATATCCTACCCAAGACCTTGAGGGAGATCCATCTCCTCAGTGTCATCGTGTTTCCTTTGTCTCGGAGGTATCGGTTAATGTTATCAGTTTTGAGTCCAAGTCAGAGTAGAAGGAGATGCCATCAAGACCTTCACACACCCATTGCGATGCATGCAGCCATGAGTAGATGAGTATGACATCTATGTATGGTCATATGCCTGTAGTGGAGTATTATTTTCCCTGAAAGAATACTATCATGTATGATGTGTGATGGTGTACAAATGATGTTGTTTTCTTTTATTCGCCTAGGTTTTCCTCTATTTCCTTTTTTCGGGGTTATTGCTTCGCCTTGTCATTTTCCTTATGGATGTTGCTCATCTCGATGCTTCGTATCGGGAAATAAATATATGATGATAACGTGTGACAGCAGCAGTCATGGTGGCAAAGATATCCCAGTTCTTCTGTCCACTAGGCAAGGAGGACATTCATTAGGACCATATTAGCCACCCCCTCCTCCACATCAAGCACCCACAAAAAAGCATATTATGCACATGTTTGAAGAAAAGAAAAACCAAGAACTGATGGAACAATTGAGAAACATGCGGACCATGGTTGGGCATAACAATAAACACCATAAATGTTTGCAGTCTAATCTATCAGACTTTCAACGGACCAAGCCACCAAGTTTCAGTCAGGCAACAGATACGATGGAAGCCAATGATTCGATAAGGACCACTAAAAAGAAGTTGGAAATTGCACGTACTGAAGAAGCTCACAAAGTGCTTTTTTGTACCCATTTTTGGAAGGGACAACTTCTATATGGTGGGATAATGCCAAAATCATGTGTCCAGTTGATGATGAAATTGCCTAGGATAAGTTCAAGGAGAAATTCTGCAAGTATTATATTTCGGCCGACATTATGAAGGTAAAGCAGCGCGAGTTCTTGTCCCGTATGCAAGCGAACTCCACTGCAAGTGAGTATCTGAACAAGTTCAACCACTTGGCATGTTATTCCACTCATGATGCGGCCATTGAAGAACGGGAGATAGACCACTTTCTCGAAGGGATTAACCATACCCTTCGATTCACACTCAGTATGCTGGATTTGCCGACTTCCAAACCTTGGTGAACTAGGCACTCATTGCAAGCCAAGAAGGAAGTACCAGCTTGTTAATGATCGTAAGCCTGCAATACGCAAACGTAAGTTTGAAGCCAAGAAGGAAGTACCAACTTTTTAGAAGGTTCATACTTGGCATGAGTTGTAGTTCGAATTTAAGACAGCATGGGAACAAGGGAACACCAAGAAAGAGAATAAGTTCCAGACTATGGTTACAGAACCAGTGAATGAATACTGTCAGCGTAATAATGCATGCTATTCCTATGGTCAAACTGGGCATTATGCCAGACAGTGCCCCAAGAATGGAAAGCCGCCATCAAACCTGAAGCCTCAAGTCAATCAGATGGGGCCATACACCAACCAAAAGTATATTAATACGCCTCCAACGTATCAAAAATTTATGAAGTATTCCTGCCATATTTGCCTATGTTAACAATACTTTTATATGGTTTTGATCCACTTTATATGATTTATTTAGAACTTACCCAAAATAAAATTATTTTCAATGGGATTACTGTGGTGTTGTTTTTGTGCAAAAAATAAAAGTGCTCGAAATCGCCCGAAACTTTTTTATGTTTTTCTAGGGAAAATAAGAAATGTCGGAGCGAAGAGCCACTAGAGGGGAGAAACCTATGGGCGACAAGCCAACAGGGCGTTCCCACCCCCTTGGCATACCCTATTATCTTGTCGGGGCCACGTGGCTCCGGCTGACGTGATTCCAACACTGAAAATTCCTCTAATGCACAAACCCCTGAAAGATAACCTAGAACCTCCACTCCGCTGCCACAACTCTATGTACGAAGAAAACCTCATCTCGAGCCTTTCGGGTACCCCGCCGGACGAGCAAATCTTCACCAGTGGCCATCTCCATCATCCTGGTGGAGGCCATCAGGAGGAGAGAGTAGTTCACCCTTAGGGCTGAGGTTATGTACCAGTAGCTATGTGTTTAATCTCTCTCTCATGTTCTTGAGAAGTCACGATCTTGATGTATCCTGGTCTTTGTTAATATAGTTGGGTCGTATTTTGTTTGTCCCTTGCTACCTTGATGTGATGAATTAAATATTTCCCTTTGAGACTTTGTTATGTTGGATTGAATATTGGATTTGCGATCACTTGTTGTATGTCTTCCATGTGGATACCCGTGGTGACGGTGGGGTTTTCTATTGCTTCCCTTGATATACGTTTTGGTACTCAACTTGCGGATTCCCGAGGTGACATTGGGGTAATCTATGCATAGGGGTTGATACACGATCTTGTCCTACTTTCTTCAATAGAAACCTTAGGGTACTCTTTGAATTTGTTTTGTTGGATTGAATATGAGGAATCTGAACTTGCCTCACGCATGTCGAATAATTAAACTACAGATACTTGAGGCGACATTAGACTATCTAGGTTACATTATGGTTGATTGATATGTATCATAGGTGTCATTCTAGTATGAACTCTAGGGCTGTTTGTGACACTTGTAGGAATAGCTCAAAATATTGATCAAAAAAATAACTTTGAGGTGGTTTGCTGCCTACAACAAATTCTTGTTATGTTTTTTTGCTAATAGGAACTATGATGTTATTCTTTGTTGCACGTTGAGGGATGACAATATATGCTTCTCACTACAGGAATCACCTTCTTTGCCGTCTGCCATCACAGATGGCAAAGACAAATACCCGGACGGCAAAGACAGTACCACAGACGGCAAAGATTGTCATGACCGGCAAATTTTCTGCATCAGCCTACGACGGCATAGGACATTCTTTGCCGTCTGCCCCCCCAAAGCGGACGACAAAGCTCTTTGTCGTCAGCTTCCCTAAGGAGCAGTCGGCAAAGAGCTTGAGACGGCAGCCGAGAGGCGTTGTCTCCGTTAGGGGTTAACGGAGGTTCTTTGCCGTCTGCCTGCTGGTCAATCTTTGCCGTCTGCCCTATTGAATATCTTTGCCGTCTGCCGTGTCCTCCCCTCCCCCTCTCTCCACTCCTGCCCCTCCTCTGTGCCCTCTTCTTTGCCGTCTGCCCCCCCAGCAGGCAGACGACAAAGAGCCTGAGACGGCAGCCGAGAGGCGTTGCCTCCGTTAGGGGTGAACGAAGGCTCTTTGCCGTCTGCCTGCTGGTCAATCTTTGCCGTCTGCCCTATTGAATATCTTTGCCGTCTGCCGTGTCCTCCCCTCCCCCTCTCTCCACTCCTGCCCCTCCTCTGTGCCCTCTTCTTTGCCGTCTGCCCCCCCAGCAGGCAGACGGCAAAGAGCCTATATGGCCAGCTGCTACTGCCCAGGAAGCACAGCTGGGTGCCATGTGGCACCTTTGCCGTCTGCTGGCTGATGGCAAAGGCCTTTGCCATCAGCCAGCAGACGGCAAAGAGCCCATATTGTCACTGTTTTGTTTATTTTATGTTATTTCACAGCAATAATATATATAATTCATAGCACATATATGATATATAGTTCACAACACATATATGATATACATATAAAGTTCACCAATGTCATTTGATCATCAATGGACATCCATATATCGAAAGAAACCAACATATACAAAGTTTCATCCATATATATATACATATAGTTCCACATATATTGTTCATCAACACATTGTTCATCAACACATACAAAGAACCAACACATTGTTCATCAACTCAAATAAAAAAGGAAACTAAAGCACTCCAACGCCAGCTTCCATGCATGTAGTACATCCAATCTGCAAAATGGGAATAAGAAAGTAAGTAGAAGAAGAACAACAACATATGTGACAAATAAGCTAAATTGAAGAAGAAAGAGAAGAAGCAATAAGAGAACAAGGAGAAGAAAAAAAAGAAGGAGGAGGAGGAGGAGGAGGAGGGGAAGGGGAAGGAGAAGGAGAAGGAGCAGGAGAAGAAGAAAAAAGAAGAGAAGAAGAAGGAGAAGAAGGAGGAGAAGAAACAGGAGAAGAAAGAGGAGGAGGAGGAGGAGAAGAAGAAGAAATCAAGAAGAAGGAGGAGGAGGAGAAGGATAGAAGGTCCTTGGCCTTCTCCTCCTCCTCCTCCTCCTCCCTTCTCCTCCTCCTCCTCCTCCTCCTCCTCCTCCTTCTCCTTCTTCTCTTCTTCTTCATCTCTTCTTCTTCTTTTCTTTTCATTTTGAGCTTATTATGGTAGAAGAAGAAGAAGAAAGAGGAGGAGAAGAAGAAGAATGAGGAGGAAGAGGAGAAGAAGAAGAAATCAAGAAGAAGAAGGAGGAGGAGGAGGAGGAGGAGGAGGAGGAGGAGGAGGAGAAGGCCAGGGGCCTTCTCCTCCTCCTCGTCCTCGTCCTCGTCCTCCTCCTCCTCCTCCTCCTTCTTCTCTTCTTCTTCATCTCTTCTTCTTCTTTCTTTTCATTTTGCCTATTTCTTCTCCTCTTCTCCTCTTGTTGGAGCTAAATTACCTAATTATGTCTTTTTTGAGCTAAATATTCCAATTATGTCCTTTTAGAGGAAAAGAAGCTAAGTATATAATATTCATGAGCTAACCAAGGTTCTTATGCCATTTTGAGCTTATTACGGTATTTTGGAGCTAAATGAACTAACTATGTCATTGTTGGGTTAATTAAAGCAAGGATAATATGAAAGAGGAGAAGAAAGAGGAGGAGGAGGAGGATAAGAAGAAGAAATCAAGAAGAAGGAGGAGGAGGAGGAGAAGGAGGAGGAGGAGAAGGATAGAAGGTCCTTGGCCTTCTCCTCCTCCTCCTCCTCCTCCTCCTTCTCCTTCTTCTCTTCTTCTTCATCTCCTCTTCTTCTTTCTTTTCATTTTGAGCTTATTATGGTAGAAGAAGAAGAAGAAAGAGGAGGAGAAGAAGAAGAAAGAGGAGGAAGAGGAGAAGAAGAAGAAATCAAGAAGAAGGAGGAGGAGGAGGAGGAGGAGAAGAAGAAGAAAGAGGAGGAGCTTATTATGGCATATTTTCTAATGTTTCTAATCTTCAAGTGCATTGCATTCATCTTGATCTTGTGATCGTCACGCACCTCGGCAACATCCAACTCCAATATCATCTTTTCCTCATCAAGGCTTTTACGGACCTTCGACAACTTATATATAAGCTAATAATAGATCTTTTGCGTCTTTCGATATGCGAAGAGAATTAAGAAGGTTTACTATTGGGATAACGAAGATATGACCATATTTCTGATCAATTCAACAGACGAGATCGGATAGTAGAATAGAGAGAAGGATCTTCTACTTTCTGAAAATGATAGAGAGTCAGGAGAGGGTCTATGTTAATAGTGCTCTTTAGATAGGGAGAGGAAAGACGTAACTAGACCGTGAAAATAATATAATCTTTTACCGCTACATCCGCTGGAGAAGAAAAGTCAGCAAAGGATATTCCTATGCTTTCTCTAGTTGAAGACTAATCTGGATATTCCCTAACATGCTTGACTTTGAGTTCTTGGAGTGACAACTTTCTTTGTACACAAGGGTCCCTTACTTTATTACTTTTCCACTTCATTGATCTGAAAGAAGTGACAGAAGAAAGCTACATGCATATACCCCTGCCCTGGGGGAACAAGTGCCACCTCAACAGTTATATTCTAAATCGTTAAGCCTTGCAACCCTTTCTTTTGTATCAGACCTTTCCCGATTTCCTTACTTTCCTTGTTCACTCAACCTTCAAATATTCCTTCCATGAATCTAGGGACGGAAAACCACCTGTGACTTCGCCAAGTCTCCCTTTCTTTGGTCGAAGGCCTCAGGTCAAGATCCTTTTTCCTATCTATTGAAAATGCATAGAGAGATGCTTCTTCCTCTTCAAGTTGGAAGTGTAAGAAGAAATGCGGTAAATAGGAGTTCCATCTACCACGCACTCGACCCACACTCCAGCTAACTTCAGCATCCATACTCAGCTATGAGGAAGGTGACGGGGACACTATGAACACACACGTACTTGGTTGACTTGACGTCCCGTCTCACAACCATGTAAGATCTAATAAACAAACAACTTGCTTGCCCAATCCCTATTGAGAGGATTTCTTGAGCTTGAACTTCCTTTTGTAGCTCCGCACAAAAGGACTTCTTTTCATCCGCAATGAAGCTTATACCACCACTTGGTGAGTAAGGCCTGATTTCGTCCCGTCCATAGCACTTCAGAAGTCACTTTGGCGTGGCGCTGCTGGATACTTCTGTTCAATAGGAATAGGAGGAAAAAAAAGCTATTGATGAGCATCTATTGGAGTCGATCATTTCCAAGATCTAATTCTAGTTTCTTATTATGTAGTTGAAACACCTCACAATCTTCAGTTTTACGCTTACGCTTAAGGGATGAAATGTTCTTGGTGGATGCAGGACCTAGTACTACAAAAATTTGCATGCAAGATGAGCTTACATGAGTGCCAATCAAGGGAGCCACCAGGCTTGAGAATAAGGTGGTATCAAAGAATTAGTGGCTGGTGAATGACTCATCAAAAAGCGGATTTCTGAGATGTTCTTTATCGATCTAGTGGCCAATGAATCACTTATCAAAGAGCGAGCAGCCACCAGGTTTAATGATTTTGTGGACCCTGGATGTAGCGGCTGGTGAACCGCGTCTTCTTCCACAAAGATTCAGACAAAACCGAGCTTGGATAGAACTAAAGAAGATTTGGCGAACGAAGAAAAATGTCAAAGGGTTTAGTATAAAAAAATCAAAGGAGGTTATTCAGTAGCCATCGCGGGTTTCATTACTTTTCTTCCATTCAAAAAAGCTCTTCACAAAAAAAAGGATAGCGAATGATCGATTCACAATTGATAGCATTAAGCCTACAAGGAGGGATATTGTGATAATAGTGACCTCCGGGCTACCATGTCAATTGTAAAAAGTTGTTGATTCGTGTCTTGCAGGAGCAATAATAGTGAAATGAGGACGTAAGCCTCCTAGGTCTTCCTCTTCCTTCTAAACTAATTGCTTTCGCTTGACTCTTCCAGGAGAAAAGTATAATAAGTGGTTGAAGGAAAGCGAAAAGGAATGGCTTTTTCATGTACCAGATCCGTGATCTAGACATCAAGCAAAAATGTACATACAATCAAAGAGAGCAGTTATTTGTAGTGACTCGTGTATTGGTTAGAGATACAAGGAGAGACTCGGTTATGGTGTGGTAAAGATCTTGCTCCAATTCTCGGATTCAGGTAGAAAGTAAGAGCAGTAGCATATTCGTAGGAGAGATTTTTTACTTGAAATTACTAGTCCTGGTAGTTGGAAAAAAGCTCTGAATACAGATTTAAAGCATCAATATAGGTAGTCCAATCAATATATTTCCCTTTTTCCAGTCTCTGATCGGATGATTGCCGCTTGTGTGAATTTCATTGTTGTGGGTCCCGTGTGTGCTCGAATAATATTATTTTAGGATTCGATTTAGTTGAATTTCTTGACTCCGCGGTGCTGGTTATCGAGTTTATGGCGCCGCCGACCATCCAAAAAGTAAAAGATGGCGCCGGCATTTACTTATTATGGTCTCTTCTAATAGTGGTCCCTTGGTATTCAGGTTGTAAAATCCTCATAGGAACGTCGATTGTTATACCTTGTTTTTGTAATGGTCTATCTTATTTAAAAAGCCGAAAGATAAACAAGCTCTTGGAACCGAAGGTATGTCTGAGCATTCTGGGCAGGTCGCAAGAAGCCGCTTTTAGAAGGTTTGGAGCAACCACAATTTTTCACCATATTACCCGCTTCCAATTTTTCACCATGCCACCGTGGGACCGCTTTCGCGAGCTCTGCCTTCTCCGGTTTGGCCCCCCCATCCGTGGTAGCCGACTGGCAGCCCTCGGCCGCTTACCGTTTACCTCAACGGTCCAGGACTACGCCGACCGATTCCAAGCCCTGGCATGCCACGCGCCAGGCATATCCGGGACTTCGACGCCCTCACGATGACATTCTGGCGGCTCGGACGCCAAATTGGCCTTGGCCTCCTCCTCCTCCTCGTCCTCCTCCTCTTTATGTCTTTTTTGAGCTAAATTACCTAATTATGTCTTTTTTGAGCTAAATTACCTAATTATGTCTTCTTGGAGCTAAATTGGCTAATTATCTCATTTTAGAGGAAAACAAGCTAAGTTTGGAGGAGAAACTTATCGTAGTGGTCATCAAGGAGGAGAAACACCACGGTTGCTCGCGCCGGCTTCGTTTGGAGACGGTTGCCCTGGAGAAGGGTCGTGCGATGCCGCTCGGGAGTTATTCTGCAGAAAATATATTTTGCAATGTCTCAGTTAGCATGATGACACTCAATTATTAATACTAGTTTATAATGAAACTCACCGTGCCAATCGAAGAGAAGACGGGCATCGGCGGAGGGACTTGACCGCTCTTCTCGCACAGACCCTGAAGAGTGGGTCATATTAGTTAGTATTGAAACAGACATTACACACATGATTTGGCTAATGTGAAAAAAAGCATACCACAAAAAGCTCGTACAGGGCCCGTTGACCCGCCTCATTCCGGGCCCTGTCCTCCTCAAGCAATCGTGCCGTGCTCTGGTCCCTCTCATCAAGAGCAGCCTGAAGAGCAGCCTGGCTTGCCAATCTCTCTTTCTCAAGAGCAGCCTGGTTTGCCGCTCTCTCTTTCTAAAGAGCAGCCTGAAAAACCATTCCTCGTTACCACAGTAATGATCTATGGTGACACACATAATGAAATTGATGAAAGTGTTCTTAGTCCGTACAACTAACCTCGATGGCAAGTTCGACTGGCCGTGGACGACGCGTTATCTCAGGATAGTTGCTCGACTGGCGCGCCTTGATCTCCGGAAGAGTGAGTGGACAACGTATTATCCCATCTCCAATGGCTATCGAGCCATGGGGCCTCCCGCCACCAGATATCATCACCAGCTCTGGATCCAAAGGTTCCTGGCTAGGGTTAAAGTCATCCCCTTTTGTAGCCTTCCCCGCGTCCCTGTATGCCATGAGCTTCTGGTGGGATGATATGTTGGTGAAGTTACTGGGATCATCCAGGTCAGACTCAGAGAATGCCTTCGCCTTCTTGTACGAGGCAGTATGGGCCATGCCATAAACTCGTACAAGTGTGGCATCTCAGTCTTATTGTGATGTGCCTAAAAGAGAGGAACAAAATATTAGCATAAGAATGAATTGCATGAATCATGAAGCAAATCACATACCCAGTTTCGTCCAAACTGAAGTAAGTTGGCGCTGCCTTGATGGTGTGGCACACCAACCATTTGGCTACGCCGATCCTTCGCATTATCGTGGACGGCTCGCCAGCTGCCTGTGCACCACTCATCAACCAACGCCTCCCAACAATCCATCTTATCCGCACACCATCTCGGGGGCACCTGTAAGTTATTAGAAAGAATTTTCAGCGCTATGCCTATGAATGAAATCAAGAAAACTACGTAGAAGGACTTAAGAATAGGTAATTACCTTCATGTATTGCTCCTTCTTCAGAAACTTTCCGCGGCAATCCTTCTTCTCCTTCTTAATACCACGCGTGGCGTAGTAATCTCGAATAGCCTGCGGCCGAGCCTCGTGGCGCAAGTTCTGTAGTAACCGCCTACACTCGACCTCGAGAACCCTGGCCGCCGCCTCCTCATGTCCATCCTCACGCCTATAGAAGGTCTGCAATCAAACGTGAAAACACCGATTAGTACAATAATGAGGTATATGCTTAATTTTAGATTCTGTAAAAGGATAATTTACCCAAAAGCTCCTGATCACCATCTCGGCCCTCGTGTGGCACAAGACACCATCTATAATCTCCTCCGGCGGGGCCTGCGCAGCCTGGTAGTGCTCCCAGGTAAATCCTAGTGTAGGAACCTGACCCTCACCAGGCAACGTGACAAACCCCGGGAAATTTGTCCGGCAAAGCACACCAAGGACGGAGTTCGGCCTGCGGACTCCAAGAGGGTGTACCCATCCCCTGCAGTATGATAAGGTCAGCGCATTAGATATTTGAACAAACTTGAAGGCAAAAGCTAAAAAAAGGGTAAATTTACTTACCTATCTCCTTCAGGTTTTATCACCGGCCTCTGCTCGCGGGTAGCCGGGGCGACCGGGAGACGTGTACTACCACGCTTGTACACGGTAGCCGGGGCCCCGTCCACCTGCACATCGCCCTCGCTATCCGTAAGCTCATCCCTGCCATCCCCGCACCCTGAGCCACCCGGACCCTCGGTCCAATCCGGCAACTCGGTACGATCCGGCCAAGGCTCCCATCCGGACCTCTCCACGTCGGGTGAAGCCTCCGGAACCGTAGTCTCCTCCGGCTGCTCCTGGGCCGAATGCACCTCGACCCGAGGCTGCTCCTGGACCGGAGTCTCATGGGACGAATGCCCGTGAACACCAGGCTCCTGGACCGGAGTCCCCGTAGCCTCCTCCGCAAACGGGTCGACCATACTAGTCCTATGCTCGGGTGAATGAGCTGGTGGTGGTGGCGAGGACGGCTCAACAGTCCTCCTGGATCTTCCGCGGCCACCACCTCTCCCTGTACCCTTCCCCTTCTTCCCTACCCGACCAGCACCTCTACCAGCGGGCAATGCCGCCGACGAAGAAGAACCCCCGGCTGGTGTCGAAAGACTGTCTGCCAAGGCTCTACGGAGAGATAGGGGTGGAAGGGAAGTACCACCCCTCGTGCGGGGCGCCTGGGAAGAACCCGTCTAGCGCTCTGGACCCGCGCCCACCATCTTTCAACACCTGCCATGATAAAGATTAAAAGAAATTAGTACAACATAAAAAAAATTGAATGACTCACATGAATAATAATATGTACATGAATAATAAATATTAAAATATATAGATATTATCTTCTGTTGCCCGGCTCTCCAAGGAGCCGGAACCCTAGCCTCCGCCGCACCTAACCCTAGCCGCGACGGCGCCATCTCACCGGCGCGTCCGCTCCAGCCCTCGCTCCCCTCCTCCCCGCCCTTACAACCTACGCCGGAGGCCCGGTAGGAACCCTAGTCCTACCAATTTGGTATCCAGAGATTCCAGGTTGATCATGTCGCTCCCTCCACCACCGCCGCCGCTCAACACCACCACCGCCCCACTGCCGCAAACCACCACCACCGCCCCGCTGGGACCCAACCCCCGCCGCGGAGCGTCGCCCCCACTACCTACGGGCCGCCGTTGCTGCCGTGGGCCACCCCGGCCTTCCAGCCACTCCACGGAGGGGCGCCGCCACTGCCGCCGCAGCTGGTGCTGCAGCACTACCACGCCGCGGGCACTCCCTGGCCGGTGTGGCCGGCCACCACCGCGCCGCTGGGGGGCTGCCCCAACAGTCGCTACCGGCCACCGCGGCGCAGGCGTCGGGGGTCGGGGTAGGGGGTCGGGGGTCGAGGGTGAGTGTTGTCGGGGGTCGGGGGTCGGGGGTCGAGGTTACCTATAAAACTTTCTAGGTTACCTATAAAACTTTCTAGGTTACCTATAAAACTTTCTAGGTTACCTATAAAACTTTCCAGGTTACCTATACTACTTTATAAAACTTTCCAGGTTCCATAAAAAAATATTTCATGCCGGGGTGTCGTGGAGATGTCGTGTCGGGGCGTCGTGTCGGGGTTTCGGGGCATCGTGTCGGGTGTCAGGGGTGTCGTCGAGATGTCGTGTCGGGGCGTCGTGTCGGGGTTTCGGGGCATCGTGACGGGTGTCAGGGGTGTCGTCGAGATGTCGTGTCGGTGCGACAACTACTATTGCGAGCTGTTGTAATATCCTCGGTGTTGAAGTCGAATATCACCGGTGCCTGAAGGGGGTGGTCCCAACAGTAATGTTTCTGCACCGACCTGCATGGGGGTGGTTGCAGCAGCATCGTTGTTGCAGCACGTGAGATCGATGGCATAGTAGCCATGGCAGGTGCGTGACAAGCTCACCGACGTTCCCCAACGTTGTGGCTAGTGCAAGCATAGGCGGCGACCGGAGGGCTCTACACGGTCAACTACAAACCTAACAACTAACCTAACACACAGTAGGTAATTAACAACTAACCTAACAACTAACCTAGCTCGAGGGGTAATACCACTAACAACTAACCTAATTACCACTAACAACTAACAAGTAACCTAACTGACCTAATTACCAGTACGTAACCACTAACAACTAACCTAACTAACAATAGGTAATTAACAACTAACCTAACTAACCTAATTAATGAATTAAACGAAAAAAGGAAAAAAGGACTCACCGAGCTCCGGCGGTGGAGGAGAGGGCGGTGGAGGGGGGGCGCAGGGCGGCGGTGGGGTGTGTAGGTGGGGAGGTGGGGGGGGGGAGGCGGCGGTGGTGCGGCGGCGGCGGCGGTGGGGCGGCGGCGGCGCTGGGGGCGCAGGGAGGAGGAGTAGGCCCGCAGGGGGGGTCTCAGGGCGGCGGTGGGGAGGTGGGGGGGGAGGCGGCGGCGGTGGGGCGGCGGCGGCGGTGGGGCGGCGGCGGCGCTGGGGGCGCAGGGAGGAGGAGGAGGCCCGCAGGGGGGGGGGGGCGCAGGGCGTGCGTGGGAGAGAGAGAGAGAGCGCGTGGGAGAGAGAGAGTGCGTGGGAGAGAGGAGAGAGGTAGGCGCGCGGCGACCGTTAACTTTTCGGGGGTCCATCTCCTTTGCCGTCTGCCACTGATCCCCTTTGCCGTCAGCCACGGACAGCAAAGCTACTCAGGAAGACGGCAAAGGGGTGGGTGGGGCCGGGGTGGGATGGGGAGAGAGGAGGGGTGTGGTGGGACAGCTTTGCCGTCGGCCATCCCTACCTTTGCCGTCTGTCAGCCGACGGCAAAGAGGTGGCTGATGGCAAATATTTATTTTGCCATCAGCCTCCTCTTTACCGTCTGTTTTTTGCCAACACACGGTAAAGAGGTTCTTCGCCGTCCGCTGGCTGACGGCAAAGATTTGGCGGACGGCAAATATAGGAATTCCAGTAGTGTCTACTATGTTAGCTTTGTTGAGAGATTGCACTAGTGAAATTATGAACCCTAGGCCTTGTTTCTAAGCATTAACATACCATTTTTCTCATTGTTTACTACGTATTAACTCACTATATTTATTTATTCACATTATAAAAATATATTTCTAATATCCATACTACACTTGTATCAACATCTCTTCACCGAACTAGTGCACCTATACAATTTGCCATTGTATTGGGCGTGTTGGGGACATAAATGCTTTTTTGGTATTTGATTGCAGGCTTGCTTGAGAGAGACTATCTTCATCCTACACTGTGACATCCCCGAATTTGTGCTACAGTAACCCGTGTAGTCAAGCGACAGTAATCCACGCTAGCGACAGTAATCCACGCTAATGAAGCCACGTCATCATAAATTCTATCATTGATCTCGTGTTAGTCGAAAACCAAGTCGAATTTTAAATTTAAAAATAAAATTGAACGAGAAACGTTTTGTGATGTTAAGTAAAATTGTCGGGAGAGTCAATGAAATTCCCTAATAGGTTATAAAAATGAGTCGGACATTTTTAATGGTATTAAAAGTCCTATATAGTTAGAACAGAAAGATATATATATAATAATAATAATAATAGAATGTCAGAAAGTAAAAGAAAGAAAAAAAAGAAAAAAAAGAAAAAAGGGAAGCAACCGAACCCCCCACCTGGCCCAACTAGGCCTAGTGGCCCAGCCGGCCAGGCCACAGCCCACCACCGCGCCAAACCCTAGCGAAACCCCCGGTTCCTCCCATTTCCCTCCGGCCGCCGCCACGAGAGGCTCCCCCCCGCGAGAGCCACCCCCAGCCTCTCGCCCCCTGCTTCCCACCGACAACCTAGGACCCACCCCTACCTACTCTCTCGCCCCCCCCTCCCACGACACCCACGAGAGGCCACCCTCACCTCTCGGTCTCCTCTCTCCCTCCCAGTTCCCCCACGCACAGATCCACCCGAGGGTTCACTCCCCACGAACCCCCGGCCCGATTACCCATCTCTCGGCAGCACCCATCCCAGATCGGCCCCCCTGCTAATCCCCACCGAGCTCGCCCCTCCCCTGCGCTCCTCCCACCGGCGAGCCACCCCGAGGCCCCCTCCTCCTCACCTCGCCTCACCCCCCCACCGAGCCACCCCACCTTTCCCCGGCCGGCCAAGCTCCGGCGTCCCCCACCCCGCCGGCCGGCCCACCCCCTTCCTCCCGCTCGGTCCAGGAGGGACCGGGCAGGGAGACACCTCCACCTCGCCGGATCCGGCCGGCCTCACCTCGGCCGGCCCCGTCCTTCAACGCCGTCCCCCCCTCCGGGAGGGTCTCTTCCTCATCGGGGCTCTCACGACGACCTCGCCGGCACCGTCACCACCGGCACCACCGTCATCACCGCGCCATCACCACCGTCACCTCCACCTTCCCACGAACTCCGGCTTCACCGTGCCGTCTCATCAACGTTGGTGAGCCGCTCCTCGGGCTCCTCCCACCATCGCGTTCCCCTCACCGTCCCGGTTCCGTTCCGGCAAACGGGACTCCGATCCGTCGACGGTAGTGACCGGTAGGAAGATTTGGAGATGTATTCTTCTATGTTGAGTTAGAGCAAAGAGTTCTGTGTAACTCTGTTAACACAGAGAGAGATGGGAGTGTTGAGAGTTAAAAGAAAATAAAATAAAAGATGTATTAGATGCCGTATGTATGTATGTATGAGATGCGATGTATGTATTGCGTATATAGGTATTTGGAGGAATACGATAATTGCATGATTATGTATCTGTGAAAAAGATGAGTATATCGCCTAAAGTCACATACCGGTGGGGCCAACGCACCCACTGTCTATGACAGGGAAGCCCTATGCGGTAATTAAAAATAAATAAAAATAATGTTAATGTTTTTATTAAATAAATAAATAGATATATTAGTTAAATTAATTAATTGGATAATTAGAATAATTAGAGTATGACACGTGGGTCCCCCACTAAATTAATCTGATTAATTAATATTTAATCTTAATTAAAACTTGTGCCTATGACGTTCGGGACCCGCTGGTCAGTTGACCAGTCAACTATTGATGTCAGCATGACATCATGCTGATGTCATAATAGCTTTTTATTAAATTATTTAAATCTTTTTTTATTTCTAATTATTGAATAAAACTTTAAAAATTAATATTAAATAATCCGTAAGTCAGATCAAAATATTTTCAACATGAAAGTTGATGAGCAGAACGAGACGAACCCGGATGCACGGTCCATTCGTCTGTCACGCATCCCTAGCATAGCAAACATGGAACATTTCCATCGTTTCCAGTCTGACCGGTAGTAGCCCGAGACCCGGAAAATATCGTCAGATATTCTTCCGACCCGTCTATGACGGATGTTGCTGCGTTAGCTCATGTCTAGCCTGCATCTTGCCATGTCATGCTTTGTGTTGCACCGTTGATATTATTTATTGTTTCTTCCCCCTCTTCTTACCGGTAGACCCCGAGACTGACGCTGCTGCCGGGTACATCTACGACCCTGCCGATCAGTCCTTTGCCATAGAGCAGCAAGGAAAGCAAACCTCCCTTGATCATTCCTATATCGCCTATGTCTTTCTTCCTACTGCTTGCATTAGTATTTTGCTACTGTTGTAGTTAGCTCCTATATCTGATGCATAGCCTATTTTTGATGAACTACTACTTTCAGTCCTGTACTTTAAATCTGCTTAGTATAGGTGGAGCAGTCATCCCCTCTGACCCCGTAGTCCAGTTGCCCCGCTTGTTTTCAAATCTCGATCTCTGATCGACGAGCCAGACCCGACACCGCACATACACCCCCTTAGTTGTACGACGCTACAGAGATACTATCGGGTACCGAGGGTGACACCTCGCTAAGTACTCCTGATGATATCTCTGTAGAATAGCTAGTCGGTCGTGGTTATCGAGGGTGATTCCTCTTTCACCATTCCCGATGACGCCTCTGTCGTGCAACCCCTCAAGTGTGGGACCCTCGAGGGTGATTCCTCTAAGCCCACCTTGAGGGGTACATCGTTCGGAATCCAAAGAGGGTGATACCTCGGATTCCCCCCCCCCCCCGATGTTACAACCACACAGTTACTCGACCTTGTTACTAGGATCTATGGTGATTAGTTGTAAGACGGGTGGATTCCCGTGAGACTGTGTTGCTGGCCTAATTAAAATGTTAATTGATTTGGGTATTTGATCTGGGTTGGTCGGAGACCTTTTCGCACTAACGGGCTACGCCGGAAGAACTATGGGTACTCGGCGTCACGGTATTAGCCGAAGCTTTTCAGATGTCAGCAATCGTAGTGGCGCGCGCCCGAGTGGTCCCGAGATGCATTGCGCTTGTGATTAAGGGATGCTAGGACTGACGTCGGCCGCCCTCGCATCGTGCATGAGCGCGGAGGGGAACTGGGCCCATGAACCCTTTGCGCTTAGGATTTAGACCGGCGGGCTGACCTCTCTGATTAGTCTTAGGTGGGGCTGCGATGTGTCGATTTTCCGAGGCCGGGCAGGACCCAGAAAAGTATGTCCTGCCAGAGTGTTATCGAGCGTGACGGGACATGTGGTGCACCCCTGCAGGGATGAAAATTAACTATTCGGATAGCCGTGTCCACGGTTACAGGATGACTTGGAGTTGTGCCCCGATCTTATACAAACTACAATTGTTACTTAACTGGATTTAGTTTGCCTCGGGATTGCTTCCTCGCAGGGAGTCGAGGGAGGATCTTTAGGCGTGACCTCACTTTAATATTGCTGCAACAATATGACTATTATTGTGTTACCCATGTTCTACTCTCGTCTATTGCTGCAAGACCCTGAAGATGCTAGTCTTTGATAGGACTAGGCCTTCTCTCTCTATTCTCGCATTGTTGTAGTCACTCCACATATAACACCCCCTTCTTTGATAATGATGCATAATTAGAACAGTTCTGATGTAAGACTTGCGAGTACTTTGGATGAGTACTCACCGCTGCTTTGCTCCCAACTTGTCCCCTTGATCCATTTGCTGCGACCAGATGATGGAGCCCAGGAGATGGAGGTCCCCACCGACGACGACTGCTACCCCGACGGTGCCTACTACTACATGGAGGCCGCTGATGATCAGGAGTAGTTAGGAGGTTCCTAGGCAGGAGGCCTCGCCTCGTTCGATCGTTGTATCTTTTGTGCTAGCCTTCTCTAAGGCACCCCTTGTTTTATGTCTGTACTCAGATATTTGTTGCTTCCGCTGACTCGTGTGTTTATCGAGCTTTCGTATTCTAGCCCTCGAGGCCACTGGCTTGTAATATGAAGCTGATGTTATTTTATTTGTGTCTAGAGTTGTGTTGTGATATCTTCCCGTGAGTCCTTGGGTTTGATCGTACGCATTTGCGTGTATGTTTAGCGTACGGTTATATCGAGGGCGTCACATACACCTCCCACAAATTAATAACCACAGGTCATCCGCTTGAGGGAAATTTGTTGTTGTCCTACAAAAGTTTGCACTTGGACGCCCAACAACGTCTACAAGAATAAATGTAGACATCAAGCTCCACTTTGGTGCCATTGTGAGGGATGTGACTGCTTGAAGGTATATCTTTAGATCTTCCAATTAAATCTTTTAGCTTCTTGTTTTTCACTAGTTTGCTTTTATAACCACAATCTAAAAAAAATTGGTTGCCTCAATTGCTTTGCCTTTTTAATGACTTTCGTAAAAAATGATGGTTCAGAAAATATTACTCAATTGTTAGCGGAAGAATAATAAACATGCTTAATGGGAATTTCGTGAATGACAAGCATGGTAGTAATATTGTTAGTATCGATTCTTTGAATATCCATGATGCCAATGATATGCAAAGTCACAAGCTTGGGGATACTATGCTTGATGAAGATGATATTTTTAGTCCCTCAAGTTTGGATGAGAAAATTTATAATGATGAAAGCATGCCTCCTATTTGTGATGATTATATTAATGAAAGTTGGTTTGGAAGAGTGTCAACTCTAGGTACTAATGATCCCACTATTTTGGAGGGTGTTGAATCTTCTTGTAGTAATGATGAAACTGGATTTGGAGAGGTCATGAATTTATTTTGTGATGAGTCCACTATTTTGGAAGAGGTTCCAATTGATTATGACAACAAAGTTGCCATATATGATGATTATGGTGATGACATGTATGCTATAAAGATTAATAATAACCTTGAAACTTGTCATCATGATTTTAATGATCAATTGGATTATGCCAATCAAGTATCACATGATATTTATTTTGTTAAGTTTGATCCCACCTCTATTATGAAGGAGAAAAAAAATGCTTATGTGGATAGTGATATATTTTCTATGCTGGTGGATCATGAAAAAAATGCTTTACATGATAGTTATATTGTTGAATTTCTTCATGATTCTACTGAAAATTATTATGAGGGAGGAACATATGCCTGTAGGAATTGCAATGATATCAAGTTTCCTCCCTATGTGTTCAAAATTTTAAAGTCATACATGTTTTTCCTTCCTATGCAAGTTGATTATTTCTCCCATAAATTGTTTGCTCACAAAATTCCTACGCATAAGAAGTGGGTGAGACTTAAATGTGCTTTCAATGTGATTCATGATGTTCTTTTGCATGTTTCAATTACTATTCTTATGTGAGTATCATTGAAATCATCATGCCTAGATAAAAGGCACTAAAGAAAATCACTTGTTGGGAGACAATCCAACACTTACTTTTTCTTGGGTGTTCACATGATTAATCTACTGTATTAATCATGTTTTGTGTCCTTTATTCCAATAAGTTGCCAAGTAAATCCTTTGGGATAGTGTGGATACTTGCTAGTTTGATTCTGTGCAAAAAGAAAAACTTTTACATCCAGTGTATAATTTCTCCGATTTTACTAGATCATCAAGAACTCTGAAAATATTACAGAGTTTTGATATGCAAATTCACTATGTTGTCCTAAGTTTTCAGCATTTGTAGAGTAATGGAAGTATGGTGTTCATCCAGATCTTCACAGAGTGTTCTAACTTTTACGGATTCTGTTTTGCATGCATAGTTTGCTTGTTTTAGTGTTTTCATATCTTATATTGAGTGATATAATATATGGGAATGATAGAATATAGTAGGTATATGTGATAACGATTATGAATCTTGTCTTGACAATACCTAAGTGAATGATCTATCTTTATTACACTAACCCATCTCACGAAGTTCCGTTAAGTTTTGTGTGATTGAAGTTTTCAGGTTTTGGGCGAGATATCAATACGAGGAGAATAAGATGCGGTAATAACCTAAGCTTGGGGATTCCCAAGGCACCCCAAGCTAATATCCAAGGAAGACTCAACCATCTAAGCTTGGGCATTCCCCGGAAGGCATCCCCTCTTTCGTTTTCTACATTATCGGTATATCCTACTTGTAGCTATATTTTTATTGTTCACATGATATGTGTTTTCCTTCAATCATAATTTTATTTTGTTACTATTTTTTGTTATTTATAATCTTATTTTCAATAAAAACTTCCAAGAATTGCCTTTAGAATGCTTGAATTGTATTCGTGATGTGTGTTGTACAAAACAAATTTTTTTGATGTAGTATTTGAATTACAGATTTCACTAGAACGTGGAAAGTCTTTTAAATTTGTCCAAAGTACGGTCATACAAATTATTTATCATGTATTAATTTTTCATAATTTTTAGAGGTACATAAATAAACTTTTTAAATAGATTTCTACACAGTGTTCTATTTGGACACATTGATGTCATAGTTTTGTTATCTCCCTATCCTAGAGTTTTCATGGGTTATATTGACAGATATAAATTGTGGAAATGATAGTATACATTACCTAATGTTTGAAAATTATTTTCAACTCGTCTTATCAGTATATGAAGGGTTGATGTATTCTTATGTGTATAACCTATCTCATGAGTTCTTTTCAAGTTTTTTGTGGATGAAGTTTTTGTGACTTAGATGAAACCGGGATATGAGAGGATTGAATTGGATACAAAATCTCAAACTTTGGGATGCCCAAGGAACCCCAATTAAATATTACAAGAATTCTCAATCATCTAAGCTTGGGGATGTTACGCATCCCACCTCTCTCCATCGACAAATATCGGTTAGCCTATGTTGAGCCTAAGTTTTTATTCATTCACATGACATGTGCTATTATTGGAGTTTATTTTTGTTTTTTTGTTTTTTGAATAGAATACTCAGATCTTAAAATCTTTATTGAGAGAGTCTCCTCACATCTACTTAATTGTTTGACTACTCATTGATCTTCACCTATACCTTTTGAGAGTAGTTTGATATTTACACTTGTGCTTCACTTATATACTAAAGAGTAAATTGTCAATGAATTGAATATCATAAATCAGAAATTATCAATGTGCTATATTCTTAGTATTAGTTTTGCATTTGGTTTAGAAAGTAAAATCTATTGAAGTTTGACTATGATGATATTGGTCATACAAGCAATTCATGGATGATTAGTGTTAGAAAGAGAACTTGCACATACAAATATATTAACTTGGACATCTTCTAAGATTGTGAATACCCATTAATTATTTTTCAACTTTGATCAAGTAATTGAAAATGGACTAGGAAGACAACGTAATGGTTATGTTTGGTTATATTTTTATAGAAGTTATATTGTTATGGATCCTCCAACATGTGGTGCTTGTTTAGAACCATATGCTAGTCAAACTTTATACTAAGTAGAGATACTACTTGTGCATCCAAATCCTTGAGCCAAGTTTCTTCCATGTAAGTCCATCATACCTACCTATATATAGCATTTCACCGCCATTCCAAGTAAATTTGGGGATTCCCAAGGCAGCCCAAGTAAATATTTCAAGAAGTCTCAAGCATCTAAGCTTCGGGATGCTATGCATCCCACCTCTCTTTGTTAACAAATATCGGTTAGCCTGTGTTGATCCTAAGTTTTTATTTATCCACATGATATGCGCTATTCTTGGAATGTATTTTTGTTTTCTTTGTTGTTCGAATAAAATACTCAGAAAACCTTTATTGAGAGAGAGTCCTCACATAGCTACTTAATTGTTTGACTACTCATTGATCTTCATGTATATCTTTTGAGAGTAGTTTGATGTTTATTCTTGTGCTTCACTTATACCCTAAGAGTAAATTGTGAATGAATGAAATATCATAAATATAAAATTATCAATGTGCTTTATGCTTAGTAGTAGCTTCACATCTGGTTTATAAAGTAAAATCTATTGAAGTTTGTCAATCATTAAATTGGTCGTACAAGCAATTCATGAATGACTAGTATAAGAAAGAGAACTTTCACATAAAAATATATTATCTTGGATATGTTTTATGATTGTGAATCCCCATTAATAATTTTCAAAGTTGATCAAATAGTTGAAGTTGGACAAGGAAGACAACGTAATGGTAATGTTTGGGTATATTTGCCTAGAAGTCATATTGTTATGGATCCTCCAACGTGTGGTGCTTGTTCAGAACCTTTTGCTAGCCAAAACATTGTACTAAGTAGGGATACTGCTTGTGCATCCAAATCCTTGAGCCAAGTTTCTTCCATGAGAGTCCACCGTACCTACTCTATATATGGCATTTCACCACCATTCCAAGTAAATTTGCATGTGCCACCTCTAAAATCTTCAAATAAACTTCCGTTCTGTGTGCCGTACCGCTCATGGAGCAATCAAGCCGATCAATACCTTCCATGCTAAGCAGGTTAATCCCATGATGAGTGTTTATTCACTTGTCAATTGCACGAGAAAGGCTAGTAAAAAGGATTCTCGGACCTGCATAATACAAAAACTAAGAAATAAGAACTCACCCTAGAAAGTTGATTGTGTGTAGGGCACCCGTGGATACGGCTAGCCATGGAAAGTGTTTGGATGGTTGAGGGGAGTAAAATTTTAATTCTGTTTGGGAACCGCCAGTATTGTGATTAGCACGGAAGATGTTGAAATCCTTTGTTGTAACATTGACACGAAAGAAACACCACCCAAAATATATTCATCTATATTTAAAAACAATGAGCTCTCGCACCTCTACTGTTAGGGCATATTTCTCCTAAGTGGTTTTAGTGATTGATGACAATTGTTGTACGGACTAATCTTGTGTCCTGAGCATTTTAGAATATTCTCATTTAGGCACAAGGTGACTTGACGCCCCTCGGAGGATCTCGAAGACGGATTTTGTTCTTCATTTCTCTTCTTAGTTTGAATCATAGGAAAGTCTTCATACCAAGAGGAGGTCCGCGTCGGAAAGGTTTGGGTGGAATCTTCACTCACACACCTCATGCACCCACCCATATTTGAGTGTGAAAAGGGTAAGCGGTAGTACCGTGCTGAGAGCGGTAGTACCGCTCTCAGAGTGGTAGAAATTTTTACTACCGCTCCAGGAGCGGTACTACCGTCCCAGTTGCGGTAGTAAACTTTTACTACCGCTCCAGGGGCGGTACTACCGCCCGAAGAAGGGTAGTAGTTTTTTACTACCGCTCCAAGGGCGGTAATACCGCCCTTAGTGCGGTAGTATTACTTTACTACCACACCGACGGACCTTTTCTCCCATACTTTCCTATGGAGGAGGTGGCGCGGTAGTACCCCTAGGTACTACCGTGGTTGGTAAGAAGCTGAGCGGTAGTACCGCTCCCTGGAGCGGTAGTACCGCTCGTGCATTTATGTGTCAGGTGGGTAACGGTTGGATCTGCCCCACCCACTATATAAATGCATCTCCTTCTTCCTTGAGCTTACCTTTGACCTCTCTAAGCTCCATTGTTGCTCCACAAGCTCATTTTAGCCCGATCTCTCTCCCTAGCCAATCAACCTTGTTGATTTTCTAGGGATTGCTTGAGAAGGCCTTGATCCACACTTCCACCAAAGGATATTTGATTCCCCCTACTAATCCCTTGCGGATCTTGTTACTCTTGCGTGGTTGAGCACCCTAGACGGTTGAGGTCACCTCGGAGCCACATTCCATTGTGGTGAAGCTCCGTGGTCTTGTTGGGAGCCTCCAAGCTTTGTGTGGAGATTGCCCCAACCTTGTTTGTAAAGGTTCGGTCGCCGCCTTCAAGAGCACCTATAGTGGAATCATGGTACCTTGCATTGTGCGAGGGCGTGAGGAGAATACGATGGCCCTAGTGGCTTATTGGGGAGCATTGTGCCTCCACACTGCTCCAACGGAGACGTACTTCCTATCAAAGGGAAGGAACTTCGGTAACACATCCTCGTCTTCATCGGTTCCACTTGTGGTTATCTCTTACATTTACTTTGTATATGTTGGTGTTGTAGAGTATCTCCTACGTGCTTCGTTACTCGTTACTAAGTAGCATCATATAGGTTGTTCTCCTAGTGCCATCTTAGTGTACCTTTATGATTGCTACTCCATATTTATTTAGAAAAGCTAAAAATTGGTAGTTGCCAATTCACCCCCCTCTAGTCAACCATATCGATCCTTTCAATTGGTATCAGAGCCTCGTCTCTTTATTAAGGGTTTCACCACCCGAAGAGTATGGAAGGCGAAGAGGGAGGTCCCCATGGGCAACCCGAGGCCATGGACTTGACTTCGGTCACAAGGGACGACTTGAATACGGCTATGGCCGCCCTCAAGACATCCTTGACGAACGAAGTCAAGACCATGCTTAAAGTGTTAATTGAGGGATTTAAAAGTCCACCCAAACCGGCGTTAGTGGTTAAACCCACCATCACCGATTCGAAGGCCAATTCCTCTAAGGAAGCGCTTAAAGGTATGCGACCTTCCTCATCTCACGAAAAGGATGGGACTGGAACCTATGCCTCAGTTCCACCTCCCATGGTCTATGGAGGACCCGTTCCCACACCGCGTCTTAATCCTGTTGGTCCTCCTCCTAAGCTTGTTAAGGGTGATTTTGTCTAACTGGGTGTTTTCTATTAAGTCTCATTTGCATCATAGCTCAATAAACTTGTGGAGAATCATCGAGCAAGGCTTCTATCCTCATGACCCAAGCAACCTCACTCCAAGAGAAGAAGCGGACAATCAATATAATCACTCCGCATTGTTCATCTTACAATCTGCAGTACCGCCTGAAGATCTTCCTCACTTGCGCCCCTTCTCTCTGGCCAAGGACTCTTGGGAGCACATTATGGTGCAATACAAGGGAAGCTCTAGTATTCAATGGTCAAACTATGAAGTGATACTTGATCAGGCTAATGAGTTTGTAATGAAGGAAGATGAGGACCCTCGTGATCTCTATCAGAGGGTGACTTCTATTGCTGTTGCTCTCAAGGATCATGGGAGCAAGGGTGTGGATGACACATGGGTCAAGCGCAAGTTTCTTAAGGCCATCATGCCTTTCAACAAAGCCATGTCATCAGTCATTCGGCAACGACCAGATTTTCACTCATTGTCTTCGAGTGAGGTCTTGGATGAATTCATCGCAATGTCAATCATGAATGAGACCGCTGACAATGCACTTGCTCGAGTTCGATCAAACACAGCTTCACCTAACCTTGCTTTAAAGGAAAAGGCTGCTTATGAAGAAGAAGAGGAGGATGAAGAAGAAGAGAGCTGCCCTGAAGACACTAAGTATGCTTATCACGAGCACATGGCTCTTGCGTCTAGGAAATTTTGGGGCAACAAGAGGAACTCAAGACCCAACTTCACCAAGAACAACTCAAGTGGGTTCGAACCCAAGCAACGAGTGAGGACATGCTATAACTGTGGTAATGTGAGCCACTTCGTGGCGGAATGTCCTTATGAGAAGAGGGAAGAGAATGGAGGAAAGCTCATTCGCAAGGACAAAACAAAGCCATTCCCAAGCAAGAACAACTTTGTCAAGAAACCCCATCCAAAGGGTATGGTGGCACTTGAAGAGTACCCCTCCGATGATGATGATGATGATGATATGGTGGCAAATGCGACTATCTCCATTGCCACTCCTTCTTCCAAGAAGGTGTCCCTCTTCAACGCTCCCAACGATAATCACATCGCCAATTGCCTCATGGCGAAAGGTACCACTCAGGTAACACCCAACATTAAGACCAACATCACTAGTGCTCCCTCATTGTTGAACAGTGTTGATGATAGTGATGTTGCAGAACTTAATGAGCATGATCTTGACAAATTTCTGTGTACTATCAAAGGAGAAACCAAGAGGCACTTTGTTGCCCTTTTGGAACAATTGGGTGAGGCTAATGACCTCATCGAGTCTCATGAGGAGACCATCTCTGAGATGCAAGGTCATAGTCGTGACTATGCCGATGAGATTGCTGAACTTTCTATTGCTCTAGAAACAGAGCGCACTCTTCGTTTGACTCCTGAGGAGTCATACAACGATGACTGCGCTAAATTGCAAAATAAACTAGATCATGCTACTGTTCTTACTCGTATGCTTAAGTCTGAAAAGGATGCTCTTGGGATTGACCATGACAGACTCAAAATGGAGTTTGACACACTTGACAAGGATCACAAGACCTTGAAAGGTAGTCATTTCTCCCTGAAAGAGTCTCATGATCAACTTCAAGCAAAGCTTACCAAGGAAATCTCTACTTGTCCTCCTTTTGTTTTAATTGATAATGCTTGTACAACTAACCCTTGTTGTGAGCATGTACATCTAGTGGAGGAAACTGCCGAGTTGAAGGCTAAACTTGAGAAAGGCCTTGTGTGATGCATCCAAGGTAAGAAGAGCCTGAACGACCTTTTGAGCAATCAAAAGCTTGTGGTAGGAAAGGAGGGACTTGGACTTACATCTAAGTCTAAGAGAAAAAGAAAGAACAGGAACAACAGATCCCCCACCCTCATGGACATCTTTGTCAAAGAGGGCGAAGGGACTCAGGAGGTGAACAGGAGCAAGGTGGAAAATGGGAGCATCAAGAAGGGCAAAACCAGTCCTACCAACACGGCCGGCAAACTAAATCCTTCCTATGTTTTATGTCGTGCTGGTGATGGGCATGTTTATGCCAGATTTATTGGTTCTTACTATGAGTACATTGAATGTGCTATTTGGGTTCCTAAGACCCTTGTCTCTAAGGTTAAAGGACCCATTCAAAAATGGGTACCTAAAACCAAGCCTTGATCCTTTGCGGGAGTTTTCTTCCGGAGGGGTGTCATGGTTGCTCGATAGTGGACAACAAATCATATGACGGAAGCAAGGACTTAGTGGTGGATGTGCATCCTTCCCCATCTATGCCCACCCATGTCCAATTCGCCGATGCATCCTTGTCAAAGGTATTGGGATTTGGTAAGGTGGTCATCTCTCAAGAGTTATCTATTGAGAAGGTTATGCTTGTTGAGTCCCTTGCTTATAATTTACTTTCAGTTCGTCAACTTGGAATCATGGGTTTCTCCACATTCTTTAATATTGATACTGTTGTCCTTTTGTGGAGCAAGACTCTTAAAGTAGCCTATGTTGGACATGTCGAAAATGGTCTCTATGTGGTGAACTTTTCAAAGCGACCCACTAAGACAGCGACATGTCTAATGGCTAAAGTTGATGTGGGCTGGCTTTGGCATCGCCGACTAGCCCATGTCAATATGAGATCGTTGCAAAGTCTCCTTAAAGGGGTCCATATTCGTGGACTAACAAATGTGAGTTTTGCCAAAGAACGTGATTGCAGTGCCTGTATTGAAGGAAAAATCCATGAGACTGCTCATTGTCCAACGACCCTCATTTACACTAAGTGACCGTTGGAGCTCCTTCATATGGATCTCTTCGGTCCTCCATCATTTGATAGTCTTGGGGGCAGAAAGTACTACTTGGTGATTGTTGATGATTACTCAAGATACACTTGGGTATATTTCTTCAAGAGGAAGAGTGAGACTCAAGAGACTGTTATCAACTTTGCTAATGATGCTCAACATCAACATGAAGCAAAGATTTTGATGATCAGAAGTGACAACGGCACCGAGTTCAAGAACTACACCTTGCATGAGTTTCTAGGTGATGAGGGAATAAAACATCAATATTCGGCACCATATACCCGTCAACAAAATGGTGTGGCGGAAAGGAAGAATCGGACACTGATAGAAGCTGCAAGAACTATGATGGCAGATTACAAATCTCCATATAACTTTTGGGCCGAAGCCATCAACACAGCATGTCATGCGTCAAATCGGCTCTATATCCGCAAAGGCTTGAACAAGACCCCATATGAGATTCTCACCGGAAACAAACCCAATCTCAAGTACTTCCGGGTATTCGGGTGGAAGTGTTTCCTTCTCAAGAAAGGTGCACGTTTAGCTAAATTTGATTCTAGAGCACATGAGGGCATCTTTGTTGGTTATGCTACAAACTCTCATGCTTACCGTGTCCTCAACAAGTCCACCGGACTCATTGGTGAGACGTGTAACGTGGAGTTTGATGAAAATAATGGCTCCCAAGTGGAGCAAAGTGGTATATATGATGTAGGTGATGAAATTCCTCCCCAAGCCATAAGAAGAATGGGGATTGGTCAAATACTCCCCATTGAGGAACCCCTTGTGGCCGAAGGAGAAGGACAATGCTCTACTCAAGTGGAGCCATCATCCTCACAAGTCCCACACGCTTCCGATGAACAAAGAGAAGACCCTCAACAAGTTGAACAAACTCAAGATCACGACCAAGTGCCTAAAGATGGTGATGTGCCCCATGAAGTACAAGCACTCACCCAAGGTTCCGAACCGGCTCAAGATCAAGATCAAGCACAACCACATGATCCGGACCAAATAGAAGCACAAGATCAAGATCAAGAGCAACCACAAGAACAAGGACAAACTAGTGAACCTGCTCAAGACGAAGATCAAGTTGATCAGGATGCTGTCTCACAATTCCCTTCTGCGGCGCCTAAACGGGGTACTGGTGCCAAGGGAAGATCAAAACTCAAGGGCACACAAAGCAATCAAGTCGATGTTCCCCAGTTATCCAATGAAGAACTCTTGGAGCATCGCACAGCCAAGATTGCGAACAAGCTGAGAGTCAAGTCACATCTTATGAAGAATGTACTTGGTAGTTTGAAAAAGGGAGTATCCACTCGTCAACAAATTTGGAATTATTGTGAGCATCACGCATTTGTGTCATATTGTGAACCTCAACAGGTAAAGGAAGCGCTCGATGATGAGGATTGGCTTATGGCCATGCATGATGAACTCAACAATTTCGAGCGCAATCAAGTCTGGGATTTAGTGCCAAGGCCAACGGAGGAACATAATATCATTGGGACCAAATGGATCTTCAAAAACAAGCAAGATGCCAATGGGACTGTGATTCGAAACAAGGCAAGATTGGTGGCTCAAGGCTATTCCCATGTCGAGGGTATCTACTACGGTGAAACCTTTGCCCCTGTTGGTCGTTTAGAATCTATTCGCATGATGCTTGCATTTGCTTCTCATCATAATTTCAAATTACAACAAATGGATGTGAAAAGTGCTTTTCTTAATGGTCCTTTAAATGAGTTGGTGTATGTCAAACAACCCCCGGGGTTTCAACATCCCAAGCTCCCCAATCATGTGTACAAACTTAATATGGAACTCTATGGCCTTAAACAAGCCCCACGTGCATGGTATGAGTATCTTACTGAGTTATTACAAGATCGTGGGTTTGAAATTGGGAAGATTGATCCCACTCTTTTTACTAAGAGGGTCAAAGGGGATTTGTTCATATGCAAACTATATGTTGATGAGATCATCTTTGGTTCTCCCAACGAATCTTTCAATGAAGAATTTGCTGCACTGATGACCGAGATATTTGAGATGTCGATGATGGGTGAGTTGAAGTTCTTCCTCGGGTTTGAGATCAAACAAGGCTTAGAAGGGACTTTCATTAAACAATCCAAGTACACTCAAGACATGATCAAAAGTTTTGAGCTAGAGGATGTCAAGCCGGTCAAGTTTCCCATGCCAACACGATGTAAGCTTGACAGTGATCCCAATGGTAAAGCAGTGGATCAAAAGGTATATCGCTCCATGATTGGATCCCTCCTTTATCTTTGTGCATCTAGACCTGATATCATGTTGAGTGTAGGTATTTGTGCACGGTTTCAATCCACACTAAAGGAGAGTCATTACATGGCTGTCAAATGAATCTTTCGATATCTGGCCCATACCCAAAACTTTGGTCTATGGTATCCCAAAGGAGAAAACTTTAACCTAGTAGGCTATTCTGACTCAGATTGGGCAGGTGACTGTGTGGACAGGAAGTCAACCTCTGGAGGATGCTAATTCCTTGGTCATTCACTGGTAAGTTGGTCTTCCAAGAAGCAGAACTGTATATCACTATCCTCCACCGAAGCTGAGTATGTAGCAGCTGCAAGTTGTTGTGCCGAGTTACTATGGATGAGGCAAACTTTAAAGGACTATGGTGTCACCTGTGACAAAGTACCTCTCCTATGTGACAATCAAAGTGCTATCAAGATATCTCTCAATCCAGTTCAACACAGCAAGACCAAGCACATTGATATTCGTCATCACTTCATTCGTGAACATATCAAGCTAGGTGATATTGAGATTCACTTCATCAATACTGAGAGCAACTTGCAGATATTTTCACTCAGCCACTAGATGAAGCAAGGTTCCGGGAGTTAAGGCATGAGCTAAATATCATTGATTCAAGTAATGTGGGTTGAAACTAGACAGTCTGCACCTCACTCTACATTACATCTTGCGCTAGATGTAGGCATGGACATAGGGGGAGTGTTGTTCTCTCAATGAACTTTCCCTCCCCCCATTATGCATAAATCGATCAAGTCTTTCACTTTGGCCATCACCAAATGGCACTTGTGCTTCAAAGACGAGATATGGTCATGAACCCAAGGATAATTCTTCGCGGTGTCATACCATTTGTCTCAAACATTGGTGGCCTAGGCCACCGCCCTCTCCCCTGGAGTCTCTGTGTTGTTTCTCTCTCTTCGGTGTGTCCTTCTTGTTTTCGTGTTTTGGTTTCTCTTGGCTTGATCGAGTTTTTTCACCACCTTAGGAGTAGAGGGCTCTTTGTGGGCATTTTTGTGACTTCATGCACGGTACTACCGCCCCCAGCACGGTAGTAAAATTTTACTACCGCTGGGGGAGCGGTACTACCGCTCACCATGCGGTACTACCGCCCCCAGCACGGTACTAATTTTTTACTACCACTGTGGGTGCGTTACTACTGCACGTAGAGCGGTACTACCGCGATGACTGCGGCACTACCGCACCGCCTTGCCCAGGGGACTATTTAAAGGGCCGGCAAGCCGTTCTTTTTCCCGATCTGCCCCGAGTTCTTCTCTGTTTCTCTCTCTCCTCTCCTCAAAAACTGCACTAGGGCATCGCCGGATCTCCCTATCCGGCCATCATCCTCCGATTCCGACTGGTGGGACTCTTCCCCATGCGCCATGGATTCCGGTACTGCCCCTCATCTGCAATTTTATGCTTTGTTCGTTGATTCCTTCTAGGGATAGGGCATATAGACTCATGGCATCGTGATTAGGAGTTCATGGTAGCTTTTTTGGGTAATATGATTCTTTGCTTAGGTGTGTGTGTGCCTAGGCCCGCTTAGGATCCAGATCTATGGTTTTCTATGTCTACTTCACTAGTTTTTCCATGTCAAAATTGATTTGATCTGAGATTAGGCCGTCCCGTGCTTTACTACTGCTCGAGGAGCGGTACTACCACTTGTAGAGCGGTAGTAAAAATTTACTACCGCTTCCGAAGCGGTACTACCGCCCTCTGGGCGGTACTACCGCTCCGAGAGCGGTAGTAAAATTTTACTACCGCTCCACCTGTGGTACTACCGCTCCCCTTTGTGCACACCCACTGATCTATTGTGTTTTATGAGGTTTTGGGTCGCTCTTGTTCATTGCCTTGACTTTTTTCTCCCTTCTTTCGTGTTTTGTGTGCTGTTTTGCGTATCCCAGGTGGTGGTTCCCATCGTTCCAACCCGTCTCGCACTGCTAGCTCCAAGCGACCTTCCTCTGATCCGTCTGAAGGCTCCAACGCCCCCAAGAGCTCGTTCAAGAAGCCTGCTCCAAAGAAGCCCTCCGTCAACTGGAACACTATGCCGCTTGCCGAGTTCCAACACCGTCGCAAGCTCAACCCATATGCCAGCAATAGGGAGGAGTTCCCTGGAGGTGAACAGTTCTGGACTCGCGATCAGTTCTTAATCTATGAAGACGTGCTCAGATCAAAGAAGAACCTCTATGTCCTGGTGCAGTGGATAGATCTTGAACATTTGAGGAAGAACATGACTTATTTTGGGGAGGCCCTTGCTATGGTGGAGCAACTTCAGATTGCAGACCTCATCTCGTTCCACCAGGATTTTGATATTACCATTGTAGCTCACTTCTTCGCTACCGTGCACTTTCACCATGATGACGCCCGCACTATGACTTGGATGACAAATGGCATGCAACTGACTGCTACATGGAAAGACTTCATAGATCTCCTTCAGGTCAGGGATGAGGGCCTCACTATTGTTGTTGGCTTGAGCCCCCATGCAAAGGCCCAAGCCGCTCCCAAGGAGAAGCTGCTGCCGTACCTCTCTGTGAAGCACACCCCCACTGGTCAGGTATCCTATGTGATGAACCCCTTCTGGGATGTGATGCACGGGATCTTTCGCAACACACTGTTTGCCAGGGTTGGCAACAAGGACCAAGTGCACTCCTACATGGTAGACATGCTCCTCTTGTGTCAGAAAGCGAGGAACCGTCAGTGTCAGCCCCTTGATGTTTCTCATATCATGTGGACTGAACTCTACTCTGCAGTCATTAACCGTAAGGTCCCAATCTACGGTCCATACCTCTTCTATTTTATCAAGGCTACCTGGACCAAGCTATTCCCCGGGGCTGAGTTTCTTGCTCCTGATTGGGTCCGCCATGAGCCCATCAAGCTGTGTCAGAAAGACAAATGGGCCAACACCTCCTCTCGTCAGGCTGCCCCCAAGGATTCTGATGACGATCTGCCAGGCGCTGAGGATGGGGCCCCTCCAGCGGCTCCTACACAGGGTGAGGGTTCCCACACAGCTGCGGCCCCGTCTTGGGCCACATGGCTCACTAACAGGATGAAGACCCTGTTCTGTATGCAGACCAAGGGCTAGTACCGCACACATGTTGCTCAGAAGGAGAGTCGCCAGCGCGACAAGTTGATCATGAGGAAGCTTGACATACCCTTCTCCAGCAGTTCTGAGTCTGAGATCACCCCCAAGGCGGCAAGGATGGAGAAGCATCAACTTCCGTGGGCTGCATCTGAGGAGGAGGAGGACACCGAGGATGGCTCTGATGAGGAGTATCGTGATGAGGAGGACACTGACTGATGTTTCTACCACCTGGGTGTTAGGGCTCCTCTCTGCCTTTTTGGTGTTTCGACGCCAAAGGGGGAGAGAGCATAGGATTTGCTCGTTTGTTCTCTAGTTCTTCTGGTCTGTTGGTTTGAGAAAACTTTGTTGCTTTCATTCGCTACTTTTGCTTTATGGTTGCGACTGAGTCGTCAGATCCTATCTTATTGTGAGATATATGTTTTATCTTGCTTATCTTTTGTCTCAGTATTATTAGTATTATTATTTTTGTTTAACCTGTGAGCCATAGTATCTTGTGCCAGTATTCCTTTGCTCACATGCTTTGCCATGCTTCAATATTCTTCATCTCTCGTACGTATGTAGTAAGGATGGCTTAGTCTATATAATCTAGGGGGAGTGTTCTCTCTGTGGTTAGTTGTTGGTATGCACATACCCAGAGGAAACTACCCCCCTCGTGATATCTTTGAAGTTTGCATATGCCTATCTCTATTTCTTTGTGCAAATCCAACATTGTCATCAATCCACCAAAAAGGGGGAGATTGTTAGGGCATATTTCTCCTAAGTGGTTTTAGTGATTGATGACAATAGTTGTACGGACTAATATTGTGTCCTGAGCATTTCAGAATATTGTCCTTTAGGCACAATATGACTCGACGCCCCTCGGAGGATCTCGAAGACGGATTTTGTTCTACATTGCTCTTCTTAGTTTGAGTCATAGGAAAGTCTTCGTACCAAGAGGGGGTCCGCGTCAGAAAGATTTGGGTGGAATCTTCACGCACACACCTCATGCACCCACCCATATTTGAGCCTCAATGGAGCATCATTGTCTTTTTCCTGCCTATGTGAAAAGGGGTAAGTGGTAGTACCGAGCTCAGAGCGGTAGTAAATTTTTACTACCGCTCCACGAGCGGTACTACCATCCCAGGTGCGGTAGTAAACTTTTACTACCGCCCAACGAACGGTAGTAGTTTTTTACTACCGCTCCAAGGGCGGTACTACCGCCCTTAGTGCGGTAGTATTATTTTAATACCGCACCGACGGACCTTTTCTCGCATACTTTCCTACGGAGGAGGTGGCGCGGTAGTACCCCCCGGTACTACCGTAGTTGGTAAGGAGCTGAGCGGTAGTACCGCTCCCTGGAGCGGTAGTACCGCTCTGGGAAGCGGTAGTACCGCTCGAGGAGCGGTAGTACCGCTCGTGCATTTATGTGGAAGGTGGGTAACGGTTGGATCTGCCCCACCCACTATATAAATGCATCTCCTTCTTCCTTGAGCTTACCTTTGACCTCTCTAAGCTCCATTGTTGCTCCATAAGCTCATTTTAGCCCGATCTCTCTCCCTAGCCAATCAACCTTGTTGATTTTCTGGGGATTGCTTGAGAAGGCCTTGATCCACACTTCCACCAAAGGATATTTGATTCCCCCTACTAATCCCTTGCGGATCTTGTTACTCTTGGGTGGTTCAGCACCCTAGACGGTTGAGGTCACCTCGGATCCACATTCCATTGTGGTGAAGCTCCGTGGTCTTGTTGGGAGCCTCCAAGCTTTGTGTGGAGATTGCCCCAACCTTGTTTGTAAAGGTTCGGTCGCCACCTTCAAGAGCACCTATAGTGGAATCACGGTACCTTGCATTGTGCGAGGGCGTGAGGAGAATACGGTGGCCCTAGTGGCTTATTGGGGAGCATTGTGCCTCCACACCGCTCCAACAGAGACGTACTTCCTGTCAAAGGGAAGGAACTTCGGTAACACATCCTCGTCTTCATCGGTTCCACTTGTGGATATCTCTTACCTTTACTTTGTATATGTTGGTGTTGTAGAGTATCTCCTACGTGCTTCGTTACTCGTTACTAAGTAGCACCATATAGGTTGTTCTCCTAGTGCCATTAGTGTACCTTTATGATTGCTACTCCATATTTATTTAGAAAAGCTAAAAATTGGTAGTTGCCTCTTCACCCCCCTCTAGTCAACCATATCGATCCTTTCATCTACAAATCCCCCTTTCCTCTCCAAAGGGACAATCTATTACTTTTATGTTATTTACTTTATGCTATTTACTTTTCATGTTGAGTCAACGTCTTACTCTAACCTTAATCAATCGTTGGCAAGCACCATGTGGTGGGGAAAGATTCAAACATATATATCCGGTCAGATATATTTGATCGTGATTCATTATTGTTGACAATTATCAAGATGTTAAGTACGTTGGGAGGCAAAACATTAAGCATGTATCTTCCTTTGTGTTCGATGGTTGCTATTTGTTCTAAGAATATGCATTGAGTATTGGCAATCATATAAGACTATATTATAATTGAGTATGTGGAGATCTTACTTAGACTTGATTGCATTGAAATTGTTGGATGACTAAGAACATATGTTGTTAAGTTTCAAGAGAATGCATTGTTTGAACCATGACATGTGAATTGATTGCTGCTCTATCATGAAGATTTTTTATTAGAAAAAGTTGTTGGTCATGATGCTAGAAAAGTGGTTGAGATTATCAATGATGGAAACTATTCACTATACTAGCATTCACACTTCATAAATTATTTCTTTTATCATTTACCTACTCGAGGACAAGTAGGAATTAAGCTTCAAGATGTTGATACGTCTCCAACGTATGGATAATTTATGAACTATTCATGCCATATTTGACTATGTCGACAGTACTTTTATATGGTTTTGATGCACTTTATATGATTTATTTAGAACTAACCCGGACTGACATTGCTTTCAGCAGAATTACCATGGTGTTGTTTTTGTAGAAAATATAAGTTCTCGAAATCGCCCAAAACTTTTTTGTATTTTTTCTGGGGAAAATATGAAATACTGATGCGAACATTCACTGTAGGGGATCCACATGTGGGCCACAAGCCAACAGGGCGCGCCCTGTTAGCTTCTAGGGCCCACGTGGCTCCGAATGACGTGATTCCAACGCTGAAAATTACTATAAATCCAAAAAACACGAAAGCTAACCTAGAACTTCTGCTCCACCGCAACAACTCTTTGTTTCAAAGAAGAACCCATCTCGAGCCTTTCTGGTACCCTGTTGGAGTGGGAAATCATCACCGGTGGCGATCTTCATCATCTCGGTGGAGGCCATGACAAGGAGGGAATAGTTCACCCTCCGTGCTGAGGGTATGTACCAGTAGCTATGTGTTTGACCTATCTCTTGTGTTCTTGACATGTCATGATCTTGATGTATTATGGGCTTTGTTCATATAGTCGGATCATATGGTGTTCGTACCATGCTATCTTGATGTGATGAATTGAATCTTTCCCTTTGAAATTTTGTTATGTTGGATTTAATACTAGATTTGAGATCACTTGATGTATGTATTGCATCTGGATACCCGTGGTGGAAATGGGATTTTCTATTGATTTACTCGATACATGTTTTGGTACTCAACTTAGTGATTTTCGAGGTGAAATTGGGTAATCTGTGCATAGGGGTTGATACACGTTCTTGTCCTACTTTCTTCGATAGAAATCTTGGGGTACTCTTTGAAGTTCTTTCTGTTGGATTGAATATGATGATATGAAATTTTTTGGCGCATATTGAATAATTAACCCATAGATACTTCAGGTAACATTGGAGTATCCAGGTGACATTATGGTTAACTGATATGTACCATAGGTGTTATTCTAGAATGAATTCTAGGGTTGTTTGAGACACTTATTGGAAAGGCTCAATAGATTGATCGGAAAGAATAACTTTGAAATGGTTTTGCTCCTTACAATTTTTGGAAGTATGCCCTAGAGGCAATAATAAATGTTATCATTTATCTCCATGTTCGTAATTGTGTTTATATTTCGTGCTGCAACTGCTATGATTCTCGAGTCTACAATAACCACGACGCTCGGGGGACGACTCATATGCACGTGTGGAATAATAAACAAATAAATGTATTCCTAATCTCACCTCTAAGACTAGCTCAAGTGTTGCAAGATGGTTGTGTTTTCCCGATCATGGGCATCACTATGCCAACAACTTTGAGGACACAATGTTAGAAGAACACTTCTGGTCAACCGACCTAAATTTATGTTATGGTATGAGATACATTTTCACAAGTTAAAGGTAAATAACAAAAAGAAAGTTAATGTTTGCATAATACCTTAGACCATGAGAGTATTGAATTTCTTCATGCTTGCTCCATGAACTTTGGGGTTTGTTAAATGCCAGACATAAAAGGCAGGCTATTTCGGCGGCTTGCGGGTTCACGGAAAAGTATGACAAGGAACTTGATAGATCAAAATTTAATTTTCTCCTCCAAAGATGGAGAGATATTCTTTGGGCCCTCTCGGTGTTACGGTATCCATCATCGTCTGGCTAGACTCAATGTGATTGGGTCACATGGATGCGGGGATGTGGCAACGAGAAAAGAGAACAAAACCGTGGAAACTGACATAGTGGACAAGTGGTTGATCCATGGGGATGACGATAAATCTCACCTCAGGTGTTAGTAACATATTGTGAAGCAACAATAATAGCATACGACAACTATAGATTCACTTGAACATTTATTCGTGTGGGTATAGGGGTCAATATGGATGTCCACGGTTCCGTTATTGATCATTGATCAAAAAGTGTTCTAATCATGTCTATACTTCACCAAACCTAGAGGATCACACGCTTACGGGTCATCTGTCTGCTCAATACTAGACATGGAATCTTAGACGAAGAAACTGGAATAGTTTCGAAGACAATGAAAAGTTGTCACAAATAGTGGATGAGGTCATGGTGATGACACATGTACCTTAAAGCAATGGGTGATTTCATAATGATGTCACTCGTACCTTAATGTAGTGGGTGATTTCATGGTGATGACACATGTACCTTAAAGTAGTGGGTGATGTCATAATGATGTCACCCGTACCTTAATTTAGTGGGTGATGTCATGGTAATGACACATGTACCTTAAAGTAGTGGGTGATGTCATAATGATTTCGCCTATACCTTAATGTAGTGGATGATGTCATGGTGACGACACATGTACCTTAAAGTAGTGTGTGATGTCATAATGATGTCACATGTACCTTAAAGTAGTGGGTGATGTTATGGTGATACCACATGTAGCTTAAAGTAGTGAGTGATGTAATAATGATGTCACCGATACATTAAAGTAGTGGGCGATATCATAATGATGTCACATATACCTTAAAGTAGGGGGTGGCATAATGATTTCACTCGTACTTTAAAGTAGTGGGTGATGTCATGGGTCACGTCATGTGGAGGTTGTTTTGGTATTTTTCCTAGCCTCTACCCCTTGCCTCCCACTATAAATAGAGGTGGATAGAATCTCTCCACACCCACTCCATTTCTCACACAAATGCCATGTATGATGTTGCTTTCTTCTCTCCCTCACACGAAATAGTTTTGTAGAGCCAAAAGCCTGTCTAGATTCCGACAGGAACTAGTTCTGGACGGCGAAGCTATGCCAGATAGCTGACACCATATGTGCGCAACCTCGTAGAGAGGTCATAGCTTCGATCTTCTTCCCAAGGGGCTGTTGGAGGGTCCTCCCGAGGGACTATCCGACCGCCTCTCGAAGGGCTGTCTGAAGGACCGCCCGAGGCGCAGACGAGGGAGAACATCCTCGTGATTAGGAGGTTGTAAATCCTAGCTGTGGGGATCTTCACCAATGATCTTCATAGATTCTACTTCCGTTGCACTACGAGTCGGTAATGATCAGATCAAAACCTTGTATGTATCTCCATAGTGTTCCTGGACGTGTTTGTAGTGTGGAATTTTTTTATTTTGTGTCGCATTACCCTTCAGTGGCACCAGAGCCGTGCTATGCGTAGATGCAGGTTATGATCTAGAATACATGAGATGTATGGGTATTGCATAATATAATTTTGTAGTAGATGAGATCTATTGATGGAAATTATTTCTGCTCGTAGCACATGAAATCTATTACCCTATGTTCTTGTTGCTTCCCTTGAATTTGCATAGTCCTGATCTTGACGACATGATAGAATCTTACAAATTTCTAGCAATCCGCAATCCTTACATGCTTCTCATGGGTATGTTGTTCGACACATCAACGAAGTGCTAACTATTCTTTGGGTTCTACCATAGTTAAAGAAAGATGGATATTTCGCAGACTAAAGGGTAGTGCAGATATGATGTGCACGAGGTTATTGCATATGACGAAGTTGAGTATTGCGGTCGAAATTTTTTATCTCGTTTTTCATACGCCCCGAAAGTTAACCTAGCAACTTGAATAATCATACTTGATAATAAACGTTGGTAGTTGTGGTCTAAGTCAAAATCTTAGAAGCCACATAAATTAAAATTTTGCATAAACCGATTAGAAACGTCTAACTTGGTTTCGCAGGATTTCATGTGATGTGGTATAGCATTATTCATATTAATTTGATTATGTATGAAATGACTATGTGATGTAAATTAATTAACATGACGTGTGAGTCATGATTCGACAGGATGGCTGGAGCCATATGATTGTCACTTGAATGACTTGTGTGTCAACCTTATGTAATACACTTATTTTATTATCTATAGAGATGGCAATATTATCTGGTGCATCAACAAGGTGGTGAAATCTTCACGAAGGTGAACACCAACGCAAATGTCGAAGACGAAGAAATTAATGACTTCTCCGTTAGAAAGGGCTATACCATATCATGCTATTATGAATTGCCTGGGATGTTTATCCCTTATGATGCACCCTTCTTGACTGCCCAGTAGCCGCTTTTTATTAGGGCGATCTCTCACTTCAAAATATCAAGTAGTTAGTGTTCTCCCAAGTGTAGCACCATCACAACACCTATCTATTCGGGGTATCAGATGGTTACATGGATATGAACAATTAGAGAAGTGTGAGGCGGGTGAGTTGTGACCTCGCAACAAGATCACTTGGTTATTTTGATGTTCCACAGGATCATCCTGAGGTCGGAACACGCCCATCGAAAGATGAACAAGAGTCACATAGAGGTGTGATTGCCAAGTTGGCCTACCAATTGTAATTCTCGTCACTTGAGATGAATACATCCTTGACGTTGAATTGAAAATTGGGTCTTGCATCACTCACAATAAATTATGAGAGATATTGATTTGAGTGGGAGCACACATTAGAATAAAATTATTTTATTCACTAGTGAAAATTAATTATAAACATAGTCTAAGTGAATTTTGTGCTTGCCATTGTGGACCACATGGATCGCAATACACCCTCCAGCTTAAGCCCGATGTTAGAGAAAAAGAAATTAGCTGCACCTGGAAACAACTATGCAAATTGGGTCTTCACCTTGAGGATTGTCCTCAGGAGTGTCAATAAAGAGTATGTGCTTGACACACCTCTTCTAGTTAAACTGGCAGCAACTGCTCCGGAAGATGATAGAAATGTGTGGGCCACTAAAGATGATGACTGCACTCTAGTACAGTGCCTCATGCTATCTTGTATGAGTGTAGAGCTTCAAAAAAGTTTTGAATATCTTTCCGCCCGTGATATGATCCGGGCTATGGATGGTCTGTACAAGGAAAAATCACGGTCTGAATGTTACGATGTAACAAATACCATGATTCAGTGCAAAATGGCTGACGGAAGTTCAGTTGACGAGCACGTGGTCAAATTGATTGGCTACACTCAATTATTTAAAACCCTGGAATTTCCGATTCCACCAGCTCTTGAAGTGAACATGTTGCTTGCTTCACTCCCCTCATCTTACGACGGTTTTATCATGAACTACAACATGTATAGGATAAACAAGACACCGAACGAGTTGCTCACCATGCTAAAAATTGTAGAAGGAGTAGTGCAAAAAAATCACAAGCATGTGTTTCTTATGAATAAAACCGCCAGTTTCAAAAATAAATGCAAGTCCAAGAAGGACAAGACACCGGTAAAACCAGCTCCCGAACAAAATATAACTGTGGAGATAAGACTAGAACTAAATGCTTCAACTATAAGGGATCCGGACACTGGAAGAGAAACAACAAGAATTACCTGGCAGGTAAGAAGTCTCAAGAGACGTGAAAATGTACAATTGTTATACATGCTATTGTCATTGACACTTTGCTTGCTAACGAAAATATGAAGTCCTGGATATTTGATACCAGATCTATTGCTCACATTTCCAACTCGATACAGGGGCTTCAGAAGGTGCGCAAGCTAGCAAATAATGAAGTCGTGATGCACATCAGGAACGGTGCCGAAATTGCCGCTCAATCCCTCAACATCATGCCTCTATGTCTCCCTTCAGAATTTATCTTAGAACTAAGTAACTGTTATTTGGTTCCCGCATCTTGTAGAAACATTATCTCTGGATCATGTGTGATACACGATCGATATTCCTACAAGTCTAAGAACAATGGTTGTACACTTCATTGTAAGGATATGTTTTATGGATTTTAACCCATCATTGGGGGCCTTTTCATACTGAATCTTGAATGTGGTAATGTTGTCTTTAACATAAATGCTAAACGCCTTAAGAAGGTTGATACCACTACAACTTACTTGTGGCATTGTCGTCTTGACCACATCGGAAAGAAAGGCATGCAAAGACTGCACAAAGATGGAGTTTTACCATATTTTGATTTTGAATCATTTAACAGATTTCAGGCTTGCCTGATGGGGAAAATGGCCAAGATACCGTCATGGGTCATCCTGAATGGGCAACTGAATTATTGGAAATAATACATAGTATTGGATGTGGTCCAATGAGCACAATTGCGTGGGGTGGGTATTTCTACTTCGTGATTTTTCTAACGATTTAAGTAGGTATGGATATATCTATTTGATGAAGCATGAGTCGGAAACCTTTGAAAAGTTCAAGAGTTTCAGAAAGAAGTAGAAAATCATCATAACAAAAGGATTAAGTTTCTATGATCATATGGTGGGGGCGAATATCTTAGTCATGAGTTTAGCCAACATCTGAGTGACCGTGGAATTGTTTCACAACTTATGCACCCCGGAACTCCACAGAGGAACGGGGGTTGGAAAGATGTAAACGAACCCTATTAGACAAGGTAAGGTCGATGATGTCTCTGACCAATCTGCCAATATTTTTTGGGGTTACCCACTACTTACTACCACTTATACATTAAACAGAGCACGGTCTAAATCTATTGAGATGACAACACATGAGATGTTGCATGTGAATATACTTAGTGTGTCACATCTCAAGGTTTGGGGTAGTGAGGCATAGGTAAAAAAATTACAGCCAACCAAACTGGAACCTTGATCAGACAAATGTTACTTTGTAGGTTATCGCAATAACACCATTGGGCATTCCTTCTACCACTAGTAAGAGGGCAAAGTGTTTGTCGCAAAAGTCGGACACTTCCTTGAGAAATTATTTCTTGCTAAATAATTAAGTGGTACGACGGTACAACTTAATGAGATTAGTGAATCTTCGGCGACTATTGATATAGCTAAGGAACTAGAAGAAATTCCGCAAATTATCCCTACAACCGAACCGGAAGTTGTCACATGTGATGCGGAAAATTCAGAAAGGGTTGTAGCTGAACCGTGTAGATCAGGTAGGGCTATCCAGCCGCTTGAGTAGTTTCATAACGAAATATTCATTCCTGAATACGATGAACCTGCGCACTAAAAGGAATCAATGTCACGGACCAACTCAAGTGAATGGCACAAAGCCATGAAATCCGAAATGGAATCCACGTACGAAAATCAAGTTTGGAACTTGGTAGAACTTCGAGAAGGCGTAAAGCCCATTGGTTGTAAATGTATTTTCAAAAGAAAGACAAACGTAGATGGTAACATTACTATCCATAAAGCTAGACTTGTCAGGAAAGGATTCACGCAAGTTGAATGAGTAGACTACGATGCGACTTTCTTGCCTGTAGCTATGCTTAACTTTGTTCGGATACTACTAGCAATTGATGCTTATTTCGATTATGAAATATGGCAGATGGATGTCAAAACAACTTTCATAAATGGAAATCTCAAAGAGGATGTATACATGATATAGCCAGAACGTTTTGTCGAGCCTAAGGATGCTAAAAAGGTGTGCAAGCTTTAGAGGGCCATTTATGGTCAGAAGCAAGCATCAAGGAGTTGGAACATTCGTTTTTATGAAGTAGTCAAAGAGTTCTCTTTCATGAGGAATGACGAAGAATCTTGTGTTTACAAGAAGTTTAGTGGGAGCGCAAAAGCATTTCTTATCTTGTATGTGGGTGACATATTGTTGACTCGAAATGACGTGCATTTTCTTAGCGAAATAAAAGACTCATTAAAGAAAAGTTTCTCAATGAAGGACTTAGGTGAAGCAACATACGTATTGGGCATCAAGATATATAGAGATAGACCAAATTGCCTGATAGCGCTTAGCCAAAGCATGTACATTGACAAGGTGTTTAAAAGGTTCAACATGGAGAACGCCAAGAAGAGCCTACTCCCAATGTCACCTAGCACAGTACTATGCGAGAATCACTATCCTCGGACTCCCGATGAGCGAGTACAAATGAATGATGTTCCATATGCTTCGGCGTTGGTTCTATTATGTATGTCATGCTATGTAGAAGACCATATGTTTCCTATGCGCTAAGTGTTAGCAACAGGTACCAAAGTGATCGAGGATTGGAACACTGGGCCGTAGTAAAAAATATTCTTAATACCTCAGAAGGACCAAGGGTTTACTCCTTGTATACGGAGGCCATGAAGAGATCATTGTAAGTGGTTAAACTGATGCAAGCTTCATGACTAACCCAAATGACTTCAAATCTCAATCAGGATAAGTTTTCATACTTAACGGTGGCACAGTTAACTGGAGAAGTTCCAAAGAAAAGACTATGGCAAATTCTACGACGGAGGAAAAATATGTTGCGGCTTTAGAAGCATCCAAGGAGGCGGTCTGGATCAAGCAGTTTCTTGAAGACCTTGGTCTGGTCCCAAGTGCACTCGACCTAGTGGAGATCTATTGTGATAATAGTGGCGTCGTGGCTCACGCACGGGAGCCAAGTTCTCACCATAATACAAGCCATATTAAATGCAAACTCATTCAACATCATGTCGAAGAAGGCCCAGTGAAACTACGCAAAGTTCACACGAATGTGAATGTGTCGGACCTGATGACAAAGCCTCTACCACGAGTAAAGCATGAGCAGCATCGGATAGCCATGTAACTAGATTATTGACTCTAGTGCAAGAGGGAGTCTATTGGGAATATGCCCTAGAGGTAATAATAAATGTTATTATATATGTCCATGTTCGTAATTATGTCTATATTTTGTGTTATAACAGTTATGGTTCTCAAGTCTACAATAACCACGAGGCTCACAGGAAGACTGATATGCACGCATGGAATAATAAACGGATAAATGTATTCCTAGTCTCGCCTCTCAAACTAGCTCAAGTGTTGCATGATAGTTCTGCTTTCCTGATCAAGGGCATGACTATGCGGGCAACTTTGAGGCCACAATATAAGAAAAACACTTGTGTTGAATCATCCCAAATTGATGTTATGCTATGAGATACATTCGTCACAAGTTAATGGTAAATACACACAAAAAATTAATGTTTGCATAATTCCTTAGACCATAAGAGTATTGAGTTTGTTCATGCTTGCTCCATGAACTTTTGGGTTTGTTAAACATCATCCATAAAAGGGTGGCTATTACAGCGGCTTGCAGGTTCATGGAAAAGTATGACAAGGAACTTGATACTCAAGATTGGAATTTGCTCCTCCGACGATGCAGAGATATTCTTTGGGCCCTCTCGATGTTACAGTATCCATCATCGTCTGACCAGACCCAATGTGATTTGATCACAGCGATGCCAGAATGCGGCATTGAGGAAATAGAACAAACCAGTAATGATGAACTCGCATAGTGGACAAGTGTTTGATCCACGAGGATGCTGATAAATCTCACCATGGGTGTTTCTAATATATGGCGAAGCAACAACAATAGCCTACGACAACTAGAGGTTCACTCGAATATTTATTCGTGTGGGTATATGGGTCAATATGGATGTCCACGGTTCCGTTATTGATCATTGATAGAGAAGTGTTCTCATCTTGTCTACGCTTCACCGAACCTACGCGGTCACACGCTTAAGGTTCATTTATGTGTTGAATACTAGACACGGAATGCGAGAGGAAGAAACCAGAATGGTTTCAACGACAATGAAAAGTTGTCATAAATAGTGCATGATGTCATGGTGATGACACATGTACCTTAAAGTAGTGGGTGATGTCACCGATACCTTAATGTAGTGTGTGATGTCATGGTGATGACACATGTACCTTAAAGTAGTGGGTGATACCATAATGATGTCACACATACCTTGATGTAGTGGATGATGTCATGGTGATGAAACATGTACCTTAACGTAGTGGGTGATATCAAAATGATGTCAGCCGTACCTAATGTAGTGGGTGATGTCATGGTGATGACATATGTACCTTAAAGTAGTGGGTGATGTCATGGTGATGACACATGTACCTTAAAGTAGTGGGTGATGTCATGGTGATGGCAAATGTACCATAAAGTATTGAGTGATGTCATAATGATGTCAGCCATACCTTAAAGTAGTGGGCGATGTCATAATGATGTCACCTATACCTTAAAGTAGTGTGTGATGTCGTAATGATGTCACTCATACATTAAAGTAGTGGCTGATGTCATGGCTGATGTCATGGGGAGGTTGTTTTGGTATTGTCCCCTAGCCCCAACCCCTTGCCTCCCACTATAAATAGAGGTGGAGAGAAGCTCTCCACACTCACTCCATCTCTCACACAAATTCCATGCATGATGTGGCTTTCTTCTGTCCCTTACACGAAATAGTTTCATAGAGCCGAAAGGTTGTTAGGTTCCGGTAGGAACTAGTTCTAGACGGTGAAGTCTTGTCGGATAGCTGACACCGTATATGTGCAAACCTGTACAAAGGTTGTAGGTTTGATCTTCTACCCAAGGGGTTGTTCGAGGGTCCTCCCGAAGGGCTGTCCGAGGGACCATCCGAGGGGCGGATGAGGGAGAACATCCTCCTGGTTGGGAGGTTGTAAAATCCTAGCCGCGGGGATCTGCATCTACCATCTTCATTGAATCTACTCCCGCTACGCTAAGAGTGGGTAATGATCATATCAAAACCTTGTATGCATCTCTGTAGTGTTCCTGGACAAGTTCATAATCTGGAAAATTTATGTTTTCTGTCGTGTTCCCCTTCAACAACAATTTCATTTTATGTTCTCTGCTAGATAGGAACTTCAGAGTGACTCTTTCTTGCATGTTGAAGGATGATAATATGATTCTATTATGTGGATGTCTTTCAATAGGAATTTGTGTTGCACATTATGGAATGGCTTGGGGATGTTACGCATCCCACCTCTCCTCATCAACAACTATCAATTAGCCTATGTTGATCCTAAGTTTTCATTTGTTCACATGATATGTGATATTCTCAGAGTATATTTTTGTTTCCTTTGCTGTTGAATAAATAACAGATCTAAAAATGTTTATTGAGAGAGGTTCCTCACATAGTTACTTAATTGTTTCAGTACTCATTATTCTTTACTTATATCTTTTGAGAGAAGTTTGATGTTTACTCTTTTGCTTCACTTATATACTAAGAGTAAATTGTGAATGAGTTGAATATCATAAATCCTAAAATATCAATGTGCAATATTCTTAGTAGTAGTTTCGCATTTTGTTTAGAAAGTAAAATCTATTGAAGTTTAACAATCACAATATTGGTCATACAAGCAATTCATGAATGATTGGTATAAGAAAGAGAATTTTCACATACAAATATATTATCTTGGACATCTTTTATGATTGTGAATACACATTTATTATTTTCAACCTTGATCAAATTGTTTAAGTTGGACAAGGAATACAACATAATGGTTATGTTTGGATATATTTTCATAGAAGTTATATTGTTATGGATCCTCCAACATGTGGTGCTTGTTTAGAACCTTTTGCTAGCGAAAACTTCCTACTAATTATAGATACTACTTGTGCATTAAATTCTTGAGCCAAGTTTCTTCCATTAGAGTCCACCATACCTACCTATATATGGTATTTCACTTCCATTCCAAGTAAATTTTCATGTGCCACCTGTAGTCTTTTTTCACTTTCCTAGGCGAATCCAAGAAATAAGTCTCGGCGAACTTCGGGGTAACAACTATGAGGACACAATGTTCTTTGTGTAAAAGTCGAGTAAATGATTTTACGTGGAATCATTCATAATGAGATTGTACAAAACAGTATTCTACCTAGACAAAATGACTTCATTCGGATAGTAGGGCACGAGAAGGCAGTCTTTGTCCATGTTGGCAATCTTGAAGTCTGTCAAATACTTCCGCATAGCTTGTTGGCACTCACGGTGATTAGCATTGGTCTCGTTCATGAGGTAAGGGTCCGCTACGACGACATCCTTGTTGTGCTCTCATTTGGCAGTGTAGGAAGCATTGATTGCCCATAGGCGTACTAAGAAAGAACTAAGCTTCATTTGACGGAACATGTTGAAGATGTCTTCGAACGATACATATAATATTTCTGTGCAAAAATCAATGCACAAACCAAGATTTGGTGGCGCCATCACTAAAAAACTAGGCAAAATCCACCTCCAGTAGAGAATGCATACTTTTCCCTACATAGAATTGTGCCATGTAGAATCTTCAATTCTATCTACAGAAGATCGCTGAGCTCCTTGAGAAGGATCGGATCACCTGGGGAATGGTAATTCTTCCATGCAACGATAGGACGAACTTGTTTACTCTTCTGAACCGGCTGGTGCTACTTCTCAAACAACAGTGCCAGAAATTGACATGTTGATGGAGATTGGGCTTGCGTTGGTTTTTCCCTTGAAGAGGAAAGGGTGATCCAGCACAGGAGCAGTAAGTATTTCCCTCAGTTTGAGAACCAAGGTGTCGATCCAGAAGGAGGGTCTCGTCAAGTCCAGAGTACCTGCGCAAACACAAACAAGCTTGCACCTAACGGTTCAAAGGGGTTGTCAATCCCTTCAAGATTGTTTGCAAAGTGAGATTTGAAGGCGGAAAGTGCAATGAAGTAAAAAGTGTAAGGCTGAAAATATGGTGTGGACCCTGGGGGCCATAGTGTTCACTAGAGGATTCTCTCAAAATAGCAAGTATTACAGTGGGTGAACAAATTACTGTCGAGCAATTGATAGAACCACGCAAAGTCATGAGGATATCTAAGGCAATGATCATACATATAGGCATCACGTCCGAGACAAGTAGACCGATACTTTCTGCATCTACTACTATTACTCCACACATCGACCGCAATCCAGCATGCATCTAGTGTATTGAGTTCATGACGAACAGAGTAACGCTTTAAGCAAGATGACATGATGTAGAGGGATAATCTCAAACCAATGATGAAAACCCCATATTTTTACCCTTGATGGCAACAAAATGATGCGTGCCTCGCTACCCCTTCTGTCACTGGGTGAGCTCACCGCACGGTATGAACCCAAAACCTAGCACTTATCCCATTGCAAGAATCATATATCTAGTTGGCCAGACAAAACCCACAACTCAAAGAGAATTACAAGGATATGAAATCATGCATAAGACAGATCAGAAGAAACTCAAATAAGATTCATAGATAATCTGATCATGAATCCACAATTCATCGGATCTCGACAAACACACCGCAAAAGAAGATTACATCGGATAGATCTCCATGAAGATCATGGAGAATTTTGTATTGAAGATCCAAGAGAGAGAATAAGCCATCTAGTTACTAGCTATGGACCCGTAGGTCTATGGTGAACTACTCACGCATAATCGGAGAGGTCATGGTGTTGATGAAGAAGCCTTTCGTGTCCGAATCCCCCCTCCGGCAGGGCACCAGGACGTGCCCCAGATGGGATCTTGCGGAGACAGAAGCTTGCGGTGGCGGAAAAGCGATTGCGACCCTCTCTTAATTTTTTTGGGAATATTTAGGAATATATAGGTGCAATATCTAGGTCAGGGGACCTCCAGGGGGCCACAAGCCTGCATGGCGCCCCCCTAGCCACGGGGTGGGGTCCTGTGGGGCCCCTGGGGCTCTTTTGGCTTGGCTCCCAAGTCCTCCGATCTTCTTCCGTTCTAGAAAAATTCTTTTCGGGGATTTTCTTCCGTTTGGACTCCGTTTCAAATTCTCCTTTGAAAGGGGTCAAAAACATGGAAAAACAGGAACTGGCACTTGGCACTGAGTTAATAAGTTAGTCCCCAAAAATAAATAAAACACATGCAAAACATCCAAAGTTTGACAAGATATTAGCATGAAACCATCAAAAATTATAGATACGTTGGAGATGTATCAAGCATCCCCAAGATTAGCTCATGCTCGTCCTCGAGTAGGGAAGTGATAAAGAATGAATTTTCGATGTGGAATGCTACCTAGGATAGTTGTCCTTTGCAACTTCTTTCACGTGACAAGAATGTTCAGATCCGTACGATTCAAAACAATAGTTTGCTATTGACATGAAAACAGTATTACTTCAAGAAAACTAGCAAAGTAATCATGAACTTTCGAAATAACAAGGCCAAAGAAAGTTATCCCTACAAAATCATATAGTCTCGTTATGCTCCATCATCCTCACACAACTAATGTAAATCATGCACAACCCCGGAATTGGGCAAGTAATTGTTTTCGCACTTTTACTTTCTCAAACTTTTTATAACTATCAAGCAATACATGAGCGCGAGCCATGGATATAGCACTATAGGTGGAATAGAGTGTGGTGGTGGTTGTGAGACAAAAAGGGAGGAGATGGTCACATTGACTCGGCGTATCAATAGGCTATGGAGAATCCCATTAATAGATATCAATGTGAATGAGTAGGGATTGCCATACAAGAGATGCACTAGAGCTATAGGTATATGAAAGCTCAAAAGGGAAACTAGTGGATGTGCATCCAACTTGCTTGCTCACGAAGACCTAGGGCAATTTTGAGGAAGCCTATCATTGGAATATACAAGCCAAGTTATACAGTGAAGATTCCCACTAGAATATGGTAGTGACAAAGCAAGAAGCTCTCAATCATGAAGAACATGGTGCTATAATGAAGCACAAGTGTGGAAAAAGATAGTAGCATTGTCCCTTCTCTCTTTTTCTCTTTTTTTTATTTGGGCTCTTAGGCCTCTTTTTTTTCTCTTTTTTTGGGCTCTTTGGCCTCTTTTTTTATTTCCTCACATGGGACAATGCTCTAAGAATGATGATCATCACACTTTTATTTACTCAAAGCTCGAAAATCACAATGATGATGATTCCATAGGAAATGCCTCCGGCAGTGTACCGGGATGTGCAACGATCTAGTATGATCATGCAATGGCAATATGAGAGTGACGGCACAAGTCATGAGACGGAACGGTGGTTGTTGCATGGCAATATATCTCGGAATGGCTATGAAAATGCTGTAGTAGGTAGGTATGGTGGCTGTTTTGAGGAGGAATTTGGTGGGTTTGTGCACCGGCGAGAATTGCGGGACACTAGAGAGGCTAGCAAAGGTGGAAGGTCAAAGTGCATCTATACCATGGACTCAACATTAGACATAAAGAACTCACATACTTGTTGCGAAAGTTTTTATTAGTAATCGAAACAAAGTGCTAAACGCATACTCCGAGGGGAAGGGTTGGTAGGTGTAAACCATCGTGCGATCCCGACCTCAACACAAAGGATGACAATCAATAGATCAATTATGCTCCGACTTCCTAACATAGCGGTTCACCATACATGCATGCTATGGGAATCACTAACTTCAACACAAGTATTTCTAGATTCACAACACCCTACAAACATAACTCTTAATATTACCGAATCCATGTCTCAAAACTAATTGAGAGGAATCGAAACTTCTCTTTCTACTCAGTGCACATGAAGATGGAGGTTTTTTCTTCCTCTTTGGGTACCTAGCACATGGGACTACTTTCATAGCATAAGCCAAACTACCAAATAATGCACCGCCGTTCTCTAAAGATAGAAGTGAAGCACTTGAGCAAAAGTATCTAGCTCAAAAGATATAAGTGAAGCACATGAGCAAAAGTATCTAGCTCCAAAGATATAAGTGAAGCACATGAGCAAAAGTATCAAGCTCAAAAGATATAAGTGAAGCACAATGAGCATTCTAGAAAAATCACGATGAGTGCATGTCTATCTCTCAAAAATGTGTTCATCTAGGATGATTGTGACACAACAAAAAGAAAAGACTCCTATAATACAAGACTCTCAAAGCAAAACACATATCATGTGGTGAATAAAAATATAGCTCCAAGTAATGTTACCGATGGATAGAAGACGAAAGAGGGGATGCCTTCCCGGGGCATCCCCGAGCTTAAGCTTTTTGGTGTCCTTGAATTTGGCTTGGGGTGCCTTGGGCATCCCTGATGGCAATCTCCAACAAGAGTGCCAGAAAAATGTTGTTTAGCAGATCTCTTGCAATGGTTGGACGAATGCTATTCTCGATTGCTCAACAATTAGCAATTGTCTTGCAATAACCCACCAGCGCGTGGGATCGAGGCAGTTTTCGAGGGTAGAGTATTCAACCCAAATTTGTTGGTGCGCCAATAGGAAGCGAGAGGATACTCTCAAGTATTAGCAGTTGAATGTGTCAGATTCAACCACACCTGAAAGATTAATATCTGCAAGCAAAGTATCAACAGCAAAGTAGTATGATAACAACGGTGTCAGAAACAATCTGTTGACGGCAGACTATTCCTAAAGATTGTTTCAATGGCGCCAGAAGTTGCCCATTGACGGAAATTATCTTTTCCCGTCAACGACCAGCGAACCAGAATTATAGCAGGTAGCAACAGTGTAACGAGTAGCGGCAGTAGTGACAGCAGCAGAGCAAGTAGCAACAGTAGTGACAGCAACAGAGCAAGTAGCAACAGTAGCAATTAACAGCAGAGCAAGTAACAACAGCAGCAACAGTAGTAAGAGCAATAGAGCAAAACAAGTAACAACAGTAGTGGGACAACCTCGTAGGCAATGGGTCGGTGATTTGTTTGGATGATATTCATCATGCAACAGTTATAACACGAAGAGATATGTAACTAGCTCCCGTTCGTCAATGTGATGTAGGCATGCATTCTGTGTGTCGTCATACGTGCTTAGGGAAAAAACTTATATGACATCTATTGTCCATCCATCCCGTGGGAGCGGGGTCCAAAAGGAAACTACGGGATATTAAGGTTCTCCTTTTAATAAAGAACCGGACCAACACATTAGCACTTGGTGAACACATGAACTCCTCAAACTATGGTCATCACCGGGAGTGGTTCCGGTTATTGTCACTACGGGGTTGTCGGGTCATAACACATAGTAGGTAACTACAACTTGCAACATTAGATCTAAAACACACATATATTGGTGACAACATAATAATTTCAGATCTGAAATCATGGCACTCGGGCCCTAGTGACAAGCATTAAGCATGGAAAAGTAGTAGCAACATCAATCTCAGAACATAGTGGATACTAGGGATCAATCCCCGTCAAAACTAACTCAAATACATGATAGATCTCATCCTACTCATCACTGCCCAGCGAGCCTACAAATAGATTACTCATGAACGATGAAGAGCTTCATGGAATTGGAGAGGGAAGAAGGTTGATGATGACGATGGCGACGATTTCCCCTCTCCGGAGCCCAAAACGGACTCCAGATCTGCCCTCTAGATGAAGAACGGGATGTGGCGGCGCCTCCGTATCGCAAATGCGACGAAATCTTCTCTCTTTATTTTTTTCTGGGCGAAAGTGAATTTATAGAGCTGAGTTTGGGGGCGGCAGAGCCATGTGGGCCCCACAAGCTTGCTAGCCGCCACCAGGGGGTGGCGGCTACAGGGCTTGTGGCCCACTGGCCCATCCCCTCCGGTGGATCTTTGTGCAGGTATTTTTCATATTTTCCAGAAATATTCTCCGTAAATTTTCAGGATGTTCTGAGAACTTTCATTTCTGCACAAAAAAACACCAAGGCAATTCTGCTGAAAACAGCGTCAGTCCAGGTTAGTTCCATTCAAATCTTGGAAATTAGAGTCCAAAACAAGGGCAAAAGTGTTTGGAAAAGTAGATACGATGGAGACGTATCAATCCCCAAGCTCGAGCTCTTTCCACTCCTTATCTCTTTGTCCATGAGAACGTCACCGAAAACTTGAAAACTTCCCAACACAAAACTTAAACAGAAACTTGTGATAACATTAGTACAAGAAAACAAACTACCACTTCTTTTGGTACTGTAGAAAACTTGAATTCTATCTATATTGATGATGGGCTACTGTATTCTCACTTTCCCATGGCTAGTACCCCCCGATACTAACCATAGTTTCATCAAACCAAGCAACCAACCCAACAAAAACAGAATCTGTCAAAAACAGACCAGTCTGTAGCAATCTGTATACTTCGTATACTTCTGGTACCTCAAAAAATCTGAAACATTACGACGGCCTCGGAAAAAGGTATATCAATTAGTAGCAGAAAGAATCAACTGAAAAGCTCTTTCTGAATAAAATGAAAAATCATCTCATGAGCGAAAAGTTTTTGTCTTTTTCCAGCAGGATCAAACAACCATTACCAAGAATAGTCATAAAGGCTTTGCTTGGCTCAAACACAAAAAGAAACACAAAAAACACAATCACAACAGAATTATGAAAGTGTGGACGCAGCAAAACAGAAAGAAAAAGATAAATTCATTGGGTTGCCTCCCAACAAGCGCTATTGTTTAACGCCCTTAGCTAGGCATAAGGTGATAGAATCTAAGTCTAACATTCCTATCCATAGGCATTTTAAAGGAAAACAAATTAGCAAGACAACCAATAGTTACCAAATGCAAGGAAGAAGAAAGAGACAATAGCAATCTCAACATAACGAGAGGTAATTTTGTAACATGAAAGTTTCTACCACAATATTTTCCTCTCTAATAGCAATTATATGTGGGATCATATTCGAATTCAACAATGTAACTATCACATGGGATATTCTTTTCATGATCCACATGCATGCAAAGTTGACGCTCTTCAAAAATAGTGGGATTATCATCAACTAAAGTCATGAGTTCTCCAAACCCACTTTCAATAATATTGCAAATATCATATTCATCATGAGGCTTGAACTAATTTTCAAGATCATATGAAAAATCATGGCCCCACACATGATCATTGCAACAAGTAGCACACATAGCAAAACTAGCATCCCCAAGCTTAGGGTTTTGCATATTCTTAGCATGATTGTCACTAATAGAATTTATAGTGAAACCATTGCAATCATGCTTTTCATCCAAGGAGCCCTCGTGAATCACTTCATAAATTTCTTCCTCACAATTTTAAGATTCACGCATCTCAAGCAAAACTCCATAGAGAAGTCAAGTGCACTCAACTCACTAGGAATTGGATCAACATAATCGGATCTCTTAAAGAGATTAGCAAGTGGATGAGGATCCATATCACTAGATTTTCAGCAAGAGAATATGCAAGCATATTGAAGGCATATGGCACACAAGCGAACAGAAAGCAAGCGAGAGAAAAGGGCCAACGAAAAAGGAAAACAAAAAAGGCAAGTTGGTGAAGTGGGGGAGAGGAAAACGAGAGGCAACTGGAAACAAAGTAAATGCAAGAGATGCGTTTGCGACACCTACTTGGATGAGTTCTTGACTTGATCTTCCTCCCCGGCAACAGCGCTAGAAATCCTTCTGCTACATCTCAAACAACAGTGCAAGAAATTGACACGTTGATGGAGATTGGGCTTGCGTTGGTTTTTCCCTTGAAGAGGAAAGGGTGATGTAGCACAGGAGCAGTAAGTATTTCCCTCAGTTTGAGAACCAAGGTATCGATCCAGAAGAAGGGTCTCGTAAAGTCCAGAGTACCTACGCAAACACAAACAAGCTTGCACCCAACGCTTCCGAAGGGTTGTCAGTCCCTTCAAGATTGTTTGCAAAGTGATATCTGAAGGCGGATAGTGCAACGAAGTAAAAAGTGTAAGGCTGAAAATATGGTCTGGAGTAGACCGTGGGGGCCATAGTGTTCACTAGAGGCTTGTCTCAAAATAGCAAGTATTACAGTGGGTGAACAAATTACTGTCGAGCAATTGATAGAACCGCGCAAAATCATGACGATATCTAAGGCAATGATCATACATATAGGCATCACGTCCGAGAGAAGTAGACCGATACTTTCTGCATCTACTACTATTACTTCACACATCGACCGCTATCCAGCATGCATCTAGTGTATTGAGTTCATGACGAACAGAGTAACGCTTTATGCAAGATGACATGATGTAGAGGGATAATATCAAAGAAATGATGAAAACCCCATCTTTTTACCCTTGATGGCAACAACATGATGCGTGCCTCGCTACCCCTTCTGTCACTGGGTGAGGTCACCACACGTTATGAACCCAAAACCAAGCACTTCTCCCATTGCAAGAATCATAGATCTAGTTCGCCACACAAAACCCACAACTCGAAGAGAATTACAAGGATATGAAATCATGCATAAGAGAGATCAGAAGAAACTCAAATAAGATTCATAGATAATCTGATCATAAATCCACAATTCATCGGACCTCGACAAACACATCGCAAAAGAAGATTACATCGGATAGATCTCCATGAAGATCATGGAGAACTTTGTATTGAAGATCCAAGAGAGAGAAGAAGCCATCTAGTTACTAGCTATGGACCCGTAGGTCTATGGTGAACTACTCACACATCATCGGAGAGGTCATGGTGTTTATGAAGAAGCCTTCCATGTCCGAATCCCCCCTCCGGCAGGGCACCAGGACGTGCCCCAGATGGCATCTTGCAGAGACAAAAGCTTGCAATGGTGGAAAAGCGATTGCGAACCTCTCTTGATTTTTTTGGGAATATTTGGGAATATATAGGCGCAAGATCTAGGTCAGGGGACCTCCAGGGGGCCCACAAGCCTGCATGCGCCCCCCTGGCCGCGGGGTGGGGGCTTGTGGGGCGCCTGATGCTCTTCTGGCTTGGCTCCCAAGTCCTCCGATCTTCTTGCGTTATAGAAAAAATCATTTCGGGGATTTTCTTCCGTTTGGACTCTGTTTCAAAATCTCCTCTGAAAGGGGTCAAAGGCATGGAAAAAACAGGAACTGGCACTTGGCACTGAGTTAATAAGTTACTCCCCAAAAATAAATAAAAGGCATGCAAAACATCCAAAGTTTGACAAGATATTAGCATGAAACCATCAAAAATTATAGATACGTTGGAGACGTATCAGCTGGCTGGCGACATTGACCTTCGTCTTATTACCTGGTCATTTCCTCTTCTTGTGTGTCGGGTTAGGCTAGATGGATATGATGCCCCCAACTTGAGCATACGCTAATCATACACGCAAATGCGTACAACCAAGATTTGGGACTCACGGGAAGATATCACGACACAACTCTAGACACAATTTAAATTCATACAAGCTCCATATTACAAGCCAGGGGCCTTGAGGGCTCGAATACATAAGCTCTAAAACACATGAGCCAGTGGAAGAAAATAATATCTGAGTACATACATAAGTCAACAAGTGTTTCCTTAAGAAGGCTAGCACAAACATAACATGGATCGAAGAGGCAAGGCCTCCTTCCTGGGAGCCTCCTCACTACTCTTGGTCGTTAGTGGCCTCCATGTAGTAGTAGGATCCGTTGGGGTAGTAGTCGTCACCGGGATCAACCATCTCCTGGGCTCCGTCATTTGGTTGCGGCAATCAAATCAAGAGGAAAAGGGGGACCAAAGCAACGATGAGTACTCATCCAAAGTACTCGCAAGACTGATATCAGAACTATGCTAAGTATGCATTAGTATGAAAGGAATGGGGATATATATTTGGAGTGACTACATAAATGCAAGAATAGAGAGAGAGCCAAGTCCTATCGAATACTAGCATCTTCAGTGTCTTGCAACATTAGAATAGTGTAGATCATTAACACATATGTAATAATTATGTTGCAGCAAATTTATTCAAAACCACCCAGAGATCCTTCCTCGACTCCCTGTGAGAAAGTAATCACAGATCCAGCATTTCAATTTGTTTCACACTTCTAGTTACATTAGATCGGGGTACAACTCCAAGTTGTCATGTTACCGTGTACACGTCTATTCGAATAGTTTAATCATCCCTGTAGGGGTGCACCACATTTACCAACACGCTTGATAACCTCTGGTCAGACGCACTTTCCTCGGTCATCACCGGCCTTGGGACATCAACACGTCGTAGGCCTACCTAGGCTCAACGGAGAGGCCAGTCCGCCAGACTAAGTCCTATGTGTGCAAGGGTCTTGGGCCCATCACCCTTTGCACTCCTGCATGTTGCTGGACGGCCGAGATCAGTCCTGGCACCTCTTATACAAGATTAGTGCTTACGCGGATCAATCGGGTGCGGGCCGGTCCAATGCCGACATCCGAAGAGCTTCGGGTGATACAACGACGCCGAGTACCCATAACTGTCCCCGTGTGAAGGTTAGTGTGTAATAGGTCAATCGACCAACTCCCATCAATTACCCAAACCCATTAATGTTTTGTTAACTACGGTGACGATTAGTGATCCACGATATGTGGTCCCTTCGCCCCGTCTCAAGGATGTGTGGCAAGGGCCAAGAATGCCCGGCCATGCCTCATCACAAGAATGCGGGAATCCACCCGATCCACACATCTCATCATGTCCCAGTAGTAAAGTTAAAGTAACTATGTGTCTATGACATCACAGGAATCCGAGGTATCACCCTCGACGGATTCCAATCGATGTAAACTTCATGGTGACTAGGGAGGAATCACCCTCGATGGTTCACGCTTGAGGGGCTGCCTGACAGAGTCATTATCGGAAGTGGTGTAGGAGGAATAACCCTCTGTAATTGACCTCTGGTTAACTACACTACAAATTTAACATCAGGAGTACATTACGAGGTATCACCCTCGGTACTCAATAGTAGTTCTGTAGATTTGTACAACTAAGGGGTGTGAGATGATGTGACGGGTCATGGCTTGTCGATCGGATGGTCGAGTCTTCGAGTCTCCGAGTCTTCAAGTGTCGAGTCTTCGTTGATGAAGCAAGGGCAACTAAGACTAAGTGGGGTCACTGGGGATGACTAATCAACCTATACTAAGAATTTAATATGCAGTAGGGTACAAAAGCAGATTAGCAAAAATAGGCTATGAATCATAATGGGATCTATCTACAACAGTAGCAAAATCTAATGCAAGCATGAGCGAGAAAGAATGGGTGATATCGGAATGATCAAGGGGTGTGCTTGCCTTGTTGCTCTACTGCAAAAGGCTGATCGTCAATGGGTAGTCATACCCGACAGCAGCGTCGCTCTTGGGACATACTAGAGAGAAGAGGGGGAGGAAACAATAAATAAAAGCAAGCACATGCAACACGATGCATGACATGCCAATATGCAGTGCTAGGATGAGCAAAAGCAGTGCTACACGCGACACATAGAGCGGGAAAATATCTAACGATATTTCCCGGTCTTTGGCTACTACCGAACAGATGAATAGGGGAAGAAAATTCCAAGTTCATCATGCTAGGGGCGTGTAACAGATGAACGGACATCGTATTCGGAGACGTTAGATTTTCTAAGCAACTTTCATGTATAGAATATTTTCATCCGAGTTATAAATTATTTTATATGATTTTTCAAAGTTTTAACAATATTATGAAATTAGCTTAATTCGAAAATAAAAGTATAAATGCTATGTGAGCCCAGCAGAGTGCACACATGTGTGCACACTATGGCTGCCATGTGGGTCCAGGGGGTCCTCGTTGACTAAGTTGACTTGCAAGTCAACAGAGACTGACTGGTGGCCCTTGTCGTACACGTATGGCTAATCCGAGTTGTTTTTTCTAAGAATATGCTTTGAGTATTAGCAATCAGAGAAGACTATATGATAACTGAGTATGTGTAGCTCTTACTTAGACTTTCCTAAAAATATGATGCATTGATATTGTTTAATGACTAAGAATATATGTTGTTAAGTTTGAGGAGAATGCACTGTTTGAACCATGACATGTGAACTGATTACTACTCTATCATAATGAGTTGCATGAGAAAAAGTTTTTGGTTATGATGCTAGAAAAGTGACTGAAATACCTTCCTCAAAATTATTCGCTATGCTAGCATTCACACTTCATAAATTATTTATTTTATCATTTACCTACTCGAGGATGGGTAGGAATTAAGTTTGGGGATGCTGATATGTCTACAATGTAATGATATTTTATGGAGTAATCATGCCATATTCACCTATGTTTACAATACTTTTATATGGGTTTCATTCATTTTATTTGATTTATGTAGAACTAAGCCGAACTGACGTTGTTTTCAGCAGAATTACCATGGTCTTGTTTTTATGCAGAAATAAAATTCGTTGGAATCGCCCAAAAATTTTCAAAAAAAAATTCTGGACAATATGAGAAATACCGAAGTGAAGAACCACTGGAATGGAGCCACTTTTCGTCCACAAGACAATAGGGCACACCCTGTTAGCTTGTGGGGCTCACATGGCTCTGGCTGAAGTAATTCCAACATCAAAAGTTCCTATAAATCGAGAAACTCCTGAAATTTTACCTAGAACTTTCATTCTACTGCAGCAATTCTATGTATCAAAGATAAACCCAACTGGAGCCTTTCTGGTACCCTGTCGGAGGGGGAAATCATCAGCGACGGTCATCTTCATCATCCTGGCCGTGCCCATGACGAGGATGGAATAGTTCAGCCTCGGTGCGAAGGGTATGTACCAGTAGCTATGTGTTTGATCTCTATTTCTAGTGTTCTTAAGATGACATGATCTTGATGTATCACGAGCTTTGTTAACATAGTTGGAACATATGGTGTTCTTCCCTTGCTATCTTAATGTGATGAATTGAGTCTTTCCCTTTGGGATTTCGATATGATGGATTGAATACTTTGGATCTGAACACTTGATGTACGCCTTACATGCGGATACCCATGATGACAATGGAGTATTCTATTTATTCAGTTCATATATGGTCTGGCACCAACTTGCGGATTCCGATGACCTTAGGGATCTATGCAAAGGGGTTGATGCACATTTTTTCCTACATTCTCTCATACAAATCTTGAGGTACTCCTTGAAGTTCTTTGTGTTGGATTGAATATGATACATCTAAAATTGTTTGATGCAGGTCTAAAATTGTTTGAGGTGACATAGGAGTTTATAGGTGGCATTAGGGTTGATTGATGCGTATCATAAGTGTTATTCTAGTACGAACCCTAGGGTTGTTTGTGTCACTTATAGAAATGGCTCAATAGATTGATCGAAAAAAATAAATTTGAGATGATTTTGCTACTTAAAACAATTTCATCTTATGTTCTCTGCTAAATATGAACTTTGAAGTTACTCTTTGTTGGAGGTTGAGGGATGATCATATGATTCTATTATGTTAGCATTGTTGAGAGATTGCACTAGTGAAATTATGAACCCTAGGCCTCATTTTCAAGCATTTATATAATGTTTTGCTCGCTGTTTACCATTTTTTACCTTGCTGTTTTTATTTATTCTGATAAAAAATCTATTTCTACTATCCATACTACACTTGTATCACCATCTATTCGTCGAACTAGTGCACCTATACAATTTATCTTTGTATTGGGTATGTTGGGGACTCAAGAGATTTCTTGTATTCGATTGCAGAGTTTTTTGAGAGAGAGCATCTTCTTCCTACACCTCCCACGGATCAATAAATCTTTGGTCATCCACTTGAGGGAAATTGGATGTTGTCCTATAAAACTATGCACTTCGAGGCCCAACAACATCTACGAGAATAAACTTGCATAGTAGACATCACGGATGCTTGTGAAGAGGGGGTAATCATAAGAGGGTTATTCTTTCGAGTAAGAACATCAACCTAGCACCGGTCCACCCACATATTAAATTATCAAAGTACCAAACGTGAATAAACTAAACATGATGAATGTGACTAGACAACAATTCCCATGTGTGGGTCCTCAAGAGCGCTTTGTTTCATAAAAGAAAACTTTGGGGCTAATCCTTTCCTATAAAAAGGATTGTGACGCCTTGTTGTACCATTGTTACAACTTACAATTGTTACCTAACACTTGTTCTGAATTACACTGCTATAATATTATCTGTTACTACTACTCTAAGTACTTTGAGGAATCACCTTGCTTAAAAGCACATGTCATTTCATTTTCCTCCTTGTTATGTTCAACACTCTTACTTATGGAAAGTACTACTATTGATCCCATATACTTGTGGGTCATTAGGGTCTATTCATATTGCTTGACTTGTCTACATCTTGTCATCTTGTTCCAAGCATTACTCTATTTGTCACGAACTTAATACCTAGAGAAGCAAGCATAGAAGTTCTCTCAAAGTGGAGTAACAGTAGTAGATGCATGATCGTTTTGGTCTACCTCCTTATGGACGTGATACCTATATACATGTTCATTGGTGTGAATAGCATGTCATAACTATGCACTATTCTCTCAATTGCCAAATAGTAATTTGTTTACCCACTTTATGTTATGTTCGAGAGAGAAGCTGATACGTCTCCGTCGTATCTAGTTTTCCGAACTCTTTTGCCCTTGTTTTGGACTCTAATTTGCATGATTTGAATGGAACTAACCCGGACTAACGTTGTTTTCAGCATAATTGCCATGGTGTTGTTTTTGTGCAGAAATAAAAGTTCTCGGAATGACCTGAAAATTTACGAAGAATTTTTCTGGAATTAATGAAAAATACCTACACAAAGATCCACCGGAGGAGGTGAGCGAGTGGGCCACAAGCCCAAGGGGCGCGGCCACCCCCCGTGGCCGCGCCATGAGAGCTTGTGGGGCCCATGAGGCTCCAACGCCTCCAAACTCAGCTCTATATATTCCATTTTGCCTGGAAAAAACAGAGAGAAGGATTCATCATGTTTTACAATACGGAGGCGCCGCCACCCCCTGTTCTTCATCTGGAGGGCAGATCTGGAGTCGGTTCTGTGCTCCGGAGATGGGAAATTGTCGCCATCGTCATCATCAACCTTCCTCCATTGCCAATTCCATGATGCTCTTCACCGTTCGTGAGTAATCTCATCGTAGGCTTGCTGGACGGTGATGAGTTGGATGAGATCTATCAAGTACTCGAGTTAGTTTTGATGGGGATTGATCCCTATTATCCACTATGTTCTGAGATTGATGTTGCTACTACTTTCCCATGCTTAATGCTTGTCACAAGGGCCCGAGTGCCATGATTTCAGATCTGAACCTATTATGTTGTCGCCAATATATGGGTGTTTTAGATCCTATCTTACAAGTTGTAGTCACCTACTATGTGTTATGACCCGGCAACCCCGGAGTGACAATAGACGGAACCACTCCCGGAGATGACCATAGTATAAGGAGTTCATGTATTCACCAAGTGTTAATGCGTTGGTCCCGTTCTTTATTAAAAGGAGAACCTTAATATCCCATAGTTTCCATTAGGACCCCGCTGCCACGGGAGGGATGGACAATAGATGTCATGCAAGTTCTTTTCCCTAAGCACGTATGACTACATACGGAATAGATGCCTACATTAGATTGACGAACGGGAGCTAGTTACTTATCTCTCCGTGTTATAGTTGTTACATGATGAATCACATCTGACATAATCATCCATCCCTGATCCAATGCCTACGAGTCTTTTACTACTGGTCCTTGCTACATTACTTTGTCGCTACTGCTGTTCCTTGCTACTGTTGTCACTACTGCTGTTACTTGCTACTACTGTCACTACTGCCGTTACTTGCTACTTTGCTATTACCTGCTGCAAGACTTTTCTGGCGCCATTGATATAGCAAGTTAGGAATAGTCTGTCGTCAACAGACCTTTTTCTCGCACTGTTGCTATCATACCACTTTGCTACTAATACTTTGCTTGCAGATACTAATCTTTCAGGTGTGGTTGAATTGACAACTCAGCTGCTAATACTTGAGAATATTCTTTCGCTTCCCCTTGAGTCAAATCAATAAATTTGGGTTGAATATTCTACCCTCGAAAACTGTTGCGATCCCCTACACTTGTGGGTTATCAAGACTATTTTCTGGCGCCGTTGCCGGGGAAGCACATCTATATTCTCTAAGTCACTTGGGATTTATGTATGCTGGTCACTATGAGGAATCTGATAGATCCAAGAACTAAAGTCTTGCCTTCCACTACGAGGACAGGTAAGGAACTGCCATCTAGCTCTGCACTTGATTCACCTTCAGTTATGACTAAGTTTGCGACATCACCTCCTGCTAGAAATCTTGATATGTCGCCTGTGGTCGATGATGCTACTTCTCCTGCCCATGATGCTTATGATGATGCTATGCTTGATACTATGCCTGATGATGCTATGCTTGATACTATGCATGATGATGCTATGATTGATACTATGCCTGATGATGCTATGCTTGATACTATGCCTGATGATGCTATGCTTGATACTACTTTGCCACTAGGTGCATTCCTTGATGCACAAATTGCTAGAGTTGCTGCTAGGTGTGATGATACTTCTGAAACTGTTGATGCCCTTGAAGTAGAACCTGCTATTTTGCATGGTAGAACTAGCTCTCGTGATATGCCTGAGTTACCTGTTATACCTGAGCGTTATGTTATAGAGGGAGAGATAGCTGAGGATTTTCTTGCGTGTAAGGATAGCTATGATGTTGAGAAATTACTGCGCAAGTGGAAAGAAAAATCTCTGAACGCTAGGATGAAATACGACCTGAAGTTTGCTACTTCGCCTATCTTTGTGACCGATCAGGATTATGAATTCTGTGTCGACCCTGAGTTAATCACTCTAGTCGAATCTGATCCTTTTCACGGTTATGAGTCTGAAACGATTGTACCCCATCTTACCAAACTACACGATATAGCCACCCTATTAACTAGTGAGGAAAAGATCCGCCACTACTATATCCTCAAGCTGTTTCCTTTCTCGCTAAAGGATGATGCTAAGACCTGGTTCACTTCTCTTGCTCCTGGTTGTGTGTGTAGCCCCCAGGATATGGTCTACTACTTCTCTGAAAAATATTTCCCTGCCCATAAGAAGCAAGCTGACTTGCAGGAAATATACAACTTTGCTCAAGCTGAAGAAGAGAGTCTCCCACAAGCTTGGGGGAGGCTCATCCAACTACTGAATGCTTTGCCTGATCACCCTCTTGTGAAGAATGAAATACTTGATATCTTCTATAATGGACTTACCAATGCTTCCAAAGACCATCTAGATAGTTGTGCCGGTAGTGTTTTCAGGGAACGAACCGTAGAACAAGCTGAGATTCTATTGAATAACATCTTGTGCAATGAGAATGCCTGGACTATTCCCGAACCACCTCCTAAGCCAACTCCAAAGAAAAGAGGTATTCTATTCCTCAGTCCTGAAGATATGCAAGAAGCCAAGAAACCTATGCGAGAGCAAGGCATTAAATCTGAAGATGGCAAAAATCTACCATCTATCAAAGAGATCCATGGTCTCGATAACCCGATACAGGTAGTAGAAGTAAATTCTCTGCATATGTTTGGTGAGAGTGATATTCCATTTTATAAACCTTCTAGCCTATGCCTGAATGAATTTGATAACTTTGTTGCCAAACAACAAAGTTTCAATGATTATGTTAACAGACAATTGGAACAGAATGCTCGTATGCTTAGTCATTTAAGTGCTTGTGTGGACAAAAATGTCAATGATCTTAAGCTTTTGAGTAAACATGCCTCTATGGTTACTACTCAGGTAGAACAAGTACTTAAAGCTCAAGATGACTTGCTCAATGAGTTGAATGACAATTCTGTCAGAGTTATCACTAGAGGCGGTAGAATGACCCAGGAACCTTTGTATCCTGACGGTCATCCGAAGAGAATTGAAAAAGATTCTCAAGGAGTTAGCACTGATGCACCTAGTCATCCTAGAAAGAAGAAGAAAGATGATAGGAACCTGCACGCTTGCAACCCTGTTGCTGCTACACCTGAGAGTCCAAACGATGTCTCTGTCTCTGATGCTGAAACAGAATCTGGTGATGAACATGAGCCTAATGATAATATCAATAGTGATGTTCATGAAGATGCTTAACCTAGCAATGAAAAGGATGTGGAGATTGAACCTGTTGATCTTGATAACCCACAACCTAAGAATAGAAGATACGATAAGAATGACTTTGCTGCTAGGAAGCATAGTAAAGAAAGGGAACCATGGGTTCAGAAACCTATGCCCTTTGCTCCCAAACCATCCAAAAAAAGGATGATTTGGATTTGGAGCGATTCGTTGAAATGATCAGACCTGTCTTTCTGCAAATGCGTCTGACAGATATGCTCAAAATGTCTCCGTATGCTAAGTGCATGAAAGATATTGTGACTAATAAGAGGAGGATACCTGAGGTTGAGATTTCCACGATGCTCGCTAATTATACCTTCAAGGGTGGAACTCCCAAGAAACTAGGTGATCCGAGTGTGCCCACTATACCTTGCTTCATTAAAGGCAACTATGTTAGAACTGCGTTATGTGACCTTGGGGTCGGTGTTAGTGCTATGCCTCTCTCTCTTTATCGTAGGCTTGAACTGGATAAGTTGACATGCACTAAAATCTCTTTGCAAATGGCCGACAAATCAACTGCTTTCCCTATTGGCATTTGCGAGGACGTGTCTGTTGTGGTTGCTAACGTCACTATCTTAACAGACTTTGTAATCTTAGATATCCCCGAGGACGATGCCATCGCTGTCATCCTCGGAAGACCCTTTTTAAACACTTCAAGGGATGTTATAGATTGCAACAAAGGCAACGTAACTTTCCATGTCAACGGTAATGAGCATATAGTGCACTTTTCGAAGAAACAATATCGAGTACATTGCATCAATGCTATCAAAAAAACTTCATCGATTCTTATTGGTAGCTTTGAATGCCCTATTCCTCGTGTCAAGATGAAGTATGATTTGCTTGTTGGGGAGATACACATCCCCATTGAGGTAACCTAGTGACTGTTCGAAAATTCTCCGTCTTCTTTTGCGATTCGAAAAGGTTTGTCGAGGGGACTTGATCAACTTCATTGACGGATTTCTTTCGATGACCATGAGATGGATGAATCGAGGAGTCACGAACCTCTGTTGGTTTCACCTTCGGTTGCTTAGAAGAAAAATGATAGATTTAGTTTAGTTTTCCATGTTTTCTATTTTAGTGTCCGGTAGAAAAGTACCCCTAAAATAAAAGTTCTCCGAACGTCGTGAAAATCAAGTACGATTTTTTCTGGATTTTTTGAAAAATACTGAGACGAAGAGCTTGTTTGGGGGCTGCACTAGTGGGCCACAAGCCCAGGGGGAGCGGGCACCCCCCTGGCCGCGTCACCCAGGCTTGTGGGGCCCACAGGCACCCCCTCCATTCATTCTTGCTCTCATCTAGTTCTCCTACCTCCAGAAAAAAAATTGTTTCGCAGCTCAAACCCGTGTTCTTGCTCCTCTTGCTGGGATTTTCGATCTCTTTGCTCAAAGCACCATTCTCCGAACTATTTTGGGGAAATTACTCCTTGGTAAGTGGCTCCACCATTGGTCCAATTAGTTTTTGCTCTACTGCCTCATACTCCGCGTATTTTTGCTGCCTTGGTGACCATGTTCTTCAGCTTTGCATGCTGATTTTAGCTGGTCCCAAGTAGTTTTGATGCGTAATATGGCCTCTAGGCACTTGTGGGAGTAGTTTCTACGAGTTTTGTTGAGCCCTCTTCACTTTTCCTTAGAATCACTAAAAATTTCAGAAATTTTCAGAGATAGGAAAAGGGAAAAGATGAGGAGGTTCTTAAGAGGCTCGTCAAGCCGTGACCCCAAAGATGATGGGAGTGAGAAGAAGCCCAAGTATCTGGTCCCTCGAGTCGCAGAAGTTCGAGCGTGCGAGTGGCCAAGCGACGTGTTCTTATGCGCCGCTGGAATTTATGAGGACTTTTATCACTTGGTGGAGAACGCAGGCCTTACCGCCTTCGTTGAAGATAAGTGTCCGCAATACCTCCTCCTCACTAATATCTTCGTACAAAGCTTTAACTTCTATCCGAGGAAGAATCCTCCAATGGTTAAGTTCAAACTTTATGATATCCCCTAGCGCATGTCACTCCAGGATTTTTGCAATGTTTACAAATTACCTTATGTTGGGTATATTCATGAACCTCGTCCACGGGACTTGGAAGCTTTCATCGATACAATTGTTGTAGGAGAGGAGAGAGGAGTGTCTTGCGCTAGGGCTGCTAGCATACATTTTCTCGTGCTTCGTTACTTCTCATTATTTGTGGGAAAATGTTTGATTGGCCATGGGAAAGCTGGGTCACTTAGTTCCCCAGATCTTGCGGTCTTGCGCGAAGCCCTTTATAATGATAAAACTTATAGCTTGGGCGCTATAGTAGCTCAACGGTTGAACACGAACCATTCTAAAGGCATTGTCTATGGAGGTATCTATGCTACTCGTCTTGCTAGACACTTTGAGATACCTATTATACTGGACGAGGAAGAAGAGATTCTTCTTCCCGACAGATATCTAGATTATGATAGCATGGTTTGCCATGACTTTCTTGATAGAGATATAAATAGAAGGATGATTTATAACCTGGTATTTAGTCAGGGTACTCGTGAGACTATTACTTTGCCTGCTCCTTCTTTGTTCAATCTTCATGCAGGCAGGTACATTATTATGCCCTCGGACATCTACGCATATTGGGGCTTGGCCCAACCATAGGTGCCCGTGCCCGAGCCACCAGTCGAGTACCAGATGCCAGTTTATGAGTGGGAGCCAGAGGAGCTCACACAGCAGTGGCATCCTCAGTCCACTCCGGAGTACCCCAGAGCTAGTTACTTTCCTCCTTGGGAGTAGACCAACTTAGGCCAAAAGCCTAAGCTTGGGGGAGTACGTGTTTCTCACCGACTTTACATTCTTGCTTATGCTTTCACTTTGTTCGTTGGTGTTCACACTTTGCGACTGTATCATCCATGCTAGTTTATTTTATTTTTCTTGTTTTCTTTTCGTGTGTCTGTCTAGTTGAGAAAACCCAGAAAGATTTTCTTTTCTTCTTTTGCTTGTTGGGAGCTTTCCCGTGTAAATAGTTTTCTTTTTCTTTGGGTCAAGGAAGAAGACCATGGTTACAATGTTTAGTGGCTCTTGCATGCATACCTGTTTAGCTTTCAAAGAGCCATATTACTTTGTCTTCTCCTTTGTGTTTGCCTGCAGATTCCAACTTTAGTCCAATGCACGAGAACGCGTATTATTGTTCACATCGTTCGTTCTTGCAATTGAAAGGAAATAATGACGATATATGACGAAGTGACTGAGCCTGGAAAAGCTGGTATGAACTCGATCTATTTTGCTTTTGTAAATATGACTAGCTCATCATGCCTGATTCAACTTTGTTGTGAGAGAAACATGTTTGCAACGACAACTTAGAGATCATAGTTGCTTATGCCATGCTTACTTAGCTAGGAGCTTATAATGGTTTGCCTTGGTTGCCCACATGAATGTTTAGATGACAGTGTTGTAGTATGATAGAATGGTATCCTCCTTGGAATGATTCAAGTGGCTTGACTTGGGGCATGTTCACGCATGTAGTTGAAACAAAATCAACATAGCCCCTATGATGTTCATGTTCATGGTGATTTATGTCCTACTCATGCTTGCACTCGATGCTAGTTAATCTCATTGCATTTTGATGACCGTTGTCACTCTCTAGTTGGTCGCTTCCCAGTCTTTTGCTAGCCTTCACTTGTACTAAGCAGGAATACTGCTTGTGCATCCACTTCCATAAACCCAAAGTTGTTCCATATGAGTCCATCATACCTACCTATGTGCGGTATCTACCTGCCGTTCCAAGTAAATTTGCATGTGCCACTCTCTAAACTTTCAAGAAATAATCTATTTTGCATGCCCGAACCGCTCATGTAGTGACAAGGGGCTATTAGTATCTTCCATGCTAGGCGTGTTATCCTCGATATGTGTTTATTCACTATCATTCACGAGAAAGGGCCAGTAATTGGACTTCCCAGTTCCATGCTCAAATCGAAAAGATAATTGCAAACAAAACTCCCCCAAGATTGATGTTGGTATGGACGGTACCCAAGGATTCGGCTAGCCGTGGAGTGTGATTGATTGGTGGGGGGAGCCAAAACTTTATTGTTCTATTTGGGAACCGCCTATAGCATGTGTAGCGTGGAAGATGTTGAGAACTCTTAATCATTGTGTTGACAATGAAAGCATGCCACCCAAAATTATTATCTCTGTTTTCAAAGCTTGAGCTCTAGCATCTCTGCAAATCAATGCTTCCCTCTGCGAAGGGCCTGTCTATTTATGTTCTTGTTGAGTCATCCTCCTCTTACAAAAGAACCAATTAGAGAGCACCTCTGACATTTTTATGCTTTGGTTTTAACTGTGTTGAGTGTGACTGTGAGTGGATCTTCTTTGCCAAGAATTACAATGTTTAGTTAGCCCTTCGTCTTTGAAGGTGCTCTGCATTTATGTTTTGCGGTCTCAGAAAGAGCTAGCAAGATACCATCTGTTCATACTGCTTCATGTTGGTTTGATTGAAGTGTTGACATTTGAGGCTTATTATTATTTTCTCGCTAGTTGATTGTGCCATTGATATGAGTTTACCATGAGACCTAGATGTCATTTGCTTATCTGGTTTGCTTGTGATCTTGCTGAAATTCTCGCTATGAGTTAGACATAGTTGCAACAACAAGATCAAACAGAGTTCGTCAAAGTTTTTCTTTTGTCTCTTTCAGTTTGTCAACTGAATTGCTTGAGGAGAAGCAAGGCTTTAAGCTTGGGGGAGTTGATACGTCTCCGTCGTATCTACTTTTCCGAACTCTTTTTCCCTTGTTTTGGACTCTAATTTGCATGATTTGAATGGAACTAACTCGGACTAACGCTGTTTTCAGCAGAATTGCCATGGTGTTGTTTTTGTGCAGAAATAAAAGTTCTTGGAATGACCTGAAAATTTACGGAGAATTTTTCTGGAAATAATGAAAAATGCCTGCGCAAAGATCCATCGGAGGAGGTGAGCCAGTGGGCCACAAGCCCAGGGGGCGCGACCACCCCCCTGGCCGCGCCATGAGGGCTTGTGGGGCCCACGAGGCTCCACCGCCTCCAAACTCAGCTCTATATATTCCGTTTCGCCCGGAAAAAAATCAGAGAGAAGGATTCATCGCATTTTATGATACGGAGGCGCCGCCACCCCTGTTCTTCATCTGGAGGGCAGATCTGGAGTCTGTTCTCGGCTCCGGAGAGGGGAAATCATCGCCATCGTCATCATCAACCTTCCTCCATCGCCAATTCCATGATGCTCTTCACCAGTCATGAGTAATTTCATCATAGGCTTGCTGGACGGTGATGAGTTGGATGAGATCTATCATGTAATCGAGTTAGTTTTGACGCGGATTGATCCCTAGTATCCACTATGTTCTGAGATTGATGTTGCTACTACTTTGCCATGCTTAATGCTTGTCACTACGGCCCGAGTGCCATGATTTCAGATCTGAACCTATTATGTTGTCACCAATATATGTGTGTTTTAGATCCTATCTTGCAAGTTGTAGTCACCTACTATGTGTTATGACCCGACAACCCCGGAGTGACAATAGCCAGAACCACTCCCGGAGATAACCATAGTATGAGGAGTTCATGTATTCACCAAGTGTTAATGCGTTGGTCTGGTTCTTTATTAAAAGGAGAACCTTAATATCCCGTAGTTTTCATTAGGACCCCGCTGCCACGGGAGGGATGGACAATAGATGTCATGCAAGTTCTTTTCCCTAAGCACGTATGACTACATACGGAATACATGCCTACATTAGATTGACGAACGGGATCTAGCTACTTAACTCCGTGTTATAGCTGTTACATGATGAATCACATCTGATATAATCATCCATCACCGATCCAATGCCTACCAGTCTTTTACTACTGGTCCTTGCTATGTTACTTTGTCGCTACTGTTGTTCCTTGCTACTGCTGTTACTTGCTACTGTTGTCGCTATTGTTGTTACTTGCTACCTTGTTGTTACCTGCTGCAAGACTTTTCTGGCGCCATTGATACAACAAGTTAGGAATAGTCTGTCGTCGACACACATTTTTCTGGCACCATTGCTATCATACCACTTTGCTACTGATACTTTTCTTGCAGATACTAATCTTTCAGGTGTGGTTGAATTGATGACTCAGCTGCTAATACTTGAGAATATTCTTTCACTTCCCCTTGAGTCGAATCAATAAATTTGGGTTGAATACTCTACCCTCGAAAACTATTGCGATCGCCTACACTTGTGGGTTATCAGAAGCCTCTAGTGAAAACAATGTCCCCGAGTCTACTTAGTCGTATTTTCTCAAAACCTAAAAATACCTTGCTTCAATTTATTATTTGTTTTTATTTTACTATATATATCTCTATCAGGATTAATCCTTGCAAGTAACAAGTTCAAGGGGCTTGACAACCCTCTTGCCCGCGTTGGGAGCAAGTTTTTGGTTTTGTGTGTGTAGGTGCTCACGAGAGAGTTTGCTTTGATTCCCCTACTGGTTCGGTAACCTTGGTTATCACTTAAGGAAATACTTATCGCTACTATATCCTATACCCTTCCTCTTCGGGGAAAAACCCAACGGGGCTCACAAGTAGCAATGTCGTTAACGTAGACCTCCGCGTTTATCCGTATCTGCTTGTTGAAGCACTTCTGCTTTGTCCGTTGGTATGTTGCATGTTTGATGAATAATAACATGTGGTGTGGAAGGGTGGCCTCGCCGATCTGTGGTGGGTTAGCACTTGGCAGTGAGGCATGCGAGGCAATGCAGCTCGCACTGGAAGCGGGAGCAGGCCTCTACGGGCATGTGATACGTCCATTTTGCATCATGCTTTCATGTTGATATTTATTGCTTTTTGGGCTGTTATATTACTTGTGGTAGCATATTTATGCCTTTTCTCTCTTATTTTGCAAGGATTATTTGAAGAGGGAGAATTTAGGCAGCTGGAATTCTGGACTTGAAAAGGAGCAAATCGTAGTCCACTATTCTGCACATCTCAAAATGCCCTGAAAATTTACGTGGATTTTTTCTAGAATATATTAAAAATACTGCGCGAAAGAACTACCGGAGGGGGCCACCAGGGCCCCACAAGCCCCCACTCCGCCACCACCCCCCCTGGTGGCGGTGGGCAAGCTTGTGGGCTGCCTGAAGGTCCACTAGCCCCCCTCTTTTGCTATATGAAGCGTCCTGGTCTGGAAAAAAATTAATCGGGAGCTTTTTCATAGTTTCGCCGCCGCCACGAGGCGGAACTTGAGCAGATCCAATCTAGAGCTCCGGCAGGACGATCCTGCCGGGGAAACTTCCCTCCCGGAGGGGAAATCATCGCCACGTCTTCACCAACACTCCTCTCGTCGAAGGGGAGGCATCTTCATCAACATCTTCATCAACACCATCTCCTCTCCAATCCCTAGTTCATATCTTCTAACCAATCTTCGTCTCGCAACTCCGATTTGTACTTCTAAGGTTGCTAGTAGTGTTGATTACTCTTTGTAGTTGTTGCTAGTTGGATTACTTGGTGGAAGAGTTTATGTTCAGATCCTTGATGCTATTCATTACACCTCTGGTCATGATTATGATTATGTCTTGTGAATAGTTACTTTTGTTCCTGAGGACATGGGATAAGTCATGTTAATAATAGTCATGTGAATTTGATATTCGTTCGGTATTTTCATATCATGTATGTTGTTTTTACTCTAGTGGTGTTATGTGAACGTCGACTACATAACATGTGACAGCCCGGTGCCGACGTTCCAGAAGATTCCCCTCTCTTTCCGTTTTCGTCATGTGATTTATTTTATTTGTCACATCATCATCGCATCATGCGCATCATCTGCTTTGCATCGGCATCTCCGTTGCCGCCAGTTTTCAAAACTTGCATTCGTTGTTAGTTGTCGGTTCGCGTCGTCGTCCGTTCTGAGCCCGACCGTACTCGCACGCGCCCGAGGCACCGTCGAAACTCTGTTTTTAAAGTGCGTTTAAAAATTTCTCTGATCGAGGTGAAACTTGGCACGCGGTCGCGATTAGTTATAGCTAGGCAGCCTGTCGAATTTCGTCGCGATCGGAGACCGTCTGGTACCCGAACGGTCACCCGTAGCGGCACCGTCTTCGGTTATTCGTCGGACGTCTCTCGGTGTTTTTAAAACCGTGCCGCGCCGCCCGTTCTCCTTCTCGTCTCCGGAAATCTACACAACACGGCCGCGTACCCATACCCGCGTTCGGAATCGTCCGAATCCGACCCCGCAGTTGGATCCGGATCACGATTCCGGTTAACCGAGCCCCCTTTTCCTTATAAATACCCCCCTCCTCCTTAATTTTTGGACAGCCTCTCTCCTCCCACCTCGAGATCTGCTCCCTAACCCTAATCCCTCTATCTCTCCTCCCACCAGCCCCGCCGCCGCGGGCCCGCGAAGCCCATCCGGGGCCCGCCCGAGCCCGCTTCGCGCCGCCACGCAGCCCGGGCCGCCGCCTTGCCCGAGGCTCCTCCCGCGCCCAGCAGCTCCCGTTCTCGCCGGCCCCTCCCGGGATTGAGCCGCCGGAGCAGCTCGCCGCGGCTGCCAGACCCGGCTGCCTACGCCGCCGGTCAGCATCCCCTCCGGCCAGCCAGATCCGCCGCCCCGTCTCGGAGCCCGCCGCCATGGCCGAAGTGAGCGGCCGCATCAGCAGCAGCGGCCACCCCGCGCCTTCCCCGTCGCCCCTCGGCCTCCCGCAACCGCCGCCGCCGGCCCTTGCCTTGTCAGCCCCACCACCTTGCGCCTCCAACCGCCGCCAGCTGCGCCGCCCCGTATCAGGCCGCTGCCGCGATCTCACCGCCTGCCTTGCCCGCCGCCCCTCCGGTCACCGTCGCCTCCAACGGCCAGATCCCGCGCTGGCCAACGGGATCCGCCGGGTCTCCTCCCCGTCGTGGCCTGCGCCCCGTCGTGGCCCCTCCTTTGCCGGCCGCCCGACGGCGGGTCCCCAGCGCCGCCGCTCGGGATCGAGCCCGGGACGGTCAGCGCCCGCGTGGGCCTCTCCTCCCAGCTGGCCAGCGCCGAAGGCCCAGCGCCCCGAGGCCCAGCCTCCGTCGCCCCGAGGCCCAGGCCAGCAGCCGTGGCCCATCTCCGCCCCAGCCGGCCTCCGGGCCGAGGTGAGCCAATCCCCCAAACCCTTTTAAATGTCGCCCTGGGCGTCTGATATTATCTTGCGCTGCTAGTATCGGCCTGATTAGGATTTTCTTATAATCTGCTAGTATTCGTTTCAGAATTATATTAGAATTTAAAACGCCCGTAACTTATTAACTGTGCTTTGGATTGAGACGTGTAGCATATGGATTTGTGGTAGTTTCGCGCGTAGAAAATGATTTTGATTCATGCATGTTTATTTGACGTCGATAACGCGCCGTATGCCTAGAATAGCGTGCTGCCTATAAAGTTTTGCCCGTAGTTTATTTCTCGCGCGTGTCCGGTTTGCCCGAATGCCGTAGTATAAATGTCCATGTTTTAGGGATCATTTTTCTACGTATTTAAGAGCGGTCAATCTTATTTTTCCGTGTAGGGTTTTGCCGGTAGTTTATTTTCCCGTGAATAGGTCATTTTTCCCGCATTAATGTGTGGATTTATTTTGTGTTGCAAACCCCACATATTTTATATGTTTCCGGGGTAGAAAAATCCCATGGATTTTTCTGTGCAATTAGTTTTAGCTTTTGAGGAAGTTAGTTCACGAGATATTTTGCCGTGATGCCCTTTTGTTTAATTCGTAGGATTTAATCCGTGCGTCGTTTGACGGAGTTGTCAACTAGAGAGTTGATCTCGGATGTTTTGTTTAGCCTCTGGTATTTTTGGTTGCAATGGAAATGCATGTTTAGGTGTGGTTTGACTGCCCTCAAGTTGCTAGAAATAGTGCTGATTTGGAGGAGCTGAAATATTTCTAAGTCTGGAATCTGTTATATTTTGTTGCTGTCTTGTCTTGCTTGCATCTTGTGATCTGTAGCTCTTTTGGGGTTGGTCCAATGGAGTTAGTTGTACCCCTTATGTTTCTCTAGCATGCTGTCAAGTTTCATGTCATTTTGAGACCTGTAGCTTAGGGTTTTGCTTCTGTCAATATAGCTTCAGGCTGAAAACTGCACTTTCAGGAGGTGTTATTTTCACTAAGTCTGAAATAGTGCGTGAGATGCCATTTTGTGTCTTCTTTTCCTAGTGCTCCTTGCTGCCATGCTAGTTGTTGTTAGTTGTTTGTAGTAGTGATTCTTGCCCTCTTCCGTGCCATTCCTTGCTTGAGTTTATCGGAGTTGTGTAGCCGAAGATGTGAGGCGTAGAAAATGCTATGTGGCTGATTTTGGCAGATTGTTGCGTTTTCTTGTTTTGCTCGTAGTTTTCGAACCGTAGCTCCGTTTTGATCGAGTCCTACATGAAACTTGCTTAGAATCTTGTGTAGTTTCTTTTTCTCGTGCTGGTTGTTTGTTTTGAAGTGCTCGTAGCTGTCGTTGCACACATATTGCATTCATGCCATCATATCTTGCGGTGCTTGTATCTTTTGAACCGTAGCTCCGTTGGAGATGTTCTTTATGTGTAGATTGCTTGCCTTGACGCGTAGAATCACGTGAACCTATTTGTTTTGCTGTTTAACAACCAATTAAATGCATTAGTTCAGATCTGGACAGAATTGTAAATTAACATGTGAGGTCGTCTCAGAGGTGCTATATGTCATTTCCAACCTCACTTAAAATGCCTAGATAGGTAGTTTATTTTCCGTTTCACCTCTTGCATGTTTGACAACATTAATATGGCCATGTAGATAACCGAGAGTGAACTAAATAAATAGACGTGGAGTATCGTCAATATGCAACTCTTTGCATATTGAACTTCACTTAATGTATAGTGTTTGGTTGTGTGAATTGTCATGCCGTGACTTGCATGTATCCAGTAGCTCATGCATCATTTGTGTCGTGCATCATGTGTTGAATATCGTGTGTTGATTCTTGTTTCCGGTTTTCCTCGTTTCGATAGAGTCCGCAAGCGTGTCGGATGTGAGGACCCGTTCGACTACGTCGGTTCGTCTGCTTCATGGAGTTGTTCTTCTTCCAAGTGGGATCTCAGGCAAGATGATCATTTCCCCAGATACCACTACTATCATTGCCATGCTAGTTATTCCGATGCTACCGATTATGTCTCGTTGCCTACCACTTGTTAAATATCAGCCTCTCAACATTGCCATGTTAACCTTCAACCTGTTCGACCTAGCAAACCACTGATTGGCTATGTTACTGCTTGCTTAACCTTGTTGTTAGCGTTGCTAGTTGCAGGTGCTTTGCTTCCATGTGAAAGCATGGGTTCCTTGTTATATCACCATATTAATGCTATTTAATTTAATGCACCTATATACTTGGTAAAAGGTGGAAGGCTCGGCCTTTCTAGCCTAGTGTTTTGTTCCACCTTTGCCCCCTTTAGTTACCGGCTACCGGTGTTATGTTCCATAAATGAGCGCTCCTAACACGATCGGGGTTGTTATGGGGACCCCCTTGATAATTCGTTTTAGATTAAAGCTGGTCTGGCAAGGCCCAACATTGGTACTACATTTTTCTAATCACCTAATAAAATTGCATAGGGACCCGCCGGCACCCGCGGACTATCTTAATCAACCCCCGAGCCAGTGCTCCTCATGAGTGTTGGTCCAAAAGAGAGCAGCTTATTAACGCTACCCGGGGCAACTCGGCGTTTGGCGTGGTAACCGTCGCTCATCCGTCGTGTCCTGAGAACGAGGTGCGCGACTCCTATCGGGATTGTCGACACGTCGGGCGGCCTTGCTGGATTAGTTTTACCTTTGACGAGATATCTTGTGCATCGGGATTCCGGTGATGCTTTGGGTAATCTCAGAGTTGAGGTTTTCCACTAGGGAATCCGACGAGATCGCGAGCTTCGTGATTGAGGATTTCTATGAGGCTTGTGGTAATTTGTGATGGACTAGTTGGAGCACCCCTGCAGGGTTAAATCTTTCGGAAAGCCGTGCCCGCGGTTATGTGGCAACATGGAAACTTTGTTTAACACTGGTTCTAGATAACTTAAAGTTAACTTAATTAAAATATGCCAACTGTGTGCGTAACCGTGACTGTCTCTTTCGTGAGTTCCTTCTCCGATCGAGGACACGGTGGGGTTATGTCTGACGTAGGTAGGTGTTCAGGATAATCCATTTGATCATCCGTAGTTCACGTCCGCTATGCGTAGATCTTCCCCCTCTTATTCTTGTACTCGTAAGTATAGCCACCAAATATAAGCTTAGCCGCTGCTGCAACCTCACCACTTAACCATACCTTACCCATTAAGCTTTGCTAGTCTTGATACCTTTGGAAATGAGATTGCTGAGTCCCCTGTGGCTCACAGATTACTACAACACCAGTTGCAGGTACAGGTAAAGATTACTTGACGCGAGCGCGTTGATTGTTCATTTGGAGTTGCTTCTTCTTCTTCTTCTTCATCGATCTAGGATGGGTTTCAGGCCGGCAGCCTGGGATAGCAAGGATGGACGTCGTTCTTCTTTTGTCGTTTGTTTTCGTCCGTAGTCAGACCCTGCTCTTACTCTTGATGAATATGCAATGTACTGATGTGACTCTGATGTAGCTTGTGGCGAGTGTAAGCCAACTCTATTTATATATCTCTCCTTTTCAGTACATGTACTTGTAACGATATCCATTCTTGTGACACGACGAGATGCGCTTCTATCCCTGACGAGGCCTCGTGCCAAATTGAGGATAGGGTCGCATCTTGGGCGTGACATAACACTTCACCATATTTGGGCCTAGAGGAAGGCATTGGGGAGTAGTAAGTAGATGATGGGTTGCTGGAGTGACAGAAGCTTAAACCCCAGTCTATGCGTTGCTTCGTGAGGGGCTGATTTGGATCCACTAGTTTAGTGCTATGGTTAGACTTTGTCTTAACTCTTCTTTTGTAGTTGCGGATGCTTGCGATAGAGGTTAATCATAAGTGGGATGCTTTTCCAAGTAAGGGCAGTACCCAAGCGTCGGTCCACCCGCATATCAAACTATCAAAGTAACGAACGCGAATCATATGAACATGATGAAACTAGCATGACAGAAATTCCCGTGTGTCCTCGGGAGCGTTTTTCCTCCTATAAGACTTTGTTCAGGCTTGTCCCTTGCTGTAAAAGGGATTGGGCCACTTGCTGCACCGTTGCTACTACTTGTTACTTGTTACTCTTTGCTTGCTACGTTTCACCTAGCTACACAATCACTTGTTACCGCTACTTTCAGTGCTTGCAGTTATTACCTTGCTGAAATCCGTTTATCAGAGCCTTCTGCTCCTCGTTGGGGTCGACAATCTTACTTATCGAAAGGACTACGATTGATCCCCTATACTTGTGGGTCATCAGCTTGCCCCCCGGTTACACTCGCATTCATGGTGATGGCCTCAGGTATGCATTGCAGCCTTGGATCTGTCAGTTGTCACGCTGAAGAATTCAACTTCAAAGATGTGCTCTCCATTGAGAAAAACGAAATGAAAGGGAACCCTGTGTATGTGACGCCAAACATGTAGCCTAAACAATGAACTGATAGAAATTTGGAACCAACCTACGGTAAAGACTAAAAGGCCCACGAAAACAACTGAATTATCAGTCTGAGCAACCAGACCTGACCAAATGGAAGCACCCTACTTGGCAAGCTTGATCAGCTGGCCCAACAGTGCCCCCGGGGTCACCTAGAGCGAGTGCCGCAAGGAGACCAGGGTCAAAGGCAACTAACAAGTAGACCCAAGCTTCATGTCGCACGTGAGCCGGGAACATCGCCAAAATGCTCCAACCAGGCAGGCCCTACGTGTGAGCCGACGCAGGCGGACACAATGTGATCGTGTCTGGCATGATCCGATTAGCCCGACATAGCTTACGTATGCCGCAAGGCGGTCCCGACTTCCCCATCGGGAATCGGGGCAATACCTAGACCATGCTCGCATGCGCGACAGCCTCCACCCAATGATGGTGGCCCCGGTCGGGCACATGGTCCGCCCGTCATGGATCGTGGAGGAGGGTCGCCCGGGCATGAGTCCTCCTGGTTGATTGGGTGGTTTGCAAAGCCTCGAAGATGCCATCACAACAAGCCAACTGGATGGCTCGGAGGGCCTCTTCGCTCGCTAAGCCCCCCAGGGAGGCAGTTACTTCAACATCGTTTATAGGGGTAAGAAGAAACAACGTATCGCAATAATTGAAGTGACAAAATGTAGATTGTAAAACTATCATCCGAGTGTGATAGACAAACCATCCTTTTAACCTTAGTATAAACAATACAATACATGTTTCTTCCCTTCTTGTCACTAGAATGAATCATCGTAAGATTGAACCCACTACCATGCACAACTCCATCTAAAGAACTACCCATCAATCTTGGCCAAAGAAGACAAATAGATCGAAGAGCATACATGATCACTTAATTATGGAGCAAATTAACAAAAGAAGATTTGGCAAAATTCGATGACCAATCTCATCATTGGACAATCCATAATATCCCAACCAAACACAACCATACATTACATCATATGTATCCCAATCATGTCAGACGGCTCATAGGAAATTTGTATTCAGTCATAAGAGAGAGAGCATGCCATCTAGTTACTGATATGGACCCTTTTGTCCTAAGAAAGCTACTTACATGTGGTTAGGGTGGTATCAAGGTTGATGAAGATAGCTCCGGTGATGGATTCCCCTTTGACAGGATGCCGAAACAAGCATCCACATTGGATCTACCCAAAAGAGCAACTTGCAACGGTGAAAAATCGCTATAATGGTACATGGGGTTTTGGGATTATGGGATTTATAGGAAAAATCGGATGAAAAGCGATTGCCAGGTGGCCCACATGGCCTCCCCATGTGGTGCTTTATGGATTCTTCTACCTCCAAAAAAATCCTCATAAGTCCTCAAGTTATTTTGAGCTCCGTAAATATATGAAAAGTCTAAAACATGGAGATAACGCTAACTAGTTGTGGACAGTAAATTAATAGGTTAGTCTAGAAAAATAATAAAATTCCTACAAAAAGTAGTCCACCCGTCTGAAATTACTTGTCGCGTAAATGGATAAAAATAGATGTATCTACGTCTAGATACTTCCATTTCTTTGACAAGTATTTCTGGATGGAGGTAGTATTCAAAAGTGATAATATAATAGCATAAAAATAAAAAATTATACATATGTTTGAGACGTATCAGTGGGTCACAACATTGAGGATCCATGCGACTCCTAAGTAAAACGACATCGAGAATCCACAATGACTCCAAGGTTGGTGAAGACATGTAGGGTCATGGCGTCGAGGATCCAATGACTCCTAAGTAGTGTGACGCCAAGTATGTGAGCAACTTAGAGGTTGGTGAAGTCGTGCGAGTTACACATTGAGGATTCATGTGATTCCTAAGTAGAGTAGCCTTGAGCATCCACGTCGACGACTCCGAGGTGCACTCAAGGAGTCCTTCACCTTTCGACATCTACACACCTTACCCATTCTTACCTTTTACTATTGTTGGAACTTCATTTAGGTGGGGCCATCTAGCCTCATAGGTCGATGAATTTTCACGTTGCGAGGATTACCCACGGTCGTCACCAACGTTGACGTTCCAAGTTTCTCCTATGTGTATCCTTAGCAACGTTGTTAGGGACGAATAGGAAAGGATGCATACAGTGACCTTATAGCGAAGGTCGTTGTACATTCTACAAAGGGACAAGATTATGCTTTTTAAATATGTCTAGTCTCCTTGTGGGAATGTGACCTACATCCTGTGAGAGGGTCATCTCATGCCATATCTAACGCATGGGACATTTAGAGTGTTGCCGCTTCTGGAGTCCCATGACCCCCAAGTAGTTCGGGCCTTAGAAGGTCCCATAGACCCTGAATCTCATCCTCCCTAACTCCCGGAAGAGATATAGTAGGGGATAGTGACCCCTTATGTTGAGTTTATTCTAGAGGCCTTGCATAGCGTATGGGTCCTTGCTACAGCAACAGAAGTCCTTCTTTGGCGCTAGGAATTCTTCTTGTTACTTCTCTGGTTTGCGTCGGTTTTTCCCTTGAAGAGGAAAGGGTGATGCAGCGTAGGAGTAGTAAGTATTTCCCTCAGTTTGAGAACCAAGGTATCGATCCAGAAGGAGGGTCTCATCAAGTCTAGAGTACCTGCGCAAACACAAACAAGCTTGCACCCAACGCTTCAAAGGGGTTGTCAATCCCTTCAAGATTGTTTGCAAAGTGAGATCTGAAGGAGGAAAGTGCAACGAAGTAAAAAAGTGTAAGGCTGAAAATATGGTGTGGAGTAAACCCGGGGTCCATAGTGTTCACTAGAGGCTTCTCTCAAAATAGCAAATATCACAGTGGTCGAACAAATTACTGTCGAGCAATTGATAGAACCGCACAAAGTCATGACGATATCTAAGGCAATGATCATACATATAGGCATCATGGCTGAGACAAGTAGACTGATATTTTCTGCATCTACTACTATAACTCCACACATCGACCGCTATCTGATAACCCACAAGTATAGGGGATCAATTGTAGCCTTTCTCGATAAGTAAGAGTGTCGAACCCAACGAGGAGCTAAAGGTAGGACAAATATTCCCTCAAGTTCTATCGACCACTGATACAACTCTATGCACACTTTACATTCGCTTTACCTAGAACTAGTATGAAAGTAGAAGTACTTTGTAGGCGTGATAGGATAGGCTTGCAAGAAAGTTAAAAACACGTAAATAAAAATAGGGGCTGGTTAGAAAAAGAAACAACTATGAGTGTGTAACGAGTGTGGAAAAGTGGTGGTAGGAGTTGCGGAATTGTCCCTAAGCAATTGACTATGTTACTAGATCGATAGCAAGTATCATGTGGGAGAGGCCTCTGCTAGCATGTCATCCCTTACTTGGAATTCTATGCACTTATGATTAGAACTATTAGCAAGCGTCCGCTACTACTAACGTTCATTAAGGTAAAACCCAACCATAGCAATAAGATATATTGGTCCCCCTTCAATCCCATATGCATCAATTTCTATGCTAGGTTTGAAGCTTCTGTCACTCTAGCCTGCCAATACATAGTCCTATCAACACACAACTAACCCTATGGTGTGATCCACGCGCGCGATCATATGATGGGCACCAAAGGACAACAACATAACCACAAGAAAATTAAACCAATCATAGCAATTCATCAATCACCGATAGGACAACGATAATCTACTCAGACATCATAGGATAGCAACACATCATTGGATAATAATATGTAGCATAAAGCACCATGTTCAAGTAGAGGGTACAGCGGGTTGCGAGAGAGTGAACCGCTGACTATAGATAGGGGAAGATGATGGAGATGTTGGTGAAGATGACAGAGGTGTTGGTGTAGATCGCCGTCACACGATGATGTCCCGGGCGGCGTTCCGGCGCCGCCGGGAGAGAGGGGGAGAGAGCCCCCCTCCTTCTTCTTCTTCCTTGACCTCCTCCCTAGACGGGAGAAGGGTTTCCCCTCTGGTCCATGGTCTCCATGGCGGCGGAGGGGCGAGAGCCACTCCTAGATTGGATCTCTCTCTGTGTGTCCTTCTGTTTGTGCGCTCTCAGATTCTGCATTTCACCGTTTCTTAAATTCCCGAAGATCCGTAACTCTGATTGGGCTGAAATTTTAACATGATTTTTCTTCTGGATATTATCTTTCTTGCGGAGAAATAAGGGCACCAACCGCCTTAAGGAGTGGCCACAAGCCCCCTGCCGCGGGCCCACCCCTGGCCGCGGTGACACGGCTTGTGGGCACTCCGTGCATCGCCTTGCGTTGATTCTTCTTCCCAAAAATCATAAATATTCCAAAAAAAAAATCCCCATAAGTTTTTATTACGTTTGGACTTCATTTGGTATGGATATTCTGAAAAACAAAAAACATGCAACAAACAGGAACTGGCACTAGGCACTAGATCAATATGTTAGTCCCAAAAATAGTATAAAAAGTAGCCAAAAGTATATGAAAGTTGTAGAATATTGGCATGAAACAATCAAAAATTATAGATAAGACGGAGACGTATCAACATCCCCAAGCATAATTCCTGCTCGTCCTCGAGTAGGTAAATGAAAAAAAGAATAATTTTTGATGTGGAATGCTACCTAGCATAATCTTGATCATATAATCTAATCATCGCATGAATACTAAAACACAAGTGATTCGAAGCAATAGTCTATCATTTGACATAAAGACAATAATATTTCAAGCATACTAACAAAGCAATCATGTCTTCTCAAAATATCATGGCCAAAGAAAGTTATCCCTACAAAATCATATAGTCTGGCTATGCTCCATCTTCCCCACACAACGTATTTAAATCATGCACAACCCCGGTTTTAGCCAAGCAATTTTTTCATACTTTAGTGTTCTCAAACTTTTTCAACTTTCACTCAATATATGAGCATGAGCCATGGACATAGCACTATAGGTGGAATAGAATATGGTGGTCGTGGAGAAGACAAAAAAGGAGGAGATAGTCTCACATCAACTAGGCGTATCAACGGGCTATGGAGATGCCCATCAATAGATATCAATGTGAGTGAGTAGGGATTGCCACGCAACGGATGCACTAGAGCTTAGAAGTGTATGAAAGCTCGCAAAAGAAACTAGTGGGTGTGCACCCAACTTGCTTGCTCACGAAGACCTAGGGCAATTTTGAGGAAGCCCATCATTGGAATATACAAGCCAAGTTATATAATGAAAATTTCCCACTAGTATATGGAAGTGACAACATAGGAGACTATGTGTCATGAAGATCATAGTGTTATTTGAAGCACAAGTGTGGAAAGAGGATAGTAGCAATTGTCCCTTCTGTCTTTTCTCTCATTTTTTTGTTGGCTCTTTGGCCTCCTTTTTATTTTTATTTTTTTATTTTGGTGGGCATCTTTGGCCTCTTTTTTATAAATGGGCTTCGCTGGCCTCTTTTATTTCCTCACATGGGACAATGCTCTATTGATGATCATCACACTTACAACTCAATACTTAGAGCAATGATGACTCTATATGAAATGCCTTCGGTAGTGTACCGTGACAATGATCTAGCATAGAAATGACATAAAAAATGGACAAGCCATGGAAACATCATGCTAGCTATCTTACGATCATGCAATGGCAATATGGAAGTGGTGGCACATGTCATGAGATGGAATGGTGGTAGTTGCATGGCAATATATCTCGGAATGGCTATGAAAATGCCATAATAGGTAGGTATGGTGGCTGTTTTGAGGAAGGCTATATGGTGGGTGTGATGCACCGGTGAAAGTTGCGCTGTACTAGAGAGGCTACAATGGTGGAAGGGTGAGAGTGCGTATAATCCATTGACTCAACATTAGTCATAAAGAACTCACATACTTATTGCAAAAGTCTATTAGTCATCAAAACAAGGTACTACACGCATGCTCCCAGAGGAAAGGTTGGTAGGAGTTTGTGAATGTGTTCCCTTAACCCTCGATAGGATGGTTGTAACACCCAAGATGCGTTCCAATCCTTATTTTTGCGCGAGGGCCTCGACGGGTATAGAAACGCATCTCATAGTTTCGAAAGAATGGATATCGTTACAAGTACATGTACTAAAAAGATGAGTATAAGGAGTTGGCTTACACTTGATACGTCCATTTTGCATCATGCTTTTATATTGATATTTATCGCATTATGGGCTGTTATTACACATTATGGTACAATACTTATGCCTTTTCTCTCTTATTTTATAAGGTTTACATGAAGAGGGAGAATGCCGGCAGCTATAATTCCGGGCTAGAAAAGGAGCAAGTTTGACATACCTATTCTGCACAACTCCAAAAGCCGTGAAAATCAGCGCGGAATTATTTTCGAATATATAAAAAATACTGGCTGAAGAAATACTGGAGGGGAGCCACCAGGAGGTCACGAGCCTGCCAGGCGCGCCCCACTCCCCTAGGCGCGCCTGAGGGCTCGTGGGCCCCCTGTTACCCCTCCGGCTCCCATCTTCTGCTATAAGGAGGGTTTCGTCCCAGAAAAAATCAAGAGAGAGATTTCGAGAAGAAACGCCGCCGCCACGAGGCGGAACTTGAGGAGAACCAATCTAGAGCTCCGGCAGGGCCGTCCTGCCGGGGAAACTTCCCTCTCGGAGGGGGAAATCGTTGCCATCGTCATCACCAACACTTCTCTCATCGGAGGGGACTCATCTCCATCAACATCTTCATCAGCACCATATCATCTCCAAACCCTAGTTCATCTCTTGTACCCAATCTCCGTCTTGCGACTCCGATTGGTACTTGTAAGGTTGCCAGTAGTGTTAATTACTCCTTGTAGTTGATGTTAGTTGGATTACTTGGTGGAAGATCATATGTTCAGATCCTAAATGCTATTCAATACCTCTCTGATCATGAACATAATTATGCTTTGTGAGTAGTTACGTTTGTTCCTGAGGACATGGGATAAGTCTTGCTATAAGTAGTCATGTGAATTTGGTATTCGTTCGATATTTTGATGCGCTGTATGTTGTCTTTCCTCTAGTGGTGTTATGTGAACGTCGACTACATGACACTGCTACGGCAACAAAAGTCCTTCCCTGGCAACGGCGCCAGAAATTCTTCTCCTACTTCTCAAACAACACGCCAGAAATTGACACGTTGACGGAGATTGGGCTTGCGTTGTTTTTTCCCTTGAAGAGGAAAGGGTGATGCAACACATGAGCAGTAAGTATTTCCCTTAGTTTGAGAACCAAGGTATCGATCCAGAAGGAGGGTCTCGTCAAGTCCAGAGTACCTGCGCAAACTCAAACAAGCTTGCACCCAACGCTTCAAAGGGGTTGTCAATCCCTTCAAGATTGTTTGCAAAGTGAGATCTGAAGGTGGAAAGTGCAATGAAGTGAAAAGTGTAAGGCTGAAAATATGGTGTGAAGTAGACCCTGGGGGCCATAGTGTTCACTAGAGGCTTCTCTCAAAATAGCAAGTATTACGGTGGGTGAACAAATTACTGTCGAGCAATTGATAGAACCGCGCAAAGTCACGACGATATCTAAGGCAATGATCATACATATAGGCATCACGTCCGAGACAAGTAGACCGATACATTCTGCATTTACTACTATTACTCCACACATCGATCGCTATCCAGCATGTATCTAGTGTATTGAGTTCAGGACGAATAGAGTGATGCTTTAAGCAAGATGACATGATGTAGAGGGATAATCTCAAACCAATGATGAAAACCCCATCTTTTTACCCTTGATGGCAACAACATGATGCGTGCCTCGCTACCCGTTATGTCACTGGGTGAGGTCACCACACGGTATGAACCCAAAACCAAGCACTTCTCCCATTGCAAGAATCATAGATCTAGTTGGCCAGACAAAACCCACAATTCGAATAGAATTACGAGGATATGAAATCATGCATAAGAGAGATCAGAAGAAACTCAAATAAGATTCATAGATAATCTGATCATAAATCCACAATTCATCGGATCTCGACAAACACACAGCAAAAGAAGATTACATCGGATAGATCTCCATGAAGATCATGGAGAACTTTGTATTGAAGATCCAAGAGAGAGAAGAAGCCATCTAGTTACTAGCTATGGACCTGTAGGTCTATGGTGAACTACTCACGCATCATCGGAGAGGTCATGGTGTTGATGGAGAAGCCCTCCGTGTCCGAATCCCCCCTCCGGCAGGGCACCAGGACATGCCTCAGATGGGATCTTGCGGAGACAAAAGCTTGCGGCGGCGGAAAAGTGATTACGATGCTCCCCTTGTTTTTTGGGAATATTTAGGAATATATAGGCGCAAAATCTAGGTCAGGGGACCTCCAGGGGGGCCACAAGCCTGCATGGCGCCCCCCTGGCCGCGGGGTGGGGTCTTGTGAGGCCCCTGGGGCTCTTCTGGCTTGGCTCCCAAGTCCTCCGATCTTCTTCCATTCCAGAAAAAATCTTTTCGGGGATTTTCTTCCGTTTGGACTCCGTTTCAAAATCTCCTCTGAAAGGGGTCAAAAACATGGAAAAAACAGGAACTAGCACTTGGCACTGAGTTAATAAGTTAGTCCCAAACACTACAAGAAATATGTCAACTAACGACCTTCAATATTGGTCACTGAATGGTCATTGATTTCCATTTGTGACCTTTTTATGACCAAAAACAGAAGGTCTAAAGCTGAGGGTCTTTGATGAACTATAACGACCTTTTTCTAGATTGGTCATAGGATTTTATGACCAAATAGAAGGTCGTAGGTTTAACGGCCAAATGATTTGGTCACTAGCAATCTGCCCGCACCACGTCAGATCCACCGTGGCAGCCTGACGTGGCAGCATTATGACCAAATGAAAAGGTCGTAAATAAGATTCAGCCCGGTCCATTCCGGTCGTCTACATGGGCCGGGCCCAATAATTTGGCCTTTTATTTTCGGGGATAGAATCTTTTACTGAGCAGGTTTTTTATTAGTCCACTTTTCTTTTGGGCCTTGGCCTACTCTTTTTTAGGCCCAAGCCTTCTTAGTCTATTTCTTGTTTGGGCCTCGGCCTTTTTGCTGTCAAAACTAACTTTAGTGCCCAAACAAAATGGTCCAAACAAAACTTAAATAATTGACAACTTCACAGGTGCACGGCTTCACAAAATAGAGCAAGACATTGTTTCATCACCAAAATGACCAATCCAGTGGGCTAACTTCATTAGGTTCTTGAGAAGTTAGCCCACTTCACTGTTTCTAGGACAGGTTCTACGACAGGTTCAACTTGTACAATGCTTTAGCACCGAAGAGAGCCATCAAGTGGGCTAACTTCTCTTCCTGTTCCTGAGACTTCTTGCGCAGCAGCTCAAGTTCCTTGTCGCGTGCAGCTTCATATTCTTCCGCCTTTAGCTTGATTGCTGCCATTTCTTCTTGCATCACTTCAGCTTGAAGCTCTGACCTCTCCAGCTTCTGCTGAAGATCACGAACATGAGCAGCCACAACAACAGTTCCTTTGCCAGAGTTGTTACTAGATGACTTGAGCCCAACATTCCTGAGGAATGTGCTTTGGTTAACTTCGGTCTTGAGCACTTCTTCAACAATCTCAGCATCAGACTTTGGTTCTTCACCTTCTGGTACCGGCGCGTCCTTCATTTTTTCCATCTCAAGCTAGAATATGGAGGAAAATGATAGACATTAGTGGCAGATCTATTTCACATTCTGCAAGAGAAACCAAATAAGAATGCCACCAAACCAGACCAAGAAATGGATTATTTGAAGTAATCAAACCAGCACACAAAATCTATATGTAGATATTTTACTCAAACTCAAACAGAAGTAGATGATAACTACTAAACTTAAAGCATTATTTGAATCTGGCTACAGCAAGTGTACACACTTATGTGATCTCGAGACATGCAATCAGAACAATATGGTGGTTCTATATAATATGGCTTCTTTGTTGAGAACTAACATTCAGATCAATTTTCATCATATCATAAAAATGCAACAAATAGCTACAGCAAATTCTGATATCTTTGTTTAGAACTGTACAACAAATTCCGATATCTTTGTTGAGATACCAAACCTATCTTAGGCTCTAGCAAACAACATCAAATCATGGAACATAGTGTGTGTTCTTGCTGGCTGTGAATCAAACAGGGCTGAGGTCTATAGACAAAAGTTTGAACTAGCTGGACAAAAGCATGGGGTGACTTACTATAGCAATCTTGACTGACTCCGAAAACCCGTGCTTCTTGCTATTGTGGGTGGCCTTGAACAAGTCAATCGCAGACAGCTCCTCACCCTTACGCTCTTCTTTCTGAAATGTTTTTCAACAAAAATCAAAATGTTATTCAGCAAGAATAAGAAATAATATTCAACGAGGATCAAACGGTAAGGTCTTAAGAAAAAGGTACTCACAGTGGTAAAAATGTGTGCGGTGTAGAGCCTGGAACCAGTTCTCTGTTGGTACACGACCTTCTCTCAATTAATCTTGTTCGACACACAGGTTTCCTACAAAAACGCATAATGTTATTTGCCAAGTTGAAAGAAAGTGGAATAGGCAGTAGTATAGTAGGACAATACGAGTCTGAGCATATTTGATTTGGAAATATTTCAGTTATCCTGCACTAGCACAAGTACATGAACAACTAGTACTATATAAGAGTCAGTGTATTACATATGGTGTTGATTTTGAAAGTTGATGTTCTCTATTGTTCCTACTCTTATCAGAAACATGGAACAGGAAGAAGGGGACCATGGCCCATTCCCATCCTGATGTGCAGAACATAAATCAGCAAACACAGCATATACATACCTTGTGTCTTGGGGCAGACCACATCTGCACCAGAGCTTGCCATTCACCGTCCGTCAGATCTGGCACCGGAGACTTGGTGCTCACTTTGTTTGCTGCTACGGTATCAAAATACTTCTTCTTGATATTATGGCGTCGATTCTTTGAACTTTTCTGCAGAACATCTTTGCACGCGTACTTGATGGTCTCCGAGTCTATGTTTATCTCAAAATTTGCCTACCAAGACAGCAAACAAGGAAGGAACAACATTAGTGATCATTAAGTACATAACAGAAAATAGAGTAGCACATTAACTATAAAACAAGTAGCTTACAACAACTTTCCCAATGTATTCCTCCACTAGAGTAGCATTATTTTTGTATTCCTTGAAGTGAGGAAGAACCGGCAGATGGCTTCTTGCAACGAGTCCACACTCAGAAGCAAACTTTGCTGCCTGTAGAGGCTTCTCTGGATGCTTCATCCCTTGGGAAATTTGGATAGGCACCTTTGTGCCAAGCGCCTTGGTGATTCTCTCTAGCCCTTTGCCCTATCTAAGTCTATGCTTGTTAGTCATTGCATCTGAAAATGAAATCGAACTCGTAAATTAGAAGAGCAATCGACAAATGCAGAAATGGTTCTGCTAAACACGTAAGCATACATGATCACTTCCATTTGCAAAATGCACTAGTAAAAGAGAAGGTGAACTTGCCTGGTTGAAGCACAAGCTATTGTTCTTCTTCACTGACGACATCATTCCTGTCAATAGAAGGTGCACCACGCCTGAGGCGTACGCAGATAGTGCCTCTTTCATTCATGCAGAGAGTGGTTTCTTCGTCCATCAGCAAAAACTCATCACGCATTTCCACCGAGCTCTCAAAGTCCATGCCCAGCGGACTTTCCTGATGGTCCGTCGCAACCGCCATAATTGCTTTCTGCCTTGTGACTCTATCAGGTTCATCAGGTTCCAGGATCCTCTTTGTTTGTCCTGGAGGTGGGGCCATCACCCTTCCTGGAGGCATTGCAGGAGATGCTTCTGAGCTCTTCCTATTCTTGTTGGCTGTCTTCTTAACACCAGGCCTCTTCGTTCTAGATTCCTTCAGTGCCTTGTATAAACAGCACACAAAAAAATTAGATCACAAGATAAATATGTGAGCACAAGGAAACACAGAGCATACAAGAACCTGAACCCTCCAAGCAAGACAGAGTTTGCACCTTAACAGTCTTGTGCACTACAACTGCATCCTCCTTAGGATTGTACTCTGGGTCATCACTGATAACTCCACTACCTTCTTGAACCCCATTAGTCGTACCTTGTTGTACATCATTTGTTTTCCTAATCATTGACGCTATTGCATCAATGCCAAGGGAATGGAATATCTGATTATTCCTCATCATATTTCTAGCCCTAACCTTCTCGTACTCGGTGAGAGGAGGCTCATCTTTGCAAGGCAAAGGAAACATAATTATTAGGTTAATTGTTGGAATGCATGGACAGACAGCCAAACATATCTTACGATATTTTATTATCATTTAATCCTACTTATTCAGCTAAGGAAGAGTAACAGCACACAGGCACAGCTAAGACAGCTAATTCAGATTACAACAATACATTTGCATAATAAAATCTGACAGTATTTTACATCACCACCCTCCAAGATATTTTACTTAGCATATTACATTTCACTTAGCATATTAAGACACATTTTATAAATCTGACAGTATAACCACAAGGAGCAACTTGCATACCACTGGTTGGCCTCGGATTTGACCTTGCCAAACCCGAGGGGAGATGGGTCGAGGGGATCTATCAACGGGAGATGGGTCGAGGGGAGAGGTACTGTCGTCGTCGATGTAGTCGTAGCCGTCGACGTCGATGTAGATGTAGCCGTCAACGTCGTCGATGTAGATGTAGCCGTCGACGTCGTCGATGTAGTCGTCGTCGGGGAGAAGGGAGAGGGGCGGAGGGGCGGCGCGGAGCACGGGAGGGGCGGCGGGGCGGCGCGGAGCAGGGGAGGGGCGGCGGAGTGGGGAGTGGGGAGTGGTTAGTGGGGAGTGGAATGTAGAGGGGAGTGGGAGAGGGAGTGGTGGGTCCCGCGTGGTAGTGGCAGAGGGAGTGGAGGGAAATTTTGGTGGGGTGAGAGGGAAAATTTGGTGGGGTGTGAGGGAAAATTTCACTAATTTTTTGGGGTTTGGAGGCAGACTTTTTCTTTTTCTTTTTTATGAACATGGTGAAAATAATGGTTAAAATCATACCGAATAGTTCAAGAAGACATCGGTACTCAAATTTGTATATCTTTTCTAGTTGGCAGGTCACATGTGATGATGCGACACGAAGGTTTCCCATTTGTTTGATTTTTTTTGAATTTTTCATGGCCATTTCAAAATGCGGTCGAAACGGCGGGCATGATCGTTTCGACCTAGTCGTTGAATCTTGGAAACCTTTTGGTGTTTCTATGATTAAATAGATACTTGTGTACCTAGAAATGATTTTTGGAAAAAATAAAGAGCAAACTATAAGGCAGCCGCAGTTCAAATTTGACCCGCTTCCAGCTGATTCGACGTAGATTTGTCTTTTTCATGAGAGATGGATAAGAGCTTTTGACACCCAACCATTTTGTCAATTGTACATTAAATATGGCCTAGTATGTTAGAAAAATGATTTGGACCAATTTTGAAACAAATATATGGTAGGTCCTTCACAAAAAAACTCATTTCGGGCACTTGAAAAATGAAAAATGAATTTTTCATACAAGGAAGGTGAAAAGTTCCTTAATCAACATTGTTTGTCATTCCAACATGCACCATTATGCAAAATATGAGACCATTTCAACAAACTATGCCATGAATATGGCCATGAGATTGATCATGTGGCTTGAAAGTCATGAATCTTCACATATGATAGCTCATTTGTGTGAACACTTTTTAAAAATAATTGTCGTATTACAAGTTTATTATTTTACATGGTAACTTTATCACATTTGATGACATAATGCAAAGGTTTCCCAGTTTTTTGATTTGTTTTTGAATTTTTCATGGTCGTTTCAAAATGTGGTCGAAACGTTGGGCATGACCGTTGCTACCTAGTGGTTGAATCTTGGAAACCTTTTGGTGTTTCTATGATTAAGTAGATACTTGTGTACCTAGAAATGATTTTTGGAAAAAATAAAGAGAAAACTATAAGGCAGTCGCAGTTCAAATTTGACCCGCTTCCAGCTGATTCGACATTGATTTGTCTTTTTCACGAGAGATGGATAAAAGCTTTTGACACCCAACCGTTTTGTCAATTATACATTAAATAAGGCCTAGTATGTTAAAAAATGATTTGGACCAATTTTCAAACAAATATATGCTAGGTCCTTCACAAAAAAAATCATTTCGGGCACTTGAAAAATGAAAAATGAATTTTTCATACAAGGAAGATGAAAACTTCCTTAATCAACATTGTTTGTCATTCCAAAATGCACCATTATGCAAAATATCAGACCATTTCAACAAACTATGCCATGGATATGGCCATGAGATTGATCATGTGGCTTGAAAGTCATGAATCTTCACACATGATAGCTCATTTATGTGAACACTTTTTAAAAATAATTGTCGTAATACAAGTTTATTATTTTACATGGTAACTTTATCACATATGATGACATAATGCAAAGGTTTCCCATTTTTTTGATTTTTTTGAATTTTTCATGGCCGTTTCAAAATGCGGTCGAAACAGCGGGCATGACCGTTCCTACCTAGTGGTTGAATCTTGGAAAGCTTTTGGTGTTTCTATGATTAAGTAGATACTTGTGTACCTAGGAATGATTTTTGGAAAAAATAAAGAGCAAACTATAAGGGAGCCGCAGTTCAAATTTGACCCGCTTCCAACTGATTCGACATAGATTTGTCTTTTTCACGAGAGACGGATAAAAGCTTTTGACACCCAACCATTTTGTCAATTGTACATTAAATATGGCCTAGTATGTTAGAAAAATGATTTGGACCAATTTTGAAACAAATATATGGTAGGTCCTTCACAAAAAAACTCATTACGGACACTTGAAAAATGGAAAATGAATTTTTCATACAAGGAAGATGAAAACTTCCTTAATCAACATTGTTTGTCATTCCAACATGCACGATTATGCAAAATATGAGACCATTTCAACAAACTATGCCATGAATATGGCCATGAGATGGATCATGTGGCTTGAAAGCCATGAATCTTCACAATGATAGCTCATTTGTGTGAACACTTTTTAAAAAAAATTGTCGTATTACAAGTTTATTATTTTACATGGTAACTTTATCACATATGATGACATAATGCAAAGGTTTCCCAGTTCTGAAAACAACAGGAACATGCAACATCTCAATTCAGTTCTCTGATGTAGATAACAACAACTCTGTGATGTAGTTCTGAAAATAGCTCTGAAAACAACATCTCAATTCAGTTCTGAAAACTTCAGGAACAGCAACAGTTGTGAAAACAACAACAACATGCAATATCTCAATTCAGTTCTATGATGTAGATAGCAACAGCTCTCTGATGTAGTTCTGAAAATAGCTCTGAAAACAACATGTCAATTCAGTTCAAAAAAACTTCAGGAACATCACAACCAACAGTTTGCAATATTTTGCATTACAACACAATAGTTTGAATCAAGATCACATCACAACCAACAGTTCTCACCAAAACTAAGACTACATCATTTTGCCTCTCGAGCCATTTCTGAATACAACATTTTGCCTCTCCAACCATCATGATCACCAAAACTACATCATTTTTCCTCTCCAGCCATCATGATCTTCACCACCTGCCTCTCCATCACTACAACCATCAGTCTCATGCATTTTGCTACCTGGAGAGAATTGTAGTACAAAAACTACATTAGGATCACAACAACAAAAACTATAGAGAAGGTTGATCACCAATCAAAACAAGGAACATGCAGTAATAGTTTTAGATCACCAAGGAGACAATATTTACCTTCATGTCTATTCGCTACTCATCATCGTCGATACCAAAACCTGTAACTCTATGCCCACTTCTGTTTTCCTCATCGTCACTACAATATTGCAGCATAGTATGACCAGTCCTGTTTTCCTCATCCTCGCTCTCATGTCCATCCGCTACCACCTTTCTTCTTTTCTTGATGCCTTCAACTGTTGCTGTTGGAATTATGCCCTAGAGGCAATAATAAATATAGTTATTATTATAATTCCTGTATCAAGATAATCGTTTATTATCCATGCTATAATTGTGAGGATACATAGACAAAACACTGTCCCTAGCAAGCCTCTAGTCGGCTAGCCAGTTGATCAAAGATAGTCAGGTTCTTCTGATTATATACAAGGTGTTGTTGCTTGATAACTGGATCACGTCATTAGGAGAATCACGTGATGGACTAGACCCAAACTAATAGACGTAGCATGTTGATCTTGTCATTTTGTTGCTACTGTTTTCTGCGTGTCAAGTATTTGTTCCTATGACCATGAGATCATATAACTCACTGACACCGGAGGAATGCTTTGTGCGTATCAAACGTCGCAACGTAACTGGGTGACTATAAAGATGCTCTACAGGTATTTCCGAAGGTGTTCGTTGAGTTAGTATGGATCGAGACTGGGATTTGTCACTTCGTGTGACGGAGAGGTATCTCGGGGCCCACTCGGTAATACAACATCACACCCAAGCCTTGCAAGCAATGTGACTTAGTGTAAATTGCGGGATCTTGTATTACGGAACGAGTAAAGAGACTTGCCGGTAAACCAGTTTCAAATAGGTATGCGAATACTGACGATCGAATCTCGGGCAAGTAACATACCGAAGGACAAAGGGAATGACATACGGGATTATATGAATCCGTGGCACTGAGGTTCAAACGATAAGATCTTCGTAGAATATGTGGGATCCAATATGGGCATCCAAGTCCCGCTATTGGATATTGACCGAGGAGTCACTCGGGTCATGTCTACATAGTTCTCGAACCCGCAGGGTCTGCACACTTAAGGTTCGACGTTGTTTTATGCGTATTTGAGTTATATGGTTGGTTACCGAATGTTGTTCGGAGTCCCGGATGAGATCACGGACGTCACGAGGGTTTCCGGAATGGTCCGGAAATGAAGATTGATATATAGGATGACCTCATTTGATTACCGGAAGGTTTTCGGAGTTACCGGGAATGTACCGGGAATGACGAAGGGGTTCCGGGTGTTCACCGGGGGGGGGGGGGCAACCCACCCCGGGGAAGCCCATAGGCCTTAGGGGTGGCGCACCAGCCCTTGGTGGGCTGGTGGGACAGCCCAAGAGGGCCCTATGCGCCAAGGATAGGAAATCAAAGAGAAAATAAAAAAAAGAGGTGGGAAAGGAGAGAAGGACTCCACTTTCCAATCCTAGTTGGACTAGGATTGGAGGAGGACTCCTCCTCCCCTTGGTGCGCAGCCCTTGGGGCTCCTTGAGCCTCAAGGCAAGCCTCCCCTCCCTCCTCCTATATACATGGAGCAATTAGGGCTGATTTGGGACAACTTTTCAAAGGCAGCCCGACCACATACCTCCACGGTTTTACCTCTAGATCGCGTTTCTGCGGAGGTCGGGCGGAGCCCTGCCGAGATCAGATCACCACCAACCTCCGGAGCACGGTCACGCTGCCGGACAACTCATCTACCTCTCTGTCTCTCTTGCTGGATTGAGAAGGCCGAGATCATCGTTGAGCTGTACGTGTGCTGAACGCGGAGGTGCCGTCCGTTCGGCACTAGATCGTGGGACGGATCGCCGGACGGTTCGTGGGACGGTTCGCGGGGCGGATCGAGGGACGTGAGGACGTTCCACTACATCAACCGCGTTGACTAACGCTTCTGCTGTGCGATCTACAAGGGTACGTAGATCGAAAATCCCCTCTCATAGATGGACATCACCATGATAGGTCTTCGTGCGCGTAGGAAATTTTTTGTTTCCCATGCGACGTTCCCCAACAGTGGCATCATGAGCTAGGTTCATGCGTAGATGTCTTCTCGAGTAGAACACAAAAGTTTCTGTGGGCGGTGATGTGCGTTTTGCTGCCATCCTTAGTCTTTTCTTGATTCCGCGGTATTGTTGGATTGAAGCGGCTTGGACCGACATTACTCGTACGCTTACGAGAGACTGGTTTCATCCCTACGAGTAACCCCCTTGCTCAAAGATGACTGGCAAGTGTCGGTTTCTCCAACTTTAGTTGAATCAGATTTGACCGAGGAGGTTCTTGTAAAAGGTTAAATAGAAATTCATATATCTCCGTTGTGGTGTTTGCGTAAGTAAGATGCGATCCTACTAGATACCCATGGTCACCACGTAAAACATGTAACAACAAAATTACAGGACGTCTAACTTGTTTTTGCAGGGTATGCTTGTGATTTGATATGGACAACGATGTGATGTGATATATTGGATGTATGAGATGATCATGTTGTAATAGATAATATCGACTTGCACGTCGATGGTATGGCAACCGACAGGAGCCATAGGGTTGTCTTTAAACTAACATTTGTGCTTGCAGATGCGTTTACTATTTTGCTAGGATGTAGCTTTAGTAGTAATAGCATGAGTAGCACGACAACCCCGATGGCGACACGTTGATGGAAATCATGGTGTGCCGCCGGTGACAAGAAGATCGTGCTGGTGCTTTGGTGATGGAGATCAAGGAGCATGTGATGATGGCCATATCATGTCACGTATGAATTGCATGTGATGTTAATCCTTTTATGCACCTTATTTTGCTTAGAACGACGGTAGCATTATGAGGTGATCTCTCACTAAAATTTCAAGACGAAATTGTGTTCTCCCCGACTGTGCACCGTTGCTACAGTTCGTCGTTTCGAGACACCACGTGATGATCGGGTGTGATAGACTCAACGTTCACATACAACGGGTGCAAAACAGTTGCACACGCGGAACACTCGGGTTAAGCTTGACGAGCCTAGCATGTGCAGACATGGCCTCGAAACACATGAGACCGAAAGGTCGATCATGAATCATATAGTTGATATGATTAGCATAGGGATGCTTACCACTAAAACTATACTCACCTCACGTGATGATCAGACTTGAGCTAGTGTAAGTGGGTCATGAACCACTCAAATGACTAGAGAGATGTACTTTTTGAGTGGGAGTTTAGCAAGTAATGTGATTAAGTTAAACTCTAATTATCTTGAACATAGTCTAAGTCCACTTTGAATATATTTGTGTTGTAGATCATGGCTCACGCGACAGTCACCCTGAATTTTAATACGTTCCTAGAGAAAGCTAAGTTGAAAGATGATGGGAGCAACTTTGTAGAATGGGCTCGTAATCTTAAGTTGATCCTACAAGCTGGGAAGAAGGATTATGTCCTTAATGCTGCGCTAGGAGATGAACCACCCTCTATGGCTGACCAGGATGTTAAGAACGCTTGGTTAACACGTAAGGAGGACTACTCAGTAGTTCAATGTGCAGTCTTGTATGGCTTAGAACCGGGACTTCAACGTCGCTTTGAGCGTCATGGAGCATATGAGATGGTCCAGGAGTTGATGTTATCTTTCAGAAGAACGCCTGGATCGAGAGGTAAGAGACCTCCGATAAATTCTATGCTTGCAAGATGGAGGAGAATTCGTCTGTTAGTGAACATGTGCTCAAAATGTCTGGGTACTCAAACCGTCTAGTTGAGCTGGGGATTGAACTCCCACAAGAGGCTATCACTGACAAAATTCTTCAATCACTGCCGCCAAGCTATAAGGGCTTTGTGTTGAACTACAACATGCAAGGGATGAACAAGTCACCCGGCGAGTTGTTTGCGATGTTGAAAGTCGCAGAGTCTGAACTCCGTAAAGAGCATCAAGTGTTGATGGTGAATAAGACCACTAGTTTCAAGAGAAACGACAAAGGCAAGAAGGGTAATTCAAAGAAGAGCGGCAAGCCTGTTGCCAATCCGACGAAGAAACCCAAAGCTGGACCTAAGCCTGAAACAGAGTGCTACTATGGCAAGGGTATGGGTCACTGGAAGCGCAATTGCCCCAAGTATCTGGCTGATAAGAAGGCGGCCAAAGAAAAATCAGGTATATTTGATATAAATGTTATTGATGTGTACTTAACCAGCTCTCGTAGTAGTGCCTGGGTATTCGATACCGGTTCTGTTGCTCATATTTGCAACTCGAAACAGGAACTGGGGAATAGGCGAAGGCTGGCGAAAGATGAAGTGACGATGCGCGTAGGAAATGGTTCCAAGGTTGATGCAATCGTCGTCGGCACAGTTTCACGTCAGTTAACATCGGGATTAGTCATGAACTTGAATAATTGTTATTTAGTGCCCGCGTTGAGCATGAACATTATATCTGGATCTTGTTTATTGCGAGACGGTTACTCTTTGAAGTCAGAGAATAATGGTTGTTCTATTTCTATGAGTAACATCTTTTATGGTCATGCACACAATGTGAGAGGATTGTTCATATTGAATCTTGATAGTGATGATACACATATACATAACATTGAGACCAAAAGAGTTAGAGTTAACAATGATAGCGCCATGTTTTTGTGGCACTGCCGCTTAGGTCATATTGGTGTAAAGCGCATGAAGAAACTCCATACCGATGGACTTTTGGAGTCACTTGACTTTGATTCACTTGACACGTGCGAACCATGCCTCATGGGCAAGATGACTAAAACTCCGTTCTCCGAAACAATGGAGCGTCCCAGTGACTTGTTGGAAATCATACATACCGATGTGTGCGGTCCGATGACCGTCGAGGCACGCGGCGGATATTGTTATTTTCTCACCTTCACTGACGATTTGAGTAGATATGGTTATGTCTACTTAATGAAGCACAAGTCTGAAACATTTGAAAAGTTCAAGCAATTTCAGAGTGAAGTTGAAAATCATCGTAACAAGAAGATCAAGTTCCTACGGTCTGATCGTGGGGTGAATATCTGAGTTTCGAGTTTGGTGCTCACTTAAGACAATGTGGAATTGTTTCACAGTTGACACCGCCTGGAACACCACAGCGTAATGGTGAGTCCGAACATCGTAATCGTACTTTATTAGAGATGGTGTGATCTATGATGTCTCTTACCGATTGGCCGTTATCGTTTTGGGGTTATGCGTTAGACACAACTGCATTCACTTTAAATAGGGCACCATCAAAATCCGTTGAGACGACACCATACGAACTGTGGTATGGCAAAAGGCCAAGGTTGTCGTTTCTTAAAGTTTGGGGATGTGATGCTTATGTCAAAAAGCTTCAGCCTGAAAAGCTGGAACCCAAAGCGGAAAAGTGCATCTTCATAGGTTACCCAAAAGAGACAGTTGGGTACACCTTCTATCTCAAATCCGAGGGCAAAGTGTTTGTTGCTAAAAACGGAGCTTTTCTCGAGAAGGAGTTTCTCTCGAGAGAATTGAGTGGGAGGAAGATAGAACTTGATGAGGTTGTCGAACCTCTCATCCCTCTGGATGGTGGCGCAGGGCAAGGGGAAACCCCTGTCATTGCGACGCCGGTTGAGGAGGAAGTTAATGATGATGATCATGAAACTCCGGTTCAAGTTCCTATCGAACCACGCAGGTCGACGAGACCACGTGCTGCTCCAGAGTGGTACGGTAATCCCGTTTTGTCAATCATGTTGTTAGACAACAATGAAGCTGCAAATTATGAAGAAGCAATGGTGGGCCCAGATTCCAACAAATGGCTGGAGGCCATGAAGTCCCAGATAGGATCCATGTACGAAAACAAAGTGTGGACTTTGGAAGTACTACCTGAGGGCCGCAAGGCTATTCAGAACAAATGGATCTTTAAGAAGAAAACGGATGCTGACGGCAATGTGACTATTTATAAAGCGATGAGACATTCTCACCCATAGCGATGCTTAAGTCCGTCAGAATCATGTTAGCAATAGCTGCATTTTTCGATTATGAAATCTGGCAGATGGATGTCAAAACGGCGTTCCTTAACAATTTCCTTAAGGAAGAGTTGTATATGATGCAACCCGAAGGTTTTGTCGATCCTAAGAATGCTAACAAGGTGTGCAAGCTCCATCGATCCATTTATGGGCTGGTGCAAGCATCTCGGAGTTGGAACAAACGCTTTGATCAGGTGAACAAAGCATTTGGATTTATACAAGTGGTTGGAAAATCTTGTATTTACAAGAAAGTGAGTGGGAGCTCTGTGGCGTTTCTAATATTATATTTGGATGACATATTGCTGATTAGAAACAACGTAGAGTTTTTGGAGAGCATAAAGGATTACTTGAATAAAAGTTTCTCTATGAAGGACCTAGGAGAAGCTGCTTACATTATAGGCATTAAGATCTACAGGGATAGATCGAAACGCCTGATAGGACTTTCACAAAGCACATACATTGACAAAGTTTTGAAGAGGTCCAAAATGGAACAGTCCAAAAAAGGGTTCTTGCCAGTTTTACAAGGTACGAGATTGAGTAAGACTCAGTGCCCAGAAACTGATAAAGATAGAGAGCATATGAGCACCGTCCCCTATGCTTCAGCCATAGGATCTATCATGTATGCAATGTTGTGCACTAGACCGGACGTTAGCCTGGCCATATGTATGGAAGGCAGGTTCTAGAGTAATCCAGGAGTGGATCACTCGACGGCGGTCAAGAATATCCTGAAGTACCTGAAAAGGACTAAGGAGATGTTTCTCGTGTATGGAGGTGACGAAGAGCTTGCCGTAAAGGGTTACGTCGATGCAAGCTTTGACATAGATCCGGACGACTCTAAGTCGCTGACCGGATACGTATTTATTCTTAATGGGGGTGCGGTAAGCTGGTGCAGTTCCAAGCAATGCATCGTAGCTGATTCTACATGTGAAGCGGAGTACATAGCTGCCTCGGAGGCGGCTAAGGAGGGTGACTGGATGAAGGAGTTCATAACGGATCTTGGAGTGGTGCCAAGCGCACTGAATCCAATAACCTTGTTCTGTGACAACACGGATGCCATTGCCTTAGCAAAGGAACCACGGTTTCACAAGAAGACCAGACACATCAAACGACGCTTCAACCTCATCCGCGACTACGTCGAAGGGGAGGACGTAAATATATGCAAAGTGCACACGGATCTGAATGTACAAGACCCGCTGACTAAACCTCTTCCACGGGCAAAGCATGATCAACATCAGAACTGTATGGGTGTTAGATTTATCACAATGTAATTCGCATGATGATGTGAGGGCTAGATTATTGACTCTAGTGCAAGTGGGAGACTGTTGGAATTATTCCCTAGAGGCAATAATAAATATAGTTATTATTATAATTCCTGTATCGAGATAATCGTTTATTATCCACGCTATAATTGTATTGAATGGAGACTTATATACATGTGTGGATACATAGACAAAACACTGTCCCTAGCAAGCCTCTAGTCGGCTAGCCAGTTGATCAAAGATAGTCAGGGTCTTCTGATTATATACAAGGTGTTGTTGCTTGATAACTGGATCACGTCATTAGGAGAATCACGTGATGGACTAGACCCAAACTAATAGACGTAGCATGTTGATCGTGTCATTTTGTTGCTACTGTTTTCTGCGTGTCAAGTCTTTGTTCCTATGACCATGAGATCATATAACTCACTGACACCGGAGGAATGCTTTGTGTGTATCAAACGTCGCAACGTAACTGGGTGACTATAAAGATGCTCTACAGGTATTTCCGAAGGTGTTCGTTGAGTTAGTATGGATCGAGACTGGGATTTGTCACTCCGTGTGACGGAGAGGTATCTCGGGGCCCACTCGGTAATACAACATCACACCCAAGCCTTGCAAGCAATGTGACTTAGTGTAAGTTGCGGGATCTTGTATTACGGAACGAATAAAGATACTTGCCGGTAAATGAGATTGAAATAGGTATGCGGATACTGACGATCGAATCTCGGGCAAGTAACATACCGAAGGACAAAGGGAATGCCATAAGGGATTATATGAATCCTTGGCACCGAGGTTCAAACAATAAGATCTTCGTAGAATATGTGGGATCCAATATGGGCATCCAGGTCCCGCTATTGGATATTGACCGAGGAGTCACTCGGGTCATGTCTACATAGTTCTCGAACCCGCAGGGTCTGCACACTTAAGGTTCGACGTTGTTTTATGCGTATTTGAGTTATATGGTTGGTTACCGAATGTTGTTCGGAGTCCCGGATGAGATCACGGACATCACGAGGGTTTCCGGAATGGTCCGGAAATGAAGATTGATATATAGGATGACCTCATTTGATTACCGGAAGGTTTTCGGAGTTACCGGGAATGTACCGGGAATGACGAATGGGTTCCGGGTGTTCACCGGTGGGGGGGGGGGGGGCAACCCACCCCGGGGAAGCCCATAGGTCTTAGGGGTGGCGCACCAGCCCTTGGTGGGCTGGTGGGACAGCCCAAGAGGGCCCTATGCGCCAAGGATAGGAAATCAAAGAGAAAAGAAAAAAAAGAGGTGGGAAAGGAGAGAAGGACTCCACTTTCCAATCCTAGTTGGACTAGGATTGGAGGAGGACTCCTCCCCTTGGTGCGCAGCCCTTGGGGCTCCTTGAGCCTCAAGGCAAGCCTCCCCTCCCTCCTCCTATATATATGGACCAATTAGGGCTGATTTGGGACAAATTTTCAAAGGCAGCCCGACCACATACCTCCACGGTTTTACCTCTAGATCGCGTTTCTGCGGAGCTCGGGCAGAGCCCTGCCGAGATCAGATCACCACCAACCTCTGGAGCACCGTCACGCTGCCCGAGAACTCATCTACCTCTCCGTCTCTCTTGCTGGATCAAGAAGGCCGAGATCATCGTCGAGCTGTACGTGTGCTGAACGCGGAGGTGCCGTCCGTTCGGCACTAGATCGTGGGACGGATCGCGGGACGGTTCGTGGGACGGTTCACGGGGCGGATCGAGGGACGTGAGGATGTTCCACTACATCAATCGCGTTCACTAACGCTTCTGTTGTGTGATCTACAAGGGTACGTAGATCGAAAATCCCCTCTCGTAGATGGACTTCACCATGATAGGTCTTCGTGCGCGTAGGAAAAAATTTGTTTCCCATGCGACATTCCCCAACAGTTGCAACATCAATGAGCACACGTTCCCGGTCCCTACGCACTTTGGTTTGCATCGGAACTTCCATAGAGTCATCACGAGCTTGCACCGGAACTTCCGTACAGTCATCATCCTGATATGTTAGGCCACTACCACCGGGGCCCTTTTCCACTTCAGTTTCAGTTTCAGTCACACTCCACAAGTGTCTGTGCTCAAAGTTTTGCACAACTCGCCATTTTTTGTGCAAAAGAGTGTCTGGCAGGTAAAACAACATTGTTGCTTGTGTTGTTAGAATAAAGGGATCATTCTTATACCAGCACCTTGAAGTGTTGATGCTTTTGAAGTGGCCATCATACTTGACACAAGAGCGTCTCTTCTTCTTGTTACCAAGATCAAACCAGTCACAACGAAATAAGACAACTGAGCGATGGATGCCTCCACTAGAGTTGTACTGCAACTCTATGATGCTTCTCAGCTGACCATAGAAGTCAATGTTCTCACGATCATGTGACCCCTCAGTGACGATTCCACTATTTTGTGTCTTCCTTTTTTCCTCGTGATCAACGGTGTGGTACCGGACACCATCAGCAATGTATGCTGAACACACTCGCACTCGCTTATCCGGTAAGCATGCCAAAGAAAATAGATCATCACTAACTTTCTTCTCCTCATGCAACTTTCCAACATGATTCTCAAACCATTTAGCAAATCCCTTGGCAACCCTTGTATCAACATTGATCTGGCTTTCTTCCTGATTTAACTCTTCCTTGCATTTCCTGCAATGCCAACAAAACATGTGAATTAAAATATTAGACTGGTGCCAACAACCCAAGAAAAAGTAAATAAATAACGAGTGCACAAGATATAACATACTTGATATATGGTATAACCTCGGTGCAATTGCTGAGCACATACCAAACAATCTTGTCATACTCATCACCAGCCTCCAAGTACCGCGAGGCTCCAAGAAAGTTCACACCATGGTTGAAAACCGAGACATCACCAATATGCGAATCAGACCGCTCTCTATTTCTGCCCGGCCGGTTCCATCTTGTTTCCACATCGCCAAAGTATCTAGAGCAAAAAGTCAAGCACTCGTCAACGACATATGCTTCAGCAATCTAACCTTCAGGTCTTGTCGTGTTTCGCACATAACGCTGACAAGTAAGCAGCCTTCTTTCGATTGGGTACATCCAACCGTATTGCACAGGGCCTCTAAGCATTGCCTCTTTTGGTAAGTGCACCGCCAAATGGACCATCACGGTGAAGAAAGCTGGAGGGAAAATCTTCTCAAGCTTGCAAAGAATAATTGGGATTTCTTTTTCAGGTCTTTCCAGAACAGTTAACTTGAGTGTTTTGCAGCACATTTCTCTAAATAAATTTCCCACCTCAGCAACCGCTTCATATATATCATTGTCCATGATTCCACGGAGGCCAGCCGGTAAAATCCTTTGGAGGAGGATGTGACAATCGTGGGTTTTCAGTACTGAAAGCTTGAATCCATCAGAAGTAACACACTTTGCTAGGTTAGAAGCATAACCATCTGGAAATCTCACCGCTCTTATGAATTCACAGAATGCCAGCTTTTGTTCTTTACTCATTGTATACCATGCTCGTGGCATTTCAAATGTATGTTCAGCTTCATCATGTTGTAGATGCAAATCTTCTCTTATGCCCATGTCCTCCAAATCAAGCCTAGAACTAACCGTGTCCTTTGTCTTCCCTTCAATGTTCAGAAATGTCCCTAGCTGATTCTCACATATGTTTTTCTCAATGTGCATTACATCGAGATTATGCCTTAATTTCAGACCAGCCCGGTATGGCAGGATCCAAAAACAAGACCTCCGGTCCCAACATTGACCTTCCGCGCGCTTTCTTTTCTTTGCAAGCTTTCCTGGTCTCACATCCTTCACCCTCTCAAGTTGCTTCTCCAGCTCTTCCTTAGTGAATTTAGCTGGCTTTTCACGGGTTTCATTCTCACCATTAAAATCTTTGCTTCTTCTCCAACGATGGTTTCGGGGAAGAAAGCTGTGGTGCCCAATATAGCAGATCTTGCTCCTTATTCTCTTTGAGCAAGGGTCTTTGTCACAATGGACACATGCCTGATAACCCGCTGTGATCCTCCCAGACAGAGTGTGCAGTGCCGGGAAATCATGGATGGACCATATGACTACAGCACGTAGATTGAACTTTTCTTCCGGACTAGAGGCGTCGTATGTGCATACACTAGTCTAGAGCTGGAGCAGTTATTCTACGAGGGGCTCCATAAAGACATCAAAATCCTTTCCTGGAGACTCTGGACCCGGGATAAGCAGTGACGTCATGAAGTTGGACTTATCCATGCATGCCCATGGTGGCAGGTTGTACGGCACCACAAAAACGGGCCACATGCTATAAGACGTGTTCATGTTCCCAAACGGATTAAAGCCATCTGTGGCAATGCCGAGTTTTATATTCCTTGGATCTGCAGAAAAATCTCCATGTTCACTGTCAAATTCTTTCCATGCCTCTCCGTCCGCTGGATGGCTCAGCTCATTGTCCACAGGTTGCCGCTGAAGCTTGTGCCATTGTACCTCCAATGATGATTTCTTCGAGATAAACATCCGGTGCAGCCTTGGTATCAACGGAAAGTGCCTCAGTACCTTCTCTGGTATTGACTTCTTCCCATCAGCATCTTTCCACCTTGAGGCATTGCATTTTGGACAGTTCTCATGCTTCGCAAAATCCTTCCGAAACAAGACACAGTTATTTTGGCACACATGTATTGAAACATAACCTAGCCCCAGCCTGCGGATTATGCATAATGCTTCATCATAAGACCTGGGAACACAGCTATTAGGGAATTGCAAGGTCAAAATGCGGAGTATTGCGTTGAATGCAGCATTGCTAATCCGGTAGAAAGACTTGATGTGGAGTAACTTCACGGTGAAGGTAAATCTTGAAAATTTACCCCCTTCATGAGCTGCGCGCTTAGCCTCCTCCAACACCTCAGCAAACATCGACCTCTGCCCATCAGCACGATCTTCAGCATCGTATAGACCCTTCAGTAGGTCAGGAATCCTATCATCTTCATGCCCATCCTGTTCATCCAAACCAGCATTCTCTCGCAAGATATTTTCCGTAAAATTAATGCCAGCATCACCACCACCCATCATATGAGGGGCCTGTGTATCGGCTTCAATATGTTGAGGTTGTCCGGCTAAAGGTTCTCCATGATATATCCATCTATCATATGTGCTGGCCATCCCATTAAGAAGAAGATGATCTTCCACTACTCCTTGAGCTTTTCTCGAACGGTTGAGGCAATTACAGCATCGGCAAACAATGACAGCGTCCTTGGAAAAATTTGCCCGAACAAATTGCATGAATTCATCAACTCCTTTCATATGTTCTTTCCAAAACCTTCTAACTCCTTTTCTAATCCAGCTTCTGTCCGGCGGCAGCAGCGAGTACCCCATGCTCGGTGGTGAGTCCCTCTTGCTCGGCGGCGGCGAGTCCCCCATGTGTGGGCAAGGTCGCTGTTCGAGGTGAGCGGCACCACCACCACTACCAGTGGGCGAGGTGGCTGAGGCGAGCGGCACCACCACTGGTCGGGCGAGGTCGTCGTGGCCGAGGCGTGGTCGAGGTGGTCGTGGCATCGGCACCACCACCACTGCCGATGGGTGAGGTGGCCGTGGCGCCATCACCACCACCGCTGGTCACCGGCCCCGTCGATCGCCGCCGCCCCGTCCCCGTCGGTCGCCGCCGCCCCTGAGATCTAGATTTGCTCATCGGAAATTGGCTAAGTGTTGGCCCGTGTCGGAAATTGGCCAAGTGTTGGCCGTCCCCGTCGGTCCCACTTGTCAATGATACGGGAGACCCGCGATTTAATACAATATACCCCCAAATACCGATAGCTGAGCAACAGTCCCTCTCTAGCCCAGCGGTAGCAAACACTTAGCGGGCGCGCTCGGTCGTGGGTTCGAGTCCCACGGGAATTAAGCGAGGCACGCGCATGTTTTTTCGCGCATGTCCCCGCTCAGTCGTCGGCCCCTCACCTGCCTGTCAAATGGGTCCTACCTCAGTGACAAGTAAGCAAGGCTGCTGAGGTGGCTGCGTAACCAGCCTAGTGCATTCGAACTGTTTAGTAACGACCATTCATATGGGTCATTATCACCTAGAAATAAGGCACTGCCAGGTGCTGTCCGCTTTATGACCTTTTCCAGTAAGCAAGTGATGACCTTTTTGATGATAATGGTCGTTGGTTTTTGGGGCTAGGACCCCTCCAGACAGCTTACGACCAAATGATGTCAAATGGTCATAGATTTATGACTATTCCTTCCAGCGTCACTAACAAAAGGTCGTTAGTTGACATATTTCTTGTAGTGAAAAAATAAATAGAAGGCATGCAAAACATCCAAAGTTGGACAAGATAATAACATGAAACCATCAAAAAATATAGATACGTTGGAGACGTATCAAGCATCCCCAAGCTTAACTCCTGCTCGTCCTCGAGTAGGGAAGTGATAAAGAATGAATTTTTGATGTGGAATGCTACCTAGCATAGTTGTCCTTTGCAACTTCTTTCACGTGACATGAATGTTCAGATCCGTAAGATTCAAAACTATAGTTCTCTATTGACATGAAGATAGTAATACTTCAAGCAAACTAGCAAAGTAATCATGAACTTTCGAAATAACAAGGCCAAAGAAAGTTATCCCTACAAAATCATATAGTCTGGCTATGCTCCATCATCCTCACAGAACTAATGTAAATCATGCACAACCCCGGAATTGGCCAAGTAATTGTTTTCGCACTCTTACTTTCTCAAACTTTTTATAACTATCACGCAATACATGAGCACGAGCCATGGATATAGCACTATAGGTGGAATAGAGTGTGGTGGTGGTTGTGAGACATAAAGGAGGAGATGGTCACATTGACTCGGCGTATCAATAGGCTATGGAGATGCCCATTAATAGATTTCAATGTGAATGAGTAGGGATTGCCATACAAGAGATGCACTAGAGCTATAGGTATATGAAAGCTCAAAAGGGAAACTAGTGGCTGTGCATCCAACTTGCTTGCTCACGAAGACCTAGGGCAATTTTGAGGAAGCCCATCATTGGAATATACAGGCCAAGTTATATAGTGAAGATTCCCACTAGAATATGGTAGTGACAAAGCAAGATGCGCTCAATCATGAAGAACATGGTGCTATTATGAAGCACAATTGTGGAAAAAGATAGTAGCATTGTCCCTTCTCTCTTGTTCTCTTTTTTTTATTTGGGATCTTAGGCCTCTTTTTTTATCTTCTTTTTTTGGGCTCTTTGGCCTCTTTTTTCCCCTCACATGGGACAATGCTCTAATAATGATGATCATTTCACTTTTATTTACTCATAGCTCGAAGATCACAATGATGATGACTCCATAGGAAATGCCTCCGGCAGTGTACCGGGATGTGCAACGATCTAGTATGATCATGCAATGGCAATATGAGAGTGACGGCACAAGTCATGAGACGGAACGGTGGTAGTTGCATGTCAATATATCTTGGAATGGCTATGAAAATGCCATAGTAGGTAGGTATGGTGGCTGTTTTGAGGAAGGAATTTGGTGGGTTTGTGCACCGGCGAGAATTGCGCGGCACTAGAGGGGCTAGCAATGGTGGAAGGTGAAAGTGCATCTATACCATGGACTCAACATTAGTCATAAAGAACTCACATACTTGTTGCAAACGTTTTTATTAGTAATCGAAACAAAGTGCTAAATGCATACTCCGAGGGGAAGGGTTGGTAGGTGTAAACCATCGCGCGATCCCGACCTCAACACAAAGGATGACAATCAATAGATCAATTATGCTCCGACTTCCTAACATAGCGGTTCACCATACGTGCATGCTACGGGAATCACTAACTTCAACACAAGTATTTCTAGATTCACAACACCCTACTAACATAACTCTTAATATTAACAAATCCATGTCTCAAAACTAATTGAGAGGAATCGAAACTTCTCTTTCTACTCAATGCACATGAAGATGGAGGTTTTTGCATCCTCTTTGGATACCTAGCACATCGGACTACTTTCATAGCATAAGCCAACTACCAAATCATGCACCGCCGTGCTCTAAAGATATAAGTGAAGCACATGAGCAAAAGTATCTAGCTCAAAAGATATATGTGAAGCACATGAGCAAAAGTATCTAACTCAAAAGATATAAGTGAAGCACATGAGCAAAAGTATCTAGCTCAAAAGATATAAGTGAAGCACACTGAGCATTCTAGATAAATCACGATGAGTGCATGTCTCTCTCTCTCAAAAAGGTGTGCAGCAAGGATGATTGTGACACAACAAAAATAAAAGACTCCTATAATACAAGACGCTCCAAGAAAAACACATATCATGTGGTGAATAAAAATATAGCTCCAAGTAATGTTACTCATGGATTAAAGATGAAAGAGGGGATGCCCTCCCGGGGCATCCCCAAGCTTAGGCTTTTTGGTGTCCTTGAATTTGGCTTGGGGTGCCTTGGGCATCCCCAAGCTTGAGCTCTTTCCACTCCTTATCTCTTTGTCCATGAGAACATCACCCAAAACTTGAAAACTTCACAACACAAAACTTAAACAGAAACTTGTGATAACATTAGTACAAGAAAACAAACTACCACTTCTTTTGGTACTATAGCAAACTTGAATTCTATCTATATTGATGATGGGCTACTGTACTCACTTTCCCATGGCTAGTACCCCCCCGATACTAACCATAGTTTCATCAAAACAAGCAACCAACCCAACAAAAACAGAATCTGTCAAAAACAGACCAGTATGTAGTAATCTGTATACTTCGTATACTTGTGGTACATCAAAAAATCTGAAAACTTACGACAGTCTGGGTAAAAAGCATATAAATCAGAAGCAAAAAGAATCAACTCAAAAGCTCTTTCTGAATAAAAATGAAAAATCATCTCGTGAGCGAACAGTTTCTGTCTTTTTCCAGCATGATCAAACAACCATTAACAAGACTAGTCATAAAGGTTTTTCTTGGCTCAAACAAAAAAAGAAACACAAAAAACAAAATCACAACATAATTATGATGGCGTGGACGCAAAACAAAGAAAGAAAAATATAAATTCATTGGGTTGCCTCCCAACAAGCGCTATTGTTTAACGCCCTTAGCTAGGCATTAATAATTCAATGATGCTCACACAAAAGACAAGAGTTGAAGCACAACGAGAGCATCATAGAACAGGTGAAAATCACATATAAGTCTAACATACTTCCTATGCATAGGCATTTTATAGGAAAAGAGATTGTCAAGACAACCAATAGTTACCATATGCGAGGAAGAAGAAAGAAAAATAGCAATCTCCACATAACGAGAGGTAATTGGGTAACATGAAAGTTTCTACCACAATATATTCCTCTCTCAAAGCAACTACATGTGGAATCAAAATCAAATTCAACAATATAGCTATCACAAAGGATATTCTTTTCATGATCCACATGCATGCAAAGTTGACGCTCTTCAAAAATAGTGGGATTATCATCAACTAAAATCATGACTTCTCCAATCCCACTTTCAATATTATTGCAAATATCATAATCATCATGAGGCTTAAACTAATTTTCAAAATAATAAAAAAATCATTACCCCAGTGATGATCATTGCAACAAGTAGTGGACATGGCAAAACTAGCATCCCCAAGCATAGGGTTTTGCATATTTTTAGCATGATTGACACTAATAGGATTTATAGTGAAACCATTGCAATCATGCGTTTCATTCAAGGAGCCCTCGTGAATCACTTCATAAATTCCTTCATCACGATTTTCAGATTCACGCATCTCAAGCAAAACTCCATAGAGAAAGTCAAGTGCACTCAACTCACTCACAATTGGATCAACATAATTGGATCTCTTAAAGAGATTAGCAAGTGGATGAGGATCCATATCAATAGATTTTCAGCAAGCGAAGATGCAAGCATATTGAAGGCACATGGAAACACAAGCGAACATAAAGCAAGCAAAAGAAAAGGGCGAACAAAAAAGGCAAACGAAAAAGGCAAAATTGGTGAAGTAGGGGAGAGGAAAACGAGAGGCAACTGGCAAACAAAGTAAATGCAAGAGATGAGTTTGCGACACTTACTTGGATGAGTTCTTGACTTGATTCTCCCCGGCAACGGCGCCAAAAATTCTTCTGCTACGGCAAAAAAAGTCCTTCCCTTGCAACGGCGCCAGAAATCCTTCTGCTACTTCTCAAACAACAGCGCCAGAAATTGACACGTTGACGGAGATTAGGCTTGCGTTGGTTTTTCCCTTGAAGAGGAAAGGGTGATGCAGCACAGGAGCAGTAAGTATTTCCCTCAGATTGAGAACCAAGGTATCAATCCAGAAGGAGGGTCTCGTCAAGTCCAGGGTACCTGCGCAAACACAAACAAGCTTGCACCCAACGCTTCAAAGGGGTTGTCAATCCCTTCAAGATTGTTTGGAAAGTGAGATCTGAAGGCGGAAAGTGCAACGAAGTGAAAATTGTAAGGCAGAAAATATGGTGTGAAGTAGACCCTGGGGGCCATAGTGTTCACTAGAGGCTTCTCTCAAAATAGCAAGTATTACGGTGGGTGAACAAATTACTGTCGAGCAATTGATAGAACCGCGCAAAGTCATGACGATATCTAAGGCAATGATCATACATATAGGCATAACGTCCGAGACAAGTAGGCCGGTACTTTCTGCATCTACTACTATTACTCCACACATCGACCGCTATCCAGCATGCATCTAGTGTATTGAGTTCATGACGAACAGAGTAACACTTTAAGAAGGATGATATGATATAGAGGGATAATCTAAATCAATGATGAAAACCCCATCTTGTTACCCTTGATGGCAACAACACGATGCGTGCCTCGCTACCCCTTCTGTCAATGGGTGAGGTCATCGCACGGTATGAACCCAAAACCAAGCACTTCTCCCATTGCAAGAATCATAGATCTAGTTGGCCAGACAAAACCCACAACTCGAAGAGAATTACAAGGATATGAAATCATGCATAAGAGAGATCACAAGAAACTCAAATAAGATTCGTAGATAATCTGATCATAAATCCACAATTCATCGGATCTCGACAAACACACCGCAAAAGAAGATTACCTCAGATAGATCTCCATGAAGATCATGCAGAACTTTGTATTGAAGATCCAAGAGATAGAAGAAGCCATCTAGTTACTAGCTATGGACCCGTAGGTCTATGGTGAACTACTCACGCATCATCGGAGAGGTCATGTTGTTGATGGAGAAGCCCTCCATGTCCGAATCCCCCCTCAAGCAGGGCACCAGGACGTGCCCCAAATGGGATCTTGCGGAGACAGAAGCTTGCGGCGGCGGAAAAGTGATTACGATGCTCCCCTGATTTCTTTGGGAATATTTGGGAATATATAGGAGCAAGATCTAGGTTAGGGGACCTCTAGGGGGCCCACAAGCATGCATAGCGCGCCCCCTGGCCGCGGGGTGGGGGCTTGTGGGGCCCCTGGGGCTCTTCTGGCTTGGCTCCCAAGTCCTCCGATCTTCTTCCGTTCCAGAAAAAATCTTTTCGGGGATTTTCTTCCATTTGGACTCCGTTTCAAAATCTCCTCTGAAAGGGGTCAAAAACATGGAAAAAACAGGAACTAGCACTTGGCACTGAGTTAATAAGTTAGTCCCAAAAAAAAGGCATGCAAAACATCCAAAGTTTGACAAGATAATAGCATGAAAAAAATCAAAAATTATAGATACGTTGGAGACGTATCAGACACGTAACCATTATTTGGGCCTAGAGGAAGGCATTGGGAAGTAATAAGTAGATGATGGGTTGCTAGAGTGACAGAAGCTTAAACCCTAGTTTATGCGTTGCTACGCAAGGGGCTGATTTGGATCCACCAGTTTAATGTTATGCTTAGACTTTGTCTTAATTCTTCTCTCATAGTTGCGGATGCTTGCGAGAGGGGTTAATCATAAGTGGGATGTTTGTCCAAGTAAGGATCATACCCAACCATCGGTCCACCCACATATCAAACTATCAAAGTAGCAAACGCGAATGATATGAACATGATGAAAAATAGCTTGACAGAAATTCCCATGTGTCCTCGGGAGCGCTTTACCTTATATAAGAGTTCGTCCAGGCTTGTCCCTTTCTACAAAAGGGATTGGGACATCTTGCTGCAACTTTGTTACTATTGTTACTTGTTACCCGTTATGAATTATCTTATCCTGCAACTATCTGTTATCGATAATTTTAGTGCTTGCAGAAAATACCTTGCTGAAAACCACTTGTCGTTTCCTTCTGCTCCTCGTTGGGTTCGACACTCTTACTTATCGAAAGGACTATGATAGATCCCCTATACTTGTGGGTCATCAAGACTCTTTTATGGTGCCGTTTCCGAGGAGTGAAGTGCCTTTGGTAAGTGGAATTTGGTAAGGAAACATTTATATAGTGTGCTGAAATTTATTGTCACTTACCACTATGGAAACTAATCCTTTGAGGGGCTTGTTCGGGGTATCTTCACCTCGACTGGAATCACAAAGAGTTGCTCCTCAACCTACTGCACCTACTGAAAATATTTATTATGAAAATGCTTTGGGTATGCTAGAGATATTGTTGTCTAATCCTTTTACAGGATATGGAACATCACATCCCTACTTGCATCTAATCTATGTAGAAGAAGTTTGTGGTTTATTTAAGCTTGCAGGTTTGCCCGAGGATGAGGTCAAGAAGAAGGTATTTCCCTTATCTTTGAGGGATAAATCATTGACATGGTATAGGCTATGTGATGATACTGGATCATGGAACTACAACCGATTGAAATTGGAATTTCATCAAAAGTTTTATCCTATGCATTTGGTATATCATGATCGGAATTATATCTATAATTTTTGGCGTCGTGATAGAGAAAGTATCGCTCAAGCTTGGGGGATGCTTAAGTCAATGTTATATTCATGCCCCAGCCATGAGCTCCCTAGAGAAATTATTATTATGAACTTTTATGCTCGGCTTTCTCATGACAATCGCACCATGCTTGACACTTCTTGTACCGGTTCTTTTATGAAGAGAGATATTGATTTCAAATGGGATTTATTGGAAAGAATTAAACGCAACTCTGAAGATTGGGAGCTTGATGAAGGTAAGGAGTCAGGTATGAATCTTAAGTTCGATTGCGTTAAATCCTTCGTTGAAACAAATACTTTTCGTGATTTTAGCGCTAAACATGGACTTGACTCTGAGATAGTAGCTTCTTTATGTGAATCATTTGCTGCTCATATTAATCTCCCTAAGGAGAAGTGGTTTAAATATCATCCTCCCATAGAAGTTAATGTAGTAAAACCCAATCCAGTTGAAGAGAAAGTTATTGCTTATAATGATTCTATTGTTCCTAGTGGTTACATTGCGAAACCACCTTTCCCTGTTAGAATAAAGGATCATGCTAAAGCTTCAACTGTGATACGTAACGGCTACATTAGAACACCTACACCCCCTGATAAAATTAAAGTTGAACCTAGTATTGCTATTATTAAAGATCTCTTGGACGATAATGTTGATGGGCATGTTATTCAATTCTATGAAGCTGCTGCTAGAATTGCTAAACCTCATGCTAGAGACAAACATAAACCTGTTGTTGGCATGCCTGTTGTTTCTGCTAAGATAGGAGATCATTGTTATCATGGTTTATGTGACATGGGTGCTAGTGTTAGTGCAATACCTCAATCTTTATATAATGAAATTAAAGATGGGATTGCACGTGTCGAGATGGAATTTATTGATGTTACTATTAAACTTGCTAATAGAGATACTATCTTCGTTGTGGGAATTGTTAGAGATGTTGAAATCTTGTGTGGTAAAACTAAGTATCCTACTGATTTTCTCGTTCTTGCTACCACACAAGATAGCTTTTGTCCCATCATATTTGGTAGACCTTTCCTCAATACTGTTAATGCTCAAATTGATTGTGAGAAACAAACTATTACTGTTGGCTTTGGAGGTGTGTCACATGAATTTAATTTTTCTAAGTTTGGTAGACAACCTCATGAAAAATAATTGTCTAGTAAGGATGAAACTATTGCTCTTTCTTCTATTGTTGTGCCTCCTTCTGATCCTTTAGAGCAATACTTGCTGGAACATGAAAATGATATGCATATGGATGAAAGGAATGAGATAGATAGAATTATCTTTGAACAATGTCATATCCTTAGGAATAATTTGCCTGTTCAATTACTTGGAGATCCACCTCCACCAAAGGGTGATCCTGTGTTTAAGCTAAAACAATTACCTGATACTCTTAAGTATGCTTGTCTTGATGAAAAAGAGATATATCATGTTATTATTAGTGATAACCTTTCAGAGCATGAAGAAAAGAAATTATTGAAAACTCCGAGGAAGCACCGTGTTGCTATTGGATATACTCTTGATGATCTTAAGGGCATTAGTCCCACTCTATGCCAGCATAAAACTAAAACTGATCCTGATTCCAAACCAGTTGCCGATCACCAACGATGATTAAATCCTAAGATGAAAGATGTGGTAAGAAAAGAAATACTAAAGCTCCTGGAAGCAGGTATTATTTATCCTGTTGCTCATAGTTATTGGGTAAGTCTGGTGCATTGTGTCCTTAAGAAGGGAGGTATTACCGTTGCCCTAATGATAAAGATGAATTGATCCCACAAAGAATTGTTACTGGCTATAGGATGCTAATTGATTTTAGGAAATTAAATAAAGCTACTAAGAAAGATCATTACCCTTTACCTTTTATTGATCAAATGCTAGAAAGATTGTCTAAACATACACACTTTTTCTTTAGAGATGGTTATTCTGGTTTCTCCCAAATACCTGTTGCACAATCTGATGAGCAGAAAACCACTTTTACTTGCCCTTTTGTTACCTTTGCTTATAGACATATGCCTTTTGGTTTATGTAATGCACCTGCTACCTTTCAAAGATGTATGATGGCTATATTCTCTGACTTTTATGAAAAGATTGTTGACGTTTTCATGGATGATTTCTCCGTTTACGGATCTTCTTTTGATGATTGCTTGAGCAACCTTGATCGAGTTTTGCAGAGATGTAAAGATACTAACCTTGTCTTGAATTGGGAGAAGTGCCACTTTATGGTTAACGAAGGCGTTGTCTTGGGACATAAAATTTCTGAAGAAGGTATTGAAGTCGATAAGGCTAATGTTGATGCGATTGAGAAAATGCCATGCCCTACAGACATTAAAGGTATAAGAAGTTTCCTTAGGCATGCTGGTTTCTATAGAAGGTTTATTAAAGACTTCTATAAGATTTCTAGGCCTCTCACCAATCTCTTGCAAAAAGATATTCCATTTGTTTTTGATGATGATTGTGAAGAAGCATTTGAAATACTTAAGAAGGCCTTGATAACTACACCTATTGTTCAACCACCTGATTGGAAGCTACCTTTTGAAATTATGCGTGATGCTAGTGATTATGCTTTTGGTGCTGTTCTAGGACAAAGAGTTGATAAGAAATTAAATGTTATTCACTATGCTAGTAAAACTCTAGACAGTGCCCAAAGAAACTATGCTACTACTGAAAAAGAATTTTTAGCAGTTGTGTTTGCATGTGATAAGTTCAAATCGTATATTGTTGATTCCAAAGTTACTATTCACACTGATCATGCTTCTATTAAATATCTCATGGAAAAGAAAGATGCTAAACCTAGACTTATTAGATGGGTTCTCTTTCTACAAGAATTTGATTTGCATATTGTTGATAGGAAGGGTGCTGAGAACCTCATAGCAGATAACTTGTCTAGGTTAGAGAATGTTCTTGATGACCCACAACCTATTGATGATAGCTTTCCTGATGAACAATTGAATGTCATCAATGCTTCACATAGTACACCATGGTATGCTGATTATGCTAATTATATTGTTGCTAAATATATACCACCTACTTTCACATACCAACAAAAGAAAAAGTTATTTTATGATTTGAGATATTACTTTTGGGATGATCCTCACCTTCATAAAGAAGGAGTAGATTGTGTTATTAGATGTTGTGTACCTGAGCATGAACAGGGACACATCCTATAGAAGTGTCACTCCGAGTCTTACGGAGGACACCATGCGAGAGATAGAACTGCACACAAGGTATTGCAATCCGGTTTTTATTGGCCTACTCTCTTCAAGGATGCTCGTAAGTTTTTCTTGTCTTATGATGAATGTCAAAGAATAGGTAATATCAGTAAACGTCAGGAAATGCCTATGAATTATTCACTTGTTATTGAACCATTTGATGTTTGGGGTTTTGATTATATGGGACCTTTTCCAAAGTCCAACAGGTATACTCATATTCTAGTTGCTGCTGATTACGTTACTAAGTGGGTAGAATCTATTCCAACTAGTAGTGCTCATCATAGCACCTCTATTAAGATTCTTAAAGAAGTTATTTTTCCTAAATTTGGAGTCCCTAGATATTTAATGACTGAAGGTGGTTCACCTTTTATTCATGGTGCTTTCCGTAAAATGCTTGCTAAATATGATGTCAACCATAGAATTGCATCTCCTTATCATCATCGGTCTAGTGGTCAAGTAGACTTAAGTAATAGAGAAATTAAATTAATTTTGCAAAAGACTGTTAATAGGTGTAGAAAGAATTGGTCTAATAAACTTGATGATGCACTGTGGGCTTATAGAACTGCTTATAAGAATCCCATGGGCATGTCTCCGTATAAAATGGTTTACGGTAAAGCATGTCATTTACCTCTTGAGCTAGAGCATAAGGCTTATTGGGCAATCAAAGAGCTCAACTTTGATTTCAACTTGCTGGTGAGAAGAGGTTATTTGATATTAGCTCACTTGATGAATGGAGAACTAAGGCATATGAAAATGCCAAGTTGTTTAAAGAAAAAGTTAAGAGGTGGCATGATAGAAGCATACAAAAACGTGAGTTCAATGTAGGTGATTATGTCTTGCTATACAATTCTCGTTTAAAAATTTTTGCAGGCAAACTTCTCTCTAAATGGGAAGGACCTTACATTGTTGAGGAAGTATATCGTTGCGGTGCCATAAAAATCAACAACGCGGAAGGTAATTTTCCGAGAGTTGTAAATGGGAAAAGAATCAAGCATTATATCTCACGTACTCCCATAAATGTTGAAAGCAATATTATTAATACCATAACTCCGGAGGATTACATAAGGGATATTTACCAACTTGTTTCATACTCCAAGAACGAAGAGGTATGTGATACAGTAAGTAAACCGACTCCAAAACTTTTCCAATAGCTTTTTTTCTCTGTGTTTGGAATATTTAGAAAAATACAAAAATTTAAAGTAGTCTGGAAAGCGCACGAGGAGGTGACAAGCCTGCCAGGCGCTCGTGAGCACCTCGTGTGTCTGCCGGACTCCGTTTTCTTGTGGAATACTCCTTATGGTCAGTAAAAATTCATTATATAATCTCCCGAAAGGTCTGATCCTCGTATCACGCAAATATCCTTTGTTTCTGTTTCGAGCGTGTTTTCAGCAGTGGATTTAGGGAAAGGATGTCGTCTCGGGAATCTGTCAGGGAGAACAATTTCCCTCAAGTCTATGAAGAAGTAAATGCTGATTTGGAAAGGGTGGAAGTCACGGAGGCTAAGGAAGAGCTGCTGGAAGAAACCAAGGGCAAAACTAAGGAGGAGAATCCGGCGTCGGACGAAGGGCAATCTGTGCTCAACAAGGAAGAAGCTGAGGAATATGATTTCCTCCAACCCTACCTCCACCTGCTATCCCCATCCTTGATCGAACTCTTGCGGTTATGTGAAATAACTCGTGTTCGCAATACTTATCTCACCCGTGAAGTTATTTTGCTGGAGAAACGAATCATAGAGCTCCAAAGTATAAATCAAAGATTGAATGCCCTCTTGGAACTAAAAGACATGATTGCTTCATCACCATCACCCCCGAAGGAAGACAATTAAACACAGGTATGGGCACTCCCCTTGGCTTGTGCCAAGCTTGGGGGAGTTGCCTCGGTATCGTATCACCATCACATCTTTTGCCTTTACCTTTATCTTAACTCGATCCTTTTTGGTAATATCTTTATCTAGTAGAATAAAGTTCTTAGTATGATCCAGGCTTGAATTTTGCTTTGTGTTACCCCCAATGTAATCGAGTTCGTGAGTTATATAATAAAGAGTGTTTTAGTTAAGGGTTTTGCTTCATGACATGATCTAAAGAAAAGAATAATAATAGAACAAAAGTATGAAAGATCATGTGATGATCCTATGGGAAGTGGTGGCTTCACATATAAAAAGAATGTTGATTGAAACTTGTTGTGGGTGGACAAACGTAAACCTTGGTCATTGTTACAATTAATAGGAAGTAATAAAGAAAGAGAGGTTCACATATAAATATATCATCTTTGACACCGTCTATGATTGTGAACACTCATTAAACTATTACATGCTGAGAAGTAGATGTTGGACAAGGAAGACAGCATAATGAATTATGTTTTATTGGTTCCGAACAATGTTATATGACTAGAGATCCCTTAGCATGTGATGCTTGCTTCCACCTCATATCAGCCAAAACTTCCGCACTAAGTAGAGATACTACTTGTGCATCCATAAACCCTCAACCCAGTTTTGCCATGATAGTCCACCATACCTACCTATGGATTGAATAAGATCCCTCAAGTAAGTTGTCATCGGTGCAAACAATAAAAATTTCTCCCTAAATATGTATTATCTATTAGTGTGTGGAAAATAAGCTTTGTATGAACCTGTTATGAGGAAGGTATAAAGGCGACAGACTGCATAATAAAGTTCTTTATCACAGGAGGCAATATAAAGTGACGTTCCTTCACACTAAGAAATCACACATCCAAACCTCAAAAGTGCATGACAACCTCTGCTTCCCTCCGCGAAGGGCCTATCTTGTACCTTTATTTTTTATCTTTAAAAGAGTCATGGTGATCGACACCAATTCCTTATTTTGCCATTATCTCGGCAAGGGTCATGTGCTAGGGAAAGGTCTATATTAATATATCAACTTGGAAGTAAGTAATCATGAATTATTATTGTTGACATTACCCTTGAGATAAATAGTTGGGAGGCGAAACTATAAGCCCCTATCTTTCTCTGTGTCCAACTGAAAGTTTGATCTCATGAGTACCGCGTGAGTTTTAGCAATTGTAGAAGACTAAAAGATGATTGAGTATGTGGATTTGCTTTACAAGCTCTTATTTGACTCTTTCCGATGTTATGATAAATTGCAATTGCTTCAAGGACTAAAGACTATTGGTTGTTAATTCTCAATAAGGTTCTTCATCCATACTTTACATTGTGAAGAAATTGTCACTTTAGCATAAGAGCTTATATGACGATATTGATGTTCTAAATATGATCATGATGTCTGCATGTCTGTATTTTATTTTATCGGCACCTCTGTCTCTAAACATGTGGGCATATTTATTGATCTCGGCTTCCGTTTGAGGACAAGCGAGATCTAAGCTCAGGGGGTTGATACGTCCATTTTGCATCATGCTTTTATATTGATATTTATCGCATTATGGGCTGTTATTACACATTATGGTACAATACTTATGCCTTTTCTCTCTTATTTTATAAGGTTTACATGAAGAGGGAGAATGCCGGCAGCTGGAATTCTGGGCTTGAAAAGGAGCAAGTTTGAGATACGTATTCTGCACAACTCCAAAAGACGCGAAAATCAGCGAGGAATTATTTTGGAATATATAAAAAATACTAGGCGGAAGAAATACTGGAGGGGCGCTGCTAGGAGGTCACGAGCCTGCCAGGCGTGCCTGGGGGGCTCGTGGGCCCTCTGTTACCCCTCCGGCTCCAATCTTCTGTTATAAGGAGGGTTTCGTCCCAGCAAAAATCAAGAGAGAGCTTTCGGGAAGAAACGCCGCCGCCACGAGGTGGAACTTGAGCAGAACCAATCTAGAGCTCCGGCAGGGCCATCCTGCTGGAGAAACTTCCCTCCTGGAGGGGAATCGTCGCCATCGTCATCACCAACACTCCTCTCATCGGAGGGGACTCGTCTCCATCAACATCTTCATCAGCACCATCTCATCTCCAAAACATAGTTCATCTCTTGTACCCAATCTCCGTCTCGCGACTCCCATTGGTACTTGTAAGGATGCTAGTAGTGTTAATTACTCCTTGTAGTTGATGCTAGTTGGATTAATTGGTGGAAGATTGATACGTCTCCGTCGTATCTACTTTTCTGAACTCTTTTGCCCTAGTTTTCGACTCTAATTTGCATGATTTGAATGGAACTAACCCGGACTGACGCTGTTTTCAGCAGAATTGCCATGGTGTTGTTTTTGCACGGAAATATAAGTTCTCGGAATGACCTGCAAATCTACGAGGAATTTTTGTGGAATATATAAAAAATACTGGCGCAAGAATCAACTGGAGGGACGGAGCCCGGAGCTCACAAGCCCACCAGGCCCGCCCCCCTGGCCGGGGCTGGCAGGCTTCTGAGCCCCTCGGAGCTTCGCCGCCCCCAATTCCAGCTCTATATAACCTCTTTCGTCTGAAACAAAATCACGCAGAAGAGGTCATCGCGTTTTATGATACGGAGGCGCCACCACCTGCTCTTCTTCCTCTAAAGGGCAGATCTGGAGTCCGTTTTGGGCTCCGGAGAGGGCAGATCGTCGCCATCGTCATCATCAACCTTCCTTCATCGCCAATTCCATGATGATCTTCACCGTTCGTGAGTAATCTCATCGTAGGCTTGTTCGACTGTGATGGGTTGGATGAGATCTGTCATGTAATCGAGTTAGTTTTGACGGGGATTGATCCCTAGTATCCACTATGTTCTGAGATTGATGTTGCTACTACTTTGCCATGCTTAATGCTTGTTACTAGGGCCCGAGTGCCATGATTTCAGATTTGAACCTATTATGTTGTCGCCAATATATGTGTGTTTTAGATCCTATCTTGCAAGTTGTAGTCACCTACTATGTGTTATGACCCGGTAACCCCGGAGAGACAATAGCCGGAACCACTCCCGGAGATGACCATAGTATGAGGAGTTCATGTATTCACCAAGTGTTAATGCGTTGGTCCGATTCTTTATTAAAAGGAGAACCTTAATATCCCGTAGTTTACATTAGGACCCCGCTGCCACGGGAGGGATGTACAATAGATGTCATGCAAGTTCTTTTCCCTAAGCACGTATGACTACATACGGAATACATGCCTACATTAGATTGACGAACGGGAGCTAGTTACTTATCTCTCCGTTTTATAGCTGTTCCATGATGAATCACATCCGGCATAATCATCCTTCACTGATCCAATGCCTACGAGTTTTTCCTACTGGTCCTTGCTATGTTACTTTGCCGCTACTGTTGCCACTGGTGCTATTGATACTCTGTTGCTACTATTGTTACTTTCCTGCTACTGGTTACTGTTGCTACTGTTGCTATCATACTACCTTGCTACTGATACTTTGCTGCAGGCACTAAATCTTTCAGGTGTGGTTGAATTGACAACTCAACTGCTAATACTTGAGAATATTCTTTCGCTTCCCCTTGAGTCGAATCAACAAATTTGGGTTGAATACTCTACCCTCGAAAGCTGTTGCGATCCCCTATACTTGTGGGTTATCAAGACCTATTTCTGGCGCCGTTGCCGGGGAAGCACAGCTATATTCTCTGAGTCACTTGGGATTTATGTTTGTTGGTCACTATGAGGAATCCGATAGATCCAAGAACTAAAGTCTTGCCCTCCACTACAAGGACAGGTAAGGAACTGCCATCTAGCTCTACACTTGATTCATCTTCAGTTATGAGTAAGTTTGCGACACCACCTCCTGCTAAAAATCTTGATATGTCGCCTGTGCTTGATGATGCTACTTCTGCTGCCCATGATGCTTATGATGATGCTATGCTTGATACTGCTTGGCCTGATGATGCTATGCTTGATACTGCTTTGCCACTAGGTGCATTCCTTGATACACAAATTGCTAGAGTTGTTGCTAGATGTGATGATACTTCTGAAACTGTTGATACTATTGAAGTAGAACCACTACAAGAAATACGCTCATTTATGACAAAAAATAATGACGGGGGTTGAATTGGTCATAGATCTATGACTAAAATTTACAAAAAGGTCATGAGGTGTCTAAGAGGTTCCAAACCCTATAAATTTTTGACATCTCTATCAAGAAGGTCATAATCCCATTGCACAAAATGGTCATTGGCATGTGTAGCTCTGTTTATGCCCGCATTGTAGGTCCTCCTTGACAAAATTAATAAGGTCATAGGCTTAAATTGAAGTGACTGGGCAGACAACTCGACAATTTCGCCTACGTGTCTTGTATAGGTGCCGACAAGGCCACAAAGTATGAGTATGTTGACACGTTAGAATTTATAATTTCTTGATTGCCCTCAATATTTTTGGCACTCTTTCCTGCCCAAATCTCTGTCTGATGAAAAAGTTTAGCTCTATTTGCCAATTAAATCGTTCGTAGCAAAATTCCAAAGTTCTGTTCACCTAGAATCTTTGTGAAGGAAGTACTAGCTAGGCATCTCCTAATGAGCTGCATTTTTGCCACTAATTAATTCTTTTACAAAACTTCATATTTTGCGAAATTTATACGATTGTATACTTATTTTTGTATATTATAAAAAGCGCAATTTATATGTAAATTTGTTTAATTTTTGTCATTATTTTGCTTTGCTTTTTAAAAAGGCTAATAGCAATGTCACTAGTTCATTTTTCCTCGAGAAGCTTATTTTTTCTGTTTTACTTTTCATATCATTTTTCTTCTTCTTAATGGTAATACCAATTTCACTAATTCATTTGTTCGTGAAAACCTTCCTTTTTGTAGAAATTCTACTACTATATGCATTAAATAAAAACAATAACTTAAGAAGTTTGGATTGTGTATGCATTATTGTTAAATCAATAAAGTACAAATCGATTGTGCAATAAATATATACCCCATATAATCAGATATTCTTTTAGAACTATAATCAGGTCAATTAAAACAGGACATTGAGAAGACATGAATGGAAGCGTATTCATTTCTCGACACCGCTTACGTCCTGAACTCGGACTTCGATCAACCCATCCAAATGCGCTAAACTGTTTAGGCCTGCAAAAACAGAAGCGAGCGACCTACGATAACAGGCCCGCCCACCTCAGCTCCGCAATCTCCCCCAAAAGCAAATCACCGCCGTCCATACAAACCCTCACCCGAAAATCCCTACCATCCACTTCCACACAGAGGGATACATAAGCCACCACGAGCGCCGCCTGCTAGGGTTTTCTCTCTGCTTCCTGATTGCGTCGCCTTCTCCCCTCTCACCCCACCCCTCCTCCCCAGCGCCGCCGCCGCAGTAAGATGGTGAAGGGATGCACCAGCCAGCGCATGAGGCTCTACGTGCGCGACACCATCTTCGGATACAAGAGGTGAGCAGCTCCCTCCGCCATCGCGGTTTCGTTCTTCCCCCTCGCGTGGGCCTCTGAATCTGTGGGTTTGGTTTGGTGACGCGCAGGTCCAAGTCGAACCAGTACGAGACGGTGTCGCTGGTGCAGATCGAGGGGGTGAACACCAGGGAGGACGTGGCCTGGTACGGCGGCAAGATTATGTGTGATGCAGCGAGCCGCGATGGAGAACGGGGAGATCGAGGCCGCGGAGGAGGGGCTGCCGATGCCGGCGCCGCCCGTTGGACGCAGGTACCGTCTCGTGGGGTCCGACGACAGCGCCTCGTCCAGATGACCTCCATGGAGCCCTCCCCTGGCGGCTCCACCTCCGTCACTGCGCACGACGCCGTGACGCCCCAGCCGCCTAGGTGATGATGCATGCTTCCTCTCCTATTTCGTAGTGGCATTTTTGTTTGCTAAACGACCAGTATAAGTTTCTCGGATTTATTTAGCATCCAACTGAACACTTGGATTCGGATGATAGTCTAGGTGTTTAGGAACTGACGACAAGCAATACAAATGCATGCGAGGTTGATTTGAAGTTTTTAACTACATACTCGTCGTGGGCTGCTTCAGACCTGCCTGGCACTGCAATTTTAGGCCTTAATTATAGCTTTTTGGGGTTGCTTCTTTCATTTAGTGCAAAGGGAATTGTTAAGCGGGGCCTCTTCTTCCTCAGTCAACTTATCAGTCAACTCCGGCGTCGTCCGCGCCTAGTTGAAGTCCAACTCCAACCTCCCCGCCAAGTCCATGGTGAGTTGCCGCCCTTGGTTTTCAGTGCGCTGCTTTCTTGCTTGTTGTTGATTTTTGCTGAGGATGTTTGTTGTTTTTGCGTTGTGTGTAGGGCTACAAGGTCAGGGTGTTCATGTACCCGAGCATCATCTAAGGTTAGCATCTACTGCGCCTTGGCTGATGTTTCCTTTTCTTTGAAGTCCATAATAGATTTTTTTTAAGTCTATGTTGCTTTGCTCTGTGTGATTTTCTCTACCATCTGTGTTACATTTTTAAAGTAACAATATCATATAATATATTCTCAAAAACTAATGATAATGTTATAGTACTATGCCATGAAATAATACCAAAGTCGTGCCAAGAATGATAGATATGATTTACATTTCATAAAACACCCAACATTAGTCATTACACATACAATTTGATGATTCAACTAATATAGAGAATTTTCTTTCTGTTGTTGGCTCAGATATTAAAAATCTTAGCTCTTACAAAGTTATTGTTGTAGTACTAATTAACAAACAGTATACCTTATCAGAATCTTAATAATGTAGTAGTCTACCGAGTGATGTCACTGCATATAAAGTATATTGCACGATCTGATCATAATCTTATTGACAAAACACTTCGCCTTGTGAATAGGCATCATGAGAAAAATGTGGTGAGCATAAATGCACCATGCACTAACCATCAAGCTTCCTAGATTGGTATAGAAAATTTATGTCAGTACCAGGCTCTTTGATACGAATGTCTGATTAGTTTATAAATCATGTGAACAAAAACACACTTAAAAGTAGCAATGTACAATTGTACACTCTCTTACTTATTATATGAGCGGATACTGAGACATATATTCCCCCGAAGATTTCTTGCTAAACTTTAAGTACTAACTTAAGTTTCATTGCATGTTTTTAAGAATAACATGCACACTTTCTTATTTTGTCTTTATACTACCTATCACAGTACTGTTGTGCTATCACATGATCGACCTTCCTATATATGAACACAGTTCTTCATGGCATCCACGTTATACTTACACATGATACTTTGACCCTTTTGAAAGAAGGTTAATTCCCACTTGTCGTGCATCATTATTATTATTATTTGAAGAAGTCTTCAGAATTTCTCTCTTGCGTCCAGGGTGCTAGTTTTTACAACATGATCGTCTCCTTAGTCTACTGAACATATATGTAAGCCCCCAGGTCAGCTGCAAACAGTATAGCACCCACCCCCAGTCCTTCACCTTGATTTGGTACTCCTTTTTAAGGTGGGTGTGAGATATGCATGACAGTATATATGAAAGGAAAAAATAAATAATGCAAAATGAACGTTAGAAGAATTTGTGAGGATCCATTTATACGCGATTAGCTACTTTTTACTACTTATTTGGAAGAAATATTTTTTTACTGTTGGAGTTATTTTTTTGGTATTACTTCCGGTTACTGAATCATCATTGATCCCCATATCTCCAGCCACCAGACAAAAATTATCAACACAGACATGGTTGTTATGGAGAGAAATATAGGTCAAATACATATATAATTATCATCATCAAATAAGGCAAAGAACATAAATCACCAAAGACCAGGGTCAGTGTCAGCATTGCAGCAGCTCCATCTCCAACTTAGAACCTAAAAATATGAGCACTAATTTTGTCCAATCTTCAAGCCTATGTGACACGTGTGCCAAGATTTCCGGTTGATATCAAGTGCATGGTCCAAGAGTAGATCAGCTTGCTAGCATGCAAGGTCAAGTTGATGTCCTTATGGAGCCAAAATAGATATGCAACAAAATATGATTCAGTAATAAAACAAATTTGGATGTAGATCTATTTCTACCTGTTATTCAGATTTAGTACTTGCTTTTCAACGTTTAATATGTCATTTAAGCAAATTAAATCTAAAAAAGTTGGATTGAATTAACAGTTCTATTTCGTTTGACTTGGTTGAGAATAAGATGAAGTAGTCTAGTTTTTATCTATTATTTAGTTTCAGGTTTTAGTCCTGCTTGACTGTGAGTTGTATGCGAGATTCTTTAATTACCAATGGTTTAGTTTTGTTATTATTTTAAATTATCACTATAATTCATTCTTTACTATTGAGTTTGTTAATTCTTTTCAGCACCCTTAATTTTTTTTGTGCAGGTAGTTGTCAGCTCCAATAGGTCCAAATACTCTTAGAAGTTTCAAGACCACCAAGTACTCCCGCAGAGTCATTGACACTATGATTTCACCAAGAACATGATCATTGGGACATGCCAGGCTAATTGTAAATTAATGTATTTTTTGTGATACGATGTAATTGTAAAAAAAAATTGTGCATATATAATTGGTTGATGGGTCTATCTTAGAAATGTGCTCTTGTGTACCAGAACATTGCAAATTAAGGTCTACAACTAATTCAACTGGACTATTTAAACCAAATTATTTGTTCGAATAGATTATGGACACTATTTGATCAAATAATTGTGTTGAACAGATTATGGCCGTAAAACAAATGGGCTTGAACCTAATAATTGGGCTGAAATGGTTATGGCGCCAAACTATTAGGCCTGGCCCATGTAGAACTGACCGGGAAAATCATGCCATGTCAGATCACATGTGGATTCCACGTCACCACAAGCGACACTTCAGCATGCCACGTCAGATCCTACGTGTTTCACCTGTGCCACATCATCTTTCCATGTAAGATCCTACGTGGTTTAGGCACATGGCCATGACCAAAATTTTGGTCATACGTTTAACGACCAAAACATTTTCGTCGTAGATCTAATGACCAAAATATCATAAAGGTCAGCTTTCTTCATTCTTGACGGCCAACTGTTGACCTCCCAAATTTGGTCATAACATGGTCATAAAACAATAACAATGACCTTCCAGTGACCAAAATGGGGCGTCATGATTGAACAAATTCCTTGTAGTGAACCTGCTATGTTGCTTGCTAGAACTAGCTCTCCTAGACATGAATTGCCTGATATGCCTGAACGTTATGTTATGGAGGGAGAGATAGCTGAGGATTTTCTTGCGTGTAAGGATAGCTATGATGTTGAGAAACTACTACTCAAGTGGAAAGAAAAATCTCTAAACGCTAGGATGAAATATGACCCGAAGTTTGCTACTTCGCCTATCTTTGTGACCGATAAGGATTATGAATTCTCTCTCGACCCTGAGTTAATCACTCTGGTCGAATCAGATCCTTGTCACGGTTATGAGTCCGAAATGGTTGTAGCCCATCTTACCAAACTGCACGATACAGACACCCTATTCACTAGTGAGGAAAATATCCGCCACTACTATATCCTCAAGCTGTTTCCTTTCTTGCTAAAAGATGATGCTAAGACCTGGTTCACTTCTCTTACTCCTGGTTGTGTGTGTAGCCCCCAGGACATGGTCTACCACTTCTCTGAAAAATATTTCCCTGCCCATAAGACGTAAACTGCCTTGCAGGAAATATACAACTTTGCTGAAGCTGGAGAAGAGAGTCTCCCACAAGCTTGGGGGAGGCTTATCCAGCTACTGAATGCTTTGCCTGATCACCCAATTGAGAAGAACGAAATACTTGATATCTTCTATAATGGACTTACTGATGCTTCTAAATACCACCTAGATAGTTGTGTTGGTTGTGTTCTTAGGGAATGAACTGTAGAACAAGCTAAGATCCTGTTGAATAACATCTTGTGTAATGAGAATGCTTGGACTATTCTCGAACCACCTCCTAAGCCAACTCCAAAGAAAAGAGGTATTCTATTCCTCAGTCCTGAATATATGCAAGAAGCTAAGAAATCTATGTGAGAGAAAGGCATTAAATCTGAAGATGTCAAAAATCTACCACCTATCGAAGAGATCCATGGTCTCGATAACCCGATACAGGTAGTAGAAGTAAATTCACTTTGTAGGTTTGATGAGAGTGATATTCCTTTTGATAAACCTGCTAGCCTATGCCTGGATGAATTTGATAACTTTGTTGCCAAACAACAGAGTTTCAATGATTATGTTAGCAGACAATTGGAACAGAATGCTCGTATGCTTAGTCATTTAAGTGCTTGCGTGGACAGAAATGTCAGTGATCTTAAGCTTCTGAGTAAACATGCCTCTATGGTTACTACTCAAGTAGAACAAGTACTTAAAGCTTAGAATGACTTGCTCAATGAGTTGAATGAGAATTCTGCCAGAGTCGTTACTAGAGGCGGTAAAATGACCCAGGAACCCTTGTATCCTGAGGGTCATCCAAAGAGAATGGAACAAGATTCTCAAGGAGTTAGCACTGATGCACCTAGTCATCCTAGAAAGAAGAAGAAAGATGATAGGAACCTGCACGCTAGCAACCCTGTTGCTGCTACACCTGAGAGTCCAAACGATGCATGTGTTTCTGATGCTGAGACACAGTCTGGTGATGAACATGAGCCTAATGATAATATTAATAGTGATGTTAATGTTGATGCTCAACTGTCACATCCCTGACCCCTAAAGCAAGTTAGCTTTGTGCTCATGTTTTCTTTGCATTGCATCTAGGAAATTCTCAACAAGAACAAAGTAAGTGGTGAAGGAAAATTCAACAAACCCTAGGCACTTCTCAAATTAAAGGAAATTCAAACTAGTTAAAATCAATGAACCTAGAATGGCCTCAAGAAAAGTTCAATCTTTCTGATAAATCATGAAAGTAAATAAGCAATGAAGAAAACCTTTTTCTTGACACTTTAAGCATTTTAAATAAATGCAAAAAGCTACTGGTTTCAAGTTTTAAATTTGAAATCAAAAACTTTAAACTTTCAAAAATGTTGAAAACTTTGGGAATGGTTGGAAATATTCCAACGAATATTCTGGTGTGTTTAAAATAGTTTTTACAAACTATTTGGGAGCTGAAATAAATAGAAAGTAAATGAAATAGCAAAACAGAAACAAATCAGAAAGAAAGTGAGAAAAACCTTACCTGACGCTCACCTGGCCCGGCCCATCTGCTCCTGTCGTCTTCCTCCTCGCCAGCAGGAGCAGGAGGTGGCCACCGCGTCGCCGCGCGCCTCCAAGCAGCTCCTTGGCTGCCTGGCCGTCGCTTCGCGCTGGCAAGCACGGGGATAACCTCCCCGAGCTCGTAGCTATCCATTCCCCAGCTCATTCTCCCCCTCTGCCTCGTTTCTTTCTGCCGCCATTGGAGCCCGAGTAGAGCTCGTGCTCGCCGTCGTTCTAGCCTACCCTTCTCCCTCCTGAGCCGCGCAATAGGTCCGCCGCAACTCCCTGAACCTTTCTAGCCACGAGCCCAACGCCGAGACGCAGTGAAACGACGAGACGCAGTCGTCTTCTTCCTCGGGTCACCGAAGCTCGTCGCCGGTGTTCTTCCTCTCCAGACCGTCCCCGAGCAAGCTAGCGCCACCACTGCACTCCTCGTGAGCTTGCGCATCTTTCCCCTAAGATCTCCCCGTCGATCCCCTCCTCTAGGCCTAGTTCCATCGGAGCCCGACAAGATCTGCCGCGGGAGCTCGTCGCCGATAGGCCTCCGGTGATCAGCTCGTCCTTCTGAGGCCACCAGCAGCTTCAGGCCGTCGCGTAGATGACGTAGGAGCTAAGTCCCGTGCGTAACTCCCTCTGTATCGAAGACCCCGATGACGCCCGAACCTTGGCCGCTGCCAAGCTCGTCGCTGGCGTCATCTCCGGCCAGATCAGCCCCAACCAAGTGCAAAACTGAACCCGCGGGAGAAGTGTCGTTCCGCTGGTGCTCTCTGCGCCGAGTTTGGCCCCCTGTGCGCCGTTTCCGAGCCCTCCGACGTACTGGTGCTCGCCGGAGGCTCCCCGCCGATGAGGACGACCTCGCCGCCGGTGGATCTCAGCTGGCCTGAGCCACTGACATGTGGGGCCAGCCTCTGGGAGTTTAGAAATAATAAAAATAAAATCAAATAATTTGATAAGTCACTGACATGTGGGTCCAGTGAGATTAATTAGCTAATTAAGTTTAATTTTAATCTAAAACTGACCAGAGAGACTGACCAGTGGGTCCCACTGGTCACGTTTGACTTTCAACGGCCAGTTGGACCTGCTGATGTCATGCTGATGCAGTAAAGGGATTTTCTAGTATAAGAATAATTCCAGAAATGTTTAAAACTTCAAAAATTCATAGAAATTAATCTGTAACTCCAATGAAAATAATTTATTTATGAAGAAGTATCAGAAAAATCCAAGGAATCTGAATATGCCATTTTCAAGCATTTTTGAAAATGTTAAAGAACCCAAACATGTAGATTAATGAATAAGTCAATTCTTATAAATACTTTATAAATGGAATATGGAAAATATTTAAATTTCACTATGTTTGACATGATCAAATATTGTCCTAATTACAAACCAGCAATCTAACATGTCATTCCATGCATGTTAACATCAAGTTGATCTGAGCATCAGGTCGAATCAATTAAAATGGTATCCGAGAATACCTCGTTTGAAGTGATATTTGAATTTAATTCAAATCAACTTCAAACCTAATACATGTTAGTTATAATAGTATATCACCTTGCATTCTCATGCCATGCTCATGCATCATCTTGATTGCATATGCTTGATATTGATTGATGTCATTCCTTTCGGTAGGCTCCGCTCCCCCGGATTCCACCGAATATCCGTCTGACGGATATTGTCACTCCTCTGAGCAACAAGGCAAGCAACCATTTTGATCATTCCGATAAATCCCATGTTCTTGCTCCTGCACTTACTTATTGCATTAGGATCAAATGCTTCAACTGCTTTTGCCACGTTAGTTGAACCCACTTCCTTTGCATGACCTATCCTTGTCACAGTAAATAGCCGAACTTTGCAACCTAGCATACCTGGTAGTTGCTTGAGCCATGATGTGTCTTATCCTGCTATGCATGCTATGCTTAGAGTTGTGTATGGTCTGTCATCTGGGAGATGAACAGAATTGTGAGAATGTGCTCGGTAAGCAAAGGTTGTGTGTTGAACCTGATTTGGTAAAGGTACCGGTGAAAGGCTGTGTAGGAGTACATGGCGGGTTGTTGCATTGGAACCGTCCTGAGGAACTGAGTTCCGTGTATGTAATCCAAGACTAGATACTACCACACGTTGGGATACTTAATTGACCCTCTTGACTTATTAATCGCTTAGTACTCGGTCCAGGAGTTGCAAGTAGTTTCTAGTGTTTTTAGTCATGCTGGAGGCCGTGCATGGTGCTGACCTGAGAGGTGGGCTGTGATGCGGTAGGCAGTGGCACGGTGTACCAAGTGGCACCCGGATGGTGGGCTTGGGAACCCTGCGCACATTGTTTGAGGCCGTGGCGGAAACCTCGGCCGGACTTCCGTACGGGTTACTCTCAGATAGGCGATAAACCTGGACTAGGTACTAGTGTGGTTAACGGTCGTGGCCGACTCCCTCGCTGGGCTTCCGCTTGAAGGTTGCCGAGGTGCATGACGTGCACATGGCGATAAGTGGCGAGAGCGTGTGTGACGAAGTACACGCCTGCAGGGTTATGATCTATTCGAATAGCCGCGTCCGCGGATATGGACTACTTGGAGACATATGTTGTTCATAGATAACTTCAATGGCTACTCATAAAATTGTCAAAATAAGCGTGAGTGTCGTGGACGGCATTTTCGCATGGAGACGGAATGATTCCACGATGGTGTATTGTTGTGGTGTTAGTGGACTCGTGTGCGAGAAAATCAAGTTGTCAAAATTATTTAAAAATGCAAGTTGTCTAGCCACGAGTCAAATGTTGGCTTTCCGCATGAAACCCCACAATACCTTATTGATACATTGCATGAGTAGATAGTTATCCTAAAGTCTTGCTGAGTACCTCCGTACTCATGTTTGCTTAATAAATGTTGTAGAGGCTGCAAATGACCCTAACGGAGGGTTCTTCATAGACATCGACGACGACGAGTAGCTGGTGTCCCAGCTACGATCTGGCCCTAGGTTGGGTCTGTAGTATAGTCAGGCCATGTGCCTTTTAGTTGCACGTGTCTGTACTCAGACAGTTTTAAACTCTTCCGCTAGCTTGTAACTGAATGACTGCTATTATGGGTCGTGAGACCCTTACTGTGTAATATTATGTGTGTGGCTCTTCCGAGCCTCTTAAATAAAGCTTGTATGTTATGGTTATGTTGTGATGCCATCGATGTATCTATACATATCGGTATGCCATGCGTACATGTGTCGTACTTGATATGTATGTGGTTCGATTACCTAGTCGTGAACTTTAGTAGCACTCCTTACAAGGAAATGCCCCTTTGTGATCCAACGAGCCATGGTAGCTCGCTACTGCTCCGGACACATTGGTTGACCGGCATGTGTCCTTCTTAGCTGCTGTGTCTGTCCCCTTTGGGGAAATGTCACGTGATATAATGGAGTCCTTGTAGCTTGCTACGACTCATCTACACTCGCTGGTGACCGACACCTGCTTTGTTGGGTCATGTATGCCTGTCCTTGTGCGGTACTGCCACTTTGGTTTATGACTAGACTTGTCGATCCTGGTTCTTTGACATTGGAATGCTAGCGACACAATTGCATACGTGAGTCAAAAGGCGCAAACGGTCCCGGCTAAGGTAAGGTTGCAGCCGTGGAGTTAACCGTGCGTGAGACCGCAACGGGATGCGATGTGTTACAGGCTGGATTCCTATGACTTAGGACCGGGGTCCCGACAACGTTGGTATCAGAGCCTGACTGACTGTAGGATTACTAAGCCAAACTGGTCGAAGTTGAGTCTATAATTGCATTAGTTATATATAAGGGAATTGTTTGTGGAAGGGAACGTAAGACTCTTGTTCTCTTCTCAAGTTATTCCATTCTGGTCATCCTCGTCTTTTCTACGGGAATTAAGGACTAGGTTACTCATCTTCTTCTAGGCTCGTGTTTCTGTTTGGTAGATTATAGGACTACGGGTCAAGAGATATTTGGGTTTCTTTCATTCCTAGGAAAAAGGAAGTAAGTTTGATGATCAGAGAATTGAACTTGATAGTTGAGTGGTTACGCTATTCCATTTTGGGTTGTCTCAAAATTTGTTTTTGAGCATTTACAGCTGTTATGCTGCCCAATTTTTGCATTCGGAGCTCTAATGCTTTTGCATTACTCTCTATTTACAGATGCCTGGCTGCCTTCTCGTCAGGTGGTACGTCTGACCAGGTGCATTGATGTACCAGGTCACACGGCCATGCTGGTTAGGGTGATGTCGGTGTGCGGTTACCGCTGGTACCCCGAGTACACAGTGGAGGAACAGTACCGAGACTTCAACCAGAGCCAGTACATCTGCACTGTTAGGGTATTTCCAGACTACCCTAGAGCTGAGGAGCCAATCCATTGGTCCTATGGGTTGGGAGTCACTGTCGACATGGCAGTACAAGATGTTGCCTATTCAATGCTGACCATTATGAGAGAGAGACATGCACTGCTGCAGAATTCAGAGTTCTGCTATGTTCCGGCCTCTCAGCCTGGTGAAGAGGGATACCTCAGCGGAGTCTATTTTGATTCTTCTATGGAGGATCCACTACTGCAGTCCACTGTTGAGATGCTAGAGAACAGAGACAGGGATGCTCGTGCTCTCCGCACGGAGCTTTATGCTACTCGTGCCCGTCTGTGGACGGCTTTGACGCAGCTGGCACCGGTAGTCTAGACAGGGTACGAAGATATGGAGATGTTGAACCCTGTTAGGACCCATCTTCCGGCCCACGTTGACTGGCCAGCTATAGGAGGAGTCACCCCTCTTCGGGGGCCCCGCTTACCACCAGTCAGGGGACCAAGGCCACATCTGTGTCCTTATGGATCCCAGGGATCTCAGGCTAGAGTGTTTCCTGATCCGCAGGTTGAGCTTCCAGGTCATGGAGGTAATCTCTATGAGATGTTCTATGTGGATGCCTGAGCTGTGAGCGGAAGGATAGGATGGTAGTAGCCGTACGTACAGAGTCCTGCGTGACTTGTGACGTATGCCTGTGATGTGAAACAAATTCCGGAGGCCTAGATAAATAATGTATAGGAAGCTTGTAAGCCTCTGATGAGTGGTTTCATAATTTCAGTAGTTTGCTCTTCGGTTAAGGTTGTACTGAACTATGTAAGGGTGTGTATGAACCATGGTGTATATATAGCACTTGCTTGTTACCATGTTGTTCGGATATTCATTTCCACCTTCCGTGTGTTCAGTACATTCTAAATCCATAGCTAGTATTGATATGATATTGGTCTAAGCTGTGAGTTTGTTTGTCAGGATGGTGTTCACCAGGTTGAACCGTGCCCCTGGTCATGAGCCAGGAGAGGGTAGTCAAGCGTCGCACGAAGACCTGCCTCACCCGCCCTCTCTGGCGGAAGTTATGCTTGAGGCAGAGAGAAACAAAAGGGAGACCAACCGACTGTTAGAGCGTATTGAGCAGAATACGGCTCGTTAGCCTAAGAATGCTACAGTGTCCCTCAACGACTTTGTGAAGTTGAATCCTCCAAAGTTTCATCATTCCGTCGATCCCCTCGACGCTAATGACTGGCTGTGCAGCATCACACGCAAGATTCTCTCTGCGAATGTTTCTGAGGCCGACAAGGTGACCTTTGTGGCGTACTTCCTGGAAGGACCCGCCAATCTGTGGTGGGAGAACTTTGAAGCTATGTGTCCCGCTGAACCAGCAGCCACATGGGCAGACATCAGTGCAGCCTTTCGTCTGCACCATATTCCAGAGGGCCTGATGGACAGAAAGAGAGAGGAGTTATGTACCTTCACTCAGGGCAAGTTGACCGTGGATGCCTATAGCCGCGAGTTCGGTAACCTCGCCCGCTATGCAACAGAGGAGGTGTCTACTGACGCCAAGAAGCAAGCAAGATTCCGTAAGGGTCTGAGCCCTGAGCTTCGTCGTGATATGCGTCTCCACGAGTGTGCAAGCTTTCAAGCGCTGGTCAACAAGGCGATCAGTGCCGAGACTGGTCATACTGACTTTCAAGCCACAAGGAAGCACTCCCGTGACTTTGGCTCGTCTTCTGGTTCCGCGTTCCCAAAATGCAGGTTGTGGGTTCCGAACAGTTCTCTGCCGCCAAGATACACTCCGAGGCCATCCTACGTGGCGCCTCAGACGAATCAGACCAACCCTCCAGCAAATACCTATGCTGGTCCAGCTAGCAATGCTGCACCACGTGCCAACCAAGTGATATGCTACAAGTGTGGAGAACCAGGGCACTACTCCCGTGAGTGTCCTCAAAATGTGGGTGCCAAGCAACCCGGAAAGTCCGTCGGGAAAGGCAAGTCGGGCAAAGCTTACTTTGTGAAGCCAACTCCTGCATGTGGCCGTGTGAACTATGTCTCAGCAGAAGAAGCTGCAGAGGATCCCGACGTCATACTGGGTACGCTTCTTGTTAATCATCACCCAGCGTCTGTTCTCTTTGACACTGGGTCTTCTCATTCCTTCATTTCAGAAAGTTATGCACAGTTGCATAACATGTCTTTTTGTGATATGCCAATTCCGTTGGTTGTCCAAACTCCTGGTAGTAAATGGCAAACCTCTAGGATAACCTATGACAATGAAATTCTAGTAGACAGGCTAGTTTTTCTAGCCTCATTGATAGCCTTGAAATCTTTGGATATTAATATCATATTGGGCATGGATTGGATGCCAGCTCACTATGCCAAGATTGATACCCATTCTAGAAATGTCCAGCTTACCCATCCCTCGGGTGAGATAGTAAATGTCTCTACTCGAGTTGCCAAATGCCAACTCTATTCCCTAAATGCCAACCCTCTTCCGGAACTTGAAGACTTTCCGGTAGCCCGTGACTTCCCGGATGTTTTTCCAGAGGAACTGCCAGGAATTCCACCTGACAGAGATGTAGAGTTTGTGATAGATCTTGTTCCGGGAACTGTCCCAATAGCCAGAAGACCATATAAGATGGCACCCCTGGAGCTAGCCGAACTTAAGAAGCAACTAGATGAGGCCTTGAATAAAGGTTTCATTCGTCCTAGCTCTTCTCCTTGGGCTTGCCCCGTCCTCTTCGTCAAGAAGAAAGACGGAATGGATCGGATGGTTGTAGATTACCGACCAGTTAATCTGGTCACCATAAAGAACAAGTATCCGCTCCCCAGGATAAACGATCTGTATGATCAGCTCGCTGGATCCTCAGTCTTCTCCAAAATGGATTTGAGGTTGGGATACCATCAAATCAAGATCAAGAACGGGGACATTCCAAAAACGGCTTTTGTTACTCGTTATGGCCAATACGAGTACACCGTCATGTCCTTCGGTTTAACCAATGCCCCAGCCACCTCCTCTCGTTGATGAATTCAATCTTCATGGAGTATTTGGAGTCGTGGTATACCTCGATGATATTCTCATCTACTCGAAGAACGAACAAGAACATGCCGAGCATCTAAGGCTGGTATTGATGAAACTTCGAGAGCATCGCCTTTATGGCAAGTTTTCAAAATGTAAATTTTGGTTACCAGAAGTGACCTATCTAGGTCACGTAATCTCTGGTAAGGGTATTGCTGTCAATCCCGAGAGAGTTCAAGCTATCCTTGATTGGACTCAACCTGAATCGGTTAAGCAAGTTAGGAGTTTTCTTGGTCTAGCGAGCTATTGTCGCCGCTTTGTCGAGTATTTCTCCAAGGTTGCAAAGCCTCTAACTGAACACCTCAAGAAGGATAAAAAGTTCGAGTGGACACCACAGTGTGAGCATAGTTTTCAGGAACTGAAAAGACGCCTGACTTCCGCACCTGTGTTGCTACCACCAGATTTTTCTAAGGACTTTGTTATCTATTGCGACGCCTCGCGACAAGGATTAGGTTGCATTCTCATGCAAGATCGTCATGTGATCGCATACGCATCTCGACAGTTGCGTCCACATGAGGATAATTATCCCACACATGACCTTGAGCTTGCAGCTGTGGTCCATGCACTAAAAACCTGGCGACATTACCTTTTGGGTAATCGTTGCGAAATATTCACTGATCACCAAAGTCTGAAATATATCTTCACCCAGCCGGATTTGAATCTCAGGCAAAGATGGTGGGTTGAGTTGATCTCGGATTACGACTTAGGGTAACTTACACCCCGGGGAAGGCCAATGTTATGGCCGATGCACTGAGTCGTAAATCTTATTGTAACAATTTGATGCTACAACAAGATCAACCACATCTCTATGAGGACTTTTGGAAGTTGAATCTTCATATTGTTCCTCAAGGATTCCTTTCTACCCTAGTGGCGAAGCCTACTCTTAGGGATCAAATCATAGCCGTGCAGGCTTATGATAAGGGTATATCCCGGATCAAGGAGAATATTGCTAGCGGTAACGCTAGGGATTTCTCCATCAATGAGAAAGGTGTTGTGTTCTTTCAGAACCGTTTAGTGGTTCCTAAGAGCAAACGTCTGTGGCAATTGATCCTTAAGGAGGCTCATGATTCTCCTCTCACCATTCATCCCGGTAGTACTAAGATGTATCAGGACCTACGCCAGAGGTTCTGGTGGACTAGGATGAAGAGAGAAATTGTTGAGTTCGTTGCTAACTGCGACGTTTGTCCTCGAGTTAAGGTAGAACATCAAAGGCCTACTGGCACCCTTCAACCTCTAGCTATTCCTGAATGGAAATGGGATAAAGTTAGCATGGATTTCATTACCGGATTTCCCAAGACCAAGAAAGGAAATAATGCTATCTTTGTGGTCATTGACCGTCTTTCCAAAGTGGCTCACTTTCTTCCCGTCCGTGAGAGTATAACAGCTAGCCAGCTAGCAGAGTTATATATCTCTCGAATAGTGTCTCTTCTTGGTGTTCCCTTGGAGATTAACTCGGACCGTGGCAGTATCTTTACTTCTCGCTTCTGGGAAAGTTTTCAGAATGACATGGGGACTCACTTATCTTTTAGCACTGCTTTCCATCCCCAATCAAGTGGTCAAGTAGAAAGAGTGAATCAAATCCTAGAAGATATGCTCCGAGCTTGTGTTATATTGTTCGGTACGAATTGGGAGAAGTGCCTTCCATTCGCCGAATTCGCTTATAACAATAGTTATCAATCAAGCTTGGGCAAAGCTCCTTTTGAAGGTCTCTATGGATGAAGATGTCGAACACCTCTTAATTGGTCAGAAACCGGAGAGAGGCAACTCTTTGGCCCGGACATGATCCAGGATGCAGAAGAGCAGGTTCGCATTATTTGTGAAAAGTTGAAAACAGCCCAGTCTCGTCAAAAGAGCCAAGATGATCGTCATCATAAGGCTGTGAACTTTGAAGTTGACGAGAAGGCTTACCTTCGGGTTACACCTTTGAAGGGTACCCATCGATTCGGTATCAAGAGCAAGTTGGCTCCTCGTTACATTGGCCCTTTTTGCATTCTTGCCAAACGAGGAGAAGTTGCCTACCAGTTGGAACTTCCTCCGCATCTTTCCAAGGTTCATGATGTCTTCCACGTCTCGCAACTCAGGCGTTGCTTTTCGGATCCTATCCATGAAGTGGACCACGAAACGCTTGATCTCCAAGATAACCTTTCATATCGAGAATACCCCGTGCGTATTCTTGATCAAGCTGAGCGTACCACTCGACGTCGAAACATCAAGTTTCTTAAAGTTCAATGGTCAAATCATTCTGAAAAGGAGGCAACTTAGGAAAGAGAGGATCTTCTCCGACTTGAGTATCCTGCGTTATTGCCGACGACTTCTAAATCTCGGGACGAGATTCTTTTAAGTGGGGGTGAGTTGTCACATCCCTGACCCCTTAAGAAAGTTAGCTTTGTGCTCATGTTTTATTTGCATTGCATCTAGGAAATTCTCAACAAGAACAAAGTAAGTGGTGAAGGAAAATTCAACAAACCCTAGGCACTTCTCAAATTAAAGGAAATTCAAACTAGTTAAAATCAATGAACCTAGAATGGCCTCAAGAAAAGTTCAATCTTTATGATAAATCATGAAAGTAAATAAGCAATGAAGAAAACCTTTTTCTTGACACTTTAAGCATTTTAAATAAATGCAAAAAGCTACTGGTTTCAAGTTTTAAATTTGAAATCAAAAACTTTAAACTTTCAAAAATGTTGAAAACTTTGGGAATGGTTGGAAATATTCCAACGAATATTCTATGTGTTTAAAATAGTTTTTACAAACTATTTGGGAGCTGAAATAAATAGCAAGTAAATGAAATAGCAAAACAGAAACAAATCAGAAAGAAAGTGAGAAAAACCTTACCTGACGCTCACCTGGCCCGGCCCATCTGCTCCTGTCGTCTTCCTCCTCGCCAGTAGGAGCAGGAGGTGGCCGCCGCGTCGCCGCGCGCCTCCAAGCAGCTCCTTGGCTGCCTGGCCGTCGCTTCGCGCTGGCAAGCACGGGGATAACCTCCCCGAGCTCGTAGCTATCCATTCCCCAGCTCATTCTCCCCCTCTGCCTCGTTTCTTTCTGCCGCCATTGGAGCCCGAGTAGAGCTCGTGCTCGCCGTCGTTCTAGCCTACCCTTCTCCCTCCTGAGCCGCGCAATAGGTCCGCCGCAACTCCCTGAACCTTTCTAGCCACGAGCCCAACGCCGAGACGCAGTGAAACGACGAGACGCAGTCGTCTTCTTCCTCGGGTCACCGAAGCTCGTCGCCGGCGTTCTTCCTCTCCAGGCCGTCCCCGAGCAAGCTAGCGCCACCACTGCACTCCTCGTGAGCTTGGGCATCTTTCCCCTAAGATCTCCCCGTCCATCCCCTCCTCTAGGCCTAGTTCCATCGGAGCCCGACGAGATCTGCCGCGGGAGCTCGTCGCCGGTAGCCCTCCGGTGATCAGCTCGTCCTTCTAAGGCCACTAGCAGCTTCAGGCCGTCGCGTAGATGCCGTAGGAGCTAAGTCACGTGCGTAACTCCCTCTGTATCGAAGACCCCGATGACGCCCGAACCTTGGCCGCCGCCAAGCTCGTCGCCGGCGTCATCTCCGGCCAGATCAGCCCCAGCCAAGTGCAAAAATGAACCCGCGGGAGAAGTGTCGTTCCTCTGGTGCTCTCCACGCCGAGTTTGGCCCCCCTGTGCGCTGTTTCCGAGCCCTCCGACGTACTGGTGCTCGCCGGAGGCTCCCCGCCGGCGAGGACGACCTCGCCGCCGGTGGATCTCAGTTGGCCTGAGCCACTGACGTGTGGGGCCAGCCTCTAGGAGTTTAGAAATAATAAAAATAAAATCAAATAATTTGATAAGTCACTGACATGTGGGTCCAGTGAGATTAATTAGCTAATTAAGTTTAATTTTAATATAAAACTGACCAGAGAGACTGACCAGTGGGTCCCACTGGTCAGTTTTGACTTTCAACGGCCAGTTGGACCTGCTGATGTCATGCTGATGCAGTAAAGGGATTTTCCAGTATAAGAATAATTCCAGAAATGTTTAAAACTTCAAAAATTCATAGAAATTAATCTGTAACTCCAATGAAAATAATTTATATATGAAAAAGTATCAGAAAAATCCAAGGAATCTGAATACGCCATTTCAAACATGTTTGAAAATATTACAGAACCCAAACATGTAGATTAATGAATAAGTCAATTCTTATAAATACTTTACAAATGGAATATGGAAAATATTTAAATTTCACTATGTTTGACATGATCAAATACTGTCCTAATTACAAACCAGCAACCTAACATGTCATTCCATGCATGTTAACATCAAGTTGATCTGAGAATCAGGTCGAATCAATTAAAATGGTATCCGAGAATACCTCGTTTGAAGTGATATTTGAATTTGATTCAAATCAACTTCAAACCTAATACATGTTAGTTATAATAGTATATCACCTTGCATTCTCATTCCATGCTCATGCATCATCTTGATTGCATATGCTCGATATTGTTTGATGTCATTCCTTTCGGTAGGCTCCGCTCCCCCGGATTCCACCGAATATCCGTCTGACGGATATTGTCACTACTCTGAGCAACAAGGCAAGCAACCATTTTGATCATTCCGATAAATCCCATGTTCTTGCTCCTGCACTTACTTATTGCATTAGGATCAAATGCTTCAACTGCTTTTGCCACGTTAGTTGAACCCACTTCCTTTGCATGACCTATCCTTGTCACAGTAAATAGCCGAACTTTGCAACCTAGCATACCTGGTAGTTGCTTGAGCCATGATGTGTCTTATCCTGCTATGCATGCTATGCTTAGAGTTGTGTATGGTCTGTCATCTGGGAGATGAACAAAATTGTGAGAATGTGCTCGGTAAGCAAAGGTTGTGTGTTGAACCTGATTTGGTAAAGGTACCGGTGAAAGGCTATGTAGGAGTACATGGCGGGTTGTTTCATTGGAACCGTCCTTAGGAACTGAGTTCCGTGTATGTAATCCAAGACTAGATACTACCACACGTTGGGATACTTAATTGACCCTCTCGACTTATTAATCGCTTAGTACTCGGTCCAGGAGTTGCAAGTAGTTTCTGGTGTTTTTAGTCATGCTGGAGGCCGTGCATGGTGTTGACCTGAGAGGTGGGCTGTGATGCGGTAGGCAGTGGCACGGTGTACCAAGTGGCACCCGGATGGTGGGCTTGGGAACCCTGCACACATCGTTTGAGGCCGTGGCGGAAACCTCGGCCGGACTTTCGTACTGGTTACTCTCAGATAGGCGATAAACCTGGACTAGGTACTAGTGTGGTTAACGGTCGTGGCCGACTCCCTCGCTGGGCTTCCGCTTGAAGGTTGCCGAGGTGCATGACGTGCACATGGCGATAAGTGGCGAGAGCGTGTGTCACGAAGTACACCCTTGCAGGGGTATGATCTATTCGAATAGCCGTGTCCGCGGATATGGACTACTTGGAGACATATGTTGTTCATAGATAACTTCAATGGCTACTCATAAAATTGTCAAGATAAGCGTGAGTGTCGTGGACGGCATTTCCGCATGGAGACGAAATGATTCCACGATGGTGTATTGTTGTGGTGTTAGTGGACTCGTGTGCGAGAAAATCAAGTTGTCAAAATTATTTAAAAATGCAAGTTGTCTAGCCACGAGTCAAATGTTGGCTTTCCGCATGAAACCCCACAATACCTTATTGATACATTGCATGAGTAGATAGTTATCCTAAATTCTTGCTGAGTACCTCCGTACTCATGTTTGCTTAATAAATGTTGCAGAGGCTGCAAATGACCCTAACAGAGGGTTCTTCATAGACATCGACGACGACGAGTAGCTGGTGTCCCAGCTACGATCTGGCCCTAGGTTGGGTCTGTAGTATAGTCAGGCCATGTGCCTTTTAGTTGCACATGTCTGTACTTAGACAGTTTTAAACTCTTCCGCTGGCTTGTAACTGAATGACTGCTATTATGGGTCGTGAGACCCTTACTGTGTAATATTATGTGTGTGGCTCTTCCGAGCCTCTTAAATAAAGCTTGTATGTTATGGTTATGTTGTGATTCCATCGATGTATCTATACATATCGGTATGCCATGCGTACGTGTGTCGTACTTGATATGTATGGGGTTCGATTACCTAGTCGTGAACTTTAGTAGCACTCCTTACAAGGAAATGCCCCTTTGTGATCCAACGAGCCATGGTAGCCCGCTACTGCTCCGGACACATTGGTTGACCGGCATGTGTCCTTCTTAGCTGCTATGTCTGTCCCCTTTGGGGAAATGTCACGCGATGTAAAGGTTTCCTTGTAGCTTGCTACGACTCATCTACACTCGCTGGTGACCGACACGTGCTTCGTTTTGTCATGTATGCCTATCCTTGTGTGGTACTGCCACTTTGGTTTATGACTAGACTTTTCGATCTGGGTTCTTTGACATTGGAATGCTAGCGACACAATTGCATACGTGAGTCAAAAGGCGCAAACGGTCCCGGCTAAGGTAAGGTTGCAGCCGTGGAGTTAACCGTGCGTGAGACCGCAAAGGGATGCGATGTGTTACAAGCTGGATTCCTATAACTTATGATCAGGGTCCCGACATCAACCTAGCAATGATAAGGATGTGGAGATTGAACCTAGTGCTGATCTTGATAACCCACAGCCTAAGAACAAGAGATACGATAAGAATGACTTCGTTGCTAGGAAGCATGGTAAAGAAATGGAACCATGGGTTCAGAAACCCATGCCCATGGGTAAAGAAATGGAACCATGGGTTCAGAAACACAAGAAAAAGGATGATAAGGATTTTGAGTGTTTCGTTGAAATGATTAGACTTGTCTTTCTACAAATGCGTTTGATAGATATGCTCAAAATGTCTCCGTATGCTAAGTACATGAAGGATATTGTGACTAATAAGAGGAGGATACCTGAGGTTGAGATTTCCACCATGCTTGCTAACTATACCTTCAAAGGTGGAACTCCTAAGAAACTACGTGATCCCGGTGTGCCCACTATACCTTGCTCCATTAAACGCAACTACGTTAGAACTGCTTTATGCGACCCTGGAGCTGGTGTTAGTGTTATGCCTCTCTCTCTTTATCGTAGACTTGAACTGGATAAGTTGACACCCACTGAAATCTCTCTGCAAATGGCCGACAAATCAACTGCTTTCCCTATCGTCATTTGCGAGGATGTGCCTGTTGTGGTTGCCAACGTTACTATCTTATAAAGACTTTGTTATCTTGGATATTCCCGAGGACAATGCCATGGCGGTCATCCTTGGAAGACCCTTTTTAAACACTGCAGGGGCTGTTATAGATTGCAACAAAGGCAATGTCACTTTCCATGTCAACGGTAATGAGCATACAGTGCACTTTCCAAAGAAACAATATCGAGTACAGTGCATCAATGCTATCGAAAAAACTTCATTGATTCTTATTGGGAGCTTTGAATGCCCTATACCTCCTGTCAAGATGAAGTATGATTTGCTTGTTGGGGAGATACACATCCCCATTGAGGTGAGATAATGACTATTCAAAAATTCTTCGTTCTCTTTTGCGATTCGAAAAAGTTTGTCAACGAGACTTGATCAACCTCATTGGCAGATTTCTTTCGATGACCATGAGATGGATGAATCGAGGAGTCACAAACCTCTGTTCCAAGCTTTCACCTTCGGTTGCTTAGAAGAAAAATGATAGGTTTAATTTAGTTTTCCTTGTTTTCTGTTTTAGCGTCCCGTAGAAAAGTACCCCGAAAATAAAAGTTCTCCGAACGTCCTGAAAGTCAAGTCTGATTTTTCTGGAATTTTTGAAAAATACTGAGACGAGGAGCTAGTCTGGGGGATGCGCCAGTGGGGCAGAAGCCCAGGAGGCCCGGCCACTCCCCTGGCTGGGGCTGGCAGGCTTGTGGGGCCCACACGCACCCCCTCCGCTCATTCTAGCTCTCATCCACTTCTCCTACCTCCAAAAAAATTCATTTCGCAGCTCAAACCCGTGTTCTTGCTCTTCTTGCTGGGATTTTCGATCTCTTTGCTCAAAGCACCATTCTCTAAACTGTTTTGGGGAAATTACTCCTTGGTAAGTGACTCCTCCATTGGTCCAATTAGTTTTTGCTCTAGTGCCTTATACTTTGCGTATTTTTGTTGCATTGGTGACCATGTTCTTGAGCTTTGCATGCTAATTTTAGCCGGTCCCAAGTAGTTTTGACACATAATATGGCCTCTAGGCATTTGTGGGAGTAGTTGCTATGAGTTTAGTTGAGCCTTGTTCATTTTTCCTTTGGGTCACTGAAAATTTCAGAAAAGGAAGATGATCAGGAGAAACTATCATGGTGGTTCCCCAAGCAAGAGAGGTCCCCGTCTTGCGATTCGGGAGCCCGATCCTTACCAACCGAGGAACGCACCGGTACAACCATGTGAATGGCGTTCTGATGAATTCATGATTGAGGCAGGTTTCAAAGATGAGTTTGATACACTTGTTCACAATGTCGGACTCGAAGAATTCATCTCCGATAAATGTGAACAGTATGTTACGCTCACTGCCTCTTTTGTGCGTAGATTCAAATTTTCAGTTGGCCGTGATACATCTGTACTGTTTGATCTCTATGACAAATTGTATACCATGGATTTAGAGGATTTCAATAGAATTTGCAAGATACCTATTTGGGGTAGTCTCAATGATCCTCCTAAATCTTCGGTTAGAGATTTTTTATCTAGTATAATTGTGAGAGAAACTAGAGATATTTCGCAGATTACCATGGGGAGCATTCATTTTCCTGCCTTGCATTACTTTGCCCTCTTCATAGGCAAATGCATTAATGGCAAGATTGATCATTGTCATCTCTGCGCGCCAGACCTAAGTATTCTTAAGAGCGCAGTAACGAGTGATAGAAGTTTCAACATGGGAGCTATAATAGCAAGGAGGCTGAATAATAATGCTAATGAAGGGGATTTCTTTGGTGGGACCTATGCCACTCGCATAGCGAATTTCCTTGGAGTACCCATCCGCGAAGGAGATCCCCCGCTCCATACAACTTTCCTTGATCGCGTCACTCTGACACGCTACTAGTTCCTTGAGAGGGATGATGAATCCCTCCTATACCATTTAATATTTAACAGGCAGCGTGTTTTCCATATTACCGTTCCTGCTCCTACCTTCTTTGACTTTCAGGTAAAACGGAGATATTACATAACCATAGGAGAGGCAGAGGAGTATGAGAGGGAGGCAAAGGTTGCTCGTCTCCGAGAGGCAGCTAATCAGGCAGTGGCTGCAGCGCTCCCGTACAACCCCCATTATGATTTCGGATATCGCCCGGACCATCCATGGGAGTAGACCAACTTAGGCCAAAATCCTAAGCTTGGGGGAGTACGTGTTTCTCACCGACTTTACATTCTTGCTCATGCTTTCATTTTGTTCGTAGGTGTTCACACTTTTCCACTGTATCATCCATGCTAGTTTATTTCTTTTTCTCGTTTTCTTTTCGTGTGTCTGTCTAGTTTGAGAAAAAACAAAAATATTTTCTTGTTCTTCTTTTGCTTGATGGGAGCTTTCCCGTGTAAATAGTTTTCTTTTTCTTTGGGTCAAGGTAGAATACCATGGTTACAGTGTTTAGTGGCTCTCGCATGCATACCTGTTTATCTGTCAAAGAGCCATATTACTTTGTCTTCTCCTTTGTGTTTGCATGCAGATTCCAGCTTTAGTCCAATGCACGAGCACTCTTATTATTGTTCAGATCGTTCGATCGTGCAAGTGAAAGGCAATAATGCCGATATATGATGAAGTGGCTGAGCCTGGAAAAGCTGGTATGAACTCGATCTATTTTGTTTTTGTAAATATGACTAGCTCATTGTGCCTGATTCAGCTTTGTTGTAAGAGAAACATGTTTGCAATGACAACTTAGAGATCATAGTTGTTGATGCCATGCTTAATTAGCTAGGAACTTATAATGTTTTGTCTTGGATTCCCACATGAATGTTGAGATGACTATGATGTAGTATGATAGGATGGTATCCTCCTTTGATTGATTCAAGTGGCTTGACTTGGCGCATGTTTACGCATGTAGTTGAAACAAAATCAACATAGCCTCTATGATATTCATGTTCATGGTGATTTATGTCCTACTCATGCTTGCACTCAATGTTAGTTAATCTCAATGCATTTTGATGACTGTTGTCGCTCTCTAGTTGGTCGCTTCCCAGTCTTTTGCTAGCCTTCACTTGTACTAAGCAGGAATACTGCTTGTGCATCCACTCCCATGAACCCAAAGTTGTTCCATATGAGTCCACCATACCTACCTATATGCGGTATCTACCTGCCATTCCATGTAAATTTGCATGTGCCACTCTCTAAATCTTCAAGAAATAATCTGTTTTGCATGCCCGAACCGCTCATGTGGTGATAGGGGGCTATCAGTATCTTCCATGGTAGGCGTGTTATCCTCGGTATGTGTTTATTCACTATCATTCACGAGAAAGGGGCCGGTAATTGGAATGGCGAGTTCCATGCTCAAATCAAAAAGATAATTGCAAACAGAACTCCCCTGGATTGATGTTGGTATGGACGCCACCCGAGTATTCGGCTAGTCGTGGAGTGTGATTGATTGGTGGTGGGGGAGTCAAAACTTTACTTTTCTGTTTGGGAACCGCCTATAGCATGTGTAGCATGGAAGATGGTGAGAACTCTTAGTCATTGCATTGACAATGAAAGCTTGCCACCCAAAATTATTATCTCTGTTTTCAAAGCTTGAGCTCTGGCACCTCTGCAAATCAATGCTTCCCTCTGCAAAGAACATGTATAATTATTTTCCTGTTGAGTCATCCTCCTCTTATAAAAGCACCAATTAGAGAGCACCTCTGTCATTTTTATGCTTTGCTTTTAACTGTGTTGAGTATGATTGTGAATGGATCTTCTTTGCCATGAATTACAATGTTTAGTCAGCCCTTGGTCTTTGAAGGTGCTCTGCATTTATGTTTTGCGGTCTCAGAAAGAGCTAGCGAGATACCATCTATTTGTGCTGCTTCATGATTGTTTTGATTGAAGTGTTGACGTTTGAGACTTGTTATTATTTGCTCGCTAGTTGATTATGCCATTGATATGAGTTTACCGTGAGACCTAGGTGTCATTTTCTTATGTGGTTATCTTGTGATCTTGCTGAAATTCTGGATATGAGTTAGACATAGTTGCAACAACAAGATCAAACAGAGTTCGTCAAAGTTTTTCTTTTGTCTCTTTCAGTTTGTCAACTGAATTGCTTGAGGACAAGCAAGGCTTTAAGCTTGCGGGAGTTGATACGTCTCCGTCGTATCTACTTTTCCGAACTCTTTTGCCCTTGTTTTGGACTCTAATTTGCATGATTTGAATGGAACTAACCCAGACTGACGCTGTTTTCAGCAGAATTGCCATGGTGTTGTTTTTGCGCAGAAATAAAAGTTCTGGGAATGACCTGGAAATCTACGAGGAATTCTTGTGGAATATATAAAAAATACTGGCGCAAGAATCAACTGGAGGGACGGAGCCAGGAGCTCACAAGCCCACCGGGCCCGCCCCCCCCCCCCCTGGCAAGGGCTGGCAGGCTTGTGAGCCCCTCGGAGCTCCGCCGCCCCCAATTCCAGCTCTATATAACCTCTTTCGTCCGGAAAAAAGTCAGGGAGAAGAGTTCATCGCGTTTTACAATACGGAGGCGCCACCACCTCCTGTTCTTCCTCTGGAGGGCAGATCTGGAGTCCGTTTTGGGCTCTCGAGAGGGGAGATCCTCGCCATCGTCATCATCAACCTTCCTTCATCGCCAATTCCATGATGCTCTTCACGGTTCGTGAGTAATCTCCTTGTAGGCTTGCTGGACGGTGATGGGTTGGATGAGATCTATCATGTAATCGAGTTAGTTTTGACGGGGATTGATCCCTAGTATCCACTATGTTCTGAGATTGATGTTGCTACTACTTTGCCATGCATAATGCTTGTCACTAGGGCCGAGTACCATGATTTCAGATCTGAACCTATTATGTTGTCGCCAATATGTGTGTGTTTTAGATCCTATCTTGCAAGTTGTAGTCACCTACTATGTGTTATGACCCGGCAACCCCGGAGTGACAATAGTCGGAACCACTCCCGGAGATGACCATAGTATGAGGAGTTCATGTATTCACCAAGTGTTAATGCGTTGGTCCGGTTCTTTATTAAAAGGAGAACCTTAATATCCCGTAGTTTCCATGAGGACCCCGCTGCCACGGGAGGGATGGACAATAGATGCCATGCAAGTTCTTTTCCCTAAGCATGTATGACAACATACGGAATACATGCCTACATTAGATTGACGAACGGGAGCTAGTTACTTATCTCTCCGTGTTATAGTTGTTACATGATGAATCACATCCGGCATAATCATCCTTCACCGATCCAATGCCTATGAGTTTTTCCTACTGGTCCTTGCTACGTTACTTTGCCGCTACTGCTGTCACTGCTGCTACTGTTACTCTGTTGCTACTGCTGTTACTTTGCTGCTACTGGTTACTGTTGCTACTGCTGCTATCATACTACCTTGCTACTGATACTTTGCTGCAGACACTAAATCTTTCAGGTGTGGTTGAATTGACAACTCAACTGCTAATACTTGAGAATATTCTTTCTCTTCCCCTTGAGTCGAATCAATAAATTTGGGTTGAATACTCTACCCTCGAAAATTGTTGTGATCCGCTATACTTGTGGGTTATCAAAGATCATATGTTTGGATCCTTAATGCTATTCAATACCTCTCTGATCATGAACATAATTATGCTTTGTGAATAGTTACATTTGTTTCTGAGGACATGGGATAAGTCTTGCTATAAGTAATCATGTGAATTTGGTATTCGTTCGATATTTTGATGTGTTGTACGTTGTCTTTCCTCTAGTGGTGTTATGTGAACGTCAACTACAGGACACTTCACCATTATTTGGTCCTAGAGGAAGGCATTGGGAAGTAATAAGTAGATGATGGGTTGCTAGAGTGACATAAGCTTAAACCCTAGTTTATGCGTTGCTTCGCAAGGGGCTGATTTGGATCCACCATTTGAATGCTATGGTTAGACTTTGTCTTAGTTCTTCTTTCGTAGTTGCGGATGCTTGCGAGAGGGGTTAATCATAAGTGGGATGTTTGTCCCAGTAAGTACCGCACCCAAGCACCGGTCCACCACATATCAAACTATCAAAGTAGCGAACGCGAATCATATGAACATGATGAAAACTAGCTTGACAGAAATTCACATGTGTCCTCGGGAGCGCTTTACCTTATATAAGAGTTCGTCCAGGCTTGTACCTTGCTACAAAAGGGATTGGGCCATCTTGCTGCACCTTTGTTACTTGTTACCCATTATGAATTATCTTATCCCGCAACTATCTGTTACCGATAATTTCAGTGCTTGCAGAGAATACCTTGCTGACAACCACTTGTCATTTCCTTCTGCTCCTCGTTGGGTTCGACACTCTTACTTATCGAAAGGACTATGATAGATCCCCTATACTTGTGGGTCATCAACACTCACCACAAGCTACATTAAGATCACATCAATGAATCAATATCCTTTCATCATGAAGAAAAGCAGGGTCCGACTTTGGACGAAAACAAACGATAAAAGAACGACGTCCATCCTTGCTATCCCAGGTTGTTGGCTTGGAACCCATCCTAGATCGATGATGAAGAAGAAGAAGAATCTCCAAATAGAAAAACCATCGCGCTCACGTCGTAATATCACTTTACATGTACCTACAGCTGGTGTTATAGTAATCTGTGAACTAGAGGGAGTCAGCAATCTCATTTCCAAAGGTATCAAGACTAGCAAAGCTTAATGGGTGAGGTATGGTTAAGTGGTGAGGCTACAGTAAGCGTCTAAGCATTTATTTGAGGTGGCTAACTTACGAGTACAAGAATAAGAGGGCGATGATCTACACATAGCGGACGTGAACTACTGATGATCAAATGAATGATCCAAAACACCTACTTACGTAAGACATAACCCCACCGTGTGCTTGATCGAAGAAGGAGCTCACGACAGAGACAATCACAGTTACACACTCAGTTGGCACAATTTAATTAAGCTTACTTCAATTTATCTAGAACCGGATGTTAAACAAAGTTTCCACGTTGCCACATAACCACGGGCACGGATTTCCGAAAGGTTTAACCTTGCAGGGGTGCTCCAACTAGTCCATCACAAACTACCACACGCTGCGACGGAATGACCTCGATCAGGGAAACCCGTGATCTCCTCGGGTTCCAATTGGAAAACCTCAACCTCGAGATAGCCCAAAGTATCCTCGGAATCCCTCGCACAAGACGTTCGAGAAAGGTAAAACAAGTCCAGCAAGGCCGCCCGACGTGTCAAAGATCCTGATAGGAGCCGCCTATCTCGTTCTCAGGACACGACGGATGAGCACTATGTACGGTAGCCGGATAGACATCCCCCGAGTTGCCCAGGGTGGCCCTGCAAGTGGCTCTGTTTGGGACCAACACAAGCAGCACTGCCCCCCTGTAATATGTTGAATTACTCCTCGGGTAGCGCTAACTCCCTATGCGTCAAATTAATATCAGTATTATTATGTTGGGCAAATATAGTACCAATGTTGGGCCTTGCCACACAAGCTTTATCCCAAATTGAAAGTCAAGGGGGTCCCCATAACAACCCCAAGCATGTTAGGAGCGCTCATTTACGGAACATAACACCGATAGTCGAAACTAAGGCGACAAAGGTGGAACAAAACACGAGGCTAGAAGGCCAAGCCTTCCACCTTTTACCAAGTATATATGTGCATTAATTTAAATAGCATTAATATGGTTATATAACAAGGAACCCATGTTATCACAAGGAAGCAACTGCACCTGCAACTAGCAATGCTATCAAAAGGCTGAGCAAGCGGTAACATAGCCAACACAAGGTATGCTGGGTAGTGGAAAGATTAGAGGTTTCATGGCAATGTTGGGAGGTTGATATTTTACAGGTGGTAGGCAGCGAGACATAATGATAGAAACGAAACAACTAGCATGGAAATGATAGTAATGGTATCTAGGGAAATGATCATCTTGCCTGAGATCCCGCTTGGAAGAAGAACGACTCCGTGAAGCAGACGAACCGACGTAGTCGAATGGATCCTCACATTCCAACACGCTTGCGGAACTCTATCGAAACGAAGCAAACCGAAACAAGAATCAACAAATAATATTTACCACGGTACATGCATGACACAATGCACAACACATATGATGCATGAACGGTTTCAAATATGCAAGGCATTGCATGACAATTCACACACACAAATGCTACACATTAAGTGAAGCTCAATATGCAACGATTTGCATATTAACAGAACTCCATATTTAATTATTTAGTTCACTCCCATTTATTTAGACGACAATTTTAAATGTTGTTAAACATGGCACGAGGTGAAGCACAAATAATCTACCTATCTAGGCATTTTAAATGAGGCCAGAAACAACATATAGCATCTCTGAACTGACCCCATGTGATACTTCCGAAATCTGTCTAGATTTGTTCAAAATACATTTTTATGTTTGTTAAACAGCAAAACAAAGTGGTTCATGTGATTCTACTCGTCGTTCTAGTCCATTTACATATATGACTCATCTCCAAAGGAACTACGGTTAAATAACTACGATCTAAACCGTTTCTATCATGTCGACACGCAAACCGATGCAAACAACATGTCTAAAAGTTTTTCAATATGCATGGGAGTTGAAAAATATTAATCTATGTGATATTTAACTTGTCGTGATCCGAACCACGGTTTAAAAACTACGGGCCTTTTTATAAATATGTGATTTCCTGAAAAACTAAATTCGCAAAACCTAAAAAAATCAAACGGGTCGAATGCTACTAGGCCTAACACAGCTTAGCACAACAAAAATAAAAAAATGCACAACGCAGGGGGTGCTCACACTAGCCACTTGGGCCGGCTCGGGCCTGGTGCACCTTCGGCTGGGCCGGGGCGGATCAGGCGGCCCACGCCCACTCGCAACGAGCGAGAGGCGTTGCATCGTTCGTCCACCCAAGCGGGAGGCCTAGCGGAGACCGTGATGTGGGGCTTCGGCGAGGGTGGCACTGCAGGCGGCCGGGGCGGTCGAGGTGGCGGGCCGACGGAGCCGTCCATCCCCGGGGCGGCGGCGGTGGACGATGCTCCTGCGGCGGCCAGATCGGACCTTAGCAAGCTGCATGGAGGACCTCGGGCTCCGGCCTACATGCAGCGAGGCGGCGCTCCGACATGCGATAGCGGATGAGGCGTAGGTGGCCATGGGGCTGCGGTCGCCGGCCGACAACGGGGCCTGCTCCGGCGATGGTCCACTTCGGCGGCCGGCGGCTGCAGGAGCGGGGCTGCTACAGGGCACGGCGACGGGAGCTCGCGAGCCCTTGCGTGGGAGGCAGGGCGCGGACCAGTGGCGGCGTAAGATTGGCCGAGGAGGGCCTGTTGCCGGCCTGAGCGGGCCTGGTGGCTGGGAGGAGAGAGGAGGTGGGAGATGGCAGCTGGGCGCAGATTTCGAGGCAAAGCTAGGGTTTGTTGTCTATTTAAAGAGAGGTGGTTTGGGTGGGTTAGGGTTTTTAACTCTGATTTCGACCATGCGATCGTGCTCGAATGGCCTCGAAAGCACCCTAGAGTCAGGTGGTTGTGTTAGAGAGGCTAGGTGGGAAGAGAGGGAAAACGGGCAGCCTGGCATCGGATTTTAAATACCAAAAACGGCTGACACTTGACTGACTATAATGTCGCTATAGGTTTAACAGTTCGGGCTTCAAACGAGCTTCGATTGCGACGAAATTAGGCAGGCGATCTACCTTTATATTAAGACCACACGCCAAGTTTAGACCGCCTGCCTATATTAAGACCGCACGGCAAGTTTCAACCCAATCCAAGAATATTTTCCGGTCACCTTTAGAAACAGTATGTTATCAATGTCGCGGGCGCGTGCGTGTGTGGTTCGTCTCAAAACGGTCAATGAACAAACGAAGAGAACCGGCAACTAATAACAGATGCAAGTTTTGAAAACTGGCGGCAACGGAGTGCCGATGCAATGCAGAAGATGCGCATGATGCGATGATGAATGCAGCAAACAAATAATCACAGGGCAGTAATGGAATAAAAGGAGAATCTTCTGGACCGTCGGTCTCGGGCTGTCACAACTCTCCTACACTAACAAGAGATCTCGCCCTAAGATCTAAGAATGAAAGGGGAAGGGGAAGAGGAAAGGAAGAGGTACAACTTAATTGCTTCTTTGACAAACGAGTGAAACCAATGAATCTTGAAGATTGCAAAGATATGAAGAATGATATAAGGAACAAGCAAGAATTCAAACAAAATTTCAGCAGCACTACGGTAGGAAAGAGGGCAAATTTCTTGATAAGATGGGAACATCTTGAGAAGATTCACCATAAACTAACAAAATTGAATGAGCAAGCAGAGAACATTATCTCGATAGAATGAGATGATAGATTGAAGAGAGCAACATCACCACAACTCCGGAACAAGAGAATAGAAACTAGATCATTGAGAAGAAAGAATGAAGAAGAAAATGACAACTACTATCACAATTGAATTGAAGAGCCTCCCGACAAGAATAATTGAACGGAGTCGTTGGAAAACCAACAACGAAAAGAACAACCTTGTTGTGGGCTTATGGAAACCATTTCAAAATAATGATGTGACAACCAGCCACTAACAGAAACAAGGATTGATTGGATGCAACAAGGAAGGCAAAACTTCTTACACCAAGAGGATACATTGAGAACTTGGATCAAGGACAATCCCCATAATCGCAACAATCCTTAGGAAAAGCTTTAGGTGAAATCTAATCCAAGATAACTCAATGAAGAAATCATGGGTTGAAAATATCTCATGATCATAGAATCGGTGGGTTTACATATTTAATTCTTGAAACAACTTCTCTTCGAGACTCCTCCACTAACAAGAATGCTATAACACCACCTCAAAGGATAAAGGAGGAAGAATTTCTCTTTGAAATGCAAGAAAAGAATACTTGAGGTTCTCCAACAAGAATCTTGAAGAACACCTTGAGAAAGAAGAGATCTTGAGCCGGCTAATAGAAAACTTCAACAAGGCACCGAAATAATTGAGTGACGAACAAAGAGACAACATTTGAGAAGAATTTGAGAATGAAATCTCAAAGCTGAGAACGAAGAAATCTTCTGAAATGATGGCCTCCGGAGCATCTAGAATGAAACGAATTTGAAATGCCGGATAGTAAGACAGGGATTTCTCAAGATCAAGAACAATTCAAGATGATAACACAAAGCTAAAAATGATGATCTCAAGAGAATGGACCAAGATTTGAAAAACACTCCTTCGGTCTTACAATCTGAAAAAGATGAGGAGAACACCACCAAGAATAACTCAAACACTCCGGAATAATGAAGAATGAAAGGTTGAGCCAAAGATGAGAATAACTTCGAATGGATCTTGGAGAATGAACATAAATAATGGAATCCATACTTATGTCACACTTCAAAATAATAGAGATCTCCGGAAAAGATTAGAATAGCTAGGTAACATCATGGGGAAAACATGTGGGTTATGGGCCCACTAAAAGAAAACACTGTGGAAACAATTGATTAGGAAGAGAGATATTGCATCGGTATAACTGAATACTTGATGAGGTTGGGAACCTCGAAATAATTGAAAGGATTGAAATCAAGAACTTCTGAAATACCTTCAGCACTCCGGATAGAAAAGAGATTGATAAATGACAAGAGATGCTTAAAGAGAATTTTCCAACATTGAAAGCATTGACAAATGAAAAGGATATGGTGATACCAAAATCTTGAATTGACTCCACCCAAAAAGAGAAGAGGAATGAAAAAATGATGAACTTAGAACTCCCAAGAATCTTCACAAGACTCACCAAAAACAACACAGAATATAAGATGGCACAAGCCACTGAAAAGAAAGGCACTAGGATGATAATCTAATCACTGAAGAATAGGTCGGGAGGGCGGGGAAAAACAAAGACAACTTGGGACAGATGAGATGAACTCCGAAAAGAAATGAGAGATTGATCTTGCAAATTGGAAAGGGTTGAATTCACTTGAAGAGAAGCGCACCGGGTGGAAAATGATTGATATGCCGACTCCGATTGAAAAGAATTGATAATTAAGACAACTTGATTGAGCAAAAGAATTTGCATTCCCATAAAATAAGAGAACACCTCTTGGAAAGTTCCGAATTCACCACTTGACATCGAAGCAACTCGAATTACCATACTCCAACAAAACAAAGGATGAGACTAATGAAACAAGCCGGAACAAATTCATGACAGAGATTCCGTTTGATATTTTCATGGATAGGATCGCACATGCTCTATCCTACAATAGCCATCATGTACAAGGCAGTGCACATGACATACGAAGCATCCCTAAGTCGTAGCAAGCTACAATGACTCTTTAATACACAATGAGAACCGCTGTAAGACGACCATGAATGAACGAATCCACTAGATGTCGAACCCCAACCTCACATCATGCATCTGTTGGAAGATTGTCCTATAAGTAACTACTTGAATTCCCACCTAAGAACTCCCAAAATTTCTGGTCATGCAATCGGGTCCACGGATACAACGAGTAAAATCCATCACTCAACTCCTAGCATCTAAGCCGTCCAGTGTATCACATCCGTCAACACATAACCAGAATCTCGGAACCTCATCTATCTCAGACCCTCGTAATCACAACGATACTAAGTGTGGCGATACATCCGGATCTATCTGTACTAGTACTGGGGAACCCACACTCCTCTCGCCACTACTAGTATTGAAGCAATTTCGAACATCCTCTGTGCTGAGATATTAAGAAATCTGAATGATAATGATGTGCTCAAGAATCCCCTGGAGCTTTGTTGGGGAACGTCGCATGGAAACAAAAAATTTCCTACGCGCACGAAGACCTATCATGGTGATGTTCATCTATGAGAGGGGATTTCTGATCTACGTACCCTTGTAGATCACACAATAGAAGCGTTAGTGAACGCGGTTGATGTAGTGGAATGTCCTCACGTCCCTCGATCCTCCCCGCGAACCGTCCCACGAACCGTCCCGCGATCCGTCCCACGATCTAGTGCCGAAAGGACGGCACCTCCGCGTTCAGCACACGTACAGCTCGACGATGATCTCGGCCTTCTTGATCCAGCAAGAGAGACGGAGACGTAGATGAGTTCTTTGGCAGCGTGACGGCGCTCCGGAGGTTGGTGATGATCTTATCTCGGCAGGGCTCCGCCCGAGCTCCGCAGAAACGCGATCTAGAGGTAAAACCGTGGAGATATGTGGTCGGGCTGCCTTGAAAAAGTTGTCTCAAATCAGCCCTAATTGCTCCATATATATAGGAGGAGGGAGGGGAGGCTTGCCTTGAGGCTCAAGGAACCCCAAGGGCTGCGCCACCAAGGGAGGAGGAGTCCTCCTCCAATCCTAGTCCAACTAGGATTGGAAAGTGGAGTCCTTCTCTCCTTTCCCACCTCCTTTTTTTCTTTCTCTTTGATTTTCTATCCTTGGCGCATAGAGCCCTCTTGGGCTGTCCCACCAGCCCACCAAGGGCTGGTGCGCCACCCCCAAGGCCTATGGGCTTTCCCGGGGTGGGTTGCCCCCCCCCCCCCCCCCCCGATGAACACCCGGACCCATTCGTCATTCCCGGTAACTCCGAAAACCTTCCGGTAATCAAATAAGGTCATCCTATATATCTATCTTCGTTTCTGGACCATTCTGGAAACCCTTGTGACGTCCGTGATCTCATCCGGGACTCTGAACAACATTCGGTAACCAACCATATAACTCAAATAACCATAAAACAAAGTCGAACCTTAAGTGTGCAGACCCTGCGGGTTCGAGAACTATGTAGACATGACCCGAGTGACTCCTCGGTCAATACCCAATAGCGGGACCTGGATGCCCATATTGGATCCCACATATTCTACGAAGATCTTATCGTTTGAACCTCAGTGCCAAGGATTCATATAATCCCGTATGTCATTCCCTTTGTCCTTCAGTATGTTACTTGCCCGAGATTCGATCGACAGTATCCGCATACCTATTTCAATCTCGTTTACCGGCAAGTCTCTTTACTCGTTCGGTAATACAAGATCCAACAACTTACACTACGTCACATTGCTTGCAAGGCTTGTGTGTGATGTTGTATTACCGAGTGGGCCCCGAGATACCTCTCCGTCACACGGAGTGACAAATCCCAGTCTCGATCCATACTAACTCAACGAACACCTTCGGAGATACCTGTAGAGCATCTTTATAGTCACCCAGTTACGTTGCGACGTTTGATACACACAAAGCATTCCTCCGGTGTCAGTGAGTTATATGATCTCATGGTCATAGGAACAAAAACTTGACACGCAGAAAACAGTAGCAACAAAATGACACGATCAACATGCTATGTTTATTAGTTTCGGTCTAGTCCATCACGTGATTCTTCTAATGACGTGATCCAGTTATCAAGCAACAACACCTTGTACATAATCAGAAGACCCTGACTATCTTTGATCAACTGGCTAGCCAACTAGAGGCTTGCTAGGGACAGTGTTTTGTCTATGTATCCACACATGTATATAAGTCTTCATTCGATACAATTATAGCATGGATAATAAACGATTATCTTGATACAGGAATTATAATAATTTTCTATATTTATTATTGCCTCTAGGGCATAATTCCAACAGTCTCCCACTTGCACTAGAGTCAATAATCTAGCCCTCACATCATCATGCGAATTACATTGTAATAAATCTAACACCCATACAGTTCTGGTGTTGATCATGCTTTTCCCGTGGAAGAGGTTTAGTCAGCGGGTCTGCTACATTCAGATCCGTGTGCACTTTGCATATATTTACGTCCTCAACTTCGATGTAGTCGCGGATGAGGTTGAAGCATCGTTTGATGTGTCTGGTCTTCTTGTGAAACCGTGGTTCCTTTTCTAAGGCAATGACACCCGTGTTGTCACAGAACAAGGTTATTGGATTCAGTGCGCTTGGCACCACTCCAAGATCCGTCATGAACTCCTTCATCCAGACACCCTCCTTAGCCGCCTCCGAGGCAGCCATGTACTCCGCTTCACATGTAGAATCTGCTACGACGCTTTGCTTGGAACTGCACCAGCTTACCGCACCCCCATTAAGAATAAATACATATCTGGTTTGCGACTTAGAGTCGTCCGGATCTGTGTCAAACCTTGCATCGACGTAACCCTTTACGGCGAGCTCTTCGTCACCTCCATACACGAGAAGTATCTCCTTAGTCCTTTTCAGGTACTTCAGGATATTCTTGACCGCCGTCCAGTGATCCACTCTTGGATTACTCTCGAACCTGCCTGCCATACTTATGGCCAGGCTAACGTCCGGTCTAGTGCACAGGATTGCATACATGATAGATCCTATGGCTGAAGCATAGGGGATGGTGCTCATATGCTCTCTATCTTTATCAGTTGCTGGGAACTGAGTCTTACTCAATCTTGTACCTTGTAAAACTGGCAAGAACCCTTTCTTGGACTGTTCCATTTTGAACCTTTTCAAAACTTTATCAAGGTATGTGCTTTGTGAAATTCCTATCAGGCGTTTCGATCTATCCTTGTAAATCTTAATGCCTAGAATGTAAGCAGCTTCTCCTAGGTCCTTCATAGAGAAACTTTTATTCAAGTAATCCTTTATGCTCTCCAAAAACTCTACATTGTTTCCAATCAGCAATATGTCATCTACATATAATATTAGAAACGCCACAGAGCTCCCACTCACTTTCTTGTAAATACAAGATTCTCCAACCACTTGTATAAACCCAAATGCTTTGATCACCTCATCAAAGCGTTTGTTCCAACTCTAAGATGCTTGCACAAGTCCATAAATGGATCGCTGGAGCTTGCACACCTTGTTAGCATTCTTAGGATCAACAAAACCTTTGGGTTGCATCATATACAATTCTTCCTTAAGGAAACCGTTAAGGAACGCCGTTTTGACATCCATCTGCCAGATTTCATAATCGAAAAATGCAGCTATTGCTAACATGATTCTGATGGACTTCAGCATCGCTACGGGTGAGAATGTCTCATCGTAGTCAACTCCTTGAACTTGTGAAAAACCTTTTGCCACAAGTCGAGCTTTATAAACGGTCACATTGCCGTCAGCGTCCGTCTTCTTCTTAAAGATCCATTTGTTCTGAATAGCCTTGTGGCCCTCAGGTAGTACTTCCAAAGTCCACACTTTGTTTTCATACATGGATCCTATCTCAGACTTCATGGCCTCCAGCCATTTGTTGGAATCTGGGCCCACCATTGCTTCTTCATAATTTGCAGGTTCATTGTTGTCTAACAACATGATTGACAAAACGGGATTACCGTCCCACTCTGGAGCAGCACGTGGTCTCGTCGACCTACGTGGTTCGATAGGAACTTGAACCGGAGTTTTATGATCATCATCATTAACTTCCTCCTCAACCGGCGTCGCAACGACAGGGGTTTCCCCTTGCCCCGCGCCACCATCCAGAGGGATGAGAGGTTCGACAACCTCATCAAGTTCTATCTTCCTCCCACTCAATTCTCTCGAGAGAAACTCCTTCTCGAGAAAAGCTCCGTTTTCAGCAACAAACACTTTGCCCTCGGATTTGAGATAGAAGGTGTACCCCACTGTCTCTTTTGGGTAACCTATGAAGATGCACTTTTCCGATTTGGGTTCCAGCTTTTCAGGCTGAAGCTTTTTGACATAAGCATCACATCCCCAAACTTTAAGAAACGACAACTTTGGCCTTTTGCCATACCACAGTTCGTATGGTGTCGTCTCAATGGATTTTGATGGTGCCCTATTTAAAGTGAATGCAGCTGTGTCTAATGCATAACCCCAAAACGATAACGGCAAGTCGGTAAGAGACATCATAGATCGCACCATCTCTAATAAAGTACGATTACGACGTTCGGACACACCATTACGCTGTGGTGTTCCAGGCGGTGTCAACTGCGAAACAATTCGACATTGTCTTAAGTGAGCACCAAACTCGAAACTCAGATATTCACCCCCACGATCAGACCATAGGAACTTGATCTTCTTGTTACGATGATTTTCAACTTCACTCTGAAATTGCTTGAACTTTTCAAATGTTTCAGACTTGTGCTTCATTAAGTAGACATAACCATATCTACTCAAATCGTCAGTGAAGGTGAGAAAATAACGATATCCGTCGCATGCCTCTACGCTCATCGGACCACACACATCGGTATGTATGATTTCCAACAAGTCACTGGCACGCTCCATTGTTCCGGAGAACGGAGTTTTAGTCACTTGCCCATGAGGCATGGTTCGCACGTGTCAAGTGAATCAAAGTCAAGTGACTCCAAAAGTCCATCGGCATGGAGTTTCTTCATGCGCTTTACACCAATATGACCTAAGCGGCAGTGCCACAAAAATATGGCGCTATCATTGTTAACTCTAACTCTTTTGGTCTCAATGTTATGTATGTGAGTATCACTATCAAGATTCAATATGAACAATCCTCTCACATTGGGTGCATGACCATAAAAGATGTTACTCATAGAAATAGAACAACCATTATTCTCTGACTTAAAAGAGTAACCGTCTCGCAATAAACAAGATCCAGATATAATGTTCATGCTCAACGCAGGCACTAAATAACAATTATTCAAGTTCATGACTAATCCCGATGGTAACTGAAGTGAAACTGTGCCGATGGCGATTGCATCAACCTTGGAACCATTTCCTACGGGCATCATCACTTCATCTTTCGCCAGCCTTCGCCTATTCCGCAGTTCCTATTTCGAGTTGCAAATATGAGAAACAGAACCGGTATCGAATACCCAGGCACTACTACGAGAGCCGGTTAAGTACACATTAATAACATGTATATCAAATATACCTGATTTTTCTTTGGCCGCCTTCTTATCAGCCAGATACTTGGGGTAGTTGCGCTTCTAGTGACCCATACCCTTGCAATAGTAGCAGTCTGTTTCAGGCTTAGGTCCAGCTTTGGGTTTCTTCGTCGGATTGGCAACAGGCTTGCCGCTCTTCTTTGAATTGCCCTCCTTGCCTTTGTCGTTTATCTTGAAACTAGTGGTCTTATTCACCATCAACACTTGATGCTCTTTACGGAGTTCAGACTCTGCGACTTTCAGCATCGCAAACAACTCGCCGGGTGACTTGTTCATCCCTTGCATGTTGTAGTTCAACACAAAGCACTTATAGCTTGGCGGCAGTGATTGAAGAATTATGTCAGTGATAGCCTCTTGCGGGAGTTCAATCCCCAACTCAGCTAGACGGTTTGAGTACCCAGACATTTTGAGCACATGTTCACTGACAGCATATAATTTATCGGAGGTCTCATACCTCTCGATCCGGGCGTTCTTCTGAAATATAAACTTCAACTCCTGGAACATCTCATATGCTCCATGACGCTCAAAGCGACGTTGAAGTCCCGGTTCTAAGCCATACAAGACTGCACATTGAACTACTGAGTAGTCCTCCTTACGTGTTAACCAAGCGTTCTTAGCATCCTGGTCAGCCGTAGCGGGTGGTTCATCTCCTAGCGCAGCATTAAGGACATAATCCTTCTTCCCATCTTGTAAGATTAGCTTAAGATTACGAGCCGAGTCTACAAAGTTGCTTCCATCATCTTTCAACTTAGCTTTCTCTAGGAACGTATTAAAATTCAGGGTGACTGTCGCGTGAGCCATGATCTACAACACAAATATATTCAAAGTGGACTTAGACTATGTTCAAGATAATTAGAGTTTAACTTTAATCAAAATTATACGCTAAAATCCCACTCAAAAAGTACATCTCTCTTAGTCATTTGAGTGGTTCATGATCCACTTACACTAGCTCAAGTTCGATCATCACGTGAGTTGAGTATAGTTTCAGTGGTAAGCATCCCTATGCTAATCATATCATCTATATGATTCATGATCGACCTTTCGGTCTCATGTGTTCCGAGGCCATGTCTGCACATGCTAGGCTCGTCAAGCTTAACCCGAGTGTTCTGCGTGCGCAACTGTTTTGCACCCGTTGTATGTGAACGTTGAGTCTATCACACCCGATCATCACGTGGTGTCTCGAAACGATGAACAGTAGCAACGGTGCACAGTCGGGGAGAACACAATTTCGTCTTGAAATTTTAGTGAGAGATCACCTCATAATGCTACCGTCGTTCTAAGCAAAATAAGGTGCATAAAAGGATTAACATCACATGCAATTCATAAGTGACATGATATGGCCATCATCACGTGCTTCTTGATCTCCATCACCAAAGCACTGGCACGATCTTCTTGTCACCGGCGCCACACCATGATCTCCATCAACGTGTTGCCATCGGGGTTGTCGTGCTACTCATGCTATTACTACTAAAGCTACATCCTAGCAAAATAGTAAACGCATGTGCAAGCACAAACGTTAGTATAAAGACAACCCTATGGCTCCTGCCGGTTGCCGTACCATCGACGTGCAAGTCGATATTTTCTATTACAACATGATCATCTCATACATCCAATATATCACATCACCTCGTTGGCCATATCACATCACAAGCATACCCTGCAAAAACAAGTTAGACGTCCTCTAATTTTGTTGTTGCATGTTTTACGTGGTGACCATGGGTATCTAGTAGGATCGCATCTTACTTACGCAAACACCACAACGGAGATATATGAATTGCTATTTAACCTTATACAACGACCTCCTCGGTCAAATCCAATTCAACTAAAGTTGAAGAAACCGACACTTGCCAGTCATCTTTGAGCAAGGGGGTTACTCGTAGCGATGAAACCAGTCTCTCGTAAGCGTACGAGTAATGTCGGTCCAAGCCGCTTCAATCCAACAATACTGTGGAATCAAGAAAAGACTAAGGAGGGCAGCAAAACGCACATCACCGCCCACAAAAGCTTTTGTGTTCTACTCGAGAAGACATCTACGCATGAACCTAGCTCATGATGCCACTGTGGGGAACGTCGCATGGGAAACAAAAAATTTCCTACGCGCAAGAAAGAATTATCATGGTGATGTTCTTCTACGAGAGGGGATTTCTGATATACGTACCCTTGTAGATCGCACAGCAGAAGCGTTAGTGAACGCGGTTGATGTAGTGGAACGTCCTGACGTCCCTCGATCCGCCCCGCGAACCGTCCCGCGATCCGTCCCACGATCTAGTGCCGAACGGACGGCACCTCCGCGTTCCGCACACGTACAGCTCGACGATGATCTCGGCCTTCTTGATCCAGCAAGAGAGACGGAGAGGTAGATGAGTTCTCCGGCAGCGTGACGGCGCTCCGGAGGTTGGTGATGATCTTATCTCGGCACGGCTCCGCCCGAGCTCCGCAGAAACGCGATCTAGAGATAAAACCGTGGAGATATGTGGTCGGGCTGCCTTGAAAAAGTTGTCTCAAATCAGCCCTAATTGCTCCATATATATAGAAGGAGGGAGGGGAGGCTTGCCTTGAGGCTCAAGGAGCCCCAAGGGCTGCGCCACCAAGGGAGGAGGAGTCCTCCTCCAATCCTAGTCCAACTAGGATTGGAAACTGGAGTCCTTCTCTCCTTTCCCACCTCCTTTTTTTTCTTTCTCTTTGACTTTCTATCCTTGGCGCATAGGGCCCTCTTGGGCTGTCCCACCAGCCCACCAAGGGCTGGTGCGCCACCCCCAAGGCCTATGGGCTTCCTCGGGGTGGGTTGCCCCCCACCCCGGTGAACACCCGGAACCCATTCGTCATTCCCGGTACATTCCCGGTAACTCCGAAAACCTTCCGGTAATCAAATGAGGTCATCCTATATATCGTTCTTCGTTTCCGGACCATTCCGGAAACCCTCATGACGTCCGTGATCTCATCCGGGAGCTCGAACAACATTCGGTAACCAACCATATAACTCAAATACGCATAAAACTACGTCGAACCTTAAGTGTGCACACCCTGCGGGTTCGAGAACTATGTAGACATGACCCGAGTGACTCCTCGGTCAATACCCAATAGCGGGACCTGGATGCCCATATTGGATCCCACATATTCTACGAAGATCTTATCGTTTGAACCTCACTGCCAAGGATTCATATAATCCAGTATGTCATTCCCTTTGTCCTTCGGTATGTTACTTGCCCGAGATTCGATCGTCAGTATCTGCATACCTATTTCAATCTCGTTTACCGGCAAGTCTCTTTACTCGTTCTGTAATACAAGATCCCGCAACTTACACTAAGTCACATTGCTTGCAAGGCTTGTGTGTGATGTTGTATTACCGAGTGGGCCCCGAGATACCTCTCCGTCACACGGAGTGACAAATCGCAGTCTCGATCCATACTAACTCAACGAACACCTTCGGAGATACCTGTAGAGCATATTTATAGTCACCCAGTTACGTTGCGACGTTTGATACACACAAAGCATTCCTCCGGTGTCAGTGAGTTATATGATCTCATGGTCATAGGAACAAATACTTGACACGCAGAAAACAGTAGCAACAAAATGACACGATCAACATGCTACGTCTATTAGTTTGGGTCTAGTCCATCACGTGATTCTTCTAATGACGTGATCCAGTTATCAAGAAACAACACCTTGTACGTAATCAGAAGACCCTGACTATCTTTGATCAACTGGCTAGCCAACTAGAGGCTTGCTAGGGACAGTGTTTTGTCTATGTATCCACACATGTATATAAGTCTTCATTCAATACAATTATAGCATGGATAATAAACGATTATCTTGATACGGGAATTATAATAATAACTACATTTATTATTGCCTCTAGGGAATAATTCCAACAAGCTCAACTTCCAGAAATAAAATCAACACAGCAGGAGGCACCAAGTCAGAACTCCATCACATCGGCATCATATAGATTCCAAAAATATCCGCATGATCCTAAATTTTGTTATAGTGAGAAGAGGAGTAGAATTAAAATTATTACGTCAAGATTCCTTACCAGAGCATAGAAGAGGAGAAAAAAGAATCCTACTCTCCGATATATAACTACACTCAAAGCATTTTTTTTCTAGACTCGACTCATCCAAGTTTGATCAAGCAAGGGGACTCCTAGGACGGTACTGCTCTGATACCAACTTGTAAGCCCAAGATGCGGTCATGTCCTTATTTTTGCATGAGGGCCTCGACGGGGATAGAAACGCATCTCGTCGTTTCACAAGAATGGATATCGTTACAAGTACATGTACTGAAAAGATGAGTATAAGGAGTTGGATTACACTCACCACAAGCTACATCAAGATCACATCAATAGAGCAATATCATGTCATCATGAAGAAGATAAGGGTCCGACTACCGACGAAAACAAACGATAAAAGAACGATGTCCATCCTTGTTATTCCAGGCTGCCAGCCTGGAACCCATCCTAAATCTATGAAGAAGAAGAAGAAGAATCTCCAAATAGCAAAACCATCGTGTTCACTGATGACCCACAAGTTTAGGGAATCACTCGTAGTCCTTTCGATAAGTAAGAGTGTCGAACCCAACGACGAGTACAAGGCTCTGATAAACGGATTTCAGCAAGGTAATAACTGCAAGCACTAAAAGTAGCGGTAACAAGTGATTGTGTAGCGAGGTGAAACGTAGCAAGCAAAGAGTAACAAGTAACAATTAGTAGCAACGGTGCAGCAAGTGGCCCAATCCCTTTTTGTAGCAAGGGACAAGCCTGAACAAAGTCTTATAGGAGGAAAAACGCTCCCGAGGACACACGAGAATTTCTGTCATGCTAGTTTCATCATGTGCATATGATTCGCGTTCGTTACTTTGATAGTTTGATATGTGGGTGGACCGGCGCTTGGGTACTGCCCTTACTTGGACAAGCATCCCACTTATGATTAATCTCTCTCGCAAGCATCCGCTACTACAAAAGAAGAATTAAGACAAAGTCTAACCATAGCATTAAACTAGTGGATCCAAATCAGCCCCTCACGAAGCAACGCAGAGACTGGGGTTTAAGCTTCTGTCACTCCAGCAACCCATCATCTACTTACTACTTCCCAATGTCTTCCTCGAGGCCCAAATATGGTGAAGTGTTATGTAGTCGACATTCACATAACACCACTAGAGGAAAAGACAACATACAGTATCTCAAAATACCGAACGAATATCAAATTCACATGACTATTATTAACATGACTTACCTCATGTCCTCAGGTACAAAAGTAACTACTCACAAAATAATCATAATCATGATAAGAGGTGTAATGAATAGCATCAAGGATCTGAACATAAACTCTTCCACCAAGTACTCCAACTAGCATCAACTACAAAGAGTAATCAACACTACTAGCAACCTTACAAGTACCAATCAGAGTTGCAAGACGAAGATTGGTTACAAGAGATGAACTAGGGATTGGAGAGGAGATGGTGCTGATGAAGATGTTGATGAAGATGCCTCCCCTCCGACGAGAGGAGTGTTGGTGATGACGATGGCGACAATTTCCCCCTCCGGGAGAGAAGTTTCCCCGGTAGGATCGTCCTGACGGAGCTCTAGATTGGATCTGCTCAAGTTCCGCCTCGTGGCGGCGGCGAAACCACGAAAAAGCTCCCAATTGATTTTTTTTCCAGACCAGGACGCTTCATATAGCAAAAGAAGGGGGCTAGTGGGCCTTCATGCAGCCCACAAGCTTGCCCACCGCCACCAGGTGGGTGGTGGTGGAGTGGGGGCTTGTGGGGCCCTGGTGGCCCCCCTCCGGTAGTTCTTTCGCCCAATATTTTTAATATAATCTAGAAAAAATCCACGTAAGTTTTCAGGCCATTTGGAGATGTGTAGAATAGTGGACTCGGATTTGCTCCTTTTCTAGTCCAGAATTCCAGCTGCCTGAATTCTCCCTCTTCAAATAATCCTTGCAAAATAAGAGAGAAAAGGCATAAATATGGTACCACAAGTAATATAACAGCCCCAAAAGCAATAAATATCAACATGAAAGCATGATGCAAAATGGACGTATCAACTCCCCCAAGCTTAGACCTCGCTTGTCCTCAAGCGAAAACCAAGTTCCTTAAACATGTCCACATGTTTGGGGATGAAGGTGTCGATAAAACATAATACGAACATGAGGGCATCATGATCACACATAGAACAACAATATATCATAAAGATTCTTATGGGAAAGTAACAATTCCTTCACAAATTAAAGCATGAAGCAAAAACCTTACCGAGAAGTAACCAACAATAGTCCATAGTCATTGAAGCAATTGCAATTTATCACAACATCAGAAAGAGTCAAATAAGGGCTTGTAAGGCAAAGCCACACACTCAATCATCTGTTTTGTTTTTCACATTTTTTACAACTCACGTGGTACTCATGGTGTCAAAGTTTCAGCTGGACACAGAGGAAGATAGGGGCTTATGGTTTTGCCTCCCAACGGTTTACCTCAAGGGTAAAGTCAACAACAATAAAGCATGAGTACTCAACTCCAAGTTGATATATGAATATAGATCTTTCCCAAGCATGTGACGGTAGCCAAGACAAAGGCAAAAAGGGAATTGGTGAAGATCACCATGACTCTTACAAGGGTAAAAAGTAAAGGTACAAGATAGGCCCTTCGCAGAGGGAAGCAGAGGTTGTCATGCGCTTTTGAGGTTTGAATGCGTGTCCTCTTAGTGCGGAGGAACGTCACTTTATATTGCCTCCTGTGATAAAGAACTTTATTATGCAGTCTGTCGCTTTTATGTCTTCCTCATCACAGGTTCGTACAAAACTTATTTTCCACACACTAATAGATCATACATATTAGAGAGCAATTTTCATTGCTTGCACCGATGACAACTTACTTGAAGGATCTTATTAAATCCATAGGTAGGTATGGTGGACTCTCATGGCAAAACATGGTTGGAGGTTTATGGATGCACAAGTAGTATCTCTACTTCGTGCGGGAGTTTTGGCTAATATGAGGTGGAAGCAATCGTCACATGCTAAGGGATCTCTAATCATATAACATTGTTTGGAACCAAGCAAACACAATTCATCATGTTGTCTTCCTTGTCCAACATCTACTCCTAAGGATGTAATAGTTTGGTGAGTGCTCACAATTGTAAAAAAGTGTCTAAGGTGATATATTTATATGTGAACCTCTCTTTCCTCATTACTTCTTATTAATTGCAACAATGACTGAGGTCTATGTTGATTTATTCTCAACAAGTTTCAATCATCATACGTGTCATAAGTGAAGTCATCACTTTCCATAAGATCGTCTCATGATCTTTCATGCTATAGTTCTTTTCATACTTTTGATCATGGCACAAAGAAAAGCCCTTGACTAAGACACTCTTTATTATATAGCTCGTAAGCTCGAATACATCGGGGGAGAGACAAAAGAAAAAGACTTAAACTAAAAAACTAAAGACTTATTCCTCTAAAAGAAGAAATAAAAACTGAAAAGGAAAGAACTAAAACAAAGGTAAAATCAAAAGATAAAAAGGTGATACGATACCAGGGCAACTCCCCCAAGCTTGGCAGAAGCCAAGGGGATTGCCCATACCAATGCTTAGTTGTCTTCCTTTGGTGGTGATGGTGGTGTTCTTGGTGTCGCCTTTGCTTCCAAGAGAGCTATCAACCCTTGATTTATACCTTTGAGATATGTGACATGGTTTTCCAGCAAAACAACTTCACGAGAAATAGAAATATTGCGAGCACGAGTTGTTTCGCAAAACCTCAAGAGTTCAATCAAGGATGGAGACAGCATGTGGAGGAAGGGTTGGAGAAAATCTACTCCTTCAATGTCTTCAATGTTGAAATAGGTTGAACTTCCTCCCTAGCTTGGGTTTTCTCCTTAGCTTGGTCCCTGGCTTCCGTGACTTCTACTCTTTTCAGATCAGCATCTACTTCCTCATGAACTTGGTGAATATCATTCTCCCCAACAGATTCCTGAGACATCTTTGCTCTAAATCTGCGGCAGACAACAAGCTCAAAACGAAAACAGAGGAAAACTACGCGATACGGTGATCAAAACCTTCGGGCGACTATATATTGATTTTTCTGGGCCAGAAGGAGTCCTCCGCAACAAAACGGAGTCCAGGAGGCACACGAGGTGCCCACAAGCTTTCCCACCGCCACCAGGGGGTGGTGGAGTGGGCCCTTGTGGCTGCCCCGTTTGCTCTCCGGACTACTTTTTATTTTTCTAATTTTCTAAAAATTCCAAAACTGAGGAAATTTCCTATTGGAAAAGTATTGGAGTCCAATTTCTTGCCGAAATAGATACATCTTCGTTTTCAAGGTCTGAAACAGACTGATAAACATCCCTTATGTACTCCTCTAGAGTTATGACATTGATGATATTGGTCTCAACATTTATGGGAGTACCGGAGATGTAATGCTTGATCCTTTGCCCATTTACCACTCTAGGAAAAATTCCTTCCGTGTTATTGATTTTGATGGCATCGGAACGATATACTTCCTCGACAACATAGGGACCTTCCCATTTAGAGAGAAGCTTGTGTGCAAAGAATCTCAAACGATAATTGTATAGCAAGACATAATCACCTACATTGAACTCTCGTTTTTGTATTCGTTTGTCGTGCCATCTCTTAACCTTTTCCTTGAACAACCTGGCATTCTCATATGCCTGGGCTCTCCATTCATCTAACGAGCTGATATCAAACAACCGCTTCTCACCGGCAAGTTTGAAATCAAAGTTGAGCTCTTTGATTGCCCAATAAGCTTTGTGTTCCAACTCAAGAGGTAAATAACAGGCCTTATCGTAAACCATTTTATACGGTGACATGGCCATGGGATTCTTATAAGCAGTCCTATAAACCCATAGTGCATCGTCAAGTTTGCTAGACCAGTTCTTTCGAGATCTATTGACGGTCTTTTGTAAGATCAACTTGATCTCCCTATTACTCAACTCCACTTGACCACTAGACTGAGGATGATAAGGAGATGCAACTCTATGGTTGACATCATACTTAGCTAGCATCTTGCGGAAAACACCATGAATCAAGTCTGAACCGCCATCAGTCATCAAGTATCTAGGGACTCCAAATCTTGGGAATATGACTTCTTTAAGCATCTTAATAGAGGTGTGGTGATCAGCATTTTTAGTGGGGATAGCTTCTACCCACTTAGTAACGTAATCCACATCAACTAAGGTGTGAGTGTACCAATTGGAACTTGGGAAGGGTCCCATATAATCAAAGCCCCAGACATCAGATGGTTCAATGACAAGTGAATAGTTCATAGGCATCTATTGATGCTTACTGATGTTCCCTATCCTTTGGCATTCATCACAAGACAAGACAAACTTACGGGCATCCTTGAAGAGAGTGGGCCAATAGAAACCTGATTGCAATACCTTATCGGCAGTTCTATCTCCAGCATGGTGTCCTCCGTAGGCTTTGGAATGACACTTCTGCAGGATCTATCCCTGTTCATGTTCAGGCACACAACATCTAATAACACCATCTACTCCTTCCTTATAAAGGTGAGGATCATCCCAAAAGTAGTGTCTCAAATCAAAGAAGAATTTCTTCTTTTTTTGATAGGTGAAACTGGGTGGTATGTATTTGGCTACGATATAGTTTGCATAATCGGCATACCACGGTGCACTATGTGAAGTGCGGATGACATTTAATTGCTCATCAGGGAAGCTACCATCAACAGGTAGTGGGTCATCAAGGACATTCTCTATCCTAGACAAGTTATCTGCTACAGGGTTGTCAGCACCCTTTCGGTCAACGACGTGCAAATCAAATTCCTGTAGCAGGAGAACCCATCTGATCAGCCTAGGCTTAGCGTCCTTCTTCTCCATGAGGTACTTAATAGTAGCATGATCAGAGTGAATAGTGACTTTGGAGTCAACTATGTAAGATCTGAACTTTTCACATGCAAACACGACTGCTAAAAATTCCTTCTCATTAGTGGCATAGTTTCTTTGGGGACTGTCTAGAGTTTTACTAGCGTAGTGAATGACATTCAACTTCTTGTCAACTCTTTGTCCTAGAACAGCACCAACAGCATAATCACTAGCGTCACACATGATTTCAAAGGGCAAGTTTCAGTCAGGTGGTTGCACAATAGGTGCGGTTATCAAAGCCTTCTTAAGTATTTCAAAGGCTTCCTCACAATCCTCATCAAAAACAAAAGGAACGTCCTTCTGCAAGAGGTTGCTAAGAGGCCTAGAAATCTTAGAGAAGTCTTTAATAAACCTTCTATAGAAACTAGCATGACCTAGGAAACTTCGTATACCTTTGATATCTGTGGGGAAAGGCATTTTCTCAATTGCATCAACCTTAGCCTTATCAACTTCAATGCCTCTTTCAGAGATTTTGTGTCCTAAGACGATACCTTCATTAACCATAAAGTGCCACTTCTCCCAATTCAAGACGAGGTTGGTTTCTTCGCATCTCTGTAAGACTCGATCAAGGTTGATGAGGCAATCATGAAAGGAAGACCCGTAAGCGGAGAAGTCATCCATGAAAACATCTACAATCTTTTCACAAAAGTCCGCGAATATAGCCATCATACATCTTTGGAAGGTGGCAGGTGCATTACATAAGCCAAAAGGCATACATCTATAGGCAAAGGTACCGAAAGGGCAGGTGAAAGTGGTTTTCTCTTGATCAGATTGTGCAACAGGTATTTGCGAGAAACCTGAATAACTGTCTAGAAACCAGAAGTGAGTGTGCTTTGATAGCCTTTCTAGCATTTGGTCGATGAACAACAAAGGATAATGATCTTTCCTGGTTGCCTTGTTCAGTTTTCGGAAGTCTATCGCCATTCTATAGCCTATAATAATCCTTTGTGGGATTAGTTCATCCTTATCATTAGGAATGATGGTGATACCTCCCTTCTTAGGTACGCAATGTACTGGACTTACCCAATCACTATGAGCAAGAGGATAAATGATTCCTGCTTCCATAAGCTTTAATATTTCTTTTCTAACGACCTCTTTCATCTTAGGATTTAATCTCCTTTGATGATCAGCAACTGGTTTAAAGTCAGGATCGGTTATAATCTTCTGCTGACATAGAGTAGGACTAATACCCTTAAGATCATAAAGAGTATATCCAATAGCAGCGCGGTGGTTCCTCAGAATTTTTAGTAACTTCTTCTCTTCGCGCTCTGAGAGGAGAGCACTAATAATGAGAGGATATATCTCTTTCTCATCAAGATAGGCATACTTAACAGTATCAGGCAACTTTTTAAGCTCGAACACAGGATCACCCTTTGGTAGGGGAGGATCCCCAAGCAGTTCAACAGGCAGATTATTGTTGAGAATATGATATTGTTCTAAGACAATTTTATCTATCTCATCTCTCTCCTCCATATGCATATCATTTTCATGCTCAAGCAGATATTGCTCTAAAGGATCCGTATGAGGTACGGCAATATAAGCAAGAGCAATGATTTCATCCCTACCAGACGACTCTCTTTCATTGGGTTGTCTTCCAAACTTGGAGAAGTTAAATTCATGAGACACACCCTCGAAACTTACTATGACAGTCTGCTTAACGCAATCAATGTGAGCATTGACAGTGTTGAGGAAGGGTCTACCGAATATGATGGGACACAAGCTATCTTGTGCAGTACCAAGGACGAGGAAATCAGTAGGATACTTCGTCTTACCACACAGGACTTCTACGTCTCTCACAATTCCCAGAGGGAAGATAGTGTCTCTATTAGCTAGCGTAATAGTGACATCAACGGGTTCTAACTCGGCAGGTGCAATCTCATCTTTGATTTCATCATATAGAGAATAGGGTATTGCACTAACACTAGCTCCCATATCACATAAACCATGGTAACAGTGATCTCCTATCTTAATAGAAACAACGGGCAGGCCAACTACAGGTCTGTGTTTGTCTTTCGCGTGAGGTTTAGCAATTCTAGCGGAGTCCTCACAGAATTTGATAACGTGCCCATCTATGTCTTCAGCTAAGAGATCTCTGATAATAGCAACACTAGGTTCAACTCTAATCTCTTCAGGGGGTGCAAGTGGTCTAATGTAACCCCTACGTATCACAGTTGGAGCTTTAGAATAATCCTTCATCCTAGCAGGGTATGGTGGTTTCTCAGTGTAAGCACAAGGAACAACAGGATCACTAAAAGCTATGATTTTCTCCTCAAGTAGATTGGTTTTGGCTATGTTGCTTTCTACAGGAGGATGATATTTAAACCAATTCTCTTTGGGAAGATCAACATGAGCAGCAAAAGATTCACATAGAGAAGCTACTATCTCAGAGTCAAGTCCATACTTAGCGCTAAAATCTCTACAAGTGTTTGTCTCAATAAAAGATTTAACGCAATCAAACTGGAAATTCATACCTGACTCCTTACCTTCCTCCAGCTCCCAATCTTTAGAGTTGCGTTTGATTCTCTCCAATAAATTCCACTTGTGATCAATATCCTTCTTCATAAAAGAGCCGGCACAAGAAGTGTCAAGCATGGTACGATCTTCATGACAAAGCCGAGCATAAAAGTTTTGAGTGATGATTTCTCTCGAGAGCTCATGATTGGGGCATGAATATAGCATTGATTTAAGCCTCCCCCAAGCTTGAGATATGCTTTCCCTGTCACGAGGCCAAAAGTTATAAAGAAAGTTCCGATCACGATGTACTAAATGCATAGGATAGAACTTTTGATGAAATTCCAATTTCAACAGATTGTAGCCCCATGATCCAGCATCATCACATAACCTATACCATGTCAACGCCTTATCCTTCACAGATAAAGGAAAGACTTTCTTCTTTACCTCATCCTCGGGTAAATCTGCAAGCTTAAATAAACCACAAACTTCATCTATATAGATTAGATGAAAGTCTCGATGTGAAGATCCATCTCGTGTAAAAGGATTAGCCAGCAGTTTCTCAAGCATACCCAAAGGAATTTCATAAAATATATTTTCAGTAGGTACCTCAGGTTGAGGAGAAACTCCTCGTTCTTCCGTTCGTGGTGAAGATACCCCGAACAAACTCCTCAAAGGAAGAGTTTCCATAGTGACAAGTGACAATAAATTTCAGCACAGTATATAAATGTTTCCTTACAAATTTCCACTTACCAAAGGCGCTTCACTCCCTGGCAACGGCGCCCGAAAAGAGTCTTGATGACCCACAAGTATAGGGGATCAATCTTAGTCCTTTCGATAAGTAAGAGTGTCGAACCCAACGAGGAGCAGAAGGCTGTGATAAACGGATTTCAGCAAGGTAATAACTGCAAGCACTGAAAGTAGCGGTAACAAGTGATTGTGTAGTGAGGTGAAACATAGCAAGCAAAGAGTAAGAAGTAACAAGTAGTAGCAACGTTGCAGCAAGTGGCCCAATCCCTTTTTGTAGCAAGGGACAAGCATGAACAAAGTCTTATAGGAGGAAAAACGCTCCCGAGGACACACGGGAATTTCTGTCATGCTAGTTTCATCATGTTCATATGATTCACGTTCGTTACTTTGATAGTTTGATATGTGGGTGGACCGGCGCTTGGGTACTGCCCTTACTTGGACAAGCATCCCACTTATGATTAACCTCTCTCGCAAGCATCCACAACTACAAAAGAAGAATTAAGACAAAGTCTAACCATAGCATTAAACTAGTGGATCCAAATCAGCCCCTCACGAGGCAAAGCATAGACTGGGGTTTAAGCTTCTGTCACTCCAGCAACCCATCATCTACTTACTACTTCCCAATGCCTTCCTCTAGGCCCAAATATGGTGAAGGGTTATGTAGTCGACGTTCACATAACACCACTAGAGGAAAAGACAACAAACATCATATCAAAATACCGAACGAATATCGAATTCACATGACTATTATTAACATGACTTATTCCATGTCCTCAGGAACAAAAGTAACTACTCACAAAAAATAATCATAATCATAATCATAGGTGTAATGAATAACATCAAGGATCTGAACATAAACTCTTCCACCAAGTAATCCAACTAGCATCAACTACAAAGAGTAATCAACACTACTAGCAACCTTACAAGTACCAATCGGAGTTGCGAGACGAAGATTGGTTACAAGAGATGAACTAGGGATTGGAGAGGAGATGGTGCTGATGAAGATGTTGATGAAGATACCTCCCCTCTGAAGAGAGGAGTGTTGGTGATGACGATGGCGACGATTTCCCCCTTCGGGAGGGAAGTTTCCCCAGCAGGATCGTCCTACCGGAGCTCTAGATTGGATCTGCTCAAGTTCCGCCTCGTGGCGGCGGCTAAACCATGAAAAAGCTCCCAATTGATTTTTTCCAGACCAGGACGCTTCATATAGCAAAAGAGGGGGGCTAGTGGGCCGTCAGGCAGCCCACAAGCTTGCCCACCGCCACCAGGGGGTGGTGGCGGAGTGGGGGCTTGTGGGGCCCTGGTGGCCCCCCTCCGGTAGTTCTTTCGCCCAGTACTTTTAATATAATCCAGAAAAATCCACGTAAATTTTCAGGGCATTTGGAGATATACAGAATAGTGGACTAGGATTTGCTCCTTTTCTAGTCGAGAATTCCAGTTGCCTGAACTCTCCTTCTTCAAATAATCCTTACAAAATAGGAGAGAAAAGGCATAAATATGGTACCACAAGTAATATAATAGCCCAAAAAGCAATAAATATCAACATGAAAGCATGATGCAAAATGGACGTATCATTCACGTCATAATATCACTTTGCCTGTACCTGCAACTAGTGTTGTAGTAATTTGTGAGCTATAGGGACTCAGCAATCTCATTTCCAAAGGTATCAAGACTAGCAAAGCTTAATGAGTGAGGTATGATTAAGTGGTGAGGCTACATCAAGCGACTAAGCATTTATTTGAGGTGGCTAACTTACGAGTACAAGAATAAGAGGGGCATGATCTATGCATAGCGGACGTGAACTACTAATGATCAAATGAATGATCTTGAACACCTACTTACGTCAAACGTAACCCCATCGTGTCCTCGATCGGACAAGGAGCTCATGAAAGAGACAATAACGATTACACACTCAGTTGGTACATTTTAGTTAAGCTTGATTCAGGTTATCTAGAACCGATGTTAAACAAAGTTTTCACGTTGCCACATAATCGCGGGCATGGCTTTCCGAAAGATTTAACCCTGCAGGGGTGCTCCAACTAGTCGATCACAAACTACCACACGCTGTGACAGAACGACCTCGATCAGGGAAACCCGTGATCTCCTCGGGTTCCTATTGGAAAACCTCAACCTCGAGATAGCCCAAAGTATCCTCGGGATCCCTCGCACAAGACGTTCGAGAAAGGTAAAACAAGTCCAGCAAGGCCGCCCGGCGTTTCGACAATCACGATAGGAGCCGTGTATCTCGTTCTCAGGACATGATGGATGAGCACTACGTAAAGTGGCCGGATAGACATCCCCCGAGAGGCCCCGGGTGGCCCGGCAAGTGGCTCTCTTTGGGACCAACAACAACAACACTGGCCCCCTGTAATGTGTTGAATTACTCCTCGGGTAGCGCTAACTCCCTATGCGTCACATTGATATTAGTATTATTATGTTGGGAAAATATAGTACCAATGTTGGGCAGCGAGACATAACGATAGAAACGAAACAACTAGCATGGCAATGATAGTAATGGTATCTAGGGAAATGACCATCTTGCGTGAGACCCCGCTTCGAAGAAGAATGACTCACATTCCGACACGCTTGCTGAACTTTGTCGAGACGAAGCAAACCGAAACAAGAATCAATGCACGATATTCACCACGACACATGCATGACACGATGCAGAACACATACGATGCATGAACAGTTTCAAATATGCAAGGCATGCCATGGCAATTCACACAAACAAATGCTACACATTAAGTGAAGCTCAATATGCAACGAGTTGCATGTTGACGGAACTCCACTTCTAAATATTTAGTTCACTCCCATTTATTTACATGACAATTTTAAATGTTGTTAAACACGGCACGAGTTGAAGCACAAATAATCTACCTATCTAGGCATTTTAAATGAGGCCGGAAACGACATATAGCATCTCCGAACTGACCACATGTGTTACTTCCGAAATCTGGCCAGATTTGTCCTAAACATATTTTTATGTTTGTTAAACAGTAAAACAAAGTGGTTCATGTGATTCTACTCGTCGTTCTAGTCCATTTAAATAGATGGCTCATCTCCAATGGAGCAACGGTTAAATAACTACGATCTAAACTGTTTATATCACGTCGACACGCAAACCGATGCAAACAGCACATCTAATAGTTCTAAATCTGCATGGGAGTTGAAAAATATTAATCTTTGCGAAAATCTACACGTTATATATATATATATATATATATATATATATATATATAACTTGTCGTGATCCGACGCACAGTTTAAAAACTACAGGCGTTTTTAAAAATATATGATTTCCTGAAAATACTAAATTCGCAAAACCTAAAAATACTAAACAGTCCGAATGCTACTAGGCCTAACACATCTTAGCACAAAAAAAATAAAAAATATGCACAACGCATGGGGTGCTCACCCTAGCCACTTGGGTTGGCTCGGGCCTGGTGCAGCTTCGGCTGGGCCGGGGCAGACCAGGCGGCCGACGCCCGTCGCAACGAGCGGGAGGCGCTACCTCATTCGACCCGCGAGCGGGAGCCCTGGCGGTAGCCGGGATGCGGGGCTCCGGCGAGGGTGGCGGCGGGATCAGATGGCGGGGCGACGGATCCGTCCATCCCTGGGACGGCGGCGGCAGACGGTGCTCCTCGAGCGGCCATATCGGACCTCGGCAGGCTGCATGGCGGAGCTCGGGCTCCGGCCTAGGTGCAGCGAGGAAGCGCTCCGATAGGCGACGGCAGCTGAGATGGAGGTGGCCATGGGGCTGCGGTAGCCGGTCGGCGATGGGGCCTGCTCCGACGGTGGTGCACTTCGGCGGCCGGCGGTTGGAGGAGCGCGACTGTTGTAGGGCGCGGCGACGGGAGCTCGCGAGCTCTCGCGTGACAGGCAGGGCGCGGACCGGCGGCTGCACCATATGGGCCCGGGAGAGCCTGTTGCAAGCCTGAGCGGGCCTGGTGGCTGGGAGGAGAGAGGAGGTGGGAGATAACGGTTGGGCGTGGATTTCGAGGCAAAGCTAGGGTTTGATGTCTATTTAAAGATAGGGGGTAAGGGTTAGGGATTTAAACTCCAATTTCGACCGTGCGATCGCGATCGAACGGCCTCGGTAGCACCCTAGAGTTAGGTGGTTGTGTTAGAGAGGCTAGGTGGAGAAGAGAGGGAAAACGGGCAGCCCGACATCGGGGTTTTAAATACCGAAAACGTTCAACAGTTGACCGGCTATAGTGCCGCTATAGGTTTAACAGTTCGGGCATCAAACGAGCTCCGATTGCGATGACATTTGGCTAGCGGTCTACCTACACTATATTAAGACCGCACACCAAGTTTCAACCCAATCTGAGAATATTTTCCGGACAGCTTCAAAAACAATATTTTATTTATGCCGCGGGCGTGGGCATGTGTGGTTGGTCTCAAAACGGTTAACGAAAAAATACCGGAGAGAAGCGGCAACTAATAACGGATGCAAGTTTTTGAAAACTGGCAGCAACGGAGTGTCGATGCAATGCGGATGATGCGCATGATGTGATGATGAATGCAGGAAACAAATAATCACAGGGCAGCAACGAAATAAAAGGGGAATTTTCTGGACCGTCGGTCTCGGGATATCACACTCGTACACCTACTTTCCCCTACATCTGATAGCCTATCCAGTAAGGCCCATACAAACTTACTCAACTATGCCAGAGCCCATAATAGCGTGTGGCTGCACACAGAAGTTTCTAGGCATGAAATATCATATGATCCCTTTTAGCCTGGGTGGCATTCCCTAGGGTGATCACACGGGTCCTCCGGGATACCCTAGGGAAAGCACTGGATTCTCCAGGTTCCCCAACAATTCCACCCAGAGTTGTGTTAATGTGGCCACCTTAAGGTTAACCCAAAATAATTATTTCCCTCTCATAACTTACATGAATCACACATACCCATCCCCGTCTACGAGCATGGCTAAGCAATATATAAACATAACGAATATTCCCAGGGTGATCAAGGCTCATAGGTTCCTACCTCATGAACTACATAGCAATACCATACTTTCCCAATCCTACTCATGCAAATTTGTAAGAGTGAACTAATGCATAGTAAAAACTAGGTGTAGGAAATTATGATCAAAGTGTGAACTTGCCTTGCTAGCTTTTGTTAAACTTTAAGGATTGGTAGTAATCTGTCTCGCACTGCAGACAATTTAGTGTAAACAAGCAATAACATACATAAGCATACAAGCAAAGATCCCAAAATAAAACGAGGAAAACACTTATGAGAACTCTGAGAATAACCAAATAAATCTTATGTATAGAACGTAATTTTAACAATAGAAAAACTTAGTTATTTTGGTTTTAATAGAAAGTACACGTCACAAGCTTCGACTTGCGAAAAGAATCACCCAAAACAGAGTTATGAAACTCAAGTTATGGCCTAATAAAATTCGAATAGAAATCTGTCCGATTTCAAATTTTAAAACCGTTTGGTTCTATGGACAGGTGGGATTTATTTTTCTGAATCTGTATTAAAAAGAATCACTTAACTCGGAATTGTAGAACTAAAGATACAAAAAAAAATGAATATAAATCTGGAAACGTGATTTTTTTTTAAACTTTATATTGCGGGCCTATGACAACTGGCATGATATGAGAGGTTGTTGGGTGTTTGTTGCGAGGCTAATAAGAGGCCGACTTATTATTAATTACAGAAAACAACGGGTAACTAAAATAAAAACCGCTAGTCGATTCGATCTAAATCACAAAATAAACCGATCTACTAACCATATAACAGGAAAAACCAAATGGTTAGATCGATAAAAAAACTGCTAGTACAGAGGGAGATTGTTCGCTTATACAGAAGCTCGAGCATAGGCAAGGAAGAAGGCTTCGGCGTGGCGGCCACTCCGGCAATCGATGGCTACGGTGGAGATGTCCGATGGATGCAGGAGAGAAACAAGATCGTGAGGGGCTCCTGGCGCCGGCGGCGACTGGGAGGAAAACGAGCGCTAGGGCTCCTCCCCTCGTGTGCATGGCTGCTGCGTGCCCGTGGCTGGGCCGGCCTGGCCTCGCCAGCGTGCGTAGCCCTTTAGTTTTTTACAAAAAGAAATCGGAGAAAAATATATTAAATACAAAACTACTCCTATAATATACTCCTTCCGTTTCAAAATTATTGTCTTAGGTTTGTCAAGAAATGAATGTATCTAAATATTAAAATGTGACTAGATACATACTTATCTAGACAAATCTAACACAAGAATTTTGGGACCGAGGGAGTAGGATGTTATATACCAAAACGATCAAAGGATTAAATCCCATAACATGAGCATTTTTGTAGAGGCAAATATAAACTTTATAAAATATATATATTTTTGAAAATTTCAAATAAAACCTAATTTGATCCAAATTTCCAATTTTAAAATTTCAAAAATGGATTGTAGGGAAACTTCCAACTATCCCTTTTGATTCTCGAGTTGCTCAAAGTCCCTTGGATCAACATTCAAATAAAACAAATGGAGACAAAAATGCATAAATCATGGATGCATATGAATAATCTAGTTATAAATATTCAAATTGAAAATTGGGATGTTACATTCTTTTGCATGGTCTTCTTCCTTTGGCTTATCGACCATCAAGGTTTGTTTGGACTTCCGTTGACAAGGTGGCTTGCTTGTATCCATGGAGCTTGCTTGCACGATGGTTGGCCTTTTTGACTTGTGCTGACCAATCTTGACTGCTTATCTCGCGTATCATGTAGGGTAGGGTGAGACCTCGAGTAGGTTCGAAGTCATCACTATTTTCTCCGATTCATATTACATGTCTTTAATTTATTTAGATATGAATGTATGTAGACAAGTTTAGTTTTAGACATATTCATATCTAGAAAAATCTAACATCAAAGGGGGTACAATACAAGTATTCTATATTGAATCGTGTGGTCGTGTGTGTCATTTGCCACTAAAACCAAAAGTAAGACTTTCTAACCTAATGAAACCTTGGTTAAAAACATAGTTGGATGGCAAACTAAGCGTAGGTTAGATGGTTAGGTTCTTGTGACGGAACCAGCACATCAAAGTTTGAGTTCAAGTCCTACATTTGGCATTGTTGCTCACATTTTTAGATATATTTCAGGCTTTTCAACAATGTTCTTCAGTAGGAGGAGATGTTCTCATCGACTACGGGACACATGTTGACTTAGTCATTCTCAAAATAGTGTGTCATCTTAGTATTTTGAATGTATTCATATGGATAGCATGTGCATGCATGCATTTATAGGCATGAATGTATATGTGTGAGAAAATATCTGGTGTTAACAGCCCATAGGTGAAACCATGATACGAGATTTTGAGAGTTGTTAAATCTCATATCCGACGGCATCTAAGAAGTTGTACCCGCGCACAATTTTAAGATTCTCGCATAACTTTTTTGAAAAATGTTTTAGAGCTCGTGTGATCCGTCGGATCTAAAATCCAACAGTTCAGGAGCCCGTATCATGGTATCACCTAAGAACCGATAGCGCATATCTGCATGCATGTAAGGGTGTGTTTGGTTACGTGCACCGTTTTTTGCCCTTTTGCATGCTTGATCTGGTTGGGCCTGGCTGAGCATATGCAAGCAAAAAACCAACATCTACATTTTGATTGGTTGTGTGTATTGCATCAAGGCCCGGCTAGGTGCATGTAGTTTTGTTACATGTGTTTGTGCTTTGGGTGTAAGCAAATGCAAAGGAAAATTGTTTGGTTGTATGCAAGTACTTGATCTGCTAACCCCTTTCAAATGTGTTCTTACCATCCATTTGTTAGTTCACAACTCACACAATACATGCAACATAGATTGATCATCAGTAGCAAGACCAAAGCAAGAACACAACAAGAACAAACCAAGAACAAAGCAAGATCAAGGAGTAAGTACTACTAGGCATACGTTTTAAAACAACGGGGCATCCCATGCCCGTGTTGGCTCCCAGGATGTTGGTCCCTAGACAAAATATAAACAAGTCAACAACAAAAGAGACGACCAGGCTTCAGTTCAAACCTACACTACTTAACTTCGGACTACGAGGAAGAAACTACATAGCATGAGCTATGTCGCCGATGCAGTTGTGCTTGGAGCACCAGACCCTATAGATGTTGGAGCTGTTGGCATTGAATATCTCCACCTTGAGCCCCAGGTCGAAGATCCTAAAGACCACAAGTTCATCGGGGACTATCTTGTGTCGGGAGCAGAAGTACTCCCACACGCGCCCCAGCACCATGTGCCTGTTGAAGTACTGCACCTGGACCCAAAACTCGCAACACTTGTTGGCGAAGAGGCTGACGATGCTAGGAGGCCTAGTGACAAGCCATTGTTTCACCACCGACCTGAATTTCGGCAGGATGATGAACATGGAAATGTCCTCCTAGTCTCTGATTTGCATGTAGGACCTGATAGGTTCCTATGCACCCTCCTCGTGGCCGGTCCTCGGCCTCCTGCTAGCGCACAGCTACATCCTCATGTATTCTACCCTGCAAGGGAGCACTGAGGGATTGATAGAAGATGTGTCTAGAGGGGGGTGAATAGACTACTTATCAAGATAAAATTTCTAGCCTGGCCCAAATTCTAGTAGGGCAGAAATTCAGCAGTTCTAACAAGTCTAGTGCACCCTACACATGCTAGTTAACATATATGGCAGTGGAAAAGTAAAGACTTTGCATATGTAAAGGAGTAGAGGTTAGGAAGATCAAACGCATGAGGTTGACACAACGATTTTTGGCATGGTTTTGATAGGTGACACTATCGTAGTTAGTGGAGACTTCAACCCACGGAGGGTACCGACTGCGAGAGTCCACGGAGGGCTCCAACCACAGAGGGTCCACAAAGAAGCGGCCTTGTCTATTCCACCACGTCTTCCATCCACGGAGGACTAGCCTTACTCAAGATAGATCTTCACGAAGTAGGCGATCTCTTTTCCCTTACAAACATCTTGGTTCAACTACACAACACGGAGTAGGAGGCTCCCAAGAGAAACCTAACCAATCTAGGAGGCACCACCCACCAAAAGGTAATGGTTGTGGTAGATCAATGAACTCATTGCTCTTGTGCTTCTAAAGATAGTCTCCTCAACACAAATCACTCTCTCACAGAATATGCATGGGTAGGAGAGGTTGATTTTGTTGGAAATATGCCCTAGAGGCAATAATAAATTGGTTATTATTATATTTCCTTGTTCATAATAATCGTTTATTATCCATGCTAGAATTGTATTGATTGGAAACTCAAATACATGTGTGGATACATAGACAACACACTATCCCTAGTGAGCCTCTAGTTGACTAGCTCGTTGATCAAAGATGGTCAAGGTTTCCTAGCCATGGACAAGTGTTATCACTTGATAACAGGATCACATCATTAGGAGAATGATGTGATGGACAAGACCCAAACTATAAACGTAGCATATGATCGTATCATTTTTTTCTATTATTTTCTGCATGTCAAAGTATACATTCCTATGACCATGAGATCATCTAACTTACTGACACTAGAGGAATGCCTTGTGTGTATCAAAAGTCGCAACATTACTGACACGACTAACTATAAAGGTACTCTACAGGCATCTCCGAAGGTGTCCGCTAAGTTGGCATGGATCAACACTAGGATTTGTCACTCCGTGTGACGGAGAGGTATCTCGGGGCCCACTCGGTAATACAACATCACAAACAAGCCTTGCAAGCAATATGACTAAAGATTTAGTCATGGGATCTTGTATTACGGAACGAGTAAAGAGACTTGTCGGTAACGGGATTGAAATAGGTATGGAGATCGTAGTTGTTCCTCTAGATCGGGTTTCAGCAGCGCTTAGGCGAAGCCCTACTGGAATAGATCCACCACCATTGCCGGCACGCTGCCAGAGAATTTATCTAACTCCCCGCCTCTCTTGTTGGATCAACAAGGCGGATATCGTCCTCGAGCTGTACATGTGTTGAACGCGGAGGTGCCGTCCGTTCGGCACTAGATCGGGATGGATCGTGATGGGATCGCGGGACGGATCGTGACGAGATCAGGGGACGGGCTGCGAGTTGGATGCGAAGATGTTTCACTACATCAATCGCATTATATATGCTTCCTCTTAGCGATCTACAAGGGTATGTATATTCGCTCTCCCCTCTCGTAGATGATCATCACCATGGATAGGTATTGCATGTGAGTAGGAATTTTTATTTTTTCCATGCAACTTTCCCCAACAGTGGCATCATGAGCTAGGGTCATGCGTAGATGATATCTTGAGTAGAACACAAAAGAGTTTGTGGGTGTTGATGTTCAATTTGCTGACCTCCTTAGTCTATTCTTTTTTCGTCGGTATTGTTGGATTGAAGCGGCCCGGACCAACTTTACTCGTACGCTTACGAGAGACCGGTAGCATCGACTGACATGCAACATGTTATATAAAGATGACTGGAGGGTGTTTATTTCTTCAACTTTAGTTGAATCAGATTTGACCTAAGCGGTCCTTGGAGAAGGTTAAATAGCAAATTGCATATCACCGTTGTGGCTTTGCGTAAGTAAGATGCGATCATACTAGATACCCATAGCAGCCACGTAAAACATGCAACAACAAATTAGAGGACGTCTAACTTGTTTTTGCAGGGTATGCGTGTGATGTGATATGGCCACAGACATGATATGATATATTGGATGTATGAGATGATCATGTTGTAACAATTAAATATCGACTTGCACGTTGATACTATGGCAACCGGCGGGAGCCTTAGGGTTGTCTTTAAACTAACGTTTGTGCTTGCAGATGCTTTTACTATATCGCTAGGTTGTAGCTTTAGTAGTAATAGCATAGATAGCGCGACAACCTCAATGGCGGCACGGCACGATGATGGAGATCATGGTGCAGCGCCGGTGATGATGGAGATCATGTCGGTGCTTTGGTGATGGAGATCAAGAAGCACAAGTTCATGGCCATATCATGTCACTTATGATTTGCATGTGATGTTAATCCTTTTATGCACCTTATTTTGCTCAGGACGACGGTAGCATTATAAGGTCATCCCTCACTAAAATTTCAAGATAAAATTGTGTTCTCCCCGAGTGTGCACCGTTGCGACAATTCGTCGTTTCGAGACACCACGTGATGATCGGGTGTGATAGACTCAACGTTCACATACAACGAGTGCAAAACAGTTGCACACGCGAAACACTCGGGTTAAACTTGACGAGCCTAGCATGTACAGACATGGCCTCGGAACACAAGAGACCGAAAGGTCGAGCATGAATCATATAGTTGATATGATCAACATGGAGATGTTCACCATTGAAGCTAAACTCAACTCACATGATGATCGGACTTGAGTTAGTGAATTTGGATCATGCGACACTCGAAGACTAGAGGGATGTCAATTTGAGTGGGAGTTTTTAAGTAATATGATTAGTTGAACTCATTATCATGAACATAGTCAAAAGGTCTTTGCAAATTATGGTGTAGCTTGCGTTGTAGCACTACTATTTCACATATGTTCCTAGAGAAAATTTAGTTGAAAGATGATAGTAGCAATTATGCGGACTGGGTTCATAAACTGAGGATTGTCCTCATTGTTGCGCAGAAGGCTTATGTCCTTAATGCACGTCTTAGTGTATAAACCCCAAGCGTCCTCTGTGAATGTTGCGAACATTTGACATACACGTTTTTGATGACTACATGATAGTTCAGTGTATAATGCTTAAACGGCTTAGAATTGAGGTGTTGAAGACGTTTCGAACGTCGCTAGACATACGAGATGTTCCAAGAGATGAAATTGGGATTTCAGACTCGTGTCCTTGTTGACAGGTATGAGACCCCCCGACAAGATTCTTTGTCTACAAAGTAAGGGAGAAAAGCTCAATCGTTGAGCATGTGCTCAGATTGTCTCAGTGCTATAATCGCGGGAAACGAGTGGGAGTTGATCTTCCAGATGAGATAGTAATGGTGTTGGAATTATGCCCTAGAGGCAATAATAAATATAATAATAATTATTATAATTCCTGTATCAAGATAATCGTTTATTATCCATGCTATAATTGTATTGAATGAAGACTCATTTACATGTGTGGATACATAGACAAAACACCGTCCCTAGCAAGCCTCTAGTTGGCTAGCCAGTTGATCAAAGATAGTCAGTGTCTTCTGATTATGAACAAGGTGTTGTTGCTTGATAACTGGATCACGTCATTAGGAGAATCACATGATGGACTAGACCCAAACTAATAGACGTAGCATGTTGATCGTGTCATTTTGTTGCTACTGTTTTCTGCGTGTCAAGTATTTATTCCTATGACCATGAGATCATATAACTCCCTGACACCGGAGGAATGCTTTGTGTGTATCAAACGTCGCAACGTAACTGGGTGACTATAAAGATGCTCTACAGGTATCTCCGAAGGTGTTAGTTGAGTTAGTATGGATCAAGACTGGGATTTGTCACTCCGTGTGACGGAGAGGTATCTCGGGGCCCACTCGGTAATACAACATCACACACAAGCCTTGCAAGCAATGTGACTTAGTGAAAGTTGCAGGATCTTGTATTACGGAACGAGTAAAGAGACTTGCTGGTGAACGAGATTGAAATAGGTATGCGGATACTGACGATCGAATCTCGGGCAAGTAACATACCGAAGGACAAAGGGAATGACATACGGGATTATATGAATCCTTGGCACTGAGGTTCAAACGATAAGATCTTCGTAGAATATGTAGGATCCAATATAGGCATCCAGGTCCCGCTATTGGATATTGACCGAGGAGTCTCTCGGGTCATGTCTACATAGTTCTCGAACCCGCAGGGTCTGCACACTTAAGGTTCGACGTTGTTTTATGCGTATTTGAGTTATATGGTTGGTTACCGAATGTTGTTCGGAGTCCCGGATGAGATCATGGACGTCACGAGGGTTTCCGGAATGGTCCGGAAACGAAGATTGATATATAGGATGACCTCATTTGATTACCGGAAGGTTTTCGGAGTTACCGGGAATGACGAATGGGTTCCGGGAGTTCACCGGGGGGGCAACCCACCCCGGGGAAGCCCATAGGCCTTGAGGGTGGCACACCAGCCCTTAGTGGGCTGGTGGGACAGCCCAAAAGGGCCCTATGCGCCTAGGAAAGAAAATCAAAGAGAAAAAAAAAAGAGGAGGTGGGAAGGGAAGGAAGGACTCCCACCAACCAAACCAAGTCCAACTCGGTTTGGGGGGAGCCTTCCCCCTTGGACTCGGCCGACCCCCTTGGGGCTCCTTGAGCCCCAAGGCAAGGTCCCCTCCCTCCCACCTAGATACACGGAGGCTTTAGGGCTGATTTGAGACGACTTTTCCACGGCAGCCCGACCACATACCTCCACGGTTTTTCCTCTAGATCGCGTTTCTGCGGGGGCGGAGCCCTGCTGAGACAAGGTCATCACCAACCTCCGGAGCGCCGTCACGCTGCCGGAGAACTCTTCTACCTCTCCGTCTCTCTTGCTGGATCAAGAAGGCCGAGATCATCGTCGAGCTGTACGTGTGCTGAACGCGGAGGTGCCGTCCGTTCGGTACTAGATCGTGGGACTGATCGCGGGATTGTTCGCGGGGCGGATCGAGGGACGTGAGGACGTTCCACTACATCAACCGCGTTCACTAACGCTTCTACTGTACGATCTACAAGGGTACGTAGATCACTCATCCCCTCTCGTAGATGAACATCACCATGATAGGTCTTCGTGCGCGTAGGAAATTTTTTGTTTCCCATGCGACGTTCCCCAACAGTGGCGTCATGAGCTAGGTTCATGCGTAGATGTCTTCTCGAGTAGAACACAAAAGTTTTTGTGGGCGGTGATGTGCGTTTTTCTGCCCTCCTTAGTCTTTTCTTGATTCCGCGGTATTGTTGGATTGAAGCGGCTTGGACCGACATTACTCATACGCTTACGAGAGACTGGTTTCATCGCTACGAGTAACCCCGTTGCTCAAAGATGACTCGCAAGTGTCGGTTTCTCCAACTTTAGTTGAATCGGATTTGACCGAGGAGGTCCTTGGATGAGGTTAAATAGCAACTCATATATCTCCGTTGTGGTGTTTGCGTAAGTAAGATGCGATCCTACTAGATACCCATGGTCACCACGTAAAACATGCAACAACAAAATTAGAGGACGTCTAACTTGTTTTTGCAGGGTATGCTTGTGATGTGATATGGCCAACGAGGTGATGTGATATATTGGATGTATGAGATGATCATGTTGTAATAGAAAATATCGACTTGCACGTCGATGGTACGGCAACCGGCAGGAGCCATAGGGTTGTCTTTATACTAACGTTTGTGCTTGCACATGCGTTTACTATTTTGCTAGGATGTAGCTTTAGTAGTAATAGCATGAGTAGCACGACAACCCCGATGGCAACACGTTGATGGAGATCATGGTGTGGCGCCGGTGACAAGAAGATCGTGCCAGTGCTTTGGTGATGGAGATCAAGAAGCACGTGATGATGGCCATATCATGTCACTTATGAATTGCATGTGATGTTAATCCTTTTATGCACCTTATTTTGCTTAGAACGACGGTAGCATTATGAGGTGATCTCTCACTAAAATTTCAAGACGAAATTGTGTTCTCCCCGACTGTGCACCGTTGCTACTGTTCATCGTTTCGAGACACCACGTGATGATCGGGTGTGATAGACTCAACGTTCACATACAACGGGTGCAAAACAGTTGCGCACGCAGAACACTCGGGTTAAGCTTGACGAGCCTAGCATGTGCAGACATGGCCTCGGAACACATGAGACCGAAAGGTCGATCATGAATCATATAGATGATATGATTAGCATAGGGATGCTTACCACTGAAACTATACTCAACTCACGTGATGATCGAACTTGAGCTAGTGTAAGTGGATCATGAACCACTCAAATGACTAAGAGAGATGTACTTTTTGAGTGGGATTTTAGCGTATAATTTTGATTAAAGTTAAACTCTAATTATCTTGAACATAGTCTAAGTCCACTTTGAATATATTTGTGTTGTAGATCATGGCTCACGCGACAGTCACCCTGAATTTTAATATGTTCCTAGAGAAAGCTAAGTTGAAAGATGATGGAAGCAACTTTGTAGACTCGGCTCGTAATCTTAAGCTAATCTTACAAGATGGGAAGAAGGATTATGTCCTTAATGCTGCGCTAGGAGATGAACCACCCGCTACGGCTGATCAGGATGTTAAGAACGCTTGGTTAGCACGTAAGGAGGACTACTCAGTAGTTCAATGTGCAGTCTTGTATGGCTTAGAACCGGGACTTCAACGTCGCTTTGAGCGTCATGGAGCATTTGAGATGTTCCAGGAGTTGAAGTTTATCTTTCAGAAGAACGCCCGAATCGAGAGGTATGAGACCTCCGATAAATTATATGCTTGCAAGATGGAGGAAAACTCGTCTGTCAGTGAACATGTGCTCAAAATGTCTGGGTACTCAAACCGTCTAGCTGAGCTGGGGATTGAAATCCGGCAAGAGGCTATCACTGACAGAATCCTTCAATCACTACCGCCAAGCTATAAAGGCTTTGTGTTGAACTACAACATGCGAGGGATGAACAAGTCTCCCGGCGAGTTGTTTGCGATGCTGAAAGTCGCAGAGTCTGATCTCCGTAAAGAGCATCAAGTGTTGATGGTGAATAAGACCACTAGTTTCAAGAGAAACGGCAAAGGCAAGAAGGGTAATTCGAAGAAGAACGGAAAGCGTGTTGCCAATCCGACGAAGAAACCCAAAGCTGGACCTAAGCCTGAAACGGAGTGTTACTATTGCAAGGGTATGGGTCACTCGAAGCGCAATTGCCCCAAGTATCTGGCAGATAAGAAGGCGGCCAAAGAAAAATCAGGTATATTTGATATACATGTTATTGATGTGTACTTAACCGGCTCTCGTAGTAGTGCCTGGGTATTCGATACCAGTTCTGTTGCTCATATTTGCAACTCGAAACAGGAACTGCGGAATAGACGAAGGCTGGCGAAAGATGAAGTGACGATGCGCGTAGGAAATGGTTCCAAGGTTGATGCAATCGCCGTCGGCACAGTTTCACTTCAGTTACCATCAGGATTAGTGATGAACTTAAATCATTGTTATTTAGTGCCTGCGTTGAGCATGAACATTATATCTGGATCTTGTTTATTGCGAAACGGTTACTCTTTTAAGTCAGAGAATAATGGTTGTTCTATTTATATGAGTAACATCTTTTATGGTCATGCACCTAATGTGAGAGGATTGTTCATATTGAATCTTGATAGCGACACGCATATACATAACATTGAGACCAAAAGAGTTAGAGTTAACAATGATAGCGCCATATTTTTGTGGCACTGCCGCTTAGGTAATATTGGTGTAAAGCGCATGAAGAAACTCCATGCTGATGGACTTTTGGAATCACTTGACTTTGATTCACTTGACACGTGCGAACCATGCCTCATGGGCAAGATGACTAAGACTCCGTTCTCCGGAACAATGGAGCGTGCAAGTGACTTGTTGGAAATCATACATACCGATGTGTGTGGTCCGATGAGTGTGGAGGCACGCGGCGGATATCGTTGTTTTCTCACCTTCACTGAGGATTTGAGTAGATATGGTTATGTCTACTTGATGAAGCACAAGTCTGAAACATTTGAAAAGTTCAAGCAATTTCAGAGTGAAGTGGAAAATCATCGTAACAAGAAGATCAAATTCCTACGTCTGATCGTGGGGGTGAATATCTGAGTTTCGAGTTTGGTACTCACTTAAGACAATGTGGAATTGTTTCACAGTTAACACCGCCTGGAACACCACAGCGTAATGGTGTGTCCGAACGTCGTAATCGTACTCTATTAGAGATGGTGCGATCTATGATGTCTTTTACTGAATTGTCGTTATCGTTTTGGGGTTATGCATTAGAAACAGCTTCATTCACTTTAAATAGGGCACCATCAAAATCCGTTCAGACGACACCATACGAACTGTGGGATGGCAAAAGGCCAAAGTTGTCGTTTCTTAAAGTTTGGGGATGTGATGCTTATGTCAAAAAGCTTCAGCCTGAAAAGCTGGAACCGAAAGCGGAAAAGTGCGTCTTCATAGGTTACCCAAAAGAGACAGTTGGGTACACCTTCTATCTCAAATCCGAGGGCGAAGTGTTTGTTGCTAAAAACGGAGCTTTTCTCGAGAAGGAGTTTCTCTCGAGAGAATTGAGTGGGAGGAAGATAGAACTTGACGAGGTTGTCGAACCTCTCATCCCTCTGGATGGTGGCGCAGGGCAAGGGGAAACCTCTGTCGTTGCGACGCCGGTTGAGGAGGAAGTTAATGATGATGATCATGAAACTCCAGTTCAAGTTTCTATCGAACCACGCAGGTCGACGAGACCACGTGCTGCTCCAGAGTGGTATGGTAATCCCGTCTTATCAATCATGTTGTTAGACAACAATGAACCTGCAAATTATGAAGAAGCAATGATGGGCCCAGATTCCAACAAATGGCTAGAAGCCATGAAGTCTGAGATAGGATCCATGTATGAGAACGAAGTGTGGACTTTGGAGGTACTACCTGAGGGCTGCAAGGCTATTCAGAACAAATGGATCTTTAAGAGGAAGACGGACGCTGACGGCAATGTGACCGTTTATAAAGCTCGACTTGTGGCAAAGGGTTTTTCACAAGTTCAAGGAGTTGACTACGATGAGACATTCTCACCCGTAGCGATGCTTAAGTCCGTCAAAATCATGTTAGCAATAGGTGCATTTTTCGATTATGAAATCTGGCAGATGGATGTCAAAACGGCGTTCCTTAACGGTTTCCTTAAGGAAGAGTTGTATATGATACAACCCGAAGGTTTTGTCGATCCTAAGAATGCTAACAAGGTGTGCAAGCTCCAGCGATCCATTTATGGACTGGTGCAAGCATCTCGGAGTTGGAACAAACGCTTTGATGAGGTGATCAAAGCATTTGGGTTTATACAAGTGGTTGGAGAATCTTGTATTTACAAGAAAGTGAGTGGGAGCTCTGTGGCGTTTCTAATATTATATGTGGATGACATATTACTGATTGGAAACAATGTGGAGTTTTTAGAGAGCATAAAGGATTACTTGAATAAGAGTTTCTCTATGAAGGACCTAGGAGAAGCTGCTTACATTCTAGGCATTAAGATCTATAGGGATAGATCAAAACGCCTGATAGGACTTTCACAAAGCACATACCTTGATAAAGTTTTGAAGAGGTTCAAAATGGAACAGTCCAAGAAAGGGTTCTTGCCAGTTTTACAAGGTACGAGATTGAGTAAGACTCAGTGCCCAGCAACTGATGAAGATAGAGAGCATATGTGCTCCGTCCCCTATGCTTCAGCCATAGGTTATATCATGTATGCAATGTTGTGCACTAGACCGGATGTTAGCCTGGCCATAAGTATGGCAGGTAGGTTCCAGAGTAATCCAAGAGTGGATCACTAGACAGCGGTCAAGAATATCCTAAAGTACCTGAAAAGGACTAAGGAGATGGTTCTCGTGTATGGAGGTGACGAAGAGCTCACCGTAAAAGGTTACGTCGACGCAAGCTTTGACACAGATCCGGACGACTCTAAGTCGCAAACCGGATACGTATTTATTCTTAATGGGGGTGCGGTAAGCTGGTGTAGTTCCAAGCAAAGCGTCGTAGCAGATTCTACATGTGAAGCGGAGTACATGGCTGCCTCGGAGGCAGCTAAGGAGGGTGTCTGGATGAAGCAGTTCATGACGGATCTTGGAGTGGTGCTAAGCGGACTGAATCCAATAACCTTGTTCTGTGACAACACGGGTGCCATTGCCTTAGCAAAGGAACCACGGTTTCACAAGAAGTCCAGACACATCAAACGACGCTTCAACCTCATCCGCGACTACGTCGAGGAAGACGTAAATATATGCAAAGTGCACACGGATCTTAATGTAGCAGACCCGCTGACTAAACCTCTTCCACGGCCAAAGCATGATCAACACCACAACTGTATGGGTGTTAGATTTATTACAATGTAATTCACGTGATGATGTGAGGGCTAGACTATTGACTCTAGTGCAAGTGGGAGACTGTTGGAATTATGCCCTAGAGTCAATAATAAATATAGTTATTATTATAATTCCTGTATCAAGATAATCGTTTATTATCCATGCTATAATTGTATTGAATGAAGACTCATTTACATCTCTGGATACATAGACAAAACACCGTCCCTAGCAAGCCTCTAGTTGGCTAGCCAGTTGATCAAAGATAGTCAGTGTCTTCTGATTATGAACAAGGTGTTGTTGCTTGATAACTGGATCACGTCATTAGGAGAATCACGTGATGGACTAGACCCAAACTAATAGACGTAGCATGTTGATCGTGTCATTTTGTTGCTACTGTTTTCTGCGTGTCAAGTATTTATTCCTATGACCATGAGATCATATAACTCACTGACACCGGAGGAATGCTTTGTGTGTATCAAACGTCGCAACGTAACTGGGTGACTATAAAGATGCTCTACAGGTATCTCCAAAGGTGTTAGTTGAGTTAGTATGGATCAAGACTGGGATTTGTCACTCCGTGTGACGGAGAGGTATCTCGGGGCCCACTCGGTAATACAACATCACACACAAGCCTTGCAAGCAATGTGACTTAGTGAAAGTTGCAGGATCTTGTATTACGGAACGAGTAAAGAGACTTGCCGGTGAACGAGATTGAAATAGGTATGCGGATACTGACGATCGAATCTCGGGCAAGTAACATACTGAAGGAGAAAGGGAATGACATACGGGATTATATGAATCCTTGGCACTGAGGTTCAAACGATAAGATCTTCATAGAATATGTAGGATCCAATATGGGCATCCAGGTCCCGCTATTGGATATTGACCGAGGAGTCTCTCGGGTCATGTCTACATAGTTCTCGAACCCGCAGGGTCTGCACACTTGAGGTTCGACGTTGTTTTATGCGTATTTGAGTTATATGGTTGGTTACCGAATGTTGTTCAGAGTCCCGGATGAGATCACAGACGTCACGAGGGTTTCCGGAATGGTCCGGAAACGAAGATTGATATATAGGATGACCTCATTTGATTACCGGAAGGTTTTCGGAGTTACCGGGAATGTACCGGGAATGACGAATGGGTTCCGGGAGTTCACCGGGGGGGGCAACCCACCCCGGGGAAGCCCATAGGCCTTGAGGGTGGCACACCAGCCCTTAGTGGGCTGGTGGGACAGCCCAAAAGGGCCCTATGCGCCTAGGAAAGAAAATCAAAGAGAAAAAAAAAGAGGAGGTGGGAAGGGAAGGAAGGACTCCCACCCACCAAACCAAGTCCAACTCGGTTTGGGGGGGGGAGCCTTCCCCCTTGGACTCGGCCGACCCCCTTGGGGCTCCTTGAGCCCCAAGGCAAGGTCCCCTCCCTCCCACCTATATATACGGAGGTTTTAGGGCTGATTTGAGACGACTTTTCCACGGCAGCCCGACCACATACCTCCACGGTTTTTCCTCTAGATCGCGTTTCTGCGGAGCTCGGGCGGGGCCCTGCTGAGACAAGGTCATCACCAACCTCCGGAGCACCGTCACGCTGCCGGAGAACTCTTCTACCTCTCCGTCTCTCTTGCTGGATCAAGAAGGCCGAGATCATCGTCGAGCTGTACGTGTGCTGAACGCGGAGGTGCCGTCCGTTCGGTACTAGATCGTGGGACTGATCGCGGGATTGTTCGCGGGGCGGATCGAGGGACGTGAGGACGTTCCACTACATCAACCGCGTTCACTAACGCTTCTGTTGTACGATCTACAAGGGTACGTAGATCACTCATCCCCTCTCGTAGATGGACATCACCATGATAGGTCTTCGTGCGCGTAGGAAATTTTTTGTTTCCCATGCGACGTTCCCCAACAGATGGTACTCCAAAGTCACTGCCACCAAGCTACTAGAGCTTCGTGATGAACTATAACATATCAAGGATAGATATGATGATCCTTGAGCTATTCGCAATGTTTGACACTGCAAAAGTAGAAATCAAGTAGGAGCATCAATTGTTGATGGTTAGTAAAACCACTAGTTTCAAGAAGGGAAAGGGTAAGAAGGGATACTTCATGAAATGGCAAACCAGTTGTTTCTCTAGTGAAGAAACCCAAGGTTCAACCCAAACCCGAGACTAAGTGCTTCTGTTATGAGGGAGAGGTCACTAAGGCGGAACTACCCTAGATACTTGGTAGATGAGAAGGCTCACAAAGTCGACAAAAGTATATTGGATATACGTGATATTGATGTGTATCTTACTAGTACTCCTAGTAGCACGAGGGTATTAGATACCGGTTCAGTTGCTAAGTGTTAGTAACTCGAAATTATAGCTACGGGTTAAACGGATACTAGCAAGGGTGAGGTGACGATGTGTGTTGGAAGTAATTCCAAGGTTGATGTGATCAACATCGCACGCTCCCTCTACCATCGGGATTAGTGTTAAACCTAAGTAATTGTTATTTGGTGTTTGCATTGAGCATAAGACATGATTAGATTGTGTTGATCGTAATACGGTTATTCATTTAAAGAGAATAATGGTTACTCTATTTATTTGAATAATACCTTCAATGGTCTTGCACATAAAATGAATGGTTTATTGAATCTCGATCGTAGTGATACACATGCTCATAATATTGATGCCAAAAGATACAAAATAGTAATGATAGTAACACTTACTTGTGGCACTGCTGCTTGAGTCATATTGGTATAAAACGCATGAAGAAACTCCATGCTTATGGATCTTTGGAATCACTCGTTTTTTAAACGTTTGAGAGATGCGAACCATGTCTATTGGCATAAACGCATGAAGAAACACCGTATGAACTATGGTTTGGAGAAACCTAAGTTGTCGTTTCTTAAAAGTTTGGAGCTGCAATGCTTATGTGAAAAAGTTTCGGCATCATAAGCTCGAACCCAAAGAGGATGAATGCATCTTCATAGGACACCCAAAACAGTTGGGTATACCTCCGATCTCAGATCCGGAAGCAAAGTGTTTGTTTCTAGAAATGGGTCCTTTCTCAAGGAAAAGTTTCTCTCGAAAGAATTGAGTGGGAGGATGGTGGGAACTTGATGAGTTATTAAACCGTCAGTGCAACCAGTGTATAGGTGGGCGCACGAAGTTGTTCCTGTGGCGCCTACACTAATTGAAGTGGAAGATCATGAGAGTCATCATGAAGCTTCAGATCAAGTTACTAGAAACCTCGTAGGTAGACAAGGTCACGTACTGCTCCAAAGTGGTACGATAACCCTATCTTAGAGGTCATGTTGTTGGACAACAATGAATCTACGAGCTATGGAGAAGCGATGCTGGGCCCGGATTCTGACAAATGGCTGGAGGCCATGAAATCTGAGAGAGGATCCATGTATGCAAATGAAGTATAGACTTTGGAAGAACTACTTGATGGTGGTAAGACTATCAAGTACAGATGGATCTTTAAAAGGAAGACACGTGATGATGGTGAAAAGTCACTGTTAAGAAAGCTTGACTTTTCGCAAAGATGTTTCCGACAAGTTCAAAGAGTTGACTATGATGAGACTTCCTCACTCGTAGCGATGCTAAAAATCTGTTGGAATTATGTTAGCAGTTGCTGCATTATTTTTGAAATCTTGCAGATAGGATGTCAAAACATTGTTTCCTCGACGGTTTCCCTGAGGAAAGGTTGTATGTGATACAACCAGAAGGTTTTGTCGATCCTAAGGATGCTAACAAGTATGCAAGCTCCAGTGATCCTTCTATGGACTGGAACAAGCATCTCGGAGTTGGAATATACACTTTGATGAGTTGATCAACGGTTTTGGGTTTGTACAAGGTTTGTGAGAAACTTGTATTTCCAAAGAAGTGAGTGGGAGCACTATAGAATTTATGATTAGAATATGTGATTGACATATTGTTGATCAGAAATAATGTAGAATTTCTAGAAAGCATAAAGGGTTGTTTGAAAGGAGTTTTTCAAAGGAAAACTTGGATAGAGCTACTTGAACATTGAGCATCAAGATCTATAGAGATAGATCAAAACGCTTAATAGAACATTCAATGAAATGCATGCCTTGACAAGTTTTTGAAGGAGTTCAAAATAGATCATCAAAGAAGGAGTTCTTAGCTGTGTTGTAAGGTGTGAATTTGAGTAAGACTCAAAGCCCGACCATGGTAGAAGAAAGAGAAAGGATGAAGGTCGTCCCCTATGCCTTAGTCGTAGGCTCTAAAGTATGCCATGCTATGTACCGCACCTGATGTGTGCCTTGCCTTGAGTCTGTCAGGGGGTACAAAGTGTGATCTAGGATTGAATCAGTGAACATCGGCCAAAGTTATCCTTAGTAACTACTGGACTAAGGAATTTTTATCGATTATGGGGGTGACTAAAGAGTACGTCATAAAGGGTTACGTCGATGCAAGCTTTGACACTAATCCGGATGAATCTGAGTAGTAAACCTGATTCGTATAGTAGAGCAGTCATTTAGAATAGTTCCAAATGGCGCGTGGTAGCAGCATCTATAGGATGACATAGAGATTTGTAAAGCACACACAGATCTGAAAGGTTCAGACCCTCTGACTAAAAACCTCTCTCACAAGCAAGACATGACCGAACCCAGAACTATATGGGTGTTAGATTCATTACAATCACATAGTGATGTGAACTAGATTATTGACTCTAGTGCAAGTGGGAGACTATTGGAAATAAGCCCTGGAGGCAATAATAAATTGGTTATTATTATATTTCCTTGTTCATAATAATCGTTTATTATCGATGCTAGAATTGTATTGATTGGAAGCTCAAATACATGTCTGGATACATAGACAACACACTGTCCCTAGTGAGCCTCTAGTTGACTAGCTCGTTGATCAAAGATGGTCAAGGTTTCCTCGCCATGGACAAGTGTTGTCACTTGATAAGAGGATCATATCATTAGGAGAATGATGTGATGGACAAGACCCAAACTGTAAACATCTTTGCGACAAGTCGAGCTTTTCTTAATGGTGACTTTTCACCATCATCGTCTGTCTTCTTTTAAAGATCCATCTTTACTCAATAGTCTTATGACCATCAAGTAGTTCTTCCAAAGTCTACATGGATTCTCTCTCTATGATTTCATGGCCTCCAGCCATTTGTCGGAATCCGGGCCCACCATCGCTTCTCCATAACTCGTAGGTTCATTGTTGTTCAATAACAAGACCTCCAAGACAGGGTTACCGTACCACTCTGTAGTAGCACGCGACCTTGTCGACCTACAAGGTTTGTAGTAACTTGATCCGAAGCTCAATGATCACCATCATCAGTTTCTACTTAAATGGGTGTAGGCGCCATAGGAACATCATCCTGCGCCCTGCTAGACACTGGTTGAAGTGACGGTTCACTAACCTCATCAAGTACCACCACCCTCCCACTCAATTCTTTCAAGAGAAACCTTTCATCGAGAAAGGACCCGTTTCTAGAAACACACACTTTGCTTCCGGATCTGAGATAGGAGATGTATCCAACTATTTTGGATATCCTATGAAGATGCATTTATCCGCTTTGGGTTCGAGCTTATAAGAGTGAAACTTTTTCACATAAGCATCCTAGACCCAAACTTTCAAGAAACGACAGTTCAGGTTTCTCCAAACCATAGTTCATACTATGTCATCTCAACGGAAATACGCGGTGCCCTATTTAAAGTGAATGCGGTTGTCTCTAATGGATAACCCATAAACGATAGTTGTAATTCGATAGGAGACATCATAGTATGCGCTATATCCAATAGGGCGCGGCTATGACGTTTGGACCCACCATCACACTATGGTGTTCCAGGTGGCATGAACTGCGAAACAATTTCCACATTGCCTTAACTGTGTACCAAAAACTCATAACTCAGATATTCATCTCTATGATCATATTGTAGACAGTTTATCCTCTTGTCACGAAGATCTTCACTCTGAAATAGCTTTGAACTTTTCAATATTTCAGACTTGTGATTCATCAAGTAAACACTCCTGTATCTACTCAAATCGTTAGTGAAGTAAGAACATAACGATATCTACTGCGTGCCTCAGCACTCATTGGACTGCACACATCAAAATGCATTGCTTCCAACAAGTCACTTTCTTGTTCCATGTGGTATGATTTTGCATGTCTCAAGTGATTCAAAATCAAGTGAATCCAAACGATCCATCTGCATGGAGTTTCTTCATGCGTTTATACCAACAGGTATGGTTTGCATGTCTCAAACATTTAAAAAATGAGTGAGTACAAAGATCCATCAGCATGGAGCTTCTTCATGCATTTTATACCAATATGACTCAAGTGGCAGTGCCACAAGTAAGTGGTACTATCATTATTACTTTGTATCTTTTGGCACTAATATTATGAACATGTGTAACACTACGATCGAGATTCAATAAACCATTGAAGGTAATTATTCAAGCAAATAGAATAACTATAATTCTCTTTAAATTAATAATTGTATTGCACTAAAGACGATCCAATTATGTTCATGCTCAACGCAAACACCAAATAACAATTAGTTAGGTTTAACACAAATCCTGATGGTAGTGGAAGCGTGCGATGTTTTGATCACATCATCCTTGGAAACACTTCCAACATGTATCGTCACCTCGCTTTTAGCTAGTCTCCATTTATCCCCTAGCTTTCATTTCGAGTTACTAATCACTTAGCAACCGAACCGGTATCCAATACCCTCGTGCTACTAGGAGTACTACTAAAGCACACATCAGTATCATGTATATCAAATATACTTGTGTCGACTTTGTCAGCCTTCTTATCTACCAAGTATCTAGGGTAGCTCCGCCTCAGTGGCTGTTCCCCTCATAATAGAAGCACTTAGTCTCGAGTTAGGGTTCAATCTTGGGTTTCTTCATTAGAGCAGCAACTGGTTTGCCGTTTCATGAAGTGTCCCTTTCAGCCCTTGCCCTTCTTGAAACTAGTGGTTTTACTAACCATCAACAATTGATGCTCCTTCTTGATTTCTACTTTTGTAGTGTCAAACATTTTGAATCGCTCAAGGATCATCATACCTATCCCTAATATGTTATAGTTCATCACGAAGCTCTAGCAGCTTGGTGGCAGTGGCCTTTTGGAAAATCATCACTATCTCATCTGGAAGATTAACTCCCACTTGATTCAAGCGATGGTTGTACTCATACAATCTGAGCACATGCTCAACGATTGAGCTTTTCTCCTTTACTTTGTAGACAAAGAATCTTGTCAGAGGTCTCATACCTCTCAACAAGGGCACGAGCATGAAATATCAATTTCATCTCTCAGAACATCTCTTATGTTCCGCGGCGTTTTCAAAACTTCTTCGACGCCTTACTTCTAAGCCTTTAAGTATTACGCCCTGAAGTATCACGTAGTCATCAAAAACGTGTATGTCAGATGTTCGCAACATCCACAGACGACGCTCGAGGTGCAGCACACCGAGTGGTGCATTAAGGACATAAGCCTTCTGCGCAGCAATGAGGACAATCCTCAGTTTTACGAACTCAGTCCGCAAAGTTGCTACTATCAACTTTCAACTAAATTTTATCTAGGAACATATAAAAACAGTAGAGCTATAGCGCAAGCTACATCATAATTCGCAAAGACCATTAGACTATGTTCATGATAATTAGTTCAATTAATTATATTACTTAAGAGCACCCACTCAAAAAGTACATATCTCTAGTCATTTGAGTGGTACATGATCCAAATTCACTAACTCAAGTCCAATCATCACGTGAGTTGAGAATAGTTTCAGTGGTAAGCATCCCTATGCTAGTCATATCAACTATACGATTCATGCTCGACCTTTCGGTCTCATGTGTTCCGAGGCCATGTATGCACATGCTAGGCTCGTCAAGTTTAACCCGAGTGTTCTGCATGTGCAACTGTTTTGCACCCGTTGTATTTGAACGTTGAGTCTATCACACCCGATCATCACGTGGTTTCTCGAAACGATGAACTGTAGCAACGGTGCACAGTCGGGGAGAACACAATTTCGTCTTGAAATTTTAGTGAGAGATCACCTTATAATGCTACTACCATTCTAAGAAAAATAAGGTGCATAAAAGGATTAACATCACATGCAATTCATAAGTGACATGATATGCCCATCATCTTGGGCTTCTTGATCTCCATCATCAAAGCACCGGCACGATCTTCTTGTCACTGGCGCCACACCATGATATCCATCATCATGATGTCCATCAACGTGTCGCCATCGAAGTTATCGTGCTATCTATGCTATTACTACTAAAGCTATGACCTAGCAGTATAGTAAACGTATGTGCAAACACAAACGTTAGTTTAAAGACAACCCTATGGCTCGTGCCGGTTGCCGTAGCATCGACGTGCAAGTCGATATTAACTATTACAACATGATCATCTCATACATCCAATATATCACATCACGTCATTGGCCATATCATATCACAAACATACCCTGCAAAAACAAGTTAGACGTCCTCTAATTTGTTGTTGCATGTTTTACGTGGCTGCTATGGGTATCTAGTATGATCGCATCTTACTTACGCAAAAAACACAACGGAGATGTGCAAATTGCTATTTAACGTCTCTCCAAGGACCGCCTCGGTAAAAACCAATTCAACTAAAGTTGAAGAAACCGACACCCGCCAGTCATCTTTATGCAACGAGGTTGGATGTCAATCGATGAAACCAGTCTCTCGTAAGCGTACGAGTTATGTCGGTCCGGGCCGCTTCAATCCAACAATACCGACGAATCGAGAAAAGACTAAGGAGGGCAGAAAATCAAACATCACCGTCCACAAAACCTTTTGTGTTCTACTCGAGATAACATCTATGCATGAACCTAGCTCATGATGCCACTGTTGGGGAACGTTGCATGGGAAACAAAAAAATTCCTACGCACACGAAGACCTATCATGGTGATGTCCATCTACGAGAGGAGATTTGGATCTACTTACCCTTGTAGATCGCACAGCAGGAAGCATTAAGAAATGCGGTTGATGTAGTGGAACGTCTTCACGTCCCTCGAACCATCCCACGAACCGTCTCGCGGTCCGTCCCACGATCCGTTCCGATCTAGCGCCGAACGGATGGCACCTCCGCGTTCAGCACAGGTATAGATCGACGATGATCTCGGCCTTCTTGATCCAGCAAGCAAGACGGAGAAGTAGATGAGTTCTCCGGCAGCGTGACGACGCTCTCGTGGTGGTGATGATCTACTCCTACATGGCTCCGCCCGAGCTCCGCAGAAATCCGATCTAGAGGTAAAACTACGTGGTATAGGTTTGAGTTACACGTGGCAAAGTTGTGTCTCAAATCAGCCCTAAACCACCAATATATATAAGAGGGAGGGGAGGGCTAGCCTTGAGGCACAAGGCCTCAAGGTGCGTCGTCCAAGGGAGGAGGAGGACTCCTCCTCCAATTCGGTTTGGGAAGGAGGGGTCCTCCTCTTCCTTCCCACCTCCCTCTTTCCCTTTTTCTTTTATTTTCTTTGGGTATTTTCTTATGTGGCGCCATGGGCCCCTTGGGCTGACTCCACCAACCCACTAAGGACTTGTGGCGCCACCCTAGTGCTTTGGGCTCACTCCCGGGTGGGTGGGCCCCTCCCGGTGAACTCCTAGTGAACTCCCGGAACCCATTCGTCACTCCGAGTACACTACCGGAATTGCCCGAAACTTTCCGGTGACCAAATGAAACCATCCTATATATCAATCTTCGTTTCTGGACCTTTCTGGAATCCCTCGTGACGTTCGTGATCTCATCCGAGACTCCGAACAACATTCGGTAACCACACACATAACTCAACTATACTAAAACATCATCGAACCTTAAGTGTGCAGACCCTACGGGTTCGAGACCTATGTAGACATGCCCCGAGGCACTTCTCGGTCAATATCCAATAGCAGGACCTGGATGCCCATATTGGATCCTACATATTCTCCGAAGATCTTATCGGTTGAACCTCAGTGCCAAGGATTCATATAATCCCGTATGTCATTCACTTTGTCCTTCGGTATCTTACTTGCCCGAGATTCGATTGTCGGTATCCGCATACCTATTTCAATCTCGTTACCGGCAAGTCTCTTTACTCGTTCCGTAATACAAGATCCCGTGACTTACGCTTAGTCACATTGCTTGTAAGGCTTGTGTGTGATGTTGTATTACCGAGTGGGCCCCGAGATACCTCTCCGTCACACGGAGTGACAAATCCCAGTCTTGATCCATACTAACTCAACGGACACCTTCGGAGATACCTGTAGAGTACCTTTATAGTCACCCAGTTACGTTGTGACATTTGATACACACAAGGTATTCCTCCGGTGCCAGTGAGTTATATGATCTCATGGTCATAGGAATAAATACTTGACACGCAGAAAACAATAGCAATAAAACGACACGATCAATATGCTACGTTCATAGTTTGGGTCTTGTCCATCACATGATTCTCCTAATGATGTGATCCCGTTATCAAGTGACGACAGTTGCCTATGGCTAGGAAACCTTGACCATCTTTGATCAACGAACTAGTCAACTAGAGGCTCACTAGGGACAGTGTGTTGTCTATGTATCCACACATGTATTTGAGTTTGCAATCAATACAATTCTAGCATGGATAATAAACGATTATTATGAACAAGGAAATATAATAATAACTAATTTATTATTTCCTCTAGGGCATATTTCCAACATATAATTCTCGCACCTCGTTGGTTACCCCAAGTGGAAGGTTGAGATGTAGTCAGCAACAAGTTTCCCTCACACGGGAACTGTAAGGTTTATCAAACCAGGAGGACTCCTAGGATCAATAAGTAGGTGTCTTCCAACCTGGCGCTAGCAGAAGATGTGGACCTGCACACACAACAAATAACTTTGCTCCCAACGAGTACAGAGAGGTTGTCAATCTCTCTGGCCTTGTAGTTTGCAAAGGATCAAAACACAAGCAGGAAGGTAATAGTGATTGCAACGGAAAAGTAAATGAAAGCGGTAAATGATGGAGGTGTATTCAATGATGGTGATATGGACCGGAGTAACATGATTTTCACAAGTGATGTCCCTCTCCCAAAGACAATAAACAACTATGCTAGGGTAAACAAATCACAGTTGGGCAATTGACAGAATTATGAACGCACCGCAATGCTAATTATGCTACTTGATAGTTAGTGGTTCAATAGTAATGGGAAGTACACCGAAACAAGTAGACCGTTTATTCATGAGCATCTACTTACTAATCATCCACCTTGAGATATATATCCTGAACATCTCTCCGGTATTAAGTTAAAGCCCAACCCAAAGTGTAAACTCAAAGCAACGGACAACTGGATTAATGAACTATGCGTAAGGTAAACAATCCTTGCAACCGTGGTCACAAGCACCATTGTTTTCTCCCTGGTGGCAACAGCACATCCCCTAGTCTCATGTTTCTGTCACTCAAGCTAGACATCGAGGGGCATGAACCCACAATCATGCATAATGCTCCCTCTTGGAGTTGCAATCTACTACTCGGCCAAAGCAATAAATAGCAACGGATAACATGCATGAATCACTAAGGAACATAATATAAAAGGATAATCAAATATATAACTCATAACAATCTGCACATAATCTCATAATCCATCGGATCCCAACAAACCGAGCATAGCAATAGCAAGATAATTACATAGATGCCTTGATCATGTAGGGCAGCTCACAAGGACTAACCATTGAAGCACGAGATTGGAGAGAATACATCACATAGCTACTGGTCATGGATTCATGTCCAAGGAGGACTACTCACGGCACATCCGGGAAGCATCCATGCGTTGGATAAGCTCCCGGAGGTCAATCCTCCCTCCGGCAGGGTGCCGGGAAGAGGTCTCCTGGTGCTCCTGATCTCGGAAGCGCTGCAGCGGTGGAACGATGGAGAAATTCGTGATTCTGGAAGTTGTCGAAGGGTTTCCTCTCGGGACTCTAAATATAGGCCAAAGGAGGGCACCGGATGATGTGGGCCCCACCCAAATGACCTCCTAGCGTGGCCTTGGGCCTGGCCGCGCTAGCAAGTCGCGTGGGAAGCCCCTAGCCCCCCTCTGGCCCATCTTCGGTGATCCGGAAGCTTCTGTTTCGCTGATTTTTTATATATTTTTTCTGCAATTTTTCGAGCTTTGGAAAATTAGGTAAAAGCCCCTACAAAATAGACATCGGCAGATAGAAACTGGCATTGGGTGCACACAGTTAATAGGTTAGTCCAAATATGTGTAAAATGATATAAAAGTGTAGCAAAACATATAACAATGTCACCCAAAAGATCATGGAACAAGCAGAAATTATAGATACGTTTGGGACGTATCAACATCCCCAAGCTTAATTTCTGCCCGTCCTCGAGTAGATAAATGATAACACAATAATTTACGTGGTGACATGCAAACACACATATAAGAACTTCAAAGTAAAGCAAGTAAGATATGCAATTCAAGTCAAGATAATAACAAGCAAGAGACTATAGTTAGTATTGAGTTTAGTAAGGTAAGAACATAAAGGTGCAAGAGCTCTCGTTGTACGTGACTCGAATGTCTCCAAATTGTTTTTGTGTGCAAGTAGTGGGAGATGGGTTGAGATCATAAAATATTTTTTAATTAAGAACTCAATCTACTAAAATTTCACACTTGGTCTCCTTCGGAATCTTATTTTGACTCATCCCCAGACCACTAGTCAAGCACAAGTCAAAATGATCCTCTCCCTTTCGACTTTGAGCACTCATGCAATGGATGAGCGTAAGCAAGATATGTTGGCACTTAGGATGGCAAATAGAATAATGACGGGGAAGGAAGACAAAAAGGTGTGAAAGGCTTACATCAATGAGGACAACCATAGGCGAGAGAAAGCCAAATGATAGATATGATGTGAGGAGTAGGAATTGCCATGTAAAGGATACACATATGAGCTAAGGTAAGCTCTCTAATGGAACTAGTGGGGGTGCATCCAACTTGTTTTCTCATGAAGACCTAGAGCTCATTTGAGGAGGCTCATCATTGGAATATGCAAACCAAGTTCTATACTGTAAGGGTCCCCACATAGTTATGCATGAATGATAATCTCTCTGTAGTACCAATATAGCAATGGAGTACGAGTGTGGATCTTCAAAAGGAATAGTAGTGTTGCCCCCTTCTCTCTTTTTATTTCTTTTTATCTCTCATTTGTCCTCTTTGGTATCTTTTGTTTGTCCTCTCTGGGATCTTTTCCTCACTTAAGGGCAACACTCTACGTTTTACAAGAATAAAGAGAAGATCATCACACTTTATAAGAAGTACTCAACATAAATACAAGTGAAAACTATCATGATGTATGGAAATGTATGCCTCTGCCGGTGTATCAGGATATGCAATGATACTAGCGCGTCATGTAGCAATAATTGGAGCAAGGCCCAACTATCATGCGGCTCGACGATCAAGCAAAAGCATGTATGACATGAAGATCAAGTCATGAGATGGTGGATGTTGCATGGCAATGTATCTCGGAAAGGCTATGGAAATGCCTTAATAGGTAGGTATGGTGGCTGTTTTGAGGAAAGATATAATGAGGCTTATGTATGACAGAGCGTATCATGTCATGGGTTTGGATGCACCGGCGGAGTTTGCACCAACTCCCAATGTGAGAAAGGGCAATGCATGGTACCGAAGAGGCTAGCAAAATATGTATGGTGGAAGTGCCAACAATCGAGTACTCACATTAGTCCGAAGAACTCATACACTTATTATCGGTAACTCTCTATCTAGTTAGGAAATTCACAAAGAGACAAGTACCCCGAGGAGGAGTGTTCGGGGGTTTGGTTATCCTTGCGCATCCTCGACTCATGGTAACGTGAGGGTACTCTATATATTCCAACCACTCCAAGGTTAGCGATCAATTTAGTAGCTAGAGTTCTCAACTAATTTTTAGTTTTTGAAAAACACACGGATTTCCCAAAATATGACACCTATCACTAATAGTCTCAAGCTCTTGGCACCAATAGTCCAAACATTACTCAAATCAATACCTCAAAACTATTGCAAGTTACTACTATACTTAAATAGCAACCTCAATTACCTACTCATGCAAGACACACAACTCAGTGCAACGAGCCAAATCTCTAAACAAGATAAGCATGATAACACAAGATAGTTCCAGAAGCAACCTAAATAATAGCTCTTAAAAAGATAAGCATCTAAGAGCTAAGCATGACAGTAGCTACGAAAAGATGAAGAACACACAAAAAAGATAAGCATGAAAACCTATGTTGTGTTCTAGAGTGGAATGGAGCGTGTTTCTCTCCCAAACAAGGTAGGCTAGGTTCCAAATTGTTATGAACAGCAAGCAAAACTAAAACAAACTAAAAAGCAAATAACGGGACGCTCCAAGCATAGCACATAACATATGAAGTGATAAAAATATAGCATGGAGATGGACGAACTGATGATTGTTGATAGAGAAGGGGATGCACGGGGGCATCCCCAAGCTTAGACGCTTGAGTCTCCTTGAATATTTCTTGGGGTGCATGGGGGCATCCCCAAGCTTGAGCACTTGACACTCCTGTACTTCTTTCATCATCTGCCATCACATACTTGAAAACTCCCTTCATACGAAACTCATCATAAGCTGATTAGAGTGGTTAGTACCCTTAATAAAATTATTCATTACCTGTTGGAAATAAATATTTTCATGAAAAGCTACTGCTTCTCATGATTGCCAAAAGTTTTTGCAAATAAAAAATAAGCTTAGGATTTGCAAAACAATGAAAACGCAAAATATGGCAGAATCTTTGAAAAACAGAACATCAGGTAGTATATAATTAATTGGGGCACTTCCGCAACTCAAATCAAAAACTCAGAACATATGCCAGAAAGGAAATTATATAGAGCATGTTTTCAAAAAAATTCAGATCAAAAAGATAATCTCGTGAGTTTTGGCGAATTGTTCCGTCAAGCAGACAGAATCTGTTTCTGGACAGCATGTCACAACTTTTGAACTTTCTTTCTATCGGAGGCTATAACTTGGCACAAAGCTTAAAAATAAACATACAATGATGTTACTAGAGTAGTAAAAAGTATCAAGACCACTAAAACAGAAAGTAAAAACAAATTGGGTTGCCTCCCAACAAGCGCTTCCTTTTATGCCTTTGAGCTAGGCATAATGCAAGGAGATCAAGTTGTATCAATTGAACCCTCATCAAGATCATCAAAGAGCTCTTCAATAATACAACTAGTCTTAAGAGGACTCTCAAAGAGAGGCTTAGTTGCAACACTTATAGGATCAAAAGCAAAGGTAGTAAGACCAACTGGAATTTCATTTCTAATTCTATTTAAGAGAGGTATCTCTTTCAAGGTCTTCATAGTTTCAACACCCATAGAAATAGGTATACTCGTTTTGGGTAGAGGAACCTTGGGTACGTTAACCAACCTAGGTCCCTTCCTTGCTGGGGTTTCTACCTTTTTAGTCTTGATGGAGGATAGAGTAGTTCCTAAAGTTTCAAAAATATCCTCGATCTTATCAATCCTAGAAGGATCCACATCATCGGATTTAAGGGTCTCCAAAGTTTTGTAAATTTTGTTCATGGAGCTATTGAGTCTATTTAAGTTCCCTTGAATCCTACGATCTACTTCATTAATTTTACTCATCTTGGCATCTCTAGCTCTATCTTCTCAAGTTTACTCATAACATGAGATAAAGTGATATCATCCTTTATGTCAACAATAGGTGGGATTCCGACAAGATTTTCCATAATGTTAAGAGCCTCCCCAACGGGAGCTTCCAAGAAATTCCCTCCTATTGTTGTTTCTAGAACAAAGCTATGCAAAGAAGTAATACCAACATAAAAATTTCTAAGCAGAATAGTGGTGGATTGCTTCTTGGTGGCTCTATCTTGAGAATTTTTAATTCTATACCAAGCATCTTTCAAACTTACTCCAACCCTTTGTTTGAAGGTGAGAATCTCTCCTTCGGGTGCAACACTAGAGGCAAAGGATTTAGACATACTGACTAAACAAAGCAAAGTAACTAATTTTTTTTGGTTTTTGGTATAAGACTCTAAGGCAAAAACTAAAAAGCAAACAAACAAGACTAAAAAGCAAAGGTAAAAGATAGCGTGCAACTCCCCTATCTTGAATACTGGAGTCCCCGACAACGGCGCCAGAAAATTTTGCTTGATGATGAGATGATGTATATACTTCTCGCAACTCGTTGGTTACCCCAAGTGGAAGGTTGAGATGTAGTCAGCAGCAAGTTTTCCCTCACACGGGAACTGTAAGGTTTATCGAACCAGGAGGACTCCTAGGATCAACAAGTAGGTGTCTTCCACCCTGGCGCTAGCAGAAGACGTGGACCTGCACACACAACAAATAACTTTGCTCCCAACGATTACAGAGAGGTTTTCAATCCCTCCGGCCTTGTAGTTTGCAAAGGATTAAAACACAAGCGGGAAGGTAATAGTGATTGCAACGGAAAAGTAAATGAAAGCGGTAAATGATGGAGGTGTAAACAATGATGGTGATATGGACCGGAGTCACATGATGTTCACTAGTGATGCCTCTCTCCCAAAAGACGATAAACAACTACGTTTGGGTAAACAAATCACAGTTGGTCAACTGACAGAATTATGAACGCACTGCAATGCTAATTATGCTACTTGATAGTTATAGGTTCAATAGTAATGGGCACTACGCCAAGGAAGGTAGACCGTTTATTCATCAGCATCTACTTACTAATCATCCACCTTGACATGTCTATCCAGAACATCTCTCCGGTATTAAGTTGCGAGCCCCACCTAAAGTGTAAACTCAAAGCAACGGACAACTACATTAATGAACTATGTGTAAGGTAAACAATCCTTGCAACCGTGGTCACAAGCGCCGTTCTTTTCTCCGTAGTGGCAACAGCACATCCCCTAGTCTCATATTTCTGTCACTCAAGCTAGACATCGAGGGGCATGAACCCACAATCATGCATAACGCTCCCTCTTGGAGTTACAATCTACTACTCGGCCAATACAATAAATAGCAACAGAGAACATGCCTGAATCACGAAGGAACATAATATAAAAGGATAATCAAATATATAGCTCATAACAATCTGAACGTATATCATAATCCTTCGGATCCCAACAAACCGAGCATAGCAATAGAAAGAGAATTACATAGATGCCTTGATCATGTAGGGCAGCTCACGAGGACTAACCATTGAAGCACAAGATTGGAGAGAAGACATCACATAACTACTGGTCATGGCCCATGGTCCAAGGAGGACTACTCACGGCACATCCAGGAAGCGTCCATGGCGGTGGAGAAGCTCCAAAGGTCAATCCTCCCTCCGGCATGGTGCCGGGAAGAGGTCTCTTGACGCTCCCGATCTCGGAAGCGCTGCGGCGGCGGAACGATGGACCAATTCGCGATTCTGGAAGTTGTCGAAGGTTTTCCTCTCGGGACTCTAAATATAGGCCAGAGGAGGGCACCGGAGGAGGTGGGGCCCACCCAGGCGGCCTCCTGGTGCGGCCTAGGGTCTGGCCATGCCAGCAAGTCGCTTGGGCAGCCCCTGGCCCCCCTCTGGCCCATCTTCGGTGATCCAGAAGCTTCTGTTTCGCTGATTTTTTATATATTTTTTCTGGAATTTTTGGGCTTCGTAAAATTGGGTAAAAGCCCGTGCAAAATAGACATCGACACACAGAAACTGGCACTCGGTGCACTAAGTTAATAAGTTAGTCCAAATATGTGTAAAATGATATAAAAGTGTAGCAAAACATATAACAATGTCACCCAAAAGATCATGGAACAAGCAGAAATTATAGATATGTTTGGGACGTATCACGAGCCTCCTCCCTCCTTCCTCCTATATATACTAGAGTTTTGTAGGGTTCTTGCACATAGTTTTGATCCACGTGCTACCCTCTCCTCTAGATCGTAGTTCTTCCTCTAGATCGGTTTTCAGCAGCGCTTAGGCGAAGCCCTGATGGAATAGATCCACCACCATCGCCGGCACACCGTCACGCTGCCGGATAATTCGTCTACCTCCCCATCTCTCTTGCTGGATCAAGAAGACAGACATCGTCATCGAGTTGTACGTGTGCTGAACACGGAGGTGTCGTTTGTTCGGCACTACATCGGGATGGATCGCGATTGGATCGTGGGACGGATGGTGATGATATTGCGGGATGGGCTGTGTTGGATCGTGAAGATGTTCCACTACATCAACCGCGTTATATACGCTTCCGCTTAGAGATCTACAAGGGTATGTAGATTCACTATACCCTCTCGTAGATAATCATCGCCATGGATAGGTATTGCGTGTGCGTAGGAATTGTTTTGTTTCCCATGCAACGTTCCCCAACAGATTTGGTGGAAAGCAGTTTTGGGAGGCTAGAGATCAAGTTTCAAATGATAGGATTGGGATATCTTGGTCTCAACACATGAGTAGGTGGTTCTCTCTCAGAAAATGGATCTGGCAATGAAGTGTGTGTTATGAGTGCTTCTCCCAGGAATGAGAGGTGGGTGAAGGGGTATATATAGGCAGCAGCGAAAATCCAACCGTTACACAGAAAAGAGCAAACTTGGTGACACCAAAGTTGAAAACTCGGTGTATCGATTAGCACTAAAAATGTGAACTTTTGAATCTCGGTGAGACCAATATACGAAACTCAGTGGCACCGAAAAGATGACTAACGGTCATATGGCCAAAGTCGGTGGCGCTGATACTCAAACTCGGAAATTCTGTTTTTGTGTATCTTGGCAACAGAATGTTGGTCACACTAAACTCGGTAGCATCGACATGGTGTCTGTTGCACCGATTTGGTGGGAATGGCTAGGGTTTCTGTCTGAGGTCAAACTCGGTGGGTCCGATATGGGAATGTTGGTGACACTGAATTTGTGTTTGTGGATCTTGATAGAGTGGATGTGTGGGGAAATGACTGAGTGTTTTGGTGGCTAACTTTGAGCGTTTGAGCAATCAGTACATTTTACTACCTCACCCCTTTTAATAGTATTGGCTTTCCTATGGACTCAAAAGTGATTTCTCACAAATATAAAATGGAGAGTCTTCTAGCTTGAAGCTTGAGCCAACATTGTTCCTTTCTTGCATCCAGGGGCATCTCCACACAAACCTTAAGCCATAGCCCTCCATCGACTTTTCCTGAAATATCTAGGTAAAAGTGTTAGTCAAGAGACACTGTATGTTGTCATGAATTACCAAAATCACGAAGGGAGCATGTGTGCTTTCAAACTCCCCCTTTTTGGTAATTGATCACAACATACAATCCAAGCTTCTAATAAAGATAATCATAATGATATGACAACTTTGGAAGAAACATGACTAGTACAAGCTCCCCCTAAATGTGTGCTATTCCTTTTAAAGGATAGTTTCTTTGGACTGCATGGGCACAGACAAGGTAGAAAGACAAGACAAGTCATGGACATCCTAGCTATATGCATCAAACATATGTAAATGAAGAAGTTCCATGTTCAAGACTCCCTCTTGCAAACAGTATGTGCAAGAAACAAGAGGTCATCATGAACAAGGATATGATGCATATACTTACCTTGAGGATCTTGAGCGTCTTGACATAGGAGTACACTTGGGAAAACAAATGTTAGATAACACAACAATACCATGTTGTAAACATGCAAGGAGCCTAAAATACCAAGAAATTGAAGACATATTGAAGATAGGTTACGATAAAAGGATATGTCTCCAAAGAACAAGAACTTTTATCCCCTAAAGATGAATATGTAAGGTTTCCTCCCCCCTGAATCATAGCATGTAGATATTAGGAGTAGTCATGGAAAATAAGTTCATACCAATAAAGCCATATTTATCTCTCTCCCCCTTAATGTGTAAGGTTTGATACATCTCCTTTTAGAAACAAATATCTCCCCTTAGTGTTGTTTATCCCTCTTCTGTAGAAGCTTCTTGGTGATATTTCTCCCCCTTTTGGCAAAAATTACCAAAAGAAGGTCAGAGGGTAAGGGCTCATTGAGAGAAAGGGATCCTGGATATTTCTCTCTTTTACAAGGGCTCCTTGAATTTGTCTTTTCTCCCCCTTAGATAGTATGTAGGGTTTATCCAATGTTCTCCCCTTTGGTATGAATAAGAGTTCCTTGAATTATCTCCCCATATGTTAGGGATCCTAGATGATTCTCCCTCTTATATTGCATGGGATCACTGAGGTTTTTCTCCCCCTAGAGAAGTTTTCTCCCCCTAAAACACACGTTCAGAAGAAATTTTCACAGCAATAAAGTTTGTCAGAAAAATCAGAGTCACTGAGGCAAAATGGTTCGGTAGAACCGAGAATGATATTCAGGCCTCTTGGGTGAAATCGGTTGGACCGAGTTTCCCAATTCGATGAAACCGAGTTGCAATGATAGTCAACTCTTTAACAGACGAATAGGTTGGTCGCAAGATTTGTTTCAAGATTCCAATTGTAAAAGAAGGTACTAATTGAGAAAGAGAAACAAAAGTAGAAGAAAAACAAAGGTAGCAACAAGTTTTTTTAAAATATGAGATATATACGTACATGTGGATGAGAGTTGAATGGTTCTAAGATTGTGAAAGGTAAAATGTGAACCATACAATGATCTCCATCTAGATGTGGGGCGGTGACAAGGTCACCTATATTAGAGTATTTTACTTGAGGAGTCAAGCAAGGATGCTTGATCATATGTCATACTCATCATTAAGCACAAAAATGGGGTTACCATTTTTTGATTAAGCATTCAATGTCTTCATATCACTTGAGTTGCTTCACTCCATGAATTGGTGTAGAGCTTTATCAAGGATATGAGTACATACCTTTGAATGATGTTGATGATGTGGCATGTAGGTAAACTTGTTGTGGATGCTCAAAGTTGATAAAGATCATCTTGAGTTGGGAGAAATCCATGTCGTTTTGGTTCACTTTTCACATAAAATGGTTAGTCATGCAAGGAAGAGCATAATATATCCAAATGACATGAGTGAATTACTTCATCAAATGGTTGTCAAGGATATGATTTGTTGTCTTCTTCTTTCATCCTCGAAGAGGGGTTGTTGATACTTGGCCATGTCAAGATTGCTTTTGATTGGAGTTGATTGCAATCTTGTAGTGTGTATTTCTTCCAAGTACCTACAAAAAGTTAGACGCAATACAAGGGAGCACAGTTTCCAAGATATAAGATAATCAAATCAATGGCATCAAGGAATAGTCAGTCAAGCTCATGCCCTTGCATGCTTCCGAGTGAGTATAGCTCGAGTTTGAACCATCAATGATGTTCAACTCACTCCTCAAATGACAGGACACCTTCTCGTCAAGTGGTTTGGTAAAGATATCAGCTAGTTGTTTGTCAGTACGAACATGCTTGAGATCAATATCTCCTTTAGCAACATGATCACGAATGAAATGATGTCGTACTTGGATGTGTTTTGTTCTAGAATATTGCACATGATTATAGGCATTCATAATAGCACTTTCATTGTCACACAACAATGGAACTTTTCTAAAATGAATGCCATAATCCTTAAGCATTTGAGTCATCCATAGTAATTGGGCACAGCATGATCCAGCGGCAATGTATTCGGCTTCGGCAGTGGATATGGATACCGAGTTTTGTTTCTTGGATGTCCAAGAGACAAGAGATCTACCAAGAAATTGACATGTACCCGAGGTGTATTTCCTATCAACCTTGTCTCCAGCATAGTCCGAATCGGAATAGCCAACAAGATTAAAATAAGATCCATTGGGATACCATATGCCAAAGTCTGGTGTATGTATAAGGTATCTCACTATCCTTTTCACAGCCAATAGATGACACTCTTTAGGTGCTCCTTGATAGCGGGCACACATGCAAATACTCAGCATGATGTCGGGACGGGAGGCACATAGATATAACAATGAACCAATCATTGATCGATAAACCTTTTGATCAATGGATTGTCCTCCTTGGTGAGGTCAAGATGTCCACTAGTAGGCATGGGGGTTCTCATACTTTGAGTTCTTGCATGTTGAACTTTTTGATTAAGTCCTTGGTGTACTTGGTTTGAGAGATAAATGTACCTTTTCTCGATTGTTTGATTTTCAATCCAAGGAAGAACTTTAGTTCACTCATCATAGACATCTCCTACTTCTGTGACATCAGCTTTCCAAACATTTCAATAAATTATGGGTTAGTGGAACCAGAGATAATATCATCCACATATATTTGGCAAACAAATAGTTCTCCATTGACTCTTAGTGAATAAGATTGCATCAATTTTACCAATCTCAAAACCCTTTTCAATGAGAAACTTCGTTAGGCATTTGTACCAAGCTCGAGGTGCTTGTTTAAGACCATATAAAGCTTTACGAAGTTTGTAAACCTGATCGGGTTTCTTAGGGTTCACAAAACCAGGAGGTTGTTCAACATAAACTTCCTCTTCAATTTCTCCATTGAGAAATGAACTTTTGATATCCATTTGGTAAAGAGTTATATCATGGTCTAGCAATAGGAGCATAAGTCTCACCATAGTCCATACCTTCGACTTGCGTGTATCCTTGGGCTACGACACGTGCTTTGTTCCATACAACTTGTCCGTATTCATCTTGCTTGTTCCAAAACACCCATCTTGTACCAATGATATTATGCTCGCCTTCAGGTTTTTCAACAAGTGTCCATACTCAGTTCCTCTTTTGTGTAGCTCTTCGTGCATAGTGTTCACCCAATCCGGATCTTGAAGAGATTCTTCTACCTTCAAGGGTTCAATACTAGATATGAAAGAATAATGCTCACAACAGTTAGCTAAACGAGATTTAGAGCGAGTGATTCTCCCGTTTGTTATGTCACCGTAGATTTGTTTCAACAGATGATCTCTGTCCACTCTTGCTCTAATTCTTGACAACTTCTTCTTGCTGGATGGAGGAGCTTCTTCTTCATCATCTTCATCATCTTGAGTGTTTTCCTTGACGTCATCATCTCCTTGGGGTGGTGGTGAGGAAGGTTGAGGTGGATCATCACAATGTACTTCTTCCTCTTCTTCATCATGTAGTGTACTGCTTGCGGATTCTTCCATGTCATTTTGCGGTTCGCCTTAACGCGAAGTGGGAGCTTCCACTTGAGTTGATGAAGTGCTTTCTTTCACCTCCATGGGACGAAACTTGCCAATGGAGAAGTCTTTGATAGATTCCGAAGGTTCCTTATCTCCTAGATCAATTGGCAATTGTTCGACTTGTGAACCGTTAGTCTCATCAAACTTCACATCTACCGTCTCTTCAACTTCTCGAGTGAAGTTGTTGTAGACACGGTAAGCGTGAGAGTTGATCCGTAACCATGAAGGAAACCTTCATAAGATTTAGGTGCAAATTTAGACCGATGATGCTTATCAAGAATATAGCACTTAGAGACGAATACCCGAAAGTATCCAACTTGGGGTTTGTTACCGGTGACTAGTTCGTATGCCGTTTTACTGGGAAGCTTGTGCAGGTAGAGTCGGTTTATGGCATGACAAGGGGTTTCCATGGCTTCTACCCAAAATTATCTTGGAGTCTTGTGTTCATCAAGCATCATTCTCGCCATATCTATGCGCGTCCGGTTCTTCCTCTCAACAACTCCATTTTGTTCAGGTGTGTACGTCACCAAGAACTCACGTAAGATACCTTTTCCGTCAAGAAAAGTATCGACATTAGTGTTCTTGAACTCCGTTCCGTTGTCACTCTGAACCTTCTTGATCTTCACTTCAAACTGGTTTTGAGCTTTTCGAGCAAAGTTCCTGAAGATCATTTGTACCTGCAACGTATCATTGAGAAAGAACACCCACGTAAATCTGGAAAAATCATCAACAATGACTAAACCATAAGAATTTCCACCGAGGCTCTTGTAAGCATTGGGACCAAAGAGATCCATCTGAAGCAGCTCGAGGGGTCTTCTTCTGGTTATGATGTTCTTCACGGGATGACTGACTCCATAACAGCAGACCTTCCCTTGCAACGGCACCAGAAGAATGCTACTAGCACTCTCCGGAAATCGAAACTAGAAGAATGTTGTTGACGGCCCACCAACGCGTGGGATCGTAGCAGTTTTCGAGGGTAGAGTATTCGACCCAAATTTGTTGATCGCCAAACAGGAGGTGAGAGGATACTCTCAAGTATTAGCAGCTGAATATGTCAGATTCAACCACACCTGAAAGATTAGTATCTGCAAGCAAAGTATCAGTAGCAAAGTAGTATGATAACAACGGTGTCAGAAACAATCTGTTGACATGGTAGACTATTTATAACGGTCGTATCAATGGCGCCAAGTTCCCTCGTTGACGGAAATTGTGAGTTCCCGTCAACGACAAGCGAACCAAGATTGTAGCAGGTAGCAGCAGTGTAACGAGCAATAGCAGCAGCAAGGAACAGCAGTAGTGACAGCAGTAACAGCAGCAGAGCAAGACAAGTAGCAGCAGCAGTAGGAAAAACTCGTAGGCAATGGGTCGGTGATTTGTTTGGATGATATTCATCATGCAACAGTTATAACATGGAGAGATATGTGGCTAGCTCCCGTTCGTCAATGTGATGTAGGCATGCATTCCGTGTGTCGTCATACGTGCTTAGGGAAAAGAACTTGCATGACATCTATTGTCCATCCCTCCCGTGGCAGCGGGGCCCAAAAGGAAACTACGGGATATTAAGGTTCTCCTTTTAATAAAGAACCGGACCAACGCATTAGCACTTGATGAACAAATGAACTCATCAAACTATGGTCATCACCGGGAGGGTTCCGATTATTGTCACTCCAGGGTTGCCGGATCATAACACATAGTAGGTAACTACAACTTGCAAGATCGGATCTAAAACACACTTATATTGGTGACAACATAATAATTTCAGATCTGAAATCATGGCACTCGGGCCCTAGTGACAAGCATTAAGCATGGCAAAGTAGTAGCAACATCAATCTCAGAACATAGTGGATACTGGGGATCAATCCCCATCAAAACTAACTCGATTACATGATAGATCTCATCCTACTCATCACCGCCCAGCGAGCCTAGAAAAGATTACCCACGAACGACGAAGAGCTTCATGGAATTGGAGAGGGAAGAAGGCTGATGATGACGATGGCGACAATTTCCCCTCTCCGGAGTCCAAGACGGACTCCAGATCTGCCGTCCAGATGAAGAATTGGTTGTGGCGGCGCCTCCGTATCGCAAACGTGGAGAAATCTTCTCTTTTTTATTTTTTCTGGGACGAAAGTGAACTTATAGAGCTAGAATTGGGGGCGGCAGAGCCGTGTGGGCCCCACAAGCTTGCCCACCGCCACCAGGGGGTGGCAGAGCCAGGGCTTGTGGCCCACTGTCCCACCCCCTCAGGTGGATCTTCGCGCAGGTATTTTTCATATTTTCCATAAATGATCTCCGTAAATTTTCAGGACGTTTGGAGAAGTTTGATTTCTGCACAAAAATAACACCAAGGCAAATCTGCTGAAAACAGCGTTAGTCCAGGTTAGTTCCATTCAAATCATACAAATTAGAGTCCAAAACAAGGGCAAAAGAGTTTGGAAAAGTAGATACGATGGAGACGTATCAACTCCCCCAAGCTTAAAACCTTGCTTGTCCTCAAGCACCTAAGTTGACAAACTGAGAGAGAAAGAAAAACTTTGACGAACTCTGTTTGATCTTGTTGTTGCAACTATGTCTAACTCATAACCAGAATTTCAGCAAGATCACAAGTTAACCACATAAGCAAATGACACAAAGGTCTCACGGTAAACTAATATCAATGGCATAATCAGCTAACGAGCAAATAATAATGAGTTTCAAATACCAACACTTCAATCAAAACAAGTATGAAGCAATATGACTAAGTGGTATCTCGCTAGCTCTTTCTCAGACCGCAAAACATAAATGCAGAGCACTTTCAAAGATCAAGGGCTGACTAAACATTGTAATTCATAGCAACGAAGATCCAGTCATAGTCATACTTAATATCAATCAAAAGCTAAGCATAAAAATGACAGAGGTGCTCTCTAATTGGTGCTTGTAAAAGAAGAGGATGACTCGACATGAAAATAAATAGACAGGCCCTTCGCAGAGGGAAGCATCGATTTGTAGAGGTGCCAGAGCTCAAGCTTTGAAAACAGAGATAATAATTTTGGGTGGCATGCTTCATTGTCAATGCAATGACCAAGAGTTCTCAATATATTCCATGCTACTCATGCTATAGGCGGTTCCCAAACAGAAAAGTAAAGTTTTAACTCCCCCACCACCAATAATTCACACTCCACGGCTAGCCGAATCCTCGGGTACCGTCCATACTAACATCAATCCAGGGGGAGTCTTGTTTTACAGTTATGTTTTCGATTTAAGCGTGGAACTGGGCATTCCAATTACCGGCCCTTTTCTCGTTAATGACAGTGAATAAACACATGTCGAGGATAACACTCCTAGCATGGAAGATACCAATAGCCCCCTGCACCACATGAGCGATTCAGGCATGCAAAACAGATTATTTCTTGAAGGTTTAGAGAATGGCACATGCAAATTTCCTTGGAACGACAGGTAGATACTGCAAATACGTAGGTATGGTGGACTCTCATGCAAAAACTATTGGTTTTATGGAAGTGGATGCACAAGCAGTATTCCGCTTAGTATAAGTGTAGGCTAGCAAAAGACTGGGAAGCGACCAACTAGAGAGCGACAACAGTCATCAAGATGCAATGAGTTTGACTAACATTGAATGCAAGCATGAACAGGATATAAATCACCATGAACACGAACATCATAGAGGCTATGTTGATTTTGTTTCAACTACATGCATGAACATGCGCCAAGTCAAGCCACTCGAAACATTCAAAGGAGAATACCATCCTATCATACTACATCATAGTCATCTCAAAATCTATGTTGGCATTCAAGACAAACCATTATAAGCTCTCAGCTAAATAAGCATGGCATCAGAAACTATGATCTCTAAGTCGTCATTGCAAAACATGGTTCTCTCACAACAAAGCTGAATCTAGGTCGATAAGCTAGTCATATTTACAAAAACAAAATAGATAGAGTTCATACCAGCTTTTCCAGTCTCAGTCACTTCATAATATATCATCATTGTTGCCTTTCATTTGCACGATCGAACGATGAAAACGATAATAAGCGCATTGGACTAAGCTGAATCTGCGGGCAAGCACAAAGGAGAAGACAAAGTAATATGGCTCTTTGAAAGCTAAACAGGTAAGCAAGCAAAAACTACTAAACATTGTAACCAATATCTTCTACCTTGACCCAAAGAAAAAGAAAACTATTTACACGGGAAAGCTCCCAACAAGAAAAAGAAGAAATAAAATCTTTTTGGGTTTTCTCAAAAGGACACAAAACAAGAAAACAAGAAAACGAAAATAAACTAGCATGGATAATACAGTGGCAAAGTGTAAACACCGACTAACAAAGTGAAAGCATAAGCATGAATGTAAAGTCGGTGAGAACACGTACTCCCCCAAGCTTAGGCTTTTCGCCTAGCTTGGTCTACTCCCAAGGATGGTCCTGGCGAAACCCAAAATCATAATGGGTGTTATACGGGAGTGCTGCAGCCACTGCCTGAATAGTTGCCTCACGAAGTCGAGCAGCCGTCGCCTCCCTCTCATACTCCTCTGTCTCTCCCATGGTTATGTAGTATCTTCGTTTTACCTGAAAGTCAAAGAAAGCAGGAGCAGGAAGGGTAATATGGAAAACACGCTGTCGGTTAAATATCAAGCAGTATAGGAGGGATCCATTATCTCTCTCAAGTAACTGGTAGCGTGTTAGAGCGACACGATCAAGGTAGGTTGTACAGAGAGGAGGGTCTTCTGGACGGATGGAAACTCCAAGAAAATTTGCTAAGCGTGTAGCATAAACTCCACCAAAGAAATCCCCCTCACTGGCATTTTTATTCAGCCTCCTTGCTATTATAGCTCCCATATTGAAGCTCTTGTCACCTGTTACTACGCTCTTAAGGATACTAAGGTCGGAAGCGCATAGGTGACAATGTGCACCATTGCCGTTAATGCACTTACCTATGAAGAGGGCAAGGTAGTGTAAGGCAGGGAAATGGATGCTTCCTATGGTGGCTTGCGTGATATCTCGGGCTTCTCCAACAGCTATACTGGAGACAAAGTCTCTGACCGAAGACTTAGAAGGATCATTAATACTACCACCATCGGGTATCTTGCAAATCCTATTGAAATCCTCCAAATCCACGGTATAGGATTTATCGTACAGACCAAACAGTATGGATGAGTCACGGCCAACTGGGAATTAAATCTACGCACGAAAGAGGCAGTGAGCATAGCGTACTATTCACATTTATCTGAGAGGAATTCTTCTAACCAGGCATTGCGGACAAGTGTATCAAACACATCCTTGAAACCTGCTTCGATCATGAACTCATCGGAAGGCCATTCACATGGTTGCACCGGTGCATCCCTTAGTTGAAAAGGTTCGGGCTCCCGAAAAGAAAGACGGGGACCCTTCTTACTTGAGGAACCACCATGAAACTTCCTCCTGAACATAATTTCTTTTCGCTGAAATTTTTGAAGTTCAAGAGAAAAGTGAATGAAAACCAACCATACCTTGTAGCAACTACTCCTACTAGTGCCTAGAGACCGTATCACGCGCTAAAACTACTTGGGACCAACTAAAATCAACCTTTCTAGCTCAAGAACAGGGTCACCAAGGTAGCAAGAATACGCGAAGGATAAAGTACTAGAGCAAAAACTAATTGGACCAATGGAGGAGTCACTTACCAAGGAGTAATTTCCCCAAAACGGTTCGGAGAATGGTGCTTTGAGCAAGGAGATCGAAAATCACAGCCAAATGAGCAAGAACACGGGTTTGAGCTGCGAAACAATTTTTTCTGGAGGTAAAAGAAGAGGCTGGGAGCTGGAATGAGTGGAGGGGGTCCCTGTGGGCCCCACAAGCTTGCACTCCACCACCAAGGGGGAGGTGGCGGTGGCAGGGTTTGTGGCCCACTGGTCTGGGCCCCAGGCCAGCTCTCAGGCCCAGTAATTTTCAAAAATTCCACAAAAAATCATACTAAATTTTCAGGACCATCGGAGAACTTTTATTTTCGAGGTATTTTTCTCTGGGACGCTAAAACAGAAAACAGGAAAAACTAAACTAATTCTATCATTTTTCTTCTAAGCAACAGAAAATGAAAGCTTAAAATAGAGGTATGTGACTCTTTGATTCATCCGTTTCATGGTCATCGGAAGAATTCCGTCAATGGGGTTGATCAAATCCTCATGACAAAACCTTCTCGAATCGCAAGAGAGAACGGAGAGTTTTCGAATAGCCACTAAGTCACCTCAATGGGGATATGAATCTCCCCAACAAGCAAATCATAATTCATCTTGACATGAGGAATAGGGCATTCAAAGCTCCCAATGAGAATCGATGAAGTCTTTTCGATAGCATTGATGCAATGTACTTGATATCGTTTCTTCGGAAAGTGCACCGTGTGCTCATTACCGTTGACATGGAAAGTGACATTGCCTTTGTTGCAATCTATAACAGCCCCTGCAGTGTTTAAAATGGGTCTTCCGAGGATGACAGCCATGGCATCGTCCTTGGGAATATCCAAGATAACAAAGTCTGTTAAGATAGTGGTGTGAGCAACCACAACAGGCACATCCTCGCAAATGCCGATAGGGAAAGCATTTGATTTGTCGGCCACTTGCAGAGAAATTTTAGTGGGTGTCAACTTATCCAATTCAAGTCTACGATAAAGAGAGAGCGGCATAACACTAACACTGGCTCCAAGGTCACATACGGCAGTTCTTACGTAGTTTCCTTTAATGGAGCAAGGTATAGTGGGCACTCCGGGATCACCAAGTTTCTTAGGAGTTCCACCTTTGAAAGTGTAATTGGCAAGCATGGTGGAGATCTCAAGATCTTGTATCTTCCGTTTATTAGTCATGATATCTTTCATGTACTTCGCATACAGGGACATCTTGAGCATATCAGTTAACCGCATCTACAGAAAGATAGGTCTTATCGTCTTAACAAAGCGCTCAAAATCCTCATCATCCTTTTTCTTGGATGGCTTAGGAGGAAAGGGCATGGATCTCTGAACCCATGACTCCCTTTCTTTACCATGCTTCCTAGCAATTAAGTCATTCATATCGTATTTCTTAGGTTGTTCGTTATCAGGATTAACCGTAGGTTCAATCTCCACATCCTCATCATTGCTAGGTTGAGCATTATTATGAACATCACTGTCCATATTGTCACCAGGTTCATGTTCATCACTAGATTGTGTTTCTGCATCAGACAAAGAAATATCATTAGGTTCTTCAGGTGTGACAGTATTTGGTGAACTGGCATGTAGGTTTCTATCATCCTTCTTATTCTCCTTAGGATGACTCGGTGTATCAGCATTGATTCCTTGAGAACCTTGATCAATTCTCTTAGGATGACCTTCAGGATACAAAGGTTCCTGAGTCATTTTGCCTCCTCTAGTAATGACTCTGACAGAGTTGTCATTTAATTCACTGAGCAAGTCATTCTGAGCTTTAAGTACTTGTTCTACCTGAGTAGTAATCATAGAGGCATGTTTACTCAGAAGCTTCAGATCATTGACATTTCTGTCTACACAAGCACTTAAATGGCTAAGCATACGAGTACTTTGTTCCAAATGTCTGCTAACATAATCATTGAAACTCTGTTGTTTGGCAAGAAAGTTGTCAAATTCATCAAATCATAGGCTATCACGTTTGTCAAAAGGAATATCACTCTCATCAAACCTACGCAGAGAATTTACTTCTACTACCTGTATCGGGTTGTCGAGACCATGGATCTCTTCGATAGGTGGTAGATTTTTGACATCTTCAGATCTAATTCCTTTCTCTTGCATAGATTTCTTGGCTTCTTGCATATCTTCGGGACTGAGGAATAGAATACCTCTTTTCTTCAGAGTTGGCTTAGGAGGTGGTTCGGGAATAGTCCAAGCATTATCATTAATCAAGATGTTATTCAGTAGGGTCTCAGCTTGTTCTACAGTTCGTTCCCTAAAAACACAACCGGCACAACTATATAGGTGGTCTCTAGAGGCATCGGTAAGTCCGTTATAGAGGATATCAAGTATCTCGTTCTTCTTAAGAGGGTGATCAGGCAAAGCATTCTGTAGCTGGACGAGCCTCCCCCAAGCTTGTGGAAGACTCTCTTCTTGGAGTTGAGCAAAGTTGTATATTTCCTGCAAGGCAGCTTGCTTCTTATGGGCAGGGAAATATTTCTCACAGAAGTAATAAACCATATCCTGGGGACTACTCACACATCCAGGAGCAAGAGAGGTGAACCAGGCGTTAGCGTCATCATTTAGAGAGAAAGGAAACAACTTAAGGATGTAGTAATGGCGGATCTTCTCCTCATTAGTGAAAAGGGTGGCTATATCGTGTAGTTTGGCAAGATGGGCTACGACCGTCTTAGACTCATAACCATGAAAAGGATCAGATTCGACTAGAGGGATTATCTCAGGGTCGACAGAGAATTCATAATCCTTATCGGTGATAAAGATAGGTGAAGTGGCAAACTTCGGGTCGTATTTCATCCTAGCTTCTAGAGATTTTTCCTTCCACTTGACAAGTAATTTCTCACCGTCATAGGCGTCCTTACACGCAAGAAAATCCTCAGCTATCTCTCCTTCCATAATGTAACCCTCAGGTATATCAGGCAATTCATATCTAGGAGAGCTAGATCTAGCAGGAGCAAAAACAGGTTCTATCTCAATAGTTTCGGCAGTATCAGAAGCATCACGAGCATTGGCAGTAACTCTAGCAATATGAGCATCAAGGAATACCCCTAGTGGAACATCAGGCAAAGTAGTATCTCTAGCAGTATCAAGCATAGCATCATCAGGCATAGCATCTCTAGCAGTATCAAGCATAGCATCTCTAGCAATATCAAGCATATCATCATCAGGCAAAATAGCATCTCTAGCATCATCAGGCAAAGCAGTATCAGGCATAGTATCAAGCATAGCATCTCTAGCAGTAGCGTCATAAGCATCATCAAGCACAGGCGACATATCAAGATTTCTAGCAGGAGGTGATGTCGCAAACTTACTCATAACTGAAGGTGAATCAAGTGCACAGCTAGATGGCAATTCCTTACCTCCCCTCGTAGTTGAGGGCAATACTTTGGTCTTCGGATCCTTCAGATTCTTCATAGTGATCAGCAGATATAAATCCCAAGTGACTCAGAGAATATAGCAATACCTCCCCAGCAACGGTGCCAGAAATATGCCGACTCCGTAACAACAGACCTTCCCTTGCAACGGCACCAGAAGAATGCTGCTAGCACTCTCCGGCAATCGAAACTAGAAGAATGTTGTTGACGGCCCACCAGCGCGTGGGATCGTAGGAGTTTTCGAGGGTAGAGTATTTGACCCAAATTTGTTGATCGCCAAACAGGAGGTGAGAGGATACTCTCAAGTATTAGCAGCCGAATATGTCAGATTCAACCACACCTGAAAGATTAGTATCTGCAAGCAAAGTATCAGTAGCAAAGTAGTATGATAACAACGGTGTCAGAAACGATCTGTTGACACGGCAGACTATTTCTAACGGTCGTATCAATGGCGCCAAGTTACCTCGTTGACGGAAATTGTCAGTTCCCGTCAACGACAAGCGAACCAAGATTGTAGCAGGTAGCAGCAGTGTAACGAGCAATAGCAGCGACAAGGAACAACAGTAGTGACAGCAGTAACAACAGCAGAGCAAGACAAGTAATAGCAGCAGTAGGACAAACTCGTAGGCAATGGGTCAGTGATTTGTTTGGATGATATTCATCATGCAACATTTATACCACGGAGAGATATGTGGCTAGCTCCCGTTCGTCAATGTGATGTAGGCATGCATTCCGTGTGTTGTCATACGTGCTTAGGGAAAAGAACTTGCATGACATCTATTGTCCATCCCTCCCGTGGCAGCGGGGTCCAAAAGAAAACTACGAGATATTAAGGTTCTCCTTTTAATAAAGAACCGGACCAACGCATTACACTTGGTGAACACATGAACTCCTCAAACTATGGTCATCACCGGGAGTGGTTCCTGTTATTGTCACTCCGGGGTTGTCGGATCCTAACACATAGTAGGTAACTACAACTTGCAAGATCGGATCTAAAACACACTTATATTGGTGACAACATAATAATTTCAGATCTGAAATCATGGCACTCAGGCCCTAGTGACAAGCATTAAGCATGGCAAAGTAGTAGCAACATCAATCTCAGAACATAGTGGATACTGGGGATCAATCCCCATCAAAACTAACTCGATTACATGATAGATCTCATCCTACTCATCACCGCCCAGCGAGCCAACGAATAGATTACTCACGAACGACGAAGAGCTTCATGGAATTGGAGAGGGAAGAAGGTTGATGATGACGATGGCGACGATTTCCCCTCTTCGGAGCCCAAGACGGACTCCAGATTTGCCCTCCAGATGAAGAATAGGTTGTGGCGGCGCCTCCGTATCGCAAACGCGATGAAATCTTCTCTTTTTTTATTTTTTCTGGGACGAAAGTGAATTTGTAGAGCTGGAATTGGGGGCGGCAGAGCCGTGTGTGCCCCACAAGCTTGCCCACCGCCACTAGGGCGTGGCGGAGCCAGGGCTTGTGGCCCACTGTCCCACCCCCTCAGGTGGAGCTTCGCGCATGTATTTTTCATATTTTCCATAAATGATCTCCGTAAATTTTCAGGACGTTTGGAGAACTTTGATTTCTGCACAAAAATAACATCAAGGCAAATCTGCTGAAAACAACGTCAGTCTAGGTTAGTTCCATTCAAATCATGCAAATTAGAGTCCAAAACAAGGGCAAAAGAGTTTGGAAAAGTAGATATGATGGAGACGTATCAATGACTTCCACCAACTTGCTTTCCTGCAACTTGCTTTCCTGCTTGACAAGCACTACAAAGTCTATCTTTGTAACATATTTAACACCAAGAATATGATCACCTTAGTAAGTTTGTCAAGATTACGCATACCAACATGTCCAAGCCTTCTATGCCATAACCAACCTTTAGAAGATTTTGCGATAAGACATGTACGGGGTTTGGATATCTTAGAGAAATCAACAATGTATAGATCACCTCTACGGAAACCAGTGAAGACAATGTTATGATTGTCGCTATGAAACACTCGGCATTCAACTTTCATAAATAGCACATCAAAATCAAAGTCCGCTAGTCTAGATACGGAAAGAAGATTGTAGCCAAGGGATTCAACAAGCATGACATTCTTAATGGAACTGTCATGAGATACGGCCACCTTACCAAGAACAAGTACCTTACCCTTGGAGTTGTCTCCAAAAGTCACATACTTCCGAGGTCCACAGTTTGGCGTAATCTCATGGAACATGTCTTTATCTACGCTCATGTGATTGGTGCATCCACTATCGAGAACCCACTCCTTACCACCGGCCATGTAGTCTTTAAGGTTAGCCATAAGACTAAGGTTCCTCATGGTCTTCTCATACTCGATGTCAAACTCTTCATCTTCATTTTAGTAGCCATGCTCCACATTATCATCACCGGATGAAGTTCCCTCATCATAAGAAACAAGAATTTCATCAGAAGTATGACTATGACAATGTTCATGTGTATGCATTCGAATGGCTTCAACAATGATATTGTTAATAGTAATGGCATCTCCTTTAGCACACATGAGGTCACGAAGCTCAAATAGGCATTTATCGAAGTTAGGATCGGTTGACTTAATTTTGTGAAAAGCAATGCATTTGTGGACAATGATATCAAGATTTTTCAAGGAATAATTTGGATATCTTTTCTCTAAGTCTTTCCACAAGGTATGAGCACACTCAAAGTTTTGCAATTGATTAAGCGCATTTCTTGGTAAACCTCTAATGATTAGATTGACAGTGTTAAGGTTACCAAACATATTAACTTCGTCATCATGAGAAGGATGTATGGGATCAATGGGAGGCGCATAGGGACATTCAACATACTTGCGCAGTCAAATATAAGAAGCATTTCATCTTTCCATTGTCTAAAGTACTCCCATCAAGAATGTGCAATCTACAACTAAAAAGCTCGGAACTAGTCACATTCATCTTCCTCCAATGGCGGTTAAACCAAGGTTTTGGAGATCTTGCTCTGATACCAATTAAGGGATCGATAGAAGATAGAGGGGGGTGAATAGACTACTTATCAAGATAAAAAATTAGCCTAACCCAAATTCGAGGAGGGCAGAAATTCAGTAGTTCTAACAAGTCTAGTGCACCCTACACATGCTAGTCAACATAAATGGTAGCGGAAAAGTAGAGACTTTGCACATGTAAATGAGTAGAGGTTAGGAAGATCAAACGCATGAGGTTGACACGGTGATTTTTGGCATGGTTCCGATAGGTGGCGCTATCGTACGTCCATGTTAGTGGAGACTTCAACCCACGGAGGGTAACGGCTGCGAGAGTCCACGGAGGGCTCCACCCACGGAGGGTCCACAAAGAAGCGGCCTTGTCTATTCCACCACGGCTTCCGTTCACGGAGGACTAGCCTTACTCACAATAGATATTCATGAAGTAGGCGATTCCTTGCCTTACAAACATCTTGGTTTAACTCCACAACACGAAGTAGGAGGCTCCCAAGCGACACCTAACCAATCTAGGAGGCACCACCCACCAAAAGGTAATAGATGTGGTAGATCAATGAACTCCTTGCTCTTATGCTTCTAAAGATAGTCTCCTCAACACAAATCAATCTCTCACAGAATATGCATGGGTAGGAGAGGTTGATTTGGTGGAAAGTAGTTTGGGGAGGCTAGAGATCAAGTTTCAAATGATAGGATTGGAATATCTTGGTCTCAACACATGAGTAGGTGGTTCTCTCTCGGAAAATGGATCTGGCAATGAAGTTTGTGTTCTGAGTGCTTCTCCCACGAATGAGAGGTGGGTGAAGGGGTATATATAGGGAGCAGCCAAAAGCCAACTATTACACACAAAAGAGCAAACTTGGTGACACCGAAGTTGAAAACTCGGTGGTACCGATTAGCACTAAAAGTGTGAACTTCTGAATCTCGGTGAGACTGATATACGAAACTCGGTGGCACCGAAAAGGTGACTAATGGTGAGATGGCCAAACTCGGTGGCGCCGATACTCAAACTTGAAAATTCCGATTTTGTGTATCTTGGCAACAGAATATTGGTCACACTGAACGGTAGCACCGAGTTGGTTTCGGTTGTACCGATTTTGCGGGAATGGCTAGGGTTTCTGTCTGAGGTTAAAATCGGTGGGTCCGATATGGAAATGTTGGTGCACCGAATTTGTGTATGTGGATCTTGACAAAGTGGATATGTGGGAAAAATGACTAAGTGTTTTGGTGGCTAACTTTGAGCATTTGAGCAATCAGTTCATTTTACTATCTCGCCCCCTTTTAATAGTATTGGCTTTCCTATGGACTCAAAGTGATTTCTCACAAATACAAAATGAAGAGTCTTCTAGCTTGAAGCTTGAGCCAACATTGTTCCTTTCTTGCATCCACGGGCATCTCCACATAAACCTTAAGCCATAGCTCTCCATGGACTTTTCCTAAAATATCTAGGTAAAAGCGTTAGTCCAAGAGACACTGTATGTTATCATGAATTATCAAAATCACCAAGGGAGCATGTGTGCTTTCAAGCACCACCCTCTTCAGCCACCGGTTCGTGGGGATGAGGTCATCCGCCCCCTTTGCGCCGGCGATGACCTACGCACCACCGCCGGCTCTGTCCCACTCCGTCTTCATTATCTTGTCAACAAGATGGACATCGGTTAGCAACATATGACACATGATCAAAGCTAACACATGAGAATTGCTTAAAGTTACAAGTGTTAACACTGTTGAGAGATAACAATCGTCAATGATAGCATTGATCAAAATCTAACAATGATCAGAGCTAAATGTGATCAAAGTTACCCTGATGAGAGATAACAATCATCAGATCAAACCACCACTCATATGTCCTACTCTGATTATGTATGTCTTAATTGCACCTACTATTTTTGGCATTTAGTTATGTCCTACTTGCATGCCACATGCATTCATGTAACCTAGCAACAAGATCAAGAGGAGCACTAAGAACTAACTAACAACAACAATAACAACAACAACAACGACGACGACAACAACAACGACGACGACAGTGACAACAACAAAGATGATGACAACAACAACAATAACGACAAAGACGATGACGACAACAACAACAACAACAACTACTACTACTACTACTACTACAATGACAACATCATCATCATCATCATCATCATCAACAACAACAACAACAACAACAACAACAACAACAACAATAACAACAACAACTACAATGACGACAACAACTACAACGACGACGACAACAACAACGACAACGACAACAACAATGACGAACGACGACGATGACGACGACAACAACAACAATGACGACGACGACAACAACAACAACAATAACAACAACAACAACAACAACAGGAGCGTATGCACTAGTAATAGCATTAAGAACTAACAGTGTGGCAGTAAGAATTAACAACACTAGCAAGAATAGGAGCATATACATGAGTAACAACACTAAGAACTAACAATGTGGCAGTACAAAGTAACGATGTGCCACTAAAACGATGCAAACTAACACTGCATTTTGAATAATCTAGCCACGTGGGATGAACAAAGTACGCATGCCCTCTGGTTCATCCCAAAACAGTGAATTCCTATTGAATCCGTTTGAATCCAGTCGAATCGGATCGAATCTACTGTCCTAGAAGACAACTTGAACTACCCTAAGAACCCTAAGTACGAAGCAAAGGGAGATTTGAGAACTTACAGTGGGGGTTGGCGACATAGCATACGTCGGCCATAGAGAAGAACCCGACGGGAAGAGGGGTGTTGGCGCCACTGATGGCGAGGACCCGGCCATACCGAGGGCCACGACCGTGGACCTCATCCTATGCCAGCTCGAAGATGACACCGGCGTCCTAGAGCTCCCTTCCCATTGCAGCGGACGGAGAGGGGAAAACCCTCGTATGGGGGGTAAAAATACCCCCATAAGATGGTCGGCAAAGGACAGCGCCGACGAGTATTGGATCCCTCCCAAGTTTCCACCGAAGGAGTAGACCACCGGCTTCGATGGTGGAGTTGGAGCAATCGGTGCCGGCGCTGCATTGGCCCAGGGGGACATCATGGTAAAGAAAGGGGAGGGAGCTTGGAGTGCCTCCGCTAGATCTAGGGTGACGAAGGAGAGGCCGAAAACCCACCTCTCTTGGACGGGATTGTTGTCGGCGATGACCGGAGTGGCTAGGGCCTTGCGAGATGTCGGTGTGGCCATCGAAGAAACTGAACGGGCGATGAGATGAGAGAGAGGAAGTGGATGTGAACTGACGATGATGCTGATAAGAGGAGACATGAGGACTTATGAACCGTCGAGTCGTCTCTCGCACTTCCCATGCATGGATCTAACGAGCCTAGCTCGTAAAAAACGACCGATTCTAAATTTCATGCGAGACCAAACAACCGAAAACACCCGGACGGGCGTGGTTGTGCCTAATGCAAGCAACCAAACGCGTCTAAGCATATGTGAGCGTAGTTGGATGAATGACTCGCTGCGTCCTGGTTGGGACCTGTCCACATGTGCAGCTGCACTCCACACAAAGAGCGGGTACATCTCTATTATAAAAAGCATGAGAGGGCAGATCCAACTAGAAATATTAATTGTTGGATTAACAATCTAATGGTTATTAAGCACAGTACGAAAAGTTGTTAACGAAAATTAGCGGTGTACGTCCCGACTCCCAACCCACGTCACCGTTGCGCACCTCAGGACCAGAAAAAAGAAAACCACCCACTCCCCTCCTCCCCTGCACCCCACCGACCCCGGCCACCCCCACCATCGCCGCCCCGCCACCGCCCTGCCACAGCGCCATCCCCCACCATCGCCGCCCCGCCGCCGCCTCGCCCGGCCATGGGCTCGCCTCCCCTCCCTCTCGCCCACGAAGTCATTGCCACCACCAGCACCACACACATCGTCCTCTTCCAACGACCTTCGGCGCCTCGCAACACGCCCCCGAGTTCCCCACGGTCCGCGCGTCCCTCCCCTCCGACCAGATTCTCCGCTCTCGTCCTCTACCCCTGCTCGCAACCCCATCGTCGTGGCTAGGGTTTCGGGCAGACCTTCCCTGGCGCATCTCCGACGGTCTCAGGTTCGTCCCTCCTTCCTTCTTGGTCGGAGCCCCAAAAAAGGGGATTCATGGCAATCAGCACTCCTAGGAAGAAACTTGGGGTAGGCAAGTCATAGTCTATTTCTTGATTGAGCACAAAGTAGGGTAACAGTGCTAGAAGAGTTGGCAGTGGCGTTACTATTGATAAAGTTGTTGATGAACAGTCCTGCCGAGAAGTTTATTGATGCACTGGCGGAACTATTTTTAGAGAGCTGCACAGTGTGCAGGATAAAGCTAAACCCTACCCTCAAACAGTAATGAGATCCAAGCCATTCGCAGCTTGGAGTAGCAGCAGCAGGCACTCGTTTTAGCTGCGGTAGTAAATTGCCATGAATAAGCCTAAGTATTCAGTAGACCCCATGGCTGCTATCTAAAGAACCAAGTGCAGTTGGGCCAAGAATAATTGGTGCATGTCAGGCATGCAGCTTAATTCATTCATCAAGCAGATACAGTTCAAGACTAAGATGCATCGACACCGACTTGAATGTCGAACGAGAGGGAACAATCACTCTGACTGTCATCGTTTTAGAATAGTAGCAGAACAATGCACATGCCAAAAGCACATCATCACCACTGAAAACCCTATCAAAATAACATGTCAAAAATCAAATGGAAAGTGCAACTGAAATGGATGACACGAAGGATATCACGCTTCAGAAAGCATATATTATTATTCAACCTTGATGGGAGAGGGTAACAAGCCATCCAGCGGTGGTGCTCCATACAAAGCTTCAACACAACGGTAGTAAGCATACATGCACGCATAGAGGTGGCTATGCTAGATTTTGTGTATACTCAGAACGTGCAAGTGTGGCGCCTGCTAGCGCTAGCACACAACTAAATATACTGCACCACCAATATATATAGCTGATTTGCATGCAGACTCTGATACGGAGCTGGCAGTTGCTTAGAAACCATGAATCTTGATGTGTTCCTTCTTCACAATGCCCGCCTGCGTCGACACATTATATTAGACATCTTCATCCATGTTTGTGAACTGCAGTTGTACCGAGCGTAAGACAAGGAGAAAAGTTTTTACCTGGACAAGGAAGTTTGAGACGTTCTTCCTCTGATCACCCTCGAGTTGAATGACCTGAAGCGGAAATCAACAACAATGATCAAGATAACTAGCTTGCACAAGAAATTTGTGAAACAAATCGACATGATAAGGGATAACGAGTTAGTTTGCTCGTTATTTCAACACACCTGTCCGAGTTCTGTGTACCATTGCAGAAAAATTCTTTCTTAAGGTCTTTGAGGATCTTGTTGTAGCTGATATGGGGTTTCAATACAATTGCGACTCCTACTCTCAAGCAGATCGAGACAAGCAGTGTGGCAGCAACATCGGTGGCTCGGAGCCACGAGCATGAAGACGACGGCGGTGTCTTGGAGCGACGAGCGCAAGCGCAGCTGGGAAAGAACTGCATCACTTCTGCTCTCAGTGACACGATGATGCATCTGCCACTCCAAGGCGGATCCCACCAAGCTGTGAAAACACCCTAGCTGCTTCCTCCAGTCGTCCCCCCCTTCATTGCTACATCTTGGTGAGATCCCTTCCACCCTAGCCTCTCCCCCTTTCTTTTTTTAAAATGATTCCCAATTCCTTGTTCAAACCATGTTCCTCTGCTACTACAGGTCTCGCTTAGCTACCAGGACAGTGCATATTGCTTTCTCTATTCAACTGATTTGGTTGTCTATGTATTACCTGAACTCCAAGGGAACCAACTTACATGGCGTAATGTATGGAGATCAGTAGATGTTTTCCTGATCTTTTCACTTGTTTTTAATAGTTCCCTTCAGATTACAAGCATGTGCTTTGTGCAATCGGCAGAAATCTATTTCTAATCAATCAAAGACAATGAGAACGTTTAATGAAATCTTTGTAAGTGATGATCCTATGAATTGCTTTGATTGGAAGCCCAACGATGATTTCATCTTATTAGGAACTTGCTTTTCAAACATAAGAATTGGTAGTTTTTATCTCTTTGCTTTTGCCTTCTGAACATACTGGATTGCACTCTCTAGGAGATGGCACGGTGCTGCAAACAACTCATTATAGTAGTTAGCAAATGCAAAGCACTGTGTGTTGTCAGTTATGTGTCTCTTCATAATATGAAATACTATTATTTGGGGGAAAGGCATCTGGGTGAGTTTTAGTAGAACTCCTTAGATTTTGTATGGTGAGACTGCCTTCACCAAACAAGATCTATATTGTTATTGGGGTTCTTTTATTTTCGTTCCAGGTGTTATTGGGATGTATTTTTTCATGGTTGGAAACAAGATGGTGCTGGTGTTTGAGCTCACAGAGAAGGGTATTATGATAATCTACTTACTTTTGAAGGTGCATTAGAAGATACTAGATGTCCAGATTCTTTGTCCTCGGAAAGGTGGTGATAAAAATCCTGAAGTATGGTCAACATTTTCCTTTAAAAATGGAAAGGGCAAATAAAGAAGGTATACAATCATGTTCATTGTAATGGAAAATTATTATCCTTTGTGTTATCCTCAGTAGCTGTTGTTGGATGTTATTTGTCTCTTTGAAAAACATGTGATGTAAATTTGTTGTACTCCAAGTCACATACCCTACTACTAGACCCAAAACCTACTACTAAATGGTTCAAAAAAATGCATGTTATTGTAGAACTCTTGATCAATCCCATGTTACTAGGATGCAGACTTTTTTATGATTGGACATTTTTAACTGATCTTATTGCTCTGAAATTCTTTGCTGGTGTCTTACTTATATTGATGGCAGAATAGAGCACATTTGGGTATACTCACCAGTACAGTTTGTTGTATGTTTATCTTGCTTTGGGTTTGCATACCCTGAGATACCAAGATAGCTCATTTAAATGGTATATTAAATCTCTTGATGGTATAACATGACATTGGCAGGAATTATTGATGACGAAATGATTGTCTGAGGTACTGTGATGCTCTTTTTTTTAAAAAGGTATTGTGATGCTCGCGGTTATATCGTTTTCAATGCTTGAATATGCCATTGTGATACAAGAGTACTGCCAGATTTTGCAATGTTCGTGATTCAGATTGACCGTGGTTGACACTGTTGTTTCATACCATAAACTTTGTCATGGTTGATTAAATAGGCACTATTCATTTTAGTTGCATACCCTAAGATATCAGGAAAGCACCGATACAAATTTAGAACTAGGATGTAGTTTTACATAGTTCCTGTCAAATATGCTTATTTGCAATCTAGGATCACAATTATAAGATTAATCCTTTAGAATTTAGTTATGTAGCTGCAAATATCTTCTCTTGGAATATTTCCTACCATAGAAATCATTGCATGCCCAACTAAAATATTTCCTCTAGGATTTGTTTTAGGTTTAAAAGACTTCTCATCATTAATTGCATCATTAAAAGACTTTTACAAAGTGTTTACTCGAATGCATCTACATCAACGGGTATGTCTCTGACCTTGTAGTTTCAAACAATTTGTGCTACGAACTGTAGATCCATCCGAACAATTAGAAATGAGAACAAAATTACGAACTATAGCCCAGTTGTATATTTATTCATCACAAGTTCAGTTCTGGAGATTGTAATGTATATTTTTCCTTCCATTGATCAAGGTACGGTTTGCTGGTGCCATGCATTTCCTCTTACAATAAATTAATTTAGTTTATCCTTCTGTTGCAAGAAAAAATGGTTTACCCTTTTCTTCTTGATTTCTGTCATTATCTCATTCCACCCCAACGCATGGTATAGCTTTTCTCCTTCGATCATCTCTGTTGTTCCAAACTGCAGGGGAACCTTCATCGTTGGCGGATTTTACATTTCACAGGTTGGACGGCGCGCAGCGAGACCTGGTCAACATACAGTTTTAGAAGAATGTACAGCTGCAGGTAACCATGACGAGTCACCGATCTTCCGCTCAATTTTCTTTGGATGGTGTGTGATTCCTTTCATTGAGTCTTCAATAAAGCAGAGCAGTTTCTACATGCAAGACGTATTGAATAGTATTTACTAATACTTGAATACCTTCTGAATGGATCGATTTACAAGCAGACTCGGTCGAATCTAATCGTATATGGCACACTTGTTCCATGGAGTAGCGTCGAAGAGCAAGTGAGAGGGAGAGAGAGAGTGAAAATACAGTGCGCTTGTTTCTCACAACGTGATTTTATCTATGAGAATATAACGCTCGTTGATTAATTCAGCTGAATCTGGGCATGCTTTTTGACCTATAATGGATCTTGATTTCCTCCTGCTGCATGTATCTGTATAAGTGCAGCGCATGCGAGGTCGGCCGACAGGAGCCATCTAGATGAGGGCTTCCATTGAAAACACATATCTAATCTTATAGGTGTGTGATCCTTTTTCTGTTCTGGATTTTTTGTTGGGGTGAGCTTGTTATTCTCTACCTGGATTTCAAGCTGGAGGAGAGGTACACGCCGAGCAAGATCTTCATATGGACCGGCGTCGACTTCCACAATATCAAGGTAATTTCTCTTTTCTGGAGATAGCAGCAAGATGCCCTCTAAGAGAACATGCGTATCTCTGAATTACAAGTTATGATCTATGCTCTATGGTGAGGGCAGTTTGCAATTATATTTGAACAATACTCGGGATAGTTTGGTAGAGTTCTTACATGTATTGTCGTCTCAGCTTAGCAGGAGCCTAATTTTTGTAGTAGTAACTTATTGTATGTGTTAGATATATATACTCCCTTTTCTGTATATCCCGATTGTATAAGGGGTTTCTTGCCTTGTGATCCTGTTATTCAAGTGAACTGTAGTTAAATGCCTTTGATATTAATTCATGATGTCTTCTTATAGTACTACAAAGTGCAACATGATCATGTCATATATCTCTACTAATGGATGTATGTTATGTTGCTAACCGAGTTGAATATAATGCATTGTTATGTGGCTAAGGAACCATATGAATTGATGCATTGAAATTAATTGTAAGAACACTTCTTGAAAGGAAAAGGAGAACTTCCATCATCTTATAGTTATTCATCAAATAACAGTACAGTAGCTGATGTGTATGTGGTGGTCCAAACTAAATGTTAGGAACAAAATGAGGATTATGTGCACAATTGTTGCCTCAACTAACACGAGGGAGATTATCTAGGATGTTTGTGAGGATGACGGGACGAAAGCTCCGACATAAGATGGGTGATGGGACAACAACTGATTTATGGGAGGGCAAATGGTTGTCGGGTGGGCGTTCCTTCTAGGACCTGGTGCTGGCACTCCTTTCTCTTGTGCCCAAGAAACATCACACGATAGCCAATGCTCTGTCCAACAGAAACCAGATCATAGACATCAAGGCCTCTCTCTACTGGCGTTAGTCTGATATCTCGTCCGGGATGTTATGGCCGAGGTGATCACCTCGTCGGATATCCAAGGCTCCACTGTGTTGCAAGTTCTTTATGTGGCTCGCGGTTCACAAGCGATGTCTTACGGTTTACAATCTCGCGCTTCGGGGTTGGCCGCACTCCATCACATGCCAGCTTTGTCGTCTTCAACCTGAATGTAGCATACACCTCTTCGTTCACTATCGGTTTACCGGACTGGTCTGGAACAAGGTGCGTGGCTGGGTGGATGCTGATTTTCCAATTCCATGGGGGCGGTTTCTCTAGCATGGAGGAGTGGCGGATCAAAGCTAGAAAGGCTGCGCCCAAAGCATTTGATGATCATGGTGCGCTGGAAGCTATGGAAGGAGAGAAACACGAGGATCTTGGATGGTGTTCTAGCTTTGTTTAGGAGGTCTTCAAAGTCATTCTAGAAGATTTTAGGATGTGCTGAATTGCGTATTGTTTCTATCAGGTTTTGTAATTTCTATTTCTATTGTATTTGTAGACGTCGGGAACACCATCTCTCTGTAGCCAGACGGTTCTTCATGTAACTCTCCTTTTCTATTTTAATAAAGATCAGCCAAGGCGTTTCGAGTGGTCGTTTTTTACGCTCATCCCCCCTCTTATCTCTTGTTCGACGTGTTAGTTTCTGTCAACATGTTCATGATTTTGCAATCTTTTAGCTCAAGCAACTAAACCGTGCTCTGTTCTAAGCATGCAAAAATGATTCTTTGACTTCTGTGATATATGATGGGTCATGTGGTGCATTTCTTCTTCTTCAGGATTTCACTAATAAGGTTGACATTTCCGGATGATCTTTTACCTGGCATTCAAGGCTAACCTTTCTGATGCTTGTGTATGCATCGTATGTTCAATAGTTGACCACTATGTTTTTCAGATCTCAAAACCCATAACACTATGCAAAGGATCTTCACGAAAGCATATTTTAATTAGCACAAGAGTCTTGCTAACATCAAAGTAGTTCCAAACTGAATTTATGAAGAAGAGAATAATATTTTCCGGCAATCTATATAAAAATAATTCGTAAATATGTGATTATTTGGCTGTCTAAAAGCATATGTACACATTAATATTTTCTTGATAATTAAATATGAGTTATTCCCTCCGTTCCTAAATATAAGTCTTTTTAGAGGTTTTATTAGATGACTACATACGGATGTATATAGACATACTTTAGAGTATAGATTCACTCATTTTGCTCCGTATGTAATCCCTTAATGAAATCTCTTAAAAGACTTATATTTAGGAGGGAGTACTTTGCAATTATCAATAGCAAATTTTAGATTATACATTAGCCTAGGTGTGCAGGAATTAAAATATCTTGAAGTGTACGTTGATTCTCAGCTATGTTTACAATATTAGTTAAAACGTGCATTTGCACGTCCTCAATTACTACTCCCTCCGTTCTTAAATATAAGTCTTTTAAGCGGTTTCAATAGGTGTCTACATACGAAGCAAAATGATTGAATCTACCCTCTAAAGTATGTCTATATACATCTGTATGTAGTGTATTAGGCCTCGTTTGGTTAAGGGGGATTGGAGAGGGTTTGAGAGGAAAATTCCCGGGGGCACAGAAACCCCACAGATCCTCGCGTGCCCATTTGGTAGGAGGGGTTTGCTTAGCCCAATCCCCTCCGTTCCTCTTCAATCCCTTTCTATCCATGTGTTTTAAAACCCTCTTCGGAGGACTAGTGGAAGCAAAACCCCGGGAATTTGAGAGGATTGGGTGAAACAAAGGGATTCACCCAATCCACTGAAATCCCTCCCTTTCAAAACCTCCTCAATCCCCCTTTAACCAAACGAGGCTTTAGTAAAATCTCTTTAAAGACTTATATTTAGGAACCGAAGGAAGTAGTTGTTGCAAAATGTGTCTATTACAAAGGCCAACGATCGGCACGACGGCATCGTTCCAGAACGTACCGGAAGAGCAACCCCACGGCACCTACACCGTGTTCGCGTCCAGGTGAGGCCGGCCGGCCGGCCGACCCCATCCATGGAGCATCACCCGAATCGACGTGTCGAATCCACATTTACTGCCGCACCAATGAGTTCGCTCGCTTTCCCCTGCCGCTCGTCACCACTGACGCCCGCCTCCAATTCCCCTCCCGTCCCGTCGCCGTGTATAAAGATCCGCCGCTCGCGACGAGCTGCTCCCCATCGCCACCTCATCGCCGCCAGGAATTCGAGCTCCCCCCGGACCGTCGCCATGGCCGCCGCAGCCGCTGCCGCACCGGTCATGTGAGCAGAGCAGGCCGAGTCGCGGCGCAGAATCTACTGCGTTTGAGTCTCTATTAAATTATTCGAATCGTTTCTCCCTTGTGTTTTTAACTTGGTGTTCGTTTCTCTATCCAACGTGCGAAGCTCCCCGAAAGAAAATCTGCCCCCTTCGCTGACCTCCACCTCCGAGCCCCCGCCACTCTTCGACGGCACGACCAGGTGAATTTGGACAAGGCATACGAGAGATCAAATTGCATTGCAGATAGTATACTACTACTACCCTGTGGCTTGTCCCTTTTGCATAAATCAAGGGTTAACCTGTTGAAGCTTTTTTCCATGTCTCGTGAAGGTTGTATGTTGCATATCACTGCCCGTACGCGCAGCGCGCTTGGATTGCCAGGAATTACAAGGTAACTGTTGTTCTTTGATTTGCTTATGTAATTTGAACAGAAACCGTACTTTTGCTGCTGCTGTGCAAACAACACTGAATCATTCTTACACCTGAATGAAATCTAATTGTTTTTCTTGTCCAGGGTTTGCAAGACAAGATCAAGATAGTCGCAGTCGATCTTGCAGACAGGCCCGCCTGGTACAAGGAGAAGGTTTACCCACAGAACAAGGTATGGAGCATCTCAACTCTGCCCCACGTGTACGATATCTTAACACCGTTTCAGTTTATCATCTCTGTGATCTCCATCCACACTCACGTTGAACTTATTTTTGGACAGGTGCCTTCACTGGAGCATAATAACCAAGTGAAAGGAGAGAGCTTGGATTTGGTCAAGTACATTGACAGCAATTTCGATGGCCCTGCATTGCTTCCTGATGTAAATATTTTGAACCATCATGATCATAATTCATGGTAACTGGGTAAAGCAATTTCGCAGGGGCTTTAATGCTTCCATTCATAACTCTGCAGGATTCTGCAAAGAAGCAGTTTTCCGAGGAGCTGCTTGTGTATACCGATGAGTTCAATAAAGCACTATACTCATCCATAACCTCCAAGGGAGATGTTGCAGAGGAAACTGGTAAAACAACAGAGCCATACCTGAAACTTGTTTAATCTATAGGCTGCAGTCTGTATTCAGAATTGTAACTTCTTATGCATTACCTTCCATTAGTTGCTGCGCTGGATAAAATAGAAGCCGCCCTGGGAAAGTTTAGTGATGGCCCTTTCTTCCTTGGCCAGTTCAGTTTGGTATGTCATGCCGATCCGGGAATCCTTAAAATTCCATTTCAGAAGAATTGTGTTAACATGTTTGACTTGTTGCAATGTTAATTTCTGCACAGGTGGACATTGCATATGTGCCATTTATCGAAAGGTTTCAGATATTCTTTTCTGGTATAAAAAACTATGATATCACCAAGGACAGACCTAACATTCAGAAATTCATCGAGGTAAGTCTGAATGATCCGGGTTTGACTATGCCACATTGTATTGTTATGTTTAAAGTATATTCTCATTTATCGGCAAATGTTAGTCTAATGCAAATCAATTTCCTTTGCAATTCTTTTGCGGTCGAGAGGCAATTTAATCGATATGTTACAGGAAGTGAACAAGATCGATGCATACACACAAACGAAGCTGGACCCACAATTTCTGCTTCAACACACAAAGAAGCGGCTTGGGGTAACAACATATTCTCTAATCTTTCAGCCTTGGTTCACTTTCAACCCATTTTGCACTTACAAACTTCAACTTCCAGATTGAGTGAAGATATGACCAAGCATGAACAGAGGCCAGGGAACTACTGCAGCATGGAAGATGGAGACTAGACAATCAGGAGCGTTCTTGCTTGCTACTGTAGTATATACCATACTATGAATAAAAAGATGCATGCTACTAAGGTCCTGCCTTTTGAGAATAAATTAAGTGGTTGATTGTGATTATAGTATTTTAAGCACGTTTTGTGATTGCGGTTTGACAGTGTGCCAGTGCTTATGAAGGAACATCATCTTGTGTTGTGTACTTGTTGAATGCTTATTTTTTGAACGGGTTAGTCTCTGGGTCTCTACATCTTCTGATGCACACAAGCATAGTTTTGTTTAGAAAGGTGCCAAGCAATAAGACCAGACGCTTCATTTCAGCTTTAAAAACGAGATCATCCTTTGGCCTCAACTATTTACTGCTGTAACCTATTTTCAAAGAATATTAAGGGTTATCAGACAAGTTTTACTGAAACATGCCCAATTACCACTACTTCGTTTTTTGGTACATATAATTTTTTTAACTTCACAAAATAATGAAGGGGAGGAGTATATTAATATAAAAAATATATACCAATTACACTCGGTCTCTACACCAACAAAATATCAAAAACTAGTCAAAACATTGAACATACACATGACCGAATTGTTAAAACAAGAGTGATCAACCAAACAGATACAATAAAACATCAATACCATGCATCACTGATGTCAACCTAAGGGCAATAGGAGAGGTGCTCTGACAACACAATACACCCCCATCGCTGCATCCAACCACAAAGAGATCGCATCATGAATGTTCACTCTGAAAGAAGTCTGAGAAAATTCCAAATAATGTTGTCAACAAGGAAACACCACATGAAAATCCTGAACATCCTCATTATTAGGTTCAACCAATGAAAGTCGTATTTAAAGTCACTGGTACCGTTAGGGACGCGGATTTTTGAGACATGCGGCCACGCGATGCATCACGATTGCTATTCATTATAGTCTCATTCGCAATACCTGACACGTTAATCACCAACTCTCGCGAATACGTCGTGCTATACGACCGGCTAGTGGGCAAGAGGGAATTTATGTTGGTAGGAATACATGCTTGTCTGTTAGCGGCCCACGTCACAATTCGGGTGACCGCTTAACTGCTCTTGACGTTGGGCAGACATCATTAAGCAGGGTGGATAAACAGAGGAAGAAGACGACATGACTTCTGCAGGAATGGATTTTTCTTTAGCTTTGCAGAAACGTAGTTCAACAGGTTAGCCCGACTATACTATATCTGATCCGTTGTTTTTGTTTTCTTTGTTTACGAGCGAATGTGCCCACCGTCAACAGATTTGCAGATTTGTAGGATTCCGTTAATGTTGGCCAAGGAACAGATTTTGTGGTTTCAAACGAGAAAAAACACAAGAATATAGAAAGAGTAATGCTACACCTATAAAGGCTTACGTAAAGATTTTACGTACAAACTGATGTGTAAGATTGTGATTGATAATTGAGGGATGAGGGACTCCACCCTCACTGAAAATCAGGGGGGGAGAGAAGAGTTAGTTTGGAAGGTTAAGTAAACCTTTGTAAGTTTTTGTATGTCTAGCATTATTGATATAGAAAACGGATACCTAGCCCTTGCTGATAGAAGTTGGATGGGTCAAGAGGTAAGATTTGGTTGCCGAATCTTCCCTTTTTTACACAGCTAGTTGGATCTTACAAGTTTTTCGTCTGATATCAGGAAAGGGAGAGCTGCCAGACGAGAGAACACGAGTCCCTGAAAGGGTAATCGCACTGAAAACAACAGTAATTACACGATTTGCTGAGAGCCATGATGGGCTGCAGCCTGCAGGGGGTGCTGGGTGGAATTTGCCATGCTTGGAGTTAAACGCATGTCTGCTGTCCAGTGAAGATTTATTGACGTTGGGAGTATTTGTTTTGGAGGGTATCTCGTGATTAGAGTTTGCGTAATTAAATGGGTGTTAGGTCATTGATTTAACTAATTAAATATTTATTATATGTCATAAGAAGTACTTCCTCCATAAACTAATGTAAGAGTGTTTAGATTACTATTTTAGTGATCTAAACGCTCTTATATTAGTTTACAGAGGAAGTACATTATTAGATTTTTAAACGGATGTAGTTTTTATACATATATTTTTCATCACATATGATGCATATTTAGCTAGTTAAATTGTCAACCTAAAACTATGTCCATGCCTTGTAAACTGAGACGGAGGAAATACCTCTCTATTACGACTTGCCATAATACCTAACCCTTGATGATAAAGTTGGATGAGTTAAGAGGTACTCCCTCCGTAAACTAATATAAGAGCATTTAAAACACTATTTTAGTAATCTAAGCATTTTTATATTAGTTTACAAAGGGAGTAAAATCAAGAGCACGCGACACGTACTAGCAGCTACATATAGTGCAGAGCATACATGGAAAATGAAATACATATGAAAACAACATCACTCCCTTCACAGAAGGGATAAGCTTCAGAATTTGTGCATGAACATCATGGCCATGACCAGCAGGTTCACCAGCCCCAGGATGAAAATGTTCTTCGGCTATATTTGATCATGGTCATGAGCACATGCTTATGAACTATGGTGGGACTCACAGGAATGGAGAAGGAGCACGAAGAAGAATGATTGCTCATTGGGTCTGACATGTCATGGACGCTCTTCAATGCCTGAGCCCAACTTATAAGCAGGAGTTATACAAACATTATGCCATCCGGTTGTATTAGAGTTGCACGAATCACGTGGGAACAAACGGTGTGGATATCAACCTTACGTGACTACATGTCCACTCACGATCTATCGGTACTGTGAGGAGCTATACAAATGATTTTTAACCACAAACGGTGTGGATATCAACCTTACGTGACTACATGTCCAGTCACGATCTATCGGTACTGTGAGGAGCTATACAAATGATTTTTAACCACTCTCCGTGACGTAGTTTCAAACCGTCCCCTTGCCTGCATGATCGATAGTGAGGCATCCCATACGACACCAAAACATCGTTTGCAATGGGGCGAGCGCCCGTTGACAATTCGCGTAACTTAAGCGTATGTGAAGTCGTAGCCTATCCCACACGTCACACTTTGACGTTATGTTTGTGATCAACCAGACACCCAAGACGATGGCACAGATACATTCGTGTGCGAAATATGGATGTGACAAACATTTAATTTCATGAACTGTTTGCAATAGGTACATTATGACACACAGTCCGAAACTTTTAACTATGTGTGGTGGCTCTACTATCGCCAACGTGCCAATTTAATAATCGTGTGCGATAGTTATTGTGATCGCACACGTGTTCCGTATGTCAACCGTCTTCTTATCGTTCAACATTACACATGCACTCAGGATTGGAATCGTTTGTGCTATTGAGGCCAATTGCACATGGTTACGGCTTGCAAACGCATGTGTGACCATTGCGCACATCCCACATGCGCAAAATATGCGACCGTGTGTTATAAAGCAGATAATCACACACGCTATTCTTCAACAATCGTGTATAATGTATGACATCATCGCACACGGTTTATTCGTTCTAACTATGTGCACTGTAATTTATTACCTAATAGCTTATTTTTCTTAATTTATTATTAGAATTGGAAATTTCAAATTTTTAATTATGAAATGGATTTCACATCCATGAATACATACCCTAATTACAATGGTTCAACAACCAATGCATAAATCAAAAGCTCAGTACATGTTCGATGGTTAGATAGTTCGGGAGAAGATTAAATATGATGAACCACAATATATAGTACTAGAGGCGGTAAAGGTGAAGAGAGAGTTGTAAGCCCTTTCTGTTGTTGATGGTGTTGAGGAAGCGGAATACCCATAACGTGTCCTCCTCCATGCCGAAAGTGCGCACAACTTTTGTCCAACCCCTTGTGACGATCACCCATCCATCCTTCACCGCATTCAGGAAGAATTCTAGACCATTATCATGGTAGCATGAATTATATATTATAACCTTCATTGCATCCACTCTGGTCAGGTAATTTGCAAGGTAATCTTGAGTAAATTCATTCAGAAATCCGTGAAAACAGACAACTTTCACGCATTTATGTCTAATAAAGTAACTTGTTCTGGGCACGAAAAGAAGGCAACAAATTGCTTATCATCCGAAAGTTCATTGATGACCTGGATAAAGTGTAAATAAAGAGTTTAATTCCAATCATATGTCTCTTTTGCCTAACATATTTTCTTAGTTTCCTCACTTGATTCTTGTTCATGTTTATCTAATTGCCCCATATGCAAAGGGGGTCAAAGCGTGGATCGGTATCACTCACATATGTACTTACAAGCAACAAATAAATGTGAGAACCTAAGTTGCAATTGCACAAATGATGCAAAATAATACAATGAGATGTGACTAACCTCGATGGTAAACAACAGTATCGCGCATTGTAGCCCTACATAAGCACATAAGCAGGCGTGTTAAATACAACAGGGTTAACATCCACCAAAAATAGCAAATGTTAATTAAATGAAAGTATCTCCGGTGATATTTTCATTGCAAGGAGTAGCACGATAGCAAAGGGACAGGTATTGGTGAAATTGAACTGCACAGTTCATACTTGACAAATCTCGAGGGGTAGTTGCTGGGGCACTTCATCTCGGCCACAGCCCGCCCAAAGTCGGTGGCGAGGTATTCCTGCGGGTTGAAGCGTGGATTAGTACAACATGTAGTGCCCCAGTTGTAAACCTTTCCTATTTGGAACCTATTGCAGTGAGTCCACCTTGTCAGAGATTATGATGTTATATTTGGTACCATGATTTCATGTGTGTTTCCTACTACTTCCTTCTCATGCATGCATGCTTAGCATATCATTGCATGCCCTTGACTTGTGTTGTTGCTATATGATCTTAGCATTTCATGTGGTCTGGGAATCTTGTGGTTAGATACCTAGTGTGCATGTGTTCTTGTGTGTGTGTTGAGGGGCTACTATGAGTGCATGTGATAGCAAGTTGCTAGGGTTTCAAACCTTCCTCCCTCCCTCTCTATTTCTTCTTAAAGTCAAGATTCACTCCTTCCTTCCCTGTTTTAAAATTGTCCAATGTTTAGGGATTATTGTGAGTGTAAAGTTGTGCTAGCTTGGTGATTTTTAAATATGTTTTAATCAGGTGCAATAAGTACAAAACAGAGGCATTAATTCTGTTTTGTGAAATATTATCTGCTCCTAAAAATGTTGAACTTATTTTATTTAAATAGGTCATATTTTTATATGACCAGGGGTATTTTCTTTTGAATTATCCGAGTAGTTTTTGCCTTGTACTATTTATCCTATCTGGCCTTTCTTTTAAATAGAACCAGCAGGTTTTTCCTCTCTGTCTATATAGCGCGAGTGGGCTCCCTCTCCTTGGCAGGCCCATTCCCTCTCCCTCGCGCAGCAAGGCCTGCTTTCCTTTCGTTCTTCTTCCTGGCGCCGTCACCCCAGTGCGCACCTTTCCGTCAGTGGCGAGAGAGAGAGACAGAGATGCCGCCGTTGCAAACGTCGAGGACCACCCCCTTAAAGCATTGGCGTGCGTGCCCCCTCGCCTAGGGTTCCCTCTCTCCCTCTCCTGCCGCCGCGACCTCTCTTTTCCCCATCTCCATCTCGCTTCTTCTTGTTTCCCTGGTAAGTTTCTGTAGGAGTAGCAGAGAGAGAGAGAGAGAGAGATCATCGCCGCGTCTACCCCGCCGTCTTCGTCGAGCAGCGCTGGCGACCATGTCCGGGGGCTCGTGGAAGGCGCCCGCGTTCCATTCTCGCCGTCATTGAGGTCGAGGGGCGACCACAACGACGGGCAGGAGCTCGTCACCGGCGTGCTCCCGGCGAACTTCTTCCTCTTCCTCGGTTCGGCAGCAGCAGCCTTCTTCTTCCTCTCCGGCGGCGCCATCTTCCCCGATCCAAACCCCTTCTTTCCTCCCCAAGGTGAGGATCACCTCCCCCTTCCTTCTCCCTCCCTGGTTCGGCCTAGATCCGAGGTAGTGCATCGGTTCCTTCGCGTTCGTTCTCTCTGTTCGAGCAGCAGCAATAGAGGTTATGTGTTTGAGGTAGTAGATGCGTGAGGAGTGCATGTGGGTGTGTTGCGCAGAAGGAGGCTTCCTCCCCCCTCGTGCTAGCGTAGCATCAGTAGGGCACGTCGTTTCTCTGTTGCCGTGCGCCTCGCCCGTAGCGAGCAGCAGATCGCTGTAGTTGTGGTGTTTCTTCTCTGTCAAGGGCGCCTTACGTGTGTGTAGCAGTAGCAGGGCTCCCTTCCTCCCCCCGCATTGCAGCATAGACAGCAGAGACTTCTCCCGTCGTAGCGCTGCAGCAGCAGTAGAGTAGCGCCGGCGAGATCCCTTCCCTGCTCCGGCAAGCCATCGGAGCAGAGTAGCAGAGAGGGTTCCTTTTTCTTCGTTTCTGCTCCTTCCTTGTCAGTTAACGTATCGTAGCGTGGTGGTAGCTGTGCATGTGTGCTAGTTGGAGGGCGCGGGCTCGATTCCCCCTTCGGCACCTTATTTTTGTTTGCGTTATTTGCACAGCAGCAAGGTGGTACCTTACCTTGCTTGGCCCCTCTGTTCTGTCGATCAGAGGACAGTAGTAGAGTGGGATGGGTAGAGTTTGTGCACCAGGGGCACAGGGGTTCTTATCCCAGGATGCCCCTTTTATTTTTCCCTTCTTGCTGTATATTTTTTCCCTTCCTTCTTTGCCTGCTGCTATGCTAGTGCCACAATCCTTAGGTGATAAGAGCAGTTATTTTTCTTCCCTTTGCTGCAATGAAAAGTGCCATATGATGTGTGCATGTGTGTGTTCATGTGAGAAGTGCATGTGTGTGTGTGGGCATACACATGAGGTTAGCCACATGTGTGTGTGTGGTGATATGCTACCCTAGTGTATGATGAGATGGAGGTGGCCTGTGATCTTTGCTTGTGTGGCTAGTTAGATGGCAGTAGATGATGTGCATGTGTGTGTGTTGCACACACATGAGGTGTTGCTAGTGTAGGTGTGCAAGTGAGTGTAGCCTTACTTTCATTAGCTTGATAATTTCCCTTATGTTGTTCTTGGAGTCTTAGAGCTTACGATGAGATTGTGGTGTGATGTGTAGGTGGTAAAACAGCCCCATGTGCAAGTTGTGCACCTCCTCATGTTTAATATGAGAGAGAGTATGATGTGTGTGTGGGGGGGGGGACTTAGTGAGAAGTGGTTGTGAGTTAATGTGCATGACACAAACATGGGGTTCAAACCCCCATGTCACTTTTTCATTGTGCACATGAGCTCAACCATGTAGTAGTTGATATAGTGAAACTACATGAAATGATGCACTATTCACTAGGCATGATTTGGAGTAGTTTCCTCTTCCTTAATTTGTGGTCACTTGTTCCAAGTAAGTGCCCACATATTATAGACGATTTTGGGGTAGAATCTCCCAGGGAATCCAGTGGTGAAGTTAGTTTTACCATTAGGATACTTTCTGGAGTTGACATATTCGAATGTGTTGCAAGTTTGCTCTTTGTTTCCATGGAATAGGTTGAGCCCAAGGGCATGAGCTTTTGTGTGGTAGTAGTAGGGGTTTTTCTCTAAACCATAGTGGTGTCATTTATCTCTTGGTGTTACTTGTGTGCAAGTTATGCCTAGATAAAGTGGGCATGTGGCTGAAAATTCCAGCTTAGTGAAATCTGGAATTTCACTAAGTCTGAGAATCTGGAAACATTTTCTTCTCCTGTAGATGAGGTTGTGCTGGTCATTGTGTTGTGATCTAGCCTTAGTTTAGTGCTAGGAAATTGGACCTGATATGTTTGTGAAGCACCCTGTTAAATTTCATCCCATTTGGAGTCCTGTAGGTTATGTTTTGGCTGTTGTCAAAAAGCTTCAGAACAAAGACAGAAAGTCAGGTGCAGGAATTTTCACCAAGTCCGTGAGATCTGATGGTTTTGGGAAAGTTTGCAGCCTTGTATCTTCCTGTGTATAATTCCTTTTTGTGTGATTCTTGCTTCTGCTTCTAGTATTCTTGGTTGGCTACAGCCACATATATCATTTGTCATATTTGGAGGGCTGTAGCTATGTTGCATGTAGCTCACAAAGTGCTAAGATGCAGATTATGGTAGATTGTGTAGTTTTATCATTTTGGTGTTTGTGAGTGCTTAGTTGATGTTGTGGTGTTCTTCCTTGCTCCAATCCATTCATGTTGGGTTGTTATATGTCTTGGCAACCTGGGAAAAACCAGAGTTGTGCCATTTGAGTGTGTGGTGTTGATTTTTACACGTAGGGCTTCATATCTTGTTTCGTTGATTCCCATTGATCCGTAGCTCCGATTGTAATGTTCTTTATATGGTTTTGCATCATTTTCACGAGACACATCTGATCATTTCATTCTCTTGCATGTCAAAAAAGCTTAGTGTACAGTTCTATCCAGGAACTTGTCTTAGCTTCTTTTGCTTGTGCTAGTGATAAAAATTAGCGATGCATGCTCATATTCATCTCTTGCATCATGTGCTTGTTGCATATTGAGGTGATGTTGTTCATTGGATGTTATTCTTATGTTGGGTAGCACCGGGATCGGAGAACGAATACGTGGAGTCAGGAGAGTACGTGCAGGACGAACAAGAACCATTCCAAGCTGAGGATATCACAGGCAAGATGATATGACCTTGATTCCATCTCCAGACTTATTATGCTAGATTGCGTTTCCATGTCATATGGCTTGTTGCCTACCACTGAAATTAAATTGCCTCTTGATATGCCATGAACCCATACACTGTTCCCTTCCTAGCAAACTTGATTGGCTAAGTAGGCTTTGCTCAGCTACTAATGTTAGCATTGCTAGATGCAGGTGCTTTGACTCATGTGATAACATGAGCTTGATATCATTATCTTAGATGTTGTTATTTAATTAATGCACCTATATACTTGGTAAATGACGGAAGGCCTAGCCTTTTGCCGGGTGCTTTGTTCCGTTATTGCCGCCTTAGTTACCGGTTACCGGTGTTTGATTCCATAATGATCGCTCCTAACACGTTCGGGGTTGTTATGGGGACCCCCTTGATAAATCGCGTAGTGTTAAGGCTTGTCCGGCAGGACCCAACATTGGTGTTAATTTGCTAACCACTTAATAAACTGCATAGGAAATGATCACCCCGAGGATCTTTATTCAACAACCCGGGCCAGTGCTCCTCATGAGTGTTGGTCCAAACTGGTCTGCCTGCGGGGCAACCACAAGGAAACTTGAGGTTTGGTACCTGTAGCTAGTTCCATCCGGCGTGTCCTGAGACTGAGATACACGGCTCTTATCGGGGTCGTCGACACGTCGGGAGGTCCTGCTAGTCTTGTCTTACCTTAGCGATATATCTTGCGTTTAGGAATCCCAGTGAAGCTTTGGTTTCCCCCAGAGTTGAGGTTTTACTCGAAGGAATCCGACGAGATCACGAGATTCGTGATAGAGGATTACTTTGCGGCCCGTGTACGTTTGTGATGGACTAGTTGGAGCACCCCTACAGGGTTTAATCTTTCGGAAAGCCGTGCCCGCGGTTATGTGGCAACTTGGAATATTTTGTTAACATCCGGTATTAGATAACTTTAAAAAAAGCTAATAAAATTGCCAACTGTGTGCGTAACCGTGACTGTCCCCTCAAAGATCTCTCTTCGATTAGGAACACGGTGGGGTTATGAATGCCGCGGGTAGGTGTTCAGGATCACTTAGTGATCAAGTATTTGACGACCGCTAGAATAGTCCACCTTCATAAATGTTCTACGTAAGTTAGCCACTAAATCAAGCTTAGGATGCTGCAACCTTAAACACTTCACCTTACCCTACCTAATAACTTGACTAGTTCTAGCACCAAGGTCTTAGATTGCTGAGTCCCCATGGCTCACGGATTCCTCCATAATCCCAGCAGGTTCAGGTACCCGAGAAACAGATGATCCCGACGGCACTCAGCTGGCGTGTCAGTACGACGAGGAGACAGACCGCCTTTACGTGAACTATCCAGAAGATTGAGGCGTGGTCGTGATCGTGGGCCTGCAGACGGGGTAGCATAGCCTTTCTATGTTTTGTAGTCCATAGCGGAACTACCTTGGTTGTATGTGTGAAGTACTCTGAGATAATTATGAGAAGGCAATTGAATCCCTGATTGTCTTTCTTTATTATTATGTATGTGTTGTGTTACCTGTTTGCGAGACGCTTAGATGCGCTTCTTTCCAATTCGGGGCCTCGTTCCCCAGATCGGAAAGGACCGCATCTTGGTCGTTACATAACATATGTACCTACAAGCAACAAGCAAATGTTAGAAGCTAAACTGCAATTGCACAAATAATGTAAAATATTATAAAATATTGGGATGTGACTAATCTCGATGGCAAACAACATCATCGTGCATTATGACACTCTGTAAGTACATGGAAATGCATGTCAACTACAATAAGGTTAACATCCATCAAAAATATCTAATCGTAATTGAAGGACAACATCTCAAGTGATATCTTCATTGCAAAAAGTAGCACGGTATCGAATGGACAGTGTAAAAAAGGATATAACTGTTCACTACAGCAGGCTTAACAGCAACCTAGCATAGGAGTTGTAAGTTTGTAACTCATATAGGTGAAATTTAACTGGACAGTTCATACTTAAACAGCACAGTGCACATAACTCAAATAAACATCGGACATATTAACTACACAGTACACACAACCTAGCATGGCAATTATTACTTATACTGGTGAAACTGAAACTGTCACGGTTAAACATTGCAGTTGGTATTGGTAAAACTGAACCGGACATTTCGTACTTGCTAAATCCCAAGGGGTAGTTGCTTGGGCACTTCATCTCGACGAGATCCCGCACCAAGTTGGCGGCATCGGCGGCAAGGTGTTCCTCCGGGTCGACACGCACAACGGCCACCGCGCCATCGGCCGTCATGAGCTCCTCGAACTCCGCGTGATATGTGGTTGGGCTTATGCGGGGATGATTGGCGACATGAGGTGGGGATGTGGAGGCATGAGGGTGGTCTGCAGGCTCCATCTAAGCAATTGGGTCAGGGCGGTGAAGGAAATTGGTGGTTACCTCACTAGATCAACAAGCGAGGTTGGGGCAGAACGTAGATTTGGTTGTGGCAGTGGCGGTTTGGGTTGCAGGGAGAGGGGTGGGGGATAGAAGGAAATGTGATGGCTGGGTTTGGAGTGGGAGGAATAACTTCTGAAATCGCACGTCTACTAAAAATTTGGTTGCGAAACTCGAACCTTATGCGTGGGCAACACACAACGCACATGAAGCACATCAAATACCCGTGTGTGGGAAAAGAGAAAATTGGTGATCCCGCGTCGGAAAAATTATACACTCGATGAACGTACTTAAATTCGCACATCATAATTTGCTATGAAAACTACTAGTAGGGGTAAGTACTAGTACTTGGATGCTCATAAGTAATTAAACAAACGTTCTAATAACTATAGGGTGCAAAGCTCTAGCATGCACGACTTAGCATTAAAAGAGAGCTCGTACGCATATTACAAGCCTTCTCTCTTCGTTTTGCAAACGGTTCGTTGTAAGAAAAGGTTTGCGGTTAGAACTGTATGTTTGGAAAATAATAGTATCAGATAGTACATGATACTTTACTTGGTGTTCAAATATTTACCACGACATATTGATGTCGTGTAACGATGCCACACCAGGTATCATGTTTTTCAGACATGTTTTCCTTTTTTAGAGTTAAAAAATCAATAAACAACACATATGTGGGTGCCTCTTACCATACATACCCTTTAAATTTCTATTAATTTCCTGTATAATACATGAAAAGTTATTCAATGACATAATTAGGATTTTTTGAAACATTTTTTGAAGATCTTTTAATGTATAGAATGTTCGAACTTGAATTACAAACAGTAAATGCCTAGAAAAGTGCATGTAAAAGACTAAATCTAGTAAACGAGCCTGGAAAGATGTTAAATTTGAACAAGGTGCATTGTGGTGGGTATTTTAGTGGTAGAAAATAAATCAATGAGAAACGACCAAGAAAATATGTGTTCTCCTTCAAAACATGGCAATTTCTCTCAAAAACCATGAAAGTACCTAGGTGATGGTTCGATATATGAAGAGTGTGTATGACAACATTAGCCAAACCTTCTCAAATGTTTAGCACATCATATTTAGGTCATGCCAAAGGCAGCACACAAGGTATCAAGTTTTCCCGACATGTTTTCCATTATTTCTGAAGTTAAAAACCAATAAACGACCATATATATGTGTTTGCCTCTTTCCACACATATCCTTTAAATTTATATTAATATTCCCATAGAATACATGCGAAGTTATTCAATGTCACGATTATGACTTTTCGAACCGTTTTTTCACATTTCCATACACATAATGTCCCGAGCTTGAATTATGAGCAGTAAATGCCTAAAGAATTCACATAAAAGCCTAAATATAGTAAATGAGCTTGTAAAAATGTCAAATTTGAACACAGTGTATAGTAGTAGGTATGTTGATCGTAGACAATAAATCAAGGAGAAAGGACAAAGGAAATATAGGTTCCCCTTCAAATTATGTTGATCTCCCTTCCAAAACCATGAAACTTCATAGGTGATTGTCTGATATATGAAGAGTGTGTATGCCATCATTAGCCAAACCTTCTCAAATGTTTGACACACCATATTAAGGTCGTGAACGAGACCGCACAAAGTATCATGTTTTTCACGCATGTTTTCCATTTTTCTATAGTTTAAAAACCCATAAACGACACATATATATGGTTGCCTCTGCCCCCACATATATCATTTTAATTTCTATTAATTTCCTTTAAAATAGATGAAATTTTATTCAATGACACAATTATTATTTTTAGAACCATTTTTTACATTTTTTTCATGCATAGATTGTTCAAAATTGAATTATAAGCACAAAAGGCCTACAAAAATGCACATAAAAGCCTAAATATAGTCAACGAGCCCGAAAAATGTAAAATTTGGGCACAATACATTGAAGTGGGTATGATGATCGTAGAAAATAAATCAATTTTAAAGCACAAAGAAAATATAGATTCTCCTTCAAAACATATTGAACTCCCTCCCGAAACCATGAAAGTTTATAGGTGATGGTCCGATATATGAAGAGTGTGTATGAAGTCATTAGCCGAACCTTCTCAAATGTTTGACATATTGAGGTCGTGAGAGGGCACCACACAAGGTATCTTGTTTTTTAGGCATGCTTTCCATTTTTCTAGAGTTTAAACCCCATAATTGACACATATATGGCTCCCTCTGCTCACACATATCATTTTAATTTCCATTAGTGTCCTATAAAATAGATGAAGTATTATTCAATGACACAATTATGATTTTTAGAACCATTTTTGACAAAAAAATCAAGCATAGATTGTTTGAAATTGAATTATAAGCACAAAATGCCTAAAAATGCACATAAAAGCCTAAATATAGTAAACGAGCCCGAAAAATGTAAAATATGAAAACGGTGCAATGTAGTGGGTCGATGATCGTATAAATAAATCAAGTTGAAAGGACAAAGGAAATATAGGTTCTCCTTCAAAAAATGCCGATCTCCCTCCCAAGACCATGAAACTTCATAGGTGATATTCTGATATATGAAGAGTGTGTATGATGTCATTAACCAAACCTTCTCAAATGCTTGACACACCATATTGAGGTCGTGATAGGGCACCACACAAGGTATCATGTTTCTCAGACATGTTTTCTATTTTTCTAGAGTTTAAAAACCCATAAATGGCACATATATGGTTGCCTCTTCCCGCAGATATCATTTTAATTTCTATTAATTTCTTGTAAAATAGATGAAATGCTATTCAATGACATAATTATGATTTTTAGAACCATGTTATATTTTTTTTTCATGAATAGATTGTGTGACATGGAATTATAAGCATAAAAGGCCTAGAAAAAATGCACATAAAAGCCTAAATATAGTAAACGAGCCAAAAACGTAAAATATGGACATGCTACATTGTAGTGGGTCTAATAATTGTAGAAAATAAATCAAGTTGAAAGGACCGAGAAATATGGATTCCCCTTTCAAAACATGGTGATTTCGCTTACCGAACCATGAAACTTCATAGGTGACGATTCGATATATGAAGAGTGTGTATGACGACTTTAGCCAAACCTCCTCAAATATTTACCACATAATATTGAGGCCCTGCAAAGGCACCACACGAGGTATCATGTTTTTCAAGCATGTTTACCATTTTTCTAAGGTTACAAAACCAGGAAATGACACATCTATGGTTGCCTCTTCCCACACATATACTCTAAAATTCTATTAATTTCTTGTAAAATACATGACAAGTTATTCAATGACACAATTATGATTTTTCGAACCCTTTTTGAACACTTTTCATGTATAGAATGCTCGAACTTGAATTATAAGCAACAAATGCCTAGAAAGTGCACATAAAAGCCTAAATACAATAAACAAGCTCGAAAAAATGTCAAATTTGAACATGGTGCATTCTTGCGGGTATGGTGATCGTAGAAAAAAATCATGGATAAATGACCAAGGAAATATGGGTTATTCTTAAAACTTTGTGATTTGTTTGGAAAAACGGTTACTTTGTGAAGCCCCTGTGCCTTTTGGAACCCGTATTCATTCACCCTATTTTGCGTTGTATTCTGATTGCCAGAACCCCAGCGACACGGATCGCGCATGCACACCATAGGATGCACCGCAATTGAACGGAAATCCATACCTCTCGCATCACACCCGTATGCTGTAGTTGGGATTTTAGTTTGTACAAGCACTATATTAAGCTACCCACAAAATATTGCAATCAAATATATACTACATCATAATGACATTAATCACACACGGTTCCTATTTACGAACTGTTACCGTCGCAGACCCTCAACCCCGGTCCTCTCCCCCTTCGTCCTCATTCGTACTATTGTATAGTTGCTCGTTCTCGACCTCGGCCTGCCCAAATCTTTGAGTTCGACGACGCCTGTTGCAGCCGGCTGTTGCCGACGAACGCCGTCGTATTTTGTTTCATCCCCTCGCCGACCCTTATTGGTGCCGACTTTCTCGACGCTGCTCGATTTAGGATTTCTGCGGGATTGGACCGGTTTTTTTCTAATGAAGAATCATGTAATTAATTTTGCAAAATATTTGAGCATACCTTATCGCAGTTCGCATGCCCCTGTCAATCACCTAGGGGAAAATTGTCGTCGATGATTTTTTTGTAGCTGATTCAAGGATTTTCATTCGTAGTGTTCATAGTGCAAGCACAAATCAGTAAAGTGTGGTGGAGGCGTATAGACGGATTAGATGTTCTATCTCACCATACCAGACGACTTCAGGGGGCTGCTACTTGTGAGCTGCATTGGGATTTTCTCGAAAAGGAGGGGATGATGCAGTACAATAGAGATAAGTATTTCCCTTAGTTATGAAACCAAGGTTATCAATCCAATAGAAGAACCAAGCAACACTATGTAAGTATCACGTGCACAAAAACAACAAATACTTGCAACCCAACACGTAGAGGGGTTGTCAATCCCTTAACGGTATTGAGATAAATTAAATTGCATAGGATTTGGTAAATAGGTCTAACTACAAAAAAAATAAAAAAAATAAAAGAAAATTACAGCAAGGTATTTTTGGTTTTAATATATGATAGAAAATAGACATGGGGCCATAATCTTCACTAGAGGCTTCTCTTGTGAAAATTGCATACGGTGGGTATACAAATTACTATTGTGCAATTGATAAAAAAACGAATAATCATGAAAATTTCCAAAGAATGATCATGTATATAGGCATCACGTGCAAGATCAGTAGACCGTCTCCTACCTGCATCTACTACTATTACTCCACACAACAACCGCCATCCAGCATGCATCTAGTGCATTAAGTTCATGGAAAAATGGAGTAATGCATTAACAATGGTCACATGATGTAGACAAGATAAACTCACGTATGAATAAACCCCATCTTGTTACGCTTAATAGCAACGATACGGGCGTGTCATGTCTCTTTCTCTCACTGAGATTGAGCACCACAAGATTGAACCCATCACAAAGCACCTCTTCCCATGACAAGATAGATCAATCTAGTTGGCCAAATAAATAAATCGGAGAAGATATACGAGGCTATAACAATCATGCATAAAATAGTTCAAAGAAGACTCAAATAATATTCATGGATATATCAAATCATAAACTCACAATTCATTGGATCCCAACAAACACACCGCAAAAAGAGTCACATCAAATAGATCTCGAAGAACATCGAGGAGAACATTGTATTGAAGATCAAAGAGAGAGAAGAAGCCATCTAGCTACTAACTACGGACCCGTAGGTGTGTGGTAAACTACTCATGCATCATCGGCGGGAAAGCAAGGATGATGAAGAACCCCTACATGGTCGTTACCCCCTCTGGCAGAGTGCCGAAAAGGCATCTAGATTGGATCTCGTGGTTTTGGAAATTGCGACGGTGAAAAAAGTATTTTGTCGACTCCTCTAGGGTTTTTGGGATTTTAGAGTATTTATAGAGTCGTAAGTAGGTCAACACAGTGGATCCACCTGGTTCCTAGTGGGCCCCACTGGTGTCCTCTTGTGGCCTCCAGAAGCTTCGAGTGTGTCTTCTTGCCAGAAAAAAAATCTCCAAAAAGTTTTATGGCATTTCGACTTCGTTTGGTATTGATATTCTACAAAGTAAAAAAAAACAAGCAAAAAATAGCAACTCCTAGTGGCCACTAAGTTAATAGGTTAGTCCCAAGGAATGATAAAGTTGCTAGTAAATGTACATAAAGCATCCAACATTGATAATATATAGCATGGAACAATAAAAGTTGATAGATATGTTGAAGAAGTATCAGCATCCCCAAGCTTCATTTTTGCTCGTCCTCGAGTAATGATAAAAACAAAATTTTTCATAAGGAATGTTGCCTATCATGTTCATCACACATTATTTTCTTTTGTAGAATGGCCATTTGGACTTTAACTGATCCAAAGCAATAGTCTATAATTTGACATAAAGACATCAATACACAAGCATATCAACAAGCAACCATGTCTTCCAAAATATTAACGCTAAAGAAAGCTATCACTAGCCCATTATGCTCAATTGTTGATCCATTCATGAAGCGCACTCAAATATTAGCTATATCCAATGCACAAGTGTTACAATAGTGTTCCCTAGTTGGTGCTTTATAAGAGAAGATGGATACCCAATAAAAATAAAAATTGCATAAAAGTAAATAGATAGACACTTTGCAGAGGAAAGAAGAGATGTGTAGAGGTGCGAGAGCTCATAGCTTCAATTGACATATAAAATTGTTTTGAGAGGCATGCTTTCCCCGTCAACAAAAGTGACTAAGAATACCCAATATCTTCCATGCTATATAAATCATAGGTGGTTCCCAAACATAAAATAAAGTGTATTTCCTTTTCCACCATTCACATTCAATCCATGGCTACCCGTATCCACGTGTGCCCTCCATACCAACACTTTCCAAGGAATTTATTATTGATATATATATATATATATTTCATTTCGGATCTGAGCATCCATATTACCCGCCACACTCTCATGCAATGACAAGTGAATAAACACTCATCTTGAGAATAACCTACCTAGCATGAAAAATATTGGCCACCCCCTGCCGCTTCATGAGCGGTAGGGACACACAAAAAGGAAATTCATTTTGAAAATTAAAGTTGGCACATACAAATTTACTTCAAACTTCATGGAAATTTCGCATATAGGTAGGTATGGTGGACTCATTTGACACAACTTTGGCTTTAAGGAGTTGGAGCACAAACAGTATTCCCGCTTACTACAAATGAAGGCTAGAAAATATATTGAGAAGCGACCAACCAAGAAATGAAAACGATCATAAACGAGCATTAAAAATAACTGACACTGAATAATGCACCACAAGTTGGATGTAACTTCGTTGCATAACTATTGACTTACGTGCCTGCATAGGGAATCACAAACCTTAACATCAATATTCTTACTAAAGCATAATTACTCACTAACATAACTCACATATTACTATCTCCATATTGCAAAATTATTCAAAGGAATCAAGTTTATAATATCCAATGATGTTCATGAAAGTTTTTATTATATCCTTCTTGAATATCTATCACTTTAGGACCAAATTCATATATCCTGCAAATTATCATTAGTATTCTTTAACTCTCAAAAAGATCTAAGTGAAGCACGAGAGCATAAATATTTCTTAAAAAATTATCATATCAACTCTCACAATGATTTAAATGAAGCATGAGAGTGCATTTCTTTAAAATTTTAATAATACTCAAATGATATAATTGAAGAATGAGATCATATTTCTCTAAAATATAACCTTCCTCGTGCTCAAAAAGATATAAGTGAACTACTAGAGCAACTACCTAGCTCAAAAAAAATTAAGTGAAGCACATAGACTATTCTAGCAAATAATGATATGCTAGTGGCTCTCTAAAAAAAGTGTGTTCGGCAAGGATGATTGTGACAAACTAAAAATAAAAACAAGAAAAGACTCCTATAACACAATACGCTATAAGAAAACTTATGATATGTGACGAATAAAAATATAGCTCCAAGTAAAATTACTGATGGTCGTTAAAAGAAAGAGGGGATACCTTCTGGGGCATCCCCAAGCTTAGTTTGTTCATAATCCTTGAATATTGCCTTGGGGTGCCATGGGAATCCCTAAGCTTATGCTCTTACCACTCCTTATTCCTTCATCCATCGTGATCTCACCCAAAACTTGAAAAACTTTAATCACACAAAACATAAAAAACCCTTCATGAGATCCGTTATTATAATAAAGCAAATCAACACACTAAGTATTATTGCAAAACCATTAATATTTTATTATTGCATTATACCTACTGTATTCGAACTTTACCATGGCCTATACCACCCGATACAATCCATAGATTCATCAAAATAAGCACACAATGCAACGAAAACAGAATGTGTCAAAAATAGAATAGTCTATCGAAATCTGAATTTCAACCATAATTCTGTAACTCCAAAAATTCCTAAAAATTAGGACAACGTGCTAAATTTGTATATAAATCATGTGCAAAAACTTCAAAGCAAAATCACATTTCTATAAATTTTCAAAATTCCAGAACTGGGCGCAAAAGTTTCTGTTTTTGAACAGGATCAAATCAACTATCATCCAACACAATCCTAAAGGCTTTACTTGGCACAAACACTAATTAAAAGATGAAAACACAATCATAACATTATCATAATTGCATATTTATTGAAAACAAAAAGTAAAACAAAAATCTAAAAGATAACTATCGGGTTGTCTCCCAACAAGCGTTATTGTTTTATGCCCCTAGCTAGGCATAATGCATAGATCCAAGTGTTGTCCTCTTTTGTTTTTGCTCCATATGTTGCCTGATACGTCTCCAACGTATCTATAATTTTTGATGGTTCCATGCTATTATCTTGTCAACTTTGGATGTTTTATATGCATGAATATGCTATTTTATATCTTTTTTGGGACTAACCTATTAACTCAGTGCCAAGTGCCAGTTTCTGTTTTTTCCGTGTTTTTGGCCCATTTTCAGACGGAGTCCAAATGGATGAAACTTTACGATGATTTTTTTTGGACCAAAAGAGACCCCTGAAGCTTTATGAGAAGGCCAGATGGGCCACGAGGGAGTCACAAGCCCTCACGCCGCAACCACCCCAGGTGGTGGCGCGCAGGCTTGTGACCTCCTCGTGGGCCCAACTGACGCAATTCGACCGCCATAAATTCCTATAAATTCAGAAACCCCCAAATAGAAACCTAGATCGGGAGTTCCGCCGCCGCAAGCCTCTGTAGCCACCAAAAACCAATCTGGAGCCCGTTCTGGCACCCTGCCGGAGGGGGAATCCATCTCCGGTGGCCATCTTCATCATCCCGGCGATCACCATGACGAGGAGGGAGTAGTTCTCCCTCGGGGCTGAGGGTATGTACCAGTAGCTATGTGTTTGATCTCTCTCTCGTGTTCTTCAGATGTCTTGATCTCGATGTACCGTGGGTTTGCTACTATAGTTGGATCTTATGATATTCTTCCCCCTCTCCCTCTTGTGATGAATTGAGTTTCCCCTTTGGAGTTATCTTATCAGATTGAGTCTTTGAGAACACTTGATGTATGTCTTGCACGTGTCTATCTGATGTGATCAACTTGTGGGTTTGTGACATTGGGAACCTATGCATATGGGTTGGCACATGTGGATTCATGTGAGTACTTGATGTATGTTTTGGTGATCAACTTGCGGGTTCGTGACATTGGGAACCTATGCACAGGGGTTGGCACACGTTTTGACTCTCTGGTAGAAACTTTGGGGCACTCATTGAAGCTCTATGTGTTGGTTGAATAGATGATTCTGAGATTATGTGATGCATATCATATAATCATGCCCACGGATACTTGAGGTGACAATGGAGTATCTAGGTGACATTAGGGTATTGGTTGATATGTATCTTAAGGCATTCCATTTTAAGTCATCGTTGCTCTAAGTTTTAAGTTGAAAGTGTGATGATTATCATTGATGGAGCATTGTCCCATGTGAGGAAATAAAAGAGGCCAAAGATGCCCACCAAAAAAAAGAGGCCAAAGAGCCCACGAAAAAAATGAGAGAAAAAGAGAGAAGGGACAATGCTACCACCTTTCCACACTTGTGCATATTAAGCACCATGATCTTCATGATTGAGAGTCTCTCGTTTTGTCACCACCATATAGCTAGTGGGAAAATTTCATTATATAACTTGGCTTGTATATTCCAATGATAGGCTTCCTCAAAATTGCCTTAGGTCTTCGTGAGCAAGCAAGTTGGATGCACACCCCCTAGTTTTCTTTAAGAGCTTTCACATACTCTTAGCTATAGTGCATCATTTGTATGGCCATCCCTACTCATTCACATTGATATCTATTGATGAGCATCTCCACAGCTTATTGATATGCCTAGTTAATGTGATCATATTCTCCTTTTTTGTCTTGCAACCTCCACCACACTCCACACCACTTATAGTCCTAAAACCATGGCTCACGCTCATGCATTGCGTGAGAGTTGAAAAGGTTTGAGAAAGTAAAAGTGTGAAAACAATTACTTGGCCAATACCGAGGTTGTGCATGATTTAAATTCGTTGTGCAATGGTGATAGAGCATAGCCAGACTATATGCTTTTGTAGGGATAACTTTCTATTGGCTTTGTTATTTTGAAAGTTCATGATTACCTTGCTAGTTTGATTGAATTATTATTGTTTCCACGTCAATAGCAAACCATTGTTTTGAATCTAATGGATCTGAACATTCATGTCACGTGAGATAAGTTACAAAGGACAACTATGCTAGGTAGCATGCAACATCAAAAATTCATTCTTTATCACTTCCCTACTCGAGGACGAGCAGGAGTTAAGCTTGGGGATGCTTGATACATCTCCAACGTATCTATAATTTTTGATGGTTCCATGCTATTATCTTGTCAACTTTGGATGTTTTATATGCATGAATATGCTATTTTATATCTTTTTTGGGACTAACCTATTAACTCAGTGCCAAGTGCCAGTTTCTGTTTTTTCCGTGTTTTTGGCCCATTTTCAGACGGAGTCCAAATGGAATGAAACTTTACGATGATTTTTTTGGACCAAAAGAGACCCCCGAAGCTTTGTCAGAAGGCTAGATGGGCCATGAGGGAGTCACAAGCCCTCACGCCGCCACCCCCCCCCCCCCCGTGGTGGCGCACAGGCTTCTGACCTCCTCGTGGGCCCAACTGACGCAATTTGACCGCCATAAATTCCTATAAATTCAGAAACCCCAAAAAGAAACCTAGATCGGGAGTTCCGCCGCCGCAAGCCTCTGTAGCCACCAAAACCCAATATGGAGCCCGTTCTGGCACCCTGCCGGAGGGGGAATCCATCTCCGGTGGCCATCTTCATCATCCCGGCGATCTCCATGACGAGGAGGGAGTAGTTCTCCCTCGGGGCTGAGTGTATGTACCAATAGCTATGTGTTTGATCTCTCCCTCTCGTGTTCTTGAGATGTCTTGATCGCGATGTACCATGGGCTTTGCTACTATAGTTGGATCTTATGATGTTCTTCCCCCTCTCCCTCTTGTTATGAATTGAGTTTCCCCTTTGGAGTTATTTTATCGGATTGAGTCTTTGAGAACACTTGATGTATGTCTTGCACGTGTCTATCTGCTGTGATCAACTTGCGGGTTTGTGACATTGGGAACCTATGCATATGGGTTGGCACACGTGGATTCATGTGAGTACTTGATGTATGTTTTGGTGATCAACTTGCGGGTTCGTGACATTGGGAACCTATGCACAGGGGTTGGCACACGTTTTGACTCTCTGGTAGAAACTTTGGGGCACTCGTTGAAGTTCTATGTGTTGGTTGAATAGATGATTCTGAGATTATGTGATGCATATCGTATAATCATGCCCACGGATAATTGAGGTGACAATGGAGTATCTAGGTGACATTAGGGTATTGGTTGATATGTATCTTAAGGTGTTATTCTAGTACGAACTCTATGATGGATCAAACAGAAAGAATAACTTCGTGTTATTTTACTACGGATTCTTGAATAGATCGATTGGAAAGAATAGCTTTGTGGTGGTTTCGTACCCGACAATAATCTCTTCGTTTCTTCTCCGCTATTAGTGACTTTGGAGTGACTCTTTGTTACATGTTGAGGGCTAGTTATATGATCCAATTATGTTATCATTGTTGAGAGAACTTCACTAGTGAAAGTATGAACCCTAGGCCTTGTTTCCACGCAATGCAATACCGTTCGTGCTCACTTTTACCATTTGTTACCTGCTGTTTTTGTAATTTCAGATTACAAAAACCTATATATACCATCCATATTGCACTTGTATCACCATCTCTTCGCCGAACTAGTGCACCTATACAATTTACCATTGTATTGGGTGTGTTGGGGACACAAGAGACTCTTTGTTATTTGGTTGCAGGGTTGCTTGAGAGAGACCATCTTCATCCTATGCCTCCCGCGGATTGATAAACCTTAGGTCACCCACTTGAGGGAAAATTGCTACTGTCCTACAACCCTCTGCACTTGGAGGCCCAACAACGTCTACAAGGAGAAGGATGCGTAGTAGACATCAAGCTCTTTTCTGGCGCGTTGCCGGGGAGGCTAGGAAAGCAGCACTAACATCTCGTCAACGAAGCTCTTTTCTGGCGCCGTTGCCGGGGAGGTTAGCGCTTGAAGGTATATCTTTAGATCTTGCAGTCGAATCTTTTTTTTTCTTGTTCTTTCTCTAGAAAACTACAAAAAAATGGAATTAAGGATGCCTCATATTCTCCACCTTTTCAATGTCTTTGGTGAGCATGATGGGAAGGAAAATTGTGCTCAAGTGCTGAAAGAAGAATTACATAGAATGCTTGGCATAGAATATGTGAATGATGAGCATGATTGCAATGTTCTTAGCATGAATTCTATGAATACCCATGATGCTAATGATATGCAAAGCCACAAGCTTGGGGATGCTATATTTGATGAAGATGATCCTTTTAGTTCTTCCATTTTGAATGATCAAAATTATTTTGATGAAAGCATGCCCCCTATCTATGATGATTATTGTGAGGATACTTATGCTTTGAATAAGAGGTATGATAAAGCTTGTCATACTTTGGAAAACCCCTTTGCTAAACCTTGCTTTTTCGTTGTGGACACAATTTGTAGTGCTCAAGTCTTTTACGATACTCCCACTACTATTCTTGAGAATAGATTTCCTTATGTGGAGAGTAGTAAAATTTCTATGCTTGTAGATCATGAAAAGAATGCTTTAGGTGCTGGTTATATTGTTGAATTCATTTATGATGCTACTGAAAATTACTATGAGAGAGGATCATATGCTTCTACTTGTTGCAATAGTATCAAGCTTCCTCTCCATATGTTGAAATTTTTGAAGCTATGCTTGTTTTGCCTTCCTATGCTAGTTGATTCTTGCTCCAATAAATTCTTTGATCACAAAATCCCTATGCATAGGAAGTGGGTTAGACTTAAATGTGCTAGCCATTTGCTCCATGATGCTCCCATTGTGTTTCAATCCTTACCTTTTATGTGAGCATCATTGAAATCAATGCCTCGCTAAGGGCGTTAAACGACAGCGCTTGTTGGGAGGCAACCCAATGAATAAATTTTTATTTGCTTTTTGCTTCCTGTTTTGTTTTCTCCACACCATCATAATTCTGTTATGATTGTGTTTTTTGTGTTTCTTTTTGCGTTTGTGCCAAGCAAAACCGTTATGATTAGTCTTGGGGATGATCGTTTGGTCATGCTGGAAAAGACAGAAACTTTCTGCTCACGAAAAGAATTTTCATTTTTTTATGTAATAGATTTTGAGTTGATTCTTTTTGCTGCTGATTGCTATGCAAATTATTCAGACCGTCGTAAGTTTTCAGATTTTGTGAAGTACCAGAATTATCCGAAGTATACAGATTTCTACAGACTGGTCTGCTGTTAACAGATTATGTTTTTGTTGAGTTGGTTGCTTATTTTGATGAAACTATGGATAGTATCGGAGGGCACTAGCCATGGAAAAGTGAAAATACAGAAACCCAACACCAACATAAGTAGAATTTAAGTTTGCTACAGTACCTAAGGAAGTGGTGATTTGCTTTCTCATACTAATGATATCACAAGTTTCTGTTTAAGTTTCGTGTTGTGAAGTTTTCAAGTTTTGGGTGAAGTTCTTATGGACAAAGAGATAAAGATTGGCAAGAGCTCAAGCTTGGGGATGCCCAAGGTACCCCAAGAGATTCAAGGATGTCGTAAAAGCCTAAGCTTGGGGATGCCCCGGGAATGCATCCCCTCTCTCGTCTTCGATCCATCGGTAACGTTACTTGGGGCTATATTTTTATTCACCGCATGTTATGTGTTTTCCTTGGAGCGTCTTGTATCGTAGGAGTCTTTTATTTTTTGTTGTGTCACAATATTCCTTGCTGCACACCTAGAGGGAGAGACATGCGCTCACCGTGATTTTGTCGAGCTTCACTTATATCTTTTGGTAGACAATTCAGCTCACATGTGCTTCACTTATATCTTTTGAGCTAGATAATTTTGCTCTATGTGCTTCACTTATATCTTTTAGAGCGCAGCGGTGCGTGGCTTGGTAGTTGATCTATTCTTTGAAAGTAGTCTCAAAAGGGGTAGTTATCCAAAGGGATACGAAAACTTCCACCTTCATGTACATTGAATAGTTAGAGAAGTTTGATTCATCTCAATTAGTTTTGAGTTGTGGTTATGGTAATATTGAAGTCATGCTAGTAAGGTGTTGTGGATCTAGAAAGACTTGTGTTAAAGTTAGTGATTCCCGTAGCATGCACGTATGGTGAACCGCTATGTGATGAAGTGTGAGCATGATTAGTGTATTGATTGTCATCCTTTGCGTGGCGGTCGGGATCGCGCGATGGTTTATACCTACCAACCCTTCCCCTAGGAGTATGCGTTGAATGCATTGTTTCAATTACTAATAAAACTTTTGCAACAAGTATATGAGTTCTTCATGACTAATGTTGAGTCCATGGTTCAGATGCACTTTCACCTTCCACCATCACTATCTTCTTAGTGTCGTGCAACTTTCGCCGGTGCACAAAACCCACCATTAGCCTCCCTCAAAACAGACACCATACCTACCTATTATGGCTTTTTCAAAGTCATTCGGAGATATATTGCCATGCAACTACCACCATAACATGTGACACGTCTACATTGCCATTGCATGATCGTAAGATAGCTAGCATGATGTTTCCATTAATGTCTATGTCATGCTAGATCATTGCCACGGTACACTACCGAAGGCATTCCATATAGAGTCATCGTTGCTCTAAGTTTTGAGTTGAAAGTGTGATGATCATCATTGATGGAGCATTGTCCCATGTGAGGAAATAAAAGATGCCAAAGATGCCCACCAAAAAAAAGAGGCCAAAGAGCCCACCAAAAAAATGAGAGAAAAAGAGAGAAGGGACAATGCTACCACCTTTCCACACTTGTGCATATTAAGCACCATGATCTTCATGATTGAGAGTCTCTCGTTTTGTCACCACCACATAGCTAGTGGGAAATTTTTAGTATATAACTGGGATTGTATATTCCAATGATAGGATTCCTCAAAATTGCCTTAGGTCTTCGTGAGCAAGCAAGTTGGATGCACACCCACTAGTTTTCTTTAAGAGCTTTCACATACTCTTAGCTCTACTCCATCATTTGTATGGCAATCCCTACTCATCCACATTGATATCTATTGATGAACGTCTCCACATCTTATTGATATGCCTAGTTAATGTGATCATCTTCTCCTTTTTTTGTCTTGCAAACCTCCACCACACTCCACACCACTTATAGTGCTAAAACCATGGCTCACGCTCATGTATTGCGTGAGAGTTGAAAAGGTATGAGAAAGTAAAAGTGTGAAAACAATTACTTGTCCAATACCGAGGTTGTGCATGATTTAAATTCGTTGTGCAATGATGATAGAGCATAGCCAGACTATATGCTTTTGTAGGGATAACTTTCTTTTGGCTTTCTTATTTTGAAAGTTCATGACTACCTTGCTAGTTTGATTGAATTATTATTGTTTCCACGTCAATAGCAAACCATTGTTTTGAATCTAATGGATCTAAACATTCATGTCACTTGAGAGAAGTTACAAAGGACAACTATGCTAGGTAGCATGCAACATCAAAAATTCATTCTTTATCACTTCCCTACTCGAGGACGAGCGGGAGTTAAGCTTGGGGATGCTTGATACGTCTCCAACGTATCTACAATTTTTGATGGTTCCATGCTATTATCTAGTCAACTTTGGATGTTTTATATGCATGAATATGCTACTTTATATCTTTTTTGGGACTAACCTATTAACTCAGTGCCAAGTGCCAGTTTCTGTTTTTTCCGTGTTTTTGGCCCATTTTCAGACGGAGTCCAAATGGAATGAAACTTTACGATGATTTTTTTGGGACCAAAAGGGACCCCCGAAGTTTTGTGAGAAGGCTAGATGGGCCACGAGGGAGTCACAAGACCTCACGCTGCCACCACCACCCCCCCCCCCCCGGTGGTGGCGCGCAGGCTTGTGACCTCCTCGTGGGCCCAACTGACGCAATTCGACCGCCATAAATTCCTATAAATTCAGAAACCCCCAAAAAGAAACCTAGATCGGGAGTTCCACCACCGCAAGCCTCTGTAGCCACCAAAAACCAATCTGGAGCCCGTTCTCGCACCCTGTCGGAGGGGGAATCCATCTCCGGTGGCCATCTTCATCATCTCGGCGATCTCCATGACGAGGAGGGAGTAGTTCTCCCTCGGGGCTGAGGGTATGTACCCGTAGCTATGTGTTTGATCTCTCTCTCTCTCTCTCTCTCGTGTTCTTGAGATGTCTTGATCTCGACGTACCGTGGTATTTGCTACTATAGTTGGATCTTATGATGTTCTTCCCCCTCTCCCTCTTGTAATTAATTGAGTTTCCCCTTTGGAGTTATCTTATCGGATAGAGACTTTGAGAACACTTGATGTATGTGTTGCACGTGTCTATCTGCTGTGATCAACTTGCAGGTTTGTGACATTGGGAACCTATGCATATGGGTTGGCACACGTGGATTCATGTGAGTACTTGATGTATGTTTTGGTGATCAACTTGCGGGTTCATGACATTGGAAACCTATGCAGAGGGGTTGGCACACATTTTGACTCTCTGGTAGAAACTTTGGGGCACTCTTTGAAGTTCTATGTGTTGGTTGAATAGATGATTCTGAGATTACGTGATGCATATCGTATAATCATGCCCACGGATACTTGAGGTGACAATGGAGTATCTAGGTGACATTAGGGTATTGGTTGATATGTATCTTAAGGTGTTATTCTAGTACGAACTCTATGATCGATCGAACAGAAAGAATAGCTTCGTGTTATTTTACTACGGACTCTTGAATAGATCGATCAGAAAGAATAACTTTGTGGTGGTTTCGTACCTAACAATAATCTCTTCGTTTGTTCTCCGCTATTAGTGACTTTGGAGTGACTCTTTGTTACATGTTGAGGGCTAGTTATATGATCCAATTATGTTATCATTGTTGAGAGAACTTCACTAGTGAAAGTATGAACCCTAGGCCTTGTTTACACGCATTGCAATACCGTTTGTGCTCACTTTTACCATTTGTTACCTTGCTGTTTTTGTAATTTCAGATTACAAAACCTATATCTACCATCCATATTGCACTTGTATCACCATCTCTTCACCGAACTAGTGCACCTATACAATTTACCATTGTATTCGGTGTGTTGGGGACACAAGACACTCTTTGTTATTTGGTTGCAGGGTTGCTTGAGAGAGACCATCTTCATCCTACGCCTCCCGCGGATTGATAAACCTTAGGTCACCAACTTGAGGGAAAATTGCTACTGTCCTACAACCCTCTGCACTTGGAGGCCCAACAACGTCTACAAGGAGAAGGTTGCGTAGTAGACATCATTGCCCTCATGATTGACTCGTATGGTGGCTTAATTTGAGTTCTAGGGAAGTGTTCCATACCGTTTCTCAAGGGAAACTGAAATTTAATATTCCCTTCTTTCATATCAATCACGACACCTATAGTTCGCAAAAACGGTCTACCAAGTATTATGGGATAAGACAGGTTGCAATTAATATGAAGCACAATAAAATCTATGGGCACAAAATTCCTATTTTAAAGAATAAGAACATCATTACTTCATCCCAAATGATTTTTAATAGTAGAATCCACTAAGTGCAAATTAAGAGAACACTCTTCCAAATTGGTAAAACCTAAAACATCACATAGAGATTTTGGAATTGGGGAAACACTAGCACCCAAATCACATAGCGCATTGCACTCATGATTTTTGATCTTTAATTTAATGGTGGGTTCCCATTCATTATATATTTTTCTAGGAATTTAAATCTCTAATTCTAAGTTTTCTTCTAAGGTTTCATCATAGCTTCTACGACATGTTTAGTAAAAGCCTTATTTTGTTCATATGCATTGAGTGAATTTAGCATGGATTGTAAAAAAACTACATTCAAGCGAAGAACAACTATCATAATTAAAGTCTTTGTAATCCAAGAGAGTTGGCACATCCCGAGTTAAAGTTTTTACCTCTCCAAACCCACTTTTATCAAAATTTTCAACAAGATTTTCAACCTCCAAATTATGGGGACGCCTTTTAGCTAAATTTGAATCTTCTTCACTCCACTCATCATAAAGTTTAACATTACTAAACAATGAATCAATAGAATAAACTCCAATAGTTTTAACATCTTCATCATTACTAAGAAAGAAATCAGCCAGTATTGCCTTTTCTAAAAATTCACTTTTAGATCTTAGCATGGTGGTTCCATTCTTAATTTCATCCATGGAGTAAAGATTTAATTGATTCATTAACATCAACCTTGGGTAGAAAAAAATTAATCTTGAGATTTTCTATATCATGTCTAATTATACCAATGCTCTTAGACATATCATCAATCTTACTCAATTTTTCTTATATCTTAGTGTTGAAAACTCTTGGAGCACTAATAAATTCTTTAATATTATTCTCAAGATCAGAGGGCAACCTGTTATTTTTATTATTATAAGAATTTCCATAGGAACTCCCATGATTATTAGAGGAACTTCCACGAAACAGTCTAGGATTAAAATTACCCTTATAAGCATTGTTATTAAAGTTATTTCACGATACAAAATTCACATCTACAAGATCATTATTTTTCTCAATAAAAGTATATAAAGGCACAACATTAAAGTTTATAGGAGCATATTTAATAGCAACCAATTTCATAAGTGCATCAACTTTTTCACTCAAAGTACTAATCTCTTCAAGAGAATTAATGTTTTTACTAGCAGGTCCTCTTTCGATATGCCATTGTGAATAATTTTCCATGATATTATCAAGTAATTTAATAGCTTCACCCAAAGTAATTTCCATAAATGTACCACCCGTGGCGGAGTCTAAAATATTTCTAGAGACAAAACTCAATCCAGCATAAAAAATTGTTTAATCATCCACAGATTTATACCATGAGTCGGACAAGTTCTTACCATTAATTTAATTCTTTACCAACATTGTGCAATATGTTCATGCTCAAGTTTCTTGAAATTCATAATTGGATTTCTAAGGGAAATAATTTTGCGAGAGGAAAATACTTAGTAATAAAAGCATATTTGCACGTATCCCATGAATCAATACTATTGCGTCGCAAAGATCAAAACCAAATTTTTGTATGATCACTCAAAGAGAAAGGAAATAATTTTAATTTCACAATATCATTGTCCACATCTTTTTTCTTTTCTATGTCATACAATTCTACGGAAGTGTTTAGATTGGACGCGACATCCTCATTAGGAGTTTAGGACTAGCGGAAAATTGCTCTTTCATAACAAGATTTAGTAAATCGGCATTAATATCATAAGACTCTGCACTAGTGGCGGGAGGAGCAACCAGAGTACTAATAAAATCATTACTATTGGTATTATAAAAATCACACAATTTGGTATTTTCTTGAGTCATCATGACTAAGCAAGCAAGATCACAAGCAAACAAAAGATCAAACAAGAGGCAAACGGAAAATATTTTTGTAAAAAAAATTTAGAAGTGGAGGAGATGAAAACAAGAGGCAAATGGCAACTAAATTAATTTCAAAGATATGAGAGTTTATGCGTAGGTACTTGATAGACGTTGATGATGTCTCCCCAACAACAACGGTGCTATCCTGCTACTTGTGGGCTGCATTGGTATTTCCCCAAAGAGGAGGGGACGATGCACTACAGTAGAGATAAGTATTTACCTCAGTTATGAAACCAAGGTTATCAGTCCAGTAGGAGAACCAAGCAACACTATGTAAACAACACCTGCACACAAACAAAAATACTTGCAACCCAAAGTGTAGACGGGTTGTCAATCCCTCAATGGTATTGCGATAGATTAAATTGCATAGGATTTGATAAATAGATCTAAATAAAACACAAAATAAAAGAAATAAAAGAAAATTGCAGCAAGGTATTTCTGGTTTTAATATATGATAGAAAATAGACCCAGGGGTCATAGTTTTCACTAGAGGCTTCTATCGAGAAAATAGCATACGGTGGGTAAACAAATTACTATTGGGCAATTGATAGAAAAGCGAATAATCATGATGATATCCAAGGCAAAGATCATGTATATAGGCATCCCATCAAAGATTACTAGACCGACTCCTACCTGCATCTACTACTATTACTCCACACACCGGCCGCTATCCAGCATGCATCTAGTGTATTAAGTCCATGGAAAAACGTAGTAACGCATTAAGAACGATGACCTGACGTAGACAAGATAAACTCACGTATGAATAAACCCCATCTTGTTACCCTTAATAGCATCGATAATGCATGTCATGTCTCTTTCTATCACTCAGATTGAGCACCGCAAGATTGAACCCATTACAAAGCACCTCTTCCCATGGAAAAACAGATCAATCTAGTTGACCTAACCAAACCAATAAATCGATGAAGAAATACGAGGCTATAAAAAATCATGCATAAAAGTGTTCAAATCGGACTCAAACAATATTCATGGATAGATCAAATTATAAACTCACAATTCATCGGATCCCAACAAACACACCGCAAAAAGAGTTACATCAAATAGATCTCCAAGATCATCGAGGAGAACATTCTATTGAAGATCAAAAGGAGTGTAGAAGCCATCTAGCTACCAACTACGGACCCATAGATCTGTGGTAAAATACTCATGCATCATAGGAGGGGAAGCAAGGATGATGAGTAACCCCTCCAGGATCGTTGCCCCCCTGACAGAGTGTTCGAAGAGGCCTCTAGATTGGATCTCGTGGTTCTGGAACTTGCGTGATGGAAAAATTATTTCCTCGACTCCTCTAGGGTTTCTGGGATTTTATAGTATTTCTAAAGTTGGAGGTAGGTCACGCGGTTCCCATGGGCTCCACTACCCACCAGGGCGCGTCGGAGGTCACCGACGCGCCGTGGTGCCTAGTGGGCCCCACGGGCCGCCTCTTATGGCCCCGAGAAGCTTCCAGGCTCTCTTTTTGCCAGAAAAAAATCTCCAAATGTTTTCTTGGAATTTAGACTTTGTTTTATATTAATATTCTGCTAAGTAGAAACAAGAAAAAAAACAACATTTGGCACTGGGTACTTGTAAAGCCCCGGACACACCCGCCGGCGGTCGTTACTCTTGGCGGGATCTAGACTGGCCCCACATATCAATACTAGTCTTTTCTGTGCACTTTGTCCTCACTCATGCGCACCCGGGATCAACTTCCTGGCTCCAAGCTGAGCACGCTTAACCTGAGAGTTCTATTCGAATGGGCTCCCAGAAAAGAAGGAATTACTTATTGATATGACTAGTCTATCATCCCTAATAAGCCAGGCTATCACATACACCACCACTCAGAGGAACCGACGTCCTCGTCGGGCCACAGGAGCGTTCCCTCTTGGTACAAACGTCTGTGCATCCAGTCCAGTACATGTACCATGCCGTGTGCCACGACGGGTCACAAACGTCATGAACAACATGACCGCACACCTGTCCGCAAATATCCGTGTAACCGCGAGGGTCGGCTCTGATACCAAACTTGTAATGACTAAGATGCGGTCCTTTCCGATTTGGGGAACGAGGCCCCGAATTGGAAAGAAGCGCATCTAAGCGTTTTGCAAACATGGTAACATAGCACATACATAATATCAACAGAATGACAATAAGGGATTCAATTGCCATCTCATAAATATATCAGAGTTACATCACACATCCAAACAAGGTAGTTCCGCTACGGACTACAAAACAAGGGAAATGGCTATGCTACCCTGCATGCTTGCCCATGATCATGACCATGCCTCAGTCTTCTGGATAGTTCACGTACAGGCGGTCGCTCTCCTCATCGTACTGCCACGCCAGCTGCGTGTCGTCGGGATCACCTGTCTCAGGGGTACCTGAACCTGTTGGTGTTGTGAAGGAATCTGTGAGCCACGGGGACTCAACAATCTATGACCTCGGTGCCAGAACTAGTCAAGTTATTAGGTTGGAAAGGTGGAGTGTTTAGGTTGCAACATCCTAAGCTTTATATGGTGGCTAACTTACGTAGAACTTGAATTGAAGGTGGTCTATTCTAGCGGTCGATGATATATGATCACTAAGTGATCCTGAACACCTACCAACGTCAATCATAACCCCACCATGTTCCCGATCGAAGAGAGATCTTCGAAGGGGACAGTCACGGTTACGCACACAGTTGGCAATTTTATTAGCTTATGTTTAAGTTATCTATTACCGAATGTTAACAAATATTCCAAGTTTCCACATAACCGCGGGCATGGCTTTCCGAAAGATTAAACCCTGCAGGGGTGCTCCAACTAGTCCATCACAAACGCACACGGGCCGCAAAGTATTCCTCTATCACGATTCTCATGATCTCGTCGGATTCCTTAGAGGAAAACCTCAACTCTGGGGAGAACCAAAGCTTCACCGGGATTCCTATGCGCAAGATATATCGCTAAGGTAAGGCAAGACTAGCAGGACCTTCCGACGTGTCGACGACCCTGATAAGAGCCGCGTATCTCAGTCTCAGGACACGCCGGATGAGCGATGGTTACCACGCCAAAACACCGAGTTGCCCCGGGGAGCGTAATAAGCTGCTCCGGGTTGGACCAACACTCATGAGGAGCACTGGCCCGGGTTGTTGATTACATTCCTCGGGGTAGTTATTCCCTATGCACATTATTATTAAGTGATTAGCAAATTAACACCAATGTTGGGTCCTGTCGGACAAGTCTTAACACTACACGATTTATCGAGGGGGTCCCCATAACAACCCCGAACGTGTTAGGAGCGATCAATATGGAATCAAACACCGGTAGCCGGAAATATGGCGGCAATAACGGAACAAAACACCCGACAAAAGGCTAGGCCTTAAGTTATTTACCAAGTATATAGGTGCATTAATAAAATAACAGAATTAAGATGATGATATCAAGCTCATGTTATCAGATGAGACAAAGCACCTGCAACTAGCAACACTAACATTAGTAGCTGAGCAAGCCTACTTAGCCATTCAAGTTTGCTGGGAAGGTATAAGTGTATGGGGTTCATGGCAATTCAGGAGGCAATTATTTCAGTGGTAGGCAGCGAGCATATGATGGAAGAAACGTAATCTAGCATAACAAGTCTAGAGATGGAATCAAGGTCATGTCATCTTGCCTGTGATATCCTAAGATTGGAACTGTTCTTGTTCGTCCTGCACGTACTCTCCCGAATCCACGTACTCGTTCTCCGATCCTGGTGCTACCCAACATAAGAATCACATCCAATGAACAACAACACCTCAAGATGCAACAAGCACATGATGCATGAGATGAATATGAGCATGCATCACTATTTCTATCACTAGCACAAGCATGAGAAGTAAATACATGTTCCTGGACAGAAATGCATTCTAAGCTATCTTCACATGCATGAGAATGACATGATCAGATGCGTCTCGTGAAAAAGATGCAAACGCATATAAAGAACATTACAATCGGAGCTACGGATCAACGGGAAACAACGAAACAAGAAATGAAGCCCTACGTGTCAACTTCATCACCACACACTCCAATGGCTCAACTCTGGTATTTCCAGGTTGCCAAGACATAAAACAATCCAACATGGATGGGGTGAAGAAAAGAAGAACACCACACCATCATCTATGCACTCACAAACATCAAAACACCAAAACTACATAATCTGCCATAAACAGCATCATTGCACTTTGGGAGCTACATGCAAACCACCTACAGCCACCCAAATATGCCAAATAAGATATGTGGCAGTACCTATCCAAGATTACTACAAGCACAAGAAAAAATATCACACAATGGAGTTAAACACAGAAAGTTACACAGCTGCAAACTTGCCCAAAAATATCAGATTTCAGGGACTTAGTGAAAATTCCAGATTCTCACTATCTGTTTATGCTCTGAAGCATTTTGACAGCAGTCAAAACAATATCTACAGGACTTCAAATGGAATGAAATTTTACAGGGAGCTATACAAACATATAAGCTTCAACTTTCCAGTTGAAAGCTAAGGCTGAATCACAACACATTGACCTCCACAAGCTCATCAACAGGAGAAGAAAATATAAACAGATTCTCAGACTCAGATTTTCACTAATCTCGAATTTCAGCCACATGCCTACTTTTAATGGGTACCACTTGAACATATGACTTCCTAAGCATGAAACAAAAGCTTCAAGTGGTAGAGGGGGTCACCCTTAACTAGCACAACCAAGAATCAAACCCTTGGGCACACCACATCTCATGGAACCAAGCTCTAAACATAGAACAAATCTGAAATATGTCATTTCCAGAAAGTGTTTCAATGGAAAAACTGATCTCACCAATGGATTCCTGGGATGATTCTACCCCAAAATCATATATAAAACCTATACACTTGCTTGGAACAAAAGAGCACAAACTAGAAAAGAGAAACTACCTAGAATCATATGTAGTGAATAGTGCATCATCACATGTGCTATTCACTAGAACAACACCTACACAAGCAATTGCACACTCTCACAAGTCCAATGGTGCCATGAGGGTTTAGACCCCATGTATCTGTGCCATAGCACATCACCATTCCCACACACATACCACAAGCACAAGCATAAAGCACCTACACAAGTTAAATAGGACACCACTATCTTTCACTCACAATTGCATTCCTATACCTACACCTACATATTGCACATGTGCTCTTCAAGGCACATCATGGCTTGGGCATGTGTGTGGCACACACACACATTCACACACCCACACACATGAACAACTACAAAAGCACACACCCAAGGTATGTGGGGGGGGGCCCACACACACACATACACCACACTCTTGCACAATTAGTGCATGAGCTCAACTCTCATCATGCACATAAGTTTCACACACTCACACCACCTATGCATCACCACTTGGTGACAAACAGTCACAAGGTGCACACACACATGATACTTACACAGACACAACATGTATATGCTCTCAAATCTATGCATGCTTTCCTACACAAGTTATAGCATCAAGATTAAGAACAACCTACTGCTGAGCCAAAAGTAATCACCTCACATGCTATAGAGCATGCCACGTCAAAACAGAAAAATAGAAGCAACAAAAATAAAAAAATGATGGGGAGGGGGATCGAACCCAGGATCCCCTGGATCAACCCAAGGCCCATTCCACCCTGCTACTTGCCAACTTATCGACAGAATAGGGGGAACTTGCCTGGTATGGTTGCTACCTGTAGCTATTGTGCTACGGTGCAAACAAAGGGACAATAAAAGGGGGGGTGTGGCACCGCGGGGAATCGATCCCATGACCACCAGATCATCTAGCACACAACCTACTGCTACGCTACGCACGGGGGCTTGACATAACAGGGGAAAAGAACAAGGTGAATCTACAGAGTAGCCTTGCTCGGCTCTGAACACAAAGACTGCGTCGACAACAGTGACGATCGCCGGCACTGGACTCTACTACCGCTACTACTGCACCTGCCAAGGGAACCTACGCGATCTGCCAACACACTCCTGCGCGGAGGGAGGCCCTGAGCCACGAGGACTCCGAGCACAGCAACAGGAGATCGACACTCACCTGCGCCTGGCCGCTCTCTTCTTTGACAGAGAAGCACGGCGTCTCACTCGGTCGGATCTAATCGAGGGGAAGGGAGATAAGATAGCAAGCTCACCCTGGGGAACAAGAGGAGGGATCCGATCGGAAGAGGCAGCTGGAGAAGGCCGAAGAAGATCTGAAGGTGTACTGTCGTTGAACCGAAGTAGAGGAACATGGAGGGAGTCCATCGAGAGTGCTCCGTTGACGTGGAGCTTCCCATGGATGAGGCCGCTCCCCGGCCTCACCGAGGACGGGAATGGAGCGCGAGCGCCTCTCCCGAGGCCCCGTACATGGTGGTCGGTGCCGGAGACGACTGCTACTGCGACAACAGACCTTCCCTGGCAACGGCACCAGGAACCCTGCTGCTACGGCTACGCCTATAGGGACTTCCTTGGAAAATATGCAAAGGATTTCCCCGTGGCCTTGGAGCCTTGCGTTGGTGTTCCCTTGAAGAGGAAAGGGTGATGTAGCACAGCGGCGGTAAGTATTTCCCTCAGTTTGAGAACCAAGGTATCAATCCAGTAGGAGGAGCGTTCAAGTCACAAGTACCTACACAAACACAAAGAGCTTGCACCCAACACTATGAAGGGGTTGTCAATCCCTTATAGATTGTTTGCAAAGTGAGAACTGAAAGCAAAGAGTAAACAAAGCAAAGTAAACGTGAAAGTGGAAACGATAGTGGTGAATAGACCCGGGGGCCGTAGTGTTCAACAGTGGCTTGTCTCATGAAAGCAAGTAGACGGTGGGTGAACGAATTACTGTCGAGCAATTGATAGAACCGCGCAAAGTCGTGACGTTATCTATGGCAATGATTATATCTATAGGCATCACATCCAAAACAAGTAGACCGATACTTTCTGCATCTACTACTATTACTCCACACGTCGACCGCTATCCAACATGCATCTAGTGTATTAAGTTCAAAAGAACAGAGTAACGCCTTAAGCAAGATGACATGATGTAGATGAACAATCTCAAATCTATGATGAAAGCCCATCTTGTTACCCTTGATGGCAACAACACGATGTGTGCCTTGCTGCCCCTTCTGTCACTGGGAAAGGTCACCACACGGTATGAACCCAAAGCCAAGCACTTCTCCCATTGCAAGAATCATAGATCTAGTTGGCCAAACAAAACCCAAGACTCGGAGAGACTTACAAGGATATCAAATCATGCATATAAGAAATCAGCAAACACTCAAATATAATTCATAGATAATCTGAACACAAATCCACAATTCATCGGATCTCGACAAACACACCGCGAAATAGGATTACATCGGATAGATCTCCATGAAGATCATGGAGAACTTTGTATTGAATATCCAAGAGAGAGAAGAAGCCATCTAGCTACTAACTACGGACCCGTAAGTCTGAAGTGGACTACTCACGAGTCATTGGAGGGGCGATGATGTTGATGTAGAAGCCCTCCAGCTCCAAAGTCCCCTCCGACAGGGCACCGGGAAGGTTCTCCAAATGAGATCTGGCGGAAACGGAAGCTTGCGGCGGCGGAAAAGTGTTTTCGTGGATGCCATGAATGTTTCTGCGATTTTAGGGAATTTATAGGCCAAAGATCTAGGGCAGGGGAGCGCCAGGGAGGCCACAAGCCTGGTTACCGCGGCCCCCCTGGCCGCGGCAACAAGGCTTGTGGGCCCCCTGCCTTGGCCCTCACGTCCCTGATCTTCTTCTGTTCTGGAAAAATTTATTTCGGGGATTTTATTCCGTTTGGACTTTGTTCCAAAATCAGATCTGAAAAGAGTCAAAAACACAGAAAAAATAGGAACTAGCACTTGGCACTGAATTAATAAGTTAGTCCCAAAAAATATATAAAAGGTATATAAAACATCCAAAGTTGACAAGATAACAACGTGAAACCATAAAAAATTATAGATACGTTCGAGACGTATCAAGTATCCCCTAGCTTAACTCCTGCTCGTCCTCGAGTAGGGAAGTGATAAAGAATGAATTTTTGATGCTTTCATGCTACCTAGCATAGATGTCCTATATAACTCCTCTTATGTGACGTGAATGTTCGGATCCATTAGATTCAAAACAATAGTTTGCTATTGACGTGGAGACAATAATACTTCAAGCAAATTAGCAAGGTAATCATGAACTTTCAAAATAAGAAGGCCAAAAGAAAGTTATCCCTACAAAATCATATAGTCTGGCTATGCTCTATCATCCTTGCACAACAAATTTAAATCATGCACAACCCCGTTATTGGCCAAGTAATTGTTTTCACACCTTTACTTTCTCAAACCTTTTCAACTCTCACGCAATACATGAGCGTGAGCCATGGTTTTAGCACTATAAGTGGTGTGGAGTGTGGTGGAGGTTGCGAGACAAACAAGGAGAAGATGGTCACATTGACTAGGCATATCAATGAGCTATGGAGATTCTCATCAATAGATATCAACGTGAATGAGTAGGGATTTCCATACAATTGAAGCACTAGAGCTAAGAGTATGTGAAAGCTCTTAAAGAAAACTAGTGGGTGTGCATCCAACTTGCTTGCTCACGAAGACCTAAGGCAATTTTGAGGAAGCCTATCATTGGAATATACAAGCCAAGTTATATAATGAAAATTTCCCACTAGCTATATGCTGGTGACAAAATGAGAGACTCTCAATCATGAAGATCATGGTGCTTAATATGCACAAGTGTGGAAAGGTGGTAGCGTTATCCCTTCTCTCTTTTTCTCTCATTTTTTTGGTGGGCTCTTTGGCCTCTTTTTTTAAAATTTTGGTGGGCATCTTTGGCCTCTTTTATTTCCTCACATGGGACAATGCTCCATCAATGATGATCATCACACTTACAACTCAAAACTTAGAGCAATGATGACTCTATATGGAATGCCTTCGGTAGTGTACCGTGACAATGATCTAGCATGGCATAGACATCAATGGAAACATCATGCTAGCTGTCTTATGATCATGCAATGGCAATGTAGAAGTGGTGGAACATGTCATGGTGGTAGTTGCATGGCAATATATCTCGGAATGGCTTTGAAAAAGCCATAGTAGGTAGGTATGGTGGCCGTTTTGAGGGAGGCTAATGGTGGGTTTTGTGCACCGGCGAAAGTTGCACGGCACTAAATAAGATAGTGATGGTGGAAGGTGAAAGTACATATAAACCATGGACTCAACATTATTCATGAAGAACTCATATACTTGTTGCAAAAGTTTTAGTAGTAATCGAAACAAAGCATTCAACGCATACTCCTAGGGGAAGGGTTGGTAGGTATAAACCATCGCGCGATCCCGACCGCCGCACAAAGGATGACAATCAACATACTAATCATGCTCACACTTCATCACATAGCGGTTCACCATACGTGCATGCTACGGGAATCACTAACTTCAACACAAGTATTTCTAGATCCACAACACCTTACTAATATAACTTCAATATTACCACAACCACAACTCAAAACTAATTGAGATGAATCAAACTTCTCTAACTATTCAATGAACATGAAGGTGGAAGTTTTCATATCCCTTTGGATAACTACCCCTTCTGATACTACTATCATCGCATAGATCAACTACCAAGCCACGCGCTTCCGTGCTCTGAAAGATATAAGTGGAAGCACATAGAGCAAAATCAACTAGCTCAAAAGATATAAGTGAAGCACATTTGAGCTGAATTGTCTAACCAAAGGATATAAGTGAAGCTCGTGATAACATTAGTATAAGAAAGCAAACTTAAAAACTTGAAAACTTCACAACACGAAACTTAAAAAGAAACTCGTGATAACATTAGTATAAGAAAGCAAACCACCACTTCCTTAGGTACTGTAGCAAACTTAAATTCTACTTATGTTGATGTTGGGTTACTGTATTTTCAATCTTCCATGGCTAATACCCCCCGATACTATCCATAGTTTCATCAAAATAAGCAACCAACTCAACAAAAACAGAATTTGTTAACAGCATACCAGTCTGTAGCAATCTGTATACTTCGTATACTTCTGGTACTTCCAAAATTCTGAAAAATTACGAAAGTATGAATAATTTGCTTGGAAATCAACAGAAAAAAGAATCAACTCAAAATATCTTACATAAAAAAAATGAAAATTCTTTTCGTGAGGAGAAAGTTTCTGTCTTTTCCAGCATGACCAAACGATCATCCCCAAGACTAATCATAACGGTTTTGCTTGGCACAAACGCAAAAAGAAACACAAAAAACACAATCATAACAGAATTATGAAAGTGTGGAAAACACAAAACAGAAAGAAAAAAGATAGATTCGTTGGGTTGCCTCCCAACAAGCGCTATTGTTTAATGCCCTTAGCTAGGCAAAAGGTGATGGAATCACGTATAGTCATCTTTGGTGCTCAAACCATAAGTAGCCCTCATCATAGATTCATAAGGCAATATTATTTTATTTCTAGGAAAATGCTCCATGCCCTTCTTTAGGGAAAATTGAAATCTAATATTCCCTTCCTTCATATCAATGATAGCACCACTAGTCCTTAGGAAAGGTCTACCAAGAATAATAGGACATGAAGGATTGCAATCTGTTGGGGATATTATCTGTTGATAACCCGCCCAAGTTGGGTCGGGTCACCAAATCTGGCGACTCATCTAAAATGTGGTTCGGGCCTTGGCCTGATAGGACCAAAGGTTGTATGGCGGTTTACCGCTCCCGGAAGGAGTCCATGACAGAGAAGGCCTCCAAGCTTTGGAAAGGTGGCGACTTAGAGATCGTAAGAGTCACGGTTTGTATAAAGGAAAGGACCCTTGTAAACCCTAGGGACTCGACCTGTATATAAAGGAGAGTCCCAGGGAAGAAGAGGGCGGGTTAGAAATCATCGAGTGCTAGGTCTGGCGAGTTACGCCCTCCTTGTAATCGAAACTCTATCAATACAACATGAAGCAGGATGTCGGCTTTTACCTCCTCACGAGGGGCCGAACCTGGGTAAATCGCCGTCTCACTCCCGTTCAACCCCTTTGAGTCGCCACCAAGGTCCGATGGCTCCAATACTAAGTCCTTTCACGAGGACATCTGCCGTGACAAAACCACGACAGTTGGTGCCCACCATGGGGCCTGCGCACGATGGAGTTGAGTTCTCAAAGGGAGCCCTACCAGGGTTTGGGAGCTACGCGACGGGGCTCATGACTCAGAGCCACCGTGGGAAGTACTACATCAACAACCTGCTATGGGGGCCCGAGGTGGATTCGATCGAATCTGGTTACAGGGTCCCCTTCGGCAAGATCAGCGTCTTCATCGGCATGATTGGATCGTCCGTGCCTGAGCCGGACATCTCCTCCGACATCGTCGAGCCGGCCAGGTACGTCCGCCCGGTCGTGACGCCAAATCTAGCTCGCCCGGTTTTTGTTGGATTCACGCAGGGATCTGAGGAACCAGAACAATCAGCGACCCTGGAAACCACGCCGGTCAACACTGACGACGAATCGTCCATGGGCGATTCAGATTCAATCCAGTCTCTACATGGGGACTGTCTTGGGGGCTTGTCGCTGGCCATGGACCCCGAAGTTCTTGACCGAACTCGCCGTCAGATTGCCGTTTACATGGCTGGGGCGACTCAACCCTCGCCAAACCCGGTAGGCGGAGATGGAACTGGCGAGACGCCTAGAAGCCCGGCCGCTGTCTTGGTGGAATTAGCAGCGGAAATTACAAGGCTCATGGCGACCCCCATCACACCCGAAAACCAGGAGGAAGTAAACACGGAATTGACGAAACTAAGAGAAGCAGTGGCAAAGGCTCAGCGGGGTGCCGAGGTGGAGTCCGCCAGGATCGAGACCCGGCAAGCTCAAATTACCGCTGAGATAGCTCGCTTAAATACTGACAACTGACGGCTCGAAACACACCAGCGCGCATCTGACGCTGTCCATCAGTGGAGGCACCAGGGTCGCCATCCCCCTGATCTCAACCCGACCCGCCTGTTCAACACTCCGCGAACTCCCGGGATGGGAGCCGCCCCGGGGGGAGGGCCGGGCCAGCCGCCCAACCCGCCGGTCCAGCCAGTTGTGGATCGCGTCCCCCGATTCCTGACACCTCAAGGTCACTTTTCCAACCCGATGGACAACGTCCTTGCTGCAACTCGCCATTTGGAATCCCTTCCGATTCACAACAACACTCCTGCCGAGATAGAGGCAAGGAACGCCATTGAGATGTTGAAGACGGCGGTGGTTCAAAATGCCTAGTTCTCACATAGCCTAGATAGGCTGCATTCCACTCCCCACGCAAGCCGCACCAGGAGTCGGCCAGAGGACCAGCCCGCTATAAACAGCGGACCATGGCTCATCCCCCAGGACAACCTGCCTAATCATCAAGACCCGCCAGGCCGGGATCATCCGGACATCCAAGTCGCCCCAGCCCCTCTTGTCAGGAGCGACAGACGAGTGGGGGTGCCGTGCTTGGCCCCCGCCCTTCGCAACGAGCGAATACCCAAGGATTTTAAAGGTCCAAGAAAGGTGCCTAACTACACTCCGGATCTTGAGCCGGCGTCATGGGTCGAGAGTTATGAAATCGCCATGGACATGCTCGACGTAAACGAAGCAGTTTGCGCCAGATACTTCACAATGATGCTCGAAGGGACAGCACATACTTGGTTAAAAAAACTTACCTCCCAACTCCATCCAGACCTGGGCTGAATTGAAAGAGCGCTTCATAAAAAACTTCCGAGGAACCCGCAAACGTCCAATGACGATTGTCGATCTGCAGCACTGCGTTCAGCGCCCTGATGAGTCAGCCCACCACTGGTCACGGCGGGTCGCGGAAATCATTCACTCGTCAGACGGTATTACGGCGGCTCAGGCTGTGCTGATCCTCGAGCAGAATTGCCACTACGAACCTCTAGTACAGAAGTTGGGGCGACTCAAACGAAAGGTCCAAGACATGGGGGAGCTAATGGATACCCTCACTAGGTACGCTGAGGCGGACGTCACCAAAGATTCCGGTGAGGATGGTAAAGCTAACTCGCCAAGGAAGGGCGAGTCATCCAAAAATCATACCCGTTTCCAGGGACGCGCCCGCCACAATCAGGGAGCGGATAGCAAGAGAAGGCAGCAGGAAGAATCTTCGGACTTAGTCGCCAATACCAACACCAACAATGGCAACCAACGCCAGAAGAAAAGCAGGGGATACAGTGGCAAAAAGCCGCGCAATTATAATGAGTTACTCAAGGGCCCCTTCCCGCACCACGCCATGGCAGACGGACCGGCGACTCATTCCTGGGAGGACTGTTACGTGATGCGGGAGTTTCAGGCGGAGGCGATCAAAAAGGGGCAAAGCGGTGACCCGGACCAACGGCAGGAACAGTTCGGCGCGCCCAATCAATGTCAGAACCCCTTCGGCGGTTTCCCCGAACCGGGGGCTTAGGGTGGCTCGCAGCCGAACAACGGCCAATATCCGGTGCACCACCAGCGACGGTATAATCCGCCCGGATCATTTCAACAACCACCCCCGCAGGGGGCTTCGCAGGGGCAGGATGATAATGGCGGCTTCTGCAACAATCCCAAGCAGTTAAGCAATGGGCAGTACCACGTTTTCACCACCAATGCTTGCAGGCGCGATAAAAAGGTGAGTCATCGAGCATATAGTGTTTCTGAGCCGGCACTCCCTAGATACCTCCACTGGTCCGAGCAGACCATACCATGGAGTAGGGAGGACCACCCGCCAAGAGTTGACAACCCCGGCGACTTAGCGTTGGTCGTGGCTCCCCAAGTTGGGGGGTATACCTTGTCGAAAGTACTGATGGATGGTGGCAGCAACATCAATATTTTGTATTTTGACACTTTCCAAAGGATGAACCTGTTGGAAAAAGATTTGATGCCTTCAACCACGGTATTCCACGGAATCGTCCTAGGCAAGTCGGCGTACCCCATAGGCCGGGTCAGGCTCGCAGTTGCATTTGGAACATCATCTAACTACAGGAGTGAGTCGCTGATGTTTGAGGTGGTCAAATTGATAAGCCCCTACCATCCGCTGTTTGGGTGGCCGTCTTACGCCCGGTTCATGGCTCGCCCATGCTATGTTTACCTTAAACTCAAGATGCCTGGTCCTAAAGGACCCATCACGGTTGATGGTGATAGAAGGATTGCAAGAGAACGTGAAGAAGGGGACGCGGCTTATGCGGAAGTCGCCTGCGCTGCGGAGGAGCTCAAATATCATCAAGCCAATGTTGATCCGGCTGATATGTCACCCTTAAAAAAGCCAACGACAGATGTTGAGACGCCTCTCAAGTTCAAACCAATGGATGACACTAAAACGGTTGATTTCGTCCCTGGCGACTCAACCAAGCAGTTCACCATCGGGACGGGCCTGGATCCCAAATAGGAAAGTGAGCTCATCGAATTCATCCGTGAGAATCGGGACATCTTCGCATGGAAACCTTCTGACATGCCTGGTGTGCCGAGAGAATTCACTGAGCACCATCTTAATGTTGAACCAAAGGCAAAACCCATCCAGCAGTATCTTCGTAGGTTTAACGAGGAATGACGCAAGGCAATCGGGGAAGAGGTTGCCCATCTCTTGGCCGCCGGATTCATCGTAGAGGTTTTCCACCCCAAATGGTTGGCTAACCCGGTCCTGGTGCTCAAGAAGAACGGTACCTTCCGTATGTGCATTGATTACACGGACCTCAACAGAGCTTGTCCAAAAGATCCTTTCGCTCTTCCCCGCAACGACCAGATTATTGACTCGGTGGCGGGATGCAAACGTTTGTGCTTCTTGGACGCTTACTCTAGATATCACCAAATCAAGATGGCCGTGCAGGATCAAGAGAAAACAACTTTTATAACCCCCTTTGGGGCTTTTTTCTATGTGTCCATGCCATTTGGACTCAAGAGTGCAGGGGCGACTTATCAGCGCTGCATCCAGAATTGCCTCCGTGGCCAAATCGGACACAACGTCCACGCCTATGTCGATGACATTGTGATTAAAACCCGCCAGGGGGAGACGCTATTGGACAATCTCAAGGAAACTTTTGATAATCTGCGGGTATATCAGATGAAGCTAAATCCCACCAAGTGTGTTTTTGGTGTTCCTGCAGGAAAATTGTTGGGTTTCGTGGTGTCTGAGCGCGGCATCGAAGCTAACCCGGACAAAATCGAAGCGCTTACTTCCCTTGGGAAGCCAGCAAATGTTAACCAAGTCCAACGGATGGCGGGTCGCATTGCGGCCTTAAGCCGCTTCATAAGCCGCCTGGGAGAAAAGGCGATTCCCCTTTATCAACTGCTAAAGAAATCTGACCATTTCGTTTGGAGAGATGAAGCTGATGAAGCTTTCGAAGCCTTGAAACGGCAACTGGTCAACCCGCCGGTCTTGGCCGCCCCGACTGAGAAAGAGCCCATGCTTTTATATATTGCGGCAAACTCCAAAGCAGTAAGTGTGGCGGTGGTCGTTGAAAGGAAGGAGGAAAGAAAGGAATACCCTGTGCAGCGCCCGGTGTATTTTATCAGCGAAGTGCTAACTCTTTCCAAGCAACGATACCCACATCGGCAGAAATTAGTGTATGGGGTGTTTATGGCGAGTCGGAAGCTTAAACATTATTTTCAAGAACATCCCATCTCGGTGGTTAGTTCTGCCCCCTCGGGGACATCATCCAGAATCGGGAGGCAACGGGGCGGATTGCCAAGTGGGCGATTGAACTTGGGCCGCATCACGTACGATACACCCCTTGCACGGCCATCAAATCTCAAGCCTTGGTTGATTTCGTCAATGATTGGACCGAGTTACAGGCCCCGGAAGACAGGCCTGATCTTACATACTGGACTATTTATTTTGACGGATCCAGACAGTTGGAAGGATCGGGGGCTGGCGTGGTACTGGTATCTCCTCAAGGAGAAAAATTCCGTTATGTCCTCCGACTCATGTTTCCGTGCACCAACAATGTTGCAGAATACGAAGCTTTACTTCACGGCTTGCGACTCGCCAAGGAGATGAACCTTACGTGGGTCAGATGTTTTGGCGACTCTGATCTGGTGGCTCAGCAAGTTTCAGGCACTTGGGACTCTCGAGACCCCGTGATGGTGGCTTACAGGAGGGCTGTTTCCGATGTGGCGGGTCATTTCCATGGCTATCAGGTTGATCACATTGACCGACGCCTCAACGAGGCGGCTGATGCCCTTTCGCGTATCGGTTCCCAGCGAAAGCCGGTTTCCCCCAATGTTTTTCTGGATACTTTGCATAATACCTCCGTGAGTTTGCCACAGAAGAGGAGTTGGCGATACCAGATCCTGAGTCCCAGTTCGTGGCGCTCTCCATGTTACGCCGGATTGGGTTCTTCCCTATCTGGCCTATCTCACCCGAGGCGAGTTACCTACAGATGAAGTTTTAGCCCGCCAAATTGTTCGGCGAAGCAAATCCATGGTGATCATCAATGGCGAATTATATAAGCGAAGTACCTCCGGGGTTTTTCAACGATGTGTTTCCTCTGAAGAAGGGTGCATAATTCTAAATGACATTCATTCCGGAGATTGTGGGCATCAGGCCGGGTCACGTTCTTTGGTTTCAAAGGCGTTCCGTCATGGTTTCTTTTGGTTGACAACTCATGCAGATGCAGAGGAGATAGTTCGTCGATGCGATGGATGCCAGCGTTATGGGCGACAGGCTCATGTGCCGGCTTAAGAACTAAGGATGATTCCCATCACTTGGTCTTTCGCGGTGTGGGGGTTAGACATGGTTGGCCCCTTTAAGATGTCATCCAACAAGAAAACCCATTTGCTGGTGGCGGTTGATAAATTCACCAAGTGGGTTGAGGCAGAGCCTATTGGAGCTTGCAATGCGGAGACGGCGGTCAAATTCTTGAAAAAGTCGATCTTCCGGTTTGGATATCCGCACAGTATCATTACTGACAATGGTACTAATCTGTCTCAAGGGGCGATGCAGGAGTTTTACCGTCGAGAGCATATCCGGCTTGATGTTTCTATGGTTGCTCACCCACAATCTAATGGACAGGCGGAGCGGGCGAACCAAGAAGTTTTACGGGGAATCAAGCCCAGACTCATGGTTCCCTTGGAAAGAACCCAGGGGTGTTGGGTTGAGGAGTTGCCTTCAGTGCTATGGAGCATCCGGACCACCCCGAACCGGTCCACGGGTTTTACCCCTTTCTTTCTGGTCTATGGAGCAGAAGCTGTTCTTCCCACTGACATAAGGCATGACTCGCCTAGAGTCGCCGCTTATGTGGAACAGGACAACGAACTGGCGCGTCAAGACTCTTTCGACGCCTTAGAGGAGGCGCGTGATTTGGCTGCAGCCCGATCGACCATTTATCAGCAGGACTTACGGCGTTATCACAGCCGCCGGGTCAAGAGCTGAACCTTTCAAGAAGGCGACTTAGTGCTTCGGCTGATACAAGATCGCGTTGGCATGCATAAGTTATCACCACCATGGGAAGGACCGTTCATCGTCAGCAAAAATCTTCACAACGGGTCTTACTATCTGGTGGATCTCCGGCCTAACCGGCCAACCACGGAGGTTGAGTCGACTCGCCCGTGGAATATTGCCCACTTGCGGCCTTATTACACTTGAGCTCTTAAGCTCTACATTTTGTAAGTTTTTCATTTCTTATAAAGCAATAAAATTAAACGCCTCCCGACTTGGGGGCTTGCTCTCACTGTGATCAATTTTATTACCCATTTGGCCTGCGAAAAATTACTGCATTAGAAATGGTTATACTGGACTGTGTGTTGGCCGAATCGCCATATGGACCCATGAACTCTTGGCGAGTTATTCCTCTAATGGACCCTGAACTTGCTTTGGTTAAAACATGTTTGGTACCGGCAAGCGCCTCACAAGGAAAATAGAGAAACCATTGGTTCGTTGAACCCACTTCACTGAAGCTTGACTTGTGCCTGATAAGCCGGTCTAAATACTTGGGCTTTTGATACAAAAGTCTCCCTTAGGTGGCGCTTGAGCTTGTTTGACTCGCCCTATCCTGTCGCGACCTTATGAGCCGACGAAATTATTATCTTGGGTGGCGCTTGAGTTTGTTTGAATTGCCCTATCCTGTCGCGACCTTAGGAGCCAACGAAATTATTATCTTGGGTGGCGCTTGAGCTTGTTTGACTCGCCCTATCCTGTCGCAACCTTATGAGCCGACGAAATAATTATTTTGGGTGGCGCTTGAGCTTGTTTGACTCGCCCTATCCTGTCGCGACCTTATGAGCCGATGAAGTTGCTTTTTTTTACCTCACTGGCACTGCCACAAGACAACCCTATGGCTCCTGCCGATTGCCGTACCATTGACGTGCAAGTCGATATTTTCCATTACAACATGATCATCTCATACATCCAATATATCACATCACATCGTTGGCCATATCACATCACAAGCATACCCTGCAAAAACAAGTTAGACGTCCTCTAATTTTGTTGTTGCATGTTTTACGTGGTGACCATGGGTATCTAGTAGGATCGCATCTTACTTACGCAAACACCACAACGGAGATATATGAGTTGCTATTTAACCTCATCCAAGGACCTCCTCGGTCAAATCCGATTCAACTAAAGTTGGAGAAACCGACACTTGCCAGTCATCTTTGAGCAACGGGGTTACTCGTAGCGATGAAACCAGTCTCTCGTAAGCGTACGAGTAATGTCGGTACAAGCCGCTTCAATCCAACAATACCGCGGAATCAAGAAAAGACTAAGGAGGGCAGCAAAACGCACATCACCGCCCACAAGAACTTTTGTGTTCTACTCGAGAAGACATCTACGCATGAACCTAGCTCATGATGCCACTGTTGGGGAACGTCGCATGGGAAACAAAAAATTTCCTACGCGCACGAAGACCTATCATGGTGATGTCCATCTACGAGAGGGGATGAGTGATCTACGTACCCTTGTAGATCGTACAGCAGAAGCGTTAGTGAACGCGGTTGATGTAGTGGAACGTCCTCACGTCCCTCGATCCGCCCCGCGAACAATCCCGCGATCAGTCCCACGATCTAGTACCGAACGGACGGCACCTCCGCGTTCAGCACACGTACAGCTCGACGATGATCTCGGCCTTCTTGATCCAGCGAGAGAGACGGAGAGGTAGAAGAGTTCTCCGGCAGCGTGACGGCGCTCCGGAGGTTGGTGATGACCTTTTCTCAGCAGGGCTCCGCCCAAGCTCCGCAGAAACGCGATCTAGAGGAAAAACCGTGGAGGTATGTGGTCGGGCTGCCGTGGAAAAGTCGTTTTAAATCAGCCCTAAAACCTCCGTATATATAGGTGGGAGGGAGGGGACCTTGCCTTGGGGCTCAAGGAGCCCCAAGGGGGTCGGCCGAGTCCAAGGGGGAAGGCTCCCCCCAAACCGAGTTGGACTTGGTTTGGTGGTTGGGAGTCCTTCCTTCCCTTCCCACCTCCTCTTTTTTTTCTTTCCTCTTTGATTTTCTTTCCTAGGCGCATAGGGCCCTTTTGGGCTGTCCCACCAGCCCACTAAGGGCTGGTGTGCCACCCTCAAGGCCTATGGGCTTCCCCGGGGTGGGTTGCCCCCCCCCCCGGTGAATTCCCGGAACCCATTCGTCATTCCCGGTACATTCCCGGTAACTCCGAAAACCTTCCGGTAATCAAATGAGGTCATCCTATATATCAATCTTCGTTTCCGGATCATTCCAGAAACCCTCGTGACGTCCGTGATCTCATTCGGGACTCCGAACAACATTCGGTAACCAACCATATAACTCAAATACGCATAAAACAACGTCGAACCTTAGGTGTGCAGACCCTGCGGGTTCGAGAACTATGTAGACATGACCCGAGAGACTCCTCGGTCAATATCCAATAGCGGGACCTGGATGCCCATATTGGATCCTACATTTCTACGAAGATCTTATCGTCTGAACCTCAGTGCCAAGGATTCATATAATCCTGTATGTCATTCCCTTTGTCCTTCGGTATGTTACTTGCCCGAGATTCGATCGTCAGTATCCGCATACCTATTTCAGTCTCGTTTACCGGCAAGTCTCTTTACTCGTTCCGTAATACAAGATCCCGCAACTTACACTAAGTCACATTGCTTGCAAGGCTTGTGTGTGATGTTGTATTACCGAGTGGGCCCCGAGATACCTCTCCGTCACACGGAGTGACAAATCCCAGTCTTGATCCATACTAACTCAACTAACACCTTCGGAGATACCTGTAGAGCATCTTTATAGTCACCCAGTTACGTTGCGACCTTTGATACACACAAAGCATTCCTCCGGTGTCAGTGAGTTATATGATCTCATGGTCATAGGAATAAATGCTTGACACGCAGAAAACAGTAGCAACAAATGACACGATCAACATGCTACGTCTATTAGTTTGGGTCTAGTCCATCACGTGATTCTCCTAATGACGTGATCCAGTTTATCAAGCAACAACACCTTGTTCATAATCAGAACACACTGGCTATCTTTGATCAACTGGCTAGCCAACTAGAGGCTTGCTAGGGACGGTGTTTTGTCTATGTATCCACACATGTAAATGAGTCTTCGTTCAATACAATTATAGCATGGATAATAAACGATTATCTTGATACAGGAATTATAATAATAACTATATTTATTATTGCCTCTAGGGCATAATTCCAACATCTGGTACACAGATACAAGGAGTAATATCACACAACTCCTATACTAACCCACCACCTGTATCACATCCGTCAACACACAACCAGCATCTCGGACCTTCATCTACAGTAGACCCTCGTGATCACAATGATACCAAGTATGGCAGTACTCCCGAACAATCTGCACCACTACTAGGGACATCGGTTATCTCACCACTACTCGTATTGAAGCAATTACGAACATCCTTCGTTCTTAGATACTCAGAAATCTGAATGATGGCGATGTGCGCAAGAATCCCCTGGAGCTCAACTCCCCGGAAGAAATCAAGGTAGACAGGAGGCACCAAGATAGAACTCCGTCACATCGAAATCATATAGATTTCACAAATACCCGCGTGATCCTAAATTTTTTTTGAGCGACAAGAGGAGTAGAATTAAGATTTCCTAAGTCGGGAACCTCACCAGAGCATGGAAGAGGAGAAAAAAGAATCCTACTCTCCGATATAACTAAGACTCAAAACATTTTACTAGACTCGTCTCGGCCAAGTACGATCACACAAAAGCTCCTATGGTCGTAAGGCTCTGATACCAAACTTGTAACGCCACAGACACACCCGCCGGCGGTCGTTACTCCTGGCGGGATCTAGACTGGCCCCACATATCAATACTAGTCTTTTATGCGCACTTTGTCCTCACTCATGCGCACCCGGGATCAACTTCCTGGCTCCAAGCTGAGCACGCTTAACCTGAGAGTTCTTTCGAATGGGCTCCCGGAAAAGAAGGAATTCCTTATTGATATGAGTAGTCTATCATCCCTAATAAGCCAGGCTATCACAGTACTAAGTTAATAGGTTAGTCCCAAAAGATGATAGAAAGTTGCTAGTAAATGAATATAAAACATCCCACATTGATAATATAACAGCATGGAACAATAAAAAATTATAGATACATTGGAGATGTATCAGGGGCGCACGATATGTTCAATCTCGCCCTACCATAGTTGGCATGGCCTAATATTATGAGTTTGTACTATACATTGCAAAATTTGGATAAAAGGTTTCACATGCAGCATAGACGTCAAAGTGGATTTTTTCTTCTATATTAGGGAAATTTTATGTTGTATTGTTCTTTCAATTACCCTCATATTTACATGTCATCTTGGTTACATTATATATTTAATTACATATTTTGTACTTTGGTTTCAACTATTGTTATGTTATGTTATCTCAATTTCTCCCATATGTGCTTTCTTGCTCTATTATATGTAATGATCTTATCATTTCCTGCGGTACATCCCTTGCTTTGCAAGAACACTCACACACGGAAATATTGGCCTTGACTTATTTGATGACTCCATTGATGTCATATTGACCACAAACCATGGATGTACAATGAAAGTACGGGTAAAAAATGATAATGTTGGCCGCCCTATTTTGATGCATGCCTTTGTAGGAAATTATCTCAATTTTATGATCTTGAAGTTGCAGTAAAATTCTAGCGCGTACACCGAAGCCTAGTTATAACAAAGATGTTTACTTCCCCAACGCATCATCCGACCAGATTCTGATCGAAGTTAGTGTTCTTTCAACTCTGTTTTCTAGCGAGCAACCAATTGAGATTTCCTTTTGTGACTCTGTCTCCTAGCTAGCAACAACTTCTAATTACCAATGTATGTCCACTATTATTGTGCATTGTCCTGAATAAGGAAGCACTTTCCACTTTTTACGCACGATATGCTCGATGCATAGCTAAAACTCTATATGTTACTCACCATACCAAATTTCACTTGAAAGACTTCGAGCATGTCATAAAATTTCACCATAGTTTGAACACTGGATTTCGGATGGGAACAAATCTGCCACTGGTGCACACATTGAACAAGACTAATTGTGTCAACAAAATGCTAGTATAAAAATATTATTTTTGTGTTGTTGTTCCTAAACTATAGATAGCTTCAATGGTACGTTACAATTGGTTTTTGTTCTTCTTTGCAACAGAAATTTCTCGCTACAGCTGTTCCTCAACATATTCCCCGGTGTGGTCTAATAACCCACAAGTATATGGGGATCAATTGTAGCCTTTCTTGATAAATAAGAGTGTCGAACCCAATGAAGGGCTAAAGGTAGAACAAATATTCCCTCAAGTTCTATCGACCACCGATACAACTCTACGCACGCTTAACGTTCGCTTTACCTAGAACAAGTATTAAACTACAAGTACTTTGTAGGCATGATAGGATAGGTTTGCAAAAAAATAATGAACATGTAAATAAAAACTAGGGGTTGCTAAGATAAAGAAACAACTAAGTTGGTCTTAGTAGAGATATTTTTTTCACAAGAAGGTTATTTGTCCCTAGGCAATCGATAACTAGACCGATAATCATTATTGCAACTTTATATGAGGGAGAGGCATAAGCTAACATACTTTCTCTACTTGGATCATATGCATTTATGATTGGAACTCTACCATATAGTTGTAATAGGGGGTAAAATGGAGACCACTTTGACTGCATCCATAGGGACATGTTTCCCGCTAATCACCAGTTGATAATTGGAGTGGGGGAAGAATGGTGATGGCGTATGTGATACGGAGATACCACGTGTATGCACGTATCTTTACAAGCTCCGCCCACAAAGAAACACATGTAAAGTGGCTTAGGAATCCAAAGTAGCATTGTGTCTAGGAACCGCTATAGATGCACACTATAGTTGCAACACGGGGTAAAAACTCATGAACTCTCTTACACTGTGTGTAGTAGTATTTCTTACAAACCATTAGAACTCATTTTCTATGATGTATGTGGGAAAGCACCTTTTTCTGTTGGGACAAAAAATATTTAAGCATTATTGATAACTATAGCAAGTATACTTGTATGTATCTTATCACGCATACATCTCACGTATTTCAAGTCTTTAATTATTTCCAAGCTCTTTGTTGAAATAAAAATTGCTAGTATAATAATCTCTATCCAATCAGACCATCGTGGCGAGTATGAATAATTCAACTCATTTTCCCAAATATGGGAATTTGTCATCATGTCTCTTGCCCTCATGCACACCAACATAATGGTTTTGCAGAACACAAGCACAGACACATTATTGATGTCGGTCTTTCTCTCCTTGCCAACGCATCCATGCCGCTTAAATTTTGGGATGAAGCATTCATCACTGCTATACATCTTATTAATATGTTGCCAAGTCATATTATCACTTTTGAAACACCTATAGAAAGGATCTTACATGTGAAACTGAATTATCCCTCTCTTAGAGTTTTTGGTTGTGCATGTTGGCCCAATCTTCGACCCTACAAGCCCAGAAAATCTATTTCCATTCGAAGCAATGTGTGTTCATTGGTTATAGCCCCCAACACAAAGGTGTGAAGTGCCTTGATGTTCAAGCCGGTCGAGTCTACATCTCAAGGGATGGTCTTTTTGTGAGAGCATTTTTCATTCCCAAGCACTTCACCAAATGTCGGAGCTCTTCTACGTAAAGAGATTCTTCTCCTTCCTAGTCATCTTTGTGACTTAGATCAAGGGGAAAAAATATTGATGGTCACATGACTAACCCTCATAACCATACTACTGAGTCTCCTGATGATCAGGTGGTACAAGAGGAATTTTGCTAAACAAAATGGTGCTAAAACTGCTCAAAACAGTTCAGATCCACCCATGTTCTATGTTGCAGAAGAGGCCGAAGGCGCGAGACACGAGATATATCCGCCTACACATACAGAGTTGGGATCCGCGGGAACTGGATACCGTTCGGATCCACTGCATCTATTGAGGATCTTCCTCCGGGTGTGATGTGGATAGCAGCCGAACCAGACCATTGCCAATCATCGTCTGCCACTTGTGGCATGACCCCACGAGCGCTTGACAATGAGCCTCGCTTTCCCCCACGGAGTCGAGCGTGAATTACCGCCCCGCCACTTGAGGTTCGGCCCCGCGGGTGCGTGAGAATGGGCTTTAGGCTGCTCATAGTGGGGAGTAACATATAGTAGTATCATGCATATGTTACTATTGTATGATACTACCTTTATAGTGCATTGTATCATAAACTAGTATCATAGGTGGTCTCATTTATTGACATGCATGACACATAGTAGCATAGCATTTAACATGATATGGTATCTACCTATGTTACTCTAACCCTCTCTCTCTTCTTTAATTACTTGCCACATCAGCATGTTTGCTAGTCCCAAGACTATGATACTAGCTATGTTACCCCCACTATGACCAGCCTTAGCAGTCCACCACTCAGTCACCTCGTGTTAGCTGTAGGCCCAGCAAGGAATCTGGACGCGAGCGCCGATGCGCCCGCTTGCGCGTATTCGCCCCCTGATAGCAACCCCTTCTTGGTAGATGGATCGCCTCACACAGGATCTCCCTCGGGATTGAGTACTACCATGCATGTGCAGTCAGGCGCACGATCTTCTACAACAACGTTGGTTGCACATTCGCCTGCTCCACGTCGTGCTGGTACAAGGTTACAAACAGGCAAACTCCAACTAGTAAATTACAAAATATGTTAAAGTTTGGACTAACTTGTACCGCGTGTGATCCATGTTCTGTTGCTCAAGCTTTGGGGGATCCTAAAAGGAAAAAAGGCATGGAAGAGGAGTTCATGGCCTTGATGGAAAATGAAACTTGGCATTTGTCTGTCATAGTCAAGGGTAGTTTTGTATGGATTGTAAGTGGTTTATAAAATTAAAACTAAAGGATATGGAACTATTGATAGGTATAAGCCAACTTGGTAGCTAAATGGTTTAAACACGGAAATTGAATAGATTATGAAGAGATCTTTAGTACATTTGTTAAATGTACTCTTGCTAGATTGGTTTTGTCAATTTCTATGTGTAATAGATGGAGCCTAAGACAGTAAAATTACATAATGCATTTTTACATGGTGTTATGGAAGAGGATGTTTACATGAAACAACCACCTGGGTTTCAAAGCAAGAATGCACAATTTATGTGTGCAAGCTTTATAAAGCTATTTATGGCCCAAAGCACACCCAAAGAGCATGGTACTCATGTTTGATCATGAAATTGCGAGACATTTGTTTTGTTCCTTCCAAGTCCGACACCTTGCTGTCTATTTACAATAGATCCAATATAACGATGTGCATGCTCATATATGTTGATGATATATTGTCACCGATTTATCTGCTCAAGCAGTGACATCACTTTTGAAGGATCTAGGCTGAGAGTTTGCCTTGAAGGATTTAGGACATGTGGATTTCTTCTTGGGCATTAAGGTCAAGAAAGTCAAAAAATGGTATAGTCTTGTCTTAAGAAAATATGTAAATGATGTCTTGAAAAGAGTTGGTATGGAGGATTGCAAGCCTTCACAAACTCCACTATCTAGTTCAGAAAAACTATCTCTGCATGAAGGTGAGCTCCTTAATCAAGAAGATAGCACTCGGTACAGAAACATGATTGGTGCTTGATGTCTACTACACAACCTTCTTCTTGTAGACTCGTGTTGGGCCTCCAAGCGCAGAGTTTTATAGGACAATAGCATTTTCCCCTCGGGTGGGTGACCTAAGGTTTATCAATCCGTGGGAGGCGTAGGATAAAGATGGTCTCTCTCAAGCAACCCTGCAATCAAATAACAAAGAGTCTCTTGTGTCCCCAACACACCCAATACAATGGTAAATTGAATAGGTGCACTAGTTCGGTGAAGAGATGGTGATACAAGTGTAATATGGATGTAGATATAGGTTTTTGTAATCTAAAATATAAAAGCAGCAAGGTAACAAATAGTAAACATCTAGCAAAACATTGTATAAATGCTTGGAAACAAGGCCTAGGGTCCGTACTTTCACTAGTGCAAGTCCTCCTAGCAATACTAACATAGTTGAATCATATATAAATCCGTCACATGCGACAAAGAGTAAACTTCAAAGTCACAAATAGCGGAGAACAAACAAAGAAATTGTTGTAGGGTACGAAACCACCTCAAAGTTATCTTGTCTAATCAATCTTATGAGCTATCCCTATAAGTGTCACGAACAGCCCTAGAGTCTGTACTAAAATAACACCTTAAGATACACATCAACCAAAACCCTAATGTCACCTAGATACTCCAATGTCACCACAAGTACCCATGGGCTTGATTATAAGATATGCATCACACAATTTCAGATTCATCATGTTCAATCCAACACACAGAACTTCAAAGAGTGTCCCAAAGTTTCTACGGGAGAGTCAAGACGACAACATGTGCCAACCCCTATGCATAGATTCCCAAGGTCACGGAACTCGCAAGTTGACCACCAAAACATACATCAAGTGGATTAATAGAACACCCCATTGTCACCATAGATATCCCATCACAAGAGATACATCAAGTGTTCTCAAATCCTTAAAGACTCAATCCAATAAGAAAACTTCAATGGCAGAACTCAACTCATGACAAGAAGATAGATAGGGGAAAACTCCATATGATTCATCTATATTAATAAAGCTGCGATACATCAAGATCGTGCCATCTCAAGACTACGAGAGAGAGAGATCAAACACATAGCTACTAGTACATACCCTCAACCCCGAGGGTGAACTACTCCCCCCTCATCATGGAGACCGTCGGGATGATGAAGATGGCCTCCGGTGATGGTTTCCCCCTCTGGCAGGGTGCCGGAACTGGCTCCCGGTTGGTTTTTTGTGGCTCTGGAGGCTTGCGGTGGCGGAAGTCCCTATCTAGGTTTCTTTCTGGAGGTTTCTTGATTTATAGGAATTTTTGGCGTCGGACTCACGTCAAGGCGGTGACCGAGGGGCCCATAAGACAAGGGGCACGCCCCTGGCTTGTGGCCAGGTGGTGGACCCCCTCTGGTTGATTCTTTCGTTAGTATTTTTATATTTTCCAAAAATATTCTCCGTAAATTGCTATCATGCTCATCACTCAAGGATTTAGTGCCAAACATTTTAATAACTTCTTCTTCTAACACTTGAGCAAAATTTTCCCTTCCATCATTTTCACGGAAGATATTGAAAAGATGAAGCATATGAGGCAACCTCAATTCCATTTTGTTGTAGTTTTCTTTTTATAAAACTAAACTAGTGAAAAAACAAGAAACTAAAAGATTTAATTGCAATATCTAAAGATATAGTTTCAAGCACTCACCTCCCCGACAACAGCGCCAGAAAAGAGTTTGATGTGTACTACACAACCTTCTTCTTGTAGACTCGTGTTGGGCCTCCAAGCGCAGAGTTCTGTATGACAATAGCAAGTTTCCCTCAGGTGGATGACCTAAGGTTTATCAATCTGTGGGAGGCGTAGGATGAAGATGGTCTCTCTCAAATAACCTTGCAATCAAATAAGAAAGAGTCTCTTGTGTCCCCAACACACCCAATACAATGGTAAATTGTATAGGTGCACTAGTTCGGCGAAGAGATGGTGATACAAGTGTAATATGGATGGTAGATATAGGTTTTTGTAATCTGAAAATATAAAAACAGAAAGGTAACAAATAGTAAGCGGAGAGCAAAACATTGTATAAATGCTTCGAAACAAGGCCAAGGGTCCATACTTTCACTAGTGCAAGTTCTCCCAACAATACTAACATAGTTGAATCATATATAAATCCCTCACGTTCGACTAAGAGTTCACTCCAAAGTTACAAGTAGCGGAGAACAAACGAAGCAATTATTGTAGGGTACGAAACCACCTCAAAATTATCTTTTTCGATCAATCTTATGAGCTATCCCTATAAGTGTCACGAACAACCCTAGAGTTCGTACTAAAATAAGACCTTAAGATACACATCAACCAAAACCCTAATGTCACCTAGATACTCCAATGTCACCACAAGTACCCATGGGCTTGATTGTACTATATGAATCACACACTTTCAGATTCATCATGTTCAATCCAACACAAAGAACTTCAAAGAGTGCCCCAAAGTTTCTACCGGAGAGTCAAGACGACAACATGTGCCAATCCCTATGCATATATTCCCAAGGTCACGGAACCCACAAGTTGACCACCAAAACATACATCAAGTGGATCAAAAGAAGACCCCATTGTCACCGTGGATATCCCATCGCAAGACATACATCAAGTGTTCTCAAATCCTTAAAGACTAGATCCGATAAGAAAACTTCAAAGGGGAAACTTAATTCATCACAAGAAGATAGAGAGGGGAAAACTCCATACGATTCATCTATATTAATAAAGCTCGCGATACATCAAGATCATGCCATCTCAAGAACACGAGAGAGAGAGAGATCAAACACATAGTTACTGGTACATACCCTCAGCCCCGAGGGTGAACTACTCACTCCTCGTCCTAGAGACCGTCGGGATGATGAAGATGGCCTCTAGTGATGGTTTCCCCTCCGTCAGGATGCCGGAACGGGCTCCCGATTGGTTTTTCATGGCTCTGGAGGTTTGTAGCAGAGGAACTCCAAGTCTAGGTTTCTTTCTGGAGGTTTCTTGATTTATAGGAATTTTTGGCGTCGGTATCACGTCAAGGCGGTGCCCAAGGGGCCCACAAGACACGGGGGCGCGCCCCCTGTCTTATGGCCAGGTGGTGGACCCCCTCCGGTTGATTCTTTCGCCAGTATTTTTTATATTTTCCAAAAATATTCTCCATAAATGTTTAGCTCATTCCGAGAACTTTTATTTCTGCACAAAAACAACACCATGGTAGTTCGGCTGAAAACAACGTCAGTCCGGGTTAGTTCTAATCAAATCATATAAAATTATTGTAAGGATGGCATGAATACTTCATAAATTATAAATACGTTGGAGACATATCAGTTCTCTTCAATATTTAACTCTTACTAGACCAGATATTTCATTTACTCTAAAGAGAGTGTGCCAACTCCTACATGCACTCACCACTTTGCATTGGACTGCTACTAAAGCATTATCAGATATGTCAAAAATACAGTCATTATTGTACTAACATTTAGCAGGTCTCATGCTATTCTTATCAGTGCCTGACTAAGGTTGATTGGGCTGGGAGTCTTGATGACAGTAGGTTCACAAGTGGTTTTGTCATTTTTTTGTCCAAATTTCATATCATGGTTAGCTAAGAAGCAGTCAACAATATCCAGGTCTAGTACAGATATTAAATATAAAGCACTGATACGTCTCCAATGTATCTATAATTTTTTATTGTTCCATGATGTTATATTATCATTCTTGGATGTTTTATAATCATTTCATAGCAACTTTATATCATTTTTTGGACTAACTTGTGGACCTAGTGCCTAGTGCCAGTTGCTGTTTTTTTTCTTCGTAGAAAATCAATATCAGATGAAGTCCAAATGCCACGAAACATTTTGGAGATTGTTTTTGGACTAGAAGGAAACTTGAGGACCAAGGATGCTCACCAGGGGAGGCCTAGGCGGCCCACTAGGCACGAGGGTGTGCCCTGGTGGGTAGTGGGGGCCTCGGGCACCTCCTCGACCGCCTGTGAGCTCTATAAATACCCGAATATTCCAGAAACCCTAGAATAGAAGATGAAAAATCGTTTCCACAGCCGCAAGTTCCAGAAGCCACGATACCCAACCTAGAGCCTGTTCTGGAGAGGAACGCGGTCATGGAGGGGTTCATCATCCTCATTGCTGCTCCTCTGATGATACGTGAGTAGTTCATATCAGACCTATGGGTCCGTAGGCAGTAGCTAGATGGATTTCTCTCTCATTTTCCTTCTCAATACAATGGTCTCTTGGAGATCTATTTCATGCAACTCATTCTTTTGCAGTTTGTTTGTTGGGATCCGATGAACTATGACTTTATGATCAAATCTGTGAAATTATATCCATTCTTGATTATTACAGCCTCGTATTCCTTCTCCGGTATTTGTGGTTTGTTTGTCCAACTTGATATTTTTATCTTGCAATGGGAAGAGGTGCTTTGTGATGGATTCGATCTTGCGGTGCTTAATCTCAGTGACATAAAGAGACATGCCACCACTAGTAGAAAACATGGCTTTGGTTCGGGCCTGGCCAGCCCATTAGTCCTGGTTCTTCACGAACCGGGACCCACGGGGGCATTAGTCCTGGTTCATGAGCCTAGGGGGGCGGCCGGGGCCTCGTGGGCATTAGTCCCGGTTCATCTGGACCCATTTGTCCCGGTTCTAGGCACAAACCGGGACCAATGGGCCGCGCTCCTAGCACACATCCATTGGTACCGGTTCGTGCCTTGAACCGGTTTAGAAGGGAGGCGTTAGTCCCGGTTTATGCCACGAACCGGGACAAATAATTTGCCTATATATACCCATCGCCGCGGCAGAGCACTCTGTTTTTTTGGCCGGTGAGGGGAGGGCATTTGGGTGCTCTACCTCACCTCCTATGCACATGAGGTGTTCGATGAAATGTCCGAGCCATGCTAGTTAATCGTTCCCATCTTGAAACTCGACCTCCGAGCTCCATTTTCTTCGAGATTTGTCTAGGTTTCGCGGTCCGTCACGTCCTGTGCCATATCACTCGTGCAAAGAATCTACGCATAGAAAATCTGGCTCTGATACCACTGTTGGGTAACGTAGAAAAATTCAAAAAAGTTCCTACGCCATATTCAGATCTTCCTATGGAGAAACCATCAACGAAAGAGGGGTGAGAGCATCTTCATACCTTTGAAGATCGCTAAGTGGAAGCGTTGCTAGAACGCGGTTGATGGAGTCGTAGTCACTGCGATTCAGATTGCGGTGTGATTCCGATCTAGTGCCAAACCACGGCACCTCCGCGTTCAACACACGTGCAGCCCGGTGACGTCTCTCGAACCTTGATCCAGCAAGGAGGAGGGAAAGGTTGGGGAAGAGCTCCGGAAGCACGACGGTGTGGTGGCGATGGAGCGACGAGGTCTCCCGGCAGGGCTTCACCAAGCACCGTGGGAGACGAGGAAGAAGAGAAGGAGGGCTGCGCCGAGAGAGAGAGAAATTGTCGTGTATCCAATGGCCAAAAACCCCACTATATATAGGGGGAAGGGGAGGGTGGCGCATCCCTTAGGGTTCCCACCCCTAAGGGGTGCGGCAGCCCTAGATGGCGCCAGGAGGTGGCGGCCAGGAGGGGAGGAGGGGGTGGCGCACCCCCTGGTGGGCCTAAGGCCCACCTGACTTAGGGTTTCCCCCCTTCCCTCTCTTGGGCGCCTTGGGCTGGGTGTGGGGGGCGCACCAGCCCACCCAAGGGCTGGTTCCCTCTCACACTTGGTCCATGTAGCCTCCCGGGGCTGGTGGCCCCTCCCGGTGAGCCTCCGGAACCCTTCCGGTGGTCCCGACACGTTGCCGGTGGTGCCCAAAACATTTCCGGCGTCCAAACCCATCCATCCTATATATCAATATTTACCTCCGGACCATTTCGGAGCTCCTCGGGACGTCCGGGATCTCATCCGGGACTCCGAACAACCTTCGGTAACCTCATATAACATATCCCTATAACCCTAGCATCATCGAACCTTAAGTGTGTAGACCCTACGGGTTCGGGAGGCATGCAGACATGACCGAGACACCTCTCTGGACAATAACCATCAGTGGGGTCTAGGTACCCATGGTGGCTCCCACATGTTCCACGATGATCTTATCGGATGAACCACGATGTCAAGGATTCAATCAATCCCGTATACAATTCCCTTTGTCTGTCGGTAGAGAACTTGCCCGAGATTCGATCGTCGGTATCCCTATACCTTGTTCAATCTCGTTACCGGTAAGTCTCTTTACTCGTTCCGTAGCACATCATCCCGTGACTAACTCCTTAGTCACATTGAGCTCATTATTATGATGTTCTACCGAGTGGGCCCAGAGATACCTCTCCGTCACATGGAGTGACAAATCCTGATCTCGATTCGTGCCAACCCAACAGACACTTTCGGAGATACCCGTAGTGCACCTTTATAGTCACCCAGTTACGTTGTGACGTTTGATACACCCAAAGAACTCCTACGGTATCCGAGATTTGCACAATCTCACGGTCTAAGGAAAAGATACTTGACATTAGAAAAGTTTTAGCATACGAACAACATGATCTAGTGCTATGCTTAGGATTGGGTCTTGTCCATCACATCATTCTCCTAATGATGTGATCCCGTTATCAATGACATCCAATATCCATGATCAGGAAACCATGATCATCTATTGATCAACGAGCTGGCCAACTAGAGGCTTACTAGGGACACATTCTGATCTACTTATTCAAACATGTATTACTGTTTCCTTTTAATACAATTATACCATGAACAATAGACGATTATCATGAACAAGGAAATATGATAATAACCATTTTATTATTGCCTCTAGGGCATATTTCCAACAGGTTCTGCATGGGATTCTCCCGGTGGAAGCTACTCTCAAGTATCGTCATATTGCTAATATTGGCACTTGCAAACTCTGCCTTCACACGGAGGAAGATATGAAGCACGCCATATTGGACTGCACCCATGCCAGGCGTTTCTATAGTGTTGCACCAGAGTGGCTCGACATCAAGCGGTCGGAGTTGCGCCCGCTTACCTGGTCGTGGGACATTCTTTGCGACCCCATGTTTTTGGATTATGAGAGAGCAAAATTGGTCACTGTCATGTGGGCGATATGGACCTCGAGGAACAATGCTACACACGACAATCGTGAGCTTGATCCTCTTCTGTCTATACAGAAGATCTGAGAGGCTCTAGCTGTTCTCGAGCTACCTCTGGACCATGCTCGGATTCTCCCGGGCCATGGCTGGTGCCCACCGGACGACGGGTAGGTCAAACTCAACACGGATGGCAGCATTGCCATGGAAGCTAGAAGGGGTGGAGCTTGTGTGGGTAGCGAGGACCCGATCCTCCTTCTTAGCTGCTTGGTGCAAACCTAACCCGTGAATCACTGATCCTCTCATCGCAGAAGCTCTAGCTCTTCGAGATGGTGTGTAGTTCGCGCATCTGAGAGGCTACGTCGATGTGGTTTTCAAGACTAATAATTTGGAGATTTTGAATCTCTGGAACTCGTGTCACAGCGATCGCGCAGTGGTGGCGCCTATCTTGTTCGAAATTGGAGAGCATGTCCCTTTCTTTAAGTCATTTGTAATTCAGCATGTTGGTACATCGGCTAACGTTTCCGCCCATATGTGTGCAAAGCAAGCTAGCATCCTAGATGCCACGGGTTGCTGGCTTGATTCTGCACCGAGTCTACTTGTAACCAGCCTCTCAGCTGATTATACTGGAGCTGTTTGTGTTGAATAAAGAGCTCTCACATTTCCCCGCAAAAAATAGGACTCTTGCATGGCACGGGATGCACTAGTATTATTAAGAAAAGAACACATAAATTACACGTTAAAACAAAAATCTTGAGACATGTGAAGTTCAAAAGGAAATGTGTGTATAAATTACCGTAGAATATTTGTAGTCTTCTTTAAGCATTAGCGAGAAGTACCTATCATCCTCTAGCTGAAGATTGTCGCACATACCCGTGTTGTGGGAACAGTAGTCGGAAACCGGGGATCCCATCAAGCTCATCCTCCTCATTCATTTGCCGTGCTTATAGATAGAAGATTAAAAATCAACACACACAAAATACGTGTGATCACACATTACCAACACTGTGATCACCCATTACCAAAACTGTGTGTGCCGCCTCGACCAGGTCGGACCATTGTATTTTGATCATGTTGGGTTTTGAATCAGGGACATCCACTTTCTAGAAACTGAAAACAAAAATAATCTCAAACTAACGGAGTTGGCTCATATGTAAGCAAATTAAACATGCTTATTGATCGCATGAATGCATATGAAACTAAGTTCACACATATCATATAGATCACATAAATGCAGTGCAACACTAGTTCACAATACGAAATCAAGTTCAACTCCGTCATATCAACATGAAATTAAGTTCACACACACTACTGGAAATAGATAATTTTCCATGTGCCTAATCTTTGCCGTCTGCTGGCGGTCGGCAAAGAAGTTCTTTGCCGTCAGCTTACACGTGGCAGGCGGCAAAGAGGAGGCTCATGGCATAGAAATGGTTTGCCATCTGCCTTTTATTTACCGTCAGCTGGCAGATGACAAAGGACACAAAGGCAGACGGTAAAGAGGTGCCAGCCCTTTGCCATCTGCTGGCAGATGACAAACAAAAATAAGGCTGACGGCAAAGGGCTGGGTTCTCCTCTTGATTAACGGGCATCTCCACCCCCACCCCCCCACCTCTTTCTCATCCGCCTCCAGACCTCTGTGCCGTTAGCTTGATACAAGGCGGACGGCAAAGAGGACGACAACTAACGCCCCCCATCTGCCCTCTCCCCCAATCCCCGCTCTTTCTCTCCCCAATCCGCCTCTCCTCCCCGCGCCGCCACACCACCACCACCGCGTCGCCACCCTCCACCGGAGTCAAAAACGCCCCCCGCGACAAGGTCCCCTGGGCCATCCCTGCGTCCAGCGTCCTCCAACACCCCTCCGCTTCCCTCCCTCCCCGACCCAATCCAGAGAGCCCAATCCCGCCATGGCGTCGAAGTTCGAGGTCCTCGAGGACACGATAGCCGTGGTCGGGGCCGGCGGGGCGGCTGCCGCGGGGGAGGCGGAGACGGTGGGGGAGTCGCTCAATCTACACGGGTGTCGCGTATGGGGTGGCTAACCCCGCGCCACACCTCCGCCCCGGCTTGCCCCATCGACTCCGGCCCGATCTGCCGAGCCCTCCCCTTCCCCCCCCCCATGCGCCGGTAGTCGAAGCACAGATCGCGCAGGTGCGTCTCCTTCCTCCGCGGGCAAATCTGGCAAGCCCCCCTTGCGTTCGAGCAGCGCTCGGAAGTATATCTAGTTTTGTGGCAAGCAATTGATCCTGTAGTTCTTGGACGAGGTCGTGGAAGTTGCTGGAATACCTACTTCTGAATGATTTAGATGGGAACCTTCTTTGTTTTTAACCAGGCAGATATTAGCTTCTCCTTTAATCAAATCAATCAAGCTTAGTTACAGCGGTTAATCAATGTCTGTAGTCATTTTACTCACTCTGAAATGTTGACTTTGTTTGTTAGTGTTGACTCTGATGTATATACTGATTCCTGAGCTGAAACAGGGAGAATCTGAAGAACATCTTGATGTCTGTCTACGGAAACAAAGACGCCATGGATGATGAATTGGTAGAGGTAAATACGCTCTGCATCTCTCGGGCCATCATTAAATTTTCATATTATGCAGTTCAGATATCTAAGTGGCAGGAAAACGGTGGTTGATGCTTTCTTGTCGTGGTGTTGTGCAGATCATAAGGGGGCCGGCTGACACCGAAGGAGCTAATAATTAGCTAGCCATCCTAACCGGCCCATCCTTTGTTGGCAGCGGATTCGTATGTCCTTTTCTCTTACTCAGCCAGGTTTCTGTAGACTTGGACATAATTAGCTAGCTTAATTCTCTTCTCTCTGGCCTAACAATGCAAATTAGTGCTCATTCTTTTTTCTTTCTTTCAAAGCTTTACCCAAAGAAGTAGTAGAAGAAGAGGAGCCTGCATCAGGGATGACTATGAGCGACAGAGAAGGGGAGGTAGTTGTGTTCTAGAGCCAATTCTATCTATTAACATCCGCAGGTAAGCGGTGCATTTTGCTTTTAATTTTGCATGTGTTGTATAGGCATGCGAGCTCATGGTACCTACCATGTCATGCCAATTTATTTTGTGGATTTTACAGAATCAAATGGGAAGATATACCGATCAGTGATAAAAGGAATCTATCGTCAGCACCTTAGTATTTGGCATTACAACCGCCTTGTAGGAAAGAGAGAGCCTAAGTAGAATGTACAGACGGGATACATTCTATCCGACATGACAAACTACATATAACCTGACGGTCTGTCTAGTGCCATAGTGCTTAGTTTCTCTAGTTAGTTCCTTTGTTATATGTTCTGTCAACTACAGACAAAGTTGTGCCTGTGACTTGACTTGCAATTTATCAATGAAACTAGAACACTATCGGCTTTGTAGTTGGTTGTTCGTAATTGGCTAAGGTCACACCACCGTGTAATATGCAATGCGGATAGATCACATTTTATTTTGATATCATGTCGCTCTCTTTGCATGGTGCGAGAGAGGTGAGCACATTAATAGAGATGAGCCTGTGGCCGGGTATTACAGACGGAAATGCTTTCGAGTCCTTATTTCTACTCGCTTTTACTTACAATGCTGATTTCTTCAACATGTTACAGTGGAAGTGGCAGAAGCCGGTCACCAGAGTCGCGGACGCCGACCTGGAGCGCCTCGAGTCCATGGCCTTCGGCAATGTCTCCGTCGAGGCCAACGGCGTGGCGCGGCCCGATGAACCAAGCCAGGGAGCCGCCGGGGCCGGATCTCCCCACGCCCACGTATGAGTCGCCCGCCCCTGCTGTTGTTCCCGTTGCCGCTGGAGAGGAGCAGCAGCAGCAACTTCCCGTCGTCGCTGTTGAGGAGCAGCAGCCACTTCCAACCGCAACGCCATCGGCCGCCGCCGCCACATCAATCTTTGATGTCGGGGAGAGGGGCATCCCAGTGCATCATCTCCCTCCAACAACCTCAATTTCTAAGGTGAATCCCCTTCCACAATAGAACCTATAGTTTGAAAATGTTCTTATTTTCCTTTCACCTACCACCTATTCTGACCAGAGTAAACAATTTGCTGTATATGGATAATGAGAGAGCATCACAAAATCACACAGTAAATACAATATGATGGTTTACTTTTCAAAACAGAATAGATATCCATGTAGACATTAGAGACAATTATTATATTAGCTAGTTTACTGTTCCTCCTTTTATCATATAAAAATATGAAAGCCTATTCTCGAATGGATATAGTGCAAATTAAACTGTAAAATAATGCATAAAGGAAATAGACTTGTCGTCAAGGGGTTGCACTTTTGTGCATCCCTTTGGTTTTGTATTGCTCTAAACATGCCCATTTTCATTATATTTATCATTTACTAAAATGAAAATGCTCAAATCTACTATTTTAGTATATAGAGAAAAGTAAAATGGTGTTGGTTGTTTCTTGAATTCTGGTGAATTTGGACACCAAACTGAATTTATAATCAACACGATATTTACCAAAATAACAGTTTGATATTACAAAAATAATAATTTGACCATCCACATGCCTTATATCCATTATCTTCGACCCTATATGTGTAGTTACTACAAATTAGCATGCATATTACTATAAAAAAACTTTCAACTTCTAATACCAGAATACAATGATACATATGTATATGAGGTGAGAAAACAAAATCAGACTCAGATTATTGCACTATTTAACTTCGGCTCCATGGCATCCAGGAATTCGTCTTTCGATGGACTGATTCCATCAAGCTCATAAAAACTTGAAAATCAGATCCCATCAAAGTGTGAGAAACAAAAGAGACTGAGAAGGATGTGATTTACAAATATGGAGACAACACATAATGATACCATTAAAAATATTCTTTCTACGAACACCATACTGTAATAAGTTTTCCTAATAAAAAAGGAAGCAACACATACAATGTATATCTGCACCAATTAGCATGATATTTCAACTAACTAATCTTACTCGTTTTGCCTAGACAGGCCTCCTTAGGTCTACCATCTATATATGCTCTAATATATAAAAGAACTACTATGTGAAATTATTCACTCTTGAATTGGCAATATATCCTGCAATTTAGTAAAGGGAAAATAGCGTTGAGGTCAAGGCACAATAGCAGCGATAGCAGTCATACCACACACTATTTAAAGATATTGTATTAACTAATCACCTATCCCTAAACTACAAACTGTAATCAACTGTCCCAAAGACAGGGCCACCATGTAGTCATCAGAGTAACCCTTTGCACCTACTCGTACAGAAGATTATTAGCATAGGCATTCCATATTGGCTAGCTACCGAGTTCGCATCCGTGCTATGGTCCTACATTATCAATAACATTACATGAAGAAATAAGTTGGCTACAGATGTTACAATCTCATGTGTGTGGGTACTCAGTTTTTTACCAAATCTGAACATAAACATTATCTTAGCACACCCTCCAAACATGTTTCATCTTCTAATTTCAAACATGCAGTATCAAGGTTGAAGAAACACATACTTCGGATTAGGTTGGAAGAAGATGTAATCTTATTGATTTTCACATTAGATGCCTCTTGTAATGTTAGTATTTTTTGTCAGACCTTAACAAGTTGTCTACATATATGCAATGAACATTCCCGCATATATGCACCTTCTACCTCTTCTTCTTCTTTTACTTATTATTCTTTTACTCTTTTTTCTTCTTCTACTTCTTCTAACTTTCTTAATTACTCTCCTTTTTGCAGATTTGATTCATTTCATGGCAGCTGGCATTGATGGACTGTTAGTGTTTAGTTTTTTTATTTGTATTGACGAACAATGTAAAACTTATGTATGTATATATATGGATGAACTATGTGAAACTACGTATTGTGCTAGCCTATGTGTTCTCTAGCTTGTTAAATATTTCATGATGATGTTGGAAATATATATGCTGTGAAATATATGTGTTGAAGATGTCTAAAACTATATATGCTGTGAAATATGTATATAGATATAATATAAAAATGTAAGGAAATAAAAGAAAACAGACAAAAAAAGGAGCAATATAGGCTCTTTGCCATCTGCCAGCAGATGGCAAAGCCCTTCGCCATCAGCGAGCAGACGGCAATGGGCCGCCCCACGATAGACGGCAAAGGGTGGAGGGGCGGCAGACGGCAAAGGGTGGAGGGGAGGCAGACAACAAAGCCTTCGTTAGCCCCTAACGGAGACAACGCCTGTCGGCTGCCGTCTTGTGCTCTTTGCCGACTGCTCTTGTGAAAAGCTGACGATAAAGCTCTTTGCCGTCCGCTTCGGGGAGGCAGACGGCAAAGAAGTTACAATGTCGTCGTAGGCTGACGCAGAATCTTTGTCGACCGGAGGCTGACGGCAAATGTCTTTGCCGTCGGTGTAGATCTCTTTGCCGTCCGCTATGGCGGACGGCAAAGAAGTTACAATGTCGTCGTAGGCTGACGCAGAATCTTTGCCGACCGGAGGCTGACGGCAAATGTCTTTGCCGTCGGTGTAGATCTCTTTGCCGTCCGCTATGGCGGACGGCAAAGAAGCTGATTCCTGTAGTGACACCTCATATAGATCACATAGAGGCAGTGTGGCACTAGTTCACAAGAAAACACCCAGCTCTGTCCAGAGCTATCCTCGTCTCCAATAATTTTCTTGATCTCGGCTGGGGCGGTCTTCGCAGCTTCGACAACTATACGCATCATCACATTGGTGTTTAGATTAAAAAAATATAATAGTCGATGTGTTGTATGAAAAAAATTAGTATCACCTTTGCTAGTAATTCGACATAGTGAGCGTCGAAAATTTGGCGAAATGGAACTTAATCAACGTTTTCCAAAACATTGGCACTCCTTATGAACACCTGCATCATGAATAACTACTACAAACTTTTAGTTTTACATGCACACCATCTAATAACTAGTACTAACTATTTCTAGTATAAATAATATGCTACCCCAAAAAATCTACATCTACGACTAACTTTTCCTAGTACAATAACAACAACAATCTAAAAAGAAATAAAAGAGAAAGATGTGTTTACCGAGGCGGGCGGATAAGACGAGGAGGGCAATGAGCGTTGAGGACATCGGGTATGCGACGGGCATTGGAGTTGGCGGAAGGCGGGGGCGACAGTGACGGAGGGGACGTTCGAGGCGGCGACGGACAACGATGACGTTCGATGCGGTGGCAGACTGCGAGGGCGATGGGGACGACAAGCATGAGGGGGCGGCACCGAGCTAGTAGACGTCGGAGAGCGAGCGCGACGACGATGGCGATGTCGAAGGCCGACAGGAAGAGAGTGACGACGACGATGGGCGAGAGAGACAGGGGTGAAAGATTTTTAGATAAGATGTGGAGTGTTGCAGGTGTGTGGGGCTTAGAAACCCTAAACCACCCATCACAGCTAACATCTGCTGACCGAAAAAAAAACCACCTCATCATGTTAGACATTCATCACTGCTATTTTCTTTTATTTTTAACACATGTAACGCGAGTTGCCGAAATACATGTGTGACGGACACCATATGACACCTAACATAGCCTATGTGATAGAGTAGCGGCCAGCCAATTGCCCCCCCCCCCCCCCCCCCAACCCCCACACACACACAAAAACACAAAATATATTCACCAATCAATGATTTTTAAGATAGTAGGTGCGCACCACTGCTATGACAAAAGCAATGGCGGATCCATTTTAATACACGTCAATGCTATTTCTTTGCCCTAGCAGTGAAGTGTTCGTCATTAATTTGGGTTTATCTATAAGTCATTTTTCAGCAGCGGCATGCGGCAAGGGGAGAATGCTTCCGATAGTTTTCTATAAGACACTTTGTGGCGTTTGTGTAACTTTTTTGAATTGGGTTCATTTTATGCCAATGTTTAAGAAAGAGGCAAATTCGTCGATTTTGCGCGCGAGGCCTCACGTGCATGACTCGTTTCTTAAATAAAGAAAATGCATGGCTCGCTTCGCAGGGACCTCACCTCGTGTAGGGCGTGCAGATGCCGTCCGCGCGAAACACGCTAAAGAAGTGCCGCAAGCTCCTACACGCCATGATCGCGTCTCGAAATGTGGACCCGAGATGCCAATGGCATCTGCACGCCGTACTGATGCCCTGCACTCCGTGAATATAACTGCACTTGCTTCCCCTTGCTGCCCGTCACCACTGCCTCCTCCATCTCCCATTCTTCCCTCCCGTCCCCCACACCGCTGGGACTTCTCCCCGAACCGCCGCCATCGCCATGGCAGCCGCTGTTGCGCCGGTCATGTGAGTGATCGATGCAGCAGAGCATGGTGCAGTGACGCAGTCCGGCGCTCTCTGGCCGTTCCGAGTCTCGACTAAATTACTCTGATTTCCTAACGTCCTACTCTGGCAGCTCCCCGAAGGAAGATCTCCCCCCTCCACTCAACTCCGCCTCCGAGCCCCCTCCGCTCTTCGACGGCACCACCAGGTAAGATTTAACCACACGGCAAGAAACCAAATTGCGCTGCAGACGCATCTTGAATTCCTGGCTGTAACTTTCAGTTCTGCACAGATCAGGGGGTAAATTCGTGTTTTGTTTGCTTCGTGTAGGTTGTATCTTGCATATCACTGCCCGTACGCGCAGCGCGCTTGGATTACCAGGAACTGCAAGGTAGTGCTAGTGGGAGGAGTGTTCTTCGATTTACAGACGCTGCCCATGCCTTCAGCTCATCGATCTTGTATTTTTTATAGCTCGTGCTACTTCTTTTCTAATGCTTTCAGTGCTCTTATGCACAGTTGAATCTTCTTTCTGTGTTGTTTTGTCCAGGGCTTACAGGACAAGATCAAGGTAGTCGCCATAGATCTGGCAGACAGGCCAGCTTGGTTCAAGGAGAAAGTTTACCCGGACAACAAGGTAGTAGAGTATGATTGATCTCTTTTACTTCTCACCCGTTGAAGGAGAATCTTGTAACAATGATTGATCCCTTTTAATTTAAAATATTGCAAACTTGCAGTTTATTATTTCTATTCATGCACAGCTCTTTGTATTTGCTTTTCTTATTTTCTAAAAACAAACTGTCAGGTGCCTGTCCTGGAGCATAACAACCAGGTGAAAGGAGAGAGCTTGGATTTGGTCAAGTACATTGACAGCAACTTTGATGGCCCGGCATTACTACCTGATGTAAGGCAGATATATCCAATCAGTATTCATACGTGCAATGTTTGTAAGACGATGCAAAATTTTGACGGTGGTATTAAAGTTTGTATTCATATAAATTGGTAGGATTCTGCAAAGAAGCAGTTTGCTGAGGAACTGCTTGCGTTCAGCGATGGGTTTAATAGTGCATTTTTCTCATGCTTACGCTCCAAGGGAGATGTATCAGCTGAAGCTGGTAAAAAGGGCAGACCAATATTTGTTTGAGAAATTTTTATATGAATTTATTTTGCATTCCCTCCGTCCGGAAAAATGGATAAACATGGATGTATCTAAAACGAAAATACGTCTAGATTATTCCATTTCTCCAACAATTATTTTCAGACGGAGGGAGTAGTTTATACTCATAATTTAATTCTCATGTCATGTCTTCCATTAGCTGCTGCTGTGGATAAAATAGAAGCTGCCTTGGGAAAGTTCAGCGACGGACCATTCTTCCTTGGCCAGTTCAGTTTGGTATGTCACTCCAGCTGGGAATACTTTCCTTTTCCCTTAGACGTGCCCAAATTTGGTAGAATTATGAAATAGCTGTGGGATTTTTATTTTTTTAGGTGGACATTGCATATGTGCCGTTCATCGAAAGGTTTCAGATATTCTATTCTGGTATCAAGAAGGATGATATCGCCAAGGGCAGGCCCAACCTTCAGAAATACATTGAGGTAATTTAGGATGATGCTAGATGCGATTATGCATTGTTCGGAAGAGTTGTTCTGCCAAGGCTGTATAGTCTAGGGGTGTTCATCAGTGGGACCTCCCGTTTGTCTGGTTTTATAGAAACTGTTGATGAACACCCCGTCCCCAAGTACGTACTCTTTGATGCAATGCAACTCGATCTCATTTGAGTTCTTCAATTCGGCCTGTTGCAGGAAGTGAACAAGGTGGACGCATATACACAGACCAAACTGGACCCACAATTTCTGCTTGTTCAAATGAAGGAGAAGTTTGGCGTATGATATTTCCTTACATCTTGGCGTCAGTTCGTGTTATCTTCCAATCCACACAAAAACTTACGCGCTAATTTTAACTCTTCAGATTGCTTGAAGACGTGAGCAAGGATAACCAACATGCCAAGGAGCCACCGCAGCATAGCAGAAGATGAAGCATTTATATATTTCGAATAAGACATGCATGCCATGCGTACAATAACAAATAAACTGGGTCGTACCGTAAACTTTTCTTATCACGTGACGACGGAGGATCATTCTGTGTTGTAACGAATGCTCGTGAACTTGATGAACTGGTGCTTCTCCCTTATCAATTTTAGTTGTTGACACGTGTGCTAATTGGAAGTTGACCGGACAAGTTTACTGCTGGTATACTACATACGAGTATTACTTTGAAAGGGAGGGAGTATGTTGGAATTCGAACCGATTACACATAAAAGGTGTGCTTCGATAGATCCCCTCCACGAAACGTAGAAGAAGAAATGTATATTCACCTCGTATTATACATGTCACCGTACATATGCAATACAAGGTGGATATATATATGACGACTTGTAGTATACAATAGTGTATAATACAAGATGGGTATACGTTTTTCCTTTTACATTTTGTGGAAGGAGAAGGCTCTATCGAGACAAAAGTGTTATACATATTAAGGGATTATGTTGGTTGGTATACTAGCAGCATTCACGATATACAGATTCATTCGTTTGTTCCTTTGGCGTAGTGGGAATGACATCCATGTGATGTTAATCAGTTTATACTCTCTCCGTTCCATAATATAACAACGTCCATAATACACCAACAAGTATCTGATAATGGTGATACTACAACAGAACTTGTCCTGATCGCTGCATGTCGGTGCCTTATAATTACTTTCCCATACAAGGTTCTAATTGGCTTGCTTGGTTGTTGGTTCACAAGAGCTAGTACCGAGCAAAGTCACAGGCGTTGACCTCGGCATTCGCAGTCTGTATATATGTTCAGCTGTAGGCCCGGTTTGGATTAGCTGCTCTGCTCGTTTGTAGCCCCGGCGTGTTCATTCCAGGCAGGAATTAAGAGTTGTCCAATAATTTACACCTGTAAAATAAATATAGGTGTAAAAACTTACATCCATTCCAAGCAGGGCCGTAAGATGCGGACTAATCGTCTCGGTCATATGTGCGGCCTATATCGTGGCACGAACCGCCCGTGACATGGCTTCACCCATTACCGCTCGCTTCTTCTTCTTCTTCCTCCACGCTAGCTGCACGTCACAGCTGACGCCTGTGCGCGCTCAAAGTTTTCTTCATTTCTTCTCCGGCAGCCCCACCTTCTGCCGTACTCCAGTTTGCACATTTTGGTCTGCTCCAAGTTCCTGATCGCTGCTGATCGCAATGGAAGCGTCTCCAGCAAGCAAGTACTGCACAGTTGCTTCCTTCCTTAAAACTAAAATTACTACTCTGCTGCCGCGCCTGATCACTAGATGGATTTTCTACTTCATGATATTCTCCATGAAAAATCTGTAGGTTTACAGGGGAAGCTCTCCCGCCTACCTTGACATCCGCTTCCCAGCAGCCACCTCTCGACGATGGCGGAACCAGGTTATTTTGTTACTTTGCTCTGTTCTCTGGAACTTTCTTTACTCATGTCAATGTTCAGTTTTGATATATCTCCGGCCGTATCACCTTTGCTCACGTGTGAGAAGCTGGGATTACAGGTTGTACATGACGTATGTTTGCCCGTATGCACAGCGAGCATGGATCGCGAGGAATTTCAAGGTACCAACCGAGCTCGTCCTCCCATGATCGATGTTCTTTTCCCCTTCACATGAGTTGCAGTAGTTGCCAACGCCGACGATCGAACGAGGAAGATGAAGAGAGATTGAGCTGTGTGTGAGACGAACTGAAGGAGAGTTTTGTCAGCTGTCGACTGCAGCTGTTTTCTGTCACCTGTATTCCTTATTATCGGTTCTCCCGACGGGGTCGTCATGATCCATGAAGATCGCGCCATCCCACGACCGCATCACACAGCGACTACGTCCCATCGGGAGAGAAAAGAGGACAGGAGGAAACAACCTGACGAGGGATGTGCACACACGCACTCCACTCCTAGTTATTTGACAGAAAGAAAAGGAAAAACCTTAAACTACCGCACGTGAGATTAGGGCAAGTCTAACATTCACCCCCTTAATCTCACTGCTCCAAGCCGATCACACCAAGCCTCTGTCTCATCTCTATGAAATGGACCCTCCCGAGCGCCTTTGTGAGTGCATCAGCTAGTTGATCTTGTGTGCCCACATGATCTATCCCCACCTCTCCTTTTTCCATGCAATCTCTCATGAAATGGAACTTCACATCTATGTGCTTGCTTCGATCATGGTGAACATGGTTCTTGCTCAGAGCTATAGCCGATTTGTTGTCTACAAACAGCCTGAATCTCACTGATATAGCTCCTGTCAAACTCTCCAACAGCCTGCTCAGCCACAGGCCTTGGCAGGTAGCAGCAGCCATCCCAACATACTCCGCCTGACAAGAAGAAAGTGCCACTATTTTCTGTTTCTGAGAGCTCCATGTGATCAGATTCTTACCCAAGAAGAAGACGTTCCCTGAAGTGCTTTTCCGATCGCCGGTGTCACCGGCGTGGTCACTATCACTGAACCCAAGTAGATCAGCGCTTCCCTGTCCTCTCTTGTAACTGCAGCCATAGTGCATGGTCCCCTTGATGTACCTCAGAATCTGTTTCACTGCTGCCCAATGCTGGGTACTGGGCTTCTCCATGAAGCGACTGACGATCCCCACCGCGTGTGCAATGTGAGGACGCGTGTTCACCAGGTAACGCAGGCTCCCGATCACTCTGCGGTAGAGGGTGGCGTCAAAAGGGTCCGCGCCATCTTCTTTCTTCAGCTTGAGACGACAGTCCATCGGAGTGTGACAGTTGTTGCAGTTGCTCATGTCTGCTGTTTCCAGAATTTTGCCTGCGTAGTTCTTGTGACTGAGGGTGATGCCGTTGCATCCTTGCGCCACTTCTATGCCTAGATAGTAGCTCAGCTTGCTGAGGTCGCTCACCTTGAAGAGTTGTAGCATCTGCTGCTTGAACGAGGCTATATCGTCTATGTTCGTGCCTGTGATGATCAGATCATCAACATAAACCCCTACGAGCAGGTATGAGGTAGCATCGCCTCGCCGGTAGGCTGCGTGCTCCAGGTAGCTGCGAGTGAATCCAAGGGCGATCAGAGACTCATCCAACTTCGCGTACCATGCGTGTGGTGCTTGGTGTAGTCCGTACAGCGCCTTGCGTAGCCGCAGTGCACTGTCCTCCTTGCCCGGTGACCTCGTATCCAGGCGGCTGTGCTACGTAAACTTCTTCGGTGAGGTCGCCGTTTAGAAAGGCGGATTTCACATCCATGTGATGTACCTCCCAGCCGGAGTGAGCCGCCAGAGCCAACAGCAATCTCACCGTCTCCATGCGAGCCACGGGAGCAAAAACTTCCTCAAAATCCACCCCCTGTCGTTGGACATACCCCTTCGCGACGAGGCGAGCTTTGTGCTTGACGACGTTGCCTGCCGGATCGCGTTTGACGCGATACACCCACTTGAGTCCGATCGCCTTGTGCCCTGCTGGGAGCTGTGCAAGCTCCCATGTCTTGTTGTCGATGATAGACTGCATCTCCACGTCCATGGCAAGCTTCCATTCCCTGCTGCCGAGGGCTTCGTCCACGTTCCTGGGCCCCTCGGCACTGAACAGATATCGGACCAGCAGGCAACGTTCAAATTGCTCTCGCCCTGCGTCCTCCTCCGTTTCTTCTAGCACACCTGACAGGCGTCTGTAGCGTACTGGCTGCCCAGTCGCAGCGTCGCATCCGTCATCGTGGGATGGAGGCGTGGCCCAGCGCCCTCGTTGCTCCGCCATGGGAGTCACCACGTCGGACTGTGGCGATCCCGAGGATCCAACGGCGGGAGTGGCGGTTTGAGGCGACTGCGGCGTCCCCAGTATTGGCGTGGAGGGTGTCACCGTGCTCCTCGGCGTGGCCGGCGAAGATGCCGAGCCGCTGTCCACTTCATGGACACCGTAGTCCGTGGTGTAAACCATGGTGAATGTCGCCGGGGGTGTTTGAACTGCATCCGTGCCTTTGCTGCTCCAGTCCCAGGGTCTGCTTTCTTCAAAAATGAGCTCACGGGTTACCTGGACCTTATGAGTGGCCGGATTGAACACGTGATAGGCTTTGGATCCGTCTTCATGTCCCACGAACACCATCGGCGTTGATCAATCACTCATCTTCGTGATCCCAGGGCCGACGAGCTTGACATGGACCGTGCAGCCGAACGTGCGCAGATGTTGCACATTGGGCTTGCGCCCCGTGCCAGGCTTCACAGGGCGTGACCCCGTCCAGGCTCCTGGTGGGTGCACGATTCAGAAGATAGGCAGTAGTCCTAACTGCTTCCGCCCAGAAGTACGCCGGCATCCCCATGCTCTTCATGAGGCACCGTGCCATCTCCACCACTGTTTGATTGCGCCGTTCTACAACTCCGTTTTGTTGCGGCGAGTATGGTGCGATGGTGAAGTGCTTGATTCCATTTTGATCGCAGTACTCCTTGAACTCCTTCGAGTTGAACTCGCCTCCGCGGTCTGACCTGAACGTGCGCAGCTTGCACTGGCCGACAGTTTTGGCCATGGGCTTGATCTTCCTAAAGCGCTGATACGCTTCGTCTTTCAACTTCAGCAGTTCCAGCCACATGTAGCGGCTATGATCATCAACCACAAGGAGGAAGTATCGGTATCCTCCAGGGACGTTACTGGTGAGATCGGCCCGCACAAATATGTGTGTACCAGCTCCAGCGGGTATTCGGCACGATAGGCAGTGACCTGAGGGAACGGGGCTCGGTGTTGCTTTCCTAGAGCGCAACCATCGCAGTATTCCTCCACTCGATCTATCGCGGGCATGCCCAGCACGAGTTGCTTGGTCAACATGGTTCGCAGCGCGCGGAAGTGCAGGTGGCCCATGCGCGCGTGCCATCTCCATGCTTCATCATCTCCTTGCGCTAGTAGGCATGCCGGTGCGTCAATTGTGAGTACGCCAGTGTATAGCCTGTTCCCAGAGCGCTTGATGCGGGCCAGGGTTCGCCGAGCTGGGTCCCTGACGGTCATGACACCGTCAGAGATGCCTATGGCGCATCTTGCCTCGTCCAGTTGCCCCACCGACACGATGTTGGTGCGGAGGCTGGGGATGTAGAAGACGTCGGTCAGTGCGCGCTGGTCACCCCCTTGGCAACGGAATACAACACTTCCACGCCCCTTTATGCCCACGACGGAGTCGTCCCCGAATCTGACCGTGCCTTGCACGGTTTCGTCGTGCTGGGAGAAGACATGCCTGTCCCCGGTCATGTGGCTACTAGCCCCGGTGTCGAAGAACCATACTCCGTCCGGTGATGGGACACGCATCACCTTCTCCTCGTTGAGGTAGACCACCTGAGGTGCTGCAAGCTGCGATGCATCAACTCCGGCGACTACAACCATGTAGAGCCCCTGATTGTGCTCAGCCCCGGCCTGCACCAGGTTTGCCTGTTCCGATTGCCCCTTCTGCTCTTGTTCGCGCATCGACTTTCTGCATTCCTTCTTCCAGTGGCCGGCGATGCTGCAGTGGTGACATTTTCCTTTCTTTTTCTTGTCGCTGGATCCGCCAGAGCCGCCTACCCCGGAGTTGCCCGACAGTCCCTTTCTGCCTCCTTGTGGTTTGGGTTTTGCGGGCGACTTGTTCTTGTCGCCTCCTCATGGAACCGCCGACGATCCACTGCCGCCGCCCATCCTCTCGCGAGCCATCCACTCCTCGTGAGTGAGCAGAAGGCGCCCGGAGGACTGTGTGCCGTCGTCGAGATCGTAGTGATCTTCGCACGCCGACAGACGTCCGACTAGTTCCTCCACTGTCATGGTCTTCAGATCGATCAAAGACTCGATCGCCATGGCCATCGGGCGGTACCGCCGCGGCACCACCCGGAGAAACTTCTCGACCGCCTTGTGCTCGGTGACAGGAACGCCGTACAGCTCCAGATCGGCGACGAGTGTGGAGAGACGCAACCCGAAGTCTTCGATGGACTCTCCGTCCTTGAACCGGAGATCCTCGAATTCTCTCCGTCGGACCCGCGCCTTGGCTTCTCGCGCTCTCTCGCTTCCCATCCGCATGGTGCGGATGGTTTCCCACGCCATCTTGGCGGTGTCCTTGGCCGCCAGCACGCGCAGCATCTCCGGCGGGACGCCGGTAAGGATGATCTGCAGCGCGCGCCTGTCGTCGTTCTCGTCAGCGGTGTCAGAGACTACCGCACACCAGACCCGCACGACCTGCAGTTTAACTTGCATCACCAGCGCCCATTCATGGTAGTTTGTGCAAGAGAGCATCATGGATGCCCCCGACTCCTCTCGCACCACGCGTTCCACGACGCGGTACTCGCCGCTACCACCGTCGTTGAGACGTGCGAGTGGCGCCTTGGACGATGACTGCGACCACTCTTGCTCTTCACTTCCGTTTCGTCGCCAGACATGGCCGAGGCGGATCAAACACCGCCGCCGCTCCAGGGATCGGACACCCCTAGCTCTGATACCGATTGTAGTTGCCAACGCCGACGATCGAACGAGGAAGATGAAGAGAGATTGAGCTGTGTGTGAGACGAACTGAAGGAGAGTTCTGTCAGCTGTCGACCGCAGCTGTTTTCTGTCACGTGTATTCCTTATTATCGGTTACAACCAACGCTTCTCCCCATCTCCAACTAACTCCCGACGGGGTCGCCATGATCCGTGAAGATCACGCCATCCCACGACCGCATCACACGGTGACTACGTCCCATCGGGGGAGAAAAGAGGACAGGAGGAAACAACCTGATGAGGGATGTGCACACACGCACTCCACTCCTAGTTATTTGACAGAAAGAAAAGGAAAAACCTTAAACTACCGCACGTGAGATTAGGGCAAGTCTAACATGAGTTGCCTCCTTTGGTTAGGTTCACTCCATGCTGTGATTTTTGGAATCCGATTTGTTTCCGGCACCAGGGTTTGCAGTACAAGATCTTGCTTGTCCCCATCGATTTAGCGGACAGGCCAGCGTGGTTCAGTAAGATTTATCCTGAGAATCAGGTGCGGCTAGGCTAAAATACACACCGTCTCCTATTTAGATTGTCTCGTCAACTAACATTCTCTCTTATTTAGTGTTAAGATGTTCCTTTTTCTTGGCAAGGTACCCTGCCTAGAGCACAACAACAAAATGATAGGAGAGAGTTTGGATTTGATCAAGTACATGGATAACAACTTCGAAGGCCCCAAATTGAGTCACGATGTGAGTTCATTTTGTCTTTAAAGGTTGAATGCGTTCCCCATTGGTCACTGGTGACCTCATGATTCTTCTCTTAAAAAATATTGATGACCTTAAAAAATATTGATGACCTTAGGATCCTGAAAAGCAAGGGTTTGCAGAAGAACTGCTGGCTTATTCAGACACCTTCAATCAAGCAATGATGTCGGCATTGAAAGCCAAGGGGATAGTGACCGCTGATGCCGGCAAGAGCTAAGAACACTTATTGGAATTCAACTATAAATATATATTCATGCTGATTACTAACCTGTGATTCATTGCTGGTCCATAGAAGCTGCTCTCGACAAAATAGAAGTCTCCCTTTCAAAATTTGATGATGGGCCTTTCTTCCTCGGATAGTTCAATCTGGTAATTTTGCACAGACCATCCTCAGTCCCTTATGTTAGCTAGAATTTGGCCATTTAAAGATCTAATAAGATCGTTTGCTGGAAGCAGGTGGACATCGCATATGCGCCATTTGTTGATGGATTCCGGGTATTCTTCGTCAACATAAAGAACTACAATACCATCGCAGGAAGGCCTAACATGCAGAAATTCATCAAGGTAGCAAGAACACAACATCTTTCAGGAGTGCAGCGTTCTGGAAATTGGGCTCCATGGAGCCTGATATTTGAAAAATTGAGGTTTAAAGTTTCAAAAAGAAAACTGAAAAACTAACATTTACATAGGGATATATTCTACATGTTTGTCAATTTTCATGATGAAATACGTTAAGATGTGAGCTAAAAAATAGATTTTTATAGTGAACAGTACATGTCCTAAAAGTTCACGATTTTTTTGTGCATAGCTCAAATTTATAACATATTTCATCATGAATATGAACAAACATGTAGACTACATATATGTGTACATGTTCATTTTTTTTTCTTTACATTTTTTAACCTCGAAGACAGATTTTTCAATTAAGGGCTCTATGAAGCCCGAGTTCCAAAAGAAATTTCCTCATATTTCAATGTTTATGTATAGTAACTTACTTCTGACAGAGGGAAAACATGTGATAGGAAATGAATGGCATTACAGCGTATGCACAGACCAAGCATGACCTTCAAGAACTGATTGCTCTCACAAAGAAGAAGCTCGGGGTAAGACGTTCTAGCCACGATTAACTTTTTTTTTTAGAAAAGGAGGCATCAGCCACGATTAACTAGGTATCAATGCTATAAAGATGATGATGTCGTGCCTGAAATACCAGCTCCGTCCAGACATACAAGCTAAAGATTTTGATTGGTTAAGAATGATAAAGATACTTTATTAAGGTCATTGGACTCTTGTTTTAAAATACTTACTACAATCATGATTTTGTATCTCATAAACGTTTATCAATATGTCAATCGCCTGTCAAAGTATTGCCTTAACCAATTAAAGTACACTCAACATATTGGAGCAAAACCTATGTGCCATATGCTAGTGGTGTGAGAGGAGGTTTAACCTGCTCATTCACCAGTCTTTTAGTCATATCATAGGACTAATTTCTCCCTGGTCTCGTCAAGGAAGTCATCGTAGTACTCTTACTTATATAGGACTAAACAAGTCGCGGTGACATCTGCCACTCTTGCAAGTATATCATCTCAAATCCCTCGTTGTTGATGGAGTGCTGATGTTTTTATGTTTTTTTTAGAAAAGGAGGTTAAACCCCCGGCCTCTGCATGAATCGATGCATGCAGCCATTTTATTCATTATTCCAAAAGGGTCTAACAAGAGTATACATCAATCCACCCAAAGCCACCGCTCACACCTACAAACTCAATAATGTGGAGTGCTCTCACTCCACATATCTAAGACCGGTGTTGTTTTCAATCCATCCACATAACATATCGGGAACAACAGCCGGTGCAGCACACCTAAAACGCACACCTCACGCACATGTTTTACCAGCCGCCATCATCTTCGAACCACTGATCCATCTTCAGGAAAGAGATCCGCATCATCCTTGCCAGTCCAATTATCCGTCGACGCCACCACGGCGCCCAACGGCTCCACCGCCCTGCGCTCATCTGTCCAGATGCGAAGACTCCGGGAGATCTGTCGTGCGTAGCACCTGCCAACCAGGAATGACTCAGCGTAGCACCTGTCGGCCAGGCATGACTTGACAGCTCCTCGGAAATTCCGTGAAGACGAAGCCGCTCCACCTCCTGCCTCAGTCTGCCAGCGCTGCTCCACAAACGATGCTCCCAAGAGAGAAACGGCACCGCAGTACCGTCATCGTCCGATCTGGAAGACCAGATCCTAGGGTTTCCCCCGAAGCAGTGCCCACCACCAGCAACCGTTCAGGACCCACACAGTGCCCACCACCACTCAGCCCTCAAGGCGACGCCTTCAGGAAGGTCACGACATCAAGGACGCCGCCGCCGCCCACCGGAGTTAGGGTTTTCACCCGAGAGGCAAGGAAGGGGAGCAGAGGAGCAAATGTATACCGACGTCTTCAAAAAGAATAACGGCGCCCTTGAGAGTCGTCGTCGACGCGGCCGGCCTGGGCCAACCAAGGGGTTTCCCCCAATCCGAATCTCCTCCACCGGCTTCACCCGCAGGTAGGGCCCCGGCAACCACGCCGGCACCGCTAAGAATCCGCAGGAGAGAGGCCCACAGATCAGGATCTGGGAGCCGCAGGTGGCGGTGCGGGTAGCGGCCGACGAAGGGGAATAGCACACCTCCACAACGACGCTTTCAAGAAAGATAGCGGCACCTACGGGCGTCGCCGTCGCGGCTCCGATGAAGACTGGAGCAAGGATTTCTCCCGGAGCTGCGCTGGATATCCACCGCCACCGACCGCTGAGCATGGCTATCACGCACCATCACGACCCCCAGCCAAGGCCACTGCACCGCGTGCCCTGGACACTGCTCGTGCCCAGCCGACCAGCGCAGCCTCGCCCGGCTGCCGCTCCCTACCACCAGGGCCGTGTGCCCTGCCAGATCCGGCCATGGAGCCCCGGATCCGCCCTCCGCCGTCGCCGATTGGCAAGATCACACCGGATCCCGCAACCACCGACGCGGGGCGCCGCCACCAGAGCCCGAGGGCCGACGCGAGGGGCCCCGCCGCCGCCATCCCCGAGGCGCGCGCGGCTTCACCGACGTCCCCTCCGGCAGCGGCGAAGCGGGAGGGGACGGAGATGGGGCTCGGTGCTGCTGTTGTGGCGGAGGAAGCAGGTCGGGAGGTTGGGGAAGGCACCTCACGAATGAAAGAGAGGAGGCGGACGACGTTGATCTGGCCGACGGAGACGTGGATCCGCGCGGCCGGCGAGGGGCCTCCTTTCCTGGCCAGAGAGGAACGGTGACGGGGGCGGCGTAGGTTGGGAGGAGAGGAGCTAGAATCTTGGAGATGAGATTTGGCTTGAAATCCTGTGATGTTTTTATGTGCAGATATAACATATAAGGATTCCCGCTTGGATTTGGTCGGCCGACTGATCAAGGATTGCCCATCTATGCTTGAATCGACTGCCATGTACTGTAATACTCCGTAGTATATAAAACTAATACGCACCATCAAGCATAATCATACAATCATTAAAAATACTCATACAACGATTAGCTTGTGAATAAGTTATGCTAAAATAAACAACAAATTGCCCTGCCTGGGTGCCAAGTTGCTGTTGCCGGTATACGCGACCAGTCGCACACGCTCCTACTGCTACCAGTTGTTTTCGCTTCATAAAATTTGTTGGAATACTGAGAACCAATGGACAACATATTTCTTTTTGAATTGATGGAAAACATATTTCTTTGCGTGCGTTCTTCACATATCTTCTCAGCCCAGCGTACCCAAGTTGATGCCCAGGCTATCAGTATCTAGTGTAGAAATTGTAGCTGATTCAATATTATGTTGTTATGTGTTGTATTGGTCTAACCATAACTACCATTCTGACGCTCCCCTCCCTCCCTCCCCTCCCATGACGCGTCCGTGCGCCCCGGAGGGGAACCCTAGCCTCCCTCCCCTCCTCCCCGCCGCCGACGGCGCGCGCTCTCGGGCAAAGCCCAGTGGGCACGACGGCGGCGGAGCACCGGGGCCCTTCTTCCCCCTCTGCTCATGGGGCTCCGACGCGGGGCGGACACCTCAGGTGGGAGCGCTGGGCGGCCGTTGGGCGGCCGCGGGGAGCAGCGGCGGGCTGGCGGGGCGGCCGGGTGGCCGACGTCATGGGCCTCGCGTGCGGCGGGGCGGTTGCGGTGCTCCCATCTCAGGAGGTGGCACGCGGTCGTCCTCTGTTGGATCCAGCTGGATCTGGTGCTGGGGGTCGGTCGGCGGCGCCTGGCAAAGGTGGTGTGTGCTCGGCGGCTCCGGTGCTTGGAGCTCGTCGGGCAACGCGGGAAGGGCAGCGGCCGGGCGTAGTCGTTGCTCCGGTCGTGGGCGGCAACGCGGGGAGGTCCGGCGTGGTGCCTCCCGATGTCGTGCGAGCTTCGCGATGGTTCGACGGATCTGCCTACGGCGGCGGCCGGCTTCTCCGGCGTCGGCTCGTCTGCGTGTAGACCGTTGTGACGCCCTCGGTTTAATCGTACGCTAATCATACACGCAAATGCGTACGATCAAACCCAAGGACTCACGGGTAGATATCACAACACAACTCTAGACACAAATAAAATAACATCAGCTTCATATTACAAGCCAGGGGCCTCGAGGGCTAGAATACAGAAGCTCGATAGACACACGAGTCAGCGGAAGCAACAATATATGTGTACAGACATAAAACATGGGGTGCCTTAGAGAAGGCTAGCACAAAAGAAACACGATCGAACGAGGCGAGGCCTCATGCCTGGGAACCTCCTAACTATCCCTGGGCTTCAGCGGCCTCCACGAAGATGACACCATCGGGGCGGCAGGCGTCGGCAGGAAACTCCACTCCTGGGCTCCATCATCTGGTCGCAGCAACGGATCAAGGGGACAAAGGGGGAGCAAAGCAGCGGTGAGTACTCATCCAAAGTACTCGCAAGTCTTACATCAGAACTATTCTAAATATGCATCAGTATCAAGGAGGGGGGGTTGTTATATGTGGACTGACTGCAACAATGTGAGAATAGAGAGAGAAGGCCTAGTCCTATCGAAGACTAGCATCTTCAGGGTCTTGCAGCAATAGACGAGAGTAGAACAGGGGGTAAAACATTAATAGACATATTGTTGCATCAAAATTAAAGTGAGGTCACGCCTAGAGATCCTCCCTCGACTCCCTGCGAGGAAGCAATCCCGAGGCAAACTACTTCCAGTTAAGTAACAATTGTAGTTGTATAAGATCGGGGCACAACTCCAAGTCGTCCTGTAACCGTGGACACGGCTATCCGAATAGTTAATTTTCATCCCTGCAGGGGTGCACCACATGTCCCGTCACGCTCCATAACACTCTGGCCGGACATACTTTTCTAGGTCCTACCCGGCCTCGGAATATAGACACGTCGCAACCCCACCTAAGACTAATCACAGAGGCCAGCCAGCCGATCTAACTCCTAAGCACAAAGGGTTCGTGGGCCCAGTTCCCCTTCACGCTCCTGCACGTGGCATGGGCGGCCGACGTCAGTCCTAGCATCCCTTAATCACAAGAGCGATGCATCTCGGGACCACTCGGGCGCGCGCCGCTACATTGCTGGCATCTGAAAAGCTTCGGCTGATACCGCGACGCCGAGTACCCATAATTCTTCCCGCGTAGCCGGTTAGTGCAAAAAGGTCTCCGACCAACCCACATCAAATACCCAAATCCATTAACATTTTAATTAGGCCAACAAAACAGTCTCACGGGAATCCACCCGTCTTACAACTAATCACCAAAGATCCCAGTAACAAGGTCGAGTAACTGTGTGGTTGTAACATCGGGGGGAATCCGAGGTATCACCCTCGTTGGATTCCGAACGATGTACCCGTCAAGGTGGGCTTAGAGGAATCACCCTCGGGGGTCCCACACTTGAGGGGTTGCACGACAGAGGCGTCATCGGAAATGGTGAAAGAGGAATCACCCTCGATAACCACGACCGACTAGCTATACTACAGAGATATCATCAGGAGTACTTAGCGAGGTGTCACCCTCGGTACCCGATAGTATCTCTGTAGCGTCGTACAACGAAGGGGGTGTATGTGATGTGTCGGGTCTAGCTCGTCGATCAGAGATCAAGATTTGAAAACAAGCGGGGCAACTGGACTACGGGGTCAGAGGGGATGACTGCTCCACCTATACTAAGCAGATTTAAAGTACAAGACTGAAAGTAGCAGTTCATCAAAAATAGGCTATGCATCAGTTATAGGAGCTAACTACAACAGTAGCAAAATACTAATGCAAGCAGTAGGAAGAAAGACATAGGCGATATAGGAATGATCAAGGGGGGGGGGCGGTTTGCTTGCCTTGCTGCTCTGCGGCAAAGGACTGATCGACAGGGTCGCAGATGTACCCGGCAGCAGCGTCAGTCTCGGGGTCTACCGGAAAGGAAAGATAACGAAGGGAAAACACAATAAATAAGAGAGCAAGCAAACACACCACAAAGCAAGACAAGGTAATACACCGAGCTAGGGGTGACCTAACGCAAAACTAAACGTTACAGACGAAGCGGGAAAATATCTCACGATATTCCCCGGGTCTTGGATTTATCGGACAGACGATCCGGAGGGGAAAAGTTCCATGTTCATCATGTTAAAGGCATGTGACAGGTGAACGGATAGCATAATCGAATTTGTGGGATTTTTCTGAACAACTCTCATGTATAAAATATTTTCAACCGACCTACGGTTCATTTTATATGATTTTTCAAAGTATAAATGATTTTCTGTATTTTCTGGAATTATTTTGATCCGAAAATAAAACAGCAAAAACTTTTGTTACCTAGCGTTACTCTAGCCTGTGTGTATGACAGTGGGCCATGGGCTTGGGTTGACCCAGTCAAAGATTGACAAGTCAAATGAGGCATGGGGTCCACATGTCATAGACTATACCTAAGCAAATGAATCTAACTTATTTAATACTCCGTAGGATACTAGGTCATCTACAACTAAACTAACTTTTCTTTAACTGTACAACTAAACTAACGTAGCACTAATCTAATCCTAAGTACTACTCCACTCACGGACACACACAACACTCACACACGCTGCACACACCACTGAGACACACAACACGCACACACAGCCATGGCCTCCATCAGTAGCAGCCGGCTACAGCAGCTCTAGCAGGGAGCAACGGCAAGCAAGCAGCAGCAGTGCAGCGGCGACGGCAGTGGCATAGCAGCAGTAGCAGCGGCTAGCAGCGGCAGCAACACAAGCAGCATCACAGCAGTAGCAGCGAGCAGCTTGCAGGAGCAGCAGCAGCGAGCAGCTTGCAGGAGCAGCAGCACGCGAGCACAAAGGGACAGGCAGCAGGGGCGCGGCCACGCGAAGGCGAGCGCGACCGGACGCAGGGGAGCACACACACAGGCGCGGCGAGCGTCGGGCACTGGCGGCCAAGGCAACAAGCAGCAGCACGCACACACACACGTACGCGTACACTCAGGGACAGCTGCAAATGTCGACCAATCGAGCCGGTAAACGAGGGGGATCGGGCGAGGAGCTCACCACGATGCTCATGGACGTGGTTAGGGAGCGCAGGGCGGCCGGAATGCGATGGGCTCGACGACGAGATGTGGCGGCCGTGGGCGAAGATGGCGGCGATGGCGAGCGTACTAGCTGTCCCAACCTCATTCGTTTCTCTGAATGGAAGAAGTCGAGGGTGGCGGTCCTCCTAGAAGTATCCACGGGCGTTGGGGAGCATGGTGGCCACGAGATCGAGCCCGGCCATGGCCACGATGACGCGAGCCTGTGCAGGAGAGAGCGAAGCAGCACGAGGGGAGGGAAATGGCTGCTAGGGTTCTGTCGAGGGAGACAGAGACGCTCGGGGGTCGCCTTATCCGCGAGGGGAGCCGCTGGATGCACGCCAGCGAGCGCATCCCCGAGCGGACGGCTCTAGCACCATGGCCTCCCCTGTCTCTGTCTAGAGGTGGGAGAAAGGCCGGTGGGGATGGGTCGGGCCAGCCTGTAGCACCAGGCCTAAGTGCACACGGGCATCCCCACCGTTTTTTTATTTTTTGTTTCATTTACTTTGCTTCTGATTTATTTCTTTTTGCAATATTTCCCCTTCGCAAAAATGTATGACTTGGTCCAATTAATATATTGTAATATTTTCCAATGGCCACACCAGGTTTGGTTATTTTTGGACTATGTTTAAATTATCCATGGAATTAAAAAGGGATTTTAAATGCCTTTTGGCTCTGTTTTAGATGGTGGGGTCCACACAATTGGTTTGGTGATGTTGTTTTACTTAACAACATTTGTTTTGTGAATTTTAGCAAATGTGCAACATTTTTCTTATGATGTTTGAGGTTTTATTTTATCACAATAAAATCCAATGCCTCTTTTAATGGAATTTGAAATGAGATATGAATTTTTATATTGATCATATCCTGTTTAGAAAAATAATTAGGCACTGATCATGGTCATCAGTGTAGCTTAATTACAATGCTCACTGTAGCAAAAGTTGAGGATGTCACAACCGTTTTGACCTTCGTCCCCTTTTCACGTAGCCCGGGCGCTACTTCCATCAAAGGGCTGGCCCTCTCTGAGTTGCGGTTCATCGCTCGTCTCGCGCCCCGTGCAGCAGGACCGAGCTCGTCTCGCGCACGGTGCAACAGGACTGACCTTGTCTCATGCAAGGTGCAGCAGGACCGAGCTCATCTCGCGCTCGGGGCTGCAGGATGGGATGATGGAGGCCAGCGCTGGCCGGCCTATTGGGTCTCAACGCTAGGGTCTCCTAGGGGTGCGAAAGGTCGGACCTTTTCGCCCGTCTCTTTGGTTGGGGTGTGTCAGGTCTCGTGTGAGGTGGTGGCAAGGTCTTGAATGCGGGGACGACGGCTCTGGTGGTGGTAGCACGATGCTCTTGGGCGGAGCCGTGGCTTGGTGTTGCCCGGTGGCCATGGTCGTGTGGGCGGTGTGGTCGCTGGGCTGTGGCGTCCGGTGGCATGAGTGTTGGCCGGGATGAAAACCTGATCCATTTTCGGACGGACCGGTTGCGGCATAGCTCTCTCCCTTCTTGAAGGCGTCGTAGTGACTCTCATTGCCCATTGTATTGCTACAACGGAAACTCTGATCCTCGGATCGGGCGGTGGCGGCATTCTGGTGTCGTAACCATCCTGAAGGCGCCGCCTTGGAGCACACAGTCCGTCGTATGAGGCTTCATCTCTTCGCAGTGGCGTGTTCACGGTTGAGAACTCCGGTTTCTCTTGTAGTACTAGGGGTAGTGTTGTTGCTCTCAGCGCCTATGTATCCTGCCTTGGGTGTGTGCGTGTATTGTGGTGGCATGAGTCTGTATAGGATGGGTGTATTTATAAAGCGGGGCGAAAGCCTTTTTCGGTAAGGGTATATTTTTTTTGGAAACAGAGGCAAAATACTTATCTCATTCATTAATAAAGGAGGGGCTTTTTAGATTAGAGGTTAATGGCTCCACATCATAGCCCACCCGACAACAAAAGAAACAACAACTACTCTCGTGGCATGGTAATACTCACGTGTCTAGCTCCTGCCTAACCCAAAGTTTGGTTTCATCTTGGATAAGTTTTAGGATGTAGAAGGGTGGCATTAATTTCTTCTTGAAAACTCTAGTGTTTTTGTCGTTCCAAATGACCTAACTAACAAACATAGTCAGGGAAACCACGGCCTTCCGGTTCACCGTGTTGGGCTTCGACGTGTTCGTCCACCAATACTTGACGCTACGTTCAGCCGACCATTGATGGGTCTCGAGAGCCCCAAGTCCAAACCACTTCTTTACCAATCTTCATACGCACAGTGTGAACCTGCATCGAAAGAAGAGGTGTGTGGCTGTCTCATTTTCCCTTCTACAAAGGGTGTAGAGTCCGCAATTCTTCCAACCTCGCTTCTTCAAGCTATCCGTCGTCTACATCCTATTTTGAATCGCTAACCAGGAGAAGAACTTGACCTTGGAAGGTTCCCAAACCTTCCAAATAGTCTTGTTCATGATAGTCCTTATGGAGCCCAGGAATTGGATCATGTAAGCAGAGGTTGCTGAGTACTCACCGTTCGACTCAAATTTCCAAGAGATATCGTCATCGATGTCCGGTATAAGTTGAAACTGGTCAAGACGAACCCAAAGATCCACCAACTCCACAATATGGTTGATCGAGAGGTTGATGGAAGGGCTCAGTAGCGGAGAGAGGACCCAGGCCTAGGGGGCCTGGGCCCGGGGCATGAAGATTTATTCCTTCATTGAGTGTAGCAAGTTTTGCACTATTACATATTGTTGAACAGTGTACCTCTGAATCAGGCCCGGGGCTCAATGCTAGCCTGGATCCGCCCCTGGAAGGGCTGATTGAAAAGGACGTGGATGTCGCCTAGAGGGGGGGGTGAATAGGCGCTTTAAAATAGTTAAGGTTTAGGCTTGAACAAATGCGGAATAAAACTAACGTTTAATATGTCAAGCACAAAACCTACAAACAACTAGGCTCACCTATGTGCACCAACAACTTATGCTAAGCAAGATAAACAACTAAGTGATAGCAAGATATATTACAATAAACAATATGGCTATCACAAAGTAAAGTGCATAAGTAAAGGGTTCGGGTAAGAGATAACCGAGGCACGGGGAGACGATGATGTATCCCGAAGTTCACACCCTTGCGGATGCTAATCTCCGTTAGAGCGGTGTGGAGGCACAATGCTCCCCAAGATGCCACTAAGGCCACCGTAATCTCCTCACACCCTCGCACAATGCAAGATGCCGTGATTCCACTAAGGGACCCTTGAGGGCGGTCACCGAACCCGTACAAATGGCAACCCTTGGGGGCGGTCACCGAACCCGTACACGTGGCAACCCTTGGGGGCGGTTACCGGTACCCGTACAAATTGCTCGGGGCAACCTCCACAAACTAATTGGAGATCCTGACGCTTCCCGGAGCTTCACACCACAATGATTGAGCTCCGAGACACCACCAAGCTTCTAGGACGCCAAAGCATCCACGAAGAATAATATCAAGGGTACTAAGTACCAAAGGTAGTAAGCTTCTCAACTTCTCACTTCCACGTATCACCGTGGAGAACTCAAACCGATGCAACTAATGCAATGGCAAGAACACACGAAGTGGTCAAGTCCCTCACACTCAAATCCCTCCACAACAACAAAAGCTATGGAGAAATATGAGAGGAAGAACAAGGAGCTCACAAAGAACTCCAAGATCAAGATCCAAGGGGTTCCCCTCTCATAGAGGAGAAAGTGATTGGTGGAGATGTGGATCTAGATCTCCTCTCTCTTTTCCCTCAAGAACAAGCAAGAATCATTGGAGGGATAGAGAGTAATCAAGCTCTAAGAATGTCAACAATGGAGATAGAACAAGAGCTCAACAGATAGATAAGGCCAAGGGGGAAGAAGACCCCCTTTATATAGTGGGGGAAGGAATCAGACCGTTACCCCCACTTTCTGCCCGAGCTCCAGCGGTACTACCGCTGGTTGCAGCGGTACTACCGCTGGCACTCCAGCGGTACTACCGCTGGGCCCCTGGTAGTGCAAAGGCACTACCACCGCCAAGAAAGTCTTCGCAAAAAGGTCCGTCCACGAACAACCGCTAGGCAGGCGGTACTAAGCTCCTGGAGCGGTACTACCGCTGACCAGGGGCGGTACTACCGCGAGCCAGCGGTACTACTGCTAGGGCCAGCGGTACTACCGCCAACTCTAGCGGTACTACCGCTTGCCACTGAAACAGCCATAACTTTCGCATACGAGCTCCGAATCGAGCAAACCCAAGCTTGTTGGATTCAGGATGACAAGGGCTATCCTAAGACCATGCGGTTATGAATATGCCAAAGATATAGAGATGTGAGATCTCTATGAATGAAGAACCGGCAAAAACTCCAACATCGAAAACATCATAGTAGATGCATATGGACTCCATTTTCGATGAACTCGAGCTTGTCACGAAGATGACCATAAGCTCTAAAACTCACAAAGAGAAACACCAAACAAGAACCAAGAAGTATGATGCAAGGATGCAAATGGTTTGAGCTCTCAACGAACGATACGATCAAGCTACTCACTTGAGAGCACCCCTTGATAGAACAACAATCTATCCTAACCAGAAAACCTATCAAGGCCAAACCTATACCTTGCACCTCGTCCTCTTGAGCTAGATGATGATGATCTTGGCTTCCTCAAGATGGACCACCTTTCTTGATTGTGTTGGCTTGATGAAGACTAGTTGATTGCTCCCCCATACTCACTATGGGTGAGCCACTCTTCAGCATATCTTCACAAGTCCATTGCCACCACAATGGACGGCAAGCTTCAAGCATGCTATCTTCGTGTTGATCCACTTGAACTTGCACATCGCAATCTTGATGACGATCACAACTTGACGCCATACTCCATGGGTTGTATGAGATCTTCCCTTTGACGCAAGCGCATGGAAACACACCTAACCCCCACATAGAACTCTCACGAAGACCATGGGTTAGTACACAAACACGTAATGGACAATGCTTACCATACCATGGGATCACTTTATCCCTCTCGGTACATCTTGTACGCTTTGTGTGTTGATCATCTTGGTTTACTCTTTGTCTGAGATCTTGATCAACCATTGATGATGATCACAACTTGACGTCATACTCCATGGGTTGTATGAGATCTTCCCTTTGACGCAAGCCCATGTAAACACACCTAACCCCCACATAGAACTCTCACGAAGACCATGGGTTAGTACACAAACACGTAATGGATAATGCTTACCATACCATGGGATCACTTGATCCCTCTCGGTACATCTTGTACGCTTTGTGTGTTGATCATCTTGGTTTACTCTTTGTCTGAGATCTTGATCAACCATGTGTCTCTATGACCATTCTTTGGATAATACCTTGAATACCATCTTGGTCATCATATAAACTCCTTGAACCCAACAGATGGACTTCAAGAAGTGCCTATGGACAAATCCATACTATGGGATCACTTGATCCCTCTCGGTACATCTTGTACGCTTTGTGTGTTGATCATATTGATTTACTCTTTGTCTGAGATCTTGATCAACCATGTGACTATATGACCATTCTTTGGATAATACCTTGAATACCATCTTGGTCATCATATAAACTCCTTGAACCCAACAGATGGACTTCAAGAAGTGCCTATGGACAAATCCTATAAATGTAACTTAAGGCAACCATTAGTCCATAGGAATTGTCATCAAGTACCAAAACCACATATGGAGATATATGCTCCAACACTGATCTTGTGCACCGAAGCATGCCCTGGGAGGGGTATATATAGGAGTACATGTGAGGGGAGATAGACTTGGAGCAGAGGACAAGTTATACATGATTTAAACATATTCTATCTCTAACTCCTACCCTTATATTAAACACAATATACTTGTAATATTCCCCCTCAATCGTAGTGGGAGTGAAGCGGACAATTGCGATTGAATTTGAGGTCTTGTGATTCTGTCGTCTTCTCCGCCACGCCATCATCAACTGCGTATCTGATGGATCGGCATCTAGGGCGATGGTCGTGTCCCCTTCTGGTGCATTCCTTGTCTCTCCTCTATTCCCTCCCACATTCACAACGGGAATAGCATGGACGCTAGCGACGCCGCAGATGGTCTTGACTGCAGTTGTTGCCGATGAGTTGTTGTAGACCAAGCCATTAATGTTGATATCGAGGTAGCAGATCATGATGATGTAGTCGTGGTCGAGATAGTTGTGCTTGGTGATGTAGTTGTCGTGGATTGATCCTGTCATCTGGTGCGTCAAGGATTAAGAGACTCAGATTACATTTGTTCGCCCGACCCGCTCCTGCGAGCGGGGAAGGCGAACCCTCGCTACGCCGCCCCCAGTCCCCTCCACCCCGTCCCTCCCCCTCACTGCCGCCAGCGCGCACTGCCGGGCAAAGCCCGGTTGGTGGAGGTGGCGGCGGGGAATTCCCTTCCCCTCCCATGGCTATGTGCAGCGCGGGCTGCCGCATCTGGTTGGAGGCGCAGCGTTTGCATGGGGCGCGGCGGCGGCGAGTTGTCCGGCGCGTTGGAGGCGTGGTCAGAGGACAGGGCTGCGGCGGCTTCGCGGGGATCTGGTGCGCGGCGGGCCTGCGGTCGGCTGGCGGCGGTCGTCACCTGATACGATCTGGGATCTGCGGGCGTCGGCTAGCGCGGACAGTGGTGGGAGGCTCGGCTCCATTGACGCGCGTCCTGGAGGTCTCCTGCAGCGTCTTCTCTGGCCTAGGGCCGTGGTGGTTCGAGCTAGGGTTGCGGCTGGCCGACTTCCTACTAGGATCAGGATTCGCGGGTGGCGCGAGGGGTGGTGGCTGCCGTCGTGGGTCGCTGCAGGGGTCACGGCTCGTGGAGTCGTTGGTTGTTCTGGTGGCCGGCGGTGGCTGATTCGGTCACTGTCCTGTGGCCTCTAATCGGTGCGCTTCTCTCCTGCGGGTTCATGGCAGTGCATGTGTGACCGCGGATGAAGCTGGTGGAGGAGATTCAGATTGGGGGATGATACGTCTCCATCGTATCTACTTCTCCAAACTCTTTTGCCCTTGTTTTGGACTCTAATTTGCATGATTTGAATGGAACTAACCTGAACTGACGCTGTTTTCAGCAGAATTGCCTTGGTGTTGTTTTTGTGCAGAAATGAAAGTTCTCAGAATGTCCTGAAAATTTACGGAGAATATTTCTGGAAAATATGAAAAATACCTGCGCAAAGATCCACCGGAGGGGATGGGCCAGTGGGCCACAAGCCGTGTAGCCGCCACCCCCTGGTGGTGGCTAGCAAGCTTGTGGGGCCCACGTGGCTCTGCCACCCCCAATCTTAGCTGTATAAATTCACTTTCGTCCCAGAAAAAATCAAGAGAGAAGATTTTGTCGCGTTTGCGATACGGAGGCGCCGCCACATCCCGTTCTTCATCTGGAGGGCAGATCTGGAGTCCGTTTTGGGTTCCGGAGAGGGGAAATCGTCGCCATCGTCATCATCAACCTTCTTCCCTCTCCAATTCCATGAAGCTCTTCATCGTTCGTTTGTAATCTATTCATAGGCTCGCTCGGCGGTGATGAGTAGGATGAGATCTATCATGTAATCGAGTTAGTTTTGACGGGGATTGATCCCTAGTATCCACTATGTTCTGAGATTGATGTTGCTACTACTTTGCCATGCTTAATGCTTGTCAGTAGGGCTCGAGTGCCATGATTTCAGATCTGAAATTATTATGTTGTCACCAATATATGTGTGTTTTAGATCCGATCTTGCAAGTTGTAGTTATCTACTATGTGTTATGACCCGGCAACCCCGGAGTGACAATAACCGGAACCACTCCCGATGATGACCCTAGTTTGAGGAGTTCATGTGTTCACCAAGTGCTACTGCGTTGGTCCGGTTCTTTATTAAAAGGAGAACCTTAATATCCCATAGTTTCCTTTTGGACCCCGCTGTCACGGAAGGGATGGACAATAGATGTCATGCAAGTTCTTTTCCCTAAGCACGTATGACGACACACGGAATGCATGCCTACATCACATTGACGAACGGGAGCTAGCCACATATCTCTCCGTGTTATAACTGTTGCATGATGAATATCATCCAAACAAATCACCGACCCATTGCCTACAAGTTTGTCCCACTGCTGCTGTTACTTGTTTTGCTCTGCTGCTGTTACTACTGTTGCTGCTGCTATTACTTGCTCTGCTGTTACTTGCTACTCTTGCTACTTGCTACTGCTGTCACCACTGCTGTTCCTTGCCACTACTGCTACTCGTTACATTGATGTTACCTGCTACAATTCTGGTTCGCTCGGCGTTGATGGGAGAAGACAATTTCCATCAACGGGCAACGGCTGGCGCCATTGATATGACAGTTAGGAATAGTCTGCCGTCAACAGATCGTTTCTGACACCGTTGCTATCATACTACTTTGCTGTTACTACTTTGTTTGCAGATATTAATCTTTCAGGTGTGGTTGAATCTGACACATTCAGCTGCAAATACTTGAGAGTATACTCTCACTTCCTATTGGCGAACCAAAAAATTTGGGTTGAATACTCTACTCTCGAAAACTTCCTTGATCCCACGCGCTGGTGGGTCATTGCAAGACAATTTCTAAGTGTTGAGCAATTGAGAACAACATTCGTCTAGCTATTCCCACAGAGTGCCAATCAACATTTTTCTGGCGCCGTTGCTGGGGAAGGTCTGTTGTCATAGAGTCAGCATTTTTCTGGCGCCGTTGCCGGGGAGGTATTGCTATATTCTCTGAGTTACTTGGGATTTATATCTGCTGATCAGTATGAAGAATCTGAAGGATCCAAAAACCAAAGTCTTGCCCTTGACCACGAGGGGAGGTAAGGAACTGCCATCTAGCTCTGCACTTGATTCACCTTCAGTTATGAGTAAGTTTGCGACATCACCTCCTGCTAGAAATCTTGATATGTCGCCTGTGCTTGATGATGCTTATGATACTGCTATGCCTGATACTGCTGGAGATGCTATGCCAGATACTGCTTTGCCTGATACTGCTAGAGATGCTATGCCTGATATTGCTAGAGATGTTATGCCTGATACTGCTAGAGATGCTATGCCTGATACTGCTTTGCCTGATACTGCTAGAGATGCTATGCCTGATACTGCTAGAGATGCTATGCCTGATACTGCTAGAGATGCTATGCCTGATGATGCTATGCTTGATACCGCTAGAGATACTACTTTTCCTGATGTTCCACTAGGGGTATTCCTTGATGCTCATATTGCTAGAGTTACTGCCAATGCTCGTGATGCTTCTGAAACTGCCGATACTATTGAGATAGAACCTGCTTTTGCTCCTGCTAGATCTAGCTCTCCTAGATATGAATTGCCTGATATATCTGAGGGTTATGTTATGGAGGGAGAGATAGCTGAGGATTTTCTTGCGTGTAAGGATGCCTATGACGCTGAGAAATTACTTGTCAAGTGGAAGGAAAAATCTCTGAAAGCTAGGATGAAATACGACCCGAAGTTTGCCACTTCGCCTATCTTTATCACCGATAAGGATTATGAATTCTCTGTCGATCCTGAGATAATCTCTCTAGTCGAATCTGATCCTTTCCACGCTTATGAGTTTGAGACGGACGTAGCCCATCTTACCAAACTCCACGACATAGCCACCCTTTTCACTAGTGAGGAGAAGATCCGCCACTACTACATCCTTAAGCTGTTTCCTTTCTCTCTAAAGGATGACGCTAAAGCCTGGTTCACCTCTCTTGCTCCTGAATGTGTGAGTAGTCCCTAGGATATGGTCTATTACTTTTGTGAGAAATATTTCCCTGCCCATAAGAAGCAAGCTGCCATGCATGAAATATACAACTTTGCTCAACTCCAAGAAGAGAGTCTCCCACAAGCTTGGGGGAGGCTCGTCCAGCTACAGAATGCTTTGCCTGATCACCCTTTTAAGAAGAACGAGATACTTGATATCTTCTATAACGGATTTACCGATGCCTCTAGAGACCACCTAGATAGTTGTGCCGGTTGTGTTTTTAGGGAACGAACTGTAGAACAAGCTGAGACCCTACTTAATAACATCTTGATCAACGATAATGCTTGGACTATTCCCGAACTACCTCCTAAGCCAACTCCGAAGAAAAGAGGTATTCTATTCCTCAGTCCCGAAGATATGCAAGAAGCCAAGAAATCTATGCAAGAGAAAGGCATTAGATCTGAAGATGTCAAAAATCTACCACCTATCGAAGAGATCCATGGTCCCGATAACCCGATACAAGTAGTAGAAGTGAATTCTCTGTGTAGGTTTGATGAGAGTGATATTCCTTTTGATAAACCTGCTAGCCTATGCTTTGATGAATCTGACAACTTTGTTGCCAAACAACAGAGTTTCAATGATTATGTTAGCAGACATTTGGAACGAAGTACTCGTATGCTTAGCCATTTAAGTGCTTGTGTAGACATAAATGTCAATGATCTAAAGCTTCTGAGTAAACATGCCTCTATGATTACTACTCAAGTAGAACAAGTACTTAAATCTCAGAATGACTTGCTCAATGAATTAAATGACAACTCTGTCAGAGTCATTACTAGAGGAGGTAAAAAGACTCAGGAACCTTTGTATCCTGAAGGTCATCCTAAGAGAATTGATCAAGATTCTCAAGGCATAATGTTGATACACGGAGTCATCCTAAGGAGAAGAAGAAGTATGATAGAAACCTACATGCCAGTTCCCAAATACTGTCGCACTTGAAGAACCTAATGATATTTCTGCGTCTGATGCAGAAACACAATCTGGTGATGAACATGAACATGAACCTGGTGACAATATGGACAGCCATGTTTATAATAATGCTCAACCTAGCAATAATGAGCATGTGGAGATTGAACCTACGATTAAACCTGATAACCCACAACCTAAGAGATACGATAAGAATGACTTCACTGTTAGGAAGCATGGTAAAGAAAGGGAGCCATGGGTTCAGAGATCTATGCCCTTTCCTCCTAAGCCATCCAAGAAAAAGGATGATGAGGATTTTGAGCACTTCGTTGAGATGATAAGACCCATCTTTCTGCAGATGCGGTTAACTGATATGCTCAAAATGTCTCCATATGCCAAGTACATGAAAGATATCGTGACTAATAAACCGAAGATACCAGATCTTGAGATCTCCACCACGCTTGCCAATTACACTTTCAAAGGTGGAACTCCTAAGAAACTTGGTGATCCTGGAGTGCCCAATATACCTTGTTCCATTAAAGGAAACTACGTAAGAACTGCCTTATGTGACCTTGGAGCTGGTGTTAGTGTTATGCCGCTCTCTGTTTATCGTAGAATTGAATTGGGTAATTTGACACCCACTGAAATTTCTCTCCAAATGGCCGACAAATCAACTGCTTTCCCTATCGGCATTTGCGAGGATGTGCCTGTTGTGGTTGCTAACACCAATATCTTAACAGTCTTTGTTATCTTGGATATTCCCGAGGACGATGCCATGGCTGTCATCCAAAGAAGACCCTTTTTAAACACTGCAGGGGCTGTTATAGATTGCAACAAAGGCAATGTCACTTTCCATGTCAACGGTAATGAGCACACAATGCACTTTCCGAAGAAACGATATCAAGTACATTGCATCAATGCTATCGAACAGACTTCATCGATTCTTATTGGGAGCTTTGAATGCCCTATTCCTCGTGTCAAGATGAAGTATGATTTGCTTGTTGGGGATATACATATCCCCATTGAGGTGACTTAGTGGCTATTCGAAAATTCTCCGTTCTCTCTTGCGATTCGAGAAGGTTTTGTCATGAGGACTTGATCAACCCCATTGACGGATTTCTTTCGATGACCATGAAATGGATGAATCAAAGAGTCACATACCTCTGTTTTGAGCTTTCATTTTCTGTTGCTTAGAAGAAAAATGATAGATTTAGTTTAGTTTTTCCTGTTTTTTGTTTTAGCGTCCCGGAGAAAAATACCCCGAAAATAAAAGTTCTCAAATGGTCCTGAAAATATAGTATGATTTTTCTGGAATATTTGAAAAATACTGGGCCTGAGAGCTGGCCTGGGGTCCAGACCAGTGGGCCACAAGCTCTGCAGCCGCCGCCCCCTGGTGGCGGCTAGCAAGCTTGTGGGGCCCATAGGGACCCCCTCCACTCATTCCAGCTCCCATCCTCTTCTTCCACCTCCAGAAAAAATTGTTTCGCAGCTCAAACCCGTGTTCTTGCTCATTTGGCTATGATTTTCGATCTCCTTGCTCAAAGCACCATTCTCTGAACCGTTTTGGGGAAATTACTCCTTGGTAAGTGACTCCTCCATTGGTCCAATTAGTTTTTTCTCTAGTGCTTTATCCTTCGCGTATTCTAGCTACCTTGGTGACCCTATTCTTGAGCTAGAAATGTTGATTTAGCTGGTCCCAAGTAGTTTTAGCGCATGTTACGGTCTCTAGGCACTAGTAGGAGTAGTTGCTATGAGTTGGGTTAATCTTTATTCACTTTTCTTTCGAAGTCTCTAAAAATTTCAGAATTTTTCAAAGCTAGAAAAAGGAAAAGATGAGGAGGTTCTTGAGAGGCTCTTCAAGCCGTAACCCCAAGGAGGATGAGAAGAACCACCCCAAGTACGTAGTCCCTCGAGTCATAGAAGTTCGAGCGTGCGAATGGCCAAGTGATGAATTTTTGCGCGCCGCTGGGATTTATGAAGACTTTTATTACTTGGTGGAGAACGCAGGTCTTACTGCGTTCGTTGAAGATAAGTGCTCGCAATACCTCCTCCTCACCAATATTTTCGTTCAAAGCTTCAACTTTTATCCGAGGAAGAATCCTCCCATGGTTGAGTTCATGATATACGATGTCCCCCAGTGCATGACGCTACAGGATTTTTGCAATGTATGCAAATTACCTTATGTTGGGGATATCCGTGACCCTCGTCCACGGGACTTGGAGGATTTCATCGGTACTATTGCTGTTGGAGAGGAGAGAGAGGAGTGTCTCGCGCTAGGATTGCTAGCATACATTTTCCTGTGCTTCGGTACTTCTCATTATTTGTGGGAAAATGTTTGATTGGCCGTGGGGAGGTTGGATCACTTAGTTCTCCAGACCTTGTGGTTTTGCGTGAAGGCCTTTATAACGATAAGACTTATAGCCTAGGTGCTATAGTATCCCAGCGGTTGAACACCAACCGTTCCAAGGGTGTCGTCTATGGAGGTATCTATGCTACCCGTCTTGCCAGACACTTTGAGATACCCATTAGACTGGGAGAGGAAGGAGAGATGCTTCTCCATGAGAAATATCTGGATTATGACAGCATGGTTCGCCATGATTTTCTGGATAGAGATGCCAGTAGACGGATGATTTATAACCTGGTATTTAGTCAGGGTACTCGAGAGACTATTACTTTGCCTGCTCCTTCTTTGTTCGATCTTCATGCAGGCAGGTACACTATTATGCCCTCGGACATCTACGCATATTGGGGCTTGGCCCAAACACAGGTGCACGTGCCCGAGCCGTCAGTCCAGTACCACACGCCAGTTTATCAGTGGGAGCCAGAGGAGCTCACACATCAGTGGCATCCACAATCTGCTCCGGAGTATCCCGGAGCTGGTTATTTCCCACCTTGGGAGTAGACCAAGCTAGGCCAAAAGCCTAAGCTTGGGGGAGTACGTGTTCTCACCGACCTTACATTCATGCTTATGCTTTCACTTTGTTAGTCGGTGTTTAAATTTTGCCACTGTATTATCCATGCTAGTTTATTTTCGTTTTCTTGTTTTCTTTTTTGTGTCCTTTTGAGAAAACCCAAAAAGATTTTTCTTTCTTCTTTTTCTTGTTGGGAGTTTTCCCGTGTAAATAGTTTTCTTTTTCTTTGGGTCAAGGTAGAAGATATTGGTTACAATGTTTAGTGGCTCTTGCATGCATACCTGTTTAGCTTTCAAAGAGCCATATTACTTTGTCTTCTCCTTTGTGTTTGCCTGCAGATTCAGCTTAGTCCATTGCACGAACACTCTTATTATTGTTCACATCGTTCGATCGTGCAAATGAAAGGCAATAATGATGATATATGATGAAGTGACTGAGACTGGAAAAGCTGGTATGAACTCTATCTATTTTGTTTTTGTAAATATGACTAGCTTGTCATGCCTGATTCAGCTTTGTTTTGAGAGAACCATGTTTGCGATGACAACTTAGAGATCATAGTTTCTGATGCCATGCTTAACTAGCTGAGAGCTTATAATGGTTTGTCTTGAATGCCAACATAGATTTTGAGATGACTATGATGTAGTATGATAGGATGGTATTCTCCTTTGAATGATTCAAGTGGCTTGACTTGGCGCATGTTCATGCATGTAGTTGAAACAAAATCAACATAGCCTCTATGATGTTCGTGTTCATGGTGATTTATGTCCTGTTCATGCTTGCATTCAATGTTACTCAAACTCATTGCATCTTGATGACTGTTGTCGCTCTCTAGTTCGTCGCTTCACAGTCTTTTGCTAGCCTTCACTTGTACTAAGCGGAGTACTGCTTGTGCATCGACTTCCATAAACCCAAAAAATTTTCCATGAGAGTCCACCATACCTACCTATTTGCGGTATCTACCTACCGTTCCAAGTAAATTTGCATGTGCCACTCTCTAAACCTTCAAGAAATAATCTGTTTTGCATGCCCGAACCAGTCATGTGGTGACAGGGGGCTATTGGTATCTTCCATGCTAGGAGTGTTATCCTCGACATGTCTTTATTCACTGTCATTCACGAGAAAGGGGACGATAATTGGAACGCCCAGTTCCACGCTTAAATCGAAAACATAACTATAAAACAAGACTCCCCCCGGATTGATGTTAGTATGGACGGTACCCGAGGATTCGGCTAGCCGTGGAGTGTGATTGATTGGTGGTGGTGGGGGGGGGGGGTTAAAACTTTACTTTTCTATTTGGGAACCGCCTATAGCATGAGTATCATGGAAGATATTGAGAACTCTTGGTCATTGCATTGACAATGAAAGCATGCCACCCAAAATTATTATCTCTGTTTTCAAAGCTTGAGCTCTGGCACCTCTGCAAATCAATGCTTCCCTCTACGAAGGGCCTGTCTATTTATTTTCCTGTTGAGTCATCCTGTTCTTATATAAGCACCAATTAGAGAGCACCTCTGTCATTTTCATGCTTTGCTTTTGATTGATATTGAGTATGACTATGACTGGATCTTCGTTGCCATGAATTACAATGTTTAGTCAGCCCTTGATCTTTGAAAGTGCTCTGCATTTATGTTTTGCGGTCTCAGAAAGAGCTAGCGAGATACCACCTATTCTTATTGCTTCATGCTTGTTTTGATTGAAGTGTTGGTATTTGAAACTCATTATTCTTTGCTCGTTAGCTGATTATGTCATTGATATTAGTTTACCGTGAGACCTTTGTGTCACTTGCTTATGTGGTTAACTTGTGATCTTGCTGAAATTCTGGTTACGAGTTAGACATAGTTGCAACAACAAGATCAAACAGAGTTTGTCAAAGTTTTTATTTCTCTCTCAGTTTGTCAACTGAGTTGCTTGAGGACAAGCAAGGTTTTAAGCTTGGGGGAGTTGATACATCTCCATCGTATCTACTTTTCCAAACTCTTTTGCCCTTGTTTTGGACTCTAATTTGCATGATTTGAATGGAACTAACCTGGACTGACGCTGTTTTCAGCAGAATTGCCTTGGTGTTATTTTTGTGCTGAAATGAAAGTTCTCAGAACGTCCTGAAAATTTACAGAGAATATTTCTAGAAAATATGAAAAATACCTGCGCAAAGATCCACCGGAGGGGATGGGCCAGTGGGCCACAAGCCCTGCAGCCGCCACCCCCTGGTGGCGGCTAGCAAGCTTGTGGGGCCCACGTGGCTCTGCCGCCCCCAATCTCAGCTCTATAAATTCACTTTCGTCCCAGAAAAAATCAAGAGAGAAGATTTCATCGCGTTTGCGATACGGAGGCGCCGCCACATCCTGTTCTTCATCTGGAGGGCAGATCTGGACTCCGTTTTGGGTTCCGGAGAGGGGAAATCGTCGCCATCGTCATCATCAACCTTCTTCCCTCTCCAATTCCATGAAGCTCTTCATCGTTCGTGAGTAATCTATTCGTAGGCTCGCTGGGGGGTGATGAGTAGGATGAGATCTATCATGTAATCGAGTTAGTTTTGATGGAGATTGATCCCTAGTATCCAGTGTGTTCTGAGATTGATGTTGCTACTACTTTGCCATGCTTAATGCTTGTCACTAGGGCCCGAGTGCCATGGTTTGAGATATGAAATTATTATGTTGTCACCAATATATGTGTGTTTTAGATCCGATCTTGCAAGTTGTAGTTACCTACTATGTGTTATGACCCGGCAACCCCGGAGTGACAATAACCGGAACCACTCCCGGTGATGACCATAGTTTGAGGAGTTCATGTGTTCACCAAGTGCTAATGCGTTGGTGCGGTTCTTTATTAAAAGGAGAACCTTAATATCCCGTAGTTTCCTTTTGGACCCCGCTGCCACGGGAGGGATGGACAATAGATGTCATGCAAGTTCTTTTCCCTAAGCACGTATGACGACACACGGAGTGCATGCCTACATCACATTGACGAACGGGAGCTAGCCACATATCTCTCCGTGTTATAACTGTTGCATCATGAATATCATCCAAACAAATCACCGACCCATTGCCTACGAGTTTGTCCCACTGTTGCTGTTACTTGTTTTGCTCTGCTGTTGTTACTACTGTTGCTGCTGCTGTTACTTGCTACTGTTGCTACTTGCTACTGCTGTCACCACTGCTGTTCCTTGCCACTACTGCTACTCGTTACATTGATGTTACCTGCTACAATTCTGGTTCGCTCGGCGTTGACGGGAAAAGACAATTTCCGTCAACGGGCAACGACTGGCGCCATTGATACGACGGTTAGGAATAGTCTGCCGTCAACGGATCGTTTCTGACACCGTTGCTATCATACTACTTTGCTTGCAGATATTAATCTTTCAGGTGTGGTTGAATCTGACACATTCAGCTGCTAATACTTGAGAGTATCCTCTCACTTCCTATTGGCGAACCAACAAATTTGGGTTGAATACTCTACCCTCGAAAACTGCCTCGATCCCACGCGCTGGTGGGTCATTGCAAGACAATTTATAATTGTTGAGCAATCGAGAACAACATTCGTCTAGCTATTGCCAGAGCATGCCAATCAACATTTTTCTGGCGCCGTTGCTGGGTAAGGTCTGTTGTCACAGAGTCAGGGGAAACCCCTTGGTCGGCCCTGGCCAGTGTGCCGCCGACGACGCTCAAGGGCACCGTTGTTCTTCTTGGAGACATTGGTCTACGTTTGCTCCTCCACTTCCTGCCTCACTGCCTCTGAGGTGAAAACCCTAACTCTGGTGGGCGGCAGCAGCGTCCTTGACGCCGTGACCTTCCTGAAGGCATCGCCTTGAGGGCTGAGTGGTGGTGGGCACTGTGTGGGTCCTTGACGGTTGTTGGAGGTGGGCACTGCTTCGGGGGAAACCCTAAGATCTGGCCTTACAGATCGGATGATGGCGGTACTGCGGTGCCGTTTCTCTCTTGGGAGCATCATTTGTGGAGCAGTGTTGGATGACAGAGGTTGGAGATGGAGTGGCTTCATCTTGCCAGAGATTTGGTGGAGCTGTCAAGTCATGCCTGGAGGACAGGTGCTATGCTGAGTCATGCCTGCTTGGCAGGTGCTACGCACGACAGTTCTTTCAGAATCTTCGTGTCTGGACGGATGAGCACAGGGTGGTGGCGCTGTTTGGCGCCATGGTGGCATCGATGGATGTTCAGACTGGCAAATATGATATGGATCTCTCTCTTGAAGATGGATCTGTGGACCGATGATGATGGAGGCTTCTAACGTGTGCATGTGGTGTGCGTTTTAAGTTTGCTGCACCGGCTGTTGGTCCCGATATGTTATGTGGATGGATTGGCGACAACACCGGTTTTAGATATGTGGAGTGAGAGCACTCCACATTATCGAGTCTGTAGGTGTGAATGGTGGCTTTGGGTGGTGTGTTGTATATCTTTGTCAGAACTTCGTGGAATAATTAATAAAGATGGTTGTATGCATCGATTGATGCAGAGGCCGGGGGTCGAACCTCCTTTTCTAAAAAAATGTAGTTACCGTGGATGATAAAGCCGCACAAAGCCAAAGACGCAAAAAAATGCGCTACGTTGTAGATGACTGATCTGCAGTCATGGACGATGAATCTTGCAGATGTCAAAGGATGTCGTCGGCGACGGGTCCGCCGGTTTTGCGAGGACTGAAGGACACCCATCATGCACACATCGGATTTTCCAGAATCGTGTGGCCATGTAGGGGTCATCACTATAGTGATGTCGTGTCATTGCAGTCGTGTCGTCGTGGATGAAAGTGTGTCATATCGACTAGAGGGGGGGTGAATAGGAGATTTTTAGAATTTCATCACTGAGGAAATTCCTTTTGAGGAAATTCCTCACTGATGACTAAGTTGCAGAGGAAACAGCAAAGGATCATGAGTGCAAAGTATCACTACAGCAATTTTTCAGGATGAAGAATATGAAAAACAGTTTGCACAGTATGCACGCACGGAGAAAACATTTGAGGATTAACTCACGTGAAGAATTTGGGGTTGAGGAATTTCAAAGAAAGTCTTCAGCAAATTCTTCAAACAGTGACAGTGAAAATCCTCAACACACAATCCGAGGAATATAAAGAATTGAAGAAATAGAACCCGTTTCACAGTGAAGACAGTGGTTGATGACCCATTTCCAACTGCTGTGACAGTTGTACATCTAGTTTGGACCGGCTTGGTATTGAAACCAAAGGACACACAATCCCGGGACACACAGTCCCTACCGTATTCTCCTTGGGCTAAGAACACACAGTCCTCGCCGAACACTCGTGGTAAGTCGTTAGGGCAGACTTCCAAACCCTCAAAAACTTGGTCACCTGGCAATCCACAATTGACTGCTGGATTGCTCTAGACCATGACGCTTAACCGTGTGGAGGATGCACAGTCCTCAAAGGTAAAAGGCTTCAGTCCCACACATGAACAACTTCTTCAGTGATGCTCAATCACTTAGTTTTCGGTTTGTGGTTTGGTGTGTGGGGGTATTTCCTCACTGATGAATTACTCTCGAAGACTCTGAGGAATTTGGGTTGCTCTTATGAAACGTGTCAGTTTCTAACGGAGCAACCAACCAGCTAATGGTTGTGGGGGGCGGCTACTTATAGCCTGGGAGCATCCCGACATGATTTGACATTAATGCCCTTAAATAATATGATCGTTGGTGTGGATAAGACCAATGATGTGGCGCGACTTGCGGTAACGGTCGGGACCCTCAACTATGAGAGTCCTCATGTCTCTCATTTTCCTCACTTGAGGCTTTTGGTAGGATTAGGCTTGGGTTGAGCATCATGAGGAAATTCATTCCGACGTGTTACTTTGACCCCCTTTAACAGTATGGTGTTCCTATGACTCAAAAGTGAAGAAAATAAAACAGACATAATAAATCTTCATGCTTCATAATCTTCAGCTTGTTTTTCTTCAGGACACACCGTATTCCTCATCTTCAATTTCTTCATGAGGAATATCAATTTCATCGCAATTTCTCGCGATTCAATTCTTCAGCTTCAGACAATTTCTTCAGCCGAAGATATACATTTTTAGGGGTCGATATTCATCGAATATTTCAAACTCCTCAGCGACTTATAGATCCTGTGTACACTCATGAACACATTAGATACTTAACCTATAAGTCTTCAAACCACCAAAATCACTAAGGGGCACTAGATGCACTTACAATCTCCCCCTTTTTGGTGGTTGATGACAATTAGGTTAAGTCTTCAATGGAGATAAAAATATGAAGTGTAAACACTCATTTGAGGAATTTGAAATCAAGATTCAGAGAGACTCCCCCTAAAGATGTGCATATCTTGAGGATTTTGCTTTTCACAGCAAATGCACATTGATGATTTATATCATGGAGATCTCCCCCTGAGTTGTAAATCACGCATACATGAGACATATAGTATGAATAAATTGAGGATGCATGATGACAAATGGTATCTGACGAATTCCAGCATGCGTGCATTAAAATTTTGAGGAATAAGCATGCGAAGAAAAACGTTCAAAAGCGTCAGAGTACCATCGGGCTTAAGTTACAACTCATTACATAAAACACTTCAGAAGAGCCAAGAGTTTCTAACTTAAATAAAGTTTATAAGCCCCCAAAATATATCCCGCGTGGAGACTAACTCTCAGATTTCTCCCCCTTTGTCATCAAGTGACAAAAAGGGACAAACTGGGGACTAACGCCCGTGAAGACTTTCACTTCTTGGCAGTTGAGGAAGACGCGTGAGGATTCTTGGGAGCCGATTTCCTCCTTGGACCTGTGGCAGTATCTTGTTGGTCTTCATCTGATTCAGCAGTGCGGAATGAAGAAAACGAACTGTCCTCAAGGTCTGGAACTGGAATTGGACTGAATTTCTTCTTTGGTGGCTACGACCAGTCGAAGTCCTGTGCAAACTCCAATTCTTCAAGTTCTGCTGGAGTCTTCAAATAAGCTAGTGTGGCCCAGGTGCAATCAAAAACCTCATGAAGATAATGATGGTTAAGCTTCACATCATTCTGCGTTTCATTGTGGGTTTTCACAATGGCGTCGAACTGGCGTTTGACCCACTTGTGATTCTGATCAACCTTTTGGTGAAGACTTAGAAGAAGCTCTCTGGTATTCATCACCCTTGGAGCAACATGACTTGGTGGATGGGTTTCAGTGTCATCCCATGAGGAATAAGCATGTGGCTCTCGGAACTGGCCATCAAGGGGCTGACTGCCTTCATCAATAACAGACTTACCTTTTCCTTCAACGGGCTCGAAAATATTCTTGTTGACCCTTAGGGGAGGCATATAACCTTGATGATTGTTGAAATCAGCGTGATAGTTGATGCCTGACCTGCGTATGATGAATCTCATGATCCATGGAGCGTAAATCTTCAGGTCAAAAGGGGACATAACATTTTCCGCCAGAGTCCTCAAGAAGAAATCATGGATGTTGATGGGAATGCCATGGATGATGTTGAAGAGGATATTCTTCATGATGCCTACGACATCTTCTTCATCATCATGTCCCTTGATAGGCGCAAGAACACTGCAGAGGATTCTGTAAACCGTCCTGGGTTCATACTTCAGCACATGGACCAGGAAGGTTGTTCTTGGTGGTTGCCCCTTGGCCAAAGGCTTCATGAGGACTTCCATCAGCTTGTTGGCCAGCTCCCGTTCATCATACAGCTTTACTGCCTGCTCTGAGGAAATTGACACAGGAAGTTCTCGCAGCAGCTCATTGGCAGGAGCCTTGAAGTGTGTGTGCTGCATCATCCAATCCAGCACCCAAGTGTTGATTTCTGTTGGATCTCCAGAGATGTGCAGAGTTGCATAGAATTGAAGAACAATGTCGATGTTCCAATTGCAGATATCAGAGCACATGGGGAGCAGTCCTGCTTCATGAAGAACGTTGAGGACTGGAGCAAAGCACGAAATTTCTTCAAGCTCAACATGAGGAATATGCCTGTGCTGGAAAATCTTGTTTCTTCCACACAGCACAGATGCATAGTAGTTGAGCTGTGTCCTGGTCCAAAACATCAGATGCCTGATGCGAGGCTTGTCATAGGGATTTTCTCTGATGAAGTACATGCGTTCTTCAAAGAAAGATTCCTTCTGAAACTTTGCCCGCTTGTAGAAAGGCTGACGCTGCATCGGCTGAAGGTTTTGCTTCTTCCCTTGAGGAGAGACAATCATCGCAGTTTCTGGATTGATGACGACAAGCGCATTCTCTGGATTTGGTGCATTTTCCTCAGCATGTTCCCCAGGATGAGGAATTTCATCTGCTTGTGCTTCAGGCTGAGGAGCTTACTCTGGTTGAGGAATGTCATCAACGGGAGCCTCTGGTTGAGGATTTTGCTCTGGAGGAGGAATTGGTTCATCCTGAGCCTCAGCTTGAGGATTTTTCTCAGGAGAAGGAATTGCTTCATCCTGAGCCTCAGGTTGAGGATTTTGCTCAGGATTTTGAATTTTGTCAGGCTGAGGGTTTTCGCTTTGTTTTTCCTCAGCTTGAGGAGTTTGCTTGGTGGAGGAGCCAGATTCATCAGCTGGTTTAGCTGATCCTTGAGCAGTTTCTTCAGGAGGAATGAAGGTCTGAGGACTGTCATCAATCTGTATTTCCTCATGAGTGTGTTCCTCAGTCACAACATTCTTCATTTCCTCATCAGTCAAATGCTCCTTGTCTTCGCTTTCGAAGATAGTCATCTCATAAGATGGAGCAACGTTGAGAGGCACAGGATCCAGAGGTGCATTTTTATCAAGTGATTTGAGGCGCTTGGCCTCTGTTGATTCTTCTGCTGAGGAAGCTTTTCTCTTCTTGGCTTCCTTTTCAGCAGCTCTGGTCTTCTTCACGTCTGATGCAGACGGAGTCATTTTCTTCACCTTTGAAGCTTTTGGTGAAGGCTCATCAGCTGGCTTAGAAGCACCAACTGGAGAAGTTTCATCAGCTGTAGCAGAATCATCAGCTGGAGTGTCCTTTGTAATTTCCTCAATAGCCGGTTCATCAGCACGACTTTCTTGAGGGATTTCCTCAGCATGAGTAGTTTCATCAGCTGGTTCCTCAATCAGAGGCTGAGGTGTTGTTGCTGGAGGGGCATTCTTCTTGTTGTAATAATCAACTGCATGAGTAGCAAATTTGATGAAAGTGTTCTTGAGACTTTGACGGTCAGAGAGCTTAGTATACTTGTCAGTCAAAGTCTTTAATTCTGCGTGTGTGGACACAAGTGCATCAGGCGTCAGGTTGAGGAGATTCTGTCTGAGGAATTTCTCCTTTTTGTTCTTTGCAACCTTAGCTTGTTTGGCTTGCTGCTCTTTCCACTTGGCCTCATTGATGAATGTGGCCACCATGTGGCTGATGCCTGGGGGAAGCTTTAAATCATCGATAGGAGTGTTGGGGTCCTCATACCAGATGTTGATGTAATCCAAGAGGACTTTTGGGTCCATGGCTAGACGAATGGAGCTTCCTGAAGCTTGTGCTACCCTCTCCTGCTTGTTTCTGATGATGGCTTGCAGAGTCTCATCATCATATTCATCACTACCTTCTGATGCAGAAGGGACTTTGATGATTTTGCTAGGGCTTGGTCTGGTTCCTCTCCCAGCAGTCACCTTACTCTTCATTGGAGTAGGTGAAGAATTTGTCTTGGAGCTTGTTGCAGATGGAACAGAGGAGCTGGAGATTGTAGGCAATTGCTTCACAATCTGCTTTTGTTCAGGCTTTCAAGCCTTTGGTGGTGCTGAGGGTTTGGTTCGAATGCTGGTGCAGCTTTCTAAGGCATTTTCTCCTGAGGCTTTGAAGCCTTTGGTTTCGGTGGCACATGCTTCATTTGAGGAATGTCCGTACCAGAAGTTTGAGCTGCAGAGGAGGTGGCGGCAGTTGCAGCAGCAGCAGATTCTTCATTGAATTTCCTCACGGCGGCTTCTGCTTGCTTCTAAAGCTTTGACAAATGTTTTGACTTTTCTTCAGGATAGTCATCAATTGTCTTGAGGCTTGAGGGGTGTGCATCCTGATAATCCTCAAGAGGAGTCCGTTTCCCAGGAGGCTTCAGAGCGAATTTCTTCGCATACTTGGGAGTGACGAATCTGTATTCTTTCCACTCCTTAGCCCACCCGCGTTCTATCTTTTGAAGCCTTATCTTCCTCTTGGGCATAGTCTCTTGCTCACCAGGCGTGTAGTATTCCAAGTATATATCCTCAGGGATATCAATGGCAGTGTTCTGCTCGAGCTTTTTGCCACCCTTTTGTTTCCTTTCATCTTCCATTTTCTTCAGCTGAGGCTTTTGCTGAGGAAATTGAACTCTTGAGGATTCCGATGAAACTTGCTGATTTTCTTCAAGAAACGCTACAAATGAGTTAAGTTGATGAGAACCTAGAGATTCATCAGCTGACATTTTGTACCTGTGAACAGAGTATAGTTGCGAGGAATTTGGAGAGGTCATATGCGTTCTCAGATTTGATGAAATGAAAAAAAAAAGTTGAGGAATTTGACGAGTGGATGAGGAATTCGTCTAAGCACATTGTTCTTGGGTTCCAGAGTTGTACATATTCGAGAATTTGCACAATTGGGGAATCTCGTGAAGATTTTAGATGCTTAGTGAAATTCATCAATAGTTGAGGAATAAGCAGTGTTTGAGGAAAAGAGGTTGATGTATACTTGAGGAAAAAAACAGATTTCACACATCTAAGGTAAAATAGTAGATTGAAAGAGCTGTAAAAATAGGGTTTTTATTTACCCTATATAGCGCGCACGAAGAACAGAGAAGGAAGTAGCAGTAGATGCTCTTCGGTGCGAGTCCACTGCGCCCTAACTCGGCAACAGAGGACAGGTACGGCGACGGCAGACGAAGATGGTCCGGTTCCGGCGTGGTTTCGGCGGCATAGAGGTCGAGGCAGTCAAGCTTTTCCTCGCCGGCGTCGAGACTTCTAGCGGTGGCGCTAGGGCTTTTGAGCTTTGCTGTAGCAGGAGGGCGATGGGACGAAGAAGATTTTACCGAAGGGAGATGGGGACATATTTATAGCCAGGTGGTAACTGTTGGCGCGAAAGTATCGGACCAAATAGCCCCTGTCTCTACGTCTCCACAAGACACATGTAGCCCACGACCTAAGGAGTGGAGATCGTGGTTATCTGAACGGGGAAAGTGGGGTTCAGTTACTGTGTAACAACAAAAAAAATATTTTTGAAGATTTGAGGATTTTGTTACAAAATCATCAGCTGACAAGGACGTAGTGAGGACTTTGAACAAAGTTTCAAGTAGAACGCATATGAAGAATTGAATAGACTGGGTGAGAGTAGCATAGAGGGAAAGTAGGGTCCGATCACATTCACTTAGATGAAATATCAAATTGAAGAAATAGCTATAAGTGAATGCAGTTGAGGACTTTGAAATCACAGTCTATATATATATCTAGGCAAATGAAAATCATCAAGTGTTTTTGAAGATTTTGATTAACATGAGGATTTTGTGAAGAAAAACAACTGCTTTGAAGAAAATCAGTTTTCAAGAAATTCAACTTTGAACAAGTTCAACTTGAGGAATTTCAAGTTGGGTGGTGGCTGATACGTCCATTTTGCGTCATGTTTTCATGTTGTTATTTATCGCTTCTTTGGCTGTTATTTCACTTCACGGTACAATTCGTATGCCTTTTCTCTCTTATTTTGCAAGGTTTACATGAAGAGGGAGAATGCCGGCAACTGGAATTCTGGCCTGAAAGTGGAGCAAAGTTGAGATACCTATTCTGCGCAACTCCAAGTGCCGTAAAAATCAACAAGGATTTTTTTCCCGATTTATCAAAAATACTAGGCTGAAGAAGTGCGAGAGGGGCGCCAGGGGGTGCCCACAAGCCTGGACGGCGCGGCCACCCCCCAGGCCGCGCCATGAGGGCTTGCGGGCAGCCCACTGGCCCACTGGCCCCCCTCTTTTGCTATATGAAGGGTTTCATCCATGAAAAAATCAAGGAGGAGTTTTTTCATGGATTCGCCGCCACCACGAGGCGGAACTTGAGCAACCAATCTAGAGCTCCGGCAGGACGATCTTGCCGGGGAAACTTCCCTCCCGGAGGGGGAAATCGTCGCCATCGTCATCACCAACACTCCTCTCATCGGAGGGGACTCGTCACCATCAACATCTTCATCAGCACCATCTCATCGTCAAACCCTAGTTCATCACTTGTAACCAATCTCCGTCTCGCGACTCCGATTGGTACTTGTAAGGTTGCTAGTAGTGTTGATTACTCTTTGTAGTTGATGCTAGTTGGATTATTTGGTGGAAGAGTTTATGTTCAGATCCTTGATGCTACTCATTACCTCTCTGGTCATGAATATGATTATGCTTTGTGAGTAGTTACTTTTGTTCCCGAGGACATGGGATAAGTCATGCTAATAGTAGTCATGTGAATTTGGTATTCGTTCGGTATTTTGATATGTTGTATGTTGTTTTTCCTCTAGTGGTGTTATGTGAACGTCTAGTACATAACACTTCACCATTATTTGGGCCTAGAGGAAGGCATTGGGAAGTAGTAAGTAGATGATGGGTTGCTAGAGTGACAAAAGCTTAAACCCTAGTTTATGTGTTGCTTCGTAAGGGATGGTTAGACTTTGTCTTAATTCTTCTTTCATAGTTGCGGATGCTTGCGAGAGGGGTTAATCATAAGTGGGATGCTTGTCCAAGTAAGGGCAGTACCCAAGCGCCGGTCCACCCACATATCAAACTATCAAAGTAACGAACGCGAATCATATGAACATGATGAAACTAGCATGACAGAAATTCCCGTGTGTCCTCGGGAGCGTTTTTCCTCCTATAAGACTTTGTCCAGGCTTGTCCCTTGCTACAAAAGGGATTGGGCCACTTTGCTGCACCGTTGCTACTTTTGTTACTTGTTGCTTGCTATGAATCATCTCACCACACAATCACTTGTTACCGACAATTTCAGTGCGTGCAGATTTTCCCTTGCTGAAAACCACTTGTCAGATCCTTCTGCTCCTCGTTGGGTTCGACACTCTTACTTATCTAAAGGACTACGATTGATCCCCTATGCTTGTGGGTCATCAAGACTCTTTTCTGGTGCCATTGCCGGGGAGTGAAGCGCCTTTGGTAAGTGGAACTTGGTAAGGAAACATTCATATAGTGTGCTGATTTTTTTCACTTGTCACTATGGATATTAATCCTTTGAGGGGCTTGTTCGGGGTATCTGATGTTTGCTGTGTATCCCTGGCAATGGCGCCAGAAATACTTCTGCTACTGCAACATAATACCTTCCAACGGTGCCAGAAATAGGCACGTCGACGGGAGAATACTTGGCTTGATCTTTCTGCTGCAGCTACGTCTTAAGGGACTTCCTAGGCAAGTATGCAAAGGATTTCCCCCGTGGCCTTGGAGCCTTGCGTTGGTGTTCCCTCGAAGCGGAAAGGTGATGTAGCGTCGCGGTGGGAAGTATTTCCCTCAGTTTGAGAACCAAGGTATCAATCCAGTGGAGGAGTATCTCAAGATCCTACACAAACACAAAACTTGCTCCCAATGCTATGAAGGGGTTGTCAATCCCTTATAGATTGTTTGCCAAGTGAGAACTGAAAGCAACAAAGTAACAAAGCAAAGTAAAAGCGGAGATGTAAACGATGGATGTGAATATACCCGGGGACCGTAGTGTTTACTAGTGGCTTCTCTCATGAAAGCAAGTAGACGGTGGGTGAACAAATTACTGTCGAGCAATTGATAGAACCGCGCAAAGTCGTGACGATATCTATGCAATGATTATTTCTATAGGCATCACGTCCAAAACAAGTAGACCGATACTGTCTGCATCTACTACTATTACTCCACACGTCGACCGCTATCCAGCATGCATCTAGTGTATTAAGTCCATAAGAACAGAGTAACGCCTTAAGCAAGATGACAATATGTAGAGGGATAATCTCAAACCAATGATAAAACCCCCATCTTTTTACCCCTGATGTCAACTACTTGATGTGTGCCTTGGTGCCCCTACTGTCACTGGGAAAGGTCACCACATGGCAGAACCCAAAACCAAGCACTTCTCCCATTGCAAGAATCATAGATCTAGTTGGCCGAACAAGACCCAAGACTCGGAGAGACTTACAAGGATATAAAATCATGCATATAAGAAATGAGCAAAGACTCAAATATATATCATAGATAATCTGATCATGATGATGATGATGTTGATGATGATGATGATGAAGCCCTCCAACTCCAAAGTCCCCTCCTACAGGGCGCCAAGAAGGGTCTCCAGATGAGATCTCGCGGAAACGGAAGCTTGCGGTGGCGGAAAAGTATTTTCGAGGCTCCCCTGATTTTTTGCGGAATATTTGGGAATTTATAGGCCAAAGACCTAGGTCAGGGGGCGGGCAGGGAGGCCACAAGCCTGCCCACCGCCGCCTCCCCCTGGTAGCGGAGTGGGGGCTTGTGGGCTCCCTGGAGCCCACCTGGCCTGGCCCAAAGGCCCCCTGATCTTCTTCCGATCGGGAAAAAATCATTTCAGGGTTTTTCTTCCGTTTGGACTCCGTTCCAAAATCAGATCTGAAAAGTGTCAAAAACATGGAAAAACAGGAACTGGCACTTGGCACTGAATTAATAAGTTAGTCACAAAAAAGATAAAAAAGGTACATAAAATAACCAAAGAAGACAAGATAACAGCGTGAAACCATCAAAAATTATAGATACATTTGAGAGGTATCAAGCATCCCCAAGCTTAACTCCTGCTCGTCCTCGAGTAGGGAAGTGATAAGAATGAATTTTTGATGCTTTCATGCTACCTAGCATAGGTGTCCTTTGTAATTCCCTACAAATCATGCCAAAAGAAAGTTATCCCTACAAAAGCATATAGTCTGTCTATGCTCTATCATCATTGCACAATGAATTTAAATCATGCACAGCCTTGGTATTGGCCAAGTAATTGCTTCACACCTTTATTTTCTCAAACCTTTTCAACGCAATACATGAGCGTGAGCCATGGTTATAGCACTATAGATGGTGTGGAATGTAGTGGAGGTTGCAAGACAAAAAGGAGAAGATAGTCACATTAACTAGGCATATCAATGAGCTGTGGAGATGCTCATCAATAGATATCAATATGAATGAGTAGGGATTGCCATACAAATGATGCACTAGAGCTACGAGTATGTGAAAGCTCTTAAAGAAAACTAGTGGGTGTGCATCCAACTTGCTTGCTCACGAAGACCTAAGGCAATTTTGAGGAAGCCCATCATTGGAATATACAAGCCAAGTTATATAATGAAAACTTCCCACTAGCTATATGATGGTGACAAAACGAGAGACTCTCAATCATGAAGATCATGGTGCTTCATATGCACAAGTGTGGAAAAGTGGTAACATAATAGGTAGGTATGGTGGCTGTTTTGAGGGAGGCTAATGGTGGGTTTTGTGCACCGGCGAAAGTTGCAAGACACTAAGAAGATAGTGATGGTGGAAGGTGAAAGTGCATCTAAACCATGGACTCAACATTACTCATGAAGAACTCATATACTTGTTGCAAAAGTTTTATTAGTAATTGAAACAAAGCATTCAACGCATACTCCTAGGGGAAGGGTTGGCAGGTATAAACCATCACGCGATCCCGACCGCCACGCAAAGGATGACAATCAAAAGACTAATCATGCTCAGACTTCATCACATAGCGATTCACCATACGTGCACGCTACGGGAATCACTAACTTCAACACAAGTATTTCTAGATCCACAACACCTTACTAGCATGACTTCAATATTACCAAAACCACAACTCAAAACTAATTGAGATGAATCAAACTTCCCTAACTATTCAATGCACATGAAGGTGGAAGTTTTCGTATCCCTTTGGATAACTACCCCTTTTGAGACTACTTTCAAAGCATAGATCAACTACCAAGCCACGCACCGCTGTGCTCTAAAATATATAAGTGAAGCACATAGAGCAAAAGTATCTAGCTCAAAAGATATAAGTGAAGCACATGTGAGCTGAATTGTCTACCGAAGGATATAAGTGAAGCTCGACAAAATCATGGTGTGTGCATGTCTCTCTCTCTAGGTGTTCAGCAAGGATGATTTTGACACAACAAAAATAAAATACTCCTACGATACAAGACGCTCCAAGCAAAAACACATAACATGTGGTGAATAAAAATATAGCCCCAAGTAATGTTACTGATGGATTGAAGACGAGAGAGGGGATGCCTTCTCGGGGCATCCCCAAGCTTAGGCTTTTATGGCATCCTTGAATCTCTTGGGGTGCCTTGGGCATCCCCAAGCTTGAGCTCTTACCACTCTTTATCTCTTTGTCCATAAGAACTTCACCCAAAACTTGAAAACTTCACAACACGAAACTTAAACATAAACTCGTGATAACATTAGTACAAGAAAGCAAACCACCACTTCCTTAGGTACTGTAGCAAACTTAAATTCTACTTGTGCTGATGTTGGGTTACTGTAATTTCAATCCTCCATGGCTAATACCCCCCGATACTATCCATAGTTTCAGCAAAATAAGCAACCAACACAACAAAAACAGAATCTGTTAACAGCAGACCAGTCTGTAGCAATCTGTATATTTCGTATACCTCTGCTACCTCAAAAATTCTGAAAAATTACTACACTCTTAAGAATGTGCGTAGAAATCAGAATAAAAAAGAATCAACTCAAAATATCTTATAGAAATAAAATGAAAATTCTTTTCGTGAGCGGAAAGTTTCTGTCTTTTCCAGCATGACCAAACGATCATCCCCAAGACTAATCATAACGGTTTTGCTTGGCGCAAACGCAAAAAGAAACACAAAAACACAATCATAACAGAATTATGAAAGTGTGGAAAACACAAAACATAAAGAAAAAGGATAAATTCGTTGGGTTGCCTCCCAACAAGCGCTTTTGTTTAACGCCCTTAGCTAGGCAAAAAGTGATGGAATCACGTATAGTCATCTTTGGTGCTCAAACCATAAGTAGCCCTCATCATAGATTCATAAGGAAATCTTACTTTATTTCTAGGAAAGTGCTCCATGCCCTTATTTAAAGGAAATTGAAATCTAATATTCCCTTCCTTCATATCGATGATAGCACCAATAGTCCTTAGGAAAGGTCTACCAAGAATAATGGGACATGAAGGATTGCAATCTATGTCAAGTACAATGAAATCCACGGGTACATAGTTCTTATTTGCAACAATAAGAACATCATCGATCCTCCCCATGGGCTTCTTGACGGTAGAATCCGCAAGATGCAAATTAAGAGAACACTCTTCAATCTCATGAAAACCAAGAATATCACATAAAGACTTTGCAATCGCGAAAACACTAGCACCCAAATCACACAAAGCATTGCACTCATAGTTTTTGATCTTGATTTTGATAGTAGGTTCCCACTCATCATGAAGTTTTGTAGGTATCGAGACTTCTAGTTCGACCTTATCTTCAAGAGATTTCATCATAGCATCTACGATATGCGCGGTAAAGGCTTTACTTTCGCTATAAGCATGTGGAGAGTTTGCAATGGATTGCATCAAAGAAATGCATTCAAACAAGGATCAATTATCATAATTAAATTCCTTGAAATCCAAAGTGGGAGTTTCATTACTACCCAAAATTTTGACTTCTTCTACTCCACTCTCCACACCTTTATCATCAAGATAGGTGGACTCCGAACCATTGGGGCATTTTTCAACCAAAGTGGATTCATATCCAGCCCCTCCATAAGTAGGTTTAACACGCGAAAACAAACATTCAAGAGGAGACACACCAAGCACTTTAAGATCTTCGTGATCTCCATCACTAGAACGCACCCTTTTAAACCATTCATGTCTAGCGCGAATTTGGGCGGTACTTTCTTTGCTCTCATTCATGGAGATACCCACAGCTTTCAAAGTTTCATCCAAGTTGATCTTGGGAGGAGCGCATCTAACTTTCAAAGCATCAATATCACAAGACATCCTATCAACGCTTTTAGCCAAATCGTCTATTTTGAGTAGTTTTTCCACTATGGACGCATTGAAAATCTTTTGAGAGTTGATGAACTCTTTGATATTACTCTCTAGATCAGAGGGTAATTTGTTCTGATTTCCATAAGTGTTGTCGTAGGAATTGCCATAATTGTTAGAGGAGTTACTAGGAAAAGGCCTAGGAACATAGTTTCCTCTAAAAGCATTGTTGTTGCCAAAATTGTTCCTACCAACAAAATTCACGTCCAAACTAGCGTTGCTACTCTCAATCAAAGAAGATAATGGCATGTCATTAGGATCTACAGTAGTGTTTCTACTAGCAACCAAATTCATCAACTAGTCCACCTTAGCACTAAGCGAGTTAATTTCTTCTATAGCGTGCACCTTTTTGCTTGCAGGCGACCTTTCAGTGTGCCACTGAGAGTAGTTGGTCATGATATTGTCTAGGAGTTTTGTAGCGTCTCCTAACGTGATTTCCATGAACGTTCCACCTGAGGCGGAGTCCAAGATATTGCGAGAAGCGAAATTCAAACCAGCGCAAAAGATTTGTATAATCATCCACAAACTCAAGCCATGAGCGAGACAATTTCTAATCATAAGCTTCATCCTCTCCCAAGATTGTGCAACGTGTTCATGATCAAGTTGCTTGAAATTCACGATATCGTTACGTAAGGAGATGATCTTTGCCGGCAGAAAATACTTGGATATGTAAGCATCTTTGCACCTATCCCAAGAATCGATACTATTTTTAGGCAAAGAAGAAAACCAAGTTTTTGCACGATCTCGCAATGAGAAAGGAAAAAGTTTCAACTTAATCACGTCATTATCCACATCTCTTTTCTTTTGCATATCACAAAGCTCAATGAAGGTATTGAGATGGGATGCGGCATCTTCACTAGGAAGGCCAAAGAATTGCTCTGTCATAACAAGATTCAGCAAAGCTGCGTTGATTTCATACGATTCCGCACTAGTGGCAGGAGCAATCGGAGTACTAATAAAATCATTATTGTTAGTGCTTGAGAAGTCGCAAAGTTTGGTGTTTTCAGACATGATGACTTAACAAACAAACAAGCACACAAGCAAGCAAGAAAACCGGCAAAGGCAAAATAAAACGCCGAAGGCGAAAGGCGAATGAAAACGGAAAATGTGAAGTGGGGGAGAGGAAAACGAGAGGCAACTGGCAACAAAAGTAAATGCAAGACAAGAGTTTGTGAGACCTACTTGGATAGATCTTGATTTCTCCTCCCCGGAAACGGTGCCAGAAATACTTCTGATGTTTGTTGTGTATCCCTGGAAATGGCGCCAGAAATACTTGTGCTACTGCAACATAATACCTTCCAACGGCGACAGAAATAGGCACGTCGACGGGAGAATACTTGGCTTGATCTTTCTGCTGCGGCTACGCCTTAAGGGACTTCCTAGGCAAGTATGCAAAGGATTTCCCCCGTGGCCTTGGAGCCTTGCGTTGGTGTTCCCTCGAAGCAGAAAGGGTGATGTAGAATAGCGGTGGGAAGTATTTCCCTCAGTTTGAGAACCAAGGTATCAATCCAGTGGAGGAGTATCTCAAGATCCTGCACAAACACAAAACTTGCTCCCAACGCTATGAATGGGTTGTCAATCCCTTATAGATTGTTTTCCAAGTGAGAACTGAAAGCAACAAAGTAACAAAGCAAAGTAAAAGCGGAGATGTAAACGATGGATGTGAATATACCCGGGGACCGTAGTGTTTACTAGTGGCTTCTCTCATGAAATCAAGTAGACGGTGGGTGAACAAATTACTGTCGAGCAATTGATAGAACCGCGCAAAGTCGTGACGATATCTATGCAATGATTATTTCTATAGGAATCACGTCCAAAACAAGTAGACCGATATTGTCTGCATCTAATACTATTACTCCACACGTCGACCGCTATCTAGCATGCATCTAGTGTATTAAGTCCATAAGAACAGAGTAACGCCTTAAGCAAAATGACATGATGTAGAGGGATAATCTCAAACCAATGATAAAAACCCCATCTTTTTACCCTTGATGGCAACTACTTGATGTGTGCCTTGGTGCCCCTACTATCACAGGGAAAGGTCACCACATGGCAGAACCCAAAACCAAGCACTTCTCCCATTGCAAGAATCATAGATCTAGTTGGCCGAACAAGACCCAAGACTCAGAGAGACTTACAAGGATGTCAAACTACGCATATAATAAATCAGCAAAGAATCAAATATATATCATAGATAATCTGATCACAAATCCACAATTCATCGGATCTTGACAAACACACCGCCAAATAAGATGACATCGGATAGATCTCCATGAAGATCATGGAGAACTTTGTATTGAAGATCCAAGAGAGAGAAGAAGCCATCTAGCTACTAACTACAGACCCGTAGGTCTGAAGTGAACTACTCACGAGTCATTGGAGGGGCGATGATGATGATGAAGAAGCCCTCTAACTCCAGAGTCCCCTCCGGCAGGGCGCCGGGAAGGGTCTCCAGATGAGATCTCGCGGAAACGGAAGCTTGCGGCGGCGGAAAAGTATCTTCGAGGCTCCCCTGATTTTTTGAGTATTATTTGGGAATTTATAGGCCAAAGACCTAGGTTGCTTTTGTTACTTGTTGCTTGCTATGAATCATCTCACCACACAATCACTTGTTACCGACAATTTCAGTGCCTGCAGATTTTACCTTGCTGAAAACCACTTGTTAGATCCTTCTGCTCCTCGTTGGGTTCGACACTCTTACTTATCGAAAGGACTACGATTGATCCCCTATACTTGTGGGTCATCAGTGGCGTGACCCACCATATAAGAATGTTGATTTCAGACGGCGCGTACAATTGTCGTAGGGCCTTGAGAATCAACTTCTTCGTTGATTTCCTCACACTAAGAGTGATATTCTTTATTGGTTGAAGAAAATCGATTCATCGTGTGCTGCACATCCAAGTCATCAATTTTGCATAAGTTTTAGGGTGTGTGCATGTTTTTACAAAACATTTGAAGATTCTAAGATATTTAGCTCACACCACAACTTGCAAAACCATTTCTCATCCAAGGGCTTAGTGAAGATATCTGCCACTTGATCGTCAGTCTTCACATGGTCGATGAGGATATTGCCCTTGAGGACATGGTCCCGAAGAAAATGATGACGAATCTGGATGTGCTTGGTCTTCAAGTGTTGTACTGGGTTTTATACATTCTTGATTGCACTCTCATTGTCGCAGTAGAGAGGCACATTCTTCATGTTGATGTCGTAGTCCTTGAGGGTTTGCTTCATCCATAGCAATTGAGCACAGCATGAACCAGCAGCAATGTACTCAACTTCGGCAGTGGAGAGTGAAACATAGTTCTGCTTCTTTGAGGACCAGCAGACTAATGATCTTCCAAGGAAATGACAAGTGCCGGAGGTTGACTTGCGATCCACACGGTCACCAGCATAGTCAGAATCAGAATATCCCACAAGATGAAGATTTGAGCCCTTGGGGTATGATACATCTCCAACGTATCTAGAATTTTTGATGGTTTCATGCTATTATCGTGTCAAACTTTGGATGTTTTGCATGCCTTTTATTTATTTTTTGGGACTAACTTATTAACTCAGTGCCAAGTGCCAGTTCCTGTTTTTTCCATGTTTTTTACCCCTTTCAGAGGAGATTTTGAAACGGAGTCCAAACGGAATGAAATCTCCGAAAAGATTTTTTCTGGAACGGAAGAAGATCGAGGAGCTTGGGAGCCAAGGCAGGGGAGCCCCAGGGGCCCCACAAGCCCCCACCCCGCGACCAGGGGGAGGCCGCGCCATCCAGGCTTGTGGCCCCCCTGAGCGTCCCCTGACCTAGGGGTTGCGCCTATATATTCCCTAAAACCCCCAAAAAAATCAAGAGATCATCGAAAGTACTTTTCCGCCACCGCAAGCTTCTGTCTCCGCAAGATCCCAACTGGGGCACGTTCTGGTGCACTGCCGGAGGGGGGATTCGGACACGCAGGGCTTCTTCATCAACACCATGACCTCTCTGATGATGCGTGAGTAGTTCACCATAGACCTACGGGTCCATAGCTAGTAACTAGATGACTCCTTCTCTCTCTTGGATCTTCAATACAAAGCTCTCCATGATCTTCATGGAGATCTGTCCGATGTAATCTTCTTTTGCGGTGTGTTTTTCGAGATCCGATGAATTGTGGATTTATGATCAGATTATCTATGAATCTTATTTGAGTTTCTTCTGATCTCTCTTATGCATGATTTCATATCCTTGTAATTCTCTTCGAGTTGTGGGTTTTGTCTGGCCAACTAGATCTATGATTCTTGCAATGGGAGAAGTGCTTGGTTTTGGGTTCATACGATGCGGTGACCTCACCCAGTGACAGAAGGGGTAGCGAGGCACGCATCGTGTTGGTGCCATCAAGGGTAAAAAGATGGGGTTTTCATCATTGGTTTGAGATTATCCCTCTACATCATTTCATCTTGCTTAAAGCGTTACTCTGTTCGTCATGAACTCAATACACTAGATGCATGCTGGATAGTGGTCGATGTGTGGAGTAATAGTAGTAGATGCAGAAAGTATCGGTCTACTTGTCTCGGACGTGATGCCTATATGTATGAGCATTGCCTTAGATATCGTCATGACTTTGCGCGGTTCTGTCATTTGCTCGACAGTAATTTGTTCACCCACCGTAATACTTGCTATTTTGAGAGAAGCCTCTAGTGAACACTATGGCCCCTAGGGTCTACTCCACACCATATTTTTAGCCTTACACTTTTTACTTCGTTGCACTTTCCGCCTTCAGATCTCAATTTGCAAACAATCTTGAAGGGATTGCAACCCCTTTGAAGCGTTGGGTGCAAGCTTGTTTGTGTTTGCGCAGGTACTCTGGACTTGACGAGACCCTCCTTCTGGATCGGTACCTTGGTTCTCAAACTGAGGGAAATACTTACTGCTCCTGTGCTGCATCACCATTTCCTCCTCAAGGGAAAAACCAACGTAAGCCCAGCCTCTGTCAACGTGTCAATTTATGGCACTGTTATTTGTGGGATAGCAGGCTACCATAACCCTAGTGTTGGTGTGTGAGCTAAGTATCGAAGAATATGCTTCACAACCTTATGGTGTGATTCCTTCGGTTTTTCTTGAAAACGTGCACACATGAACTACTGGAATCCAGTTCTTTGCCGTCTGCTGGCTGATGGCAAAGAGCCTCTTTGCCGTCAGTTGACACCAAGCAGACGGCAAAGGGCTGACTGATGGCAAACATACTATTTGCCATGTGTCGGCCCTTTGCCGTGTGCCAGCGGACGGCAAAGAGACCCCGGGCAGACGACAAAGAGGACGGGTGGGTCCCATGCATGCCGTGTTCGATGGAAGGCAAACTTTGCCATTCGGGGGCCTTTACCGTCCACCATGGGGCCCTTTGCCGTTGGGGGGCGGACGACAAAGGGGCCGACCCTATAACGGTTGTAAACTCCCCCTCGCTCACTGTCTCTCTCTCCCCCACTGTCTCTCTCCCCTCACCTCACTTGCCCCCGCCGCCGCCCCGCCTTGCTCCAGCACCACCAGTCGAGCCCCCTGCTCCCGCCACCTGCGCCGTCCCCGCCCCCTGCCCCAGCACTGGAGCGAGCCCCAACACTGGAGCGAGCCCCATCTCCGCAGCGAGCCCTCCCTCCTTGCAGCCCTCCCCTCCACCACTACGGCCCTCCTCCACCACCCCACGACTCTCCTCCACGACCACACCTCCTCCCTCCCTCTTCCCCACCCGCAATGCACCGCAGCAGCACCCCACCACCATAGCCAGCCCCCTCCCCGCGGCGACCCCTCCCCGCGGCCCTCCCGTCCACTACTGTGGCCCTCCCCCCACCACCACACCTCCTCCCTCATTTTGGTGAGTTCATTTTCTTTCATTTTTTTCTTTTTTTCATTTCATTGCATCTGTTAGTTTAGGTTACTGTCAGTGTTAATTAGGTTATGTTAGTTTAGGTTAATTAGGTTACTATTAGTTTAGTGTTAATTAGGTTATTGTTAGTTTAGGTTAAGTAGGTTACTACTAGTTTAGTGTTAATTAGGTTACTGTTAGAAGAGGAAGAGGAGGAGGAGGAGAAAAAAGAATAATAATAATAGTAATAATAATAAGAAGAAGAAGAAGAAAAAGAGGAGAGAGGAGAAGAAGAAAGAAGAGGACCCCGACCCCCGACCCCCCGCCCACGACCCCTGACGCCCGACGTCACCAACCCCCGACCCCCGACGCCACTGACACCCGACTCCCGACCCCCGACGCCCGATACCACTGACCACCGACCCCCGACCCCTGACTCCCGACCCCGACTCCACTAACCCCCGACGCCCGACGCCACTGACCCTCGACTCACGACGCCATTGACCCTCGACCCCCGACCCCCGATGCCCGACGCCACTGACCCTCGACTCCCGACGCCACTGACCCTCGACCCCCGACCCCCGAGGCCACTGACCCTCGACCCCCGACCCCCTACCCCCTACCCCCGACGCCACTAACCCCCAACCCCGGACCCCCGACACCTCTTTGGCCTCTTGTTGATCGAAAAGACCCCAACCTCCGACGCTAGTGACCCTCGACCCCCGACGACACTGACCCCCGACCATCGACGCATTTAACCCGACTCCCGACCACCGACACCCGACACCAGCGACCCTTGACGCCACTAAGCCCCGTCCCCCGACACCTCTTCTAGTCACTGTTGAACGAGAAGGTGCTTTTCGGCCTTCTAGAGGCCCACGGGGTCATAGTTTTGTAAATTATGAGTTAGGTCACATATTTTCCGATTATGTTAATTATAAAAACATCATATTTGTGTTGATCGTGTGAATTTCAATGTGCAGTTATTCGATGACCTCCACGTGCGTTGGACGAGCTCCATCCTTGCGTTTGTTGGTGAGAACAAATGACTTCTCCTCCTACCCCCTTAATTTCCTCTGTCCTGGTCTTCGTGCCGATGAAACTTTCTAGCTATATGTTTCTTCAATCATGAGTATGTGTGACCAGTATGCGTCTCCCGTTCGAAAGGGTGACATCTATACATATGCATTTATTTGCATATTTATAACCGCCATCCTTTCGAATTGTCCAACATTATCCATGGACAGCCCGAGTATGTGTAGATTGGGTTCGTTTTCCTCTATGCTGTGCTCTGGATCCGATGCAGAATTTCGTCAGTGCCTCCCTGTTGTTCTCCGGGTACACATCCTCTCTGCTTATTCCCAAGACGTGTATCAGGAGAACAGCGGGGAGGTGCTGTCGAAATTCTGCGTCGCATCTGGAGCAGAGCATGGGAAAACGAACCCAATCTACACATACTCGGGTGGGATTAGGACCTATCTTTAACTATTAGCGTGTAGGTTGCATGGACGTAATAAAACTGACAAACTTGATTAGCGTATGAATATAGATGATGAATTATATATTTATTTCTTGTGCGCCCATAGGTAGCTAGGCAACATGAGTGATCGTGCTTGGATGTACACTGGTCACCCTATTCAGAAAGACATGACCCATGAATGGTTAACAAAAACCACGGGGTTTGTGAGAGCCGCATTTGCAAATGGCCAGCAAAAACATTGTGTCCCTGTCCCAACTGTGACGACTGGAAAAAGCAGACAGAGTTTGAAATGGGTAAACACCTGCAGAAGTGGGGTTTTACGCCTAATTATACGGTGTGGACTTTTCATGGTGAGTATTATATACTTAGCTTGGCTTCCACCGAAATGATATAATTAGCCAATTCAGATCCAATATGTCTTAATAAGCATAGTTAGCTCCTAAATGACATATTTAACCCAAGTGAGCTCCGAAATGACCTATAGTTAGCTAGGCTTCCAACTAAATGACATAATTAGCTTAGTTAGCTCCAAAATGACCTATTTAATAAAAAATGACTTATAGTTAGCTAAGTTCTCTCCTAAATGACATAATAAGGCTTACGTAGCTCCAAGATGACCTATTCCCCCTAACTTAGGTATTAAATGGCCTATAATTAGCTTAGCTAGATCCAAAATGGCTTAATAAGCATAGTTTGCTCCGGAATGACCTATTTTACCCAAGTTAGCTCCGAAATGACCTATAGTTAGCTAGGCTTCCACCTAAATGACATAATTAGCTTACTTAACTCCAAAATGGTCTATTTAATAAAACATGACCTATACTTAGCTAATTATCCTCAAAATGACATAATTAGCTCCAAAAAGGCATAATTAGCTAATTTAGCCCGAAGAAGGAGACAAGAGGAGAAGAAAGAGGAAAAATGAAAAGAAGGAAGAAGAAGAAGAAGAAGAGAAGAAGAAGAAGAGAAGAAGAAGAAGGAGAAGGAGGAAGAAGAAGGAGAAGAAGGAGAAGGAGGAGAGAAGCTCCTTCTCCTTCTTCTCCTGCTTCTTGTCCTTCTTCTTTTCTTCTTCTTCTCATCTTCCTTCTCCTTCTCCTTCTCCTCCTCCTTCTTCTTTTACTTCTTCTTCTCTTCTTGCTTCTTCTCTTTCTCTTCTTCTACGTAGCTTAGACTCATCCAACAAAGACTAAATTGGCTAATTATCCTACAAAATGACATAATTAGCTTAGTTAGGTGAAAACATCATAAGAACCTTGGTTAGCTCATTAGACCAATTTAGCTAAAAAATGAAATAATAAGCTCAAAATGGCATAAGAACCTTGGTTACCTCATGAATATTATATACTTAGCTTGGCTTCAACCTAAATGATATAATTAGCCAATTTAGCTCCAATATGGCTTAATAAGCATAGTTAGCTCCTAAATGACATATTTAACCCAAGTGAGCTCTGAAACAACCTATAGTTAGCTAAGCTTCCACCTAAATGACATAATTAGGTTAGTTAGCTCCAAAATGACCTATTTAATAAAAAAATGACCTATAGTTAGCTAAGTTCTCTCGTAAATGACATAATAAGGCTTACATAGCTCCAAGACGACCTATTCCCCCTAACATAGGTATTAAATGGCCTATAATTGGCTTAGCTAGATCCAAAATGGCTTAATAAGCATAGTTTGCTCCGGAATGACATATTTTACCCAAGTAGCTCCGAAATGACATATAGTTAGCTAGGCTTCCACCTAAATGACATAATTAGCTTACTTAGCTCCAAAATGGTCTATTTAATAAAACATGACCTATACTTACCTAATTATCCTCAAAATGACATAATTAGCTCCAAAAAGGCATAATTAGCTAATTTAGCCCGAATAAGGGGACAAAAGGAGAAGAAAGAGGAAAAATGAAAAGAAGGAAGAAGAAGAAGAAGAGAAAAAGAAGAGAAGAAGAAGAAGAAGGAGAAGGAGGAGAAGAAGGAGAAGGAGTCCTTCGCCTTCTTCCTTCTTCTCCTTCTTCTTGTCCTTCTTCTTTTCTTCTTCTTCTCCTCTTCCTTCTCCTTCACCTCCTCCTTCTTCTTCTTCTTCTTTTTCTTCTCCTTCTTCTTCTCTTCTTGCTTCTTCTCTTCTTGCTTCTTCTCTTCTTGCTTCTTCTCTTTCTTCTTCTACGTAGGTTATTTTCCCCAACAAAGACATACTTAGCTAATTATCCTCCAAAATGACATAATTAGCATAGTTAGGTAAAAACATCATAAGAACCTTGGTTAGCTCATTAAGATGACTAATTTAGCTCCAAAATGACGTAATAAGGTCAAAATGGATTAATAATCATAGTTGGCTACAAAGTGACATATTTTATCCAAGTTAGCTCTAGAATGACCTATACTTAGCTAAGTTCTCTCCTAAATGACGTAATAAGGCTATGTAGCTCCAAGATGACCTATTCCACCAAACATAGCTATTAAATGGCCTATACTTAGCTAAGTTCTCTCCGAAATAACCTATATATACGGCTTCATCTAGTATTCTTCTCCTAACTTTCTTATTTGTCATTTTGCAGATTGCATTCACTTCACGGGAGGCTTGGATTATATTGATGGAATGCTTGAATATGATTTCTTGTACCATGGCTTCACGGAAGCTTGTATTGAAACTATTGTAGTATATGGATATATATGAAACTTTGTATGCATGTGGATGAAACTGGTGTAATATATGGTTTGGTATGGATCCAACTTGCATAATATGTACTCCCTCCGTCCCAAAATAACTGTCTTGACTTTGTACAGCTCTAATACAAAATTGTATTAAGCTTAAGACAGTTATTTTGGGACGGAGGGAGTATGTACCATGGATGAAAGTTATTTTAATATGCTTATGAGTACGGAAACAAATTTATTTTTGTCAAATATATTTATATATCCTGATTATTGTGAAAATTGCTGGATATAATAAGAAATAAAATAAAAAGGGGTTGTTTTCAGCCTTTGGCGTCTGCCCCCTCATGGCAAAGGGTGGAGAGCAGACGGCAAAGAGGGAAGAGAGAGGGGCTGGTTCCCCCCTTTGTCGTCAGCCCCCTCATGGCACAGGGGGGAGGGCAGACGGCAAAGATGGGAGAGAGAGGGGCTGGTTCCCCCCTTTGCCGTTAGCCCCCTCATGGCAAAGGGGGGAGGGCAGACGACAAAGAGGGGAGAGAGAGGGGCTGGTTCCCCCCTTTGTCGTCAGCCCCCTCATGGCAAAGGGGGGAGGGCTGACGGCAAAGAGGGGAGGCCTTGCTTTAACACTTAACTGGACCGTTGGTGGATCTGTCGTCCCATTTAATTTGCCGTCTGCCCCCTCATGGCAAAGATTCTTTGCCGTCTGCTTTGCAAAAGCACACGGCAAAGAACCTCTTCATCGGATTTTTTTGCCGTCTACTTTGTCGTCTGCTGACGGACGGCAAAGACTTTGTCGTCCGTGGTTCCCCCCTTTGCCGTCAGCCATGGCAGATGGCAAAATTATAAATTCCAGTAGTGATACAAACACTAAGCATTATATCTGGCCTAGATGCACACACATACAGTAAAGAGCCAATCATGGAGCGATATACTTGCTGATCGAATTCTTTACCATTTTCGTTAGTGCAGAGGTGGCCGTTGGTAGGCATTGGAGTCTTGGCACCTTTGCATTCATGCATGTCGAGTTTCCCCAGATCCTTGAGGTATTTATCCTGTGATATGAAGATTCCATTGCGTTGTTGACGAATTTGAAGACCTAAGAAGAATTTTAGCTCCCCCATCATAGACATCTGATATTCTTCACTCATCATGTAAGCAAATTCATCACTGTAACGTTTGTCAGTACAACCAAATATGATATCATCGACATATATCTGGCACACAAATAGTTCATTATCATAGGATTTAGTGAAAAGAGTTGGATCGAGTGAACCAGGTTTGAAGCCTTTCTTCATGAGGAATTCCTTCAATGTATCATACCATGCCCGAGGGGCTTTCTTGAGACCATAGAGCGCCTTTTTGAGTCTGAAGAATTTGTCTGGATTCTTTGGATCCTCAAAACCTGGGGGCTGAGCAACATATACTTCTTCCTCAAGCTTACCATTGAGAAATGCACTTTTCACATCCATTTGATATAAGATGATGTTATGATGATTAGCATAAGCAAGTAGTATTCAAATAGCTTCAAGTCTAGCAACAGGTGCAAAAGTTTCATCGAACTCTATTCCTTCAACCTGTATGTAGCCTTGGGCTACAAGTCGTGCCTTATTCCTCACCACTTGACCATCGTCATCTTGCTTGTTTCGGAAAATCCACTTGATTCCAATGATATTGTGTTTGTGAGGATCTGGTTGTTTGACGAGCTCCCATACGTCATTCAGCTTGAATTGAAAGAAGTTTGTCTTGCATGGCTTGGATCCACTCCGGTTCCATGAAAGCACCAGCAACCTTTGAAGGTTCTGTGATAGACACAAAGGAAAAATGCCCACAAAAGTTAACTAAGTGTGAAGCTTTTGAGCGAGTGAGAGGACCTGTTGATGTCATTGAGGATTTTGTCAAGTTTCACTTCATTTGCAATCCTCGGATGAGCTGGTTGAGGATTTCGTGTGGGCTGAGGAATTGGTTCTGGAGCAATTTCCTCAGGAGCATCTTCTTGTTTTTCATCAGTGCTAGGAATGATTTTTTCATCAATTTCCTTAGTGGGAACAGTGTCTTCAGTAGCTTTGAGCTTTATTGCTTCCTCAGGAGACAACTTATCTGGATTAGGAGGCAATTTCTCTCTTTGCGAGCCATTAGTTTCATCGAACCACACATCTACAGTCTCAACAACCTTGTTGTTATAGTTGTTGAAGACTTTGTAGGTGTGCAAGTCCTTTCCATAACCGAGCATAAAACTCTCATGTGCCTTAGGTGCAAACTTTGAGCTATGGTGAGGATCTCTAATCCAACATTTTGCACCGAAGACTTTGAAATAACTTACATTGGGTTTCTTGTCTGTGAGGAGTTCATATGAGGTTTTCTTGAGGAATTTGTGAAGATATACCCTGTTGATGATATGGCATGCAGTGTTGATTGCTTCGGGCCAAAAGTGACGAGGAGTCTGATATTCTTCAAGCATGATTCTTGCCATCTCAAATAGAGTCATGTTCTTCCTTTCAACGACACCATTCTGTTGAGGAGTATAAGGAGCAGACAATTCATGAGTAATACCAAGTTCATCAAGATAATTATCAAGACCAGTGTTTTTGAACTCTGTTCCATTATCACTCCTAATGTGTTTGATCTTGACGCGGAATTTCGTCGAGGCCCTTGAGGAAAATCGTTTGAAGACATCCTGCACTTCAGTTTTATATAAAATGATATGCACCCATGTGTATGTGGAATAATCATCAACTATGACAAAGCCATATAAAGATGTTGCATTAGTTAGTGTGGCATAATGAGTAAGTCCAAATAGATCCATGTGAAGCAATTCAAATGGACAAGTAGTGGTCATGATAGTCTTCGAGGGGTGCTTGGATCTGGTCATTTTCCCAGACTCACAAGCACCACAGATATGGTCCCTGAGGAATTTGACTGATTCAATGTCGATGACATGCTTCTTCTTCGCGAGTGTGTGCAAATTACTCATGCCTACATGACCAAGTCTTCGATGACACAGCCATCCTTCTGAGGTTTTTGCTAGTAAGCAAGTGGCTGGTTGAGGAGCTCTAGAGAAATCAACAATGTACAAATCCCCTCTTCTAACACCTTCGAAGACTTTGGATCTGTCAGATTCCATGATGACAACACATCTATATCTTCCAAAGATAACAATCATATCAAGATCACAAAGCATTGAGACTGACATGAGGTTAAATCCAAGGGATTCAACAAGCATTACTTTGTCCATGTGCCTATCCTTGGAAATAGCCACTTTGCCAAGTCCCAATACCTTGCTTTCACCTTTGTCACCATATGTGATTTTCTTCAGGGGTGATGGAGTTAGTGGCATATTCATCAGCAAGCTTTTGTTACCAGTCATGTGGTGTGTGCAGCCACTATCAAGAACCCACTCCTTACTCTTGGGTTTGTCATCTTGCGGATGAATTAGTACAACTTACCATCTCATATGCTTCAAACTTGAAGAATATGATATCAATTTCATCAGATAGGAATTTCATCATAAACAGAATTATAAGGACGTGTGAAATATTTCTATTTCCTCAATATTAGCTTGCGTCCTATCAGGAATTTTCCTCAGGTCTCCAGCAAATTCTTCAGATGATGATTTTCATATAGAGACCTGACCTGCAGAAGTGATTAGTTCAATTTCTTCACCACCCACATCTAAAGGGGTGGTAAAGCATTCATCATCCTGCGAGCACCATATGAGAAAGGGGGCATTGAAGCTAATGCACTTCTTTTAACAGTAGGGGTTAGAGTACTCAAATGAATATGCAGAGAATTTATTTTAGGATTTATGAACATAATTATTTGAAGAATAACGCTTATATTCATATTCCTTGTAATTTCCCTGCATATTAGAAGCATTAGCACGGGTACGGGCATAGTTTTGACGAGTTGAAGCTTTTGATCGTCTTGAAGACTTTGGTCCTCCTGAGGAATTTGATATGGGGTTCAAATTCTTCATAGGTGGTGTCATGAGGACATTCACCTGAAGATTTTCAAGGCAACTTTTGGGAACCCAGATTTTCCTCAGGGGAGGCCCATTCCTGCAGTTAGTTCCAACATATCGAGCAAATACTTCACCAGATTTATTTTTGAATAGTTTATAGTTGGTGTCAAATGACTCATGTGAGGAATAGGATAATTCACATGAAAATCCTATTAGATTGGATGGATCAAAAGGAGGCCCAGTAGCAGCAACTCATGAGGTTTTGGGATACTACTCAGGTTTCCAATAAGATTCATCAGCATTCAATTTCCTCTCAAAGGCAATTACTTCTTTCCTCGGGTTCCTGTTCAAGATCTGGTTTTTGAGCACATCACAAAGGGTTTGGTGTCCTTTGAGACTTTTGTATATGCCTGTCACATACAATTCCTTCAGCCCTGCATTTTCATCAGTGACATTTGTGGTTTCCTCAAGTGAGGAATTTGAGACTACAGGAGCAGTTGAAGAATTTGTAGCAATAGAAGCATATGATGATTCTGGTGAAGAATTAGCAGTTTCACATTTGATGCAATCAAGACATGGAGGAATGAATTCAGCTTGAGCAGTACTGATCTGTTGAGCTAGTAATGAATCATTTTCCATACGAAGATCATAATGAGAAATCCTCAGCTTCTCAAGATCAAGCTTCCTTTGAAGAAATTCATAGGAAAGTTTCTCATGATCAGCGTAGAGTGTAACATGACGATCTTGAAGATTATCAAATCTGGACAAAACACTTTTCATATCTTCAGTGAGGATTTGGGTAAGATTCATTTCATCATTCAACAGATCATCACTTCTATCTAGCAGTTTCTGAAGCTTTTCCACGGCAGTTTGTTGTTTAGTGGCAATGATAGCAAGTTTACTGTAACTTGGTTTTTTATAATCAACAGGTTCACAGTCACTTGAATCAGAGGAGGAAGCATCATTCGGTACCTTTGAACCTTTTGCCATGAAGCAATAGGTTGGAGCGAAGTCATCAACATAGTCATCAGTGTGGATGGTGTTATCATTTTCTTCAAGGTTGAAGATTGACTTGCTGACGAATGTGGTTGCAAGTGCAAGGCTAGCCTGTCCGGATTCTGTGTCTTCATCAGAACCCTCCTCTTCATCACATTCCTCGGATTCTGCCTTGGAGTCCATTTCCTTGCCAATAAGTGCCCGAGCCTTTCTGAAACTAGTCTTCTTGTGCGATGAGGACTTTGAAGATGAGGATTTTGAAGATTTCTTCTTTTTCTTCGAGTCATCAGAACTTTCATGCTTGTATTTCTTCTTCTTTGATTCCTTTCCCCAACGAGGACAATCAGCAATGTAGTGACCTCATTTCTTGCATTTGTGGCAGGTTCTTTTCTTGTAGTCCTCAGATGAAGATTCTAATTTCCTCATATCTCTTCTTGAAGATTTACCAAACTGGCCACGTCGTGTAAACTTCTGGAATTTCCTCACGAGCATTGCAAGCTCCTGTCCAAATTCTTTGGGATCACCAATGCTACCATCCGAGTCTTCTTCTTCAGATGAGGAAATTGCTTTGGCCTTCAGTGCACGTGGTCTAGAATAGCTTGGTCCATAAATATCTCTCTTTTCTTCTTGTTGGAATTCATGAGTATTGAGTCTTTCGAGTATATCAGCTGGATCAAGCATCTTATAGTCTGCTCTTTCTTGAATCATCAGAACTAAAGTATCAAATGAAGAATCCAAAGATCTTAGCAGTTTCTTCACGACTTCGTGATCAGTAATGTCTCGAGCTCCCAGTGCTTGCAGTTCATTTGATATGTCAGTGAGGCGATCAAATGTATCTTGGCAGCTTCCATTGTCAAGCCTCGTGAAGCGATTGAAGAGATTGCGAAGAACATCAACACGAGAATCACGCTGGGTTGATACTACTTCATTAACTTTGGACTGCCTTTCCCAGATAAGTTTTGCTAATCCCAAAGCACTTACTCTGCCCTACTGGCCCTTGCTCAGATGGCCACATATGATATTCTTCGCTTGAGAATCAAGTTGCTTGAATTTCTTCACATCAGCGGCAGAGACAGTAGCAGTGACGATAGGGACGCCATGTTCCACAATATACCAGAGATCGTTGTCAATAGCTTGTAGATGCATCTGCATCTTGGTCTTCCAACAGGGAAAGTCCTTTCCTTCGAAAGTAGGACATGCTGCAGTAACTTTGATCATGCCTGCAGTCGACTTAACTAAAACTCCAGATGGTTAAACCAAAATCACATAGAACAAGGGAGTACCTTGCTCTGAGACCAATTGAAAGTGCGTTATATCGACAATAGGGGGGTGAATAGGAGATTTTTAGAATTTCATCACTGGGGAAATTCCTTTTGAGGAAATTCCTCACTGATGACTAACTTGCAGCGGAAACAGCAAAGGATCACGAGTGCAAAGTATCACTACAACAGTTTTTCAGGATGAAGAATATGAAAAACAGATTGCACAGTATGCAGGCACGGAGAAAACATATGAGGATTAACACGCGTGAAGAATTTGGAGTTGAGGAATTTAAGAGAAAGTCTTCAGCAAATTCTTCAAACAGTGATAGTGAAAATCATCAACACACAATCTAAGGAATATAAAGAGTTGAAGAAATAGAACCCGTTTCACAGTGAAGACCGTGGTTGATGACCCAGTTCCAACTTCTCTCACAGTTGTACATCTAGTTTGGAGCGGCTTCGTATTGAAACCAAAGGACATACAGTCCCTACCGTATTCTCCTTGGGCTAAGAACACACAGTCCTCGCCCAACACTCGTGGTAAGTCTTCAGGGCAGACTTCCAAACCCTCACAAACTTGGTCACCTGGCGATCCACAATTGAATGCTGGATTGCTCTAGGCCATGACGCCTAACCGTCTGGAGGATGCGCAGTCGTCAGAGGTAAAAGGCTTCAGTCCCACACAGGAACAACTTATTCAGTGATGCTCAATCACTTGCTTTTCGGTTTGTGGTTTGGTGTTTGGGGTATTTTCTCACTGACGAATTACTCTCGAAGACTCTGAGGAATTTGGGTTGCTCTTATGACAAGTGTCAGTTTCTAACGGAGCAGCCAACCAGCTAATGGTTGTGGGGGCGGCTATTTATAGCCTGGGAGCATCCCGACATGATTTGACATTAATGCCCTTAAATAATATGACCGTTGGTGTGGATAAGACCAATGATGTGGCGTGAGGTGCGGTAACGGTCGGGACCCTCAAGTGTGAGAGTCCTCATGTCTCTCATTTTCCTCACTTGAGGCTTTTGGTAGGATTAGGCTTGGGTTGAGCATCATGAGGAAATTCATTCCGACGTGTTACTTTGACCCCCTTTAATAGTACGGTGTTCCTATGACTCAAAAGTGAAGAAAATAAAACAGACAGAATAAATCTTCATGCTTCATAATCTTCAGCTTGTTTTTCTTCAGGACACACCGGATTCCTCATCTTCAATTTCTTCATGAGGAGTATCAATTTCATCGCAATTTCTTCGCGATTCAATTCTTCAGCTTCAGACCAATTTTTTCAGCCGAAGATATACATTTTTAGGGGTCGATATTCATCGAATATTTCAAACTCCTCAGCGACTTATAGATCATGTGTACACTGATGAACACATTAGATACTTAACATATAAGTCTTCAAACCACCAAAATCACTAAGGGGCACTAGATGCACTTACAGTGGATGACGCGGTCAATGTCGTCGTCGTGACGCGATCATTGCTATCATCGAGGTCGCGTCTTGCATAAAATTGTGTGAGATGACATTAGATGTCCTTCTTATGGACAAGGCGACGGTGATGTATTAAGGAAGATGTTGGTAAAGACCACGTTGATAAAGACCTTGGTGATGAAGTATCGATGATGGCGTTGCAGCAGCGTGTCAATGATGATGCGTTGCTTGAAGGCGTCCCTCGTGGCGACGAAGTGTTGATGCCGTGTTGTGTCGAAGAAGTGTGTTGGCTCGTAGCCGGGCTAGTTGTACATGTAGCTGAAGTGGCATAGGGTCGACGCAGAGGTGTCGATCGGTGCAGATGTTGATGCAGTTGTGGCAGGCCAGCTCAGGGTAGATATGTTCAGCTGGCTGCACCCCTCCGTGTTGGATTAGATGTGCCACATAAATGCTGCTTCTTGACGGCGCACTCGTGAGATGCTGGAGATGCCGCGGGTCGATGAAGCTGGAGAAGCGTGGAGCCGTGTCCCAATGAAGCTTGATGCCGATGCTATCTGGCTATTTTTTTTAAAAATATTGCATTTTTTCTTTTTAAAAAATAATGCAGAAATTTCAAAATTTACACAAATAACGTGGCCTCGACTTAGGCGTGGCCGACTAGAGCCTATCGGCCCGCGTGCGGCCGATAAGAGCCTTTTGGCTCAGGTGAAGCCGATAAGGGCCCCGTCGGCCACGTGGCAGCCGATAAGTGGCCACGCCACGTCGACCTTGCCCAATCTGCTACGGGTAGGCCGACTGGACCAATCGGCCAGGGCCAGGCCGATTAGTGGCCGACCAGAGTCAGCGCCCGGCCTTCCCCCATGCCACCTTCTTCCTCCTTCCTCCTTCTCCCATTCTTCCTTATCTCCTTTCTCTCTTTCTCCTCCTTCCTTCTCTCCCCACACAAAAACTCTCCTATTCCTCTTACTTACCCGTTTTTCCCACATTTTGCACTGTAGTTTTATTGTGTAAGGTCAGGGCAGGAAAACCATCTGTCTCACTCGCGATGGGGTAGTTCGTGGTTGTTTTTCTCAAGCTTTTTTTGGTGGTGGTGGTGGAGGTTGAGGTGGAGGTTGGAGTGGTGGTGGTGGAGGTGTGGGTGAAGGTGGTTGTTGCGGTGGAGTTGGAGGTGGTGCTGTCGGTTGCTTGTTCGTGATTATTGTCGGTGTTGGTCGAGCGTCGTTCGTCGTTCGTCATGCTTTAAGGGTAAAAAAAATTGTTTAGTGAACTAAGTAGTTGAAAATTTTGTAGGTGATCCTGTAGATTATGACATATTTAGTTTAGGACATATTCAATTAAGTGAATTCAGTAGGTTAAATATTTGTAGGTGGTTCGGTAGATTTGTATATATTTAGTTTAGTGAATTAAGTAGTTTCAATATTTTTAGGTGCTCCAGTATATTTGTGTATATTTAGTTTAGTGAATTAAATAGTTTAAATTTTTTGGATATATTTAGGTAAGACCATTTAGTACTTTAAATAATTTTAGTTTCTCCGGTTACATTCGGATATATTTAGGCCTGTGAATTAAGTAGCTCACATTTTTTTTAGGTTCTCCGATATATTTGGGAAATATATTTAGGTTTGTCCTTCTTCTAAATTTTTTACTTGTTGAATAATTTGTTAGGTCAGCCGAGATGTGTGATTTAGTGAAGTTATGTTTGCACTATGGTCGTGGTACTGTTCGAACAAATGAGATGGGAGCTGATCTTAGTTAATTTCAGTACGTTGAGGTGCCAGTGTCTTCCCCTAAAACGTGGTTTGTTAATCAGTTGACAGAATGGCTGGCCAAATGTTTAGGGTTCGATATTGAAACTCACACCGTCAGTGGTCATGCATTATGGATCCGATCTAGTGCAAATATTTTCTAGTATTTGAAGCATATAGAGCAGGACGACCAGTGGGTGCACTGGTTAAAAAGCTTGCGAGCATAGGGGATGTCATCTTGTGGGCTTACTGCTCCCCGTGCTAAAGCCGGTGACTGAACCGGAAGTGGAATGTAGCTATGAGTATGGTGAGAGCAGTGTAGGGATGCATGATTCACAGTCAATTCATGCATCCCATGCTGGAGATGATGTTTACGAAGCAGACCGGCGGGCGCGTATATGCGTACAAGTAGAGGGAGGCGGCAGTGTCAGCGCATCCGAAATGACATGGATGAACCGGCGGGCGCACCGTGCAATGCATTCTATGTAATGAATTTGGGAATAGGGATCCTGATTGTCTCACTTTCGTCACTGCAAGGGGCACTAGGCGTGTACGAGGCAGCCGAGGAAGAAGAGGAGGAAGAGGGAGGGCAAGAGGAGGAGGAAGAGTTTAAGATTTATGTACTAGCACTATATTTAAGTTTGTACTAGCACTATGTTTTAAGTTTGGACTACCACTATGTTTTAAGTTTGGACTACCACTATGTTTGAAGTTTGTACTAGCACTATGTTTTAATTTTATACTATGTGTTGCAATAAGTTTTGTATTGTATAGCAATGGAGGGAATGTATCTTCTTAATCCGGACGTTGATAGTAAGCATCATGCTTCGCTATTAAGTGAGCAGAAGCTCGTACCACTAGTGACTCGCACTGCTAAGGTGGACTGGAGTATACATCCAATGTGGGTTGAAAGGTAAATGTTTCATTTTTATCTTAAACTTTAATCATTGTATTAAATATGCATTGTAAGTAACATAAATTTTATGATTGGTGGATATGCAGACTCAAATGGGCCGGGCTTTTACCTTTCGCACGTCTAGTTGAGGCCACTGAGACATCGAGGCACTTCAGCATTGACTCTTCTTTGCTCACTTGCTTAGTGGACCGATGGAGGCCTGAGACCCACACGTTCCACTTCCGCTGGGGTGAGATGGTTCCTACTTTGGAAGATGTCTCAATTTTGCTCGGACTTCCGTTGGCGGTAAATGCCATAGGACCGTTGGAGGACCTGCCAGATTGGCAACAAACTTTGGCAGCACGTTTCTTCAATATATATGATGGGGCTCCGGAACTGGCGTCAGAGGCGCACGGACCTAAGTATGACTGGTTACAACATTTCAGGATTAGTTCCTAACTCGCATATCTTTCAATGCACATGCTTCAAGTTATGAACTAATTCTTTCTCCTTACATGATTGTAGATCGAGAAATTTCCAGGTTATCCACAAGTCCCTTTGAGTGCTATACAGATTACTCGTAGCCTGGAGGCGTACCTATTGTGGCTTCTCGGGAAGGTGATGTTCACAGAGAACCATGCCACTACTTTGAGTGCGCGTTACATCCCCATTGCACTGGAAATCGCGAGCGCTGAGACGCCGGAACAGATCATACCAAGGAGTTGGGGATCTGTGGTATTAGCTGCTACCTACCGAGGTATGTGCAACGGTTGTGAGCTTTCCACGGCCAAGTCGGCCATTCTTGGTTGCCCGCTGTTTTTACAACCGTGGTCCTGGGAGAGGTTCTCTATTGGACGACCAAACATAGATGTGGACCAAAGTTTTCATGTGGGCAACATGTTTGATGGTGAAAACGTCGACTTGCCAACTTTTTGCCTGTGTTGGACGCGTTGCAAGGGATGTCCCTGGTATAATGTTATCCACCTTCTTAGTTTACACTATGGTTGAAACTCACTTATGTCTTGCGCAGAGACGGTATGCTAGTGAACAGACTAGGCGAGCCTACACTACACTAAATGAGCAGTTTGATACGTACACTGGAGTTATTTGGCAACCGTACACGGAAGCAGCCAGAATTTCGAGATATCCTGGTGGTATTTCTGAGCTATGCACGAGAGATCGGGATTACTGGATGACGAAATCGAAGATTATCTTCGATGTCTTTGTTGAGGAGATGGTGTAGCAGAGCATTATGAGACAGTTCGGTCTTCGGCAGCTGACTCCTGCGCCGCCTACAGAGAACCTGCTGCGAGGAGTAGTCCACAGGTATTATATACTAACGGTATATTACATTTTTTTTCTCTATGTCCTATGGTTAAACAACACTATAAATTACAGGATGACAAGGAAGGGAACCAACAGGACACAGGCTCAGTGGCTAAACAGGCTTCAAGATTACGTTTCAGAATGGGACACTGCCACTGAATGTATGTGGCCTGAACAAGAAGCATTTGATATCGCTGGATACAATGCATATTTGGATGGGTACATGAGGAACACGATTACGCATTGTTCAGCACTCCAATACAGATGAGATTCCGGACCCACATACGTCTGATACGTACCCGACATATGATACTTCTGGCTCCAGGCAGTATACGGTAATATTTATTCTCTTTACCTCATTTAACTTGTTGTTACTTACTTTGTCATCCGTACTTATTATTCTTAAGGACAATTTCAGGGTGAGTTGGCATACAATCTTCATACTGACGTGATGAACTTTGATCGAAAATTGTCAGCTGGACCTTTTCTGCTACATAGGTCTCAGATTCAACCATGGGTCAAGCGGCTCGAGCAGAGGATAAGAGATATCTATAGAGCTATCACGTGCACCCGCACTTCAGATGTTGTGCAGCACCAGCTGTAGCCTACGCAGCTGTCGCGTCACTCCGTGCATCGACATCAGCCGCGTCCACGTCTACAAGGAGTGGAACCGACGCCACATCCACCCCCACCTGACTAGGCTGGCAGTTCAGCGTGGCATCAGCCACAACACCATGCTCCGTCGTCGAGCTTCATGTTTCAGCCAACTCCGCAACATCACAATCCAACTCCTGGTTTCATGTTTCATCCACATCCAACAGGAATGGTCCCTCCTGCAGGATCCTATGCATATCATGATGCGTCGGTGTCCGGATCCGGGTTAGGGAGTGAACCAGAAGAGCCACCATCGCAGCAAAACATGTGGTCGGACATGTTTTTGACTCCTCCACCATGGCCCACACAGGATACACGATATGACCAGGGTGGATCCGAGATTCCTCCTCGTAACATTAGGGCCCCCCACACGTGGGGATGGAGTACGTCTCCCACACCCCAGAGCGCTAACCGAGACGTCGTGAGTGAAGCAGACTCTTGCCCTTCTATGTATCACTGCAGACTTATGTGTATTTTATGTATGAGACTTATGTGTATTTTAAGAGACATATTCATATCTATTTCTATGCTCAGTTGGTTCATCGTGGATAACACATATACTACCAAGAACTTGAGATTACAAACAAAGTAAGATACACCTTGTCGGAATTAAAATACAACTTGCTGAAATTAAGATACAACGTGCTGATGCAACTTGCTGAAATTAAGATACAACTTGCTGAATTTAAGATTCAACAATTTTAGGATACAATAAAACAAATCTACTGATTCCAACCTGGATATTTTCCTTTTCCATCACCGGCTTCTTCTGCTGCCTTGGCCGCACGAGCCCTTTCTCTCTTTCTCTCCCTCTCAGCTTCACGGGCCTCCTGTCGCTGTCTGTAAACCTCCACCAGCCGAAGTTTCTCTTCTTGGTTTTTTCTAATCATCTCATCAAGAAAAGCCCTCTGCTGCACACAGTACTCTTCCCACTCTTTCTTCTCCGCTGCTTTCTCCTCTGCTTTAGCCTTCGTGCGGCTCTCTTCCAAGTCCAAGCTAGCCCATGCACGGCGACCTCTTCCACGAATCTCGGTCACCGCCCAGTCCGGCATTTCCGTGTCAATCCAACGATAGTACATGCAGAGAGGAGGAGGAGACTATAAAAAAATTAAATATCAAGTAAACAATAATATCAACAACATATTTATTCTGGATGACTTGAGCATACCGGAGGCCTGATGTACGCAGAAATAGATTCGGGTGGATCAGATTCATAATTGGCGCGCATATGAAAAACTTAATGCCCAACCAATCTGAAAAATCCGTCACCTCCTTCACCTTGCAGAGATCACCGCACCAACATTGAACTGCTTCCACCCCCCGAGGCAAACTCGCACTCTTCATTTTCTTAGGCCTGATGCTTTGATCCGAGCAAGGCAAACTCATATTGACTAAAGCGGTGGTAGTGTTCTCAAGTGAGGTTGGATGATGGAGGAAGGCAGTCCAATGCCTCCTTTTATAGACTCAGATGACCAGGAAGATGGCAGGAAAACGAGGAGGGAAATTTTGGCGGGAAAATTTTGGCGGGAAAGAAGAGGGTCAAAATTTGGCGGGAAAGGTGGCGGGAAAAGAAATGGGGAAAATTTGGCGGGAAAGGTGGCGGGAATTGAGATGTGGAAATATTGGCGGGAACGGAGGAGGGAACGAAATGGCGGGAAAGTTTGGGGGAATATGGGCGGGAAATGGAGCCTGGAAAATAGCTAAGATGAAAAATAAATTCCCATGCACCTATTGGCTTAGCCAACACCAATTAGTCCTTATTGGCCTAAGGTAAGGCTGATAGGGACTTATTGGTCTTGGCTAGGCTGATAGGAACTAATTAGTCTAGCCAAGGCCGATTAGTCCCCCAAACGCTGGCTGATAGGCCTATCGGCCTAGCCAAGGCCAATTGGGACTTATTGGTCTTGGCTAGGCCGATTAGTCCCAGTCGGCCACGCCTAAGATGAGGCCACAATATTTTTGAATTTTTTTAAATTACCGCAATATTTTTCAAAAAGAATAAAAATGCAATATTTTAAAAAAATTAGCTTCTATCTGGTTGCAACTCGATCATAGCATGCCTGTGGACCCGCCACATGCATCTATGGCAATTAATTCCATCAGCATGCACTTGGTCATGTGGATCGGATCCACTGTCGATGCTGGGTGTGTAGCGGATGGCTAACCCAGGCAGTGACGGAGCGTGACGTGCAATTAAGCGGGGGCCAAAATTTAAACCAAAAATAAAATGTTCATGAAAATAGGCCCGACTCATACAAATTACATACAGTATCAATCAAATCTATCTTGCTCCTAACATCCTTTAGCACTTCGGCTCATTTGGGGTCGTCCGCTGTTGCAAACTGTGGAGAGTTTCTTCAAGAGAGGAGTAGTCGTTTAAAAAGAATCTGGAGTAAAGCTTCATGTACAAGGAGATGTAAGTACAAAAGTCAATCAAGTTGTTCCTTTTTATATTAAAAGAAGCAATCAAGATGTTTTGGAGAGCTAGCTTTGCATGTACCTACCGTTAAAGTGATTTGATGCTCTAAAGCCAACATACTTCACTCATGAAATGTATCAAAATGCTTAATCCTGGTGGATCTTGACGGTGTGGAGCAGTGAACGCTCGGCGTCCGATATGTGACGATGGACTCGTGCAGGAGGACGACGTTGTCTGGCGTTGTGGTGACATTGATGGCAGAGAGGTCTGGCAAAGTCAATGCGTTAGTAGCTGCTTTGAGGATGGATCGATGGAAGACGGTGGTGAAGGTCCTTGCGGCGTGTACGTTGGTGCCCACGGGGAGTGCGTCGGACCGGTGTCACCCAGTCCCGACGTTGTGGCTTGGATGGCGCATCCGGTTTTAGATGTTAGGCTTTGGTGCGATGTCTGTTTGGTATTGGCCCGGACATTCGGCGTCCCTTCATCAAGAAGATAAGAGTAGTGGCATGTGTTGCCAAGATGGTGGCCTCAGACTTACTGATGTATTACTTTATAAGGTCCTGTTGAATATTTAATAAAATGGTTGCATGCATCGTCCAGATGGAGAGGCTAAGGTACGTCCTCCTTTTAAAAAAAGAATCGAAATGCTTAATATACATAATAAAAGTTTGTTTGCACTTTTGGAAAGGAGGCTCCGCCAGTGAACCCAGGAACGTATGCGCATGAGTGCATGGAGTTGATGCTGCTACAGGCTCATGGCGTTGGGGGTGAAGGCTTGTCGGGCTCCTGCGTTGATGCGGCCACGGAGATGCGTTGCGTAGGCTTGGGCTTGGAGAAGCTTGGCCCGTGAGTCGCTGTTCGTGTTCCTGCGTGACGCAGCCTCCGCTTGATCTTTCCGTGTATGCATGCGTGCATCATGCTACACATGTCATCGTTGTAGATTGGATTGAAATCAACGACCATACGATCGAAGCCGATCTTCTGCACACCTGCGGATGCTCTCGTGAATGATTGGGGTTGATTTAGACACCGTTTGAGGCATCAATTTTGCACTGATTCACCGAAAACAGCAGGGTTTGTTATGTATTTTTCTAGTGGCTAAAAGGATCGATTTGTTGGCTAGACTAGGGAATTTCAAAATTTGAAAACCTATGAAATTCGATGCAATATCTAAACTATAAACTAATCTGATCTTTGATCGATTGGGTGCCGCACCCTCGGAGAGAGGAGATTAATCTCCCCACGTGCGGCGCGCTACAAAAGTGGTGGAGATGCCTAGGATCGGCGTTGTGAGACTAACCGCTCTAATACCATGTAAAAATTGTGGATGACTGAATGTTATGTTGTTGTGTGTTGTATTGATCTAACCCTTGTAGGGGTATATATATGAGTACATGTGAGGGGAGAGAGACTTGGGGTAGAGGAAAAGTTATACATGATTTAAAAATATTCTATCTCTAACTCCTATATTTATCTTAAACACAATATACTTCTAACGTCTTCAACGAAATGGATGATGAAACAACCTCGAAATTTTTCTCGACCAACAATGCGTGAATTTTTAAGCAACACACGGTTCAAACGCACCAGAAATCCAGCTGCGTGGCTGCAACTTTTGTTTTTTCTACACCAACTTAGGAGCATCATAGTAATACAATCCATGATATTAGTGTATGTGAGAAGATGGTGTGTATCAACATGTATTAGATTAAGTAATTTAAATGCTTCTTTTGTCGCAGGAAATAGTCCCTCCATTCATTTTTACTTCACATATGAGATATATACATGGTTTATCAAGTGATAGGATATCCTTCTCATGTGGGTTGTGAAGAGATGACCATTTGAAGCCTTTTAGATAGCCCAAAGAGATGCAGAAGGACACTACCCATTAGGGTTGTGACCTAGCGTCATTGTGGACTTTCCACATGAGAGGATGTAGATGTTTTACCCTCAATCCAGCGGCCACCACCAAGAATGACCAGATCATTCTCCATTGAAGAAGAAGAGAGAAAATCAAGAGAGAAAAGGAAAGAGAGGAAAATTGAAGGAAGAAGCAAAGGGAGCTCCTCCCCAAGGTTGTGATGGTCCAGATCCACTACCTTGTCTCATTCAAACTACGGTTTTGCCATCGTTGATGAAATTGTTCCAATCCCTAGCTCTTGAGCCCCAAATCTTGTTTTGTTCATGCAAGATGCAGAAATATTGATATATGAGATCCTCGAGTGCTATCTAGAGAAGAACTTGTTCTATCCCACATTTGATAATAGTGAAAGAATATTTGGTGGCTTCAGCCCATGGTTTTCCACCTCAAGTTGGGGGACTTTCCACGTAAAATCTGGTGTCTCTGTGTTGATACTTGCTGAAAAAATTCTAGATTGAGAGCACATATGGCTTGTCTGAGATGCTTGCTGAAATCATCTAGTACTTGTCCTACCTGGTTGTTATTTGTACCCAGGACATGTCCTAGGTTGAGACTGAACTTAGTATCTCCATATATGTTTGATGCATATGTTTCCTTTCGTTATAAGCAATGATCCTTGAGTTAGTACATGAAGTAGTAGTGATGTGATTACTATCCTTCTGTTGCAGTTTTCAGTTCACCATAAGTGTGTTTGGATTCTAATTCTCAATGGAATGGTATCAGAGCTTTGGTTGCTTAGGAGGTTGCTAATCTCAGTTGCTTGATTGTTGTTGAAATTGCTATTCATAATGGCGTTGTAAAAAAGCGATATGACAAGTGGCATGATGAAATTTGATTCTTCCAGTTAATCATTATGAAAGACCACGATGGGAGACATCCTTTATTGTAAGGATTTGTATGAGCCAATTGTGAAAGTCAAGATACTCACCAGTGTCATGGAAGAAGAATGGAGAGTGTTGCACATAAAGGCAATAGATATGATTTGTTTGTACATCAACAATAATATATTCCACCATGTTGCAAATGACATAAATGTGTATGAGATGTGGCAAAAGTTGGTTTTATGTATGAGAGGAAGACATCGTAACAAGGCCTTGGTGATCAAAAGACTTGCAAAGCTTGAGTGATAAAACTAGTGTGACTAAGCACTTGAATGTCTTGCAGTGCCACATGAATCAACTTTCAGCCATGAAGACCAACTTTGAGGATGAGGGCCATGCATTGTTGTTGGTGAGTTTCATACCTGATAGGTTGAACTCGCTAGTTGTGTCACTTAGCAATTCAACTTTGAATGGTAAGATGACTTTGAAGATGGTGAAGAATAGCATGGTGAATGAAGAAGTCACAAAGAAGGAAAAGAGTGATGGTGTCTCTTCTTCTGTTGCATATGTGGCAGAAACCCATGGGAAGAATGAGAACTATGAACGCAATAGCACACACTTTAAGCAAGACAAAAGTAAATCAATGGGAGACCAAAGTAAAGACATAAAATATATTACTTGATTTCATTGTGGCAATCTGGGACACATAAAGAGTGAGTCTAGTAAGTATAAAGAGAGCTTGCAGATGAGAAACTTACAAAGTAAACAAAGCACAAGCATGAGAGCAGTTCAGCAATGATTGCAACAAATGAAAATTATCTAGTCATTAAAGATGAAGAATGTTATAGTGACGTTCGTGATGATGCCATGAGTTGGGTTGTGGATTCAGGTGTGTCCTTCCACGTCACATCACACAAAGGAGTATTTCACATCTTGCGCTAGTGTTACTTCCCAAGTGAGGATGGAAAATAGTGGTACGTCAACAATTGTTGGTAAGGGCTCTATATGCATTGAACCAAACACATGATGCATATTGGTGCTTGATAATGTGAGGTATGTTCCTGACATAAGGCTAAAATTGTTGTCAATGGGCAAGCTTGATGGTACCAAACATCCTAGTTATTTTGGTGAAAGAAAGTGGAATCTCGTCAAAGGCTACTTGGTTGTGGCTCGAGGAAGTAGGAAAAGCTCTCTCCGTGTGGCTAAAACCAAGTTGTGCAATGAGTTGTTCAACATTGTTCAGAAAGACACTTTGGTTGAATTGTGGCACAAGAGACTTGTACATAGGAGTGAGAAGGGCATGCATGAAAGCACAATTGCTCCCTAAGGTGGTTTTTTTAATTAATAACAACATATGTGTCATTGAACTAATTATTATATCCAAGTATATTTCAGAAAAGTTCAAATATGCATTGGCTAAAGGATTGTGAGGAGAAGCCCCTTGATGCAAGGAAAGGAATAGGATTGGCCGAGCTTCAAGCTACAATACTCTATATTTTATATTTGTGAGAAATCACTTTTGAGTCCATATAAAAGCAATCATATTAAAAGGGGTGGGGTATCTATGATGAATTGGCTGCTGAGGTGCTTAGAGATACCCACCAAAAATACTCATCCATTCTCCCACAAAATTCTCTGTCAAAAGCCTAAACATCAAAATCGGTGCCACCAACAATTTCCACTCGGCCCTACTCATTTTTTCATATACAAAACCTATGCCAAACCCTAGAATCTCGGTACCACCAACTTTAACTTCGGTGCCACCGGAAATCAGTGACCAACTTTCTGGTCTGTCGATTTCAAGAATCAGAATTTCCGAGTTTTGAAATCGGTCTCACCGAGATTTAGGAACTTCCCTAGGTCACCATATCGGTACCACCGGGATTCCTATATCGGTCTCACTGATAATTTGAAAGTTGCCAAATTTAGTGCAACCCGGCACCATCGAGATTCATGTCGGTGTCACCGAGTTGGGAAATAATGTCATAACGGTTAGATTTTGGGAGATGCCTATATATACCCATCCACCACCTCTCATTCGCAGAGGAAGCACACACACACACATGCCATGTCCATTTTTCTGAGAGAGAGTCGCCTACTCATGTGTTGAGATTAAGATATTCCAATCCATCCACTAGAAACTTGATCTCTAGCCTCCCCAAGTTGCTTTCCACCCAGTCAATCTCTTCTACTCATGCCAAATCTATGAGAGGTTTATTGAGTGTTGAGGAGACTATCTTTTGAAGTACAAGAGCAAGGAGTTCATCCTTCTACTGCATCTATTACCTTTTGGAGGGTGGTTCCTCTTAGATTGGTTAGGTGTCGCTTGGGAGCCTCCTACTTCGTGTTGTGGAGTTGAACCAAGAAGTTTGTAAGGGCAAGGAGATCGCCTACTTTGTGAAGATCTACCCTAAGTGAGGCTAGTCATTTGTGGATGTAAGCCATGGTGGAATAAACAAGGTCGCTTCTTCGTGGACCCCTTGTGAGTGGATCCCTGTGTGGTCTCTCGTAGCTGTTACCCTCTATGGGTTGAAGTCTCCACTAACGTGGACGTACGATAGCACCACCTATCATAACCATACAAAAAAATCAATGTGTCAACCTTTGCGTTTGATCTTCCTATCCATTCCCTCTACTTACATTTGTATGTCTTTACTTTCCGCTCCTACACTCTTAGATATGCATGTGTAGGGTGTTCTTGACTTGCTACAACTGCTAAAACAATCCCACAACTAAAATTGGGAAAGATTAAGTTTTTATTTGGTCAAGTATTTTAATCACCCCCTCTAGACATACTTCAGATCCTATAAATGGTGTCAAAGCTTTCGTCTCCATTGCTTTGGTTTCACAACCTAAGAGAGTATGACGCCTAGTGAGGGAAATTACCACCATAGAGGTCCATATTTTGATGGTACAAACTTTGCTAGTTGAAAGCATAAGATGAAAATGCATATTCCTGGTCATAACCCCGCCGCTTGGGTTGTTGTTCGTGTTGGATTACAAGGTGATTTCTTTGGTGATGGCAACGAACAGGACCGCGAAGCAACAGTGGAAGAATTGAAGATGTTGCAATACAATGATCAAGCATGCAACATTCTATTCAACTGCATATGCCCCGAAGAATTCAACAAAATCAGCCGCCTTGAGAATGCCAAGGAAATTTGGGACACTTTGATTGGTATGCACGAAGGTACTGAATCCATGAAGGATATATGTTAGATGTGCTACAAAGTCAGCTTGACAAGTTCATGATGAAAGATGGTGAAGGAGTCGCTGAGATGTACTCTCTCATCACAAATGAGATTGTCGGCTTGGGAAGTGAAGAGTTGACCGAAAAATTCATCATCAAGAAGATACTTAGAGCCTTGGATGGGAAGTACGACACCGTGTGCACAATGATCCAAATGTTGCCAAACTACAAGGATCTCAAGCCAACAGAAGTCACTGAAAGGATTGTCGCCCATGAAATGTCTCTCAAGGACAAAGAAGAGCTACACAACAAGTCAAGCGATGCTTACAAAGCTTCAAGGGATGATCCCGCTACTTCAAATGACAACCTTGTCACCAATGAAGATATAAGCCTCATGATCAGCAAATTCAACAAGTTCTACAAGAGTAGAGGCAAAGAGAGAAGCTCTAGCTCAAGATATGAAGAGAAGCATTCATCTAGTCGTGACAAAAACTGCTACAATTGTGGAAAGCCCGGTCACTACTCCAATGAGTGCTCGACTACCCACAAACAAAGAGAAGAGTCAACTAGAAGATGAAGCTCAAGAGAAGAGTCACCTTGTAGAGAGAGGAGTAGAGAAGATTGTTATGAACGAAGACCCTCCCGGAGAAGTAAGTAATCGGAGAAAAAGGACAAGTACATCAAGATCCACTCAATAAGAAGAAATGAATCCCATATTGGTGAACGGGTATTCGGCTCCGAGTCTGACAACCAATCCGAGAGAAGCTACCACTCCAACTCCGATTATAGTCAAGATGAAGGTGTTGTCGGTCTTGCACTCGTATCCTCCAACTCCTATGACATATATGATTCACCAAATGAAGGGATTAGAAGCTGCTTCATGGCAAAAGTCCCCAAAGTATCACACCCTGAGTACTTTGACTTTAATGGTGATGAAGATGACTTGCTAGGAGAAGATAACTTGCTCTTTGATAAAACTAGTGATAATGATGAAAATGGACATGATAATAATCATGCGAGTCAAGAGTTTTCGTATGATGATAAGAAATAGATTGAACGACTAACCAAAGAATTAAACACTCTTAAGTTAGCTCATTAATCTACTCTAGAAGATCATAGAGAGCTTGCAAGAACTCATGACAAGTTATGCTTCGAGAAGCTAAATTTAAAGCAAGAACATGAGTTTGTAAAAGCAATCAATGATGATCTTTGAAAGAAGAGTTGTATTATCTAGCCAAATGATTACTCATGTCTACTTCTGTTCCACAAGTTAATCCTAAGCTCACTAGTAACAATGGCAAGAAAGTTTCTTCATCTAGTAACAACAATTCTAATGTTAAATCAAATGATGTTGCTTCTAGTAGCTCTCTTCATTACACTAATTATTCTCTTAGCCAAGTTACACTTGAGCAAGAAAAGAATTAAAGGAATTATAGAGAGAGGTGTCTCCAAGAGTCTTATTAATTGAGCAATTTGTGGAAATTGTACGCAAGCAAGGAGGACACGAAAAGAAGCAAGGTGTTGGTTACTTCAATGCCAACAAAGTTGAATGGGAAGAAGGTCAATATCCCATCCCAAAGTTTGTTCCCCAAAAGGAGAAGTATGATCCTGCTCTCCCCAAGGGAACAGGCTCTAAAGATGACCTTCCACCACAAGACCACAAGGGCAAGGACAATATTCAAGAGAATATTGACTCATTTGAGTAAGAACCACAAGCCATGGTCAAGTGTATTACCAAGGCCACTACTAGCTCTACTTCATCTAGTGCTACCACACCTCCAAGGATCCCCATCAAGTTGATGTGGGTCCCCAAGAAGAAGAAATAGAGAAGTCCTTGAGGGGTGGCTCCTCCAATGAAATTCACTCTTACTCATTTTTGCAAGAACTATATGCAATCAACTCCAACCATATGCATCATTTCAAGGAGTCAGACATTCCCTCAAAGGTAAGCAAGGGACAAGGTAATTAATGTATCATTGGACATCATATCACATGTACTTCACTCCATGTCCATAGATGTCCTTGTATTTGTTCCTTGTGTTTTGGGGCTAACCCGTGTAGGTGAGAAGAGTAAGAAACAATAAGGATTGCTCCCAACTCAAGATGATCTTCATCAACAATGAGAATTCACCACTGCTACACCTACATGAAGTCTTCTACGATAAAACCCAAGGTTAGTTTATCCCTCTTAGGGCGGATGTCACATCAAGGGGAAGGTTTACTCTAAGACTTGCGTATAAGCATCTCTTAAGATGTGATCACATTGAAAGCTTTATGTAAAAGTGGCAACCCCACTTGTGCTTAAACGATGAGTGTAACCTATGATCAAGTATTCTTGCTTGGATCCTAAGTCAATATACTCATATATAGATGAATTTGTCACCGCCAAAGTGTTCGGTAGATACGAGTGGTCGTGCATGTTTTCCATGTTTTATTTGATATCTTACTGTGTGAGCATGTTGGTATGCATATCTTTTCTCATTCGAGGATATCCAATTGTTTTATTTGGCTTTCCATTTTATTTGGCCAATTGGATATACAAGAATGCCTAAGTACCCCTATCTAGCAATCTATGCTTTCTCGTCTCAAATTTTATTCATGCTACATCACAAAATTTGAGCAAGCACTTTGGGGACACTCTGTGTGAGGAGCACACACAGATCCATCTCAACAAGAGCTGATTTCCAAAACCTCTCATGTGCCACTCGGTGTGACCAACTCAAAATCTAGGCCCCACCAAAGCACTAGGGTTGATAAATTTTTGTAATCTTGGTACCACCGATAGGAAATTCTCGGCCTCATCAAGTTTTACTGTCACTAGACAGTTATGGAACTTGCTGGCACCGATATTTCCAACTCGGTGTCACGGACAGAAGGGGATATATATATATATATATAGTGGGCCTGACTTTTGAAATTTAGTCATCAATCATCACATCCGCAACCCCCTTACTGTCGTAGTCTCGTCTCTGGGACATAGCCGTTCTTCTCCCTTGCTCCCTCGCAGCAGGAGTCCTCGTCGTTGGCGGCAATCTCTCCTGCCGACGCCGTCGTAGGAGGTCTTCACCGAAAGTAGGGTAAATACCTTTTCCCTCTTTGCGCTCCTTTATCCGAATCTTGCGCAAATAGGTTAGCCCATCTACAATCCATGATTGTTATGTTCCTCCCGAGAAGAAATCTCCGTTCGATTAGAGAACGAAAAAAATTAGGTTCGGTCATTCACAAATTGAATCTTGGTGTCACCGATTCAGAAAAAATCATTCTTGATGATTTGTGTTTTAGGGCTACAGAGAACTACCTTGGTGAAACCGAGTTTCTCTTTTCGATGAAACTGAAATGGCTGCTAACTTTTTGTTAAGGAGGTTGTATGTCTCGGTGGCTCTGAAAACCTTGACTCGGTGGAACCGAAATCCTCTTTGCTAAAGTTAAACTCAAGGTTTTACGTTAATTTTTTTGAAAACTTCTGCATTTTGTGATGCTCATCCACTCCTTCTCTTCTACTTCTATTGACAGGGTCAGCTTGTTTGCTTGGTTGCTTGTAAGTATGTCAGGTTCAGGGGATAGCCAGAATGTTTCCAGAGAGCTCAGTGTGTAAATAGACTGAGGCACTAGCCATGAGAGGACATCTTCTGACCCAGGTACTCCAATCTCCCATAATATGCCCAAGGAAGCTACCATGTCAAGGAAGAAGCTTAATTCTGATTAGGAGGATGCTGACTTCATTCCAGAAGAAAGCATTCCCAAAAAGAAAAAGGAGAGGGTCATAGTCAAGAAAATTGTGAGAAAGGAGTATGTCAGCTCTCATTCTATGAGAGCTCTAGGGACAGGTCGGGAAGGGATCAAACTCACCCTTCACAACTCCTCTTCCAAGAAGGCTAAGAAGCCAGGGCAGAAGAGAGCTAGGAATCGAGTTGTGCATGTTGTTGGAAAGCCAACTTCCATGTATGAAGATCCAACAGAAGCTGTTGAGAAAGAAGAGGAATAGGAAACTGCCAATCCACCTCCTTCCAAGAAGAAGAAGTTGTTGGAAATATGCCCTAGAGGCAATAATAAATTGGTTATTATTATATTTCCTTGTTCATAATAATTGTTTATTATCCATGCGAGAATTGTATTGATTGGAAACTCAAATACATGTGTGGATACATAGACAACATACTGTCCCTAGTGAGCCTCTAGTTGACTAGTTTGTTGATCAAAGATGGTCAAGATTTCTTGGCCATAGGCAAGTGTTCTCACTTGATAACGGGATCACATCATTAGGAGAATGATGTGATGGACAAGACCCAAACAATAAACGTAGCATATGATCGTCTCAGTTTATTGCTACTGTTTTCTGCATGTCAATGTATCTGTTCCTATGACCATGAGATCATGCAACTCCCGGACACTGGAGGAATACCTTGTGTGTATCAAACGTTGCAACGTAACTGGGTGACTATAAAGGTGTCTGTTGGGTTGACATGGATCAAGACTGGGATTTATCACTCCGTGTGACGGAGAGGTATCTCGGGCCCCACTCGGTAATACAACATCACAACAAGCCTTGCAAGCAATGTGACTAATGAGTTAGTTACGGGATCTTGTATTACGTAACGAGCAAAGAGACTTGCCAGTAACAAGATTGAACTAGGTATGAAGATACCGACGATCGAATCTCGGGTGGGTAACATGCCGAAGGACAAAGGGAACATCATACGGGATTAACTGAATCCTTGACATCGAGGTTCAATCGATAAGATCTTCGTAGAATATGTAGGATCCAATATGGGCATCCAGGTCCCGCTATTGGATATTGATCGGAGAGTGTCTCGGGTCATGTCTGCATAGTTCTCGAACCCGCAGGGTCTGCACACTTAAGGTTTGATGACGTTTCGGTATAGTTGAGTTATAGGTGTTGGTAACCGAAAGTTGTCCGGAGTCCCGGATGATATCCAAGACGTCACGAGGAGCTACAGAATGGTCTGGAGGTAAATATTAATATACATGAAGTCCTTTTTTGGTCACCGGAAAAGTTTCGGGCTCATCGGTAGTGTACCGGGAGTGCCGGGAGGGGTGCCGGAGACCATCAGGAGGGGTGTCACGCCCCAAGGGGTCTCATGGGATATGGAAAGAGATAAACCAGCCCCTAGTGGGCTGGAATAAGTTCCCACTAAGGCCCATAACATTTGAGAAGGAAAAAACACAAGGTGGAAAGAGTTTCCAAGTGGGAAGGTGGAATCCTACTCCAAGTAGGATTGGAGTAGGACTCCTCCACCTCCAATTTCGGCCAAACCTTGAGGTTTTGAGGCTGCCTCCTCCCCTCCCTCCCTCCTATATATAGTGGTGATTTAGGGCTGATTTGAGACAACTTTTTGCCACGTGCAACTCAGATCTAGACACCGTAGTTCTTCCTCTAGATCGTATTTCTGCGGAGCTCGGGCGGAGCCCTGCACGATTAGATCATGACCACCACCGGAGCGCCGTCACGCTGCCGGAGAACTCTTCTACCTCTCCGCCCCCTCTTGCTGAATCAAGAAGGTGGAGATCGTCATCGAGCTGTACGTGTGCTCAACGCGGAGGTGTCGTCCGTTCGGCACTAGATCGGAACGGATCATGAAGATGGATCGCAAGACGGTTCGTAAGACGGATCGCAGGACGGTTCATTGGACGGATCGCGGGACGGATCGTAGGACGGATCGTGGGATGGTTCGTGGGGTGGTTCGAGGGACGTGAAGACGTTCCACTACATCAACCGCGTTTCTTAACGCTTCTTGCTGTGCGGTCTACAAGGGTACGTAGATCCAAATCTCCTCTCGTACATGGACATCACCATGATAGGTCTTCGTGTGCGTAGGAATTTTTTTGTTTCCCATGCAACGTAACCAACTGTGGCATGATGAGCTAGGTTCATGCGTAGATGTTATCTCGAGTAGAACACAAAGGGTTTTGTGGAGGGTGTTGTTCAATTTGCTGCCCTCCTTAGTCTTTTCTTGATTCGGTGGTATTGTTGGATTGAAGGGGTCCGGACCAACTTTATTCGTATGCTTACGAAAGACTGGTTTCATCGATTGACATGCAACCTCGTTGCATAAAGATGACTGGCGGGTGTCGGTTCCTTAAACTTTAGTTGAATTGGTCTTGACCGAGGCGGTCCTTGGAGAGGTTAAGTAGCAATTTGCACATCTCTGTTGTGGTTTTTGCATAAGTAAGATGCGATCATACTAGATACCCATAGCAGTCACGTAAAACATGCAACAACAAATTACAGGACGTCTAACTTGTTTTTGCAGGGTATGCTTGTGATATGATATGGCCAATGACGTGATGTGATATATTGGATGTATGAGATGATCATGTTGTAATAGTTAATATCGACTTGCACGTCGATGGTATGGAAACCGACAAGAGCCATAGGGTTGTCTTTAAACTAATGTTTGTGTTTGCAGATGGGTTTACTATATTGCTAGGACGTAGCTTTAGTAGTAATAGCATAAGTAGCACGACAACCTCGATGGCGACACGTTGATGGATATCATGATGATGGAGATCATGGTGTGGCGCCGGTGACAAGAAGATCGTGTCGGTGCTTTGGTGATGGACATCAAGAAGCACAAGATGATGGCCATATCATGTCACTTATTAATTGCATGTGATGTTAATCCTTTTATGCACCTTATTTTGCTTAGAATGACGGTAGCATTATGAGGTGATCTCTCACTAAAATCAAGACAAAATTGTGTTCTCCCCGACTATGCACCGTTGCGACAGTTCTTCGTTTCGAGACACCACATGAGGATCAGGTGTGATAGACTCAACGTTCACATACAACGGGTGCAAAGCAGTTGCACACGCGGAACACCCGGGTTAAACTTGACGAGCCTAGCATGTGCATACATGGCCTCGGAACACAAGAGACCGAAAGGTCGAGAATGAATCGTATAGTTGATATGATTAGCATAGAGATGCTTACCACTGAAACTATTCTCAACTCACGTCATGATCGGACTTGAGTTAGTGGATTTGGATCATGTACCACTCAAATGACTAGAGAGATGTACTTTTTGAGTGGGAGTTTATTAAGTAATTTGATTAGTTAAACTCTAATTATCATGAACATAGTCAAAAGGTCTTTGCGAATTATGATGTAGCTTGCGCTATAGCTCTACTATTTTTATATGATCCTAGAGAAATTTAGTTGAAAATTGATAGTAGCAACTTTACGGACTAAGTCCGTAAAACTGAGGATTGTCCTCATTGCTGCGCAGAAGGCTTATGTCCTTAATGCACCACTGGGTGTGCTGCACCTCGAGCGTCGTCTGTGGATGTTGCGAACATCTGAAATACACGTTTTGATCACTACGTGATAGTTCAGTGTGTTATACTTAATGGCTTAGAAGCAAGGCGCCGAAGACGTTTTGAAACGTCGGGGAACATAAGAGATGTTCTAGGAGATGAAATTGAGATTTCATGCTCGTGCCCTTGTTGAGAGGTGTGAGACCTCCGACAAGATTCTTTGTCTAAAAAGTAGGGGAGAAAACTCAAATTATTGAGTATGTTCTTAGATTGTCTGAGTACAAGAATCGCTTGAATCAAGTGGGAGTTAATCTTCCAGATGAGATAGTGATGGTTCTCCAAAGTCACTGCCACCAAGCTGCTAGAGCTTCGTGATGAACTATAAACATATCAAGGATAGATATGATGATCCTTGAGCGATTCGCAATGTTTGACACTGCAAGAGTAGAAATCAAGAAGGAGCATCAATTGTTGATGGTTAGTAAAACCACTAGTTTCAAGAAAGGCAAGGGCTAGAAGGGATACTTCATGAAATGACAAATCAGTTGCTGCTCTAATGAAGAAACCCAGGATTGAACCCAAACCCGAGACTAAGTGCTTCTGTTATGAGGGGAACGGTCACTGAGGTGGAGCTACCCTAGATGCTTGGTAGATAAGAAGGCTGGCAAAGTCGACAGAAGTATATTTGATATACATGATATTGATGTGTACTTTACTAGTACTCCTAGTACCACGAGGGTATTGGATACCGGTTCGGTTGCTAAGTGATTAGTAACTCGAAATGAAAGCTACGGTATAAACGGAGACTAGCTAAAGGCGAGGTGACGATAAGTGTTGGAAGTGTTTCCAAGGATGATGTGATCAAACATCGCACGCTCCCTCTATCATCGGGATTGGTGGTAAAACCTAAATAATTGTTATTTGGTGTTTGCGTTGAACATGAACATGATTGGATCGTGTTTATTGCAATATGATTATTCATTCAAAGACAATAATAGTTGTTCTATTTGCTTGAATAATTACCCTTCAATGGTTTATTGAATCTCGGTTGTAGTGCTACACATGTTCATAATATTGGTGCCAAAAGATACAAAGTAATAATGATAGTACCACTTACTTGTGGCACTGCCACTTGAGTAATGTTGGTATAAATGCATGAAGAAGATCCATAGAGATGGATCGTTTGGACTCACTTGATTTTGAATCACTTGAGACGTGCAAATCATGCCACATGAAACAAGAGAGTAACTTATTGGGAGTAATACATTTTTGATGTGTGCAGTCCAATGAGTGCTGAGGCATGTAGTGGATATCGTTATGTTCTTACTTCACTGACGATTTGAGTAGATACAGGAGTATTTACTTGATGAATCACAAGTCTGAAATATTGAAAAGTTCAAAGCTATTTTAGAGTGAAGATCATCGTGACAAGAGGATAAACTGTCTACGATATGATCATAGAGATGAATATCTGAGTTGCGAGTTTTGGTACACAGTTAAGACAATGTTGAAATTGTTTCGCAATACATGCCACCTAGAACACCATAGTGTGATGGTGTGTCCGAATGTCATGGCCACGCCCTATTTTGATATGTTGCATACTATGATGTCTCTTATCGAATTGCCACTATCGTTTATGGGTTATGCATTAGAGACAACCGCATTCACTTTAAATAGGGCACCGCGTATTTCCGTTGAGATGACACACTATAGACTATGGTTTGGAGAAACCTAAGCTGTCATTTCTTGAAAGTTTGGGGCTGTGACGCTTATGTGAAAAAGTTTCAGTCTGATAAGCTCGAACCCAAAGCGGATAAATGCATCTTCATAGGATATCCAAAACAATTGGATACATCTCCTATCTCAGATCCGGAAGCAAAGTGTTTGTTTCTAGAAACGGGTCCTTTCTCGAGGAAAAGTTTCTCTCGAAAGAATTGAGTGGGAGAGTGGTGGAACTTGATGAGGTTAGTGAACCTTCACTTCAACCAGTGTGTAGCAGGGAGCAGGAAGATGTTCCTGTGGCGCCTACACCAATTGAAGTGGAAGCTGATGATGGTGATCATTAGAGCTTCAGATCAAGTTACTACAAACCTCATAGGTCGAAAAAGGTCGCGCACTACTACAGAGTGGTACGGTAACCCTGTCTTGGAGGTCATGTTGTTGAACAACAATGAACCTACGAGTTATGGAGAAGCAATGGTGGGCCCAGATTCCGACAAATGGGTGGAGGCCATGAAATCCGAGATAGGATCCATGTATAAAACAAAGTGTAGACTTTAGAAGAACTACTTGATGGTAGTAAGACTATTAAGTAAAGATGGATCTTTAAAAGGAAGACAGACGATGATGGTGATAAGTCAATATTAAGAAAAGCTCGACTTATCGCACAAATGTTTTCAACAAGATCAAAGAGTTGACTATGATGTGACTTTCTCACTCATAGCGATGCTAAAAGTCTGTTGGAATTATGTTAGTAGTTTCTGCATTATTTGTGAAATATTGCACATAGGAAGTCAAAACATTGTTTCCTCGACGGTTTCCTTGAGGAAAGATTGTATGTGATACAATCAGAAGGTTTTGTCAATCCTAAGGATACTAAAAAGTATGCAAGCTCCAGCGATCCTTTTATGGACTGGTGCAAGCATCTCGGAGTTGGAATATACGCTTTGATGAGATGATCAAAGCTTTTGGGTTTGTACAAGGTTTATGAGAAACTTGTATTTCCAAAGAACTGAGTGGGAGCACTATAGTATTTCTGATAAAGTATATGTGGTTGACATATTGTTGATCGGAAGTAATGTAGAATTTCTGTAAAGCATAAAGGTTGTTTGAAAGGGGGTTTTCAAAGGAAAACCTGGATTGAGCTACTTGAACATTGAGCATCAAGATCTATGGAGATAGATAGAAACGCTTAATAGAAGTTTCAACAAAATACATGCCTTGACAAGTTTCTGAGGGAGTTCAAGATAGATCAACAAAGAAGGAGTTTTTGGTTGTGTTGTAAGGTGTGAATTTGAGTAAGACTCAAAAGCCCGACCACGGCAGAAGAAAGAGAAAGGACGAAGGTCGTCCCCTAAACCTTAGTCGTAGACTCTACAGTATGCCATGCTGTGTACCGCACCTGATGTGTGCCTTGTCACAAGTCTGTTAAGAGGTACAGAGAGTGATCCAGGATTGAATCACTGAACATCGGTCAAAGTTATCCTTAGTAACTAATAGACTAAGGAATTTTTCTCGATTATGGAGGTGGTTAAAGAGTTCGTCGTAAAGGGTTACGTTGATGCAAGCTTTGACACTAATCCGAATAACTATGAGTAGTAAAACGGATTCATATAGTAGATAATTCGAATATTTCCGAATAGCACGTAGCAGCAGCATCTATAAGATGACATAAAGATTTGTAAAGCACACATGGATCTGAAAGATTCAGAACCGTTGACTAAAACCTCTCTCACGAGCAAGACGTGATCAGACCCCAGAACTATATGGGTGTTGGATTCGTTGAAATCACATGGTGATGTGAACTAGATTATTGACTCTAGTGCAAGTGGGAGACTGATGGAAATATGCCCTAGAGGCAATAATAAATTGGTTATTATTATATTTCCTTGTTCATAATAATCGTTTATTGTCCATGCTAGAATTGTATTGATTGGAAACTCAAATACATGTGTGGATACATAGACAACACACTGTCCCTAGTGAGCCTCTAGTTGACTAGTTTGTTGATCAAAGATGGTCAAGATTTCCTGGCCATAGGCAAGTGTTGTCACTTGATAATGGGATCACATCATTAGGAGAATGATGTGATGGACAAGACCCAAACTATAAACGTAGCATATGATCGTGTTAGTTTATTGCTACAGTTTTCTGCATGTCAATGTATCTGTTCCTATGACCATGAGAACATGCAACTCCCGGACACTCGAGGAATACCTTGTGTGTATCAAACATCACAACATAACTGGGTGACTATAAAGGTGCTCTACAAGTATCTCCGAAGGTGTCTGTTGGGTTGGCATGGATCAAGACTGGGATTTGTCACTCCGTGTAACGGAGAGGTATCTCGAGGCCCACTCGGTAATACAACATCACAACAAGCCTTGCAAGCAATGTGACTAATGAGTTAGTTACGGGATCTTGTATTACGTAACTAGTAAAGAGACTTGCTAGTAACGAGATTGAACTAGGTATGAAGATATCGACGATCGAATCTCGGGTAGGTAACATACCGAAGGACCGAGGGGACATCATACGGGATTAACTGAATCCTTGACATAGAGGTTCAACCGATAAGATCTTTGTAGAATATGTAGGATCCAATATGGGCATCCAGGTCCCGCTATTGGATATTGATCGGAGAGTGTCTCAGGTCATGTCTGCATAGTTCTCGAACCCGCAGGGTCTGCACACTTAAGGTTCGGTGATGTTTCGGTATAGTTGAGTTATAGGTGTTGGTAACCTAAAGTTATTCGGAGTCCCGGATGAGATCCAGGATGTCACGAGGAGCTCCGGAATGGTCCGTAGGTAAAGATTAATATATAGGAAGTCATGTTTTGGTCACCGGAAAAGTTTCAGGCTCATCGGTAGTGTACCGGGAGTGCCGGGAGGGGTGCCGGGGACTATCGGGAGGGGTGTTACACCCCAAGGTGTATCATGGGCTATGGGAAGAGATAAACCAGCCCCTAGTGGGCTAGAATAAGTTCCCACTAAGGCCCATAAGGTTTGAGAAGGAAAAAACACAAGGTGGAAAGAGTTTCCAAGTGGGAAGGTGGAATCCTACTCCAAGTAGGATTGGAGTAAAACTCCTCCACCTCCAATTTGGGCAAACCTTGAGGTTTTGAGGCTGCCTCCTCCCCTCCCTCCCTCCTATATATAGTGGTGATTTACGGATGATTTGATACAACTTTTTGCCACGTGGAACTCAGATCTAGACACCACAGTTCTTCCTCTAGATCGTATTTCTGCGAAGCTCGGGCGGAGCCGTGCAGGATTAGATCGTCACCACCACTGGTGCGCCGTCACGCTGCCGGAGAACTCTTCTACCTCTCCGCCCCCTCTTGCTAGATCAAGAAGGTGGAGATCGTCATTGAGCTGTATGTGTGCTGAACGGAGGTGACATCCGTTCGGCACTAGATCGGAATGGATCATGAAGACGGATCGCAAGACGGTTCGTGAGATGGATAGCGGGACGGTTCGTTGGACGGATCGCGTTACGGATCATGGGAAGGATCACGGGATGGTTCGTGGGACGGTTCATGGGGCGGTTCGAGGGACGTGAAGACGTTCCACTACATCAACCGCGTGTCTTAACGCTTCCTGTTGTGCGATGTACAAGGGTACGTAGATCCAAATCTCCTCTCGTAGATGGACATCATCATGATAGGTCTTCGTTTGCGTAGGAAATTTTTTGTTTCCCATGCAACGTTCCCCAACAGAAGCTTATGGTAGATGCTATGCCAAGCATGTCTACACCCAAGACAAAGCCTTCTGCTCCTAAGTCTAAGAAGCTTGTAGCTCCTAAGAAGACTACTAGGGATATACCTGCAGCACATAATAACAAGGGTTTTGCATCCACAGATGCTGCTTTAGAGGAGGAAGAAGATCTTTGTGTGCCAAGTAAGTAGAGATCTCATTTGCCACTGCATAATGATGCTCATCCAGTGGCTGGGGACATGAAGAAGAGAAGGGATCAAGGTATGAGATAGTGGAGAACTACATATCTCTATGTTGTTAGGAGGAGAACAGATGTTGAGCCTCATTTTCACACTAAGGACCAACAAGTTTTTTATGAGACAGTGTATTGGACAAGAGTCCTGCAGTCAATGACAGGAGATATGTGGAGTGAGATTACATCAAGGAAGATGAGGATTTCTTCCCTCGTGTGAGAGAGAATTTCAGGGCAATTGACATTGAAGATTTTGTTGGCAAAGAGATGACTACCTGGAATGATGAGATGATCATGCAATTCTACTCCACAACACACTTTTATCCAGATGGTAGGATTGTATGGATGACTGAAGGTCATAGGTATGAGTCAACTATGGAGGAGTGGGCTACGATCATTGGTTCCCCAAAGGCCCAAGAGGGTGACTTGGATGTGTACTTTGAGCCAAAAATGAATCACAACACTATGGCTAATATGTACAATCTAGTGCCCTGCCAGTACTTGAAGACTCACAAGTTTGGCTCTGTCTACTTCCTGAAAGTAGGGATACCCACTACAAACACCATTATGAGGTACACACTGATGCCCAAGTCAGGAGATGAGAAGATGATTAGAGTGTATTCCATCCATATGCTCCACCACGTTGATTCTCACACAAGGATTAAAGTGATGGATCTGATAGTTGAGAGAGTCAGGAGGACAACTACTGATCGAACGAGATCATGTGGGTATGCTCCGTACATTCAGATGCTCATCAATGCCAAGATTGGAAATCATGCATATCAACTTGACCGTCCACACCTGCCACTTGAGCCAGAGTTCAAAGACAACAAGGTAGTGATGGACCCCAGCCATCCCTCTCAGCTACAGCTTGTCAGCACACAGAGGCAGCAGCAGAGGAAAAGGCAGCCAGAGCAGCTCCAGCACCATAGCCGATATCCAGAGAGGAGCAGATGTCATTTCTTGTCAGCACCATCCAAGGGATGGAGAAGAATATTCTTGAGATTCTTTTTAACTAGAAGAGATTTGAGAGGATTGTTAAGACTAAACTCCATGACCTGGATATCAAAGTAACAGAGTTGGCTACCACAGTTGAACAACTCGAGCATGAAGTTTATGCAGCGCACACACCTCATTCCAGCAGTGATGATGATGATACGTCTCTTCCTACTGTTAGAGCATATTTCTCCATATGTGGTTTGGGTAATTGATGACAATCCTTATGGACTAATGGTTGCCTTAAGTTATATTCGAAGGATTTGTCCATATGCACTTCTTGAAGTCCATCTGTTGGTTTCAAGGAGTTTATATGATGACCAAGGTGGTATTCAAAGTATTATCCAATGATTGGTCATAATGACACAAGGTTGATCAAGACTAAGCAGAGAGTAAATCAAGATGATCAACACACAAAGCGTACAAGATGAACCGAGAAGGAGCAAGTGATCCCATGCTATGGTAAGCATTGTCCATAATGCTTTTTTGTACTAACCCATGTCTTCGTGAGAGTTCTATGTGGGGTTAGGTGTGTTTCCATGGGTTTGCGTCAAGAGGAAGATCTCATTCAACCTATGAAGGATGACATCAAGTGGTGATCGTCATCAAGATTGTGGTATGCAAGTTCAAGTGATGCATCACGAAGATATCATGCTTGAAGCTTGTCGTCCATTGTGGGGGCAATGGACTTGTGAAGAATGTGCTGAAGAGTGGATCACCCATAGTGAGTATGGGGGAGAAATCATGTAAGGTGGTCCATCTTGAGGAAGCCAATATCATCATCTTCTATCTCAAGAGGACTAGGTGCAAGGTATAGGTTTGCCCTTGATAGGTTTTTCTACTGTAGGATAGTTTGTCGTACTGTCAAGGGGGGCTCTCAAGTGAGTAGCTTGATCGTATCATTCATTGAGAGCTCAAACCGTTTTCATCCTTGTATCATATCTTGGTTCTTGTTTGGTGTTTATCCTTGTGAGTTTTAGAGCTTATGGTCATCTTCATGACAAGCTCGAGTTCATCGAAAACGGAGTTTATATGCATCTTTTATGATGTTTTCGATGTTGGAAGTTTTTGCCGGTTCTTCATTCATAGGGGTCTCACATATCTATATCATTGGTGTTCTCATAACAGCATGTTCTTAAGATTTTATGTTGATGTTGGATAGCACTTGTCATCGTGAATTTAACAATCTTGAGTTTGCTCGATTCGGAGTTCGTATGCGAAAGTTATGGCAGTTTCAGTATCCAGCGATAGTACCGCTCCTGGAGCGGTAGTACCGCCCGTGGAGCGTTAGTAATTTTTTACTACTGCTCCCTCGAACGTTCCGGGTAGCAGCGGTAGTACCGCTCCAGTCGGGCTGTGAGTGGGGTTAACGGTTGGATTCCTTCCCCCACTATATAAAGGAGGTCTTCTTCCCCATTGTACCTAATCCATCCATTGAGCTCATGTTCCTCCCCCATTGTTGACCTTCTTAGAGCTTGCTAACTCTCAATCCCTCAATGATTCTTGCTAGTTCTTGAGGGAAAAGAGAGAGGAGATCTGGATCCACAGCTCCACCAATCACTTTCTCCTCTGTGTGAGGGGAACCCCTTGGATCTTGATCTTGGATTTCTTTGTGAGCTCCTTGTTCTTCCTCTCATATTTCTCCATAGCTTTTGTTGTTGTGGAGGGATTTGAGTGTGAGGGACTTGACCACTTTGTGTGTTCTTGCAAGTGCATTAGTTGCATCGGTTTGAGTTCTCCACGGTGATACGTGGAAGTGAGAAGTTGGGAAGCTTATTACCCTTGGGAACTTGGTACCCCTGGAGATTGTTCTTCGTGGATGCTTTGGTGTCCTAGAAGCTTGGTGGTGCCTTGGAGCTCAATCATTGTGGTGTAAAGCTCCGGGCAAGCATTGGGGTCTCCAATTAAGTTGTGACGATTTCCCCGAGCATTTTGGTCACCTCGAAGCCATATGCCATTGAGGTGAAGCTTCGTGGTGTTGTTGGGAGCCTCCAATTAAGTTTTGGAGATTGCCCCAACCTTGTTTGTACGGGTTCGGTGACCACCCTCAAGGGTCCCTTAGTGGAATCACGACATCTTGCATTGTGCGAGTGCGTGAGGAGATTACGGTGGCCTTAGTGGCATCTTGGGGAGCATTGTGCCTCCACACCGCTCCAAACAGATATTAGCATCTGCAAGGATGTGAACTTCAGGATACATCATTGTCTCAACGTGCCTCGGTTATCTCTAACCCGAACCCTTTACTTATGCACTTTACTTTGTGATAGCCATATTGTTTCTTGTCATATATCTTGATATCACTTAGTTGTTTATCTTGCTTAGCATAAGTTGTTGGTGCACATAGGTGAGCCTAGTTGTTTTAGGTTTTGTGCTTGACAAATTAAATATTAGTTTTATTCTGCATTTGTTCAAGCCTAAACTATAATTATTTTAAAGCGCATATTCACCCCCCCCCCCCCCCGCTAGGCGACATCCACGTCCTTTCACCTACAACTACTCAGTTCATGGCTCACACTAGGTCTCCAACTATGAAGTTTAGGAAGCTAGACCAACTTCATCATATCAAGCATCGACACCTTCAGCTCCACCAGCTCCTGCACCTCTAGTTTCAACACCTCCACCTCACAGGACATCCACTCAAGCCTTCGCCGACACTATCCTGTCGACTCCATCAACTTCTACCGGAGGAGATCGAGCCCAGAGTGACGCTTAGCTCTAGACCTTTGAACTTTTTGGTTACTTGTTGCCAAAGGGGAGGAGTGTATAGATCATTAGGGCTTCGATCGAGAGAGAGAGAGAGAGTCTTGCTTTTTATTGCTCTATTTTGGTGTTTCTAAACATTTGGTCTATTGGATGTCTTAAACTCCGTTCTTCGTTGTGCTTGATCATACACTTTGATTGTTGATGCTACTACACTATATTTGTGTGCTATCTACATGATGATCATTCACTATTTGTTTGGTGCTATGTGCATTGTTATTCATTCATATCATTTATGTGCACCACCAAGATGTATGTGACATGTAAGAGTGACCCATGATCCTAATCGATTGTGCATTCGCATTCAAACGCAAACTCAAAATAATGCATAAATTTAGGGGGAGGTCTTGCTTTTCACATATTTCTCAAAGTGATGATGCTAATCATTGATTATATCTCTTGTCTAAGATTTGATGTATATGTTGTCATCAATTACCAAAACAAGGGAGATTAAAAGCACAATTTCTCCCAAAGGTGGTTATGGTAATTACTAACAACATATGTGTCATTGAACTAATGGTTCTATCCAAGTATATTTCAGAAAAGTTCAAAGATGCATTGGCTAAAGGATTGCGAGGAGAAGCCCCTTAATGCAAGGAAAGGAATAGGATTGGCCGATCTTCAAGCTACAAGACTCTACAATTTATATTTGTCAGGAATCACTTTTGAGTCCATAGGAAAGCCAATACTATTAAAGGTGGGTGAGGTATCTATGATGAATTGGTTTCTCAAGTGCTTAGAGATAGACACCAAAAATACTAAGCCATTCTCCCACAAAATTCTTTGTCAAAACCCTAAACATCAAAATCGGTGCCACCAACAATTTCCACATGACCCTACCGATTTCTCAAAGATTGAATCTATGTCAAACCCTAGAATCTCGATACCACCAAATTTCACTTGGTGCACCGAAAATCAGTGACCAATTTTCTGGTCTGTCAATTTCAAGAATCGGAATGTTCGAGTTTTGAAATCAGTCTCACCGAGATTTGGAAACTGCCCAAGGTCACCATATTGGTACCACCGAGATTCCTATATCGGTCTCACCAACAATTAGAAAGTTTCCACATTTAGTGCAACTCGGTACCATCGAGATTCATGTCGGTATCACCGAGTTGTGCAATAATATTGTAACGGCTGAATTATTGGAGATGCCTATATATACCCATCCACCACCTCCAATTTACTGAGGAAGCACTCATAACACACACACACACACACACACACACACACTTCCCATATCCATGTTTCTTAGAGAGAGCCACCTACTCATGTGTTGGGATCAAGATATTCCAATCCATCCACTAGAAACTTGATCTCTAACCTCCCCAAGTTGCTTTCCACCCAATCAATCTCTTCTACCCATGCCAAATTTGTTCAAAAATGTCGTAGAGGCAATAATAAATTAGTTATTATCATGTCGTTTATTATCCATGCTATAATATTATTGATTGGAAACTAAATACATGTGTGGATACATAGACAACAAAGTGTCCCTAGTATGCCTCTGCTGGACTAGCTCGTTGATCAAAGATGGTTAAGGTTTCCTAGCCATGGACATGAGTTGTCATTTTATAATGGGATCACATCATTAGGAGAATGATGTGATGGACAAGACCCAAACCTTAAGCATAGCATTTGATCGTATCCAGTTTACTGCTATTGCTTTTTGCATGTCAATATATTTGTTCCTATGGCTATGAGATCATGCAACTCACTAACACCGGAGGAATGCCTTGTGTGTATCAAACGTCACAACGTAACTGGGTGAGTATAACGATGCTCTACAGGTATCTCCGAGGGTGTCTGTGGAGTTGGCATGGATCAAGACTCGGATTTGTCACTCTGTGCGACGGAGAGGTATCTCGGGACCCACTCAGTAATAGAACATCACAATAAGCTTGCATGCAATGTGGCTAAGGAGTTAGTCATTGGATCGTGTATAACGGAACGATTAAACATACTTGTTGGTAACGAGATTGAACTAGGTATGGAGATACTGACGATTGAATCTTGGACAAAGGGAACATAATATGGGATTAGTTGAATCCTTAACATCATTGGTTCGACTGATATAGATATTCATAGACTATGTAGGAACCAATATGGGCATCCAGGTCTCACTATTTGTTATTGACCATAGAGGTGTCTCGGTCATGTCTGCATAGTTCTTGAACCCACACGGTGTGCACACTTAACATTCAGTGATGATATAGTATCGTTGAGTTATTTATGTTGGTGACCGAAAGTTGTTCGGAGTCCCGGATTAGATCCCGGATCTCATGAGAAGCTCTGGAATGGTCCAGAGATAAAGATATATATATAGTAAAGTGGTATTCGGGTTCCAGGAAAGTTTTGGGTGTTTTCGGTATTATACACCGAGTGCCGAAAGGGTTCCGGGGGTCCACCGGGAGGGTCCCACCCATCCCGGGGGGCACATGGGCGTAAGATGTAGCGCACCAGCCCCTGGTGGGATGGGAAGCCGACCCCTATAGGGCCATGCGCCCAAGGGTGGAGGAGGAGTCTGCCCTAGGGTGTCCACCTCCCTTGTTGGAGGTGGACTCTTACCCTCTTTGGCGGGCCATCCCTCCTTGGAAGAGGGGCCAAGGATGCACCTACCTACCCCCTCCTCCTATATAGAGAGAGGGAGAGAGCGGGCATCACCACCCCAAGGCATAGGTGCAACCCTACCTCTCTCCCTGGATCGGTTTCTCCTGTGAAACGCGTGTGTGGCAGCGGTTGGCGAAGCCCTGCTCAGATCGCACCACCACCACCACCACCATGTCATTGTGCTGCCGGAGAACTCATCTACCACTTCACCCACGCTAGATAGATCGAAGTGGTGAACGTGTCATCGGGTTGTACGTGTATTGAACGCGGAGATGTCGTCCGTTCGGCACTTGATGAGGACGTTCGTGATTGGATCGCGGGCGGATCGTGATTGCATCACGAAGACGTTCGACTACAACAATTGTGTTTCTCAATACTTCCACTTAGAGATCTACAAGGGTATGTAGATGCACTCCCTCTCTCAAAGATGTTGATCTCCATAGATAGATCTTGGTGAGCGTAGGAAATTTTTTGTTTCTCATGCGACGTTCCCCTATAGTGGTATCAGAGCAAGGTCTTTGCGTAGATAACATGCATTACTAGAACACAAAAGAGTTTGAGAGTGTTGATGTTCAGATTGCTTACTTCCTTAGTCTTATTTTGATTCGGCGATATTGTGGGATGAAGCGGCCCGGACCAACCTTACTCGTCCACGTACGAGAGACCAGATCCATCGACTGACATGCAACTTGTTGCATAAAGATGGTTGGCGGGTGTTTTTCTCTGCTACTTTAGTTGAATCGGATTTGACAGAGACGGTCCTTGTAGAAGGTTAAATAGCAACTTGAATATCACCGTTGTGGCTTTGAGTAGGTAAGAACGGTTCTTGCTAGTTACCCATAGCAGCCATGTAAAACATGCAACAAGAAAGTAGAGAATGCCTAACCTGTTTTTGCAAGGTATGTTGTGATATGATATGACCAATGACATGATGAGATATATGTGATGTATGAGATGATCATGTTTTGTATAGAATTATCACGACTTGCATGTCGAGTACGGCAACCGGCAGGAGCCATAGGGTTGTCTTTAATTATTTGTGCCTTTTTGCTTTACTTGATCGCTGTGAGTTAGCAATAGTGGTAGAAGCATAGTTGGTGAAACAACCCCAATGGTGACATGATGATGGAGATCATGGTGTCATGTCGGTGACGATGGAGATCATGCGGGTGCTTTGGAGATGGAGATCAAAAGCACAAGATGATGATGGCCATATCATGTCACTATTATGATTTGCATGTGATGTTAGTACTTTTATGCATCTTATTTTGTTTAGGATGGCGGTAGCATTATAAGATGATCACTCACTAAAAATTTCAACATAAAATTGTGTTCTCCCCAAGTGTGCACCAATGCGAAGGTTCGTCGTTTCGAGGCACCATGTGATGGTCGGGTGCGATAGACTCTACGTTCGCATACAATGGGTGTAATCCAGTTTTCCACATGTAGAACACTTGGGTTAAACATGAAGAGCCTAGCATGTACAAACATGGCCTCAGAACACAGGAGACCGAAAGGTCTAACATGTGTCATATAGTACATATGATCAACATGTAGAAGTTCACCATTGAAACCAGCTCATCCCACATGATGATCGGACTTGAGTTGGTGGATTTGGATCATCTTACACTCAAACAACCCGAGGGATGTTAATTTGAGTGGGAGTTCTTAAGTAATATAATTAATTAAACTCATTATCATGAACATAGTCTAAAGTTGTATTTGCAAAATATGTTGTAGAACAATAGATCGCGTTGTAGCTCCCCTGTATATTTCTAATACGTTCCTAGAGAAAACTGAGTTGAAAGATGATAGTAGCAATTATGCGGACTTGGTCCATAAAGTGAGGATTGTCCTCATTGTTGCACAGAAGGCTTTGTCCTTGATGCACCGCTCAGTGTGCTACACCCTCAAGTGTCATATGTAGATGTTGTGAACATCTGAAAAACACGCTTTCGGTGACTACTTGATAGTTCAGAGCATCATGATTTACGGCTTTGAATTGAGGCTCCAAAGATATTTTTTGTTGGAAATATGCCCTAGAAGCAATAATAAAATGGTTATTATCATATTCCCTTGTTCATGATAATCGTCTATTGTTCATGCTATAATTGTATTAACAGGAAACAGTAATACATGTGTGAATAAATAGATCACAATGTGTCCCTAGCAAGCCTCTAGTTGGCTAGCTCGTTGATCAATAGATGATCATGGTTTCCTGATCATGGACATTGGATGTCATTGATAACGGGATCACATCATTAGTAGAATGATGTGATGGACAAGACTTCTACCTCTTGAGCTTGCGTTGGTTTTTTCCCTTGAAGAGGAAAGGGTGATGCAGCATAGTAGCAGTAAGTATTTCCCTAAGTTTGAGAACCAAGGTATCAATCCAGTAGGAGTACCAAGCCAAGTCTCTAAAGTACGTGCGCAAAAACAGAAAACTTGCACCGAACGCTACAAAGCGGTTGTCAATCACTTCACGATTGATTGCAAGGTGAGATATGAAGGCAGAAAGTGCAACAAAGTAAAAGTGTAGGGCTGAAAATATGATGTGAAGTAGACCTGGGGGCCATAGTGTTCACTAGAGGCTTCTCTCAAGATAGAAAATATTACGGTGGGTGAACGAATCACTGTCGAGCAATTGATAGAACCGCGCAAAGTCATGACGATATCTAAGGCAATGATCATACATATAGGCATCACGTCCGAGACAAGTAGACCGATACTTTCTGCATATACTACTATTACTCCACACATCGACCGCTATCCGGCATGCATCTAGTGTATTGAGTTCATGACAAACAGAGTAATGCCTTAAGCAAGATGACATGATGTAGAGGGATAAATTCATGCAATAGATATAAACCCCATCTTTTTACCCTTGATGGCAACAACACGATGCATGCCTCGCTACCCCTTCTGTCACTGGGTGAGGTCACCGCACGGTATGAACCCAAAACCAAGCACTTCTCCCATTGCAAGAATCATAGTTCAAGTTGGCCAAACAAAACCCACAGCTTGAAGAGAATTACGACGATATGAAATCATGCATATAAGAGATCAGAAGAAACTCAAATAAGATTCCTAGATAATCTGATCATAAATCCACAATTCATTGGATCTCGACAAACACACCGCAAAAGAAGATTACATCGGATAGATCTCCATAAAGATCATGGAGAACTTTGTATTGAAGATCCAAGAGAGAGAAGAAGCCATCTAGCTACTAGCTATGGACCCGAAGGTCTATGGTGAACTACTCACGCATCATCGGAGAGGCAATGGTGTTGATGAAGAAGCCCTCCGTATCCGAATCCCCCCTCCGGCAGGGCACCAGAACGTGCCCCAGATGGGATCTTGCGGAGACAGAAGCTTGCGGCGGCGGAAAAGTATTTTTGTGGCTCTCTCCCGTGGTTTTGGATTTTTCGGGGATATATAGGCGGAAGAAGTAGGGCAGAGGAGCCATAGGGGGCCCACAAGCCTGCTAGGCGCCCCCCAGGCCATGGCTAGGGGGCTTGTGGCTTCCCCTGGCGCCCTCTGCCTTGGTTCTCAAGCTCCCTGCGTATCTTCTGTTCCGGAAAAAATCTTTTCGGAGGTTTTATTCCGTTTGGACTCCGTTTAATACTCTCCTCTAAAAAGGGTCAAAAACACGAAAAAAAACAGGAACTCGCGCTTGGCACTAAGTTAATAAGTTAGTCCCAAAAAAGATATAAAAGGCATACAAAACATCCAAAGTTTGACAAGATAATAGCATGGAACCATCAAAAATTATAGATACGTTGGAGACTGATACGTCTCCGTCGTATCTATAATTTTTGATTGTTTCATGCCAATATTCTACACTTTCATATACTTTTGGCAACTTTTTATACTATTTTTGGGACTAACATATTGATCCAGTGCCCAGTGCCAGTTCCTGTTTGTTGCATGTTTTTTGTTTCGCAGTATATCCATTCCAAACGAAGTCCAAATGTAATAAAAACTTACGGGGATTTTTTTTGGAATATTTATGATTTTTCGGAAGAAGACTCGATGCGAGGCGATGCACGGAGGGCCCACAAGCCTTATAGCCGCCACCAGGAGGTACGGCGGCGGCTGGCAGGCTTGTGGCCAGTCCTTAATGCGGTTGGAGCCCTTCTTTCGCCGCAAGAAAGATAATATCCGGAAAATAATCGTGTTAAAATTTCAGCCCAATCGGAGTTACGGATCTTCCGAAATTTAAGAAATGGTGAAACGCAGAATCTGGGAGCGCAGAAACAGAAGGACACAGAGAGAGAGATCCAATCTCGAAGGGGCTCTCGCCCCTCCGCCGCCATGGAGACCATGGACCAGAGGGGAAACCCTTCTCCCATCTAGGGAGGAGGTCAAGGAAGAAGAAGAAGGAGGTGGGCTCTCTCCCCCTCTCTCTCGGCGGCGCCGGAACGTCGCCCGGGACATCATCGTGTGACGACGATCTACACCAACACCTCCGTCATCTTCACCGACATCTCCATCATCTTCCCCCATCTATATTCAGCAGTTCACTCTCCCGCAACCCGCTGTACCCTCTACTTGAACATGGTGCTTTATGCTACATATTATTATCCAATGATGTGTTGCTATCCTATGATGTCTGAGTAGATTATCGTTGTCCTATCGGTGATTGATGAATTGCTATGATTGGTTTAATTTGCTTGTGGTTATGTTGTTGTCCTTTGGTGCCCATCATATGATCGCGCGCATGGATCACACCATAGGGTTAGTTGTATGTTGATAGGACTATGTATTGGCAGGCTAGAGTGAGAGAAGCTTCAAACCTAGCATAGAAATTGATGCATATGGGATTGAAGGGGGACCAATATATCGTATTGCTATGGTTGGGTTTTACCTTAATGAACGTTAGTAGTTGCGGACGCTTGCTAATAGTTCCAATCATAAGTGCATAGAATTCCAAGTAAGGGATGACACGCTAGCAGAGGCCTCTCCCACATGATACTTGCTATCGATCTAGTAACGTAATCAATTGCTTAGGGACAATTCTGCAACTCCTACCACCACTTTTCCACACTCGTTAGACACTCGTAGTTGTTTCTTTATCTAACCAGCCCCTAGTTTTATTTACGTGTTCTTTACTTTCTTGCAAGCATATCCTATCACTCCTACAAAATACTTCTAGTTTCATACTTGTTCTAGGTAAAGCGAACGTAAAGTGTGCATAGAGTTGTATCGGTGGTCGATAGAACTTGAGGGAATATTTGTCCTACCTGTAGCTCCTCGTTGCGTTCGACACTCTTACTTATCGAGAAAGGCTACAATTGATCCCCTATACTTGTGGGTTATCAAGACCTTTTTCTGGCGCCGTTGCCGGGGAGCAATAGCGTGGGGTGAATATCCTCGTGTGTGCTTGTTTGCTTTATCACAAAGTAGATTTATTTGCTGTTATAAGTTGTTCTCTATCTTTAGTTATGGATATGGAACACGAAATACCAAAAAAATTAGGTGTACTTGCTACTCATGGAGATGGGGAACCTCCTAAAACCCTCGATGCTCGTTACGTGGAAAATATTATATACTTCTTTAATAATCCTGAGAAAGCCCCATTCAATTATATAATGGGATACACGTTGGATCAACATGAATACTTTAGGGATTATCGCTTGACTCAAAAAGGGAAACTTTTATGGGGTCATCCATTTCTTGAAATGGTATGCTTGGGAACTATGCAAGAGACATGGTGTTACTTGTTGCTCTAGGGTGAAGGCTCCATACCTTCCCTTTTCTTGTGAGTTTAATGATCATATAACCTTGGCTTCTTATGCTAATGGTATATATGATTACTATGATGTGGATCAAATAGAAGAGTTTGTTGCTTTTATGGGTGCTTATGAAATTGAGGTTCTGTTTAAAAGGTATGGTGATAATGATGATGCTCCTTACCGATCTGAAAATTTGGCTATGCTTCATTATTGTTATACTAATTATGAATATAATGCCCATATTGAACAATTTAAGGAGAAATCCTATGCTGCCCAAGAAGAGACTATTATTTTGCAGGAAACTATGGAAGAAGAAAATGCTGAAATTGTGAGCTCATTAGATGAAAAAGATGACGAGGAGAGCGAAGAACAAAAGGAGGAAGAATGGACTAGCTACCCGTGTCCACCTTCTAATGAGAGTAACTATTCTACTCATACATTATTTAATTTCCCTTCGTTCTTACCGAAGGATGAATGCTGTGATCCCTTGGATTCGTCTGAAATATCCCTTTTTGATGAACTTGATGCTTGCTATGCTTGTGGCCATGATGCCAATATGAATGATGCTTATGAAGATGAGCTAGCTATAGTTCCTTATGTTACACATGATGATTTTGATGAATATAATATGCATGTGCTTGCTGCTCCTACTTGCAATTATTATGAGAGAGGGACTACATCTCCACCTCTCGATGTTTCTAATACGATAAAATTGCAAGAAACTGATTATGCTATGTATTGGCCTTTACTTGATGTGCATGAATTTTTCTTTTATGACATGACAATGCATAGGAAGAGAGTTAGACTTCGTCATTGCATGATATATGTTACCTTGTGCTCACTACTAAATTAAAAATCATTGCTAATTAAAATTGGCTTTGATATACCTTGGGATCCGGGTGGATCCATTACTTGAGCACTTTATGTCTAGCTTAATGGCTTTAAAGAAAGCGCTGCCTGGGAGACAACCCAGAAGTTTTAGAGAGTCATTTATTTATGTTGAGTGCTTTTATTTAGTTTAAAAACAAAAAAATATAGAGGGGAACTTCAAACTTTTTCAAAAAGAGAAGCTATTGAAAGGTGATGCATTGCGGAAGTGAGGGTCGACCTTGAACACTTGTGTTCATGCTCATGGAAACAATGTAGAATTTTTCATGGAAGTTTCTCACAAAATAATTATCCCCTTGTACAATTCCTTTGTGTTTTTTAAAATAATGTGCCAAGCAAAGCCTTTACGATTAGTTTGGGTGATAGTTGTTTGATCACGCTGAGAAAAGACAGAAACTTTCTGCTCACGAAATTAATTTTCGTTTTTATTATGGAAGACTTTTTGAGTTGATTCTTTTTTCTTCTGATTGATATGCAAATTTTCCAGACGTTCGTAATTTTTCAGATTTTTTGAGATATCAGAAGTATACGGAATATACATATTGCTACAGACTATTCTGTTTTGACAGATTCTGTTTTCTATGCATTGTTCTCTTATTTTGATGAATCTATGAGTAGTATCGGGGGGTATGAACCATGGTGAAGTTGGATTACAGTAGATATAATGCTAATATGAATTTATAATGAGTTCACAACAGTACTTGAAGTGGTGATTTATTTTATTATACTAACGGATCTCACGAACTTTTGTTGAGTTTTGTGTGATTGAAGTTTTCAAGTTTTGGGTGAGAGCACGATGGATGAAGGAATAAGGAGAGACAAGAGCCTAAGCTTGGGGATGCCCGAGGCACCCCAAGGTAATATTCAAGTAAGACTCAAGTGTCTAAGCTTGGGGATGCCCCGGAAGGGATCCCCTCTTTCGTCTACAATCTATCGGTAATTTTACTCGGAGTTATATTTTAATTCGTCACATGGTATGTGCAAATGCTTGGAGCGTCTTTTGTGTTTATTTTTCCTTTTTCTTTTATGCACCATGCTGGTATGAGATAGTCCTTGGTTGGCTTTATAGAATGCTTCATGTGCTTCACTTATATCTTTTGAAGTTTGGATTGCATGTTTCCCTACACATAGAAAACCGCCATTTGTAGAATGCTCTTTTGCTTCACTTATATTTGTTAGAGCGGGGAATATCTTTTGTAGAAAGAATTAAACTCTCATGCTTCACTTATACCTATTTATAGAGTTAACAGGAGTTGGTCATTCACATGGTTAGTCATAAAATCCTACGTAAAACTTGTAGATCACTGAATATGATATGTTTGATTCCTTGCAAGAATTTTGCGACATGAATATGTGATATTAGAGTCATGCTAGTGAGTAATTGTGTATTTTTAGAAATACTTGTGTTAAGGTTTGTGATTCCCGTAGCATGCACGTATGGTGAGCCGTTATGTGATGAAGTCGGAGCATGATTTATTTATTTATTGTCATCCTTTGTGTGGAGGTCGGGATCGCGCGATGGTTAACTCCTACCAACCTTTCCCCTAGGAGCATGCGTGTAGTACCTTGTTTCGATGACTAATAGACTTTTGCAATAAGTATGTGAGTTCTTTATGACTGATGTTGAGTCCATGGATTATACGCACTCTCGCCCTTCCACCATTGCTAGCCTCTCTAGTACCGCGCAACTTTCGCCGGTGCTTTACACCCACCATATAGCCTCCCTCAAAACAGCCACCATACCTACCTATTATGGCATTTTCATAGCCATTCCGAGATATATTGCCATGCAACTACCACCGTTCCATCTCATGACATGTGCCACCACTTCCATATTGCCATTGCATGATCGTAAGATAGCTAGCATGATGTTTCCATGGCTCGTCCGTTTTTTGATGTCATTGCTATGCTAGATCAATGTCACGGTACACTACCGAATGCATTTCATATAGAGTCATCACTGCTCTAAGTATTGAGTTGTAAGTGTGATGATCATTATTAATAGAGCATTGTCCCATGTGAGGAAATAAAAGAGGCCAGCGAAGCCCATTTACAAAAAAGAGGCCAAAGATGCCCACCAAAAATAAATAAAATAAATAAATAAATAAAAAGAGAACAAAGAGCCCACAAAAAATGAAAGAAAAGAGAGAAGGGACAATTGCTACTATCCTCTTTCCACACTTGTACTTCAAATAGCACTATGATCTTCATGACAGAGAGTCTCCTATGTTGTCACTTCCATATACTAGTGGGAAATTTTCATTATATAACTTGGCTTGTATATTCCAGTGATGGGCTTCCTCAAAATTGCCCTAGGTCTTCGTGAGCAAGCAAGTTGGGTGCACACCCACTAGTTTCTTTTGTGAGATTTCGTACACTTATAAGCTCCAGTGCATCCGTTGCATGGAAATCCCTACTCACTCACATTGATATGTATTGATGGGCATCTCCATAGCCCGTTGATACGCCTAGTTGATGTGAGACTATCTCCTCCTTTTTGTATTCTCCACAACCATCATATTCTATTCCACCTATAGTGCTATGTTCATGGTTCACGCTCATGTATTGCGTGAAAGTTGAAAAACTTTGAGAACACTAAATTATGAAACAATTGCTTGGCTAACACCGGGGTTGTGCATGATTTAAATATGTTGTGTGAGGAAGATGGAGCATAGTCAGACTATATGATTTTGTAGGGATAACTTTCTTTGGCCGTGATATTTTGAGAAGACATGATTGCTGCGTTAGTATGCTTGAAATATTATTGTCCTTATGTCAAATGATAGACTATTGCTTCGAATCACTCGTGTTTTAGTATTCATGTCAAGATTAGATTATATGATCAAGATTATGCTAGGTAGCATTCCACATCAAAAATTATCTTTTTTATCATTTACCTACTCAAGGATGAGCAGGAATTAAGCTTGGGGATGCTGATACGTCTCCGTCGTATCTATAATTTTTGATTGTTTCATGCCAATATTCTACAACTTTCATATACTTTTGGCAACTTTTTATACTATTTTTGGGACTAACATATTGATCCACTACCCAATGTCAGTTCCTGTTTGTTGCATGTTTTTTGTTTCGCGGTATATCCATACCAAACGTAGTCCAAACGTAATCAAAACTTACAGGGATTTTTATTTATGATTTTTTGGAAGAAGAATCAACGCGAGGCGATGCACGGAGGGCCCACAAGCCCTGTAGCCGCCAGCAGGAGGTACGGCGGCAGGCAGGCTTGTGGCCACTCCTTAAGGCGGTTGCATCCCTTATTTCGCCGCAAGAAAGCTAATATCCGGAAGAAAATCTTGTTAAAATTTCAGCCCAATCGGAGTTACAAATCTCCGGGAATTTAGGAAACGGTGAAACACAGAATCTGGGAGCGCAGAAACAGAAGGACACAGAGAGAGAGATCCAATCTAGGAGGGGCTCTCGCCCCTCCGCCGCCATGGAGACCATGGACCAGAGGGGAAGCTCTTCTCCCATCTAGGGAGGAGGTCCATGAAGAATAAGAAGGAGGGGGGCTCTCTCCCCCTCTCTCCCGGCGGCGCCGGAACGCCGCCCGGGACATCATCGTGTGACGGCGATCTACACCAACACCTCCGTCATCTTCACCAACATCTCCATCATCTTCCCCCATCTATATTCAGCGGTTCACTCTCCCGCAACCCGTTGTACCCTCTACTTGAACATGGTGCTATGCTACATATTATTATCCAATGATGTGTTGCTATCCTATGATGTCTGAGTAGATTATCGTTGTCCTATCGGTGATTGATGAATTGCTATGATTGGTTTAATTTTCTTGTGGTTATGTTGCTGTACTTTGGTGCCCATCATATGATCGCGTGCGTGGATCACACCATAGGTTTAGTTGTATGTTGATAGGACTATGTATTGGCGGGCTAGTGTGACAGAAGCATCAAACCTAGCATAGAAATTGATGCATATGGGATTGAAGGGGGACCAATATATCTTATTGCTATGGTTGGGTTTTACCTTAATGAACGTTAGTAGTTGCGGACGCTTGCTAATAGTTCCAATCATAAGTGCATAGAATTCCAAGTAAGGGATGACATGCTAGCAGAGGCCTCTCCCACATGATAGTTGCTATCGATCTAGTAACGTAGTCAATTGCTTAGTGACAATTCCGCAACTCCTACCACCACTTTTCCACACTCTTTAGACACTCATAGTTGTTTCTTTATCTAACCAGACCCTAGTTTTATTTACGTGTTCTTTACTTTCTTGCAAGCCTATCCTATCACTCCTACAAAGTACTTCTAGTTTCATACTTGTTCTAGGTAAAGCGAACGTAAAGTGTGCGTAGAGTTGTATCAGTGGTCGATAGAACTTGAGGGAATATTTGTCCTACCTTTAGCTCCTCGTTGGGTTCGACACTCTTACTTATCGAGAAAGGCTACAATTGATCCCCTATACTTGTGGGTTATCAGAGACGTATCAAAGACCCAATCCTAAGCATAGCACTAGATCGTGGTGTTCGTATGCTAAAGCTTTTCTAAATGTCAAGTTTGTTTTCCTTCGACCGTGAGATTGTGCAACTCCCGGATACCATAGCAGTGCTTTGCGTGTATCAAACGTCACAACATAACTGGGTGACTATAAAGGTGCACTACGGGTATCTCCGAAAGTGTCTGTTGGGTTGGTACGAATCGAGATCAGGATTTGTCACTCTGTGTGACGGAGAGGTATCTTTGGGCCGACTCGGTAGAACATCATCATAATGAGCTCAGTGTGACTAAGTAGTTAGTCACGGGATGATGTGCTACGGAACGAGTAAAGAGACTTACCGGTAACGATATTGAACAAGGTATAGGTATACCGACGATCGAATCTCGGGCAAGTTCTATACCGACAGACAAAGGGAATTGTATACATGATTGATTGAATCCTTGACATCATGTTTCATCCGATGAGATCATCGTGGAACATGTGGGAGCCACCATGAGTATCCAGACCCTGCTGATGGTTATTGGCCGGAGAGGTGTCTCGGTCATGTCTGCATGCCTCCCGAACCCGTAGGGTCTACACACTTAAGGTTTGATGACGCTAGGGTTATAGGGAATTGTTATACGAGGTCACCGAGGGATGTTCGGAGTCCCGGATGAGATCCCGTACATCACGAGGAGCTCCGGAATGGTCCGGAGGTAAAGATTGATATATAGGATGGATGGGTTTGGACGCCGAAAATGTTTCGGGCACCACCGGCAAAGTGTCGGGACCACCGGAAGGGTTCCGGAGGCCCATCGGGAGAGGCCATCAGCCCTAGGAGGCTACATGAACCAAGTGTGAGAGGGAACCATCCCGTGGGTGGGTTGGTGCGCCCCCCACACCCAGCCCATGGCGCCTAAGACGGGGAAGGGGGAAAACCCTAGCGTTGGTGGGCCTAAGGCCCACCAGGGGGTGCGCCACCCCCTCCTCTCCTCCTCCCCGCCACCTCCTCCCCCCATCTAGGGATGCTGCACCCCTTAGGGGTGGGAACCCTAAGGGGAGCACCACCCCCCTTCCCCCTATATATAGTGGGGGGTTTTGCCATTGGAGACACGGGAATTCCTCTCTCTCTCGGCGCAGCCCTGCTCCTCTTCTTCCTCCTCTCCGACGGTGCTTGGCGAAGCCCTGACGGGAGACCTCGTCGCTCCGTCGCCACCACACCGTCGTGCTGCCAAAGATCTTCCCCAACCTCTCCCTCCTCCTTGCTGGATCAAGGTGCAGGAGACGTCACCGGGCTGCACGTGTGTTGAACGCGGAGGTGTCGTGGTTCGGCACTAGATCGGAATCACACCGGGATCTGAATCGCCGCGAGTACGACTCCATCAACCGCGTTCTAGCAACGCTTCCGCTTAGCGATCTTCAAAGGTATGAAGATGCACTCACCCCTCTCTCATTGATGGTCTCTCCATAGGAAGATCTAAATATGGCGTAGGAAAATTTTGAATTTTTCCTACGTTACCCAACAGTGGCATCCGAGCCAGGTTTTCTATGTGTAGATTCTTTGCACGAGTAGAACACAAAAAGGTTGTGGGCGTTGATTTTGTCAATTGCTTGCCGCTACTAGTCCTATTATTTTCCGGCGGTATTGTGGGATGAAGTGGCTCGGACCGACCTTACACGTACGCTTACGTGAGACTGGTTCCACCAGCTAACATGCACTAGGTGCATAAGGTGGCTAGCGGGTGTTTGTCTCTCGCACTCTAGTCAGATTGGATTTGATGAAAAGGGTCCTTATGAAGGGTGAATAGCTTTGGCATATCATCGTTGTGGTTGTGACGTAGGTAAGAAGGCGTTCTTGCTAGAAACCCAAATCAGCCACGTAAAACTTGCAACAACAATTAGAGGACATCTAACTTGATTTTGCAGGTTTTGACATGTGATGTGATATGGCCAAAGAATGTGATGTTCCATGTGTTATGTATGATATGATCATGTTCTTGTAATAGGATTCACGACTTGCATGTCGATGTGTATGACAACCGGCAGGAGCCATAGGAGTTGTCTTAATTTATTGTATGAGATGCAACGACATGTGTTTACTACTTTTACTTCATCGCTAATGGTTAGTTGTAGTAGTAGTAGTAGTAGTAGTAGTAGTAGTGGTGGTGGTGGTGGTGGTGGTGGTGGTGGTGGTAGTAGTAGTTGGCGTGATGACTTCACGGAGACACGATGATGGAGATCATGGTGTCACGCCGGTGACGATGATGATCATGCGATGCCCGAAGATGGAGATCGAAGGAGCAAAGATGATAATGGCCATATCATGTCACTATATGATTGCATGTGATGTTTATCATGTTTTTTATCTTATTGCTTAGAACGACGGTAGAATAATAAGATGAACCCTCATAAAATTTCGAGAATGTATTCCCCTAAGTGGGCACCGTTGCGAAGCATCGTTGTCTCGAAGCACCACGTGATGATCGGGTGTGATAGATTCTAACGTTCGCATACAACGGGTGTAAGCCAGATTTACACACGCGAAACACTTAGGTTGACTCGACGAGCTTAGCATGTACAGACATGACCTCGAATACAAGAGACCGAAAGGTCGAAGATGAGTCGTATGGTTGAATACGATCAGCATGAATTTGCTCACCATGACGACTAGTCCGTCTCACGTGATGATCGGACACGGGTTAGTCGACATGGATCATGTATCACTTAGATGACTACAGGGATGTCGATTTAAGTGGAAGTTCATACTTAATTTGATTAGATGAACTTAATTATCATGAACTTAGTCTAAAAGGTTGTCTTTACAAATATTGTAGATCCAATGGCCAACGCACCTGTCAACCTCAATTTCAACGCGTTCCTAGAGAAAAACAAGCTCAAAGATGATGGTAGCAACTATGCGGACTGGGTCCGCAACTTGAAGCTCATCCTCATTGCATCCAAGAAGGCTTATGTCCTTGATGCGCCGCTAGGTGACCCCCCTGTTCCCGCGGTAGCCCAAGATGTTCAGAACGTCTGGCAAGCGTGGAGTGATGACTACTCTCTGGTTAGGTGTGGCATGTTATACAGTTTAGAACCAGGGCTCCAAAGGCATTTTGAGCAACACGGAGCATATGAGATGTTCCAGAGCTGAAGCTAGTTTTTCAAGCTCATGCCCGGGTCGAGAGATATGAAGTCTCCGACAAGTTCTTTAGCTATAAGATGGAGGAGAACAGTTCTGTTAGTGAGCATATTCTTAGAATGTCTGGGTTGCACGGTCGTCTGACTCAGCTTGGAGTCAAACTTTCGGATGACACCGTAATTGATAGAATCCTCCAGTCTCTCCCACCAAGCTACAAGGGTTTGTGCTGAGCTACAACATGCAAGGGATGGAGACGACCATTCCCGAGTTGTACTCGATGCTGAAATCTGCAGAAGTAGAAGTCAAGAAAGAGCATCAAGTGTTGATGGTCAACAAGACCACCAGTTTCAAGAAGGGCAAGGGTAAGAAGAACTTCAAGAAAGACGGCAAATCCATTGCCACGCCCCGTAAGCCAGATGCCGGGAATAAGAAAAAGAATGGACCCAAGCCTAAGACTGAGTGCTTCTATTGCAAGGGAAAAGGTCACTGGAAGTGGAACTGCCCCAAGTACTTAGCGGATAAGAAGGCCGACAACGTTAAAGGTATATATGATATACATGTTATTGATGTGTACCTTACCAGCGCTCGTAGTAGCTCCTGGGTATTTGATACCGGTGTTGTTGCTCACATTTGCAACTCCAAGCAGGAACTGCGGAATAAGCGGAGACTAGCCAAGGACGAGGTGACGATGCGCATCGGGAATGGCTCCAAGGTCGATGTGATCGTCGTCGGCACGCTACCTCTACATCTACCTTCGGGATTAGTTTTAAACCTTAATAATTGTTATTTAGTTCCAGCTTTGAGCATGAACATTGTATCAGGGTCTTGCTCAATGCGAGACGGCTACTCATTTAAGTCAGAGAATAATGGTTGTTTATCTATATGAGTGATATGTTTTATGATCATGCTCTGTTGGTGAATGGTTTATTCTTGATGAATCTCGATCGTGATGTTACACATATTCATAGTGTGAATACCAAAAGATGCAAAGTTGATAATGATAGTCCCACATACTTGTGGCACTGCCGCCTTGGTCATATCGGTGTTAAGCGCATGAAGAAACTCCATACTGATGGACTGTTAGAGTCTCTTGACTTTGAATCATTTGACACATGCGAGCCGTGCCTCATGGGCAAGATGACTAAGACTCCATTCTCAGGAATAATGGAGAGAGAAACCGACTTATTGGAAATAATACATACTGATGTGTGTGGTCCAATGAACATTGAAGCTCGCGGTGGCTATCGTTATGTTCTCACTCTCACAAATGATTTGGGTAGGTATGGGTATATCTACTTGATGAAGCACAAATCTGAAACATTTGAAAAGTTCAAGGAATTTCAGACTGAGGTTGAGAATCAACGTGACAGTAAAATAAAGTGTCTACAATCTGATCGTGGAGGAGAATATTTCAGTCACGAGTTTGGCACACACCTAAGGAAGTGCGGAATTGTTTCACAACTGACGCCTCCTGGCACACCGCAATGTAATGGAGTGTCTGAATGTCGTAATCGCACTTTATTAGATATGGTACGATCTATGATGTCTCTTACCGACTTACCGCTATCATTTTGGGGATACGCATTGGAAACTGCAGCATTCACTTTAAATAGGGCACCGTCTAAATCCATTGAGACTACACCGTATGAATTATGGTTTGGCAAGAAACCTAAGCTGTCGTTTCTAAAAGTTTGGGGCTGCGATGCTTATGTGAAGAAACTTCAACCAGAGAAGCTCGAACCCAAAGCGGAGAAATGCATATTCATAGGATACCCTAAGGAAACTATTGGGTATACCTTCTATCTTAGATCCAAATGTAAAATCTTTGTTGCCAAGAATGGATCCTTTCTAGAGAAAGAGTTTCTCTCGAAAGAAATAAGTGGGAGGAAAGTAGAACTTGATGAGGTAATTACACCCCCTCTCGAATCGGAGAGTAGCGCAGCGCGGGAAATTGTTCCTGTGGCGCCTATGCCAACTCGAGAGGAAGTTAATGATGATGATCATGAAGCTTCGGATCAAGTTGCTACTGAACCACGAAGGTCCACAAGGGCACGTTCCGCACCAGAGTGGTACGGCAACCCTGTGATGGAAATCATGTTGCTAGACAACGGTGAACCTTCGAACTATGAAGAAGCAATGGCGGGCCCGGATTCCAACAAATAGCTTGAGTCCATGAAATCCGAGATAGGATCCATGTATGAGAACAAAGTATGGACTTTGGTGGACTTGCCCGATGATCGGCGAGCCATAGAAAATAAAAGGATCTTCAAGAAGAAGACTGATGCAAACGGGAATGTGACTGTTTACAAAGCTCGACTTGTCGCAAAGGGTTTTTGACAAATTCAAGGAGTTGACTACGATGAGACTTTCTCTCCTGTAGCGAAGCTAAAGTCAGTCTGAATTATGTTAGCAATTGCCGCTTTTCATGATTATGAAATTTGGCAAATGGACGTCAAAACAGCGTTCCTTAACGGGTATCTTAAGGAAGAGTTGTATATGATGCAACCAGAAGGTTTTGTTGAGCCTAAGAGTGCTAACAAGGTGTGCAAGCTCCAGCGCTCAATCTATGGGCTAGTGCAAGCATCTCGGAGCTGGAACATTCGCTTTAATGAGGTGATTAAAGCGTTTGGGTTCATACAGGTTTATGGAGAAGCCTGTCTGTACAAGAAAGTGAGTGGGAGCTCTGTAGCTTTCCTCATACTATATGTGGATGACATATTATTGATGGGGAATAATATAGAGTTATTGGAGAGCATAAAGGCCTACTTGAACAAGAGTTTTTCAATGAAGGACCTTGGAGAAGCTGCATACATATTAGGCATCAAGATCTATAGAGATAGATCGAGACGCCTCATAGATCTTTCGCAAAGTACATACCTTGACAAGATATTGAAGAAGTTCAATATCGAAAACTCAAAGAAGGGGTCCTTGCTAGTTTTGCAAGGTATGAGATTGAGTAAGACTCAATCACCAATCATGGCAGCAGATAGAGAGAAGATGAGTACTGGCTCCTATGCTTCAGCCGTGGGCTCTCTAATGTAATCCATGTTGTGTACCAAACCTGATATAAACGTTGCCATAAGTTTGGTAGGGAGGTACTAAAGTGATCCCGGTATGGAACACTGGACAGCGGTCAAGAATATCCTTAAGTACCTGAATAGGATTAAGGAGATGTTTCTCGTTTATGGAGGTGACGAAGAGCTCGTCGTAAAGGGTTACGCCGATGCTAGCTTCGACACAGATCCGGATGACTCTAAGTCACAAACCGGATATGTGTATGTTTTGAATGGCGGGGCAGTGAGCTGGTCCAGCAGCAAGACGTCGTGGCAGCATCTACATGTGAAGCGGAGTATATAGTTGCTTCGGAAGCGGCTCATGAAGGGATCTGGATGAAGGAGTTCATCACCGACCTTGGAGTGGTTCCAAGCGCTTCAGGTCCAATGACACTCTTCTGTGATAACACTCAAGCCATTGTCGTAGCCAAGGAGCCCAGATTTCACTGGAAGACCAAGCACATCCAACGCGGCTACAACTCCATCCAGGACCAGGTCCAGAGAGGAGTAATAGATATTTGTAAAGTACACACGGATCTGAATATTGCAGACCCGTTGAATAAACCTCTTCCTCGAGCAAAACATGATCAACACCACAATGCTATGGGTGTTCGATTCATCACAATGTAACTAGATTATTGACTCTAGTGCAAGTGGGAGACTGTTGGAAATATGCCCTAGAGGCAATAATAAAATGGTTATTATCGTATTTCCTTGCTCATGATAATCATCTATTGTTCATGCTATAAATGTATTAACGGGAAACAGTAATACATGTGTGGATAAATAGATCACAATGTGTCCCTAGCAAGCCTCTAGTTGGCTAGCTCGTTGATCAATAGATGATCATGGTTTCCTGATCATGGACATTGGATGGCATTGATAACGGGATCACATCATTAGGAGAATGATGTGATGGACAAGATCCAATCGTAAGCATAGCACTAGATCGTGTTGTTCGTATGCTAAAGCTTTTTTGAATGTCAAGTGTCTTTTCCTTCGACCGTGAGATTGTGCAACTCCCGGATACCGTAGGAGTGCTTTGGGTGTGTCAAACGTCACAACATAAATTGGTGACTATAAAGGTGCACTACGGGTATCTCTGAAAGTGTTTGTTTGGTTGGTACCAATCGAGATCAGGATTTGTCACTCCGTGTGACGGAGAGGTATCTCTGAGCCCACTCGGTAGACCATCATCATAATGACCTCAGTGTGACTAAGTAGTTAGTCACGGGATGATGTGCTACGGAACGAGTAAAGAGACTTACCGGTAACGATATTGAACAAGGTATAGGTATACCAACGATCGAATCTCGGGCAAGTTCTATACCGACAGACAAAGGGAATTGTATACGGGATTGATTGAATCCTTGACATCGTGGTTCATCCGATGAGATCATCGTGGAACATGTGGGAGCCACCATGGGTATCCAGACCCCGCTGATGGTTATTGGCCGGAGAGGTGTCTCAGTCCTGTCTGCATGCCTCCCAAACCCGTAGGGTCTACACACTTAAGGTTCGATTACGCTAAGGTTATAGGGAATTGTTATACGAGGTTACCGAGGGATGTTCGGAGTCCCGGATGAGATCCCGTACGTCTGAGGAGCTCCGGAATGGTCCGGAGGTAAAGATTGATATATAGGATGGATGGGTTTGGATGCCGGAAATGTTTCAGGCACCACCGGCAAAGTGTCGGGACCACCGGAAGGGTTCCGGAGGCCCACCGGGAGAGGCCACCAGCCCCAGGAGGCTACATGGGCCAAGTGTGAGAGGTAACCAGCCCCTGGGTGGGCTGGTGGACACCCCACACCAAGCCCATGGCGCCCAAGAGGGGGAAGGGGGAAACCCTAGCGCAGGTGGGCCTAAGGCCCACCACGGGGTGCGCCACCCCCTCCTCCCCTCCTGGCCGCCACCTCCTCCCCCATCTAGGGCTGCCGCACCCCTTAGGGGTGGGAACCCTAAGGGGGTGCCACACTCCCCTTCCCCCTATATATAGTGGGAGGGTTTTGCCATTGGAGACACGGGAATTCCTCTCTCTCTCTCGGCACAGCCCTGCTCCTCTTCTTCCTCCTCTCCCACGGTGCTTGGCGAAGCCCTGCCGGGAGACCTCATCACTCCATCGCCACCATGCCGTCGTGCTGTCGGAGCTCTTCCCCAACCTCTCCCTCCTCCTTGCTGGATCAAGGTGCGGGAGACGTCACCGGGTTGCACGTGTGTTGAACACGGAGGTGCCGTGGTTCGGCACTAGACCGGAATCACACCGCGATCTGAATCGCCGCGAGTACGACTCCATCAACCGCGTTCTAGCAACGCTTCCGCTTAGCGATCTTCAAAGGTGTGAAGATGCACTCACCCCTCTCTCGTTGCTGGTCTCTCCATAGGAAGATCTGAATATGGCGTAGGAAAATTTTGAATTTTTGCTACGTTACCCAACATTTTGAACGTCACAGGACATATGAGATGTTCCAAAGAGCTGGAATTGAGATTTCAGGATCATGCCCGTGTTGAGAGGTAGGAGACCTCGAACAAGATTCTTTGCCCGAAAGATGAAGGAGAATGGCTCAATCGGTGAGCATATGCTCAGATTGTCTCGGTGCTAAAATCACTTGAATCGAGTGGGAGTTGATCAAAAAAATAAGATAGTGATTGACATAGTTATCCAAGTCGTTGTCACCGGGCTAATGGAGCTTCATGATGAACTATAACATACCAGGGATGGAGATGTTGATCCCTAAGATGTTCGCGATGTTTGACACCGCAAAGGTCGAAATCAAGAAGGAGCGTCAATTGTTGATGGTTAGTAAAACCACTAGTTTCAAGAAGGGTAAGGGGAAGTAGGGAAACTTCGATAATGACAAACCAGTTGTCGCTCGAGTGAAGAAACCCAAGGTTGAACCCAAACCCGAGACTGAGTGCTTCTGTTGTGAGGGGAACAGTCAGTGAAAGCGGAACTACCCAGATGCTTGGCAGATAAGGAGACTGGCAATGTCGACAAAAGTATATTTGATATACATGTTATTGACATCTGTATTACTAGTGCTCGTTGTAGCCCCTCGGTATTTGATACCGGTTAAGTTGCTGATATTAGTAACTCCAAAATAGGAGTTTCTGAATAAATAGAGACTAGCTAAGGGCGATGTGTCAATGGATGTTGGAAATGTTTCCAACGTTAATGTGATAACCATCCAACGCTCCATCTTCCTTTGAGATTAGTGGTAAGCCAAAATGAATGTTATTTGGTGTCTGTGTTGAGCATGAATATTATATTGATTTTGTTTATTGCGAGACAATTATTTATGTAAGTTAGAGAATAATGGGTCATTATGTTTACATGAATAGTATCTTATATGATCATGCACCCAAGATGAATGGTTTATTGAATCTCGATCATAGTATTGATGCCAAAAGATGTAAAGTTAGTAATGATAGTACCACTTACTTGTGGCACGACCGCTTAGGTCATATTGATGTAAAAGGCATGAAGAAACTCCATGTTGATGGATCTTTGGACTCACTCGATTTTCAATCGCTTGACACATGTGTACCATGCCTATTGGTGTAAAACACATGAAGAAACTCCATGTTGATGGATCTTTGGACTCACTCAATTTCAAATGGCTTGAGACATGCAAACCATGCCTCGTGGGAAAGATGACTAGGACCCCGTATTCCGGTAAGATGGAGTGGGCAAGTGACTTATTGGAAATAATACTTTTTGATGTATGCAGTCCAATGAGTGCTGAAGCACGGAGTGGATATCATTATTTTCATACCTTCACATATGATTTGAGTAAGATACATGTGTATTTACTTGATGAATCACAAGTCCGAAACGTTGAAGAGTTCAAGGCAATTTCAGAGTGAAGTTCAAGATCATCGTGACAAGAAGATAAAATGTCTACAATATGATCGTAGAGGTGAATATCTGAGTTATGAGTTTGGTATACATTTAAGACAAATGTGGAAATTGTTTCACAACTCATGCCTCCTATAACACCATAGAGTGATGGTGTGTCCGTACACGGAAGTTGTGCCCTATTGGATATGGAGCGTACTATGATGTCTCTTACTGATTTGCAACTACCATTTTGGGGTTATGCATTAGAGACAACCACATTCACTTTAAATAGGGCACCATATAATTCCGTTGAGATGACACCATATGAACTATGGTTTGGCAAG